>NC_135246.1:8450294-9940333 GCF_947623445.1 Clavelina lepadiformis
AACATTTGCACTATACATTAGTTATATAGGTCCTAAAAAGTGCCTTGTGAACTATATGGTGCAAAATGTTTAATTCACATTGCAAAAAGTTTTAACGTGTCTCAAAATGTTTATTAGAGTCTAATAAGTAAATAATAAAAGTATAACAGTAAACCAATAAAATGTTTGTCTGTTATCGTTAAAAGAACTTAACTGAAACATTTGCACTATACATTAGTTATATATAGGTCCTAAAAAGTGCCTTGTGAACTATATGGTGCAAAATGTTTAGTTCACATTGCAAAAAGTTCTAACGGGTCTCAAAATGTTTATTAGAGTCTAATAAGTAAATAACAAGAGCATAACAGTTAACCAATGAAAATTGGTTTGTCTGTTATCGTTAAAAGAACTTAACTACAACATATCCATTATGCATTAGTTATATAGGTCCTGAAAAGAGCCTTCTGACTTTATGGTGCAAAATGTTTAATTCACATTGCAAAAAGTTCTAACGGGTTTCAAAATGTTTATTAGAGTCTAATAAGTAAATAACAAGAGTATAACAGTTACCCAATGAAAATTGTGTCGGTTATCGTTAAAAGCACTTAACTACAACATATGCATTATGCATTAGTTATATAGGTCCTGAAAAGTGCCTTGTGAACTATATGGTGAAAAATGTTTAATTCACATTGCAAAAAGCTCTAACTGGTTCCAAAATGTTTATTAGAGTCTAATAAGTAAATAAGTAAAATTATAACAGTTAACCAATAAAAAGGTTTGTTTGTTATCGTTAAAAGAACTTAACTAAAACATTTGCAATATACATTAGTTATATAGGTCCTAAAAAGTGCCTTGTGAACTATATGGTGCAAAATGTTTAATTCACATTGCAAAAAGCTCTAACGGGTTCCAAAATGTTTATTAGAGTCTAATAAGTAAATAATAAAAGTATAACAGTTAACCAATAAAAGGTTTGTCTGTTATCGTTAAAAGAACTTAACTGAAACATTTGCACTATACATTAGTTATATATAGGTCCTAAATAGTGCCTTGTAAACTATATGGTGCCAAATGTTTAGTTCACATTGCAAAAAGCTCTAACGTGTCTCAAAATGTTTATTAGAGTCTAATAAGTAAATAATAAAAGTATAACAGTTAACCAATAAAAAAGTTTGTTTGTTATCGTTAAAAGAACTTAACTAAAACATTTGCACTATACATTAGTTATATAGGTCCTAAAAAGTGCCTTGTGAACTATATGGTGCAAAATGTTTAATTCACATTGCAAAAAGTTCTAACGGGTTTCAAAATGTTTATTAGAGTCTAATAAGTAAATAATAATAGTATAACAGTTATCCAATAAAAGGTTTGTTATCGTTAAAATAACTTAACTAAAACATTTGCACTATACATTAGTTATATAGGTCCTAAAAAGTGCCTTGTGAACTATATGGTGCAAAATGTTTAATTCACATTGCAAAAAGCTCTAACGGGTTCCAAAATGTTTATTAGAGTCTAATAAGTAAATAATAAAAGTATAACAATTAACCAATAAAAGGTTTGTCTGTTATCGTTAAAAGAACTTAACTGAAACATTTGCACTATACATTAGTTATATATAGGTCCTAAAAAGTGCCTTGTGAACTATATGGTGCAAAATGTTTAATTCACATTGCAAAAAGTTTTAACGTGTCTCAAAATGTTTATTAGAGTCTAATAAGTAAATAAGTAAAATTATAACAGTTAACCAATAAAAAGGTTTGTTTGTTATTGTTAAAACAACTTAACTAAAACATTTGCACTATACATTAGTTATATAGGTCCTAAAAAGTGCCTTGTGAACTATATGGTGCAAAATCTTTAATTCATATTGCAAAAAGCTCTAACGGGTCTCAAAATGTTTATTAGAGTCTAATAAGTAAATAACAAGAGTATAACAGTGACCCAATGAAAATTGTGTCGGTTATCGTTAAAAGCACTTAACTACAACATATGCATTATGCATTAGTTATATAGGTCCTAAAAAGTGCCTTGTGAACTATATGGTGCAAAATGTTTAATTCACATTGAATAAGTTTTAACGTGTCTCAAAATGCTTATTAGAGTCTAATAAGTAAATAATAAAAGTATAACAGTTAACCAATAAAAGGTTTGTTTGTTATCGTTAAAAGAACTTAACTAAAACATTTGCACTATACATTAGTTATACAGGTCCTAAAAAGAGCTTTGTGAACTATATGGTGCAAAATCATTAATTCACGTTGCAAAAAGCTTTAACGAGTCTCAAAATGTTTATTAGAGTCTAATAAGTAAATAATAAAAGTATAACAGTTAACCAATAAAAAATTTTGTTTGTTATCGTTAAAAGAACTTAACTAAAACATTTGCACTATACATTAGTTATATAGGTCCTAAAAAGTGCCTTGTGAACTATATGGTGCCAAATGTTTAATTCACATTGCAAAAAGTTCTAACGCGTCTCAAATTGTTTATTAGAGTCTAATAAGTAACTAATAATAGTATAACAGTTAATCAATAATTTTTTTTTTTTTATTGTTAAAAGAACTTAACTACAACATATGCACTATACATTAGTTATGTAGGTCCTTAAAAGGGCGTTGCGAACTATATGGTGCCAAATGTTTAATTCACATTCCTAAAAGTTTATCGCGTATAGAAACGTTTATTAGAGTCTAATAAGTAAATAATAAAAGTATAACAGTTAACCAATAAAAGGTTTGTCTGTTATCGTTAAAAGAACTTAACTGAAACATTTGCACTATACATTAGTTATATATAGGTCCTAAAAAGTGCCTTGTGAACTATATGGTGCAAAATGTTTAATTCACATTGCAAGAAGTTTTAACGTGTCTCAAAATGTTTATTAGAGTCTAATAAGTAAATAAGTAAAATTATAACAGTTAACCAATAAAAAGGTTTGTTTGTTATCGTTAAAAGAACTTAACTAAAACATTTGCACTATACATTAGTTATATAGGTCCTAAAAAGAGCTTTCTGAACTATATGGTGCAAAATCTTAAATTCATATTGCAAAAAGCTCTAACGGGTCTCAAAATGTTTATTAGAATCTAATAAGTAAATAACAAGAGTATAACAGTTACCCAATGAAAATTGTGTCGGTTATCGTTAAAAGCACTTAACTACAACATATGCATTATGCATTAGTTATATAGGTCCTAAAAAGTGCCTTGTGATCTATATGGTGAAAAATGTTTAATTCACATTGCAAAAAGCTCTAACGGGTTCCAAATTGTTTATTAGAGTCTAATAAGTAAATAATAAAAGTATAACAGTTAACCAATAAAAGGTTTGTCTGTTATCGTTAAAAGAACTTAACTGAAACATTTGCACTATACATTAGTTATATATAGGTCCTAAATAGTGCCTTTTAAACTATATGGTGCCAAATGTTTAGTTCACATTGCAAAAAGCTCTAACGTGTCTCAAAATGTTTATTAGAGTCTAATAAGTAAATAATAAAAGTATAACAGTTAACCAATAAAAAAGTTTGTTTGTTATCGTTAAAAGAAATTAACTAAAACATTTGCACTATACATTAGTTATATAGGTCCTAAAAAGTGCCTTGTGAACTATATGGTGCAAAATGTTTAATTCATATTGCAAAAAGTTCTAACGGGTTTCAAAATGTTTATTAGAGTCTAATAAGTAACTACTAAAAGTATAACAGTTATCCAATAAAAGGTTTGTCTGTTATCGTTAAAAGAACTTAACTGAAATATTTGCACTATACATTAGTTATATAGGTCCTAAAAAGTGCTTTGTGAACTATATGGTGCAAAATGTTTAATTCACATTGCAAAAAGTTTTAACGTGTCTCAAAATGCTTATTAGAGTCTAATAAGTAAATAATAAAAGTATAACAGTTAACCAAAAAGTGTGTTTGTTATCGTTAAAAGAACTTAACTAAAACATTTGCACTATACATTAGTTATACAGGTCCTAAAAAGAGCTTTGTGAACTATATGGTGCAAAATCATTAATTCACGTTGCAAAAAGCTCTAACGAGTCTCAAAATGTTTATTAGAGTCTAATAAGTAAATAATAAAAGTATAACAGTTAACCAATAAAAAAGTTTGTTTGTTATCGTTAAAAGAACTTAACTAAAACATTTGCACTATACATTAGTTATATATAGGTCCTAAAAAGTGCCTCGTGAACTATATGGTGCAAAATGTTTAATTCAGATTGCAAAAAGTTCTAACGGGTCTCAAAATGTTTATTAGAGTCTAATAAGTAAATAATAAACGTATAACAGTTATCCAATAAAAGGTTTGTTATCGTTAAAAGAACTTAACTAAAACATTTGCACTATACATTAGTTATATAGGTCCTAAAAAGTGCCTTGTGAACTATATGGTGCAAAATGTTTAATTCACATTGCAAAAAGTTTTAACGTGTCTCAAAATGTTTATTAGAGTCTAATAAGTAAATAATAAAAGTATAACAGTAAACCAATAAAATGTTTGTCTGTTATCGTTAAAAGAACTTAACTGAAACATTTGCACTATACATTAGTTATATATAGGTCCTAAAAAGTGCCTTGTGAACTATATGGTGCAAAATGTTTAGTTCACATTGCAAAAAGTTCTAACGGGTCTCAAAATGTTTATTAGAGTCTAATAAGTAAATAACAAGAGCATAACAGTTAACCAATGAAAATTGGTTTGTCTGTTATCGTTAAAAGAACTTAACTACAACATATCCATTATGCATTAGTTATATAGGTCCTGAAAAGAGCCTTCTGACTTTATGGTGCAAAATGTTTAATTCACATTGCAAAAAGTTCTAACGGGTTTCAAAATGTTTATTAGAGTCTAATAAGTAAATAACAAGAGTATAACAGTTACCCAATGAAAATTGTGTCGGTTATCGTTAAAAGCACTTAACTACAACATATGCATTATGCATTAGTTATATAGGTCCTGAAAAGTGCCTTGTGAACTATATGGTGAAAAATGTTTAATTCACATTGCAAAAAGCTCTAACTGGTTCCAAAATGTTTATTAGAGTCTAATAAGTAAATAAGTAAAATTATAACAGTTAACCAATAAAAAGGTTTGTTTGTTATCGTTAAAAGAACTTAACTAAAACATTTGCAATATACATTAGTTATATAGGTCCTAAAAAGTGCCTTGTGAACTATATGGTGCAAAATCTTTAATTCATATTGCAAAAAGCTCTAACGGGTTTCAAAATGTTTATTAGAGTCTAATAACTAAATAATAAAAGTATAACAGTTAACCAATAAAAGGTTTGTCTGTTATCGTTAAAAGAACTTAACTGAAACATTTGCACTATACATTAGTTATATATAGGTCCTAAAAAGTGCTTTGTGAACTATATGGTGCAAAATGTTTAGTTCACATTGCAAAATGTTTTAACGGGTCTCAAAATGTTTATGAGAGTCTAATAAGTGAATAATAAAAGTATAACAGTTAACCAATAAAAAGGTTTGTCTGTTATCGTTAAAACAACTTAACTAAAACATTTGCACTATACATTAGTTATATAGGTCCTAAAAAGTGCTTTGTGAACTATATGGTGCAAAATGTTTAATTCACATTGAAAAAGTTTTAACGTGTTTCAAAATGCTTATTAGAGTCTAATAAGTAAATAATAAAAGTATAACAGTTAACCAAAAGGTTTGTTTGTTATCGTTAAAAGAACTTAACTAAAACATTTGCACTATACATTAGTTATACAGGTCCTAAAAAGAGCTTTGTGAACTATATGGTGCAAAATCATTAATTCACGTTGCAAAAAGCTCTAACGAGTCTCAAAATGTTTATTAGAGTCTAATAAGTAAATAATAAAAGTATAACAGTTAACCAATAAAAAATTTTGTTTGTTATCGTTAAAAGAACTTAACTAAAACATTTGCACTATACATTAGTTATATAGGTCCTAAAAAGTGCTTTGTGAACTATATGGTGCCAAATGTTTAATTCACATTGCAAAAAGTTCTAACGCGTCTCAAAATGTTTATTAGAGTCTAATAAGTAACTAATAATAGTATAACAGTTAATCAATAATTTTTTTCTTTTGTTGTTAAAAGAACTTAACTACAACATATGCACTATACATTAGTTATGTAGGTCCTTAAAAGGGCGTTGCGAACTATATGGTGCCAAATGTTTAATTCACATTCCTAAAAGTTTTATCGCGTATAGAAACGTTTATTAGAGTCTAATAAGTAAATAATAAAAGTATAACAGTTAACCAATAAAAGGTTTGTCTGTTATCGTTAAAAGAACTTAACTAAAACTTTTGCACTATACATTAGTTATATAGGTCCTAAAAAGTGCCTTGTGAACTATATGGTGCAAAAGGATTAATTCACATTGCAAGAGGTTCTAACGTGTCTCAAAATGTTTATTAGAGTCTAATAAGTAAATAATAAAAGTATAACAGTTAACCAATAAAAGGTTTGTCTGTTATCGTTTAAAGAACTTAACTGAAACATTTGCACTATACATTAGTTATATATAGGTCCTAAAAAGTGCCTCGTGAACTATATGGTGCAAAATGTTTAATTCACATTGCAAAAAGTTCTAACGGGTCTCAAAATGTTTATTAGAGTCTAATAAGTAAATAATAAAAGTGTTAACCAATAAAAGTTTTGTTTGTTATCGTTAAAAGAACTTAACTAAAACATTTGCACTATACATTAGTTATATAGGTCCTAAAAAGAGCTTTGTGAACTATATGGTGCCAAATGTGCAATTCACATTGCAAATAGTTCTAACGGGTCTCAAAATGTTTATTAGAGTCTAATAAGTAAATAATAAAAGTATAACAGTTAACCAATAAAAGGTTTGTCTGTTATCGTTAAAAGAACTTAACTGAAACATTTGCACTATACATTAGTTATATATAGGTCCTAAAAAGTGCCTTGTGAATTATATGGTGCAAAATCTTTAATTCATATTGCAAAAAGCTCTAACGGGTCTCAAAATGTTTATTAGAGTCTAATAAGTAAATAACAAGAGTATAACAGTTACCCAATGAAAATTGTGTCGGTTATCGTTAAAAGCACTTAACTACAACATATGCATTATGCATTAGTTATATAGGTCCTAAAAAGTGCCTTGTGAACTATATAGTGAAAAATGTTTAATTCACATTGCAAAAAGCTCTAACGGGTTCCAAAATGTTTATTAGAGTCTAATAAGTAAATAATAATAGTATAACAGTTAATCAATAATTTTTTTTTTTTTATTGTTAAAAGAACTTAACTACAACATATGCACTATACATTAGTTATGTAGGTCCTTAAAAGGGCGTTGCGAACTATATGGTGCCAAATGTTTAATTCACATTCCTAAAAGTTTATCGCGTATAGAAACGTTTATTAGAGTCTAATAAGTAAATAATAAAAGTATAACAGTTAACCAATAAAAGGTTTGTCTGTTATCGTTAAAAGAACTTAACTGAAACATTTGCACTATACATTAGTTATATATAGGTCCTAAAAAGTGCCTTGTGAACTATATGGTGCAAAATGTTTAGTTCACATTGCAAAAAGTTTTAACGTGTCTCAAAATGTTTATTAGAGTCTAATAAGTAAATAAGTAAAATTATAACAGTTAACCAATAAAAAGGTTTGTTTGTTATCGTTAAAAGAACTTAACTAAAACATTTGCACTATACATTAGTTATATAGGTCCTAAAAAGAGCTTTCTGAACTATATGGTGCAAAATGTTTAGTTCACATTGCAAAAAGTTCTAACGGGTCTCAAAATGTTTATTAGAGTCTAATAAGTAAATAACAAGAGCATAACAGTAAACCAATAAAAGGTTTGTCTGTTATCGTTAAAAGAACTTAACTGAAACATTTGCACTATACATTAGTTATATATAGGTCCTAAAAAGTGCCTTGTGAACTATATGGTGCAAAATGTTTAGTTCACATTGCAAAAAGTTCTAACGGGTCTCAAAATGTTTATTAGAGTCTAATAAGTAAATAACAAGAGCATAACAGTTAACCAATGAAAATTGGTTTGTCTGTTACCGTTAAAAGAACTTAACTACAACATATCCATTATGCATTAGTTATATAGGTCCTGAAAAGAGCCTTCTGACTTTATGGTGCAAAATGTTTAATTCACATTGCAAAAAGTTCTAACGGGTTTCAAAATGTTTATTAGAGTCTAATAAGTAAATAATAAAAGTATAACAATTAACCAATAAAAGGTTTGTCTGTTATCGTTAAAAGAACTTAACTGAAACATTTGCACTATACATTAGTTATATATAGGTCCTAAAAAGTGCCTTGTGAACTATATGGTGCAAAATGTTTAGTTCACATTGCAAAAAGTTTTAACGGGTCTCAAAATGTTTATGAGAGTCTAATAAGTAAATAATAAAAGTATAACAGTTAACCAATAAAAAGGTTTGTCTGTTATCGTTAAAACAACTTAACTAAAACATTTGCACTATACATTAGTTATATAGGTCCTAAAAAGTGCTTTGTGAACTATATGGTGCAAAATCTTTAATTCACATTGAAAAAGTTTTAACGTGTCTCAAAATGCTTATTAGAGTCTAATAAGTAAATAATAAAAGTATAACAGTTAACCAAAAGGTTTGTTTGTTATCGTTAAAAGAACTTAACTGAAACATTTGCACTATACATTAGTTATACAGGTCCTAAAAAGAGCTTTGTGAACTATATGGTGCAAAATCATTAATTCACGTTGCAAAAAGCTCTAACGAGTCTCAAAATGTTTATTAGAGTCTAATAAGTAAATAATAAAAGTATAACAGTTAACCAATAAAAAATTTTGTTTGTTATCGTTAAAAGAACTTAACTAAAACATTTGCACTATACATTAGTTATATAGGTCCTAAAAAGTGCTTTGTGAACTATATGGTGCCAAATGTTTAATTCACATTGCAAAAAGTTCTAACGCGTCTCAAATTGTTTATTAGAGTCTAATAAGTAACTAATAATAGTATAACAGTTAATCAATAATTTTTTTTCTTTTATTGTTAAAAGAACTTAACTACAACATATGCACTATACATTAGTTATGTAGGTCCTTAAAAAGGCGTTGCGAACTATATGGTGCCAAATGTTTAATTCACATTCCTAAAAGTTTTATCGCGTATAGAAACGTTTATTAGAGTCTAATAAGTAAATAATAAAAGTATAACAGTTAACCAATAAAAGGTTTGTCTGTTATCGTTAAAAGAACTTAACTAAAACTTTTGCACTATACATTAGTTATAAAGGTCCTAAAAAGTGCCTTGTGAACTATATGGTGCAAAAGGATTAATTCACATTGCAAGAGGTTCTAACGTGTCTCAAAATGTTTATTAGAGTCTAATAAGTAAATAATAAAAGTATAACAGTTAACCAATAAAAGGTTTGTCTGTTATCGTTAAAAGAACTTAACTGAAACATTTGCACTATACATTAGTTATATATAGGTCCTAAAAAGTGCCTCGTGAACTATATGGTGCAAAATGTTTAATTCACATTGCAAAAAGTTCTAACGGGTCTCAAAATGTTTATTAGAGTCTAATAAGTAAATAATAAAAGTGTTAACCAATAAAAGTTTTGTTTGTTATCGTTAAAAGAACTTAACTAAAACATTTGCACCATACATTAGTTATATAGGTCCTAAAAAGAGCTTTGTGAACTATATGGTGCAAAATGTGCAATTCACATTGCAAAAAGTTCTAACGGGTCTCAAAATGTTTATTAGAGTCTAATAAGTAAATAATAAAAGTATAACAGTTAATCAATAAAAGGTTTGTCTGTTATCGTTAAAAGAACTTAACTGAAACATTTGCACTATACATTAGTTATATATAGGTCCTAAAAAGTGCCTTGTGAACTATATGGTGCAAAATGTTTAGTTCACATTGCAAAAAGTTCTAACGGGTCTCTAAATGTTTATTAGAGTCTAATAAGTAAATAATAAAAGTATAACAGTTAACCAATAAAAGGTTTGTCTGTTATCGTTAAAAGAACTTAACTAAAACATTTGCACTATACATTAGTTATCTAGGTCCTAAATAGTGCCTTGTAAACTATATGGTGCCAAATGTTTAATTCACATTGCCAAAAGTTCTAACGGGTCTCAAAATGTTTATTAGAGTCTAATGAGTAAATAATAAAAGTATAACAGTTAACCAATAAAAAAGTTTGTTTGTTATCGTTAAAAGAACTTAACTAAAACATTTGCACTATACATTAGTTATATAGGTCCTAAAAAGAGCTTTCTGAACTATATGCTGCAAAATCTTTAATTCATATTGCAAAAAGCTCTAGCGGGTCTCAAAATGTTTATTAGAGTCTAATAAGTAAATAACAAGAGTATAACAGTTACCCAATGAAAATTGTGTCGGTTATCGTTAAAAGCACTTAACTACAACATATGCATTATGCATTAGTTATATAGGTCCTAAAAAGTGCCTTGTGAACTATATGGTGAAAAATTTTTAATTCACATTGCAAAAATCTCTAACGGGTTCCAAAATGTTTATTAGAGTCTAATAAGTAAATAATAAAAGTATAACAGTTAACCAATAAAAGGTTTGTCTGTTATCGTTAAAAGAACTTAACTGAAACATTTGCACTATACATTAGTTATATATAGGTCCTAAATAGTGCCTTGTAAACTATATGGTGCCAAATGTTTAGTTCACATTGCAAAAAGCTCTAACGTGTCTCAAAATGTTTATTAGAGTCTAATAAGTAAATAATAAAAGTATAACAGTTAACCAATAAAAAAGTTTGTTTGTTATCGTTAAAAGAACTTAACTAAAACATTTGCACTATACATTAGTTATATAGGTCCTAAAAAGTGCCTTGTGAACTATATGGTGCAAAATGTTTAATTCACATTGCAAAAAGTTCTAACGGGTTTCAAAATGTTTATTAGAGTCTAATAAGTAACTAATAAAAGTATAACAGTTATCCAATAAAAGGTTTGTCTGTTATCGTTAAAAGAACTTAACTGAAACATTTGCACTATACATTAGTTATATAGGTCCTAAAAAGTGCTTTGTGAACTATATGGTGCAAAATGTTTAATTCACATTGAAAAAGTTTTAACGTGTCTCAAAATGCTTATTAGAGTCTAATAAGTAAATAATAAAAGTATAACAGTTAACCAAAATTTTGTTTGTTATCGTTAAAAGAACTTAACTAAAACATTTGCACTATACATTAGTTATACAGGTCCTAAAAAGAGCTTTGTGAACTATATGGTGCAAAATCATTAATTCACGTTGCAAAAAGCTCTAACGAGTCTCAAAATGTTTATTAGAGTCTAATAAGTAAATAATAAAAGTATAACAGTTAACCAATTAAAAATTTTGTTTGTTATCGTTAAAAGAACTTAACTAAAACATTTGCACTATAAATTAGTTATATAGGTCCTAAAAAGTGCCTTGTGAACTATATGGTGCAAAATGTTTAGTTCACATTGCAAAAATTTTTAACGGGTCTCAAAATGTTTATGAGAGTCTAATAAGTAAATAATAAAAGTATAACAATTAACCAATGAAAGGTTTGTCTGTTATCGTAAAACAACTTAAATAAAACATTTGCACTATAAATTAGTTATATAGGTCCTAAAAAGTGCCTTGTGAACTATATGGTGCAAAATGTTTAATTCACATTGCAAAAAGTTTTAACGGGTCTCAAAATGTTTATTAGAGTCTAATGAGTAAATAATAAAAGTATAACAGTTAACCAATAAAAAGATTTGTCTGTTATCGTTAAAAGAACTTAACTAAAACATTTGCACTATACATTAGTTATCTAGGTCCTATGAAGTGCTTTGTAAACTATATGGTGCCAAATGTTTAATTCACATTGCAAAAAGTTCTAACGGGTTTCAAAATGTTTATTAGAGTCTAATAAGTAAATAATAAAAGTATAACAGTTAACCAATTAAAGGTTTGTCTGTTATCGTTAAAAGAACTTAACTAAAACATTTGCACTATACACTAGTTATCTAGGTCCTGAGAAGTGCCTTGTAAACTATATGGTGCCAAGTGTTTAATTCACATTGCAAAAAGTTCTAACGGGTCTCAAAATGTTTATTAGAGTCTAATAAGTAACTAATAATAGTATAACAGTTATTCAATAATTTTTTTTCTTTTATTGTTAAAAGAACTTAACTACAATACTTGCACTATACATTAATTATGTAGGTCCTTAAAATGGCGTTGCGAACTATATGGTGCAAATGTTTAATTCACAATCCCAAAAGTTCTATCGCGTATAAAAACATTTATTAGAGTCTAATAAGTAAATAATAAAAGTATAACAGTTAACCAATAAAAAGGTTTGTCTGTTATCGTTAAAAGAACTTAACTAAAACATTTGCACTATACATTAGTTATATAGGTCCTAAAAAGTGCCTTGTGAACTATATGGTGCAAAATGTTTAATTCACATTGCAAAAAGTTCTAACGGGTTTCAAAATGTTTATTAGAGTCTAATAAGTAAATAATAAAAGTATAACAGTTAACCAATAAAAGGTTTGTCTGTTATCGTTAAAAAACTTAACTGAAACATTTGCACTATACATTAGTTTTATAGATCCTAAAAAGTGCCTTGTGAACTATATGGTGCAAAATGTTTAGTTCACATTGCAAAAAGTTTTAACGGGTCTCAAAATATTTATTAGAGTCTAATAAGTAAATAAGTAAAATTATAACAGTTAACCAATAAAAAGGTTTGTTTGTTGTCGTTAAAAGAACTTAACTAAAACATTTGCACTATAGATTAGTTATATAGGTCCTAAAAAGAGCTTTCTGAACTATATGGTGCAAAATGTTTAGTTCACATTGCAAAAAGTTTTAACGGGTCTCAAAATGTTTATGAGAGTCTAATAAGTAAATAATAAAAGTATAACAGTTAACCAATAAAAAGGTTTGTCTGTTATCGTTAAAACAACTTAACTAAAACATTTGCACTATACATTAGTTATATAGGTCCTAAAAAGTGCTTTGTGAACTATATGGTGCAAAATCTTTAATTCACATTGAAAAAGTTTTAACGTGTCTCAAAATGCTTATTAGAGTCTAATAAGTAAATAATAAAAGTATAACAGTTAACCAAAAGGTTTGTTTGTTATCGTTAAAAGAACTTAACTGAAACATTTGCACTATACATTAGTTATACAGGTCCTAAAAAGAGCTTTGTGAACTATATGGTGCAAAATCATTAATTCACGTTGCAAAAAGCTCTAACGAGTCTCAAAATGTTTATTAGAGTCTAATAAGTAAATAATAAAAGTATAACAGTTAACCAATAAAAAATTTTGTTTGTTATCGTTAAAAGAACTTAACTAAAACATTTGCACTATACATTAGTTATATAGGTCCTAAAAAGTGCTTTGTGAACTATATGGTGCCAAATGTTTAATTCACATTGCAAAAAGTTCTAACGCGTCTCAAATTGTTTATTAGAGTCTAATAAGTAACTAATAATAGTATAACAGTTAATCAATAATTTTTTTTCTTTTATTGTTAAAAGAACTTAACTACAACATATGCACTATACATTAGTTATGTAGGTCCTTAAAAAGGCGTTGCGAACTATATGGTGCCAAATGTTTAATTCACATTCCTAAAAGTTTTATCGCGTATAGAAACGTTTATTAGAGTCTAATAAGTAAATAATAAAAGTATAACAGTTAACCAATAAAAGGTTTGTCTGTTATCGTTAAAAGAACTTAACTAAAACTTTTGCACTATACATTAGTTATAAAGGTCCTAAAAAGTGCCTTGTGAACTATATGGTGCAAAAGGATTAATTCACATTGCAAGAGGTTCTAACGTGTCTCAAAATGTTTATTAGAGTCTAATAAGTAAATAATAAAAGTATAACAGTTAACCAATAAAAGGTTTGTCTGTTATCGTTAAAAGAACTTAACTGAAACATTTGCACTATACATTAGTTATATATAGGTCCTAAAAAGTGCCTCGTGAACTATATGGTGCAAAATGTTTAATTCACATTGCAAAAAGTTCTAACGGGTCTCAAAATGTTTATTAGAGTCTAATAAGTAAATAATAAAAGTGTTAACCAATAAAAGTTTTGTTTGTTATCGTTAAAAGAACTTAACTAAAACATTTGCACCATACATTAGTTATATAGGTCCTAAAAAGAGCTTTGTGAACTATATGGTGCAAAATGTGCAATTCACATTGCAAAAAGTTCTAACGGGTCTCAAAATGTTTATTAGAGTCTAATAAGTAAATAATAAAAGTATAACAGTTAATCAATAAAAGGTTTGTCTGTTATCGTTAAAAGAACTTAACTGAAACATTTGCACTATACATTAGTTATATATAGGTCCTAAAAAGTGCCTTGTGAACTATATGGTGCAAAATGTTTAGTTCACATTGCAAAAAGTTCTAACGGGTCTCTAAATGTTTATTAGAGTCTAATAAGTAAATAATAAAAGTATAACAGTTAACCAATAAAAGGTTTGTCTGTTATCGTTAAAAGAACTTAACTAAAACATTTGCACTATACATTAGTTATCTAGGTCCTAAATAGTGCCTTGTAAACTATATGGTGCCAAATGTTTAATTCACATTGCCAAAAGTTCTAACGGGTCTCAAAATGTTTATTAGAGTCTAATGAGTAAATAATAAAAGTATAACAGTTAACCAATAAAAAAGTTTGTTTGTTATCGTTAAAAGAACTTAACTAAAACATTTGCACTATACATTAGTTATATAGGTCCTAAAAAGAGCTTTCTGAACTATATGCTGCAAAATCTTTAATTCATATTGCAAAAAGCTCTAGCGGGTCTCAAAATGTTTATTAGAGTCTAATAAGTAAATAACAAGAGTATAACAGTTAACCAATGAAAATTGGATCTGTTATCGTTAAAAGAACTTAACTACAACATATGCATTATGCATTAGTTATATAGGTCCTAAAAAGAGCCTTCTGACTATATGGTGCCAAATGTTTAATTTACATTCGCAACAGCGCTAACGCGTCTCAAAATGTTTATTAGAGTCTAATAAGTAAATAATAAAAGTATAACAGTTAACCAATAAAAGGTTTGTCTGTTATCGTTAAAAGAACTTAACTGAAACATTTGCACTATACATTAGTTATATATAGGTCCTAAAAAGAGCCTCGTGAACTATATGGTGCAAAATGTTTAATTCACATTGCAAAAAGTTCTAACGGGTTTCAAAATGTTTATGAGAGTCTAATAAGTAAATAATAAACGTATAACAGTTATCCAATAAAAGGTTTGTTATCGTTAAAAGAACTTAACTAAAACATTTCCCCTATACATTAGTTATATAGGTCCTAAAAAGTGCCTTGTGAACTATATGGTGCAAAATGTTTAATTCACGTTGCAAAAAGCTCTAACGGGTTCCAAAATGTTTATTAGAGTCTAATAAGTAAATAATAAAATTATAACAGTTAACCAATAAAAAGGTTTGTTTGTTATCGTTAAAAGAACTTAACTAAAACATTTGCACTATACATTAGTTATATAGGTCCTAAAAAGAGCTTTCTGAACTATATGGTGCAAAATCTTAAATTCATATTGCAAAAAGCTCTAACGGGTCTCAAAATGTTTATTAGAGTCTAATAAGTAAATAACAAGAGTATAACAGTTACCCAATGAAAATTGTGTCGGTTATCGTTAAAAGCACTTAACTACAACATATGCATTATGCATTAGTTATATAGGTCCTAAAAAGTGCCTTGTGAACTATATGGTGAAAAATGTTTAATTCACATTGCAAAAATCTCTAACGGGTTCCAAAATGTTTATTAGAGTCTAATAAGTAAATAATAAAAGTATAACAGTTAACCAATAAAAGGTTTGTCTGTTATCGTTAAAAGAACTTAACTGAAACATTTGCACTATACATTAGTTATATATAGGTCCTAAATAGTGCCTTGTAAACTATATGGTGCCAAATGTTTAGTTCACATTGCAAAAAGCTCTAACGTGTCTCAAAATGTTTATTAGAGTCTAATAAGTAAATAATAAAAGTATAACAGTTAACCAATAAAAAAGTTTGTTTGTTATCGTTAAAAGAACTTAACTAAAACATTTGCACTATACATTAGTTATATAGGTCCTAAAAAGTGCCTTGTGAACTATATGGTGCAAAATGTTTAATTCACATTGCAAAAAGTTCTAACGGGTTTCAAAATGTTTATTAGAGTCTAATAAGTAACTAATAAAAGTATAACAGTTATCCAATAAAAGGTTTGTCTGTTATCGTTAAAAGAACTTAACTGAAACATTTGCACTATACATTAGTTATATAGGTCCTAAAAAGTGCTTTGTGAACTATATGGTGCAAAATGTTTAATTCACATTGAAAAAGTTTTAACGTGTCTCAAAATGCTTATTAGAGTCTAATAAGTAAATAATAAAAGTATAACAGTTAACCAAAATTTTGTTTGTTATCGTTAAAAGAACTTAACTAAAACATTTGCACTATACATTAGTTATACAGGTCCTAAAAAGAGCTTTGTGAACTATATGGTGCAAAACCATTAATTCACGTTGCAAAAAGCTCTAACGAGTCTCAAAATGTTTATTAGAGTCTAATAAGTAAATAATAAAAGTATAACAGTTAACCAATTAAAAATTTTGTTTGTTATCGTTAAAAGAACTTAACTAAAACATTTGCACTATAAATTAGTTATATAGGTCCTAAAAAGTGCCTTGTGAACTATATGGTGCAAAATGTTTAGTTCACATTGCAAAAATTTTTAACGGGTCTCAAAATGTTTATGAGAGTCTAATAAGTAAATAATAAAAGTATAACAATTAACCAATGAAAGGTTTGTCTGTTATCGTAAAACAACTTAAATAAAACATTTGCACTATACATTAGTTATATATAGGTCCTAAAAAGTGCCTTGTGAACTATATGGTGCAAAATGTTTAATTCACATTGCAAAAAGTTCTAACGTGTCTCAAAATGTTTATTAGAGTTTAATAAGTAAATAATAAAAGTATAACAGTTAACCAATAAAAGTTTTGTTTGTTATCGTTAAAAGAACTTAACTAAAACATTTGCACTATAAATTAGTTATATAGGTCCTAAAAAGTGCCTTGTGAACTATATGGTGCAAAATGTTTAATTCACATTGCAAAAAGTTTTAACGGGTCTCAAAATGTTTATTAGAGTCTAATAAGTAAATAATAAAAGTATAACAGTTAACCAATAAAAGGTTTGTCTGTTATCGTTAAAAGAACTTAACTGAAACATTTGCACTATACATTAGTTATATATAGGTCCTAAAAAGTGCCTTGTGAACTATATGGTGCAAAATGTTTAGTTCACATTGCAAAAAGTTCTAACGGGTCTCAAAATGTTTATTAGAGTCTAATGAGTAAATAATAAAAGTATAACAGTTAACCAATAAAAAGATTTGTCTGTTATCGTTAAAAGAACTTAACTAAAACATTTGCACTATACATTAGTTATCTAGGTCCTATGAAGTGCTTTGTAAACTATATGGTGCCAAATGTTTAATTCACATTGCAAAAAGTTCTAACGGGTTTCAAAATGTTTATTAGAGTCTAATAAGTAAATAATAAAAGTATAACAGTTAACCAATTAAAGGTTTGTCTGTTATCGTTAAAAGAACTTAACTAAAATATTTGCACTATACACTAGTTATCTAGGTCCTGAGAAGTGCTTTGTAAACTATATGGTGCCAAGTGTTTAATTCACATTGCAAAAAGTTCTAACGGGTCTCAAAATGTTTATTAGAGTCTAATAAGTAACTAATAATAGTATAACAGTTATTCAATAATTTTTTTTCTTTTATTGTTAAAAGAACTTAACTACAATACTTGCACTATACATTAATTATGTAGGTCCTTAAAATGGCGTTGCGAACTATATGGTGCAAATGTTTAATTCACAATCCCAAAAGTTCTATCGCGTATAAAAACATTTATTAGAGTCTAATAAGTAAATAATAAAAGTATAACAGTTAACCAATAAAAAGGTTTGTCTGTTATCGTTAAAATAACTTAACTAAAACATTTGCACTATACATTAGTTATATAGGTCCTAAAAAGTGCCTTGTGAACTATATGGTGCAAAATGTTTAATTCACATTGCAAAAAGTTCTAACGGGTTTCAAAATGTTTATTAGAGTCTAATAAGTAAATAATAAAAGTATAACAGTTAACCAATAAAAGGTTTGTCTGTTATCGTTAAAAGAACTTAACTGAAACATTTGCACTATACATTAGTTTTATAGTACCTAAAAAGTGCCTTGTGAACTATATGGTGCAAAATGTTTAGTTCACATTGCAAAAAGTTTTAACGGGTCTCAAAATATTTATTAGAGTCTAATAAGTAAATAAGTAAAATTATAACAGTTAACCAATAAAAAGGTTTGTTTGTTGTCGTTAAAAGAACTTAACTAAAACATTTGCACTATAGATTAGTTATATAGGTCCTAAAAAGAGCTTTCTGAACTATATGGTGCAAAATCTTAAATTCATATTGCAAAAAGCTCTAACGGGTCTCAAAATGTTTATTAGAGTCTAATAAGTAAATAACAAGAGTATAACAGTTACCCAATGAAAATTGTGTCGGTTATCGTTAAAAGCACTTAACTACAACATATGCATTATGCATTAGTTATATAGGTCCTAAAAAGTGCCTTGTGAACTATATGGTGAAAAATGTTTAATTCACATTGCAAAAATCTCTAACGGGTTCCAAAATGTTTATTAGAGTCTAATAAGTAAATAATAAAAGTATAACAGTTAACCAATAAAAGGTTTGTCTGTTATCGTTAAAAGAACTTAACTGAAACATTTGCACTATACATTAGTTATATATAGGTCCTAAATAGTGCCTTGTAAACTATATGGTGCCAAATGTTTAGTTCACATTGCAAAAAGCTCTAACGTGTCTCAAAATGTTTATTAGAGTCTAATAAGTAAATAATAAAAGTATAACAGTTAACCAATAAAAAAGTTTGTTTGTTATCGTTAAAAGAACTTAACTAAAACATTTGCACTATACATTAGTTATATAGGTCCTAAAAAGTGCCTTGTGAACTATATGGTGCAAAATGTTTAATTCACATTGCAAAAAGTTCTAACGGGTTTCAAAATGTTTATTAGAGTCTAATAAGTAACTAATAAAAGTATAACAGTTATCCAATAAAAGGTTTGTCTGTTATCGTTAAAAGAACTTAACTGAAACATTTGCACTATACATTAGTTATATAGGTCCTAAAAAGTGCTTTGTGAACTATATGGTGCAAAATGTTTAATTCACATTGAAAAAGTTTTAACGTGTCTCAAAATGCTTATTAGAGTCTAATAAGTAAATAATAAAAGTATAACAGTTAACCAAAATTTTGTTTGTTATCGTTAAAAGAACTTAACTAAAACATTTGCACTATACATTAGTTATACAGGTCCTAAAAAGAGCTTTGTGAACTATATGGTGCAAAATCATTAATTCACGTTGCAAAAAGCTCTAACGAGTCTCAAAATGTTTATTAGAGTCTAATAAGTAAATAATAAAAGTATAACAGTTAACCAATTAAAAATTTTGTTTGTTATCGTTAAAAGAACTTAACTAAAACATTTGCACTATAAATTAGTTATATAGGTCCTAAAAAGTGCCTTGTGAACTATATGGTGCAAAATGTTTAGTTCACATTGCAAAAATTTTTAACGGGTCTCAAAATGTTTATGAGAGTCTAATAAGTAAATAATAAGAGTATAACAATTAACCAATGAAAAGTTTGTCTGTTATCGTAAAACAACTTAAATAAAACATTTGCACTATACATTAGTTATATATAGGTCCTAAAAAGTGCCTTGTGAACTATATGGTGCAAAATGTTTAATTCACATTGCAAAAAGTTCTAACGTGTCTCAAAATGTTTATTAGAGTTTAATAAGTAAATAATAAAAGTATAACAGTTAACCAATAAAAGTTTTGTTTGTTATCGTTAAAAGAACTTAACTAAAACATTTGCACTATAAATTAGTTATATAGGTCCTAAAAAGTGCCTTGTGAACTATATGGTGCAAAATGTTTAATTCACATTGCAAAAAGTTCTAACGGGTCTCAAAATGTTTATTAGAGTCTAATAAGTAAATAATAAAAGTATAACAGTTAACCAATAAAAGGTTTGTCTGTTATCGTTAAAAGAACTTAACTGAAACATTTGCACTATACATTAGTTATATATAGGTCCTAAAAAGTGCCTTGTGAACTATATGGTGCAAAATGTTTAGTTCACATTGCAAAAAGTTCTAACGGGTCTCAAAATGTTTATTAGAGTCTAATGAGTAAATAATAAAAGTATAACAGTTAACCAATAAAAAGATTTGTCTGTTATCGTTAAAAGAACTTAACTAAAACATTTGCACTATACATTAGTTATCTAGGTCCTATGAAGTGCTTTGTAAACTATATGGTGCCAAATGTTTAATTCACATTGCAAAAAGTTCTAACGGGTTTCAAAATGTTTATTAGAGTCTAATAAGTAAATAATAAAAGTATAACAGTTAACCAATTAAAGGTTTGTCTGTTATCGTTAAAAGAACTTAACTAAAATATTTGCACTATACACTAGTTATCTAGGTCCTGAGAAGTGCCTTGTAAACTATATGGTGCCAAGTGTTTAATTCACATTGCAAAAAGTTCTAACGGGTCTCAAAATGTTTATTAGAGTCTAATAAGTAACTAATAATAGTATAACAGTTATTCAATAATTTTTTTTCTTTTATTGTTAAAAGAACTTAACTACAATACTTGCACTATACATTAATTATGTAGGTCCTTAAAATGGCGTTGCGAACTATATGGTGCAAATGTTTAATTCACAATCCCAAAAGTTCTATCGCGTATAAAAACATTTATTAGAGTCTAATAAGTAAATAATAAAAGTATAACAGTTAACCAATAAAAAGGTTTGTCTGTTATCGTTAAAAGAACTTAACTAAAACATTTGCACTATACATTAGTTATATAGGTCCTAAAAAGTGCCTTGTGAACTATATGGTGCAAAATGTTTAATTCACATTGCAAAAAGTTCTAACGGGTTTCAAAATGTTTATTAGAGTCTAATAAGTAAATAATAAAAGTATAACAGTTAACCAATAAAAGGTTTGTCTGTTATCGTTAAAAGAACTTAACTGAAACATTTGCACTATACATTAGTTTTATAGATCCTAAAAAGTGCCTTGTGAACTATATGGTGCAAAATGTTTAGTTCACATTGCAAAAAGTTTTAACGGGTCTCAAAATATTTATGAGAGTCTAATAAGTAAATAATAAAAGTATAACAATTAACCAATAAAAGGTTTGTCTGTTATCGTTAAAAGAACTTAACTGAAACATTTGCACTATACATTACTTATATATAGGTCCTAAAAAGTGCCTTGTGAACTATATGGTGCAAAATATTTAATTCACATTGCAAAAAGTTCTAACGTGTCTCAAAATGTTTATTAGAGTCTAATAAGTAAATAATAAAAGTATAACAGTTAACCAATAAAAGGTTTGTCTGTTATCGTTAAAAGAACTTAACTGAAACATTTGCACTATACATTAGTTATATATAGGTCCTAAAAAGTGCCTTGTGAACTATATGGTGCCAAATGTTTAGTTCACATTGCAAAAAGTTCTATCGCGTATAAAAACATTTATTAGAGTCTAATAAGTAAATAATAAAAGTATAACAGTTAACCAATAAAAAGGTTTGTTTGTTATCGTTAAAAGAACTTAACTGAAACATTTGCACTATACATTAGTTTTATAGATCCTAAAAAGTGCCTTGTGAACTATATGGTGCAAAATGTTTAGTTCACATTGCAAAAAGTTTTAACGGGTCTCAAAATGTTTATTTGAGTCTAATAAGTAAATAATAAAAGTATAACAATTAACCAATAAAAGGTTTGTCTGTTATCGTTAAAAGAACTTAACTAAAACATTTGCACTATACATTAGTTATATAGGTCCTAAAAAGTGCCTTGTGAACTATATGGTGCAAAATGTTTAATTCACATTGCAAAAAGTTCTAACGGGTTTCAAAATGTTTATTAGAGTCTAATAAGTAAATAATAAAAGTATAACAGTTAACCAATAAAAGGTTTGTCTGTTATCGTTAAAAGAACTCAACTGAAACATTTGCACTATACATTAGTTATATAGATCCTAAAAAGTGCCTTGTGAACTAAATGGTGCAAAATGTTTAGTTCACATTGCAAAAATTTTTAACGGGTCTCAAAATGTTTATGAGAGTCTAATAAGTAAATAGTAAAAGTATAACAATTAACCAATAAAAGGTTTGTCTGTTATCGTTAAAAGAACTTAACTGAAACATTTGCACTATACATTAGTTATATATAGGTCCTAAAAAGTGCCTTGTGAACTATATGGTGCAAAATGTTTAATTCACATTGCAAAAAGTTCTAACGTGTCTCAAAATGTTTATTAGAGTTTAATAAGTAAATAATAAAAGTATAACAGTTAACCAATAAAAGGTTTGTTTGTTATCGTTAAAAGAACTTAACTAAAACATTTGCACTATAAATTAGTTATATAGGTCCTAAAAAGTGCCTTTTGAACTATATGGTGCAAAATGTTTAATTCACATTGCAAAAAGTTCTAACGGGTTTCAAAATGTTTATTAGAGTCTAATAAGTAAATAATAAAAGTATAAAAGTTAACCAATAAAAGGTTTGTCTGTTATCGTTAAAAGAACTTAACTGAAACATTTGCACTATACATTAGTTATATATAGGTCCTAAAAAGTGCCTTGTGAACTATATGGTGCAAAATGTTTAATTCATATTGCAAAAAGTTCTAATGGGTTTCAAAATGTTTATTAGAGTCTAATAAGTAAATAATAAAAGTATAACAGTTAACCAATAAAAGGTTTGTCTGTTATCGTTAAAAGAACTTAACTGATACATTTACACTATACATTAGTTATATATAGGTCCTAAAAAGTGCCTTGTGAACTATATGGTGCAAAATGTTTAATTCACGTTGCAAAAAGTTCTAACGCGTCTCAAAATGTTTATTAGAGTCTAATAAGTAAATAATAAAAGTATAACAGTTAACCAATAAAAAGGTTTGTTTGTTATCGTTAAAAGAACTTAACTAAAACATTTGCACTATACATTAGTTATATAGGTCCTAAAAAGTGCCTTGTGAACTATATGGTGCAAAATGTTTAATTCACATTGCAAAAAGTTCTAACGTGTCTCAAAATGTTTATTAGAGTCTAATAAGTAAATAATAAAAGTATAACAGTTAACCAATAAAAGGTTTGTCTGTTATCGTTAAAAGAACCTAACTGAAACATTTGCACTATACATTAGTTATATATAGGTCCTAAAAAGTGCCTTGTGAACTATATAGTGCCAAATGTTTAGTTCACATTGCAAAAAGTTTTATCGCGTATAAAAACATTTATTAGAGTCTAATAAGTAAATAATAAAAGTATAACAGTTAACCAATAAAAAGGTTTGTTTGTTATCGTTAAAAGAACTTAACTGAAACATTTGCACTATACATTAGTTTTATAGATCCTAAAAAGTGCCTTGTGAACTATATGGTGCAAAATGTTTAGTTCACATTGCAAAAAGTTTTAACGGGTCTCAAAATGTTTATTTGAGTCTAATAAGTAAATAATAAAAGTATAACAATTAACCAATAAAAGGTTTGTCTGTTATCGTTAAAAGAACTTAACTGAAACATTTGCACTATACATTAGTTATATAGGTCCTAAAAAGTGCCTTGTGAACTATATGGTGCAAAATGTTTAATTCACATTGCAAAAAGTTCTAACGGGTTTCAAAATGTTTATTAGAGTCTAATAAGTAAATAATAAAAGTATAACAGTTAACCAATAAAAGGTTTGTCTGTTATCGTTAAAAGAACTCAACTGAAACATTTGCACTATACATTAGTTATATAGATCCTAAAAAGTGCCTTGTGAACTAAATGGTGCAAAATGTTTAGTTCACATTGCAAAAATTTTTAACGGGTCTCAAAATGTTTATGAGAGTCTAATAAGTAAATAGTAAAAGTATAACAATTAACCATTAAAAGGTTTGTCTGTTATCGTTAAAAGAACTTAACTGAAACATTTGCACTATACATTAGTTATATATAGGTCCTAAAAAGTGCCTTGTGAACTATATGGTGCAAAATGTTTAATTCACATTGCAAAAAGTTCTAACGTGTCTCAAAATGTTTATTAGAGTTTAATAAGTAAATAATAAAAGTATAACAGTTAACCAATAAAAGGTTTGTTTGTTATCGTTAAAAGAACTTAACTAAAACATTTGCACTATAAATTAGTTATATAGGTCCTAAAAAGTGCCTTTTGAACTATATGGTGCAAAATGTTTAATTCACATTGCAAAAAGTTCTAACGGGTTTCAAAATGTTTATTAGAGTCTAATAAGTAAATAATAAAAGTATAAAAGTTAACCAATAAAAGGTTTGTCTGTTATCGTTAAAAGAACTTAACTGAAACATTTGCACTATACATTAGTTATATATAGGTCCTAAAAAGTGCCTTGTGAACTATATGGTGCAAAATGTTTAATTCATATTGCAAAAAGTTCTAATGGGTTTCAAAATGTTTATTAGAGTCTAATAAGTAAATAATAAAAGTATAACAGTTAACCAATAAAAGGTTTGTCTGTTATCGTTAAAAGAACTTAACTGATACATTTACACTATACATTAGTTATATATAGGTCCTAAAA
Source organism: Clavelina lepadiformis (assembly GCF_947623445.1). Lineage (NCBI taxonomy): Eukaryota > Metazoa > Chordata > Ascidiacea > Aplousobranchia > Clavelinidae > Clavelina > Clavelina lepadiformis. The sequence continues at coordinate 8,475,065 of NC_135246.1, forward strand.
AGTGCCTTGTGAACTATATGGTGCAAAATGTTTAATTCACGTTGCAAAAAGTTCTAACGCGTCTCAAAATGTTTATTAGAGTCTAATAAGTAAATAATAAAAGTATAACAGTTAACCAATAAAAAGGTTTGTTTGTTATCGTTAAAAGAACTTAACTAAAACATTTGCACTATACATTAGTTATATAGGTCCTAAAAAGTGCCTTGTGAACTATATGGTGCAAAATGTTTAATTCACATTGCAAAAAGTTCTAACGTGTCTCAAAATGTTTATTAGAGTCTAATAAGTAAATAATAAAAGTATAACAGTTAACCAATAAAAGGTTTGTCTGTTATCGTTAAAAGAACTTAACTGAAACATTTGCACTATACATTAGTTATATATAGGTCCTAAAAAGTGCCTTGTGAACTATATGGTGCAAAATGTTTAGTTCACATTGCAAAAAGTTCTAACGGGTCCCAAAATGTTTATTAGAGTCTAATAAGTAAATAACAAGAGCATAACAGTTAACCAATGAAAAGGTTTGTCTGTTATCGTTAAAAGAACTTAACTACAACATATCCATTATGCATTAGTTATATAGGTCCTAAAAAGAGCCTTCTGACTTTATGGTGCAAAATGTTTAATTCACATTGCAAAAAGTTCTAACGGGTTTCAAAATGTTTATTAGAGTCTAATAAGTAAATAATAAAAGTATAACAGTTAACCAATAAAAGGTTTGTCTGTTATCGTTAAAAGAACTTAACTGAAACATTTGCACTATACATTAGTTATATATAGGTCCTAAAAAGTGCCTTGTGAACTATATGGTGCAAAATGTTTAGTTCACATTGCAAAAAGTTTTAACGGGTCTCAAAATGTTTATGAGAGTCTAATAAGTAAATAATAAAAGTATAACAGTTAACCAATAAAAAGGTTTGTCTGTTATCGTTAAAACAACTTAACTAAAACATTTGCACTATACATTAGTTATATAGGTCCTAAAAAGTGCTTTGTGAACTATATGGTGCAAAATGTTTAATTCACATTGAAAAAGTTTTAACGTGTCTCAAAATGCTTATTAGAGTCTAATAAGTAAATAATAAAAGTATAACAGTTAACCAAAAGGTTTGCTTGTTATCGTTAAAAGAACTTAACTAAAACATTTGCACTATACATTAGTTATATAGGTCCTAAAAAGAGCTTTGTGAACTATATGGTGCAAAATCATTAATTCACATTGCAAAAAGCTCTAACGAGTCTCAAAATGTTTATTAGAGTCTAATAAGTAAATAATAAAAGTATAACAGTTAACCAATAAAAAATTTTGTTTGTTATCGTTAAAAGAACTTAACTAAAACATTTGCACTATACATTAGTTATATAGGTCCTAAAAAGTGCCTTGTGAACTATATGGTGCCAAATGTTTAATTCACATTGCAAAAAGTTCTAACGCGTCTCAAATTGTTTATTAGAGTCTAATAAGTAACTAATAATAGTATAACAGTTAATCAACAATTTTTTTTCTTTTATTGTTAAAAGAACTTAACTACAACATATGCACTATACATTAGTTATGTAGGTCCTTAAAAGGGCGTTGCGAACTATATGGTGCCAAATGTTTAATTCACATTCCCAAAAGTTTTATCGCGTATAGAAACGTTTATTAGAGTCTAATAAGTAAATAATAAAAGTATAACAGTTAACCAATAAAAGGTTTGTCTGTTATCGTTAAAAGAACTTAACTAAAACTTTTGCACTATACATTAGTTATAAAGGTCCTAAAAAGTGCCTTGTGAACTATATGGTGCAAAAGGATTAATTCACATTGCAAGAGGTTCTAACGTGTCTCAAAATGTTTATTAGAGTCTAATAAGTAAATAATAAAAGTATAACAGTTAACCAATAAAAGGTTTGTCTGTTATCGTTAAAAGAACTTAACTGAAACATTTGCACTATACATTAGTTATATATAGGTCCTAAAAAGTGCCTCGTGAACTATATGGTGCAAAATGTTTAATTCACATTGCAAAAAGTTCTAACGGGTCTCAAAATGTTTATTAGAGTCTAATAAGTAAATAATAAAAGTGTTAACCAATAAAAGTTTTGTTTGTTATCGTTAAAAGAACTTAACTAAAACATTTGCACCATACATTAGTTATATAGGTCCTAAAAAGAGCTTTGTGAACTATATGGTGCAAAATGTGCAATTCACATTGCAAAAAGTTCTAACGGGTCTCAAAATGTTTATTAGAGTCTAATAAGTAAATAATAAAAGTATAACAGTTAATCAATAAAAGGTTTGTCTGTTATCGTTAAAAGAACTTAACTGAAACATTTGCACTATACATTAGTTATATATAGGTCCTAAAAAGTGCCTTGTGAACTATATGGTGCAAAATGTTTAGTTCACATTGCAAAAAGTTCTAACGGGTCTCTAAATGTTTATTAGAGTCTAATAAGTAAATAATAAAAGTATAACAGTTAACCAATAAAAGGTTTGTCTGTTATCGTTAAAAGAACTTAACTAAAACATTTGCACTATACATTAGTTATCTAGGTCCTAAATAGTGCCTTGTAAACTATATGGTGCCAAATGTTTAATTCACATTGCCAAAAGTTCTAACGGGTCTCAAAATGTTTATTAGAGTCTAATGAGTAAATAATAAAAGTATAACAGTTAACCAATAAAAAAGTTTGTTTGTTATCGTTAAAAGAACTTAACTAAAACATTTGCACTATACATTAGTTATATAGGTCCTAAAAAGAGCTTTCTGAACTATATGCTGCAAAATCTTTAATTCATATTGCAAAAAGCTCTAGCGGGTCTCAAAATGTTTATTAGAGTCTAATAAGTAAATAACAAGAGTATAACAGTTACCCAATGAAAATTGTGTCGGTTATCGTTAAAAGCACTTAACTACAACATATGCATTATGCATTAGTTATATAGGTCCTAAAAAGTGCCTTGTGAACTATATGGTGAAAAATTTTTAATTCACATTGCAAAAATCTCTAACGGGTTCCAAAATGTTTATTAGAGTCTAATAAGTAAATAATAAAAGTATAACAGTTAACCAATAAAAGGTTTGTCTGTTATCGTTAAAAGAACTTAACTGAAACATTTGCACTATACATTAGTTATATATAGGTCCTAAATAGTGCCTTGTAAACTATATGGTGCCAAATGTTTAGTTCACATTGCAAAAAGCTCTAACGTGTCTCAAAATGTTTATTAGAGTCTAATAAGTAAATAATAAAAGTATAACAGTTAACCAATAAAAAAGTTTGTTTGTTATCGTTAAAAGAACTTAACTAAAACATTTGCACTATACATTAGTTATATAGGTCCTAAAAAGTGCCTTGTGAACTATATGGTGCAAAATGTTTAATTCACATTGCAAAAAGTTCTAACGGGTTTCAAAATGTTTATTAGAGTCTAATAAGTAACTAATAAAAGTATAACAGTTATCCAATAAAAGGTTTGTCTGTTATCGTTAAAAGAACTTAACTGAAACATTTGCACTATACATTAGTTATATAGGTCCTAAAAAGTGCTTTGTGAACTATATGGTGCAAAATGTTTAATTCACATTGAAAAAGTTTTAACGTGTCTCAAAATGCTTATTAGAGTCTAATAAGTAAATAATAAAAGTATAACAGTTAACCAAAATTTTGTTTGTTATCGTTAAAAGAACTTAACTAAAACATTTGCACTATACATTAGTTATACAGGTCCTAAAAAGAGCTTTGTGAACTATATGGTGCAAAATCATTAATTCACGTTGCAAAAAGCTCTAACGAGTCTCAAAATGTTTATTAGAGTCTAATAAGTAAATAATAAAAGTATAACAGTTAACCAATTAAAAATTTTGTTTGTTATCGTTAAAAGAACTTAACTAAAACATTTGCACTATAAATTAGTTATATAGGTCCTAAAAAGTGCCTTGTGAACTATATGGTGCAAAATGTTTAGTTCACATTGCAAAAATTTTTAACGGGTCTCAAAATGTTTATGAGAGTCTAATAAGTAAATAATAAAAGTATAACAATTAACCAATGAAAGGTTTGTCTGTTATCGTAAAACAACTTAAATAAAACATTTGCACTATAAATTAGTTATATAGGTCCTAAAAAGTGCCTTGTGAACTATATGGTGCAAAATGTTTAATTCACATTGCAAAAAGTTTTAACGGGTCTCAAAATGTTTATTAGAGTCTAATGAGTAAATAATAAAAGTATAACAGTTAACCAATAAAAAGATTTGTCTGTTATCGTTAAAAGAACTTAACTAAAACATTTGCACTATACATTAGTTATCTAGGTCCTATGAAGTGCTTTGTAAACTATATGGTGCCAAATGTTTAATTCACATTGCAAAAAGTTCTAACGGGTTTCAAAATGTTTATTAGAGTCTAATAAGTAAATAATAAAAGTATAACAGTTAACCAATTAAAGGTTTGTCTGTTATCGTTAAAAGAACTTAACTAAAACATTTGCACTATACACTAGTTATCTAGGTCCTGAGAAGTGCCTTGTAAACTATATGGTGCCAAGTGTTTAATTCACATTGCAAAAAGTTCTAACGGGTCTCAAAATGTTTATTAGAGTCTAATAAGTAACTAATAATAGTATAACAGTTATTCAATAATTTTTTTTCTTTTATTGTTAAAAGAACTTAACTACAATACTTGCACTATACATTAATTATGTAGGTCCTTAAAATGGCGTTGCGAACTATATGGTGCAAATGTTTAATTCACAATCCCAAAAGTTCTATCGCGTATAAAAACATTTATTAGAGTCTAATAAGTAAATAATAAAAGTATAACAGTTAACCAATAAAAAGGTTTGTCTGTTATCGTTAAAAGAACTTAACTAAAACATTTGCACTATACATTAGTTATATAGGTCCTAAAAAGTGCCTTGTGAACTATATGGTGCAAAATGTTTAATTCACATTGCAAAAAGTTCTAACGGGTTTCAAAATGTTTATTAGAGTCTAATAAGTAAATAATAAAAGTATAACAGTTAACCAATAAAAGGTTTGTCTGTTATCGTTAAAAGAACTTAACTGAAACATTTGCACTATACATTAGTTTTATAGATCCTAAAAAGTGCCTTGTGAACTATATGGTGCAAAATGTTTAGTTCACATTGCAAAAAGTTTTAACGGGTCTCAAAATATTTATTAGAGTCTAATAAGTAAATAAGTAAAATTATAACAGTTAACCAATAAAAAGGTTTGTTTGTTGTCGTTAAAAGAACTTAACTAAAACATTTGCACTATAGATTAGTTATATAGGTCCTAAAAAGAGCTTTCTGAACTATATGGTGCAAAATGTTTAGTTCACATTGCAAAAAGTTTTAACGGGTCTCAAAATGTTTATGAGAGTCTAATAAGTAAATAATAAAAGTATAACAGTTAACCAATAAAAAGGTTTGTCTGTTATCGTTAAAACAACTTAACTAAAACATTTGCACTATACATTAGTTATATAGGTCCTAAAAAGTGCTTTGTGAACTATATGGTGCAAAATCTTTAATTCACATTGAAAAAGTTTTAACGTGTCTCAAAATGCTTATTAGAGTCTAATAAGTAAATAATAAAAGTATAACAGTTAACCAAAAGGTTTGTTTGTTATCGTTAAAAGAACTTAACTGAAACATTTGCACTATACATTAGTTATACAGGTCCTAAAAAGAGCTTTGTGAACTATATGGTGCAAAATCATTAATTCACGTTGCAAAAAGCTCTAACGAGTCTCAAAATGTTTATTAGAGTCTAATAAGTAAATAATAAAAGTATAACAGTTAACCAATAAAAAATTTTGTTTGTTATCGTTAAAAGAACTTAACTAAAACATTTGCACTATACATTAGTTAGATAGGTCCTAAAAAGTGCTTTGTGAACTATATGGTGCCAAATGTTTAATTCACATTGCAAAAAGTTCTAACGCGTCTCAAATTGTTTATTAGAGTCTAATAAGTAACTAATAATAGTATAACAGTTAATCAATAATTTTTTTTCTTTTATTGTTAAAAGAACTTAACTACAACATATGCACTATACATTAGTTATGTAGGTCCTTAAAAAGGCGTTGCGAACTATATGGTGCCAAATGTTTAATTCACATTCCTAAAAGTTTTATCGCGTATAGAAACGTTTATTAGAGTCTAATAAGTAAATAATAAAAGTATAACAGTTAACCAATAAAAGGTTTGTCTGTTATCGTTAAAAGAACTTAACTAAAACTTTTGCACTATACATTAGTTATAAAGGTCCTAAAAAGTGCCTTGTGAACTATATGGTGCAAAAGGATTAATTCACATTGCAAGAGGTTCTAACGTGTCTCAAAATGTTTATTAGAGTCTAATAAGTAAATAATAAAAGTATAACAGTTAACCAATAAAAGGTTTGTCTGTTATCGTTAAAAGAACTTAACTGAAACATTTGCACTATACATTAGTTATATATAGGTCCTAAAAAGTGCCTCGTGAACTATATGGTGCAAAATGTTTAATTCACATTGCAAAAAGTTCTAACGGGTCTCAAAATGTTTATTAGAGTCTAATAAGTAAATAATAAAAGTGTTAACCAATAAAAGTTTTGTTTGTTATCGTTAAAAGAACTTAACTAAAACATTTGCACCATACATTAGTTATATAGGTCCTAAAAAGAGCTTTGTGAACTATATGGTGCAAAATGTGCAATTCACATTGCAAAAAGTTCTAACGGGTCTCAAAATGTTTATTAGAGTCTAATAAGTAAATAATAAAAGTATAACAGTTAATCAATAAAAGGTTTGTCTGTTATCGTTAAAAGAACTTAACTGAAACATTTGCACTATACATTAGTTATATATAGGTCCTAAAAAGTGCCTTGTGAACTATATGGTGCAAAATGTTTAGTTCACATTGCAAAAAGTTCTAACGGGTCTCTAAATGTTTATTAGAGTCTAATAAGTAAATAATAAAAGTATAACAGTTAACCAATAAAAGGTTTGTCTGTTATCGTTAAAAGAACTTAACTAAAACATTTGCACTATACATTAGTTATCTAGGTCCTAAATAGTGCCTTGTAAACTATATGGTGCCAAATGTTTAATTCACATTGCCAAAAGTTCTAACGGGTCTCAAAATGTTTATTAGAGTCTAATGAGTAAATAATAAAAGTATAACAGTTAACCAATAAAAAAGTTTGTTTGTTATCGTTAAAAGAACTTAACTAAAACATTTGCACTATACATTAGTTATATAGGTCCTAAAAAGAGCTTTCTGAACTATATGCTGCAAAATCTTTAATTCATATTGCAAAAAGCTCTAGCGGGTCTCAAAATGTTTATTAGAGTCTAATAAGTAAATAACAAGAGTATAACAGTTAACCAATGAAAATTGGATCTGTTATCGTTAAAAGAACTTAACTACAACATATGCATTATGCATTAGTTATATAGGTCCTAAAAAGAGCCTTCTGACTATATGGTGCCAAATGTTTAATTTACATTCGCAACAGCGCTAACGCGTCTCAAAATGTTTATTAGAGTCTAATAAGTAAATAATAAAAGTATAACAGTTAACCAATAAAAGGTTTGTCTGTTATCGTTAAAAGAACTTAACTGAAACATTTGCACTATACATTAGTTATATATAGGTCCTAAAAAGAGCCTCGTGAACTATATGGTGCAAAATGTTTAATTCACATTGCAAAAAGTTCTAACGGGTTTCAAAATGTTTATGAGAGTCTAATAAGTAAATAATAAACGTATAACAGTTATCCAATAAAAGGTTTGTTATCGTTAAAAGAACTTAACTAAAACATTTCCCCTATACATTAGTTATATAGGTCCTAAAAAGTGCCTTGTGAACTATATGGTGCAAAATGTTTAATTCACGTTGCAAAAAGCTCTAACGGGTTCCAAAATGTTTATTAGAGTCTAATAAGTAAATAATAAAATTATAACAGTTAACCAATAAAAAGGTTTGTTTGTTATCGTTAAAAGAACTTAACTAAAACATTTGCACTATACATTAGTTATATAGGTCCTAAAAAGAGCTTTCTGAACTATATGGTGCAAAATCTTAAATTCATATTGCAAAAAGCTCTAACGAGTCTCAAAATGTTTATTAGAGTCTAATAAGTAAATAACAAGAGTATAACAGTTACCCAATGAAAATTGTGTCGGTTATCGTTAAAAGCACTTAACTACAACATATGCATTATGCATTAGTTATATAGGTCCTAAAAAGTGCCTTGTGAACTATATGGTGAAAAATGTTTAATTCACATTGCAAAAATCTCTAACGGGTTCCAAAATGTTTATTAGAGTCTAATAAGTAAATAATAAAAGTATAACAGTTAACCAATAAAAGGTTTGTCTGTTATCGTTAAAAGAACTTAACTGAAACATTTGCACTATACATTAGTTATATATAGGTCCTAAATAGTGCCTTGTAAACTATATGGTGCCAAATGTTTAGTTCACATTGCAAAAAGCTCTAACGTGTCTCAAAATGTTTATTAGAGTCTAATAAGTAAATAATAAAAGTATAACAGTTAACCAATAAAAAAGTTTGTTTGTTATCGTTAAAAGAACTTAACTAAAACATTTGCACTATACATTAGTTATATAGGTCCTAAAAAGTGCCTTGTGAACTATATGGTGCAAAATGTTTAATTCACATTGCAAAAAGTTCTAACGGGTTTCAAAATGTTTATTAGAGTCTAATAAGTAACTAATAAAAGTATAACAGTTATCCAATAAAAGGTTTGTCTGTTATCGTTAAAAGAACTTAACTGAAACATTTGCACTATACATTAGTTATATAGGTCCTAAAAAGTGCTTTGTGAACTATATGGTGCAAAATGTTTAATTCACATTGAAAAAGTTTTAACGTGTCTCAAAATGCTTATTAGAGTCTAATAAGTAAATAATAAAAGTATAACAGTTAACCAAAATTTTGTTTGTTATCGTTAAAAGAACTTAACTAAAACATTTGCACTATACATTAGTTATACAGGTCCTAAAAAGAGCTTTGTGAACTATATGGTGCAAAATCATTAATTCACGTTGCAAAAAGCTCTAACGAGTCTCAAAATGTTTATTAGAGTCTAATAAGTAAATAATAAAAGTATAACAGTTAACCAATTAAAAATTTTGTTTGTTATCGTTAAAAGAACTTAACTAAAACATTTGCACTATAAATTAGTTATATAGGTCCTAAAAAGTGCCTTGTGAACTATATGGTGCAAAATGTTTAGTTCACATTGCAAAAATTTTTAACGGGTCTCAAAATGTTTATGAGAGTCTAATAAGTAAATAATAAAAGTATAACAATTAACCAATGAAAGGTTTGTCTGTTATCGTAAAACAACTTAAATAAAACATTTGCACTATACATTAGTTATATATAGGTCCTAAAAAGTGCCTTGTGAACTATATGGTGCAAAATGTTTAATTCACATTGCAAAAAGTTCTAACGTGTCTCAAAATGTTTATTAGAGTTTAATAAGTAAATAATAAAAGTATAACAGTTAACCAATAAAAGTTTTGTTTGTTATCGTTAAAAGAACTTAACTAAAACATTTGCACTATAAATTAGTTATATAGGTCCTAAAAAGTGCCTTGTGAACTATATGGTGCAAAATGTTTAATTCACATTGCAAAAAGTTTTAACGGGTCTCAAAATGTTTATTAGAGTCTAATAAGTAAATAATAAAAGTATAACAGTTAACCAATAAAAGGTTTGTCTGTTATCGTTAAAAGAACTTAACTGAAACATTTGCACTATACATTAGTTATATATAGGTCCTAAAAAGTGCCTTGTGAACTATATGGTGCAAAATGTTTAGTTCACATTGCAAAAAGTTCTAACGGGTCTCAAAATGTTTATTAGAGTCTAATGAGTAAATAATAAAAGTATAACAGTTAACCAATAAAAAGATTTGTCTGTTATCGTTAAAAGAACTTAACTAAAACATTTGCACTATACATTAGTTATCTAGGTCCTATGAAGTGCTTTGTAAACTATATGGTGCCAAATGTTTAATTCACATTGCAAAAAGTTCTAACGGGTTTCAAAATGTTTATTAGAGTCTAATAAGTAAATAATAAAAGTATAACAGTTAACCAATTAAAGGTTTGTCTGTTATCGTTAAAAGAACTTAACTAAAATATTTGCACTATACACTAGTTATCTAGGTCCTGAGAAGTGCTTTGTAAACTATATGGTGCCAAGTGTTTAATTCACATTGCAAAAAGTTCTAACGGGTCTCAAAATGTTTATTAGAGTCTAATAAGTAACTAATAATAGTATAACAGTTATTCAATAATTTTTTTTCTTTTATTGTTAAAAGAACTTAACTACAATACTTGCACTATACATTAATTATGTAGGTCCTTAAAATGGCGTTGCGAACTATATGGTGCAAATGTTTAATTCACAATCCCAAAAGTTCTATCGCGTATAAAAACATTTATTAGAGTCTAATAAGTAAATAATAAAAGTAAAACAGTTAACCAATAAAAAGGTTTGTCTGTTATCGTTAAAAGAACTTAACTAAAACATTTGCACTATACATTAGTTATATAGGTCCTAAAAAGTGCCTTGTGAACTATATGGTGCAAAATGTTTAATTCACATTGCAAAAAGTTCTAACGGGTTTCAAAATGTTTATTAGAGTCTAATAAGTAAATAATAAAAGTATAACAGTTAACCAATAAAAGGTTTGTCTGTTATCGTTAAAAGAACTTAACTGAAACATTTGCACTATACATTAGTTTTATAGTACCTAAAAAGTGCCTTGTGAACTATATGGTGCAAAATGTTTAGTTCACATTGCAAAAAGTTTTAACGGGTCTCAAAATATTTATTAGAGTCTAATAAGTAAATAAGTAAAATTATAACAGTTAACCAATAAAAAGGTTTGTTTGTTGTCGTTAAAAGAACTTAACTAAAACATTTGCACTATAGATTAGTTATATAGGTCCTAAAAAGAGCTTTCTGAACTATATGGTGCAAAATCTTAAATTCATATTGCAAAAAGCTCTAACGGGTCTCAAAATGTTTATTAGAGTCTAATAAGTAAATAACAAGAGTATAACAGTTACCCAATGAAAATTGTGTCGGTTATCGTTAAAAGCACTTAACTACAACATATGCATTATGCATTAGTTATATAGGTCCTAAAAAGTGCCTTGTGAACTATATGGTGAAAAATGTTTAATTCACATTGCAAAAATCTCTAACGGGTTCCAAAATGTTTATTAGAGTCTAATAAGTAAATAATAAAAGTATAACAGTTAACCAATAAAAGGTTTGTCTGTTATCGTTAAAAGAACTTAACTGAAACATTTGCACTATACATTAGTTATATATAGGTCCTAAATAGTGCCTTGTAAACTATATGGTGCCAAATGTTTAGTTCACATTGCAAAAAGCTCTAACGTGTCTCAAAATGTTTATTAGAGTCTAATAAGTAAATAATAAAAGTATAACAGTTAACCAATAAAAAAGTTTGTTTGTTATCGTTAAAAGAACTTAACTAAAACATTTGCACTATACATTAGTTATATAGGTCCTAAAAAGTGCCTTGTGAACTATATGGTGCAAAATGTTTAATTCACATTGCAAAAAGTTCTAACGGGTTTCAAAATGTTTATTAGAGTCTAATAAGTAACTAATAAAAGTATAACAGTTATCCAATAAAAGGTTTGTCTGTTATCGTTAAAAGAACTTAACTGAAACATTTGCACTATACATTAGTTATATAGGTCCTAAAAAGTGCTTTGTGAACTATATGGTGCAAAATGTTTAATTCACATTGAAAAAGTTTTAACGTGTCTCAAAATGCTTATTAGAGTCTAATAAGTAAATAATAAAAGTATAACAGTTAACCAAAATTTTGTTTGTTATCGTTAAAAGAACTTAACTAAAACATTTGCACTATACATTAGTTATACAGGTCCTAAAAAGAGCTTTGTGAACTATATGGTGCAAAATCATTAATTCACGTTGCAAAAAGCTCTAACGAGTCTCAAAATGTTTATTAGAGTCTAATAAGTAAATAATAAAAGTATAACAGTTAACCAATTAAAAATTTTGTTTGTTATCGTTAAAAGAACTTAACTAAAACATTTGCACTATAAATTAGTTATATAGGTCCTAAAAAGTGCCTTGTGAACTATATGGTGCAAAATGTTTAGTTCACATTGCAAAAATTTTTAACGGGTCTCAAAATGTTTATGAGAGTCTAATAAGTAAATAATAAGAGTATAACAATTAACCAATGAAAAGTTTGTCTGTTATCGTAAAACAACTTAATAAAAACATTTGCACTATACATTAGTTATATATAGGTCCTAAAAAGTGCCTTGTGAACTATATGGTGCAAAATGTTTAATTCACATTGCAAAAAGTTCTAACGTGTCTCAAAATGTTTACTAGAGTTTAATAAGTAAATAATAAAAGTATAACAGTTAACCAATAAAAGTTTTGTTTGTTATCGTTAAAAGAACTTAACTAAAACATTTGCACTATAAATTAGTTATATAGGTCCTAAAAAGTGCCTTGTGAACTATATGGTGCAAAATGTTTAATTCACATTGCAAAAAGTTCTAACGGGTCTCAAAATGTTTATTAGAGTCTAATAAGTAAATAATAAAAGTATAACAGTTAACCAATAAAAGGTTTGTCTGTTATCGTTAAAAGAACTTAACTGAAACATTTGCACTATACATTAGTTATATATAGGTCCTAAAAAGTGCCTTGTGAACTATATGGTGCAAAATGTTTAGTTCACATTGCAAAAAGTTCTAACGGGTCTCAAAATGTTTATTAGAGTCTAATGAGTAAATAATAAAAGTATAACAGTTAACCAATAAAAAGATTTGTCTGTTATCGTTAAAAGAACTTAACTAAAACATTTGCACTATACATTAGTTATCTAGGTCCTATGAAGTGCTTTGTAAACTATATGGTGCCAATTGTTTAATTCACATTGCAAAAAGTTCTAACGGGTTTCAAAATGTTTATTAGAGTCTAATAAGTAAATAATAAAAGTATAACAGTTAACCAATTAAAGGTTTGTCTGTTATCGTTAAAAGAACTTAACTAAAATATTTGCACTATACACTAGTTATCTAGGTCCTGAGAAGTGCCTTGTAAACTATATGGTGCCAAGTGTTTAATTCACATTGCAAAAAGTTCTAACGGGTCTCAAAATGTTTATTAGAGTCTAATAAGTAACTAATAATAGTATAACAGTTATTCAATAATTTTTTTTCTTTTATTGTTAAAAGAACTTAACTACAATACTTGCACTATACATTAATTATGTAGGTCCTTAAAATGGCGTTGCGAACTATATGGTGCAAATGTTTAATTCACAATCCCAAAAGTTCTATCGCGTATAAAAACATTTATTAGAGTCTAATAAGTAAATAATAAAAGTATAACAGTTAACCAATAAAAAGGTTTGTCTGTTATCGTTAAAAGAACTTAACTAAAACATTTGCACTATACATTAGTTATATAGGTCCTAAAAAGTGCCTTGTGAACTATATGGTGCAAAATGTTTAATTCACATTGCAAAAAGTTCTAACGGGTTTCAAAATGTTTATTAGAGTCTAATAAGTAAATAATAAAAGTATAACAGTTAACCAATAAAAGGTTTGTCTGTTATCGTTAAAAGAACTTAACTGAAACATTTGCACTATACATTAGTTTTATAGATCCTAAAAAGTGCCTTGTGAACTATATGGTGCAAAATGTTTAGTTCACATTGCAAAAAGTTTTAACGGGTCTCAAAATATTTATGAGAGTCTAATAAGTAAATAATAAAAGTATAACAATTAACCAATAAAAGGTTTGTCTGTTATCGTTAAAAGAACTTAACTGAAACATTTGCACTATACATTACTTATATATAGGTCCTAAAAAGTGCCTTGTGAACTATATGGTGCAAAATATTTAATTCACATTGCAAAAAGTTCTAACGTGTCTCAAAATGTTTATTAGAGTCTAATAAGTAAATAATAAAAGTATAACAGTTAACCAATAAAAGGTTTGTCTGTTATCGTTAAAAGAACTTAACTGAAACATTTGCACTATACATTAGTTATATATAGGTCCTAAAAAGTGCCTTGTGAACTATATGGTGCCAAATGTTTAGTTCACATTGCAAAAAGTTCTATCGCGTATAAAAACATTTATTAGAGTCTAATAAGTAAATAATAAAAGTATAACAGTTAACCAATAAAAAGGTTTGTTTGTTATCGTTAAAAGAACTTAACTGAAACATTTGCACTATACATTAGTTTTATAGATCCTAAAAAGTGCCTTGTGAACTATATGGTGCAAAATGTTTAGTTCACATTGCAAAAAGTTTTAACGGGTCTCAAAATGTTTATTTGAGTCTAATAAGTAAATAATAAAAGTATAACAATTAACCAATAAAAGGTTTGTCTGTTATCGTTAAAAGAACTTAACTAAAACATTTGCACTATACATTAGTTATATAGGTCCTAAAAAGTGCCTTGTGAACTATATGGTGCAAAATGTTTAATTCACATTGCAAAAAGTTCTAACGGGTTTCAAAATGTTTATTAGAGTCTAATAAGTAAATAATAAAAGTATAACAGTTAACCAATAAAAGGTTTGTCTGTTATCGTTAAAAGAACTCAACTGAAACATTTGCACTATACATTAGTTATATAGATCCTAAAAAGTGCCTTGTGAACTAAATGGTGCAAAATGTTTAGTTCACATTGCAAAAATTTTTAACGGGTCTCAAAATGTTTATGAGAGTCTAATAAGTAAATAGTAAAAGTATAACAATTAACCAATAAAAGGTTTGTCTGTTATCGTTAAAAGAACTTAACTGAAACATTTGCACTATACATTAGTTATATATAGGTCCTAAAAAGTGCCTTGTGAACTATATGGTGCAAAATGTTTAATTCACATTGCAAAAAGTTCTAACGTGTCTCAAAATGTTTATTAGAGTTTAATAAGTAAATAATAAAAGTATAACAGTTAACCAATAAAAGGTTTGTTTGTTATCGTTAAAAGAACTTAACTAAAACATTTGCACTATAAATTAGTTATATAGGTCCTAAAAAGTGCCTTTTGAACTATATGGTGCAAAATGTTTAATTCACATTGCAAAAAGTTCTAACGGGTTTCAAAATGTTTATTAGAGTCTAATAAGTAAATAATAAAAGTATAAAAGTTAACCAATAAAAGGTTTGTCTGTTATCGTTAAAAGAACTTAACTGAAACATTTGCACTATACATTAGTTATATATAGGTCCTAAAAAGTGCCTTGTGAACTATATGGTGCAAAATGTTTAATTCATATTGCAAAAAGTTCTAATGGGTTTCAAAATGTTTATTAGAGTCTAATAAGTAAATAATAAAAGTATAACAGTTAACCAATAAAAGGTTTGTCTGTTATCGTTAAAAGAACTTAACTGATACATTTACACTATACATTAGTTATATATAGGTCCTAAAAAGTGCCTTGTGAACTATATGGTGCAAAATGTTTAATTCACGTTGCAAAAAGTTCTAACGCGTCTCAAAATGTTTATTAGAGTCTAATAAGTAAATAATAAAAGTATAACAGTTAACCAATAAAAAGGTTTGTTTGTTATCGTTAAAAGAACTTAACTAAAACATTTGCACTATACATTAGTTATATAGGTCCTAAAAAGTGCCTTGTGAACTATATGGTGCAAAATGTTTAATTCACATTGCAAAAAGTTCTAACGTGTCTCAAAATGTTTATTAGAGTCTAATAAGTAAATAATAAAAGTATAACAGTTAACCAATAAAAGGTTTGTCTGTTATCGTTAAAAGAACTTAACTGAAACATTTGCACTATACATTAGTTATATATAGGTCCTAAAAAGTGCCTTGTGAACTATATAGTGCCAAATGTTTAGTTCACATTGCAAAAAGTTTTATCGCGTATAAAAACATTTATTAGAGTCTAATAAGTAAATAATAAAAGTATAACAGTTAACCAATAAAAAGGTTTGTTTGTTATCGTTAAAAGAACTTAACTGAAACATTTGCACTATACATTAGTTTTATAGATCCTAAAAAGTGCCTTGTGAACTATATGGTGCAAAATGTTTAGTTCACATTGCAAAAAGTTTTAACGGGTCTCAAAATGTTTATTTGAGTCTAATAAGTAAATAATAAAAGTATAACAATTAACCAATAAAAGGTTTGTCTGTTATCGTTAAAAGAACTTAACTGAAACATTTGCACTATACATTAGTTATATAGGTCCTAAAAAGTGCCTTGTGAACTATATGGTGCAAAATGTTTAATTCACATTGCAAAAAGTTCTAACGGGTTTCAAAATGTTTATTAGAGTCTAATAAGTAAATAATAAAAGTATAACAGTTAACCAATAAAAGGTTTGTCTGTTATCGTTAAAAGAACTCAACTGAAACATTTGCACTATACATTAGTTATATAGATCCTAAAAAGTGCCTTGTGAACTAAATGGTGCAAAATGTTTAGTTCACATTGCAAAAATTTTTAACGGGTCTCAAAATGTTTATGAGAGTCTAATAAGTAAATAGTAAAAGTATAACAATTAACCATTAAAAGGTTTGTCTGTTATCGTTAAAAGAACTTAACTGAAACATTTGCACTATACATTAGTTATATATAGGTCCTAAAAAGTGCCTTGTGAACTATATGGTGCAAAATGTTTAATTCACATTGCAAAAAGTTCTAACGTGTCTCAAAATGTTTATTAGAGTTTAATAAGTAAATAATAAAAGTATAACAGTTAACCAATAAAAGGTTTGTTTGTTATCGTTAAAAGAACTTAACTAAAACATTTGCACTATAAATTAGTTATATAGGTCCTAAAAAGTGCCTTTTGAACTATATGGTGCAAAATGTTTAATTCACATTGCAAAAAGTTCTAACGGGTTTCAAAATGTTTATTAGAGTCTAATAAGTAAATAATAAAAGTATAAAAGTTAACCAATAAAAGGTTTGTCTGTTATCGTTAAAAGAACTTAACTGAAACATTTGCACTATACATTAGTTATATATAGGTCCTAAAAAGTGCCTTGTGAACTATATGGTGCAAAATGTTTAATTCATATTGCAAAAAGTTCTAATGGGTTTCAAAATGTTTATTAGAGTCTAATAAGTAAATAATAAAAGTATAACAGTTAACCAATAAAAGGTTTGTCTGTTATCGTTAAAAGAACTTAACTGATACATTTACACTATACATTAGTTATATATAGGTCCTAAAAAGTGCCTTGTGAACTATATGGTGCAAAATGTTTAATTCACGTTGCAAAAAGTTCTAACGCGTCTCAAAATGTTTATTAGAGTCTAATAAGTAAATAATAAAAGTATAACAGTTAACCAATAAAAAGGTTTGTTTGTTATCGTTAAAAGAACTTAACTAAAACATTTGCACTATACATTAGTTATATAGGTCCTAAAAAGTGCCTTGTGAACTATATGGTGCAAAATGCTTAATTCACATTGCAAAAAGTTCTAACGTGTCTCAAAATGTTTATTAGAGTCTAATAAGTAAATAATAAAAGTATAACAGTTAACCAATAAAAGGTTTGTCTGTTATCGTTAAAAGAACTTAACTGAAACATTTGCACTATACATTAGTTATATATAGGTCCTAAAAAGTGCCTTGTGAACTATATGGTGCAAAATGTTTAGTTCACATTGCAAAAAGTTCTAACGGGTCCCAAAATGTTTATTAGAGTCTAATAAGTAAATAACAAGAGCATAACAGTTAACCAATGAAAAGGTTTGTCTGTTATCGTTAAAAGAACTTAACTACAACATATCCATTATGCATTAGTTATATAGGTCCTAAAAAGAGCCTTCTGACTTTATGGTGCAAAATGTTTAATTCACATTGCAAAAAGTTCTAACGGGTTTCAAAATGTTTATTAGAGTCTAATAAGTAAATAATAAAAGTATAACAGTTAACCAATAAAAGGTTTGTCTGTTATCGTTAAAAGAACTTAACTGAAACATTTGCACTATACATTAGTTATATATAGGTCCTAAAAAGTGCCTTGTGAACTATATGGTGCAAAATGTTTAGTTCACATTGCAAAAAGTTTTAACGGGTCTCAAAATGTTTATGAGAGTCTAATAAGTAAATAATAAAAGTATAACAGTTAACCAATAAAAAGGTTTGTCTGTTATCGTTAAAACAACTTAACTAAAACATTTGCACTATACATTAGTTATATAGGTCCTAAAAAGTGCTTTGTGAACTATATGGTGCAAAATGTTTAATTCACATTGAAAAAGTTTTAACGTGTCTCAAAATGCTTATTAGAGTCTAATAAGTAAATAATAAAAGTATAACAGTTAACCAAAAGGTTTGCTTGTTATCGTTAAAAGAACTTAACTAAAACATTTGCACTATACATTAGTTATATAGGTCCTAAAAAGAGCTTTGTGAACTATATGGTGCAAAATCATTAATTCACATTGCAAAAAGCTCTAACGAGTCTCAAAATGTTTATTAGAGTCTAATAAGTAAATAATAAAAGTATAACAGTTAACCAATAAAAAATTTTGTTTGTTATCGTTAAAAGAACTTAACTAAAACATTTGCACTATACATTAGTTATATAGGTCCTAAAAAGTGCCTTGTGAACTATATGGTGCCAAATGTTTAATTCACATTGCAAAAAGTTCTAACGCGTCTCAAATTGTTTATTAGAGTCTAATAAGTAACTAATAATAGTATAACAGTTAATCAACAATTTTTTTTCTTTTATTGTTAAAAGAACTTAACTACAACATATGCACTATACATTAGTTATGTAGGTCCTTAAAAGGGCGTTGCGAACTATATGGTGCCAAATGTTTAATTCACATTCCCAAAAGTTTTATCGCGTATAGAAACGTTTATTAGAGTCTAATAAGTAAATAATAAAAGTATAACAGTTAACCAATAAAAGGTTTGTCTGTTATCGTTAAAAGAACTTAACTAAAACTTTTGCACTATACATTAGTTATATAGGTCTTAAAAAGTGCCTTGTGAACTATATGGTGCAAAAGGTTTAATTCACATTGCAAGAGGTTCTAACGTGTCTCAAAATGTTTATTAGAGTCTAATAAGTAAATAATAAAAGTATAACAGTTAACCAATAAAAGGTTTGTCTGTTATCGTTAAAAGAACTTAACTGAAACATTTGCACTATACATTAGTTATATATAGGTCCTAAAAAGTGCTTTGTGAACTATATGGTGCAAAATGTTTAGTTCACATTGCAAAAAGTTCTAACGGGTCTCAAAATGTTTATTAGAGTCTAATAAGTAAATAATAAAAGTATAACAGTTAACCAATAAAAGGTTTGTCTGTTATCGTTAAAAGAACTTAACTGAAACATTTGCACTATACATTAGTTATATAGGTCCTAAAAAGTGCCTTGTAAACTATATGGTGCCAAATGTGCAATTCACATTGCAAAAAGTTCTAACGGGTCTCAAAATGTTTATTAGAGTCTAATAAATAAATAATAAAAGTATAACAGTTAACCAAAAAAAAGGTTTGTTTGTTATCGTTAAAAGAACTTAACTAAAACATTTGCACTATACATTAGTTATATAGGTCCTAAAAAGAGCTTTCTGAACTATATGCTGCAAAATCTTTAATTCACGTTGCAAAAAGCTCTAACGGGTCTCAAAATGTTTATTAGAGTCTAATAAGTAAATAACAAGAGCATAACAGTTAACCAATGAAAATTGGGTCTGTTATCGTTAAAAGAACTTAACTACAACATATGCATTATGCATTAGTTATATAGGTCCTGAAAAGAGCCTTCTGACTATATGGTGCAAAATGTTTAATTCACATTGCAAAAAGTTCTAACGGGTTTCAAAATGTTTATTAGAGTCTAATAAGTAAATAATAAAAGTATAACAGTTTACCAATAAAATGTTTGTCTGTTATCGTTAAAAGAACTTAACTGAAACATTTGCACTATACATTAGTTATATATAGGTCCTAAAAAGTACCTTGTGAACTATATGGTGCAAAACGTTTAGTTCACGTTGCAAAAAGTTTTAACGGGTCTCAAAATGTTTATGAGAGTCTAATAAGTAAATAATAAAAGTATAACAGTTAACCAATAAAAAATTTTGTTTGTTATCGTTAAAAGAACTTAACTAAAACATTTGCACTATACATTAGTTATATAGGTCCTAAAAAGTGCCTTGTGAACTATATGGTGCCAAATGTTTAATTCACATTGCAAAAAGTTCTAACGCGTCTCAAATTGTTTATTAGAGTCTAATAAGTAACTAATAATAGTATAACAGTTAATCAACAATTTTTTTTCTTTTATTGTTAAAAGAACTTAACTACAACATATGCACTATACATTAGTTATGTAGGTCCTTAAAAGGGCGTTGCGAACTATATGGTGCCAAATGTTTAATTCACATTCCCAAAAGTTTTATCGCGTATAGAAACGTTTATTAGAGTCTAATAAGTAAATAATAAAAGTATAACAGTTAACCAATAAAAGGTTTGTCTGTTATCGTTAAAAGAACTTAACTAAAACTTTTGCACTATACATTAGTTATATAGGTCTTAAAAAGTGCCTTGTGAACTATATGGTGCAAAAGGTTTAATTCACATTGCAAGAGGTTCTAACGTGTCTCAAAATGTTTATTAGAGTCTAATAAGTAAATAATAAAAGTATAACAGTTAACCAATAAAAGGTTTGTCTGTTATCGTTAAAAGAACTTAACTGAAACATTTGCACTATACATTAGTTATATATAGGTCCTAAAAAGTGCTTTGTGAACTATATGGTGCAAAATGTTTAGTTCACATTGCAAAAAGTTCTAACGGGTCTCAAAATGTTTATTAGAGTCTAATAAGTAAATAATAAAAGTATAACAGTTAACCAATAAAAGGTTTGTCTGTTATCGTTAAAAGAACTTAACTGAAACATTTGCACTATACATTAGTTATATAGGTCCTAAAAAGTGCCTTGTAAACTATATGGTGCCAAATGTGCAATTCACATTGCAAAAAGTTCTAACGGGTCTCAAAATGTTTATTAGAGTCTAATAAATAAATAATAAAAGTATAACAGTTAACCAAAAAAAAGGTTTGTTTGTTATCGTTAAAAGAACTTAACTAAAACATTTGCACTATACATTAGTTATATAGGTCCTAAAAAGAGCTTTCTGAACTATATGCTGCAAAATCTTTAATTCACGTTGCAAAAAGCTCTAACGGGTCTCAAAATGTTTATTAGAGTCTAATAAGTAAATAACAAGAGCATAACAGTTAACCAATGAAAATTGGGTCTGTTATCGTTAAAAGAACTTAACTACAACATATGCATTATGCATTAGTTATATAGTTCCTGAAAAGAGCCTTCTGACTATATGGTGAAAAATGTTTAATTCACATTGCAAAAAGTTCTAACGGGTTTCAAAATGTTTATTAGAGTCTAATAAGTAAATAATAAAAGTATAACAGTTTACCAATAAAATGTTTGTCTGTTATCGTTAAAAGAACTTAACTGAAACATTTGCACTATACATTAGTTATATATAGGTCCTAAAAAGTACCTTGTGAACTATATGGTGCAAAACGTTTAGTTCACGTTGCAAAAAGTTTTAACGGGTCTCAAAATGTTTATGAGAGTCTAATAAGTAAATAATAAAAGCATAACAGTTAACCAATAAAAAGGTTTGTCTGTTATCGTTAAAAGAACTTAACTAAAACATTTGCACTATACATTAGTTATATAGGTCCTAAAAAGAGCTTTGTGAACTATACGGTGCAAAATGTTTAATTCACGTTGCAATTAGCTCTAACGAGTCTCAAAATGTTTATTAGAGTCTAATAAGTAAATAATAAAAGTATAACAGTTAACCAATAAAAACGTTTGTTTGTTATCGTTAAAAGAACTTAACTAAAACATTTGCACTATACATTAGTTATATAGGTCCTAAAAAGTGCCTTGTGAACTATCCGGTGCAAAATGTTTTACTCACATTGCAAAAAGTTCTAACGGGTTTCAAAATGTTTATTAGAGTCTAATAAGTAAATAATAAAAGTATAACAGTTAACCAGTAAAAGGTTTGTCTGTTATCGTTAAAAGAAATTAACTGAAACATTTGCACTATACATTAGTTATATAGGTCCTAAAAAGTGCCTTGTGAACTATATGGTGCAAAATCTTTAATTCACATTGCAAAAGGTTCTAACGGGTTTCAAAATGTTTATTAGAGTCTAATAAGTAAATAATAAAAGTATAACAATTAACCAATAAAAGGTTTGTCTGTTATCGTTAAAAGAACTCAACTGAAACATTTGCACTATACATTAGTTATATAGATCCTAAAAAGTGCCTTGAAAACTAAATGGTGCAAAATGTTTAGTTCACATTGCAAAAATTTTTACGGGTCTCAAAATGTTTATGAGAGTCTAATAAGTAAATAATAAAAGTATAACAATTAACCAATAAAAGGTTTGTCTGTTATCGTTAAAAGAACTTAACTGAAACATTTGCACTATACATTAGTTATATATAGGTCCTAAAAAGTGCCTTGTGAACTATATGGTGCAAAATGTTTAATTCACATTGCAAAAAGTTCTAACGTGTCTCAAAATGTTTATTAGAGTTTAATAAGTAAATAATAAAAGTATAACAGTTAACCAATAAAAGGTTTGTTTGTTATCGTTAAAAGAACTTAACTAAAACATTTGCACTATACATTAGTTATCTAGGTCCTATGAAGTTCTTTGTAAACTATATGGTGCCAAATGTTTAATTCACATTGCAAAAAGTTCTAACGGGTTTCAAAATGTTTATTAGAGTCTAATAAGTAAATAATAAAAGTATAACAGTTAACCAATAAAAGGTTTGTCTGTTATCGTTAAAAGAACTTAACTAAAACATTTGCACTATACATTAGTTATCTAGGTCCTAAGAAGTGCCTTGTGAACTATATGGTGCCAAATGTTTAATTCACATTGCAAAAAGTTCTAACGAGTCTCAAAATGTTTATTAGAGTCTAATAAGTAATTAATAATAGTATAACAGTTAATCAATAAATTTTTTTTCTTTTATTGTTAAAAGAACTTAACTACAATATATGCACTATACATTAGTTATGTAGGTCCTTAAAAGGGCGTTGCGAACTATATGGTGTAAAATGTTTAATTCATATTGCAAAAAGTTCTAATGGGTTTCAAAATGTTTATTAGAGTCTAATAAGTAAATAATAAAAGTATAACAGTTAACCAATAAAAGGTTTGTCTGTTATCGTTAAAAGAACTTAACTGATACATTTGCACTATACATTAGTTATATATAGGTCCTAAAAAGTGCCTTGTGAACTATATGGTGCAAAATGTTTAATTCACGTTGCAAAAAGTTCTAACGTGTCTCAAAATGTTTATTAGAGTCTAATAAGTAAATAATAAAAGTATAACAGTTAACCAATAAAAAGGTTTGTTTGTTATCGTTAAAACAACTTAACTAAAACATTTGCACTATACATTAGTTATATAGGTCCTAAAGAGTGCCTTGTGAACTATATGGTGCAAAATCTTTAATTCACATTGCAAAAAGTTCTAACGGGTCTCAAAATGTTTATTAGAGTCTAATAAGTAAATAAAAAAAGTATAACAGTTAACCAATAAAAGGTTTGTCTGTTATCGTTAAAAGAACTTAACTGAAACATTTGCACTATACATTAGTTATATAGGTCCTAAAAAGTGCCTTGTGAACTATATGGTGCAAAATGTTTAATTCACATTGCAAAAAGTTTTAACGTGTCTCAAAATGTTTATTAGAGTCTAATAAGTAAATAATAAAAGTATAACAGTTAACCAATAAAATGTTTGTCTGTTATCGTTAAAAGAACTTAACTGAAACATTTGCACTATACATTAGTTATATATAGGTCCTAAAAAGTTCCTTGTGAACTATATGGTGCAAAATGTTTAGTTCACATTGCAAAAAGTTCTAACGGGTCTCAAAATGTTTATTAGAGTCTAATAAGTAAATAACAAGAGCATAACAGTTAACCAATGAAAATTGGTTTGTCTGTTATCGTTAAAAGAACTTAACTACAACATATCCATTATGCATTAGTTATATAGGTCCTGAAAAGAGCCTTCTGACTTTATGGTGCAAAATGTTTAATTCACATTGCAAAAAGTTCTAACGGGTTTCAAAATGTTTATTAGAGTCTAATAAGTAAATAATAAAAGTATAACAGTTAACCAATAAAAGGTTTGTCTGTTATCGTTAAAAGAACTTAACTGAAACATTTGCACTATACATTAGTTATATATAGGTCCTAAAAAGTGCCTTGTGAACTATATGGTGCAAAATGTTTAGTTCACATTGCAAAAAGTTTTAACGGGTCTCAAAATGTTTATGAGAGTCTAATAAGTAAATAATAAAAGTATAACAGTTAACCAATAAAAAGGTTTTGTCTGTTATCGTTAAAACAACTTAACTAAAACATTTGCACTATACATTAGTTATATAGGTCCTAAAAAGTGCTTTGTGAACTATATGGTGCAAAATGTTTAATTCACATTGAAAAAGTTTTAACGTGTCTCAAAATGCTTATTAGAGTCTAATAAGTAAATAATAAAAGTATAACAGTTAACCAAAAGGTTTGTTTGTTATCGTTAAAAGAACTTAACTAAAACATTTGCACTATACATTAGTTATATAGGTCCTAAAAAGAGCTTTGTGAACTATATGGTGCAAAATCATTAATTCACGTTGCAAAAAGCTCTAACGAGTCTCAAAATGTTTATTAGAGTCTAATAAGTAAATAATAAAAGTATAACTGTTAACCAATAAAAAGGTTTGTCTGTTATCGTTAAAAGAACTTAACTAAAACATTTGCACTATACATTAGTTATGTAGGTCCTTAAAAGGGCGTTGCGAACTATATGGTGCCAAATGTTTAATTCACATTCCCAAAAGTTTTATTGCGTATAGAAACGTTTATTAGAGTCTAATAAGTAAATAATAAAAGTATAACAGTTAACCAATAAAAGGTTTGTCTGTTATCGTTAAAAGAACTTAACTAAAACTTTTGCACTATACATTAGTTATATAGGTCCTAAAAAGTGCCTTGTGAACTATATGGTGCAAAAGGTTTAATTCACATTGCAAGAGGTTCTAACGTGTCTCAAAATGTTTATTAGAGTCTAATAAGTAAATAATAAAAGTATAACAGTTAACCAATAAAAGGTTTGTCTGTTATCGTTAAAAGAACTTAACTGAAACATTTGCACTATACATTAGTTATATATAGGTCCTAAAAAGTGCCTCGTGAACTATATGGTGCAAAATGTTTAATTCACATTGCAAAAAGTTCTAACGGGTCTCAAAATGTTTATTACAGTCTAATAAGTAAATAATAAAAGTGTTAACCAATAAAAGTTTTGTTTGTTATCGTTAAAAGAACTTAACTAAAACATTTGCACTATACATTAGTTATATAGGTCCTAAAAAGAGCTTTGTGAACTATATGGTGCCAAATGTGCAATTCACATTGCAAAAAGTTCTAACGGGTCTCAAAATGTTTATTAGAGTCTAATAAGTAAATAA
Organism: Clavelina lepadiformis; assembly: GCF_947623445.1. Classification (NCBI taxonomy): domain Eukaryota; kingdom Metazoa; phylum Chordata; class Ascidiacea; order Aplousobranchia; family Clavelinidae; genus Clavelina; species Clavelina lepadiformis. The sequence continues at coordinate 8,500,681 of NC_135246.1, forward strand.
TAAAAGTATAACAGTTAACCAATAAAAGGTTTGTCGATTATCGTTAAAAGAACTTAACTGAAACATTTGCACTATACATTAGTTATATATAGGTCCTAAAAAGTGCTTTGTGAACTATATGGTGCAAAATGTTTAGTTCACATTGCAAAAAGTTCTAACGGGTCTCAAAATGTTTATTAGAGTCTGATAAGTAAATAATAAAAGTATAACAGTTAACCAATAACAGGTTTGTCTGTTATCGTTAAAAGAACTTAACTAAAACATTTGCACTATACATTAGTTATCTAGGTCCTAAATAGTGCCTTGTAAACTATATGGTGCCAAATGTTTAATTCACATTGAAAAAGTTTTAACGTGTCTCAAAATGCTTATTAGAGTCTAATAATTAAATAATAAAAGTATAACAGTTAACCAAAAGGTTTGTTTGTTATCGTTAAAAGAACTTAACTAAAACATTTGCACTATACATTAGTTATATAGGTCCTAAAAAGAGCTTTGTGAACTATATGGTGCAAAATCATTAATTCACGTTGCAAAAAGCTCTAACGAGTCTCAAAATGTTTATTAGAGTCTAATAAGTAAATAATAAAAGTATAACAGTTAACCAATAAAAAGGGGTGTCTGTTATCGTTAAAACAACTTAACTAAAACATTTGCATTATACATTAGTTATATAGGTCCTAAAAAGTGCCTTGTGAACTATATGGTGCCAAATGTTTAATTCACATTGCAAAAAGTTCTAACGCGTCTCAAATTGTTTATTAGAGTCTAATAAGTAACTAATAATAGTATAACAGTTAATCAACAATTTTTTTTCTTTTATTGTTAAAAGAACTTAACTACAACATATGCACTATACATTAGTTATGTAGGTCCTTAAAAGGGCGTTGCGAACTATATGGTGCCAAATGTTTAATTCACATTCCCAAAAGTTTTATTGCGTATAGAAACGTTTATTAGAGTCTAATAAGTAAATAATAAAAGTATAACAGTTAACCAATAAAAGGTTTGTCTGTTATCGTTAAAAGAACTTAACTAAAACTTTTGCACTATACATTAGTTATATAGGTCCTAAAATGTGCCTTGTGAACTATATGGTGCAAAAGGTTTAATTCACATTGCAAGAGGTTCTAACGTGTCTCAAAATGTTTATTAGAGTCTAATAAGTAAATAATAAAAGTATAACAGTTAACCAATAAAAGGTTTGTCTGTTATCGTTAAAAGAACTTAACTGAAACATTTGCACTATACATTAGTTATATATAGGTCCTAAAAAGTGCCTCGTGAACTATATGGTGCAAAATGTTTAATTCACATTGCAAAAAGTTCTAACGGGTCTCAAAATGTTTATTAGAGTCTAATAAGTAAATAATAAAAGTGTTAACAAATAAAAGTTTTGTTTGTTATCGTTAAAAGAACTTAACTAAAACATTTGCACTATACATTAGTTATATAGGTCCTAAAAAGAGCTTTGTGAACTATATGGTGCCAAATGTGCAATTCACATTGCAAAAAGTTCTAACGGGTCTCAAAATGTTTATTAGAGTCTAATAAGTAAATAATAAAAGTATAACAGTTAACCAATAAAAGGTTTGTCGGTTATCGTTAAAAGAACTTAACTACAACATATGCATTATGCATTAGTTATATAGGTCCTAAAAAGAGCCTTCTGACTATATGGTGCCAAATGTTTAATTTACATTCGCAACAGCGCTAACGCGTCTCAAAATGTTTATTAGAGTCTAATAAGTAAATAATAAAAGTATAACAGTTAACCAATAAAATGTTTGTCTGTTATCGTTAAAAGAACTTAACTGAAACATTTGCACTATACATTAGTTATATATAGGTCCTAAAAAGTGCCTCGTGAACTATATGGTGCAAAATGTTTAATTCACATTGCAAAAAGTTCTAACGGGTCTCAAAATGTTTATTAGAGTCTATTAAGTAAATAATAAAAGTATAACAGTTAACCAATAAAAAAGTTTGTTTGTTATCGTTAAAAGAACTTAACTAAAACATTTGCACTATACATTAGTTATATAGGTCCTAAAAAGAGCTTTGTGAACTATATGCTGCAAAATCTTTAATTCATATTGCAAAAAGCTCTAGCGGGTCTCAAAATGTTTATTAGAGTCTAATAAGTAAATAACAAGAGTATAACAGTTAACCAATGAAAGGTTTGTCTGTTATCGTTAAAAGAACTTAACTACAACATATGCATTATGCATTAGTTATATAGGTCCTAAAAAGAGCCTTCTGACTATATGGTGCCAAATGTTTAATTTACATTCGCAACAGCGCTAACGCGTCTCAAAATGTTTATTAGAGTCTAATAAGTAAATAATAAAAGTATAACAGTTAACCAATAAAATGTTTGTCTGTTATCGTTAAAAGAACTTAACTGAAACATTTGCACTATACATTAGTTATATATAGGTCCTAAAAAGTGCCTCGTGAACTATATGGTGCAAAATGTTTAATTCACATTGCAAAAAGTTCTAACGGGTCTCAAAATGTTTATTAGAGTCTAATAAGTAAATAATAAACGTATAACAGTTATCCAATAAAAGGTTTGTTATCGTTAAAATAACTTAACTAAAACATTTGCACTATACATTAGTTATATATAGGTCCTAAAAAGTGCCTTGTGAACTATATGGTGCAAAATGTTTATATCACATTGCAAAAAGCTCTAACGGGTTCCAAAATGTTTATTAGAGTCTAATAAGTAAATAATAAAAGTATAACAGTTAACCAATAAAAGGTTTGTCTGTTATCGTTAAAAGAACTTAACTGAAACATTTGCACTATACATTAGTTATATATAGGTCCTAAAAAGTGCCTTGTGAACTATATGGTGCAAAATGTTTAATTCACATTGCAAAAAGTTTTAACGTGTCTCAAAATGTTTATTAGAGTCTAATAAGTAAATAAGTAAAATTATAACAGTTAACCAATAAAAAGGTTTGTTTGTTATCGTTAAAAGAACTTAACTAAAACATTTGCACTATAGATTAGTTATATAGGTCCTAAAAAGAGCTTTCTGAACTATATGGTGCAAAATCTTTAATTCATATTGCAAAAAGCTCTAACGGGTCTCAAAATGTTTATTAGAGTCTAATAAATAAATAACAAAAGTATAACAGTTACCCAATGAAAATTGTGTCGGTTATCGTTAAAAGCACTTAACTACAACATATGCATTATGCATTAGTTATATAGGTCCTAAAAAGTGCCTTGTGAACTATATGGTGCAAAATGTTTAATTCACATTGCAAAAAGCTCTAACGGGTTCCAAAATGTTTATTAGAGTCTAATAAGTAAATAATAAAAGTATAACAGTTAACCAATAAAAGGTTTGTCTGTTATCTTTAAAAGAACTTAACTGAAACATTTGCACTATACATTAGTTATATATAGGTCCTAAATAGTGCCTTGTAAACTATATGGTGCCAAATGTTTAGTTCAAATTGCAAAAAGCTCGAACGTGTCTCAAAATGTTTATTAGAGTCTAATAAGTAAATAATAAAAGTATAACAGTTAACCAATAAAAAAGTTTGTTTGTTATCGTTAAAAGAACTTAACTAAAACATTTGCACTATACATTAGTTATATAGGTCCTAAAAAGTGCTTTGTGAACTATATGGTGCAAAATGTTTAATTCAAATTGAAAAAGTTCTAACGTGTCTCAAAATGCTTATTAGAGTCTAATAAGTAAATAATAAAAGTATAACAGTTAACCAAAAGGTTTGTTTGTTATCGTTAAAAGAACTTAACTAAAACATTTGCACTATACATTAGTTATACAGGTCCTAAAAAGAGCTTTGTGAACTATATGGTGCAAAATCATTAATTCACGTTGCAAAAAGTTCTAACGAGTCTCAAAATGTTTATTAGAGTCTAATAAGTAAATAATAAAAGTATAACAGTTAACCAATAAAAAATTTTGTTTATTATCGTTAAAAGAACTTAACTAAAACATTTGCACTATACATTAGTTATATAGGTCCTAAAAAGTGCCTTGTGAACTATATGGTGCAAAATGTTTAATTCACATTGCAAAAAGTTCAAACGCGTCTCAAATTGTTTATTAGAGTCTAATAAGTAACTAATAATAGTATAACAGTTAATCAATAAGTTTTTTTTCTTTTATTGTTAAAAGAACTTAACTACAACATATGCACTATACATTAGTTATGTAGGTCCTTAAAAGGGCGTTGCGAACTATATGGTGCCAAATGTTTAATTCACATTCGTAAAAGTTTTATCGCGTATAGAAACGTTTATTAGAATCTAATAAGTAAATAATAAAAGTATAACAGTTAACCAATAAAAGGTTTGTCTGTTATCGTTAAAAGAACTTAACTAAAACTTTTGCACTATACATTAGTTATATAGGTCCTAAAAAGTGCCTTGTGAACTATATGGTGCAAAAGGATTAATTCACATTGCAAGAGGTTCTAACGTGTCTCAAAATGTTTATTAGAGTCTAATAAGTAAATAATAAAAGTATAACAGTTAACCAATAAAAGGTTTGTCTGTTATCGTTAAAAGAACTTAACTGAAACATTTGCACTATACATTAGTTATATATAGGTCCTAAAAAGTGCCTCGTGAACTATATGGTGCAAAATGTTTAATTCACATTGCAAAAAGTTCTAACGGGTCTCAAAATGTTTATTAGAGTCTAATAAGTAAATAATAAAAGTGTTAACCAATAAAAGTTTTGTTTGTTATCGTTAAAAGAACTTAACTAAAACATTTGCACTATACATTAGTTATATAGGTCCTAAAAAGAGCTTTGTGAACTATATGGTGCCAAATGTGCAATTCACATTGCAAAAAGTTCTAACGGGTCTCAAAATGTTTATTAGAGTCTAATAAGTAAATAATAAAAGTATAACAGTTAACCAATAAAAGGTTTGTCGGTTATCGTTAAAAGAACTTAACTGAAACATTTGCACTATACATTAGTTATATAGGTCCTAAAAAGTGCTTTGTGAACTATATGGTGCAAAATGTTTAGTTCACATTGCAAAAAGTTCTAACGGGTCTCAAAATGTTTATTAGAGTCTGATAAGTAAATAATAAAAGTATAACAGTTAACCAATAAAAGGTTTGTCTGTTATCGTTAAAAGAACTTAACTAAAACATTTGCACTATACATTAGTTATCTAGGTCCTAAATAGTGCCTTGTAAACTATATGATGCCAAATGTTTAATTCACATTGCCAAAAGTTCTAACGGGTCTCAAAATGTTTATTAGAGTCTATTAAGTAAATAATAAAAGTATAACAGTTAACCAATAAAAAAGTTTGTTTGGTATCGTTAAAAGAACTTAACTAAAACATTTGCACTATACATTAGTTATATAGGTCCTAAAAAGAGCTTTGTGAACTATATGCTGCAAAATCTTTAATTCATATTGCAAAAAGCTCTAGCGGGTTTCAAAATGTTTATTAGAGTCTAATAAGTAAATAACAAGAGTATAACAGTTAACCAATGAAAGGTTTGTCTGTTATCGTTAAAAGAACTTAACTACAACATATGCATTATGCATTAGTTATATAGGTCCTAAAAAAAGCCTTCTGACTATATGGTGCCAAATGTTTAATTTACATTCGCAACAGCGCTAACGCGTCTCAAAATGTTTATTAGAGTCTAATAAGTAAATAATAAAAGTATAACAGTTAACCAATAAAATGTTTGTCTGTTATCGTTAAAAGAACTTAACTGAAACATTTGCACTATACATTAGTTATATATAGGTCCTAAAAAGTGCCTCGTGAACTATATGGTGCAAAATGTTTAATTCACATTGCAAAAAGTTCTAACGGGTCTCAAAATGTTTATTAGAGTCTAATAAGTAAATAATAAACGTATAACAGTTATCCAATAAAAGGTTTGTTATCGTTAAAATAACTTAACTAAAACATTTGCACTATACATTAGTTATATATAGGTCCTAAAAAGTGCCTTGTGAACTATATGGTGCAAAATGTTTAATTCACATTGCAAAAAGCTCTAACGGGTTCCAAAATGTTTATTAGAGTCTAATAAGTAAATAATAAAAGTATAACAGTTAACCAATAAAAGGTTTGTCTGTTATCGTTAAAAGAACTTAACTGAAACATTTGCACTATACATTAGTTATATATAGGTCCTAAAAAGTGCCTTGTGAACTATATGGTGCAAAATGTTTAATTCACATTGCAAAAAGTTTTAACGTGTCTCAAAATGTTTATTAGAGTCTAATAAGTAAATAAGTAAAATTATAACAGTTAACCAATAAAAAGGTTTGTTTGTTATCGTTAAAAGAACTTAACTAAAACATTTGCACTATAGATTAGTTATATAGGTCCTAAAAAGAGCTTTCTGAACTATATGGTGCAAAATCTTTAATTCATATTGCAAAAAGCTCTAACGGGTCTCAAAATGTTTATTAGAGTCTAATAAGTAAATAACAAGAGTATAACAGTTACCCAATGAAAATTGTGTCGGTTATCGTTAAAAGCACTTAACTGAAACATTTGCACTATACATTAGTTATATATAGGTCCTAAAAAGTGCTTTGTGAACTATATGGTGCAAAATGTTTAGTTCACATTGCAAAAAGTTCTAACGGGTTTCAAAATGTTTATTAGAGTCTGATAAGTAAATAATAAAAGTATAACAGTTAACCAATAAAAGGTTTGTCTGTTATCGTTAAAAGAACTTAACTAAAACATTTGCACTATACATTAGTTATCTAGGTCCTAAATAGTGCCTTGTAAACTATATGGTGCCAAATGTTTAATTCACATTGCCAAAAGTTCTAACGGGTCTCAAAATGTTTATTAGAGTCTATTAAGTAAATAATAAAAGTATAACAGTTAACCAATAAAAAAGTTTGTTTGTTATCGTTAAAAGAACTTAACTAAAACATTTGCACTATACATTAGTTATATAGGTCCTAAAAAGAGCTTTGTGAACTATATGCTGCAAAATGTTTAATTCATATTGCAAAAAGCTCTAGCGGGTTTCAAAATGTTTATTAGAGTCTAATAAGTAAATAACAAGAGTATAACAGTTAACCAATGAAAGGTTTGTCTGTTATCGTTAAAAGAACTTAACTACAACATATGCATTATGCATTAGTTATATAGGTCCTAAAAAGAGCCTTCTGACTATATGGTGCCAAATGTTTAATTTACATTCGCAACAGCGCTAACGCGTCTCAAAATGTTTATTAGAGTCTAATAAGTAAATAATAAAAGTATAACAGTTAACCAATAAAATGTTTGTCTGTTATCGTTAAAAGAACTTAACTGAAACATTTGCACTATACATTAGTTATATATAGGTCCTAAAAAGTGCCTCGTGAACTATATGGTGCAAAATGTTTAATTCACATTGCAAAAAGTTCTAACGGGTCTCAAAATGTTTATTAGAGTCTAATAAGTAAATAATAAACGTATAACAGTTATCCAATAAAAGGTTTGTTATCGTTAAAATAACTTAACTAAAACATTTGCACTATACATTAGTTATATATAGGTCCTAAAAAGTGCCTTGTGAACTATATGGTGCAAAATGTTTAATTCACATTGCAAAAAGCTCTAACGGGTTCCAAAATGTTTATTGGAGTCTAATAAGTAAATAATAAAAGTATAACAGTTAACCAATAAAAGGTTTGTCTGTTATCGTTAAAAGAACTTAACTGAAACATTTGCACTATACATTAGTTATATATAGGTCCTAAAAAGTGCCTTGTGAACTATATGGTGCAAAATGTTTAATTCACATTGCAAAAAGTTTTAACGTGTCTCAAAATGTTTATTAGAGTCTAATAAGTAAATAAGTAAAATTATAACAGTTAACCAATAAAAAGGTTTGTTTGTTATCGTTAAAAGAACTTAACTAAAACATTTGCACTATAGATTAGTTATATAGGTCCTAAAAAGAGCTTTCTGAACTATATGGTGCAAAATCTTTAATTCATATTGCAAAAAGCTCTAACGCGTCTCAAAATGTTTATTAGAGTCTAATAAGTAAATAACAGGAGTATAACAGTTACCCAATGAAAATTGTGTCGGTTATCGTTAAAAGCACTTAACTGAAACATTTGCACTATACATTAGTTATATATAGGTCCTAAAAAGTGCCTTGTGAACTAAATGGTGCAAAATGTTTAATTCACATTGCAAAAAGTTCTAACGTGTCTCAAAATGTTTATTAGAGTTTAATAAGTAAATAATAAAAGTATAACAGTTAACCAATAAAAGGTTTGTTTGTTATCGTTAAAAGAACTTAACTAAAACATTTGCACTATAAATTAGTTATATAGGTCCTAAAAAGTGCCTTGTGAACTATATGGTGCAAAATGTTTAATTCACATTGCAAAAAGTTCTAACGAGTCTCAAAATGTTTATTAGAGTCTAATAAGTAATTAATAATAGTATAACAGTTAACCAATAAATTTTTTTTCTTTTATTGTTAAAAGAACTTAACTACAATATATGCACTATACATTAGTTATGTAGGTCCTTAAAAGGGCGTTGCGAACTATATGGTGTAAAATGTTTAATTCATATTGCAAAAAGTTCTAACGGGTCTCAAAATGTTTATTAGAGTCTAATAAGTAAATAATAAAAGTATAACAGTTAACCAATAAAAAGGTTTGTTTGTTATCGTTAAAAGAACTTAACTAAAACATTTGCACTATACATTAGTTATATAGGTCCTAAAGAGTGCCTTGTGAACTATATGGTGCAAAATCTTTAATTCACATTGCAAAAAGTTCTAACGGGTTTCAAAATGTTTATTAGAGTCTAATAAGTAAATAAAAAAAGTATAACAGTTAACCAATAAAAGGTTTGTCTGTTATCGTTAAAAGAACTTAACTGAAACATTTGCACTATACATTAGTTATATAGGTCCTAAAAAGTGCCTTGTGAACTATATGGTGCAAAATGTTTAATTCACATTGCAAAAAGTTTTAACGTGTCTCAAAATGTTTATTAGAGTCTAATAAGTAAATAATAAAAGTATAACAGTTAACCAATAAAATGTTTGTCTGTTATCGTTAAAAGAACTTAACTGAAACATTTGCACTATACATTAGTTATATATAGGTCCTAAAAAGTTCCTTGTGAACTATATGGTGCAAAATGTTTAGTTCACATTGCAAAAAGTTCTAACGGGTCTCAAAATGTTTATTAGAGTCTAATAAGTAAATAACAAGAGCATAACAGTTAACCAATGAAAATTGGTTTGTCTGTTATCGTTAAAAGAACTTAACTACAACATATCTATTATGCATTAGTTATATAGGTCCTGAAAAGAGCCTTCTGACTTTATGGTGCAAAAAGTTTAATTCACATTGCAAAAAGTTCTAACGGGTCTCAAAATGTTTATGAGATTCTAATAAGTAAATAATAAAAGTATAACAGTTAACCAATAAAAAGGTTTTGTCTGTTATCGTTAAAACAACTTAACTAAAACATTTGCACTATCCATTAGTTATATAGGTCCTAAAAAGTGCTTTGTGAACTATATGGTGCAAAATGTTTAATTCACATTGAAAAAGTTTTAACGTGTCTCAAAATGCTTATTAGAGTCTAATAAGTAAATAATAAAAGTATAACAGTTAACCAAAAGGTTTGTTTGTTATCGTTAAAAGAACTTAACTAAAACATTTGCACTATACATTAGTTATATAGGTCCTAAAAAGAGCTTTGTGAACTATATGGTGCAAAATCATTAATTCACGTTGCAAAAAGCTCTAACGAGTTTCAAAATGTTTATTAGAGTCTAATAAGTAAATAATAAAAGTATAACAGTTAACCAATAAAAAGGTTTGTCTGTTATCGTTAAAAGAACTTAACTAAAACATTTGCATTATACATTAGTTATATAGGTCCTAAAAAGTGCCTTGTGAACTATATGGTGCCAAATGTTTAATTCACATTGCAAAAAGTTCTAACGCGTCTCAAATTGTTTATTAGAGTCTAATAAGTAACTAATAATAGTATAACAGTTAATCAACAATTTTTTTTCTTTTATTGTTAAAAGAACTTAACTACAACATATGCACTATACATTAGTTATGTAGGTCCTTAAAAGGGCGTTGCGAACTATATGGTGCCAAATGTTTAATTCACATTCCCAAAAGTTTTATTGCGTATAGAAACGTTTATTAGAGTCTAATAAGTAAATAATAAAAGTATAACAGTTAACCAATAAAAGGTTTGTCTGTTATCGTTAAAAGAACTTAACTAAAACTTTTGCACTATACATTAGTTATATAGGTCCTAAAAAGTGCCTTGTGAACTATATGGTGCAAAAGGTTTAATTCACATTGCAAGAGGTTCTAACGTGTCTCAAAATGTTTATTAGAGTCTAATAAGTAAATAATAAAAGTATAACAGTTAACCAATAAAAGGTTTGTCTGTTATCGTTAAAAGAACTTAACTGAAACATTTGCACTATACATTAGTTATATATAGGTCCTAAAAAGTGCCTCGTGAACTATATGGTGCAAAATGTTTAATTCACATTGCAAAAAGTTCTAACGGGTCTCAAAATGTTTATTAGAGTCTAATAAGTAAATAATAAAAGTGTTAACCAATAAAAGTTTTGTTTGTTATCGTTAAAAGAACTTAACTAAAACATTTGCACTATACATTAGTTATATAGGTCCTAAAATAAGCTTTGTGAACTATATGGTGCCAAATGTGCAATTCACATTGCAAAAAGTTCTAACGGGTCTCAAAATGTTTATTAGAGTCTAATAAGTAAATAATAAAAGTATAACAGTTAACCAATAAAAGGTTTGTCGGTTATCGTTAAAAGAACTTAACTGAAACATTTGCACTATACATTAGTTATATATAGGTCCTAAAAAGTGCTTTGTGAACTATATGGTGCAAAATGTTTAGTTCACATTGCAAAAAGTTCTAACGGGTCTCAAAATGTTTATTAGAGTCTGATAAGTAAATAATAAAAGTATAACAGTTAACCAATAAAAGGTTTGTCTGTTATCGTTAAAAGAACTTAACTAAAACATTTGCACTATACATTAGTTATCTAGGTCCTAAATAGTGCCTTGTAAACTATATGGTGCCAAATGTTTAATTCACATTGCCAAAAGTTCTAACGGGTCTCAAAATGTTTATTAGAGTCTATTAAGTAAATAATAAAAGTATAACAGTTAACCAATAAAAAAGTTTGTTTGTTATCGTTAAAAGAACTTAACTAAAACATTTGCACTATACATTAGTTATATAGGTCCTAAAAAGAGCTTTGTGAACTATATGCTGCAAAATCTTTAATTCATATTGCAAAAAGCTCTAGCGGGTTTCAAAATGTTTATTAGAGTCTAATAAGTAAATAACAAGAGTATAACAGTTAACCAATGAAAGGTTTGTCTGTTATCGTTAAAAGAACTTAACTACAACATATGCATTATGCATTAGTTATATAGGTCCTAAAAAGAGCCTTCTGACTATATGGTGCCAAATGTTTAATTTACATTCGCAACAGCGCTAACGCGTCTCAAAATGTTTATTAGAGTCTAATAAGTAAATAATAAAAGTATAACAGTTAACCAATAAAAGGTTTGTCTGTTATCGTTAAAAGAACTTAACTGAAACATTTGCACTATACATTAGTTATATATAGGTCCTAAAAAGTGCCTCGTGAACTATATGGTGCAAAATGTTTAATTCACATTGCAAAAAGTTCTAACGGGTCTCAAAATGTTTATTAGAGTCTAATAAGTAAATAATAAACGTATAACAGTTATCCAATAAAAGGTTTGTTATCGTTAAAATAACTTAACTAAAACATTTGCACTATACATTAGTTATATATAGGTCCTAAAAAGTGCCTTGTGAACTATATGGTGCAAAATGTTTAATTCACATTGCAAAAAGCTCTAACGGGTTCCAAAATGTTTATTAGAGTCTAATAAGTAAATAATAAAAGTATAACAGTTAACCAATAAAAGGTTTGTCTGTTATCGTTAAAAGAACTTAACTGAAACATTTGCACTATACATTAGTTATATATAGGTCCTAAAAAGTGCCTTGTGAACTATATGGTGCAAAATGTTTAATTCACATTGCAAAAAGTTTTAACGTGTCTCAAAATGTTTATTAGAGTCTAATAAGTAAATAGGTAAAATTATAACAGTTAACCAATAAAAAGGTTTGTTTGTTATCGTTAAAAGAACTTAACTAAAACATTTGCACTATAGATTAGTTATATAGGTCCTAAAAAGAGCTTTCTGAACTATATGGTGCAAAATCTTTAATTCATATTGCAAAAAGCTCTAACGGGTCTCAAAATGTTTATTAGAGTCTAATAAGTAAATAACAAGAGTATAACAGTTACCCAATGAAAATTGTGTCGGTTATCGTTAAAAGCACTTAACTACAACATATGCATTATGCATTAGTTATATAGGTCCTAAAAAGTGCCTTGTGAACTATATGGTGCAAAATGTTTAATTCACATTGCAAAAAGTTCTAACGGGTTTCAAAATGTTTATTAGAGTCTAATAAGTAACTAATAAAAGTATAACAGTTATCCAATAAAATGTTTGTCTGTTATCGTTAAAAGAACTTAACTGAAACATTTGCACTATACATTAGTTATATAGGTCCTAAAAAGTGCTTTGTGAACTATATGGTGCAAAATGTTTAATTCAAATTGAAAAAGTTCTAACGTGTCTCAAAATGCTTATTAGAGTCTAATAAGTAAATAATAAAAGTATAACAATTAACCAAAAATTTTGTTTGTTATCGTTAAAAGAACTTAACTAAAACATTTGCACTATACATTAGTTATACAGGTCCTAAAAAGAGCTTTGTGAACTATATGGTGCAAAATCATTAATTCACGTTGCAAAAAGTTCTAACGTGTCTCAAAATGTTTATTAGAGTCTAATAAGTAAATAATAAAAGTATAACAGTTAACCAATAAAAAATTTTGTTTGTTATCGTTAAAAGAACTTAACTAAAACATTTGCACTATACATTAGTTATCTAGGTCCTAAAAAGTGCCTTGTGAACTATATGGTGCCAAATGTTTAATTCACATTGCAAAAAGTTCAAACGCGTCTCAAATTGTTTATTAGAGTCTAATAAGTAACTAATAATAGTATAACAGTTAATCAATAATTTTTTTTCTTTTATTGTTAAAAGAACTTAACTACAACATATGCACTATACATTAGTTATGTAGGTCCTTAAAAGGGCGTTGCGAACTATATGGTGCCAAATGTTTAATTCACATTCGTAAAAGTTTTATCGCGTATAGAAACGTTTATTAGAATCTAATAAGTAAATAATAAAAGTATAACAGTTAACCAATAAAAGGTTTGTCTGTTATCGTTAAAAGAACTTAACTAAAACTTTTGCACTATACATTAGTTATATAGGTCCTAAAAAGTGCCTTGTGAACTATATGGTGCAAAAGGATTAATTCACATTGCAAGAGGTTCTAACGTGTCTCAAAATGTTTATTAGAGTCTAATAAGTAAATAATAAAAGTATAACAGTTAACCAATAAAAGGTTTGTCTGTTATCGTTAAAAGAACTTAACTGAAACATTTGCACTATACATTAGTTATATATAGGTCCTAAAAAGTGCCTCGTGAACTATATGGTGCAAAATGTTTAATTCACATTGCAAAAAGTTCTAACGGGTCTCAAAATGTTTATTAGAGTCTAATAAGTAAATAATAAAAGTGTTAACCAATAAAAGTTTTGTTTGTTATCGTTAAAAGAACTTAACTAAAACATTTGCACTATACATTAGTTATATAGGTCCTAAAAAGAGCTTTGTGAACTATATGGTGCCAAATGTGCAATTCACATTGCAAAAAGTTCTAACGGGTCTCAAAATGTTTATTAGAGTCTAATAAGTAAATAATAAAAGTATAACAGTTAACCAATAAAAGGTTTGTCGGTTATCGTTAAAAGAACTTAACTGAAACATTTGCACTATACATTAGTTATATATAGGTCCTAAAAAGTGCTTTGTGAACTATATGGTGCAAAATGTTTAGTTCACATTGCAAAAAGTTCTAACGGGTCTCAAAATGTTTATTAGAGTCTGATAAGTAAATAATAAAAGTATAACAGTTAACCAATAAAAGGTTTGTCTGTTATCGTTAAAAGAACTTAACTAAAACATTTGCACTATACATTAGTTATATAGGTCCTAAATAGTGCCTTGTAAACTATATGGTGCCAAATGTTTAATTCACATTGCCAAAAGTTCTAACGGGTCTCAAAATGTTTATTAGAGTCTATTAAGTAAATAATAAAAGTATAACAGTTAACCAATAAAAAAGTTTGTTTGTTATCGTTAAAAGAACTTAACTAAAACATTTGCACTATACATTAGTTATATAGGTCCTAAAAAGAGCTTTGTGAACTATATGCTGCAAAATGTTTAATTCATATTGCAAAAAGCTCTAGCGGGTTTCAAAATGTTTATTAGAGTCTAATAAGTAAATAACAAGAGTATAACAGTTAACCAATGAAAGGTTTGTCTGTTATCGTTAAAAGAACTTAACTGAAACATTTGCACTATACATTAGTTATATATAGGTCCTAAAAAGTGCCTCGTGAACTATATGGTGCAAAATGTTTAATTCACATTGCAAAAAGTTCTAACGGGTCTCAAAATGTTTATTAGAGTCTAATAAGTAAATAATAAACGTATAACAGTTATCCAATAAAAGGTTTGTTATCGTTAAAATAACTTAACTAAAACATTTGCACTATACATTAGTTATATATAGGTCCTAAAAAGTGCCTTGTGAACTATATGGTGCAAAATGTTTAATTCACATTGCAAAAAGCTCTAACGGGTTCCAAAATGTTTATTAGAGTCTAATAAGTAAATAATAAAAGTATAACAGTTAACCAATAAAAGGTTTGTCTGTTATCGTTAAAAGAACTTAACTAAAACATTTGCACTATACATTAGTTATCTAGGTCCTAAAAAGTGCCTTGTGAACTATATGGTGCCAAATGTTTAATTCACATTGCAAAAAGTTCAAACGCGTCTCAAATTGTTTATTAGAGTCTAATAAGTAACTAATAATAGTATAACAGTTAATCAATAATTTTTTTTCTTTTATTGTTAAAAGAACTTAACTACAACATATGCACTATACATTAGTTATGTAGGTCCTTAAAAGGGCGTTGCGAACTATATGGTGCCAAATGTTTAATTCACATTCGTAAAAGTTTTATCGCGTATAGAAACGTTTATTAGAATCTAATAAGTAAATAATAAAAGTATAACAGTTAACCAATAAAAGGTTTGTCTGTTATCGTTAAAAGAACTTAACTAAAACTTTTGCACTATACATTAGTTATATAGGTCCTAAAAAGTGCCTTGTGAACTATATGGTGCAAAAGGATTAATTCACCTTGCAAGAGGTTCTAACGTGTCTCAAAATGTTTATTAGAGTCTAATAAGTAAATAATAAAAGTATAACAGTTAACCAATAAAAGGTTTGTCTGTTATCGTTAAAAGAACTTAACTGAAACATTTGCACTATACATTAGTTATATATAGGTCCTAAAAAGTGCCTCGTGAACTATATGGTGCAAAATGTTTAATTCACATTGCAAAAAGTTCTAACGGGTCTCAAAATGTTTATTAGAGTCTAATAAGTAAATAATAAAAGTGTTAACCAATAAAAGTTTTGTTTGTTATCGTTAAAAGAACTTAACTAAAACATTTGCACTATACATTAGTTATATAGGTCCTAAAAAGAGCTTTGTGAACTATATGGTGCCAAATGTGCAATTCACATTGCAAAAAGTTCTAACGGGTCTCAAAATGTTTATTAGAGTCTAATAAGTAAATAATAAAAGTATAACAGTTAACCAATAAAAGGTTTGTCGGTTATCGTTAAAAGAACTTAACTGAAACATTTGCACTATACATTAGTTATATATAGGTCCTAAAAAGTGCTTTGTGAACTATATGGTGCAAAATGTTTAGTTCACATTGCAAAAAGTTCTAACGGGTCTCAAAATGTTTATTAGAGTCTGATAAGTAAATAATAAAAGTATAACAGTTAACCAATAAAAGGTTTGTCTGTTATCGTTAAAAGAACTTAACTAAAACATTTGCACTATACATTAGTTATATAGGTCCTAAATAGTGCCTTGTAAACTATATGGTGCCAAATGTTTAATTCACATTGCCAAAAGTTCTAACGGGTCTCAAAATGTTTATTAGAGTCTATTAAGTAAATAATAAAAGTATAACAGTTAACCAATAAAAAAGTTTGTTTGTTATCGTTAAAAGAACTTAACTAAAACATTTGCACTATACATTAGTTATATAGGTCCTAAAAAGAGCTTTGTGAACTATATGCTGCAAAATGTTTAATTCATATTGCAAAAAGCTCTAGCGGGTTTCAAAATGTTTATTAGAGTCTAATAAGTAAATAACAAGAGTATAACAGTTAACCAATGAAAGGTTTGTCTGTTATCGTTAAAAGAACTTAACTGAAACATTTGCACTATACATTAGTTATATATAGGTCCTAAAAAGTGCCTCGTGAACTATATGGTGCAAAATGTTTAATTCACATTGCAAAAAGTTCTAACGGGTCTCAAAATGTTTATTAGAGTCTAATAAGTAAATAATAAACGTATAACAGTTATCCAATAAAAGGTTTGTTATCGTTAAAATAACTTAACTAAAACATTTGCACTATACATTAGTTATATATAGGTCCTAAAAAGTGCCTTGTGAACTATATGGTGCAAAATGTTTAATTCACATTGCAAAAAGCTCTAACGGGTTCCAAAATGTTTATTAGAGTCTAATAAGTAAATAATAAAAGTATAACAGTTAACCAATAAAAGGTTTGTCTGTTATCGTTAAAAGAACTTAACTGAAACATTTGCACTATACATTAGTTATATATAGGTCCTAAAAAGTGCCTTGTGAACTATATGGTGCAAAATGTTTAATTCACATTGCAAAAAGTTTTAACGTGTCTCAAAATGTTTATTAGAGTCTAATAAGTAAATAAGTAAAATTATAACAGTTAACCAATAAAAAGGTTTGTTTGTTATCGTTAAAAGAACTTAACTAAAACATTTGCACTATAGATTAGTTATATAGGTCCTAAAAAGAGCTTTCTGAACTATATGGTGCAAAATCTTTAATTCATATTGCAAAAAGCTCTAACGGGTCTCAAAATGTTTATTAGAGTCTAATAAGTAAATAACAAGAGTATAACAGTTACCCAATGAAAATTGTGTCGGTTATCGTTAAAAGCACTTAACTACAACATATGCATTATGCATTAGTTATATAGGTCCTAAAAAGTGCCTTGTGAACTATATGGTGCAAAATGTTTAATTCACATTGCAAAAAGCTCTAACGGGTTCCAAAATGTTTATTAGAGTCTAATAAGTAAATAATAAAAGTATAACAGTTAACCAATAAAAGGTTTGTCTGTTATCGTTAAAAGAACTTAACTGAAACATTTGCACTATACATTAGTTATATATAGGTCCTAAATAGTGCCTTGTAAACTATATGGTGCCAAATGTTTAGTTCAAATTGCAAAAAGCTCGAACGTGTCTCAAAATGTTTATTAGAGTCTAATAAGTAAATAATAAAAGTATAACAGTTAACCAATAAAAAATTTTGTTTGTTATCGTTAAAAGAACTTAACTAAAACATTTGCACTATACATTAGTTATATAGGTCCTAAAAAGTGCCTTGTGAACTATATGGTGCAAAATGTTTAATTCACATTGCAAAAAGTTCTAACGGGTTTCAAAATGTTTATTAGAGTCTAATAAGTAACTAATAAAAGTATAACAGTTATCCAATAAAATGTTTGTCTGTTATCGTTAAAAGAACTTAACTGAAACATTTGCACTATACATTAGTTATATAGGTCCTAAAAAGTGCTTTGTGAACTATATGGTGCAAAATGTTTAATTCAAATTGAAAAAGTTCTAACGTGTCTCAAAATGCTTATTAGAGTCTAATAAGTAAATAATAAAAGTATAACAGTTAACCAAAAATTTTGTTTGTTATCGTTAAAAGAACTTAACTAAAACATTTGCACTATACATTAGTTATACAGGTCCTAAAAAGAGCTTTGTGAACTATATGGTGCAAAATCATTAATTCACGTTGCAAAAAGTTCTAACGAGTCTCAAAATGTTTATTAGAGTCTAATAAGTAAATAATAAAAGTATAACAGTTAACCAATAAAAAATTTTGTTTGTTATCGTTAAAAGAACTTAACTAAAACATTTGCACTATACATTAGTTATATAGGTCCTAAAAAGTGCCTTGGGAACTATATGGTGCCAAATGTTTAATTCACATTGCAAAAAGTTCAAACGCGTCTCAAATTGTTTATTAGAGTCTAATAAGTAACTAATAATAGTATAACAGTTACCCAATGAAAATTGTGTCGGTTATCGTTAAAAGCACTTAACTACAACATATGCATTATGCCTTAGTTATATAGGTCCTAAAAAGTGCCTTGTGAGCTATATGGTGCAAAATGTTTAATTCACATTGCAAAAAGCTCTATAGGGTTCCAAAATGTTTATTAGAGTCTAATAAGTAAATAATAAAAGTATAACAGTTAACCAATAAAAGGTTTGTCTGTTATCGTTAAAAGAACTTAACTGAAACATTTGCACTATACATTAGTTATATATAGGTCCTAATTAGTGCCTTGTGAACTATATGGTGCCAAATGTTTAGTTCACATTGCAAAAAGTTCTAACGGGTTTCAAAATGTTTATTTGAGTCTAATAAGTAAATAATAATAGTATAACAGTTAATCAATAATTTTTTTTCTTTTATTGTTAAAAGAACTTAACTACAACATATGCACTATACATTAGTTATGTAGGTCCTTAAAAGGGCGTTGCGAACTATATGGTGCCAAATGTTTAATTCACATTCGTAAAAGTTTTATCGCGTATAGAAACGTTTATTAGAATCTAATAAGTAAATAATAAAAGTATAACAGTTAACCAATAAAAGGTTTGTCTGTTATCGTTAAAAGAACTTAACTAAAACTTTTGCACTATACATTAGTTATATAGGTCCTAAAAAGTGCCTTGTGAACTATATGGTGCAAAAGGATTAATTCACATTGCAAGAGGTTCTAACGTGTCTCAAAATGTTTATTAGAGTCTAATAAGTAAATAATAAAAGTATAACAGTTAACCAATAAAAGGTTTGTCTGTTATCGTTAAAAGAACTTAACTGAAACATTTGCACTATACATTAGTTATATATAGGTCCTAAAAAGTGCCTCGTGAACTATATGGTGCAAAATGTTTAATTCACATTGCAAAAAGTTCTAACGGGTCTCAAAATGTTTATTAGAGTCTAATAAGTAAATAATAAAAGTGTTAACCAATAAAAGTTTTGTTTGTTATCGTTAAAAGAACTTAACTAAAACATTTGCACTATACATTAGTTATATAGGTCCTAAAAAGAGCTTTGTGAACTATATGGTGCCAAATGTGCAATTCACATTGCAAAAAGCTCTAACGGGTCTCAAAATGTTTATTAGTGTCTAATAAGTAAATAATAAAAGTATAACAGTTAACCAATAAAAGGTTTGTCTGTTATCGTTAAAAGAACTTAACTGAAACATTTGCACTATACATTAGTTATATATAGGTCCTAAAAAGTGCTTTGTGAACTATATGGTGCAAAATGTTTAGTTCACATTGCAAAAAGTTCTAACGGGTCTCAAAATGTTTATTAGAGTCTAATAAGTAAATAATAAAAGTATAACAGTTAACCAATAAAAGGTTTGTCTGTTATCGTTAAAAGAACTTAACTAAAACATTTGCACTATACATTAGTTATCTAGGTCCTGTGAAGTGCCTTGTAAACTATATGGTGCCAAATGTTTAATTCACATTGCCAAAAGTTCTAACGGGTCTCAAAATGTTTATTAGAGTCTAATGAGTAAATAATAAAAGTATAACAGTTAACCAATAAAAAAGTTTGTTTGTTATCGTTAAAAGAACTTAACTAAAACATTTGCACTATACATTAGTTATATAGGTCCTAAAAAGAGCTTTGTGAACTATATGCTGCAAAATCTTTAATTCACATTGCAAAAAGCTCTAGCGGGTCTCAAAATGTTTATTAGAGTCTAATAAGTAAATAACAAGAGTATAACAGTTAACCAATGAAAATTGGGTCTGTTATCGTTAAAAGAACTTAACTACAACATATGCATTATGCATTAGTTATATAGGTCCTAAAAAGAGCCTTCTGACTATATGGTGCCAAATGTTTAATTTACATTCGCAACAGCGCTAACGCGTCTCAAAATGTTTATTAGAGTCTAATAAGTAAATAATAAAAGTATAACAGTTAACCAATAAAAGCTTTGTCTGTTATCGTTAAAAGAACTTAACTGAAACATTTGCACTATACATTAGTTATATATAGGTCCTAAAAAGTGCCTCGTGAACTATATGGTGCAAAATGTTTAATTCACATTGCAAAAAGTTCTAACGGGTCTCAAAATGTTTATTAGAGTCTAATAAGTAAATAATAAACGTATAACAGTCATCCAATAAAAGGTTTGTTATCGTTAAAATAACTTAACTAAAACATTTGCACTATACATTAGTAATATAGGTCCTAAAAAGTGCCTTGTGAACTATATGGTGCAAAATGTTTAATTCACATTGCAAAAAGCTCTAACGGGTCTCAAAATGTTTATTAGAGTCTATTAAGTAAATAATAAAAGTATAACAGTTAACCAATAAAAAAGTTTGTTTGTTATCGTTAAAAGAACTTAACTAAAACATTTGCACTATACATTAGTTATATAGGTCCTAAAAAGAGCTTTGTGAACTATATGCTGCAAAATGTTTAATTCATATTGCAAAAAGCTCTAGCGGGTTTCAAAATGTTTATTAGAGTCTAATAAGTAAATAACAAGAGTATAACAGTTAACCAATGAAAGGTTTGTCTGTTATCGTTAAAAGAACTTAACTGAAACATTTGCACTATACATTAGTTATATATAGGTCCTAAAAAGTGCCTCGTGAACTATATGGTGCAAAATGTTTAATTCACATTGCAAAAAGTTCTAACGGGTCTCAAAATGTTTATTAGAGTCTAATAAGTAAATAATAAACGTATAACAGTTATCCAATAAAAGGTTTGTTATCGTTAAAATAACTTAACTAAAACATTTGCACTATACATTAGTTATATATAGGTCCTAAAAAGTGCCTTGTGAACTATATGGTGCAAAATGTTTAATTCACATTGCAAAAAGCTCTAACGGGTTCCAAAATGTTTATTAGAGTCTAATAAGTAAATAATAAAAGTATAACAGTTAACCAATAAAAGGTTTGTCTGTTATCGTTAAAAGAACTTAACTGAAACATTTGCACTATACATTAGTTATATATAGGTCCTAAAAAGTGCCTTGTGAACTATATGGTGCAAAATGTTTAATTCACATTGCAAAAAGTTTTAACGTGTCTCAAAATGTTTATTAGAGTCTAATAAGTAAATAAGTAAAATTATAACAGTTAACCAATAAAAAGGTTTGTTTGTTATCGTTAAAAGAACTTAACTAAAACATTTGCACTATAGATTAGTTATATAGGTCCTAAAAAGAGCTTTCTGAACTATATGGTGCAAAATCTTTAATTCATATTGCAAAAAGCTCTAACGGGTCTCAAAATGTTTATTAGAGTCTAATAAGTAAATAACAAGAGTATAACAGTTACCCAATGAAAATTGTGTCGGTTATCGTTAAAAGCACTTAACTACAACATATGCATTATGCATTAGTTATATAGGTCCTAAAAAGTGCCTTGTGAACTATATGGTGCAAAATGTTTAATTCACATTGCAAAAAGCTCTAACGGGTTCCAAAATGTTTATTAGAGTCTAATAAGTAAATAATAAAAGTATAACAGTTAACCAATAAAAGGTTTGTCTGTTATCGTTAAAAGAACTTAACTGAAACATTTGCACTATACATTAGTTATATATAGGTCCTAAATAGTGCCTTGTAAACTATATGGTGCCAAATGTTTAGTTCAAATTGCAAAAAGCTCGAACGTGTCTCAAAATGTTTATTAGAGTCTAATAAGTAAATAATAAAAGTATAACAGTTAACCAATAAAAAATTTTGTTTGTTATCGTTAAAAGAACTTAACTAAAACATTTGCACTATACATTAGTTATATAGGTCCTAAAAAGTGCCTTGTGAACTATATGGTGCAAAATGTTTAATTCACATTGCAAAAAGTTCTAACGGGTTTCAAAATGTTTATTAGAGTCTAATAAGTAACTAATAAAAGTATAACAGTTATCCAATAAAATGTTTGTCTGTTATCGTTAAAAGAACTTAACTGAAACATTTGCACTATACATTAGTTATATAGGTCCTAAAAAGTGCTTTGTGAACTATATGGTGCAAAATGTTTAATTCAAATTGAAAAAGTTCTAACGTGTCTCAAAATGCTTATTAGAGTCTAATAAGTAAATAATAAAAGTATAACAGTTAACCAAAAATTTTGTTTGTTATCGTTAAAAGAACTTAACTAAAACATTTGCACTATACATTAGTTATACAGGTCCTAAAAAGAGCTTTGTGAACTATATGGTGCAAAATCATTAATTCACGTTGCAAAAAGTTCTAACGAGTCTCAAAATGTTTATTAGAGTCTAATAAGTAAATAATAAAAGTATAACAGTTAACCAATAAAAAATTTTGTTTGTTATCGTTAAAAGAACTTAACTAAAACATTTGCACTATACATTAGTTATATAGGTCCTAAAAAGTGCCTTGGGAACTATATGGTGCCAAATGTTTAATTCACATTGCAAAAAGTTCAAACGCGTCTCAAATTGTTTATTAGAGTCTAATAAGTAACTAATAATAGTATAACAGTTACCCAATGAAAATTGTGTCGGTTATCGTTAAAAGCACTTAACTACAACATATGCATTATGCCTTAGTTATATAGGTCCTAAAAAGTGCCTTGTGAGCTATATGGTGCAAAATGTTTAATTCACATTGCAAAAAGCTCTATAGGGTTCCAAAATGTTTATTAGAGTCTAATAAGTAAATAATAAAAGTATAACAGTTAACCAATAAAAGGTTTGTCTGTTATCGTTAAAAGAACTTAACTGAAACATTTGCACTATACATTAGTTATATATAGGTCCTAATTAGTGCCTTGTGAACTATATGGTGCCAAATGTTTAGTTCACATTGCAAAAAGTTCTAACGGGTTTCAAAATGTTTATTTGAGTCTAATAAGTAAATAATAATAGTATAACAGTTAATCAATAATTTTTTTTCTTTTATTGTTAAAAGAACTTAACTACAACATATGCACTATACATTAGTTATGTAGGTCCTTAAAAGGGCGTTGCGAACTATATGGTGCCAAATGTTTAATTCACATTCGTAAAAGTTTTATCGCGTATAGAAACGTTTATTAGAATCTAATAAGTAAATAATAAAAGTATAACAGTTAACCAATAAAAGGTTTGTCTGTTATCGTTAAAAGAACTTAACTAAAACTTTTGCACTATACATTAGTTATATAGGTCCTAAAAAGTGCCTTGTGAACTATATGGTGCAAAAGGATTAATTCACATTGCAAGAGGTTCTAACGTGTCTCAAAATGTTTATTAGAGTCTAATAAGTAAATAATAAAAGTATAACAGTTAACCAATAAAAGGTTTGTCTGTTATCGTTAAAAGAACTTAACTGAAACATTTGCACTATACATTAGTTATATATAGGTCCTAAAAAGTGCCTCGTGAACTATATGGTGCAAAATGTTTAATTCACATTGCAAAAAGTTCTAACGGGTCTCAAAATGTTTATTAGAGTCTAATAAGTAAATAATAAAAGTGTTAACCAATAAAAGTTTTGTTTGTTATCGTTAAAAGAACTTAACTAAAACATTTGCACTATACATTAGTTATATAGGTCCTAAAAAGAGCTTTGTGAACTATATGGTGCCAAATGTGCAATTCACATTGCAAAAAGCTCTAACGGGTCTCAAAATGTTTATTAGTGTCTAATAAGTAAATAATAAAAGTATAACAGTTAACCAATAAAAGGTTTGTCTGTTATCGTTAAAAGAACTTAACTGAAACATTTGCACTATACATTAGTTATATATAGGTCCTAAAAAGTGCTTTGTGAACTATATGGTGCAAAATGTTTAGTTCACATTGCAAAAAGTTCTAACGGGTCTCAAAATGTTTATTAGAGTCTAATAAGTAAATAATAAAAGTATAACAGTTAACCAATAAAAGGTTTGTCTGTTATCGTTAAAAGAACTTAACTAAAACATTTGCACTATACATTAGTTATCTAGGTCCTGTGAAGTGCCTTGTAAACTATATGGTGCCAAATGTTTAATTCACATTGCCAAAAGTTCTAACGGGTCTCAAAATGTTTATTAGAGTCTAATGAGTAAATAATAAAAGTATAACAGTTAACCAATAAAAAAGTTTGTTTGTTATCGTTAAAAGAACTTAACTAAAACATTTGCACTATACATTAGTTATATAGGTCCTAAAAAGAGCTTTGTGAACTATATGCTGCAAAATCTTTAATTCACATTGCAAAAAGCTCTAGCGGGTCTCAAAATGTTTATTAGAGTCTAATAAGTAAATAACAAGAGTATAACAGTTAACCAATGAAAATTGGGTCTGTTATCGTTAAAAGAACTTAACTACAACATATGCATTATGCATTAGTTATATAGGTCCTAAAAAGAGCCTTCTGACTATATGGTGCCAAATGTTTAATTTACATTCGCAACAGCGCTAACGCGTCTCAAAATGTTTATTAGAGTCTAATAAGTAAATAATAAAAGTATAACAGTTAACCAATAAAAGCTTTGTCTGTTATCGTTAAAAGAACTTAACTGAAACATTTGCACTATACATTAGTTATATATAGGTCCTAAAAAGTGCCTCGTGAACTATATGGTGCAAAATGTTTAATTCACATTGCAAAAAGTTCTAACGGGTCTCAAAATGTTTATTAGAGTCTAATAAGTAAATAATAAACGTATAACAGTCATCCAATAAAAGGTTTGTTATCGTTAAAATAACTTAACTAAAACATTTGCACTATACATTAGTTATATAGGTCCTAAAAAGTGCCTTGTGAACTATATGGTGCAAAATGTTTAATTCACATTGCAAAAAGCTCTAACGGGTTGCAAAATGTTTATTAGAGTCTAATAAGTAAATAATAAAAGTATAACAGTTAACCAATAAAAGGTTTGTCTGTTATCGTTAAAAGAACTTAACTGAAACATTTGCACTATACATTAGTTATATATAGGTCCTAAAAAGTGCCTTGTGAACTATATGGTGCAAAATGTTTAATTCACATTGCAAAAAGTTTTAACGTGTCTCAAAATGTTTATTAGAGTCTAATAAGTAAATAAGTAAATTTATAACAGTTAACCAATAAAAAGGTTTGTTTGTTATCGTTAAAAGAACTTAACTAAAACATTTGCACTATACATTAGTTATATAAGTCGTAAAAAGAGCTTTCTGAACTATATGGTGCAAAATCTTAAATTCATATTGCAAAAAGCTCTAACGGGTCTCAAAATGTTTATTAGAGTCTAATAAGTAAATAACAAGAGTATAACAATTACCCAATGAAAATTGTGTCGGTTATCGTTAAAAGCACTTAACTACAACATATGCATTATGCATTAGTTATATAGGTCCTAAAAAGTGCCTTGTGAACTATATGGTGCAAAATGTTTAATTCACATTGCAAAAAGCTCTATAGGGTTCCAAAATGTTTATTAGAGTCTAATAAGTAAATAATAAAAGTATAACAGTTAACCAATAAAAGGTTTGTCTGTTATCGTTAAAAGAACTTAACTGAAACATTTGCACTATACATTAGTTATATATAGGTCCTAATTAGTGCCTTGTGAACTATATGGTGCCAAATGTTTAGTTCACATTGCAAAAAGCTCTAACGTGTCTCAAAATGTTTATTAGAGTCTAATAAGTAAATAATAAAAGTATAACAGTTAACCAATAAAAAAGTTTGTTTGTTATCGTTAAAAGAACTTAACTAAAACATTTGCACTATACATTAGTTATATAGGTCCTAAAAAGTGCCTTGTGAACTATATGGTGCAAAATGTTTAATTCACGTTGCAAAAAGTTCTAACGGGTTTCAAAATGTTTATTAGAGTCTAATAAGTAACTAATAAAAGTATAACAGTTAACCAATAAAAGGTTTGTCTGTTATCGTTAAAACAACTTAACTGAAACATTTCCATTATACATTAGTTATATAGATCCTAAAAAGTGCCTTGTGAACTATATGGTGCAAAATGTTTAGTTCACATTGCAAAAATTTTTAACGGGTCTCAAAATGTTTATGAGAGTCTAATAAGTAAATAATAAAAGTATAACGATTAACCAATGAAAGGTTTGTCTGTTATCGTAAAAAGAACTTAACTAAAACATTTGCACTATACATTAGTTATATATAGGTCCTAAAAAGTGCCTTGTGAACTATATGGTGCAAAATGTTTAATTCACATTGCAAAAAGTTCTAACGTGTCTCAAAATGTTTATTAGAGTTTAATAAGTAAATAATAAAAGTATAACAGTTAACCAATAAAAGTTTTGTTTGTTATCGTTAAAAGAACTTAACTGAAACATTTGCACTATACATTAGTTATATATAGGTCCTAAAAAGTGCCTTGTGAACTATATGGTGCAAAATGTTTAGTTCACATTGCAAAAAGTTCTAACGGGTCTCAAAATGTTTATTAGAGTCTAATGAGTAAATAATAAAAGTATAACAGTTAACCAATAAAAGATTTGTCTGTTATCGTTAAAAGAACTTAACTAAAACATTTGCACTATACATTAGTTATCTAGGTCCTGTGAAGTGCTTTGTAAACTATATGGTGCCAAATGTTTAATTCACATTGCAAAAAGTTCTAACGGGTTTCAAAATGTTTATTAGAGTCTAATAAGTAAATAAGTAAATTTATAACAGTTAACCAATAAAAAGGTTTGTTTGTTATCGTTAAAAGAACTTAACTAAAACATTTGCACTATACATTAGTTATATAAGTCCTAAAAAGAGCTTTCTGAACTATATGGTGCAAAATCTTAAATTCATATTGCAAAAAGCTCTAACGGGTCTCAAAATGTTTATTAGAGTCTAATAAGTAAATAACAAGAGTATAACAGTTACCCAATGAAAATTGTGTCGGTTATCGTTAAAAGCACTTAACTACAACATATGCATTATGCATTAGTTATATAGGTCCTAAAAAGTGCCTTGTGAACTATATGGTGCAAAATGTTTAATTCACATTGCAAAAAGCTCTATAGGGTTCCAAAATGTTTATTAGAGTCTAATAAGTAAATAATAAAAGTATAACAGTTAACCAATAAAAGGTTTGTCTGTTATCGTTAAAAGAACTTAACTGAAACATTTGCACTATACATTAGTTATATATAGGTCCTAATTAGTGCCTTGTGAACTATATGGTGCCAAATGTTTAGTTCACATTGCAAAAAGCTCTAACGTGTCTCAAAATGTTTATTAGAGTCTAATAAGTAAATAATAAAAGTATAACAGTTAACCAATAAAAAAGTTTGTTTGTTATCGTTAAAAGAACTTAACTAAAACATTTGCACTATACATTAGTTATATAGGTCCTAAAAAGTGCCTTGTGAACTATATGGTGCAAAATGTTTAATTCACGTTGCAAAAAGTTCTAACGGGTTTCAAAATGTTTATTAGAGTCTAATAAGTAACTAATAAAAGTATAACAGTTAACCAATAAAAGGTTTGTCTGTTATCGTTAAAACAACTTAACTGAAACATTTCCATTATACATTAGTTATATAGATCCTAAAAAGTGCCTTGTGAACTATATGGTGCAAAATGTTTAGTTCACATTGCAAAAATTTTTAACGGGTCTCAAAATGTTTATGAGAGTCTAATAAGTAAATAATAAAAGTATAACGATTAACCAATGAAAGGTTTGTCTGTTATCGTAAAAAGAACTTAACTAAAACATTTGCACTATACATTAGTTATATATAGGTCCTAAAAAGTGCCTTGTGAACTATATGGTGCAAAATGTTTAATTCACATTGCAAAAAGTTCTAACGTGTCTCAAAATGTTTATTAGAGTTTAATAAGTAAATAATAAAAGTATAACAGTTAACCAATAAAAGTTTTGTTTGTTATCGTTAAAAGAACTTAACTGAAACATTTGCACTATACATTAGTTATATATAGGTCCTAAAAAGTGCCTTGTGAACTATATGGTGCAAAATGTTTAGTTCACATTGCAAAAAGTTCTAACGGGTCTCAAAATGTTTATTAGAGTCTAATGAGTAAATAATAAAAGTATAACAGTTAACCAAAAAAAGATTTGTCTGTTATCGTTAAAAGAACTTAACTAAAACATTTGCACTATACATTAGTTATCTAGGTCCTGTGAAGTGCTTTGTAAACTATATGGTGCCAAATGTTTAATTCACATTGCAAAAAGTTCTAACGGGTTTCAAAATGTTTATTAGAGTCTAATAAGTAAATAATAAAAGTATAGCAGTTAACCAATAAAAGGTTTGTCTGTTATCGTTAAAAGAACTTAACTAAAATATTTGCACTATACATTAGTTATCTAGGTCCTAAGAAGTGCCTTGTAAACTATATGGTGCCAAGTGTTTAATTCACATTGCAAAAAGTTCTAACGGGTCTCAAAATGTTTATTAGAGTCTAATAAGTAACTAATAATAGTATAACAGTTAATCAATAATTTTTTTTCTTTTATTGTTAAAAGAACTTAACTACAATATATGCACTATACATTAATTATGTAGGTCCTTAAAAGGGCGTTGCGAACTATATGGTGCAAAATGTTTAATTCACAATCCCAAAAGTTCTATCGCGTATAAAAACATTTATTAGAGTCTAATAAGTAAATAATAAAAGTATAACAGTTAACCAATAAAAAGGTTTGTCTGTTATCGTTAAAAGAACTTAACTAAAACATTTGCACTATACATTAGTTATATAGGTCCTAAAAAGTGCCTTGTGAACTATATGGTGCAAAATGTTTAATTCACATTGCAAAAAGTTCTAACGGGTTTCAAAATGTTTATTAGAGTCTAATAAGTAAATAATAAAAGTATAACAGTTAACCAATAAAAAGTTTGTCTGTTATCGTTAAAACAACTTAACTGAAACATTTGCACTATACATTAGTTTTATAGATCCTAAAAAGTGCCTTGTGAACTATATGGTGCAAAATGTTTAGTTCACATTGCAAAAAGTTTTAACGGGTCTCAAGATATTTATGAGAGTCTAATAAGTAAATAATAAAAGTATAACAATTAACCAACAAAAGGTTTGTCTGTTATCGTTAAAAGAACTTAACTGAAACATTTGCACTATACATTAGTTATCTAGGTCCTAAAAAGTGCCTTGTAAACTATATGGTGCCAAATGTGCAATTCACATTGCAAAAAGTTCTAACGGGTCTCAAAATGTTTATTAGAGTCTAATAAATAAATAATAAAAGTATAACAGTTAACCAAAAAAAAGGTTTGTTTGTTATCGTTAAAAGAACTTAACTAAAACATTTGCACTATACATTAGTTATATAGGTCCTAAAAAGAGCTTTCTGAACTATATGCTGCAAAATCTTTAATTCACGTTGCAAAAAGCTTTAACGGGTCTCAAAATGTTTATTAGAGTCTAATAAGTAAATAATAAAAGTATAACAGTTAACCAATAAAAAGGTTTGTCTGTTATCGTTAAAAGAACTTAACTAAAACATTTGCACTATAAATTAGTTATATAGGTCCTAAAAAGTGCCTTGTGAACTATATGATGCAAAATGTTTAATTCACATTGCAAAAAGTTCTAACGGGTTTCAAAATGTTTATTTGAGTCTAATAAGTAAATAATAAAAGTATAACAGTTAACCAATAAAAGGTTTGTCTGTTATCGTTAAAAGAACTTAACTGAAACATTTGCACTATACATTAGTTATATATAGGTCCTAAAAAGTGCCTCGTAAACTATATGGTGCAAAATGTTTAATTCATATTGCAAAAAGTTCTAACGGGTTTCAAAATGTTTATTAGAGTCTAATAAGTAAATAATAAAAGTATTACAGTTAACCAATAAAAGTTTTGTTTGTTATCGTTAAAAGAACTTAACTAAAACATTTGCACTATACATTAGTTATATAGGTCCTAAAAAGAGCTTTGTGAACTATATGGTGCAAAATGTGCAATTCACATTGCAAAAAGTTCTAACGGGTCTCAAAATGTTTTTTAGAGTCTAATAAGTAAATAATAAAAGTATAACAGTTAACCAATAAAAGATTTGTCTGTTATCGTTAAAAGAACTTAACTAAAACATTTGCACTATACATTAGTTATCTAGGTCCTGTGAAGTGCTTTGTAAACTATATGGTGCCAAATGTTTAATTCACATTGCAAAAAGTTCTAACGGGTTTCAAAATGTTTATTAGAGTCTAATAAGTAAATAATAAAAGTATAGCAGTTAACCAATAAAAGATTTGTCTGTTATCGTTAAAAGAACTTAACTAAAATATTTGCACTATACATTAGTTATCTAGGTCCTAAGAAGTGCCTTGTAAACTATATGGTGCCAAGTGTTTAATTCACATTGCAAAAAGTTCTAACGAGTCTCAAAATGTTTATTAGAGTCTAATAAGTAACTAATAATAGTATAACAGTTAATCAATAATTTTTTTTCTTTTATTGTTAAAAGAACTTAACTACAATATATGCACTATACATTAATTATGTAGGTCCTTAAAAGGGCGTTGCAAACTATATGGTGCAAAATGTTTAATTCACAATCCCAAAAGTTCTATCGCGTATAAAAACATTTATTAGAGTCTAATAAGTAAATAATAAAAGTATAACAGTTAACCAATAAAAAGGTTTGTCTGTTATCGTTAAAAGAACTTAACTAAAACATTTGCACTATACATTAGTTATATAGGTCCTAAAAAGTGCCTTGTGAACTATATGGTGCAAAATGTTTAATTCACATTGCAAAAAGTTCTAACGGGTTTCAAAATGTTTATTAGAGTCTAATAAGTAAATAATAAAAGTATAACAGTTAACCAATAAAAAGTTTGTCTGTTATCGTTAAAACAACTTAACTGAAACATTTGCACTATACATTAGTTTTATAGATCCTAAAAAGTGCCTTGTGAACTATATGGTGCAAAATGTTTAGTTCACATTGCAAAAAGTTTTAACGGGTCTCAAGATATTTATGAGAGTCTAATAAGTAAATAATAAAAGTATAACAATTAACCAATAAAAGGTTTGTCTGTTATCGTTAAAAGAACTTAACTGAAACATTTGCACTATACATTAGTTATATATAGGTCCTAAAAAGTGCCTCGTGAACTATATGGTGCAAAATGTTTAATTCACATTGCAAAAAGTTCAAACGCGTCTCAAATTGTTTATTAGAGTCTAATAAGTAACTAATAATAGTATAACAGTTAATCAATAATTTTTTTTCTTTTATTGTTAAAAGAACTTAACTACAACATATGCACTATACATTAGTTATGTAGGTCCTTAAAAGGGCGTTGCGAACTATATGGTGCCAAATGTTTAATTCACATTCGTAAAAGTTTTATCGCGTATAGAAACGTTTATTAGAATCTAATAAGTAAATAATAAAAGTATAACAGTTAACCAATAAAAGGTTTGTCTGTTATCGTTAAAAGAACTTAACTAAAACTTTTGCACTATACATTAGTTATATAGGTCCTAAAAAGTGCCTTGTGAACTATATGGTGCAAAAGGATTAATTCACATTGCAAGAGGTTCTAACGTGTCTCAAAATGTTTATTAGAGTCTAATAAGTAAATAATAAAAGTATAACAGTTAACCAATAAAAGGTTTGTCTGTTATCGTTAAAAGAACTTAACTGAAACATTTGCACTATACATTAGTTATATATAGGTCCTAAAAAGTGCTTCGTGAACTATATGGTGCAAAATGTTTAATTCACATTGCAAAAAGTTCTAACGGGTCTCAAAATGTTTATTAGAGTCTAATAAGTAAATAATAAAAGTGTTAACCAATAAAAGTTTTGTTTGTTATCGTTAAAAGAACTTAACTAAAACATTTGCACTATACATTAGTTATATAGGTCCTAAAAAGAGCTTTGTGAACTATATGGTGCCAAATGTGCAATTCACATTGCAAAAAGTTCTAACGGGTCTCAAAATGTTTATTAGAGTCTAATAAGTAAATAATAAAAGTATAACAGTTAACCAATAAAAGGTTTGTCGGTTATCGTTAAAAGAACTTAACTGAAACATTTGCACTATACATTAGTTATATATAGGTCCTAAAAAGTGCTTTGTGAACTATATGGTGCAAAATGTTTAGTTCACATTGCAAAAAGTTCTAACGGGTCTCAAAATGTTTATTAGAGTCTGATAAGTAAATAATAAAAGTATAACAGTTAACCAATAAAAGGTTTGTCTGTTATCGTTAAAAGAACTTAACTAAAACATTTGCACTATACATTAGTTATATAGGTCCTAAATAGTGCCTTGTAAACTATATGGTGCCAAATGTTTAATTCACATTGCCAAAAGTTCTAACGGGTCTCAAAATGTTTATTAGAATCTATTAAGTAAATAATAAAAGTATAACAGTTAACCAATAAAAAAGTTTGTTTGTTATCGTTAAAAGAACTTAACTAAAACATTTGCACTATACATTAGTTATATAGGTCCTAAAAAGAGCTTTGTGAACTATATGCTGCAAAATGTTTAATTCATATTGCAAAAAGCTCTAGCGGGTTTCAAAATGTTTATTAGAGTCTAATAAGTAAATAACAAGAGTATAACAGTTAACCAATGAAAGGTTTGTCTGTTATCGTTAAAAGAACTTAACTGAAACATTTGCACTATACATTAGTTATATATAGGTCCTAAAAAGTGCCTCGTGAACTATATGGTGCAAAATGTTTAATTCACATTGCAAAAAGTTCTAACGGGTCTCAAAATGTTTATTAGAGTCTAATAAGTAAATAATAAACGTATAACAGTTATCCAATAAAAGGTTTGTTATCGTTAAAATAACTTAACTAAAACATTTGCACTATACATTAGTTATATATAGGTCCTAAAAAGTGCCTTGTGAACTATATGGTGCAAAATGTTTAATTCACATTGCAAAAAGCTCTAACGGGTTCCAAAATGTTTATTAGAGTCTAATAAGTAAATAATAAAAGTATAACAGTTAACCAATAAAAGGTTTGTCTGTTATCGTTAAAAGAACTTAACTGAAACATTTGCACTATACATTAGTTATATATAGGTCCTAAAAAGTGCCTTGTGAACTATATGGTGCAAAATGTTTAATTCACATTGCAAAAAGTTTTAACGTGTCTCAAAATGTTTATTAGAGTCTAATAAGTAAATAAGTAAAATTATAACAGTTAACCAATAAAAAGGTTTGTTTGTTATCGTTAAAAGAACTTAACTAAAACATTTGCACTATAGATTAGTTATATAGGTCCTAAAAAGAGCTTTCTGAACTATATGGTGCAAAATCTTTAATTCATATTGCAAAAAGCTCTAACGGGTCTCAAAATGTTTATTAGAGTCTAATAAGTAAATAACAAGAGTATAACAGTTACCCAATGAAAATTGTGTCGGTTATCGTTAAAAGCACTTAACTACAACATATGCATTATGCATTAGTTATATAGGTCCTAAAAAGTGCCTTGTGAACTATATGGTGCAAAATGTTTAATTCACATTGCAAGAGGTTCTAACGGGTTCCAAAATGTTTATTAGAGTCTAATAAGTAAATAATAAAAGTATAACAGTTAACCAATAAAAGGTTTGTCTGTTATCGTTAAAAGAACTTAACTGAAACATTTGCACTATACATTAGTTATATATAGGTCCTAAATAGTGCCTTGTAAACTATATGGTGCCAAATGTTTAGTTCAAATTGCAAAAAGCTCGAACGTGTCTCAAAATGTTTATTAGAGTCTAATAAGTAAATAATAAAAGTATAACAGTTAACCAATAAAAAATTTTGTTTGTTATCGTTAAAAGAACTTAACTAAAACATTTGCACTATACATTAGTTATATAGGTCCTAAAAAGTGCCTTGTGAACTATATGGTGCAAAATGTTTAATTCACATTGCAAAAAGTTCTAACGGGTTTCAAAATGTTTATTAGAGTCTAATAAGTAACTAATAAAAGTATAACAGTTATCCAATAAAATGTTTGTCTGTTATCGTTAAAAGAACTTAACTGAAACATTTGCACTATACATTAGTTATATAGGTCCTAAAAAGTGCTTTGTGAACTATATGGTGCAAAATGTTTAATTCAAATTGAAAAAGTTCTAACGTGTCTCAAAATGCTTATTAGAGTCTAATAAGTAAATAATAAAAGTATAACAGTTAACCAAAAATTTTGTTTGTTATCGTTAAAAGAACTTAACTAAAACATTTGCACTATACATTAGTTATACAGGTCCTAAAAAGAGCTTTGTGAACTATATGGTGCAAAATCATTAATTCACGTTGCAAAAAGTTCTAACGAGTCTCAAAATGTTTATTAGAGTCTAATAAGTAAATAATAAAAGTATAACAGTTAACCAATAAAAAATTTTGTTTGTTATCGTTAAAAGAACTTAACTAAAACATTTGCACTATACATTAGTTATATAGGTCCTAAAAAGTGCCTTGTGAACTATATGGTGCCAAATGTTTAATTCACATTGCAAAAAGTTCAAACGCGTCTCAAATTGTTTATTAGAGTCTAATAAGTAACTAATAATAGTATAACAGTTACCCAATGAAAATTGTGTCGGTTATCGTTAAAAGCACTTAACTACAACATATGCATTATGCATTAGTTATATAGGTCCTAAAAAGTGCCTTGTGAGCTATATGGTGCAAAATGTTTAATTCACATTGCAAAAAGCTCTATAGGGTTCCAAAATGTTTATTAGAGTCTAATAAGTAAATAATAAAAGTATAACAGTTAACCAATAAAAGGTTTGTCTGTTATCGTTAAAAGAACTTAACTGAAACATTTGCACTATACATTAGTTATATATAGGTCCTAATTAGTGCCTTGTGAACTATATGGTGCCAAATGTTTAGTTCACATTGCAAAAAGTTCTAACGGGTTTCAAAATGTTTATTTGAGTCTAATAAGTAAATAATAATAGTATAACAGTTAATCAATAATTTTTTTTCTTTTATTGTTAAAAGAACTTAACTACAACATATGCACTATACATTAGTTATGTAGGTCCTTAAAAGGGCGTTGCGAACTATATGGTGCCAAATGTTTAATTCACATTCGTAAAAGTTTTATCGCGTATAGAAACGTTTATTAGAATCTAATAAGTAAATAATAAAAGTATAACAGTTAACCAATAAAAGGTTTGTCTGTTATCGTTAAAAGAACTTAACTAAAACTTTTGCACTATACATTAGTTATATAGGTCCTAAAAAGTGCCTTGTGAACTATATGGTGCAAAAGGATTAATTCACATTGCAAGAGGTTCTAACGTGTCTCAAAATGTTTATTAGAGTCTAATAAGTAAATAATAAAAGTATAACAGTTAACCAATAAAAGGTTTGTCTGTTATCGTTAAAAGAACTTAACTGAAACATTTGCACTATACATTAGTTATATATAGGTCCTAAAAAGTGCCTCGTGAACTATATGGTGCAAAATGTTTAATTCATATTGCAAAAAGTTCTAACGGGTCTCAAAATGTTTATTAGAGTCTAATAAGTAAATAATAAAAGTGTTAACCAATAAAAGTTTTGTTTGTTATCGTTAAAAGAACTTAACTAAAACATTTGCACTATACATTAGTTATATAGGTCCTAAAAAGAGCTTTGTGAACTATATGGTGCCAAATGTGCAATTCACATTGCAAAAAGCTCTAACGGGTCTCAAAATGTTTATTAGTGTCTAATAAGTAAATAATAATAGTATAACAGTTAACCAATAAAAGGTTTGTCTGTTATCGTTAAAAGAACTTAACTGAAACATTTGCACTATACATTAGTTATATATAGGTCCTAAAAAGTGCTTTGTGAACTATATGGTGCAAAATGTTTAGTTCACATTGCAAAAAGTTCTAACGGGTCTCAAAATGTTTATTAGAGTCTAATAAGTAAATAATAAAAGTATAACAGTTAACCAATAAAAGGTTTGTCTGTTATCGTTAAAAGAACTTAACTAAAACATTTGCACTATACATTAGTTATCTAGGTCCTAAATAGTGCCTTGTAAACTATATGGTGCCAAATGTTTAATTCACATTGCCAAAAGTTCTAACGGGTCTCAAAATGTTTATTAGAGTCTAATGAGTAAATAATAAAAGTATAACAGTTAACCAATAAAAAAGTTTGTTTGTTATCGTTAAAAGAACTTAACTAAAACATTTGCACTATACATTAGTTATATAGGTCCTAAAAAGAGCTTTGTGAACTATATGCTGCAAAATCTTTAATTCACATTGCAAAAAGCTCTAGCGGGTCTCAAAATGTTTATTAGAGTCTAATAAGTAAATAACAAGAGTATAACAGTTAACCAATGAAAATTGGGTCTGTTATCGTTAAAAGAACTTAACTACAACATATGCATTATGCATTAGTTATATAGGTCCTAAAAAGAGCCTTCTGACTATATGGTACCAAATGTTTAATTTACATTCGCAACAGCGCTAACGCGTCTCAAAATGTTTATTAGAGTCTAATAAGTAAATAATAAAAGTATAACAGTTAACCAATAAAAGCTTTGTCTGTTATCGTTAAAAGAACTTAACTGAAACATTTGCACTATACATTAGTTATATATAGGTCCTAAAAAGTGCCTCGTGAACTATATGGTGCAAAATGTTTAATTCACATTGCAAAAAGTTCTAACGGGTCCCAAAATGTTTATTAGAGTCTAATAAGTAAATAATAAACGTATAACAGTTATCCAATAAAAGGTTTGTTATCGTTAAAATAACTTAACTAAAACATTTGCACTATACATTAGTTATATAGGTCCTAAAAAGTGCCTTGTGAACTATATGGTGCAAAATGTTTAATTCACATTGCAAAAAGCTCTAACGGGTTGCAAAATGTTTATTAGAGTCTAATAAGTAAATAATAAAAGTATAACAGTTAACCAATAAAAGGTTTGTCTGTTATCGTTAAAAGAACTTAACTGAAACATTTGCACTATACATTAGTTATATATAGGTCCTAAAAAGTGCCTTGTGAACTATATGGTGCAAAATGTTTAATTCACATTGCAAAAAGTTTTAACGTGTCTCAAAATGTTTATTAGAGTCTAATAAGTAAATAAGTAAATTTATAACAGTTAACCAATAAAAAGGTTTGTTTGTTATCGTTAAAAGAACTTAACTAAAACATTTGCACTATACATTAGTTATATAAGTCCTAAAAAGAGCTTTCTGAACTATATGGTGCAAAATCTTAAATTCATATTGCAAAAAGCTCTAACGGGTCTCAAAATGTTTATTAGAGTCTAATAAGTAAATAACAAGAGTATAACAGTTACCCAATGAAAATTGTGTCGGTTATCGTTAAAAGCACTTAACTACAACATATGCATTATGCATTAGTTATATAGGTCCTAAAAAGTGCCTTGTGAACTATATGGTGCAAAATGTTTAATTCACATTGCAAAAAGCTCTATAGGGTTCCAAAATGTTTATTAGAGTCTAATAAGTAAATAATAAAAGTATAACAGTTAACCAATAAAAGGTTTGTCTGTTATCGTTAAAAGAACTTAACTGAAACATTTGCACTATACATTAGTTATATATAGGTCCTAATTAGTGCCTTGTGAACTATATGGTGCCAAATGTTTAGTTCACATTGCAAAAAGCTCTAACGTGTCTCAAAATGTTTATTAGAGTCTAATAAGTAAATAATAAAAGTATAACAGTTAACCAATAAAAAAGTTTGTTTGTTATCGTTAAAAGAACTTAACTAAAACATTTGCACTATACATTAGTTATATAGGTCCTAAAAAGTGCCTTGTGAACTATATGGTGCAAAATGTTTAATTCACGTTGCAAAAAGTTCTAACGGGTTTCAAAATGTTTATTAGAGTCTAATAAGTAACTAATAAAAGTATAACAGTTAACCAATAAAAGGTTTGTCTGTTATCGTTAAAACAACTTAACTGAAACATTTCCATTATACATTAGTTATATAGATCCTAAAAAGTGCCTTGTGAACTATATGGTGCCAAATGTTTAGTTCACATTGCAAAAATTTTTAACGGGTCTCAAAATGTTTATGAGAGTCTAATAAGTAAATAATAAAAGTATAACGATTAACCAATGAAAGGTTTGTCTGTTATCGTAAAAAGAACTTAACTAAAACATTTGCACTATACATTAGTTATATATAGGTCCTAAAAAGTGCCTTGTGAACTATATGGTGCAAAATGTTTAATTCACATTGCAAAAAGTTCTAACGTGTCTCAAAATGTTTATTAGAGTTTAATAAGTAAATAATAAAAGTATAACAGTTAACCAATAAAAGTTTTGTTTGTTATCGTTAAAAGAACTTAACTGAAACATTTGCACTATACATTAGTTATATATAGGTCCTAAAAAGTGCCTTGTGAACTATATGGTGCAAAATGTTTAGTTCACATTGCAAAAAGTTCTAACGGGTCTCAAAATGTTTATTAGAGTCTAATGAGTAAATAATAAAAGTATAACAGTTAACCAATAAAAGATTTGTCTGTTATCGTTAAAAGAACTTAACTAAAACATTTGCACTATACATTAGTTATCTAGGTCCTGTGAAGTGCTTTGTAAACTATATGGTGCCAAATGTTTAATTCACATTGCAAAAAGTTCTAACGGGTTTCAAAATGTTTATTAGAGTCTAATAAGTAAATAATAAAAGTATAGCAGTTAACCAATAAAAGGTTTGTCTGTTATCGTTAAAAGAACTTAACTAAAATATTTGCACTATACATTAGTTATCTAGGTCCTAAGAAGTGCCTTGTAAACTATATGGTGCCAAGTGTTTAATTCACATTGCAAAAAGTTCTAACGGGTCTCAAAATGTTTATTAGAGTCTAATAAGTAACTAATAATAGTATAACAGTTAATCAATAATTTT
Organism: Clavelina lepadiformis; assembly: GCF_947623445.1. Taxonomy (NCBI): domain Eukaryota; kingdom Metazoa; phylum Chordata; class Ascidiacea; order Aplousobranchia; family Clavelinidae; genus Clavelina; species Clavelina lepadiformis. Next base: position 8,539,954 of record NC_135246.1, read on the forward strand.
TTTTCTTTTATTGTTAAAAGAACTTAACTACAATATATGCACTATACATTAATTATGTAGGTCCTTAAAAGGGCGTTGCGAACTATATGGTGCAAAATGTTTAATTCACAATCCCAAAAGTTCTATCGCGTATAAAAACATTTATTAGAGTCTAATAAGTAAATAATAAAAGTATAACAGTTAACCAATAAAAAGGTTTGTCTGTTATCGTTAAAAGAACTTAACTAAAACATTTGCACTATACATTAGTTATATAGGTCCTAAAAAGTGCCTTGTGAACTATATGGTGCAAAATGTTTAATTCACATTGCAAAAAGTTCTAACGGGTTTCAAAATGTTTATTAGAGTCTAATAAGTAAATAATAAAAGTATAACAGTTAACCAATAAAAAGTTTGTCTGTTATCGTTAAAACAACTTAACTGAAACATTTGCACTATACATTAGTTTTATAGATCCTAAAAAGTGCCTTGTGAACTATATGGTGCAAAATGTTTAGTTCACATTGCAAAAAGTTTTAACGGGTCTCAAGATATTTATGAGAGTCTAATAAGTAAATAATAAAAGTATAACAATTAACCAACAAAAGGTTTGTCTGTTATCGTTAAAAGAACTTAACTGAAACATTTGCACTATACATTAGTTATCTAGGTCCTAAAAAGTGCCTTGTAAACTATATGGTGCCAAATGTGCAATTCACATTGCAAAAAGTTCTAACGGGTCTCAAAATGTTTATTAGAGTCTAATAAATAAATAATAAAAGTATAACAGTTAACCAAAAAAAAGGTTTGTTTGTTATCGTTAAAAGAACTTAACTAAAACATTTGCACTATACATTAGTTATATAGGTCCTAAAAAGAGCTTTCTGAACTATATGCTGCAAAATCTTTAATTCACGTTGCAAAAAGCTTTAACGGGTCTCAAAATGTTTATTAGAGTCTAATAAGTAAATAATAAAAGTATAACAGTTAACCAATAAAAAGGTTTGTCTGTTATCGTTAAAAGAACTTAACTAAAACATTTGCACTATAAATTAGTTATATAGGTCCTAAAAAGTGCCTTGTGAACTATATGATGCAAAATGTTTAATTCACATTGCAAAAAGTTCTAACGGGTTTCAAAATGTTTATTTGAGTCTAATAAGTAAATAATAAAAGTATAACAGTTAACCAATAAAAGGTTTGTCTGTTATCGTTAAAAGAACTTAACTGAAACATTTGCACTATACATTAGTTATATATAGGTCCTAAAAAGTGCCTCGTAAACTATATGGTGCAAAATGTTTAATTCATATTGCAAAAAGTTCTAACGGGTTTCAAAATGTTTATTAGAGTCTAATAAGTAAATAATAAAAGTATTACAGTTAACCAATAAAAGTTTTGTTTGTTATCGTTAAAAGAACTTAACTAAAACATTTGCACTATACATTAGTTATATAGGTCCTAAAAAGAGCTTTGTGAACTATATGGTGCAAAATGTGCAATTCACATTGCAAAAAGTTCTAACGGGTCTCAAAATGTTTTTTAGAGTCTAATAAGTAAATAATAAAAGTATAACAGTTAACCAATAAAAGATTTGTCTGTTATCGTTAAAAGAACTTAACTAAAACATTTGCACTATACATTAGTTATCTAGGTCCTGTGAAGTGCTTTGTAAACTATATGGTGCCAAATGTTTAATTCACATTGCAAAAAGTTCTAACGGGTTTCAAAATGTTTATTAGAGTCTAATAAGTAAATAATAAAAGTATAGCAGTTAACCAATAAAAGGTTTGTCTGTTATCGTTAAAAGAACTTAACTAAAATATTTGCACTATACATTAGTTATCTAGGTCCTAAGAAGTGCCTTGTAAACTATATGGTGCCAAGTGTTTAATTCACATTGCAAAAAGTTCTAACGGGTCTCAAAATGTTTATTAGAGTCTAATAAGTAACTAATAATAGTATAACAGTTAATCAATAATTTTTTTTCTTTTATTGTTAAAAGAACTTAACTACAATATATGCACTATACATTAATTATGTAGGTCCTTAAAAGGGCGTTGCAAACTATATGGTGCAAAATGTTTAATTCACAATCCCAAAAGTTCTATCGCGTATAAAAACATTTATTAGAGTCTAATAAGTAAATAATAAAAGTATAACAGTTAACCAATAAAAAGGTTTGTCTGTTATCGTTAAAAGAACTTAACTAAAACATTTGCACTATACATTAGTTATATAGGTCCTAAAAAGTGCCTTGTGAACTATATGGTGCAAAATGTTTAATTCACATTGCAAAAAGTTCTAACGGGTTTCAAAATGTTTATTAGAGTCTAATAAGTAAATAATAAAAGTATAACAGTTAACCAATAAAAAGTTTGTCTGTTATCGTTAAAACAACTTAACTGAAACATTTGCACTATACATTAGTTTTATAGATCCTAAAAAGTGCCTTGTGAACTATATGGTGCAAAATGTTTAGTTCACATTGCAAAAAGTTTTAACGGGTCTCAAGATATTTATGAGAGTCTAATAAGTAAATAATAAAAGTATAACAATTAACCAATAAAAGGTTTGTCTGTTATCGTTAAAAGAACTTAACTGAAACATTTGCACTATACATTAGTTATATATAGGTCCTAAAAAGTGCCTTGTGAACTATATGGTGCAAAATGTTTAATTCACATTGCAAAAAGTTCTAACGTGTCTCAAAATGTTTATTAGAGTCTAATAAATAAATAATAAAAGTATAACAGTTATCCAATAAAAGGTTTGTCTGTTATCGTTAAAAGAACTTAACTGAAACATTTGCACTATACATTAGTTATCTAGGTCCTAAAAAGTGCCTTGTAAACTATATGGTGCCAAATGTGCAATTCACATTGCAAAAAGTTCTAACGGGTCTCAAAATGTTTATTAGAGTCTAATAAATAAATAATAAAAGTATAACAGTTAACCAAAAAAAAGGTTTGTTTGTTATCGTTAAAAGAACTTAACTAAAACATTTGCACTATACATTAGTTATATAGGTCCTAAAAAGAGCTTTCTGAACTATATGCTGCAAAATCTTTAATTCACGTTGCAAAAAGCTTTAACGGGTCTCAAAATGTTTATTAGAGTCTAATAAGTAAATAATAAAAGTATAACAGTTAACCAATAAAAAGGTTTGTCTGTTATCGTTAAAAGAACTTAACTAAAACATTTGCACTATAAATTAGTTATATAGGTCCTAAAAAGTGCCTTGTGAACTATATGATGCAAAATGTTTAATTCACATTGCAAAAAGTTCTAACGGGTTTCAAAATGTTTATTTGAGTCTAATAAGTAAATAATAAAAGTATAACAGTTAACCAATAAAAGGTTTGTCTGTTATCGTTAAAAGAACTTAACTGAAACATTTGCACTATACATTAGTTATATATAGGTCCTAAAAAGTGCCTCGTAAACTATATGGTGCAAAATGTTTAATTCATATTGCAAAAAGTTCTAACGGGTTTCAAAATGTTTATTAGAGTCTAATAAGTAAATAATAAAAGTATTACAGTTAACCAATAAAAGTTTTGTTTGTTATCGTTAAAAGAACTTAACTAAAACATTTGCACTATACATTAGTTATATAGGTCCTAAAAAGAGCTTTGTGAACTATATGGTGCAAAATGTGCAATTCACATTGCAAAAAGTTCTAACGGGTCTCAAAATGTTTTTTAGAGTCTAATAAGTAAATAATAAAAGTATAACAGTTAACCAATAAAAAGGTTTGTCTGTTATCGTTAAAAGAACTTAACTAAAACATTTGCACTATACATTAGTTATATAGGTCTTAAAAAGTGCCTTGTGAACTGTATGGTGCAAAATGTTTAATTCATATTGCAAAAAGTTCTAATGGGTTTCAAAATGTTTATTAGAGTCTAATAAGTAAATAATAAAAGTATAACAGTTAACCAATAAAAGGTTTGTCTGTTATCGTTAAAAGAACTTAACTAAAACATTTGCACTATACATTAGTTATATAGGTCCTAAAAAGTGCCTTGTGAACTATATGGTGCAAAATGTTTAATTCACATTGCAAAAAGTTTTAACGTGTCTCAAAATGTTTATTAGAGTCTAATAAGTAAATAATAAAAGTATAACAGTTAACCAATAAAACGTTTGTCTGTTATCGTTAAAAGAACTTAACTGAAACATTTGCACTATACATTAGTTATATATAGGTCCTAAAAAGTGCCTTGTGAACTATATGGTGCAAAATGTTTAGTTCACATTGCAAAAAGTTCTAACGGGTCTCAAAATGTTTATTAGAGTCTAATAAGTAAATAACAAGAGCATAACAGTTAACCAATGAAAATTGGTTTGTCTGTTATCGTTAAAAGAACTTAACTACAACATATCCATTATGCATTAGTTATATAGGTCCTGAAAAGAGCCTTCTGACTTTATGGTGCAAAATGTTTAATTCACATTGCAAAAAGTTCTAACGGGTTTCAAAATGTTTATTAGAGTCTAATAAGTAAATAATAAAAGTATAACAGTTAACCAATAAAAGGTTTGTCTGTTATCGTTAAAAGAACTTAACTGAAACATTTGCACTATACATTAGTTATATATAGGTCCTAAAAAGTGCCTTGTGAACTATATGGTGCAAAATGTTTAGTTCACATTGCAAAAAGTTTTAACGGGTCTCAAAATGTTTATGAGAGTCTAATAAGTAAATAATAAAAGTATAACAGTTAACCAATAAAAAGGTTTGTCTGTTATCGTTAAAACAACTTAACTAAAACATTTGCACTATACATTAGTTATATAGGTCCTAAAAAGTGCTTTGTGAACTATATGGTGCAAAATGTTTAATTCACATTGAAAAAGTTTTAACGTGTCTCAAAATGCTTATTAGAGTCTAATAAGTAAATAATAAAAGTATAACAGTTAACCAAAAGGTTTGTTTGTTATCGTTAAAAGAACTTAACTAAAACATTTGCACTATACATTAGTTATATAGGTCCTAAAAAGAGCTTTGTGAACTATATGGTGCAAAATCATTAATTCACGTTGCAAAAAGCTCTAACGAGTCTCAAAATGTTTATTAGAGTCTAATAAGTAAATAATAAAAGTATAACAGTTAACCAATAAAAGATTTGTCTGTTATCGTTAAAAGAACTTAACTAAAACATTTGCACTATACATTAGTTATCTAGGTCCTGTGAAGTGCTTTGTAAACTATATGGTGCCAAATGTTTAATTCACATTGCAAAAAGTTCTAACGGGTTTCAAAATGTTTATTAGAGTCTAATAAGTAAATAATAAAAGTATAGCAGTTAACCAATAAAAGGTTTGTCTGTTATCGTTAAAAGAACTTAACTAAAATATTTGCACTATACATTAGTTATCTAGGTCCTAAGAAGTGCCTTGTAAACTATATGGTGCCAAGTGTTTAATTCACATTGCAAAAAATTCTAACGGGTCTCAAAATGTTTATTAGAGTCTAATAAGTAACTAATAATAGTATAACAGTTAATCAATAATTTTTTTTCTTTTATTGTTAAAAGAACTTAACTACAATATATGCACTATACATTAATTATGTAGGTCCTTAAAAGGGCGTTGCAAACTATATGGTGCAAAATGTTTAATTCACAATCCCAAAAGTTCTATCGCGTATAAAAACATTTATTAGAGTCTAATAAGTAAATAATAAAAGTATAACAGTTAACCAATAAAAAGGTTTGTCTGTTATCGTTAAAAGAACTTAACTAAAACATTTGCACTATACATTAGTTATATAGGTCCTAAAAAGTGCCTTGTGAACTATATGGTGCAAAATGTTTAATTCACATTGCAAAAAGTTCTAACGGGTTTCAAAATGTTTATTAGAGTCTAATAAGTAAATAATAAAAGTATAACAGTTAACCAATAAAAAGTTTGTCTGTTATCGTTAAAACAACTTAACTGAAACATTTGCACTATACATTAGTTTTATAGATCCTAAAAAGTGCCTTGTGAACTATATGGTGCAAAATGTTTAGTTCACATTGCAAAAAGTTTTAACGGGTCTCAAGATATTTATGAGAGTCTAATAAGTAAATAATAAAAGTATAACAATTAACCAATAAAAGGTTTGTCTGTTATCGTTAAAAGAACTTAACTGAAACATTTGCACTATACATTAGTTATATATAGGTCCTAAAAAGTGCCTTGTGAACTATATGGTGCAAAATGTTTAATTCACATTGCAAAAAGTTCTAACGTGTCTCAAAATGTTTATTAGAGTCTAATAAGTAAATAATAAAAGTATAACAGTTATCCAATAAAAGGTTTGTCTGTTATCGTTAAAAGAACTTAACTGAAACATTTGCACTATACATTAGTTATCTAGGTCCTAAAAAGTGCCTTGTAAACTATATGGTGCCAAATGTGCAATTCACATTGCAAAAAGTTCTAACGGGTCTCAAAATGTTTATTAGAGTCTAATAAATAAATAATAAAAGTATAACAGTTAACCAAAAAAAAGGTTTGTTTGTTATCGTTAAAAGAACTTAACTAAAACATTTGCACTATACATTAGTTATATAGGTCCTAAAAAGAGCTTTCTGAACTATATGCTGCAAAATCTTTAATTCACGTTGCAAAAAGCTTTAACGGGTCTCAAAATGTTTATTAGAGTCTAATAAGTAAATAATAAAAGTATAACAGTTAACCAATAAAAAGGTTTGTCTGTTATCGTTAAAAGAACTTAACTAAAACATTTGCACTATAAATTAGTTATATAGGTCCTAAAAAGTGCCTTGTGAACTATATGATGCAAAATGTTTAATTCACATTGCAAAAAGTTCTAACGGGTTTCAAAATGTTTATTTGAGTCTAATAAGTAAATAATAAAAGTATAACAGTTAACCAATAAAAGGTTTGTCTGTTATCGTTAAAAGAACTTAACTGAAACATTTGCACTATACATTAGTTATATATAGGTCCTAAAAAGTGCCTCGTAAACTATATGGTGCAAAATGTTTAATTCATATTGCAAAAAGTTCTAACGGGTTTCAAAATGTTTATTAGAGTCTAATAAGTAAATAATAAAAGTATTACAGTTAACCAATAAAAGTTTTGTTTGTTATCGTTAAAAGAACTTAACTAAAACATTTGCACTATACATTAGTTATATAGGTCCTAAAAAGAGCTTTGTGAACTATATGGTGCAAAATGTGCAATTCACATTGCAAAAAGTTCTAACGGGTCTCAAAATGTTTTTTAGAGTCTAATAAGTAAATAATAAAAGTATAACAGTTAACCAATAAAAAGGTTTGTCTGTTATCGTTAAAAGAACTTAACTAAAACATTTGCACTATACATTAGTTATATAGGTCTTAAAAAGTGCCTTGTGAACTGTATGGTGCAAAATGTTTAATTCATATTGCAAAAAGTTCTAATGGGTTTCAAAATGTTTATTAGAGTCTAATAAGTAAATAATAAAAGTATAACAGTTAACCAATAAAAGGTTTGTCTGTTATCGTTAAAAGAACTTAACTAAAACATTTGCACTATACATTAGTTATATAGGTCCTAAAAAGTGCCTTGTGAACTATATGGTGCAAAATGTTTAATTCACATTGCAAAAAGTTTTAACGTGTCTCAAAATGTTTATTAGAGTCTAATAAGTAAATAATAAAAGTATAACAGTTAACCAATAAAACGTTTGTCTGTTATCGTTAAAAGAACTTAACTGAAACATTTGCACTATACATTAGTTATACATAGGTCCTAAAAAGTGCCTTGTGAACTATATGGTGCAAAATGTTTAGTTCACATTGCAAAAAGTTCTAACGGGTCTCAAAATGTTTATTAGAGTCTAATAAGTAAATAACAAGAGCATAACAGTTAACCAATGAAAATTGGTTTGTCTGTTATCGTTAAAAGAACTTAACTACAACATATCCATTATGCATTAGTTATATAGGTCCTGAAAAGAGCCTTCTGACTTTATGGTGCAAAATGTTTAATTCACATTGCAAAAAGTTCTAACGGGTTTCAAAATGTTTATTAGAGTCTAATAAGTAAATAATAAAAGTATAACAGTTAACCAATAAAAGGTTTGTCTGTTATCGTTAAAAGAACTTAACTGAAACATTTGCACTATACATTAGTTATATATAGGTCCTAAAAAGTGCCTTGTGAACTATATGGTGCAAAATGTTTAGTTCACATTGCAAAAAGTTTTAACGGGTCTCAAAATGTTTATGAGAGTCTAATAAGTAAATAATAAAAGTATAACAGTTAACCAATAAAAAGGTTTGTCTGTTATCGTTAAAACAACTTAACTAAAACATTTGCACTATACATTAGTTATATAGGTCCTAAAAAGTGCTTTGTGAACTATATGGTGCAAAATGTTTAATTCACATTGAAAAAGTTTTAACGTGTCTCAAAATGCTTATTAGAGTCTAATAAGTAAATAATAAAAGTATAACAGTTAACCAAAAGGTTTGTTTGTTATCGTTAAAAGAACTTAACTAAAACATTTGCACTATACATTAGTTATATAGGTCCTAAAAAGAGCTTTGTGAACTATATGGTGCAAAATCATTAATTCACGTTGCAAAAAGCTCTAACGAGTCTCAAAATGTTTATTAGAGTCTAATAAGTAAATAATAAAAGTATAACAGTTAACCAATAAAAAATTTTGTTTGTTATCGTTAAAAGAACTTAACTAAAACATTTGCACTATACATTAGTTATATAGGTCCTAAAAAGTGCCTTGTGAACTATATGGTGCCAAATGTTTAATTCACATTGCAAAAAGTTCTAACGCGTCTCAAATTGTTTATTAGAGTCTAATAAGTAACTAATAATAGTATAACAGTTAATCAACAATTTTTTTTCTTTTATTGTTAAAAGAACTTAACTACAACATATGCACTATACATTAGTTATGTAGGTCCTTAAAAGGGCGTTGCGAACTATATGGTGCCAAATGTTTAATTCACATTCCCAAAAGTTTTATCGCGTATAGAAACGTTTATTAGAGTCTAATAAGTAAATAATAAAAGTATAACAGTTAACCAATAAAAACGTTTGTCTGTTATCGTTAAAAGAACTTAACTAAAACTTTTGCACTATACATTAGTTATATAGGTCCTAAAAAGTGCCTTGTGAACTATATGGTGCAAAAGGTTTAATTCACATTGCAAGAGGTTCTAACGTGTCTCAAAATGTTTATTAGAGTCTAATAAGTAAATAATAAAAGTATAACAGTTAACCAATAAAAGGTTTGTTTGTTATCGTTAAAAGAACTTAACTGAAACATTTGCACTATACATTAGTTATATATAGGTCCTAAAAAGTGCTTTGTGAACTATATGGTGCAAAATGTTTAGTTCACATTGCAAAAAGTTCTAACGGGTCCCAAAATGTTTATTAGAGTCTAATAAGTAAATAATAAAAGTATAACAGTTAACCAATAAAAGGTTTGTCTGTTATCGTTAAAAGAACTTAACTAAAACATTTGCACTATACATTAGTTATCTAGGTCCTAATTAGTGCCTTGTGAACTATATGGTGCCAAATGTTTAGTTCACATTGCAAAAAGCTCTAACGTGTCTCAAAATGTTTATTAGAGTCTAATAAGTAAATAATAAAAGTATAACAGTTAACCAATAAAAAAGTTTGTTTGTTATCGTTAAAAGAACTTAACTAAAACATTTGCACTATACATTAGTTATATAGGTCCTAAAAAGTGCCTTGTGAACTATATGGTGCAAAATGTTTAATTCACATTGCAAAAAGTTCTAACGGGTTTCAAAATGTTTATTAGAGTCTAATAAGTAACTAATAAAAGTATAACAGTTAACCAATAAAAGGTTTGTCTGTTATCGTTAAAAGAACTTAACTGAAACATTTCCATTATACATTAGTTATATATATCCTAAAAAGTGCCTTTTGAACTATATGGTGCAAAATGTTTAGTTCACATTGCAAAAAGCTCTAACGTGTCTCAAAATGTTTATTAGAGTCTAATAAGTAAATAATAAAAGTATAAAAATTAACCAATGAAAGGTTTGTCTGTTATCGTAAAAAGAACTTAACTAAAACATTTGCACTATACATTAGTTATATATAGGTCCTAAAAAGTGCCTTGTGAACTATATGGTGCAAAATGTTTAATTCACATTGCAAAAAGTTCAAACGTGTCTCAAAATGTTTATTAGAGTTTAATAAGTAAACAATAAAAGTATAACAGTTAACCAATAAAAGTTTTGTTTGTTATCGTTAAAAGAACTTAACTGAAACATTTGCACTATACATTAGTTATATATAGGTCCTAAAAAGTGCCTTGTGAACTATACGGTGCAAAATGTTTAGTTCACATTGCAAAAAGTTCTAACGGGTCTCAAAATGTTTATTAGAGTCTAATGAGTAAATAATAAAAGTATAACAGTTAACCAATAAAAGCATTGTCTGTTATCGTTAAAAGAACTTAACTAAAACATTTGCACTATACATTAGTTATCTAGGTCCTGTGAAGTGCTTTGTAAACTATATGGTGCCAAATGTTTAATTCACATTGCAAAAAGTTCTAACGGGTTTCAAAATGTTTATTAGAGTCTAATAAGTAAATAATAAAAGTATAACAGTTAACCAATAAAAGGTTTGTCTGTTATCGTTAAAAGAACTTAACTAAAATATTTGCACTATACATTAGTTATCTAGGTCCTAAGAAGTGCTTTGTAAACTATATGGTGCCAAGTGTTTAATTCACATTGCAAAAAGTTCTAACGGGTCTCAAAATGTTTATTAGAGTCTAATAAGTAACTAATAATAGTATAACAGTTAATCAATAATTTTTTTTCTTTTATTGTTAAAAGAACTTAACTACAATATATGCACTATACATTAATTATGTAGGTCCTTAAAAGGGCGTTGCGAACTATATGGTGCAAATGTTTAATTCACAATGCAAAAAGTTCTATCGCGTATAAAAACATTTATTAGAGTCTAATAAGTAAATAATAAAAGTATAACAGTTAACCAATAAAAGTTTTGTTTGTTATCGTTAAAAGAACTTAACTAAAACATTTGCACTATACATTAGTTATATAGGTCCTAAAAAGAGCTTTGTGAACTATATGGTGCAAAATGTGCAATTCACATTGCAAAAAGTTCTAACGGGTCTCAAAATGTTTTTTAGAGTCTAATAAGTAAATAATAAAAGTATAACAGTTAACCAATAAAAAGGTTTGTCTGTTATCGTTAAAAGAACTTAACTAAAACATTTGCACTATACATTAGTTATATAGGTCTTAAAAAGTGCCTTGTGAACTGTATGGTGCAAAATGTTTAATTCATATTGCAAAAAGTTCTAATGGGTTTCAAAATGTTTATTAGAGTCTAATAAGTAAATAATAAAAGTATAACAGTTAACCAATAAAAGGTTTGTCTGTTATCGTTAAAAGAACTTAACTAAAACATTTGCACTATACATTAGTTATATAGGTCCTAAAAAGTGCCTTGTGAACTATATGGTGCAAAATGTTTAATTCACATTGCAAAAAGTTTTAACGTGTCTCAAAATGTTTATTAGAGTCTAATAAGTAAATAATAAAAGTATAACAGTTAACCAATAAAACGTTTGTCTGTTATCGTTAAAAGAACTTAACTGAAACATTTGCACTATACATTAGTTATACATAGGTCCTAAAAAGTGCCTTGTGAACTATATGGTGCAAAATGTTTAGTTCACATTGCAAAAAGTTCTAACGGGTCTCAAAATGTTTATTAGAGTCTAATAAGTAAATAACAAGAGCATAACAGTTAACCAATGAAAATTGGTTTGTCTGTTATCGTTAAAAGAACTTAACTACAACATATCCATTATGCATTAGTTATATAGGTCCTGAAAAGAGCCTTCTGACTTTATGGTGCAAAATGTTTAATTCACATTGCAAAAAGTTCTAACGGGTTTCAAAATGTTTATTAGAGTCTAATAAGTAAATAATAAAAGTATAACAGTTAACCAATAAAAGGTTTGTCTGTTATCGTTAAAAGAACTTAACTGAAACATTTGCACTATACATTAGTTATATATAGGTCCTAAAAAGTGCCTTGTGAACTATATGGTGCAAAATGTTTAGTTCACATTGCAAAAAGTTTTAACGGGTCTCAAAATGTTTATGAGAGTCTAATAAGTAAATAATAAAATTATAACAGTTAACCAATAAAAAGGTTTGTCTGTTATCGTTAAAACAACTTAACTAAAACATTTGCACTATACATTAGTTATATAGGTCCTAAAAAGTGCTTTGTGAACTATATGGTGCAAAATGTTTAATTCACATTGAAAAAGTTTTAACGTGTCTCAAAATGCTTATTAGAGTCTAATAAGTAAATAATAAAAGTATAACAGTTAACCAAAAGGTTTGTTTGTTATCGTTAAAAGAACTTAACTAAAACATTTGCACTATACATTAGTTATATAGGTCCTAAAAAGAGCTTTGTGAACTATATGGTGCAAAATCATTAATTCACGTTGCAAAAAGCTCTAACGTGTCTCAAAATGTTTATTAGAGTCTAATAAGTAAATAATAAAAGTATAACAGTTAACCAATAAAAAATTTTGTTTGTTATCGTTAAAAGAACTTAACTAAAACATTTGCACTATACATTAGTTATATAGGTCCTAAAAAGTGCCTTGTGAACTATATGGTGCCAAATGTTTAATTCACATTGCAAAAAGTTCTAACGCGTCTCAAATTGTTTATTAGAGTCTAATAAGTAACTAATAATAGTATAACAGTTAATCAACAATTTTTTTTCTTTTATTGTTAAAAGAACTTAACTACAACATATGCACTATACATTAGTTATGTAGGTCCTTAAAAGGGCGTTGCGAACTATATGGTGCCAAATGTTTAATTCACATTCCCAAAAGTTTTATCGCGTATAGAAACGTTTATTAGAGTCTAATAAGTAAATAATAAAAGTATAACAGTTAACCAATAAAAACGTTTGTCTGTTATCGTTAAAAGAACTTAACTAAAACTTTTGCACTATACATTAGTTATATAGGTCCTAAAAAGTGCCTTGTGAACTATATGGTGCAAAAGGTTTAATTCACATTGCAAGAGGTTCTAACGTGTCTCAAAATGTTTATTAGAGTCTAATAAGTAAATAATAAAAGTATAACAGTTAACCAATAAAAGGTTTGTTTGTTATCGTTAAAAGAACTTAACTGAAACATTTGCACTATACATTAGTTATATATAGGTCCTAAAAAGTGCTTTGTGAACTATATGGTGCAAAATGTTTAGTTCACATTGCAAAAAGTTCTAACGGGTCCCAAAATGTTTATTAGAGTCTAATAAGTAAATAATAAAAGTATAACAGTTAACCAATAAAAGGTTTGTCTGTTATCGTTAAAAGAACTTAACTAAAACATTTGCACTATACATTAGTTATCTAGGTCCTAATTAGTGCCTTGTGAACTATATGGTGCCAAATGTTTAGTTCACATTGCAAAAAGCTCTAACGTGTCTCAAAATGTTTATTAGAGTCTAATGAGTAAATAATAAAAGTATAACAGTTAACCAATAAAAGCATTGTCTGTTATCGTTAAAAGAACTTAACTAAAACATTTGCACTATACATTAGTTATCTAGGTCCTGTGAAGTGCTTTGTAAACTATATGGTGCCAAATGTTTAATTCACATTGCAAAAAGTTCTAACGGGTTTCAAAATGTTTATTAGAGTCTAATAAGTAAATAATAAAAGTATAACAGTTAACCAATAAAAGGTTTGTCTGTTATCGTTAAAAGAACTTAACTAAAATATTTGCACTATACATTAGTTATCTAGGTCCTAAGAAGTGCTTTGTAAACTATATGGTGCCAAGTGTTTAATTCACATTGCAAAAAGTTCTAACGGGTCTCAAAATGTTTATTAGAGTCTAATAAGTAACTAATAATAGTATAACAGTTAATCAATAATTTTTTTTCTTTTATTGTTAAAAGAACTTAACTACAATATATGCACTATACATTAATTATGTAGGTCCTTAAAAGGGCGTTGCGAACTATATGGTGCAAATGTTTAATTCACAATGCAAAAAGTTCTATCGCGTATAAAAACATTTATTAGAGTCTAATAAGTAAATAATAAAAGTATAACAGTTAACCAATAAAAGTTTTGTTTGTTATCGTTAAAAGAACTTAACTAAAACATTTGCACTATACATTAGTTATATAGGTCCTAAAAAGAGCTTTGTGAACTATATGGTGCAAAATGTGCAATTCACATTGCAAAAAGTTCTAACGGGTCTCAAAATGTTTTTTAGAGTCTAATAAGTAAATAATAAAAGTATAACAGTTAACCAATAAAAAGGTTTGTCTGTTATCGTTAAAAGAACTTAACTAAAACATTTGCACTATACATTAGTTATATAGGTCTTAAAAAGTGCCTTGTGAACTGTATGGTGCAAAATGTTTAATTCATATTGCAAAAAGTTCTAATGGGTTTCAAAATGTTTATTAGAGTCTAATAAGTAAATAATAAAAGTATAACAGTTAACCAATAAAAGGTTTGTCTGTTATCGTTAAAAGAACTTAACTAAAACATTTGCACTATACATTAGTTATATAGGTCCTAAAAAGTGCCTTGTGAACTATATGGTGCAAAATGTTTAATTCACATTGCAAAAAGTTTTAACGTGTCTCAAAATGTTTATTAGAGTCTAATAAGTAAATAATAAAAGTATAACAGTTAACCAATAAAACGTTTGTCTGTTATCGTTAAAAGAACTTAACTGAAACATTTGCACTATACATTAGTTATACATAGGTCCTAAAAAGTGCCTTGTGAACTATATGGTGCAAAATGTTTAGTTCACATTGCAAAAAGTTCTAACGGGTCTCAAAATGTTTATGAGAGTCTAATAAGTAAATAATAAAAGTATAACAGTTAACCAATAAAAAGGTTTGTCTGTTATCGTTAAAACAACTTAACTAAAACATTTGCACTATACATTAGTTATATAGGTCCTAAAAAGTGCTTTGTGAACTATATGGTGCAAAATGTTTAATTCACATTGAAAAAGTTTTAACGTGTCTCAAAATGCTTATTAGAGTCTAATAAGTAAATAATAAAAGTATAACAGTTAACCAATAAAAGGTTTGTCTGTTATCGTTAAAAGAACTTAACTGAAACATTTGCACTATACATTAGTTATATATAAGTCCTAAAAAGTGCCTTGTGAACTATATGGTGCAAAATGTTTAGTTCACATTGCAAAAAGTTTTAACGGGTCTCAAAATGTTTATGAGAGTCTAATAAGTAAATAATAAAAGTATAACAGTTAACCAATAAAAAGGTTTGTCTGTTATCGTTAAAACAACTTAACTAAAACATTTGCACTATACATTAGTTATATAGGTCCTAAAAAGTGCTTTGTGAACTATATGGTGCAAAATGTTTAATTCACATTGAAAAAGTTTTAACGTGTCTCAAAATGCTTATTAGAGTCTAATAAGTAAATAATAAAAGTATAACAGTTAACCAAAAGGTTTGTTTGTTATCGTTAAAAGAACTTAACTAAAACATTTGCACTATACATTAGTTATATAGGTCCTAAAAAGAGCTTTGTGAACTATATGGTGCAAAATCATTAATTCACGTTGCAAAAAGCTCTAACGAGTCTCAAAATGTTTATTAGAGTCTAATAAGTAAATAATAAAAGTATAACAGTTAACCAATAAAAAATTTTGTTTGTTATCGTTAAAAGAACTTAACTAAAACATTTGCACTATACATTAGTTATATAGGTCCTAAAAAGTGCCTTGTGAACTATATGGTGCCAAATGTTTAATTCACATTGCAAAAAGTTCTAACGCGTCTCAAATTGTTTATTAGAGTCTAATAAGTAACTAATAATAGTATAACAGTTAATCAACAATTTTTTTTCTTTTATTGTTAAAAGAACTTAACTACAACATATGCACTATACATTAGTTATGTAGGTCCTTAAAAGGGCGTTGCGAACTATATGGTGCCAAATGTTTAATTCACATTCCCAAAAGTTTTATCGCGTATAGAAACGTTTATTAGAGTCTAATAAGTAAATAATAAAAGTATAACAGTTAACCAATAAAAACGTTTGTCTGTTATCGTTAAAAGAACTTAACTAAAACTTTTGCACTATACATTAGTTATATAGGTCCTAAAAAGTGCCTTGTGAACTATATGGTGCAAAAGGTTTAATTCACATTGCAAGAGGTTCTAACGTGTCTCAAAATGTTTATTAGAGTCTAATAAGTAAATAATAAAAGTATAACAGTTAACCAATAAAAGGTTTGTTTGTTATCGTTAAAAGAACTTAACTGAAACATTTGCACTATACATTAGTTATATATAGGTCCTAAAAAGTGCTTTGTGAACTATATGGTGCAAAATGTTTAGTTCACATTGCAAAAAGTTCTAACGGGTCCCAAAATGTTTATTAGAGTCTAATAAGTAAATAATAAAAGTATAACAGTTAACCAATAAAAGGTTTGTCTGTTATCGTTAAAAGAACTTAACTAAAACATTTGCACTATACATTAGTTATCTAGGTCCTAATTAGTGCCTTGTGAACTATATGGTGCCAAATGTTTAGTTCACATTGCAAAAAGCTCTAACGTGTCTCAAAATGTTTATTAGAGTCTAATAAGTAAATAATAAAAGTATAACAGTTAACCAATAAAAAAGTTTGTTTGTTATCGTTAAAAGAACTTAACTAAAACATTTGCACTATACATTAGTTATATAGGTCCTAAAAAGTGCCTTGTGAACTATATGGTGCAAAATGTTTAATTCACATTGCAAAAAGTTCTAACGGGTTTCAAAATGTTTATTAGAGTCTAATAAGTAACTAATAAAAGTATAACAGTTAACCAATAAAAGGTTTGTCTGTTATCGTTAAAAGAACTTAACTGAAACATTTCCATTATACATTAGTTATATATATCCTAAAAAGTGCCTTTTGAACTATATGGTGCAAAATGTTTAGTTCACATTGCAAAAAGCTCTAACGTGTCTCAAAATGTTTATTAGAGTCTAATAAGTAAATAATAAAAGTATAAAAATTAACCAATGAAAGGTTTGTCTGTTATCGTAAAAAGAACTTAACTAAAACATTTGCACTATACATTAGTTATATATAGGTCCTAAAAAGTGCCTTGTGAACTATATGGTGCAAAATGTTTAATTCACATTGCAAAAAGTTCAAACGTGTCTCAAAATGTTTATTAGAGTTTAATAAGTAAACAATAAAAGTATAACAGTTAACCAATAAAAGTTTTGTTTGTTATCGTTAAAAGAACTTAACTGAAACATTTGCACTATACATTAGTTATATATAGGTCCTAAAAAGTGCCTTGTGAACTATACGGTGCAAAATGTTTAGTTCACATTGCAAAAAGTTCTAACGGGTCTCAAAATGTTTATTAGAGTCTAATGAGTAAATAATAAAAGTATAACAGTTAACCAATAAAAGCATTGTCTGTTATCGTTAAAAGAACTTAACTAAAACATTTGCACTATACATTAGTTATCTAGGTCCTGTGAAGTGCTTTGTAAACTATATGGTGCCAAATGTTTAATTCACATTGCAAAAAGTTCTAACGGGTTTCAAAATGTTTATTAGAGTCTAATAAGTAAATAATAAAAGTATAACAGTTAACCAATAAAAGGTTTGTCTGTTATCGTTAAAAGAACTTAACTAAAATATTTGCACTATACATTAGTTATCTAGGTCCTAAGAAGTGCTTTGTAAACTATATGGTGCCAAGTGTTTAATTCACATTGCAAAAAGTTCTAACGGGTCTCAAAATGTTTATTAGAGTCTAATAAGTAACTAATAATAGTATAACAGTTAATCAATAATTTTTTTTCTTTTATTGTTAAAAGAACTTAACTACAATATATGCACTATACATTAATTATGTAGGTCCTTAAAAGGGCGTTGCGAACTATATGGTGCAAATGTTTAATTCACAATGCAAAAAGTTCTATCGCGTATAAAAACATTTATTAGAGTCTAATAAGTAAATAATAAAAGTATAACAGTTAACCAATAAAAGTTTTGTTTGTTATCGTTAAAAGAACTTAACTAAAACATTTGCACTATACATTAGTTATATAGGTCCTAAAAAGAGCTTTGTGAACTATATGGTGCAAAATGTGCAATTCACATTGCAAAAAGTTCTAACGGGTCTCAAAATGTTTTTTAGAGTCTAATAAGTAAATAATAAAAGTATAACAGTTAACCAATAAAAAGGTTTGTCTGTTATCGTTAAAAGAACTTAACTAAAACATTTGCACTATACATTAGTTATATAGGTCTTAAAAAGTGCCTTGTGAACTGTATGGTGCAAAATGTTTAATTCATATTGCAAAAAGTTCTAATGGGTTTCAAAATGTTTATTAGAGTCTAATAAGTAAATAATAAAAGTATAACAGTTAACCAATAAAAGGTTTGTCTGTTATCGTTAAAAGAACTTAACTAAAACATTTGCACTATACATTAGTTATATAGGTCCTAAAAAGTGCCTTGTGAACTATATGGTGCAAAATGTTTAATTCACATTGCAAAAAGTTTTAACGTGTCTCAAAATGTTTATTAGAGTCTAATAAGTAAATAATAAAAGTATAACAGTTAACCAATAAAACGTTTGTCTGTTATCGTTAAAAGAACTTAACTGAAACATTTGCACTATACATTAGTTATACATAGGTCCTAAAAAGTGCCTTGTGAACTATATGGTGCAAAATGTTTAGTTCACATTGCAAAAAGTTCTAACGGGTCTCAAAATGTTTATTAGAGTCTAATAAGTAAATAACAAGAGCATAACAGTTAACCAATGAAAATTGGTTTGTCTGTTATCGTTAAAAGAACTTAACTACAACATATCCATTATGCATTAGTTATATAGGTCCTGAAAAGAGCCTTCTGACTTTATGGTGCAAAATGTTTAATTCACATTGCAAAAAGTTCTAACGGGTTTCAAAATGTTTATTAGAGTCTAATAAGTAAATAATAAAAGTATAACAGTTAACCAATAAAAGGTTTGTCTGTTATCGTTAAAAGAACTTAACTGAAACATTTGCACTATACATTAGTTATATATAGGTCCTAAAAAGTGCCTTGTGAACTATATGGTGCAAAATGTTTAGTTCACATTGCAAAAAGTTTTAACGGGTCTCAAAATGTTTATGAGAGTCTAATAAGTAAATAATAAAAGTATAACAGTTAACCAATAAAAAGGTTTGTCTGTTATCGTTAAAACAACTTAACTAAAACATTTGCACTATACATTAGTTATATAGGTCCTAAAAAGTGCTTTGTGAACTATATGGTGCAAAATGTTTAATTCACATTGAAAAAGTTTTAACGTGTCTCAAAATGCTTATTAGAGTCTAATAAGTAAATAATAAAAGTATAACAGTTAACCAAAAGGTTTGTTTGTTATCGTTAAAAGAACTTAACTAAAACATTTGCACTATACATTAGTTATATAGGTCCTAAAAAGAGCTTTGTGAACTATATGGTGCAAAATCATTAATTCACGTTGCAAAAAGCTCTAACGAGTCTCAAAATGTTTATTAGAGTCTAATAAGTAAATAATAAAAGTATAACAGTTAACCAATAAAAAATTTTGTTTGTTATCGTTAAAAGAACTTAACTAAAACATTTGCACTATACATTAGTTATATAGGTCCTAAAAAGTGCCTTGTGAACTATATGGTGCCAAATGTTTAATTCACATTGCAAAAAGTTCTAACGCGTCTCAAATTGTTTATTAGAGTCTAATAAGTAACTAATAATAGTATAACAGTTAATCAACAATTTTTTTTCTTTTATTGTTAAAAGAACTTAACTACAACATATGCACTATACATTAGTTATGTAGGTCCTTAAAAGGGCGTTGCGAACTATATGGTGCCAAATGTTTAATTCACATTCCCAAAAGTTTTATCGCGTATAGAAACGTTTATTAGAGTCTAATAAGTAAATAATAAAAGTATAACAGTTAACCAATAAAAACGTTTGTCTGTTATCGTTAAAAGAACTTAACTAAAACTTTTGCACTATACATTAGTTATATAGGTCCTAAAAAGTGCCTTGTGAACTATATGGTGCAAAAGGTTTAATTCACATTGCAAGAGGTTCTAACGTGTCTCAAAATGTTTATTAGAGTCTAATAAGTAAATAATAAAAGTATAACAGTTAACCAATAAAAGGTTTGTTTGTTATCGTTAAAAGAACTTAACTGAAACATTTGCACTATACATTAGTTATATATAGGTCCTAAAAAGTGCTTTGTGAACTATATGGTGCAAAATGTTTAGTTCACATTGCAAAAAGTTCTAACGGGTCCCAAAATGTTTATTAGAGTCTAATAAGTAAATAATAAAAGTATAACAGTTAACCAATAAAAGGTTTGTCTGTTATCGTTAAAAGAACTTAACTAAAACATTTGCACTATACATTAGTTATCTAGGTCCTAATTAGTGCCTTGTGAACTATATGGTGCCAAATGTTTAGTTCACATTGCAAAAAGCTCTAACGTGTCTCAAAATGTTTATTAGAGTCTAATAAGTAAATAATAAAAGTATAACAGTTAACCAATAAAAAAGTTTGTTTGTTATCGTTAAAAGAACTTAACTAAAACATTTGCACTATACATTAGTTATATAGGTCCTAAAAAGTGCCTTGTGAACTATATGGTGCAAAATGTTTAATTCACATTGCAAAAAGTTCTAACGGGTTTCAAAATGTTTATTAGAGTCTAATAAGTAACTAATAAAAGTATAACAGTTAACCAATAAAAGGTTTGTCTGTTATCGTTAAAAGAACTTAACTGAAACATTTCCATTATACATTAGTTATATATATCCTAAAAAGTGCCTTTTGAACTATATGGTGCAAAATGTTTAGTTCACATTGCAAAAAGCTCTAACGTGTCTCAAAATGTTTATTAGAGTCTAATAAGTAAATAATAAAAGTATAAAAATTAACCAATGAAAGGTTTGTCTGTTATCGTAAAAAGAACTTAACTAAAACATTTGCACTATACATTAGTTATATATAGGTCCTAAAAAGTGCCTTGTGAACTATATGGTGCAAAATGTTTAATTCACATTGCAAAAAGTTCAAACGTGTCTCAAAATGTTTATTAGAGTTTAATAAGTAAACAATAAAAGTATAACAGTTAACCAATAAAAGTTTTGTTTGTTATCGTTAAAAGAACTTAACTGAAACATTTGCACTATACATTAGTTATATATAGGTCCTAAAAAGTGCCTTGTGAACTATACGGTGCAAAATGTTTAGTTCACATTGCAAAAAGTTCTAACGGGTCTCAAAATGTTTATTAGAGTCTAATGAGTAAATAATAAAAGTATAACAGTTAACCAATAAAAGCATTGTCTGTTATCGTTAAAAGAACTTAACTAAAACATTTGCACTATACATTAGTTATCTAGGTCCTGTGAAGTGCTTTGTAAACTATATGGTGCCAAATGTTTAATTCACATTGCAAAAAGTTCTAACGGGTTTCAAAATGTTTATTAGAGTCTAATAAGTAAATAATAAAAGTATAACAGTTAACCAATAAAAGGTTTGTCTGTTATCGTTAAAAGAACTTAACTAAAATATTTGCACTATACATTAGTTATCTAGGTCCTAAGAAGTGCTTTGTAAACTATATGGTGCCAAGTGTTTAATTCACATTGCAAAAAGTTCTAACGGGTCTCAAAATGTTTATTAGAGTCTAATAAGTAACTAATAATAGTATAACAG
The DNA here is from genome assembly GCF_947623445.1 of Clavelina lepadiformis. Classification (NCBI taxonomy): domain Eukaryota; kingdom Metazoa; phylum Chordata; class Ascidiacea; order Aplousobranchia; family Clavelinidae; genus Clavelina; species Clavelina lepadiformis. The sequence goes on from NC_135246.1 coordinate 8,561,750, forward strand.
TTAATCAATAATTTTTTTTCTTTTATTGTTAAAAGAACTTAACTACAATATATGCACTATACATTAATTATGTAGGTCCTTAAAAGGGCGTTGCGAACTATATGGTGCAAATGTTTAATTCACAATGCAAAAAGTTCTATCGCGTATAAAAACATTTATTAGAGTCTAATAAGTAAATAATAAAAGTATAACAGTTAACCAATAAAAGTTTTGTTTGTTATCGTTAAAAGAACTTAACTAAAACATTTGCACTATACATTAGTTATATAGGTCCTAAAAAGAGCTTTGTGAACTATATGGTGCAAAATGTGCAATTCACATTGCAAAAAGTTCTAACGGGTCTCAAAATGTTTTTTAGAGTCTAATAAGTAAATAATAAAAGTATAACAGTTAACCAATAAAAAGGTTTGTCTGTTATCGTTAAAAGAACTTAACTAAAACATTTGCACTATACATTAGTTATATAGGTCTTAAAAAGTGCCTTGTGAACTGTATGGTGCAAAATGTTTAATTCATATTGCAAAAAGTTCTAATGGGTTTCAAAATGTTTATTAGAGTCTAATAAGTAAATAATAAAAGTATAACAGTTAACCAATAAAAGGTTTGTCTGTTATCGTTAAAAGAACTTAACTAAAACATTTGCACTATACATTAGTTATATAGGTCCTAAAAAGTGCCTTGTGAACTATATGGTGCAAAATGTTTAATTCACATTGCAAAAAGTTTTAACGTGTCTCAAAATGTTTATTAGAGTCTAATAAGTAAATAATAAAAGTATAACAGTTAACCAATAAAACGTTTGTCTGTTATCGTTAAAAGAACTTAACTGAAACATTTGCACTATACATTAGTTATACATAGGTCCTAAAAAGTGCCTTGTGAACTATATGGTGCAAAATGTTTAGTTCACATTGCAAAAAGTTCTAACGGGTCTCAAAATGTTTATTAGAGTCTAATAAGTAAATAACAAGAGCATAACAGTTAACCAATGAAAATTGGTTTGTCTGTTATCGTTAAAAGAACTTAACTACAACATATCCATTATGCATTAGTTATATAGGTCCTGAAAAGAGCCTTCTGACTTTATGGTGCAAAATGTTTAATTCACATTGCAAAAAGTTCTAACGGGTTTCAAAATGTTTATTAGAGTCTAATAAGTAAATAATAAAAGTATAACAGTTAACCAATAAAAGGTTTGTCTGTTATCGTTAAAAGAACTTAACTGAAACATTTGCACTATACATTAGTTATATATAGGTCCTAAAAAGTGCCTTGTGAACTATATGGTGCAAAATGTTTAGTTCACATTGCAAAAAGTTTTAACGGGTCTCAAAATGTTTATGAGAGTCTAATAAGTAAATAATAAAAGTATAACAGTTAACCAATAAAAAGGTTTGTCTGTTATCGTTAAAACAACTTAACTAAAACATTTGCACTATACATTAGTTATATAGGTCCTAAAAAGTGCTTTGTGAACTATATGGTGCAAAATGTTTAATTCACATTGAAAAAGTTTTAACGTGTCTCAAAATGCTTATTAGAGTCTAATAAGTAAATAATAAAAGTATAACAGTTAACCAAAAGGTTTGTTTGTTATCGTTAAAAGAACTTAACTAAAACATTTGCACTATACATTAGTTATATAGGTCCTAAAAAGAGCTTTGTGAACTATATGGTGCAAAATCATTAATTCACGTTGCAAAAAGCTCTAACGAGTCTCAAAATGTTTATTAGAGTCTAATAAGTAAATAATAAAAGTATAACAGTTAACCAATAAAAAATTTTGTTTGTTATCGTTAAAAGAACTTAACTAAAACATTTGCACTATACATTAGTTATATAGGTCCTAAAAAGTGCCTTGTGAACTATATGGTGCCAAATGTTTAATTCACATTGCAAAAAGTTCTAACGCGTCTCAAATTGTTTATTAGAGTCTAATAAGTAACTAATAATAGTATAACAGTTAATCAACAATTTTTTTTCTTTTATTGTTAAAAGAACTTAACTACAACATATGCACTATACATTAGTTATGTAGGTCCTTAAAAGGGCGTTGCGAACTATATGGTGCCAAATGTTTAATTCACATTCCCAAAAGTTTTATCGCGTATAGAAACGTTTATTAGAGTCTAATAAGTAAATAATAAAAGTATAACAGTTAACCAATAAAAACGTTTGTCTGTTATCGTTAAAAGAACTTAACTAAAACTTTTGCACTATACATTAGTTATATAGGTCCTAAAAAGTGCCTTGTGAACTATATGGTGCAAAAGGTTTAATTCACATTGCAAGAGGTTCTAACGTGTCTCAAAATGTTTATTAGAGTCTAATAAGTAAATAATAAAAGTATAACAGTTAACCAATAAAAGGTTTGTTTGTTATCGTTAAAAGAACTTAACTGAAACATTTGCACTATACATTAGTTATATATAGGTCCTAAAAAGTGCTTTGTGAACTATATGGTGCAAAATGTTTAGTTCACATTGCAAAAAGTTCTAACGGGTCCCAAAATGTTTATTAGAGTCTAATAAGTAAATAATAAAAGTATAACAGTTAACCAATAAAAGGTTTGTCTGTTATCGTTAAAAGAACTTAACTAAAACATTTGCACTATACATTAGTTATCTAGGTCCTAATTAGTGCCTTGTGAACTATATGGTGCCAAATGTTTAGTTCACATTGCAAAAAGCTCTAACGTGTCTCAAAATGTTTATTAGAGTCTAATAAGTAAATAATAAAAGTATAACAGTTAACCAATAAAAAAGTTTGTTTGTTATCGTTAAAAGAACTTAACTAAAACATTTGCACTATACATTAGTTATATAGGTCCTAAAAAGTGCCTTGTGAACTATATGGTGCAAAATGTTTAATTCACATTGCAAAAAGTTCTAACGGGTTTCAAAATGTTTATTAGAGTCTAATAAGTAACTAATAAAAGTATAACAGTTAACCAATAAAAGGTTTGTCTGTTATCGTTAAAAGAACTTAACTGAAACATTTCCATTATACATTAGTTATATATATCCTAAAAAGTGCCTTTTGAACTATATGGTGCAAAATGTTTAGTTCACATTGCAAAAAGCTCTAACGTGTCTCAAAATGTTTATTAGAGTCTAATAAGTAAATAATAAAAGTATAAAAATTAACCAATGAAAGGTTTGTCTGTTATCGTAAAAAGAACTTAACTAAAACATTTGCACTATACATTAGTTATATATAGGTCCTAAAAAGTGCCTTGTGAACTATATGGTGCAAAATGTTTAATTCACATTGCAAAAAGTTCAAACGTGTCTCAAAATGTTTATTAGAGTTTAATAAGTAAACAATAAAAGTATAACAGTTAACCAATAAAAGTTTTGTTTGTTATCGTTAAAAGAACTTAACTGAAACATTTGCACTATACATTAGTTATATATAGGTCCTAAAAAGTGCCTTGTGAACTATACGGTGCAAAATGTTTAGTTCACATTGCAAAAAGTTCTAACGGGTCTCAAAATGTTTATTAGAGTCTAATGAGTAAATAATAAAAGTATAACAGTTAACCAATAAAAGCATTGTCTGTTATCGTTAAAAGAACTTAACTAAAACATTTGCACTATACATTAGTTATCTAGGTCCTGTGAAGTGCTTTGTAAACTATATGGTGCCAAATGTTTAATTCACATTGCAAAAAGTTCTAACGGGTTTCAAAATGTTTATTAGAGTCTAATAAGTAAATAATAAAAGTATAACAGTTAACCAATAAAAGGTTTGTCTGTTATCGTTAAAAGAACTTAACTAAAATATTTGCACTATACATTAGTTATCTAGGTCCTAAGAAGTGCTTTGTAAACTATATGGTGCCAAGTGTTTAATTCACATTGCAAAAAGTTCTAACGGGTCTCAAAATGTTTATTAGAGTCTAATAAGTAACTAATAATAGTATAACAGTTAATCAATAATTTTTTTTCTTTTATTGTTAAAAGAACTTAACTACAATATATGCACTATACATTAATTATGTAGGTCCTTAAAAGGGCGTTGCGAACTATATGGTGCAAATGTTTAATTCACAATGCAAAAAGTTCTATCGCGTATAAAAACATTTATTAGAGTCTAATAAGTAAATAATAAAAGTATAACAGTTAACCAATAAAAAGGTTTGTCTGTTATCGTTAAAAGAACTTAACTAAAACATTTGCACTATACATTAGTTATATAGGTCCTAAAAAGTGCCTTGTGAACTATATGGTGCAAAATGTTTAATTCACATTGCAAAAAGTTCTAACGGGTTTCAAAATGTTTATTAGAGTCTAATAAGTAAATAATAAAAGTATAACAGTTAACCAATAAAAGGTTTGTCTGTTATCGTTAAAAGAACTTAACTGAAACATTTGCACTATACATTAGTTTTATAGATCCTAAAAAGTGCCTTGTGAACTATATGGTGCCAAATGTTTAGTTCACATTGCAAAAAGTTTTAACGGGTCTCAAAATATTTATGAGAGTCTAATAAGTAAATAATAAAAGTATAACAGTTAACCAATAAAAGGTTTGTCTGTTATCGTTAAAAGAACTTAACTGAAACATTTGCACTATACATTACTTATATATAGGTCCAAAAAAGTGCCTTGTGAACTATATGGTGCAAAATGTTTAATTCACATTGCAAAAAGTTCTAACGTGTCTCAAAATGTTTATTAGAGTCTAATAAGTAAATAATAAAAGTATAACAGTTAACCAATAAAAGGTTTGTCTGTTATCGTTAAAAGAACTTAACTGAAACATTTGCACTATACATTAGTTATATATAGGTCCTAAAAAGTGCCTTGTGAACTATGTGGTGCAAAATGTTTAGTTCACATTACAAAAAGTTCTAACGGGTCTCAAAATGTTTATTAGAGTCTAATAAGTAAATAATAAAAGTATAACAGTTAACCAATAAAAGGTTTGTCTGTTATCGTTAAAAGAACTTAACTGAAATATTTGCACTATACATTAGTTATCTAGGTCCTAAAAAGTGCCTTGTAAACTATATGGTGCCAAATGTGCAATTCACATTGCAAAAAGTTCTAACGGGTCTCAAAATGTTTATTAGAGTCTAATAAATAAATAATAAAAGTATAACAGTTAACCAAAAAAAGGTTTGTTTGTTATCGTTAAAAGAACTTAACTAAAACATTTGCATTATACATTAGTTATATAGGTCCTAAAAAGAGCTTTCTGAACTATATGCTGCAAAATCTTTAATTCACGTTGCAAAAAGCTCTAACGGGTCTCAAAATGTTTATTAGAGTCTAATAAGTAAATAATAAAAGTATAACAGTTAACCAATAAAAAGGTTTGTCTGTTATCGTTAAAAGAACTTAACTAAAACATTTGCACTATAAATTAGTTATATAGGTCCTAAAAAGTGCCTTGTGAACTATATGGTGCAAAATGTTTAATTCACATTGCAAAAAGTTCTAACGGGTTTCAAAATGTTTATTTGAGTCTAATAAGTAAATAATAAAAGTATAACAGTTAACCAATAAAAGGTTTGTCTGTTATCGTTAAAAGAACTTAACTGAAACATTTGCACTATACATTAGTTATATATAGGTCCTAAAAAGTGCCTCGTGAACTATATGGTGCAAAATGTTTAATTCATATTGCAAAAAGTTCTAACGGGTTTCAAAATGTTTATTAGAGTCTAATAAGTAAATAATAAAAGTATTACAGTTAACCAATAAAAGTTTTGTTTGTTATCGTTAAAAGAACTTAACTAAAACATTTGCACTATACATTAGTTATATAGGTCCTAAAAAGAGCTTTGTGAACTATATGGTGCAAAATGTGCAATTCACATTGCAAAAAGTTCTAACGGGTCTCAAAATGTTTTTTAGAGTCTAATAAGTAAATAATAAAAGTATAACAGTTAACCAATAAAAAGGTTTGTCTGTTATCGTTAAAAGAACTTAACTAAAACATTTGCACTATACATTAGTTATATAGGTCCTAAAAAGTGCTTTGTGAACTATATGGTGCAAAATGTTTAATTCATATTGCAAAAAGTTCTAATGGGTTTCAAAATGTTTATTAGAGTCTAATAAGTAAATAATAAAAGTATAACAGTTAACCAATAAAAGGTTTGTCTGTTATCGTTAAAAGAACTTAACTAAAACATTTGCACTATACATTAGTTATATAGGTCCTAAAAAGTGCCTTGTGAACTATATGGTGCAAAATGTTTAATTCACATTGCAAAAAGTTTTAAAGTGTCTCAAAATGTTTATTAGAGTCTAATAAGTAAATAATAAAAGTATAACAGTTAACCAATAAAAGGTTTGTCTGTTATCGTTAAAAGAACTTAACTGAAACATTTGCACTATACATTAGTTATATATAGGTCTAAAAAGTGCCTTGTGAACTATATGGTGCAAAATGTTTAGTTCACATTGCAAAAAGTTCTAACGGGTCTCAAAATGTTTATTAGAGTCTAATAAGTAAATAATAAAAGTATAACAGTTAACCAATGAAAATTGGTTTGTCTGTTATCGTTAAAAGAACTTAACTACAACATATCCATTATGCATTAGTTATATAGGTCCTGAAAAGAGCCTTCTGACTTTATGGTGCAAAATGTTTAATTCACATTGCAAAAAGTTCTAACGGGTTTCAAAATGTTTATTAGAGTCTAATAAGTAAATAATAAAAGTATAACAGTTAACCAATAAAAAGGTTTGTCTGTTATCGTTAAAAGAACTTAACTGAAACATTTGCACTATACATTAGTTATATATAGGTCCTAAAAAGTGCCTTGTGAACTATATGGTGCCAAATGTTTAGTTCACATTGCAAAAAGTTTTAACGGGTCTCAAAATGTTTATGAGAGTCTAATAAGTAAATAATAAAAGTATAACAGTTAACCAATAAAAAGGTTTGTCTGTTATCGTTAAAACAACTTAACTAAAACATTTGCATTATACATTAGTTATATAGGTCCTAAAAAGTGCTTTGTGAACTATATGGTGCAAAATGTTTAATTCACATTGAAAAAGTTTTAACGTGTCTCAAAATGCTTATTAGAGTCTAATAAGTAAATAATAAAAGTATAACAGTTAACCAACAGGTTTGTTTGTTATCGTTAAAAGAACTTAACTAAAACATTTGCACTATACATTAGTTATATAGGTCCTAAAAAGAGCTTTGTGAACTATATGGTGCAAAATCATTAATTCACGTTGCAAAAAGCTCTAACGAGTCTCAAAATGTTTATTAGAGTCTAATAAGTAAATAATAAAAGTATAACAGTTAACCAATAAAAAAATTGGTTTGTTATCGTTAAAAGAACTTAACTAAAACATTTGCACTATACATTAGTTATATAGGTCCTAAAAAGTGCCTTGTGAACTATATGGTGCCAAATGTTTAATTCACATTGCAAAAAGTTCTAACGCGTCTCAAATTGTTTATTAGAGTCTAATAAGTAACTAATAATAGTATAACAGTTAATCAACAAGTTTTTTTTCTTTTATTGTTAAAAGAACTTAACTACAACATATGCACTATACATTAATAATGTAGGTCCTTAAAAAGGCGTTGCGAACTATATGGTGCCAAATGTTTAATTCACATTCCCAAAAGTTTTATCGCGTATAGAAACGTTTATTAGAGTCTAATAAGTAAATAATAAAAGTATAACAGTTAACCAATAAAAACGTTTGTCTGTTATCGTTAAAAGAACTTAACTAAAACTTTTGCACTATACATTAGTTATATAGGTCCTAAAAAGTGCCTTGTGAACTATATGGTGCAAAAGGTTTAATTCACATTGCAAAAGGTTCTAACGTGTCTCAAAATGTTTATTAGAGTCTAATAAGTAAATAATAAAAGTATAACAGTTAACCAATAAAAGGTTTGTCTGTTATCGTTAAAAGAACTTAACTGAAACATTTGCACTATACATTAGTTATATATAGGTCCTAAAAAGTGCTTTGTGAACTATATGAAGCCAAATGTTTAGTTCACATTGCAAAAAGTTCTAACGGGTCTCAAAATGTTTATTAGAGTCTAATAAGTAAATAATAAAAGTATAACAGTTAACCAATAAAAGGTTTGTCTGTTATCGTTAAAAGAACTTAACTGAAACATTTGCACTATACATTAGTTTTATAGATCCTAAAAAGTGCCTTGTGAACTATATGGTGCCAAATGTTTAGTTCACATTGCAAAAAGTTTTAACGGATCTCAAAATATTTATGAGAGTCTAATAAGTAAATAATAAAAGTATAACAATTAACCAATAAAAGGTTTGTCTGTTATCGTTAAAAGAACTTAACTAAAACATTTGCACTATACATTACTTATATATAGGTCCAAAAAAGTACCTTGTGAACTATATGGTGCAAAATGTTTAATTCACATTGCAAAAAGTTCTAACGTGTCTCAAAATGTTTATTAGAGTCTAATAAGTAAATAATAAAAGTATAACAGTTAACCAATAAAAGGTTTGTCTGTTATCGTTAAAAGAACTTAACTAAAACATTTGCACTATACATTAGTTATATAGGTCCTAAAAAGTGCCTTGTGAACTATATGGTGCAAAATGTTTAATTCACATTGCAAAAAGTTTTAACGTGTCTCAAAATGTTTATTAGAGTCTAATAAGTAAATAATAAAAGTATAACAGTTAACCAATAAAAAATTTTGTTTGTTATAGTTAAAAGAACTTAACTAAAACATTTGCACTATACATTAGTTATATAGGTCCTAAAAAGTGCCTTGTGAACTATATGGTGCCAAATGTTTAATTCACATTGCAAAAAGTTCTAACGCGTCTCAAATTGTTTATTAGAGTCTAATAAGTAACTAATAATAGTATAACAGTTAATCAACAATTTTTTTTCTTTTATTGTTAAAAGAACTTAACTACAACATATGCACTATACATTAGTTATGTAGGTCCTTAAAAGGGCGTTGCGAACTATATGGTGCCAAATGTTTAATTCATATTCCCAAAAGTTTTAACGTGTCTCAAAATGTTTATGAGAGTCTAATAAGTAAATAATAAAAGTATAACAGTTAACCAATAAAAGGTTTGTCTGTTATCGTTAAAAGAACTTAACTAAAACATTTGCACTATACATTAGTTATATAGGTCCTAAAAAGTGCCTTGTGAACTATATGGTGCAAAAGGTTTAATTCACATTGCAAGAGGTTCTAACGTGTCTCAAAATGTTTATTAGAGTCTAATAAGTAAATAATAAAAGTATAACAGTTAACCAATAAAAGGTTTGTCTGTTATCGTTAAAAGAACTTAACTGAAACATTTGCACTATACATTAGTTATATATAGGTCCTAAAAAGTGCTTTGTGAACTATATGGTGCAAAATGTTTAGTTCACATTGCAAAAAGTTCTAACGGGTCTCAAAATGTTTATTAGAGTCTAATAAGTAAATAATAAAAGTATAACAGTTAACCAATAAAAGGTTTGTCTGTTATCGTTAAAAGCACTTAACTAAAACATTTGCACTATACATTAGTTATCTAGGTCCTAAATAGTGCCTTGTAAACTATATGGTGCCAAATGTTTAATTCACATTGCCAAAAGTTCTAACGGGTCTCAAAATGTTTATTAGAGTCTAATGAGTAAATAATAAAAGTATAACAGTTAACCAATAAAAGGTTTGTCTGTTATCGTTAAAAGAACTTAACTGAAACATTTGCACTATACATTAGTTATATATAGGTCTTAAAAAGTGCCTCGTGAACTATATGGTGCAAAATGTTTAATTCACATTGCAAAAAGTTCTAACGGGTCTCAAAATGTTTATTAGAGTCTAATAAGTAAATAATAAACGTATAACAGTTATCCAATAAAAGTTTTGTTATCGTTAAAATAACTTAACTAAAACATTTGCACTATACATTAGTTATATAGGTCCTAAAAAGTGCCTTGTGAACTATATGGTGCAAAATGTTTAATTCACATTGCAAAAAGCTCTAACGGGTTCCAAAATGTTTATTAGAGTCTAATAAGTAAATAATAAAAGTATAACAGTTAACCAATAAAAGGTTTGTCTGTTATCGTTAAAAGAACTTAACTGAAACATTTGCACTATACATTAGTTATATATAGGTCCTAAAAAGTGCCTTGTGAACTATATGGTGCAAAATGTTTAGTTCACATTGCAAAAAGTTCTAACGGGTCCCAAAATGTTTATTAGAGTCTAATAAGTAAATAATAAAAGTATAACAGTTAACCAATAAAAGGTTTGTCTGTTATCGTTAAAAGAACTTAACTAAAACATTTGCACTATACATTAGTTATCTAGGTCCTAAATAGTGCCTTGTAAACTATATGGTGCCAAATGTTTAATTCACATTGCCAAAAGTTCTAACGGGTCTCAAAATGTTTATTAGAGTCTAAGGAGTAAATAATAAAAGTATAACAGTTAACCAATAAAAGGTTTGTCTGTTATCGTTAAAAGAACTTAACTGAAACATTTGCACTATACATTAGTTATATATAGGTCCTAAAAAGTGCCTCGTGAACTATATGGTGCAAAATGTTTAATTCACATTGCAAAAAGTTCTAACGGGTCTCAAAATGTTTATTAGAGTCTAATAAGTAAATAATAAACGTATAACAGTTATCCAATAAAAGTTTTGTTATCGTTAAAAGAACTTAACTAAAACATTTGCACTATACATTAGTTATATATAGGTCCTAAAAAGTGCCTTGTGAACTATATGGTGCAAAATGTTTAATTCACATTGCAAAAATTTTTAACGTGTTTCAAAATGTTTATTAGAGTCTAATAAGTAAATAACAAGAGTATAACAGTTACCCAATGAAAATTGTGTCGGTTATCGTTAAAAGCACTTAACTACAACATATGCATTATGCATCAGTTATATAGGTCCTAAAAAGTGCCTTGTGAACTATATGGTGCAAAATGTTTAATTCACATTGCAAAAAGCTCTAACGGGTTCCAAAATGTTTATTAGAGTCTAATAAGTAAATAATAAAAGTATAACAGTTAACCAATAAAAGGTTTGTCTGTTATCGTTAAAAGAACTTAACTGAAACATTTGCACTATACATTAGTTATATAGGTCCTAAAAAGTGCCTTGTGAACTATATGGTGCCAAATGTTTAATTAACATTTCAAAAGTTCTAACGGGTCTCAAAATGTTTATTAGAGTCTAATAAGTAAATAATAAAAGTATAACAGTTAACCAATAAAAAGGTTTGTTTGTTATCGTTAAAAGAACTTAACTAAAACATTTGCACTATACATTAGTTATATAGGTCCTAAAGAGTGCCTTGTGAACTATATGGTGCAAAATGTTTAATTCACATTGCAAAAAGTTCTAACGGGTTTCAAAATGTTTATTAGAGTCTAATAAGTAAATAAAAAAAGTATAACAGTTAACCAATAAAAGGTTTGTTTGTTATCGTTAAAAGAACTTAACTAAAACATTTGCACCATACATTAGTTATATAGGTCCTAAAAAGTGCCTTGTGAACTATATGGTGCAAAATGTTTAATTCACATTGCAAAAAGTTTTAACGTGTCTCAAAATGTTTATTAGAGTCTAATAAGTAAATAATAAAAGTATAACAGTTAACCAATAAAAGGTTTGTCTGTTATCGTTAAAAGAACTTAACTGAAACATTTGCACTATACATTAGTTATATATAGGTCCTAAAAAGTGCCTTGTAAACTATATGGTGCAAAATGTTTAGTTCACATTGCAAAAAGTTCTAACGGGTCTCAAAATGTTTATTAGAGTCTAATAAGTAAATAACAAGAGCATAACAGTTAACCAATGAAAATTGGTTTGTCTGTTATCGTTAAAAGAACTTAACTACAACATATCCATTATGCATTAGTTATATAGGTCCTGAAAAGAGCCTTCTGACTTTATGGTGCAAAATGTTTAATTCACATTGCAAAAAGTTCTAACGGGTTTCAAAATGTTTATTAGAGTCTAATAAGTAAATAATAAAATTATAACAGTTAACCAATAAAAGGTTTGTCTGTTATCGTTAAAAGAACTTAACTGAAACATTTGCACTATACATTAGTTATATATAGGTCCTAAAGAGTGCCTTGTGAACTATATGGTGCAAAATCTTTAATTCACATTGCAAAAAGTTCTAACAGGTTTCAAAATGTTTATTAGAGTCTAATAAGTAATTAATAAAAGTATAACAGTTAACCAATAAAAGGTTTGTCTGTTATCGTTAAAAGAACTTAACTAAAACATTTGCACTATACATTAGTTATATAGGTCCTAAAAAGTGCCTTGTGAACTATATGGTGCAAAATGTTTAATTCACATTGCAAAAAGTTTTAACGTGTCTCAAAATGTTTATTAGAGTCTAATAAGTAAATAATAAAAGTATAACAGTTAACCAATAAAAAATTTTGTTTGTTATAGTTAAAAGAACTTAACTAAAACATTTGCACTATACATTAGTTATATAGGTCCTAAAAAGTGCCTTGTGAACTATATGGTGCCAAATGTTTAATTCACATTGCAAAAAGTTCTAACGCGTCTCAAATTGTTTATTAGAGTCTAATAAGTAACTAATAATAGTATAACAGTTAATCAACAATTTTTTTTCTTTTATTGTTAAAAGAACTTAACTACAACATATGCACTATACATTAGTTATGTAGGTCCTTAAAAGGGCGTTGCAAACTATATGGTGCCAAATGTTTAATTCACATTCCCAAAAGTTTTATCGCGTATAGAAACGTTTATTAGAGTCTAATAAGTAAATAATAAAAGTATAACAGTTAACCAATAAAAACGTTTGTCTGTTATCGTTAAAAGAACTTAACTAAAACTTTTGCACTATACATTAGTTATATAGGTCCTAAATAGTGCCTTGTAAACTATATCGTGCCAAATGTTTAATTCACATTGCCAAAAGTTCTAACGGGTCTCAAAATGTTTATTAGAGTCTAATAAGTAAATAATAAAAGTATAACAGTTAACCAATAAAAGGTTTGTCTGTTATCGTTAAAAGAACTTAACTGAAACATTTGCACTATACATTAGTTATATATAGGTCCTAAAAAGTGCTTTGTGAACTATATGGTGCAAAATGTTTAGTTCACATGGCAAAAAGTTCTAACGGGTTCCAAAATGTTTATTAGAGTCTAATAAGTAAATAATAAAAGTATAACAGTTAACCAATAAAAGGTTTGTCTGTTATCGTTAAAAGCACTTAACTAAAACATTTGCACTATACATTAGTTATCTAGGTCCTAAAAAGTGCCTTGTAAACTATATCGTGCCAAATGTTTAATTCACATTGCCAAAAGTTCTAACGGGTCTCAAAATGTTTATTAGAGTCTAATGAGTAAATAATAAAAGTATAACAGTTAACCAATAAAAGGTTTGTCTGTTATCGTTAAAAGAACTTAACTGAAACATTTGCACTATACATTAGTTATATATAGGTCCTAAAAAGTGCCTCGTGAACTATATGGTGCAAAATGTTTAATTCACATTGCAAAAAATTCTAACGGGTCTCAAAATGTTTATTAGAGTCTAATAAGTAAATAATAAAAGTATAACAGTTATCCAATAAAAGTTTTGTTATCGTTAAAATAACTTAACTAAAACATTTGCACTATACATTAGTTATATAGGTCCTAAAAAGTGCCCTGTGAACTATATGGTGCAAAATGTTTAATTCACATTGCAAAAAGCTGTAACGGGTTCCAAAATGTTTATTAGAGTCTAATAAGTAAATAATAAAAGTATAACAGTTAACCAATAAAAGGTTTGTCTGTTATCGTTAAAAGAACTTAACTGAAACATTTGCACTATACATTAGTTATATATAGGTCCTAAAAAGTGCCTTGTGAACTATATGGTGCAAAATGTTTAATTCACATTGCAAAAAGTTTTAACGTGTCTCAAAATGTTTATTAGAGTCTAATAAGTAAATAAGTAAAAGTATAACAGTTAACCAATAAAAGGTTTGTTTGTTATCGTTAAAAGAACTTAACTAAAACATTTGCACTATACATTAGTTATATAGGTCCTAAAAAGAGCTTTCTGAATTATATGCTGCAAAATCTTTAATTCACATTGCAAAAAGTTCTAACGGGTCTCAAAATGTTTATTAGAGTCTAATAAGTAAATAACAAGAGCATAACAGTTAACCAATGAAAATTGGTTTGTCTGTTATCGTTAAAAGAACTTAACTACAACATATCCATTATGCATTAGTTATATAGGTCCTGAAAAGAGCCTTCTGACTTTATGGTGCAAAATGTTTAATTCACATTGCAAAAAGTTCTAACGGGTTTCAAAATGTTTATTAGAGTCTAATAAGTAAATAATAAAATTATAACAGTTAACCAATAAAAGGTTTGTCTGTTATCGTTAAAAGAACTTAACTGAAACATTTGCACTATACATTAGTTATGTAGGTCCTTAAAAGGGCGTTGCGAACTATATGGTGCCAAATGTTTAATTCACATTCCCAAAAGTTTTATCGCGTATAGAAACGTTTATTAGAGTCTAATAAGTAAATAATAAAAGTATAACAGTTAACCAATAAAAACGTTTGTCTGTTATCGTTAAAAGAACTTAACTAAAATTTTTGCACTATACATTAATTATATAGGTCCTAAAAAGTGCCTTGTGAACTATATGGTGCAAAAGGTTTAATTCACATTGCAAGAGGTTCTAACGTGTCTCAAAATGTTTATTAGAGTCTAATAAGTAAATAATAAAAGTATAACAGTTAACCAATAAAAGGTTTGTCTGTTATCGTTAAAAGAACTTAACTGAAACATTTGCACTATACATTAGTTATATATAGGTCCTAAAAAGTGCCTTGTGAACTATATGGTGCAAAATGTTTAATTCACATTGCAAAAAGTTTTAACGTGTCTCAAAATGTTTATTAGAGTCTAATAAGTAAATAAGTAAAAGTATAACAGTTAACCAATAAAAGGTTTGTTTGTTATCGTTAAAAGAACTTAACTAAAACATTTGCACTATACATTAGTTATATAGGTCCTAAAAAGAGCTTTCTGAACTATATGCTGCAAAATCTTTAATTCACATTGCAAAAAGCTCTAACGGGTTTCAAAATGTTTATTAGAGTCTAATAAGTAAATAACAAGAGTATAACAGTTACCCAATGAAAATTGTGTCGGTTATCGTTAAAAGCACTTAACTACAACATATGCATTATGCATCAGTTATAAAGGTCCTAAAAAGTGCCTTGTGAACTATATGGTGCAAAATGTTTAATTCACATTGCAAAAAGCTCTAACGGGTTCCAAAATGTTTATTAGAGTCTAATAAGTAAATAATAAAAGTATAACAGTTAACCAATAAAAGGTTTGTCTGTTATCGTTAAAAGAACTTAACTGAAACATTTGCACTATACATTAGTTATATAGGTCCTAAAAAGTTCCTTGTGAACTATATGGTGCCAAATGTTTAATTAACATTTCAAAAGTTCTAACGGGTCTCAAAATGTTTATTAGAGTCTAATAAGTAAATAATAAAATTATAACAGTTAACCAATAAAAAGGTTTGTTTGTTATCGTTAAAAGAACTTAACTAAAACATTTGCACTATACATTAGTTATATAGGTCCTAAAAAGAGCTTTGTGAACTATATGGTGCAAAATCATTAATTCACGTTGCAAAAAGCTCTAACGAGTCTCAAAATGTCTATTAGAGTCTAATAAGTAAATAATAAAAGTATAACAGTTAACCAATAAAAAATTTTGTTTGTTATCGTTAAAAGAACTTAACTAAAACATTTGCACTATACATTAGTTATATAGGTCCTAAAAAGTGCCTTGTGAACTATATGGTGCCAAATGTTTAATTCACATTGCAAAAAGTTCTAACGCGTCTCAAATTGTTTATTAGAGTCTAATAAGTAACTAATAATAGTATAACAGTTAATCAACAATTTTTTTTCTTTTATTGTTAAAAGAACTTAACTACAACATATGCACTATACATTAGTTATGTAGGTCCTTAAAAGGGCGTTGCGAACTATATGGTGCCAAATGTTTAATTCACATTCCCAAAAGTTTTATCGCGTATAGAAACGTTTATTAGAGTCTAATAAGTAAATAATAAAAGTATAACAGTTAACCAATAAAAAGGTTTGTCTGTTATCGTTAAAAGAACTTAACTAAAACTTTTGCACTATACATTAGTTATATAGGTCCTAAATAGTGCCTTGTAAACTATATGGTGCCAAATGTTTAATTCACATTGCCAAAAGTTCTAACGGGTCTCAAAATGTTTATTAGAGTCTAATGAGTAAATAATAAAAGTATATCAGTTATCCAATAAAAGTTTTGTTATCGTTAAAAGAACTTAACTAAAACATTTGCACTATACATTAGTTATATATAGGTCCTAAAAAGTGCCTTGTGAACTATATGGTGCAAAATGTTTAATTCACATTGCAAAAAGTTTTAACGTGTCTCAAAATGTTTATTAGAGTCTAATAAGTAAATAACAAGAGTATAACAGTTACCCAATGAAAATTGTGTCGGTTATCGTTAAAAGCACTTAACTAAAACATATGCATTATGCATCAGTTATATAGGTCCTAAAAAGTGCCTTGTGAACTATATGGTGCAAAATGTTTAATTCACATTGCAAAAAGCTCTAACGGGTTCCAAAATGTTTATTAGAGTCTAATAAGTAAATAATAAAAGTATAACAGTTAACCAATAAAAGGTTTGTCTGTTATCGTTAAAAGAACTTAACTGAAACATTTGCACTATACATTAGTTATATAGGTCCTAAAAAGTGCCTTGTGAACTATATGGTGCCAAATGTTTAATTAACATTTCAAAAGTTCTAACGGGTCTCAAAATGTTTATTAGAGTCTAATAAGTAAATAATAAAAGTATAACAGTTAACCAATAAAAAGGTTTGTTTGTTATCGTTAAAAGAACTTAACTAAAACATTTGCACTATACATTAGTTATATAGGTCCTAAAGAGTGCCTTGTGAACTATATGGTGCAAAATGTTTAATTCACATTGCAAAAAGTTCTAACGTGTCTCAAAATGTTTATTAGAGTCTAATAAGTAAATAATAAAAGTATAACAGTTAACCAATAAAAAAATTGGTTTGTTATAGTTAAAAGAACTTAACTAAAACATTTGCACTATACATTAGTTATATAGGTCCTAAAAAGTGCCTTGTGAACTATATGGTGCCAAATGTTTAATTCACATTGCAAAAAGTTCTAACGCGTCTCAAATTGTTTATTAGAGTCTAATAAGTAACTAATAATAGTATAACAGTTAATCAACAATTTTTTTTCTTTTATTGTTAAAAGAACTTAACTACAACATATGCACTATACATTAGTTATGTAGGTCCTTAAAAGGGCGTTGCAAACTATATGGTGCCAAATGTTTAATTCACATTCCCAAAAGTTTTATCGCGTATAGAAACGTTTATTAGAGTCTAATAAGTAAATAATAAAAGTATAACAGTTAACCAATAAAAACGTTTGTCTGTTATCGTTAAAAGAACTTAACTAAAACTTTTGCACTATACATTAGTTATATAGGTCCTAAATAGTGCCTTGTAAACTATATCGTGCCAAATGTTTAATTCACATTGCCAAAAGTTCTAACGGGTCTCAAAATGTTTATTAGAGTCTAATAAGTAAATAATAAAAGTATAACAGTTAACCAATAAAAGGTTTGTCTGTTATCGTTAAAAGAACTTAACTGAAACATTTGCACTATACATTAGTTATATATAGGTCCTAAAAAGTGCTTTGTGAACTATATGGTGCAAAATGTTTAGTTCACATTGCAAAAAGTTCTAACGGGTCTCAAAATGTTTATTAGAGTCTAATAAGTAAATAATAAAAGTATAACAGTTAACCAATAAAAGGTTTGTCTGTTATCGTTAAAAGCACTTAACTAAAACATTTGCACTATACATTAGTTATCTAGGTCCTAAAAAGTGCCTTGTAAACTATATCGTGCCAAATGTTTAATTCACATTGCCAAAAGTTCTAACGGGTCTCAAAATGTTTATTAGAGTCTAATGAGTAAATAATAAAAGTATAACAGTTAACCAATAAAAGGTTTGTCTGTTATCGTTAAAAGAACTTAACTGAAACATTTGCACTATACATTAGTTATATATAGGTCCTAAAAAGTGCCTCGTGAACTATATGGTGCAAAATGTTTAATTCACATTGCAAAAAGTTCTAACGGGTCTCAAAATGTTTATTAGAGTCTAATAAGTAAATAATAAAAGTATAACAGTTATCCAATAAAAGTTTTGTTATCGTTAAAATAACTTAACTAAAACATTTGCACTATACATTAGTTATATAGGTCCTAAAAAGTGCCTTGTGAACTATATGGTGCAAAATGTTTAATTCACATTGCAAAAAGCTGTAACGGGTTCCAAAATGTTTATTAGAGTCTAATAAGTAAATAATAAAAGTATAACAGTTAACCAATAAAAGGTTTGTCTGTTATCGTTAAAAGAACTTAACTGAAACATTTGCACTATACATTAGTTATATATAGGTCCTAAAAAGTGCCTTGTGAACTATATGGTGCAAAATGTTTAATTCACATTGCAAAAAGTTTTAACGTGTCTCAAAATGTTTATTAGAGTCTAATAAGTAAATAAGTAAAAGTATAACAGTTAACCAATAAAAGGTTTGTTTGTTATCGTTAAAAGAACTTAACTAAAACATTTGCACTATACATTAGTTATATAGGTCCTAAAAAGAGCTTTCTGAATTATATGCTGCAAAATCTTTAATTCACATTGCAAAAAGTTCTAACGGGTCTCAAAATGTTTATTAGAGTCTAATAAGTAAATAACAAGAGCATAACAGTTAACCAATGAAAATTGGTTTGTCTGTTATCGTTAAAAGAACTTAACTACAACATATCCATTATGCATTAGTTATATAGGTCCTGAAAAGAGCCTTCTGACTTTATGGTGCAAAATGTTTAATTCACATTGCAAAAAGTTCTAACGGGTTTCAAAATGTTTATTAGAGTCTAATAAGTAAATAATAAAATTATAACAGTTAACCAATAAAAGGTTTGTCTGTTATCGTTAAAAGAACTTAACTGAAACATTTGCACTATACATTAGTTATATATAGGTCCTAAAGAGTGCCTTGTGAACTATATGGTGCAAAATCTTTAATTCACATTGCAAAAAGTTCTAACAGGTTTCAAAATGTTTATTAGAGTCTAATAAGTAAATAATAAAAGTATAACAGTTAACCAATAAAAGGTTTGTCTGTTATCGTTAAAAGAACTTAACTAAAACATTTGCACTATACATTAGTTATATAGGTCCTAAAAAGTGCCTTGTGAACTATATGGTGCAAAATGTTTAATTCACATTGCAAAAAGTTTTAACGTGTCTCAAAATGTTTATTAGAGTCTAATAAGTAAATAATAAAAGTATAACAGTTAACCAATAAAAAATTTTGTTTGTTATAGTTAAAAGAACTTAACTAAAACATTTGCACTATACATTAGTTATATAGGTCCTAAAAAGTGCCTTGTGAACTATATGGTGCCAAATGTTTAATTCACATTGCAAAAAGTTCTAACGCGTCTCAAATTGTTTATTAGAGTCTAATAAGTAACTAATAATAGTATAACAGTTAATCAACAATTTTTTTTCTTTTATTGTTAAAAGAACTTAACTACAACATATGCACTATACATTAGTTATGTAGGTCCTTAAAAGGGCGTTGCAAACTATATGGTGCCAAATGTTTAATTCACATTCCCAAAAGTTTTATCGCGTATAGAAACGTTTATTAGAGTCTAATAAGTAAATAATAAAAGTATAACAGTTAACCAATGAAAACGTTTGTCTGTTATCGTTAAAAGAACTTAACTAAAATTTTTGCACTATACATTAATTATATAGGTCCTAAAAAGTGCCTTGTGAACTATATGGTGCAAAAGGTTTAATTCACATTGCAAGAGGTTCTAACGTGTCTCAAAATGTTTATTAGAGTCTAATAAGTAAATAATAAAATTATAACAGTTATCCAATAAAAGGTTTGTCTGTTATCGTTAAAAGAACTTAACTGAAACATTTGCACTATACATTAGTTATATATAGGTCCTAAAAAGTGCCTTGTGAACTATATGGTGCAAAATGTTTAATTCACATTGCAAAAAGTTTTAACGTGTCTCAAAATGTTTATTAGAGTCTAATAAGTAAATAAGTAAAAGTATAACAGTTAACCAATAAAAGGTTTGTTTGTTATCGTTAAAAGAACTTAACTAAAACATTTGCACTATACATTAGTTATATAGGTCCTAAAAAGTGCCTTGTGAACTATATGGTGCAAAATGTTTAATTCACATTGCAAAAAGTTTTAACGTGTCTCAAAATGTTTATTAGAGTCTAATAAGTAAATAATAAAAGTATAACAGTTAACCAATAAAAGGTTTGTCTGTTATCGTTAAAAGAACTTAACTGAAACATTTGCACTATACATTAGTTATATATAGGTCCTAAAAAGTGCCTTGTGAACTATATGGTGCAAAATGTTTAGTTCACATTGCAAAAAGTTCTAACGGGTCTCAAAATGTTTATTAGAGTCTAATAAGTAAATAACAAGAGCATAACAGTTAACCAATGAAAATTGGTTTGTCTGTTATCGTTAAAAGAACTTAACTACAACATATCCATTATGCATTAGTTATATAGGTCCTGAAAAGAGCCTTCTGACTTTATGGTGCAAAATGTTTAATTCACATTGCAAAAAGTTCTAACGGGTTTCAAAATGTTTATTAGAGTCTAATAAGTAAATAATAAAAGTATAACAGTTAACCAATAAAAGGTTTGTCTGTTATCGTTAAAAGAACTTAACTGAAACATTTGCACTATACATTAGTTATATATAGGTCCTAAAAAGTTCCTTGTGAACTATATGGTGCAAAATGTTTAGTTCACATTGCAAAAAGTTCTAACGGGTCTCAAAATCTTTATGAGAGTCTAATAAGTAAATAATAAAAGTATAACAGTTAACCAATAAAAAGGTTTGTCTGTTATCGTTAAAACAACTTAACTAAAACATTTGCACTATACATTAGTTATATAGGTCCTAAAAAGTGCTTTGTGAACTATATGGTGCAAAATGTTTAATTCACATTGAAAAAGTTTTAACGTGTCTCAAAATGCTTATTAGAGTCTAATAAGTAAATAATAAAAGTATAACAGTTAACCAAAAGGTTTGTTTGTTATCGTTAAAAGAACTTAACTAAAACATTTGCACTATACATTAGTTATATAGGTCCTAAAAAGAGCTTTGTGAACTATATGGTGCAAAATCATTAATTCACGTTGCAAAAAGCTCTAACGAATCTCAAAATGTTTATTAGAGTCTAATAAGTAAATAATAAAAGTATAACAGTTAACCAATAAAAAATTTTGTTTGTTATCGTTAAAAGAACTTAACTAAAACATTTGCACTATACATTAGTTATATAGGTCCTAAAAAGTGCCTTGTGAACTATATGGTGCCAAATGTTTAATTCACATTGCAAAAAGTTCTAACGCGTCTCAAATTGTTTATTAGAGTCTAATAAGTAACTAATAATAGTATAACAGTTAATCAACAATTTTTTTTCTTTTATTGTTAAAAGAACTTAACTACAACATATGCACTATACATTAGTTATGTAGGTCCTTAAAAGGGCGTTGCGAACTATATGGTGCCAAATGTTTAATTCACATTCCCAAAAGTTTTATCGCGTATAGAAACGTTTATTAGAGTCTAATAAGTAAATAATAAAAGTATAACAGTTAACCAATAAAAGGTTTGTCTGTTATCGTTAAAAGAACTTAACTAAAACTTTTGCACTATACATTAGTTATATAGGTCCTAAAAAGTGCCTTGTGAACTATATGGTGCAAAAGGTTTAATTCACATTGCAAGAGGTTCTAACGTGTCTCAAAATGTTTATTAGAGTCTAATAAGTAAATAATAAAAGTATAACAGTTAACCAATAAAAGGTTTGTCTGTTATCGTTAAAAGAACTTAACTGAAACATTTGCACTATACATTAGTTATATATAGGTCCTAAAAAATGCTTTGTGAACTATATGGTGCAAAATGTTTAGTTCACATTGCAAAAAGTTCTAACGGGTCTCAAAATGTTTATTAGAGTCTAATAAGTAAATAATAAAAGTATAACAGTTAACCAATAAAAGGTTTGTCTGTTATCGTTAAAAGAACTTAACTAAAACATTTGCACTATACATTAGTTATCTAGGTCCTAAATAGTGCCTTGTAAACTATATGGTGCCAAATGTTTAATTCACATTGCAAAAAGTTCTAACGGGTCTCAAAATGTTTATTAGAGTCTAATGAGTAAATAATAAAAGTATAACAGTTAACCAATAAAAGGTTTGTCTGTTATCGTTAAAAGAACTTAACTGAAACATTTGCACTATACATTAGTTATATATAGGTCCTAAAAAGTGCCTTGTGAACTATATGGTGCAAAATGTTTAATTCACATTGCAAAAAGTTCTAACGGGTCTCAAAATGTTTATTAGAGTCTAATAAGTAAATAATAAACGTATAACAGTTATCCAATAAAAGTTTTGTTATCGTTAAAATAACGTAACTAAAACATTTGCACTATACATTAGTTATATAGGTCCTAAAAAGTGCCTTGTGAACTATATGGTGCAAAATGTTTAATTCACATTGCAAAAAGCTCTAACGGGTTCCAAAATGTTTATTAGAGTCTAATAAGTAAATAATAAAAGTATAACAGTTAACCAATAAAAGGTTTGTATGTTATCGTTAAAAGAACTTAACTGAAACATTTGCACTATACATTAGTTATATATAGGTCCTAAAAAGTGCCTTGTGAACTATATGGTGCAAAATGTTTAATTCACATTGCAAAAAGTTTTAACGTGTCTCAAAATGTTTATTAGAGTCTAATAAGTAAATAAGTAAAAGTATAACAGTTAACCAATAAAAGGTTTGTTTGTTATCGTTAAAAGAACTTAACTAAAACATTTGCACTATACATTAGTTATATAGGTCCTAAAAAGAGCTTTCTGAACTATATGGTGCAAAATCTTTAATTCACATTGCAAAAAGCTCTAACGGGTCTCAAAATGTTTATTAGAGTCTAATAAGTAAATAACAAGAGTATAACAGTTACCCAATGAAAATTGTGTCGGTTATCGTTAAAAGCACTTAACTACAACATATGCATTATGCATCAGTTATATAGGTCCTAAAAAGTGCCTTGTGAACTATATGGTGCAAAATGTTTAATTCACATTGCAAAAAGCTCTAACGGGTTCCAAATTGTTTATTAGAGTCTAATAAGTAAATAATAAAAGTATAACAGTTAACCAATAAAAGGTTTGTCTGTTATCGTTAAAAGAACTTAACTGAAACATTTGCACTATACATTAGTTATATATAGGTCCTAAATAGTGCCTTGTGAACTATATGGTGCCAAATGTTTAGTTCACATTGCAAAAAGTTCTAACGGGTTTCAAAATGTTTATTAGAGTCTAATAAGTAAATAAAAAAAGTATAACAGTTAACCAATAAAAGGTTTGTCTGTTATCGTTAAAAGAACTTAACTAAAACATTTGCACTATACATTAGTTATATAGGTCCTAAAAAGTGCCTTGTGAACTATATGGTGCAAAATGTTTAATTCACATTGCAAAAAGTTTTAACGTGTCTCAAAATGTTTATTAGAGTCTAATAAGTAAATAATAAAAGTATAACAGTTAACCAATAAAAGGTTTGTCTGTTATCGTTAAAAGAACTTAACTGAAACATTTGCACTATACATTAGTTATATATAGGTCCTAAAAAGTGCCTTGTGAACTATATGGTGCAAAATGTTTAGTTCACATTGCAAAAAGTTCTAACGGGTCTCAAAATGTTTATTAGAGTCTAATAAGTAAATAACAAGAGCATAACAGTTAACCAATGAAAATTGGTTTGTCTGTTATCGTTAAAAGAACTTAACTACAACATATCCATTATGCATTAGTTATATAGGTCCTGAAAAGAGCCTTCTGACTTTATGGTGCAAAATGTTTAATTCACATTGCAAAAAGTTCTAACGGGTTTCAAAATGTTTATTAGAGTCTAATAAGTAAATAATAAAAGTATAACAGTTAACCAATAAAAGGTTTGTCTGTTATCGTTAAAAGAACTTAACTGAAACATTTGCACTATACATTAGTTATATATAGGTCCTAAAAAGTTCCTTGTGAACTATATGGTGCAAAATGTTTAGTTCACATTGCAAAAAGTTCTAACGGGTCTCAAAATCTTTATGAGAGTCTAATAAGTAAATAATAAAAGTATAACAGTTAACCAATAAAAAGGTTTGTCTGTTATCGTTAAAACAACTTAACTAAAACATTTGCACTATACATTAGTTATATAGGTCCTAAAAAGTGCTTTGTGAACTATATGGTGCAAAATGTTTAATTCACATTGAAAAAGTTTTAACGTGTCTCAAAATGCTTATTAGAGTCTAATAAGTAAATAATAAAAGTATAACAGTTAACCAAAAGGTTTGTTTGTTATCGTTAAAAGAACTTAACTAAAACATTTGCACTATACATTAGTTATATAGGTCCTAAAAAGAGCTTTGTGAACTATATGGTGCAAAATCATTAATTCACGTTGCAAAAAGCTCTAACGAATCTCAAAATGTTTATTAGAGTCTAATAAGTAAATAATAAAAGTATAACAGTTAACCAATAAAAAATTTTGTTTGTTATCGTTAAAAGAACTTAACTAAAACATTTGCACTATACATTAGTTATATAGGTCCTAAAAAGTGCCTTGTGAACTATATGGTGCCAAATGTTTAATTCACATTGCAAAAAGTTCTAACGCGTCTCAAATTGTTTATTAGAGTCTAATAAGTAACTAATAATAGTATAACAGTTAATCAACAATTTTTTTTCTTTTATTGTTAAAAGAACTTAACTACAACATATGCACTATACATTAGTTATGTAGGTCCTTAAAAGGGCGTTGCGAACTATATGGTGCCAAATGTTTAATTCACATTCCCAAAAGTTTTATCGCGTATAGAAACGTTTATTAGAGTCTAATAAGTAAATAATAAAAGTATAACAGTTAACCAATAAAAGGTTTGTCTGTTATCGTTAAAAGAACTTAACTAAAACTTTTGCACTATACATTAGTTATATAGGTCCTAAAAAGTGCCTTGTGAACTATATGGTGCAAAAGGTTTAATTCACATTGCAAGAGGTTCTAACGTGTCTCAAAATGTTTATTAGAGTCTAATAAGTAAATAATAAAAGTATAACAGTTAACCAATAAAAGGTTTGTCTGTTATCGTTAAAAGAACTTAACTGAAACATTTGCACTATACATTAGTTATATATAGGTCCTAAAAAATGCTTTGTGAACTATATGGTGCAAAATGTTTAGTTCACATTGCAAAAAGTTCTAACGGGTCTCAAAATGTTTATTAGAGTCTAATAAGTAAATAATAAAAGTATAACAGTTAACCAATAAAAGGTTTGTCTGTTATCGTTAAAAGAACTTAACTAAAACATTTGCACTATACATTAGTTATCTAGGTCCTAAATAGTGCCTTGTAAACTATATGGTGCCAAATGTTTAATTCACATTGCAAAAAGTTCTAACGGGTCTCAAAATGTTTATTAGAGTCTAATGAGTAAATAATAAAAGTATAACAGTTAACCAATAAAAGGTTTGTCTGTTATCGTTAAAAGAACTTAACTGAAACATTTGCACTATACATTAGTTATATATAGGTCCTAAAAAGTGCCTCGTGAACTATATGGTGCAAAATGTTTAATTCACATTGCAAAAAGTTCTAACGGGTCTCAAAATGTTTATTAGAGTCTAATAAGTAAATAATAAACGTATAACAGTTATCCAATAAAAGTTTTGTTATCGTTAAAATAACGTAACTAAAACATTTGCACTATACATTAGTTATATAGGTCCTAAAAAGTGCCTTGTGAACTATATGGTGCAAAATGTTTAATTCACATTGCAAAAAGCTCTAACGGGTTCCAAAATGTTTATTAGAGTCTAATAAGTAAATAATAAAAGTATAACAGTTAACCAATAAAAGGTTTGTATGTTATCGTTAAAAGAACTTAACTGAAACATTTGCACTATACATTAGTTATATATAGGTCCTAAAAAGTGCCTTGTGAACTATATGGTGCAAAATGTTTAATTCACATTGCAAAAAGTTTTAACGTGTCTCAAAATGTTTATTAGAGTCTAATAAGTAAATAAGTAAAAGTATAACAGTTAACCAATAAAAGGTTTGTTTGTTATCGTTAAAAGAACTTAACTAAAACATTTGCACTATACATTAGTTATATAGGTCCTAAAAAGAGCTTTCTGAACTATATGGTGCAAAATCTTTAATTCACATTGCAAAAAGCTCTAACGGGTCTCAAAATGTTTATTAGAGTCTAATAAGTAAATAACAAGAGTATAACAGTTACCCAATGAAAATTGTGTCGGTTATCGTTAAAAGCACTTAACTACAACATATGCATTATGCATCAGTTATATAGGTCCTAAAAAGTGCCTTGTGAACTATATGGTGCAAAATGTTTAATTCACATTGCAAAAAGCTCTAACGGGTTCCAAATTGTTTATTAGAGTCTAATAAGTAAATAATAAAAGTATAACAGTTAACCAATAAAAGGTTTGTCTGTTATCGTTAAAAGAACTTAACTGAAACATTTGCACTATACATTAGTTATATATAGGTCCTAAATAGTGCCTTGTGAACTATATGGTGCCAAATGTTTAGTTCACATTGCAAAAAGCTCTAACGTGTCTCAAAATGTTTATTAGAGTCTAATAAGTAAATAATAAAAGTATAACAGTTAACCACTAAAAAGGTTTGTTATCGTTAAAATAACTTAACTAAAACATTTGCACTATACATTAGTTATATAGGTCCTAAAAAGTTCCTTGTGAACTATATGGTGCCAAATGTTTAATTAACATTTCAAAAGTTCTAACGGGTCTCAAAATGTTTATTAGAGTCTAATAAGTAAATAATAAAAGTATAACAGTTAACTAATAAAAGGTTTGTCTGTTATCGTTAAAAGCACTTAACTACAACATTTGCACTATACATTAGTTATATAGGTCCTAAAATGTGCCTTGTGATCTATATGGTGCAAAATGTTTAATTCACATTCCCAAAGGTTCTAACGCGTCTCAAATTGTTTATTAGAGTCTAATAAGTAAATAAAAAGAGTGTAACAGTTAACCAATGAAAATTGTGTCTGTTATCGTTAAAAGAACTTAACTACAACATATGCACTATACGTTAGTTATACAGGTCCTAAAAAGTGCCTTGTGAACTATATGGTGCAAAATGTTTAATTCACATTGCAAAAAGTTCTAACGGGTCTCAAAATGTTTATTAGTGTCTAATAAGTAACTAATAATAGTATAACAGTTAATCAATGAAAATTGGGTCTGTTATCCTTAAAAGAACTTAACTACAACATATGCACTATGCATTAGTTATATAGGTCCTAAAAAGAGCCTTCTGACTATATGGTGCAAAATGTTTAATTCACATTGCCAAAAGTGCTAACGCGTCTCAAAATGTTTATTAGAGTCTAATAAGTAAATAATAATTGTATAAAAGTTAACCAATAAAAGGTTTGTCTGTTATCGTTAAAATAACTTATGTACTACATATGCACTATACATTAGTTATATAGGTCCTAAAAACGGAGCAAAACGATTTCTTCCAAGACTACTTTTTCAGGGTAATTGCGGACACTCCTTGCAAATGCGGCCACACATCTCCATAAATGCGTCCGAATTTCCCTGCTTTTGCGGACGTATTTCTATGAAGAATGTAGCCTTTTACAATATTGCAGTTTGTTGTATGCAAGACTGAAGAAAAACATTGGAGTTAAAAGTAATGCAAAATAAATTGTTTTTATTCAGTGTATCATCGAATAACTTTATAATAAATATATGTATGTATAAATACTGTAATAATAAGGGAGAAGAATATTCAGGTAACTTGGTTTGTGTAAAGCGATGCGCAACCACTACGATTCGTTTTTACTTTTGCATTTATGTAATGGACGGGCCAAGTTTTAAACATTTTTATTATACCTCGCATATCCTATAAGCGTAACTTAACCGTAACGATTATCGTATGTTTAAAGTGTAATGCAAAATAAAAAGTGAGTCATTACGCTTAGCCTGCATCGAGTACATGAAAAATTTCAAAGGAATAGGCTACAAGCTTATACTCGTGTACATGATAAAAATTCATGGTACAACATGTTTTCTGATAATGTATTTGTTTATTTCATGCGACAAGAAACAAATAAAGAAAATAACGCTTGAGAATCGATGTTATTGAAAGAAGAACCGAAAAAACATTTTATCAGCACCATTTTCACACAAACATATCACAACAGCACTGCACGTTTTCAATTTCATTCACCTCGATATTGAGGTTGGTGTATTTGGTATGGTGCCAGAAATCACAAGCTACCCCTGACGGTTCAGCCGGACCTCTTTTCCACTTTTGCAAGTAGCTGAAAGAGCTGCATTTAGCGTTACTTAATTATAAGAGTTCATTGGTTTCTTACTTGGTAACTCCATATTGCACAAGTAGATCAAAGTAAGCAAATAATCGCGTGCAAACAAAGCATTTGATAAACGAGAATGACCACGTTAATCTGTCCGCATTTTGGGGGTTGTTTTGTAATTGTGATGACACACAGAAAAATAAAAAAAAACATTGAAAAAATTCACATAGACATATAAAATTTTGTACATACACAGAGGAAGGATACCGTTACTCGTGTGCGAAAAAAGAATGAAAAAAGAGCAACATTTGTGGGAGAAACAGCAGTTTAGTTTGCAGAGTGAAAAAAAATTTTTGCAGTTTTCCATATCGTTCTGGTCTTTGTTTGAGATAGTCACGTTCTAAGGGTAATAACAAACGTTTTACTTGAAGTAACTCCCTGAAATTCGCTGGAGTTGTTTATTAGGAATATTAGATGAGGCTAAAACACGTTCACGGCGATGCGACCCACCAGTGGATCCTGCGTAAAATTTAGGTACTGCGTTGTTTCCCACCGGTGGTTCTTATGAAAAAAATTACTGTTACTATTTTTTTGCCTTTTTTTCCTATTTCACAGTCCTTAATCAACAAAAACAAATGGTGAAATTGTTTGTAATTTCATTTTATTGAAAAATAACATTTGTCACTTAATTTTCAGTCAGAATGCTTCATTTTAAAGCAGGACAAGCACAAGTACGGTTTGCTCTCGGGGCCTTCACAGTAGTTGGACACTTTTTTTGCCTTTTTCGATGCTTCCCGTGATCCTTCGTTCAAAGGAATCAGTTCATAACACCCCAAACACATTTTTCTGCTACTTATTTCTGGACCTGGTGCATTTCTCTCGTTTCTCTCACCATTAGACTAATGATGTCATCTGATATGAATAGACTGAATACGTCTATTGGCCAAATTTTGCCTTCGTGTGCAGGTTTAGCCTGAATGCACAAAGTTTCCTGACCAGTGAATCCAAAATTTCTCTGCCTAACACTGGTATCAGTCCAACTACTTTGAAGCGTGAAGCTAAACCAAAAGTACCATCTACCATGCCTGCCTGTGGTGGTCGCAACATCTGCTGAAGACGTATCTTCCTCTTCATTCTCTTCTACACCAGTACTGCTGCTATCACTTGGTTCATACACCGAATCATCTGACTCCTCTTCACCTGAACTAGATTCCTCATCAGAAGATTCCTCAAAATTAGCAGCACTTCTTCCATAAAACGATGCAGAATTCATTTTGCAACAATTGAAACAGAAATTACTCACAATATATTACCTATGATCTATCACACAAGCAAATAGTTAAGCTTTACTCTATAAGTTGCTTAAAATTATGCGACCCACCGGTGGGTCAAATCGCGCTTGCTACAATAAAGTTTGTGTTTAACGCGATTTGACCCACCGGTGTACAAACGAATAAACTGTCTGAAAGTACTCCTTAAAGCGAAGAAAACATGTTGACGAAATTTTGCGGGAAAGTTCTGGCGGCAACTAGCGGTACAGAAAGTTAAAGGTATTCGCAACACAAGAAAACAGCGAAAAATCGGAATCGCAGTGAACGTGTTAAAAAAAATTTTTTTCGTTGTAAAATTTTTCGATAATTTCAGAAACATTTTTACCGGTCGCAAAAGCGCCTTGGCCGCAATAACGTCGATTGACCCTATACTTTTGTTGAATATTGATTTATAATCCTGAAACGAAAAATAAACTGCCTTACGTAAAATGACGCAGCATTAACTCGGGAAAACACACTGTGACAAAGGTCATTAGCTTATACAAAACTCTTTACGTAGCCTGGCGTGCAGACAGAGATGCACACCAACCGATCAACGAGTCATGTGCATGCGCCTGTTTCATATTAAGATCTAACTGAACTGCAATCGGTGCATGCAACACTTGGATTTGCATCAAGTCTATAACCGCTATTCAGCAGCATTACTAATAAACCAAACTACAGTTTAAAATTCAAGACACCAATTTTTGCCTGCCTTCTTATCTTCTGAATATTACATCCTCAATCCAAACTATATACTTCACCTACCGCATTGTTCAGACTAGACTGCGAGGAGAAGGTCGAATATATAGTCTCAAAGCAGAAAAACATCATAATGACGTCGTCTGATTACTTAAAAAAAAATTTTTATTTAACTGTTTAATTAAAACGCAGAATGTACAAAAAAGTATAATACGTGTTACATTCAAACTATTTCAATAAAAAAACCAAAGGTGTTATTACTATAACAACTACCATAATTATGATAAATGTTACTAACATTTAGTGATAAAATCTTTCAGACTGTTACAAACATCATTAAATAATAAAATTCATATTTTAAACATAATAAATAAAACTTTCTTATGTATATTTAATCATTATTTTGTTCTAAACGGTTTTACGGTATCATCTAACTCAGGGGTTCTTAAACTTTTTGGCACACGCCCCCCCCCCCCCCCCCCCCTTGACGGTACCTAAAAAATCCGCGCCCCACCTCATTGCAAAATAAAAAAAAGCATTAAACAAAACAACAATTTATTTTCAATTAACTTTCATTAATGTGACGGATGTAGTTGTTTTTGGAAAACCAAACGTTTAATTCGAGGCTTTGAAGAAGATAATGCACATCTTTAATGAAGAATGTAGAAAATAATGCACATATGTCATCTCTCGCGCCCCCCTTATGAATCCTAAACGCCCCCCAGTTTAAGAACCACTGATCTAACTTCACTAATGGACCTCCGTCGGCCCGACAAAGAGCTTTTGGACAGCGTAAAAACGCGACGTCTAGCTTGCTAATCGTCAGCGGCAGAGGAGCTACAATCGCTATTGCGAGATTAGCTCGTTGTAGTCGTCGGGCCGAGAACTACGTGCTACCTGGGTTATTTCTGACAAATGACCTTTTGCCAGCAAAATTGCGTAAGCAGAGGAAAGTAAACAAGCCAACTTGGTCAGCGTTACTATTGTTAATATAAGCTACTTAAACCATAACCGCTTAAAAAGTAGGCTAGGCCTACTTTATCACATGGACTCGTGTGATAGTTAAATTGGATAAACTATCTATAGCCAAGTAATAAATAACGCACATATTTTAAATGACACATTTTTCCTAGCCATGGAACACACAATCGCTTAATAAATACGCCAATTATCTAAATTATTACAATTGACTATTAAAATCGCCATAGTAGTATGGAAATGCACAACCGACCCGATCCCGCCTGTCGTAGCAAACTCCTCTGATATATGTATTTGACCGTTCGAAACAAACTTGTTATCCTTGGGCTCGGAAAGAATTTACCTCGTTGAGGATCAATTTTCTTTTGGCAAACGCACAACATTGCGCCATCTACGGATTGCAATGTTTGTTCGAAGTTTACGACGTAATATCTCGTCACGTGATGTCGCAATTTCCATCTGACCATAATCGAGAAGCGGGGATTTTCTCTAGCAGCTAGAATCTAGCTGCTAGATAAAGCTAGAGTCTAGCTTTATGTCTGTATGTTTTGATCGTCTTTTGTTGAGTATTGACTGAGGTATTGCACTGTGAACGAATGTTGTTGTTTAAATTGTATTTTTAAATATGGCGTTTGCTGGAAGGGATTGGGATTCCTCTTCTCTTTTCACACAATTTTCCTAGCCCCAGGAGGTGCTTACATTTTAGTCCCATTTTGAAATTTGAGGATGTTAACTGTGAAGATTAGAGTAGGGTGTAGAATTTTTGCAGGTTGAATATTAGGATTTGACGACATTTCTACGTCATAAAATTTTGGATTTTGTTTGTTAAAGAAGTTTATTATATTATTATAGGCTTCAAAAATGCATTTTTCAATTTTTCATTGGGATTTCCCCGTAAGTTGATGATGTAGGCCTAGGACAGTGATTTTTACATCACTTCTGTTTGACCCACAATACGATTACGTCATGATTTGGTAACTTTAAGGTGGTTGTGCACTTCCATACCAGACCCCTAAATGTATTTATATTGATCATTAAAAATGATCTATACTACCTAGTTGCATTTCAAAATTTGTTCTTGGAAATGTGTTTTAAGTATATTGCCAATGCCCATTTTCAAGGACTGCTAACCTTGACATTGTGATGTTAGTAGCTTTGCAAAGGTTGCTGCCTTATTCTATGTATGTCTACATTGTCCATGATTGGTAAAAGAATTTTCTGCATGGCCTTCTGGCATACAAATGTTGATTTAACTTTTTTTCTTATGTAGTAGTGTGCATCCAGAAAGAACAGAATAATGTCATCTTCAAATATTAGAGCTATACTAGGAACTATGGAATTTGGAAGAAGATTGGATCTGGAAAGAAGTGAAGCCATGGTCAATGCATTCATTGACTTACAAAAGAATGCATCTTGCATAGAGCTGGACACAGCTTTTATGTACGCTGGTGGTAAAACTGAGGAGCTTATGGGGAGGATGGATAACAGAACACTGCCAAGCATCCAAATTGCTACTAAAGTAAATTCTTGGGGTGGAAAGCTTCTAAATAGGGATAGCATACGGAAGCAGTTTGCGACCAGTTTAAAACGACTTCAAGTTCCCAGTGTGCATCTGCTGTATCTGCATCTGCCTGATCACCAGACACCAATCACTGAGAGTCTTGAAGCCATAAATGAGCTGCACAAAGAGGGAAAGTTTAAAGAATTTGGACTATCTAACTATGCTGCTTGGCAGGTGGCGGAGATTCAAACAATCTGCAAAATGAAATCCTGGATTGCACCAACAGTTTATCAAGGCATGTACAACTGCCTGACCAGAATGGTTGAAAAAGAGTTGTTTCCTTGTCTTCGATATTATGGCATGAGATTTTATGCCTACAATCCACTTAGTGGTGGAATTCTCACTGGAAAGCACAAATTTGAAGATTCCACCAAAGTAGAGCCTGGAAGATTCTTTGGAACAGCCAAGTGGAGTGTTGCATATCGTGAAAGATTTTGGAAAACTGAAATTTTTGATGCTGTCAGTAAAATTCAACAAGTATTGGATAAAACATACGGAAACAACACAGTTAGTGTTGCTGAAGCAGCATATCGCTGGCTTTACCACCATTCTTTAATGGAGGGAAAGCATGGTGATGGATTGATTATTGGAGCATCAAGTATGGAACAATTTACAGCAAATATGGGGTATACCACCAAAGGACCGTTAGAAAAAGAGGTTGTGGAAGTTATAGAAGAATGCTGGGCAATGTGTGGTTATCTATGTGCAGATTACATGAGATAAGATCCCGAATGTTAGCACTGCTTTCTATTGTTTCATTTAAGATGATTTCGAAAATAATTTGTTGCTTGTCGGAGTTTTAACTTATGGAAACCACTGATAGACAATTACATGATTTTCGGTAATGTCATAATGTGCTTATTTATTAAATGCCAAAAGGTGTCTATCTTAATTCCGTTGCAAACCACATGATAATTCCTTCTACACAATTGGCAATTTCTTTACTTTTATGCAATGGTATTGCATTTTCACAAAATTATCCTAAACGCGGAAAGTATTGATAGGTTTTAATTTTGTGGAACTATTCCGGTGTAGGTATATTTATACGTTGCCTTGCAAAATACCAGTGCTATCAAACCATGTGTGCCCAATGTTCACTTGGATTACATTGGGATGTCATGGAAGCAAGTAATATACAGTGATTTTTTTGTTTGCTGCTTCTTTGTTGTGGACGTGGTATATGCATTCAATAGCTGTGTAATGTAAAATAGCGTGCAATCTTAGCAATAAAACTTACTTACAAAATAAGTACCGGTATATTGCATTTTCTACTTGTACACTGGAATGGTATGTTTTGATAATCATTATCCTCTGACCGAGAAAGTATCACACGACTTAATCCCGGCAATGATATTTCATCGCTCGAGCCCCAGTTACCGAACTAGCCTTTGTGCTAGTGACTATTGTCACATGCTTTTGGGGTATATTGTATTGCACAAAATTGGAACTGTTTACCAGTAGGAAGTAGTTACTGCCAAGGCCAAGGGAATTTACAACGGCAGCACCACCACCCACCGGGTTTTGAGCACTCTAACCATTCGGCTGTAATGTTGCGAATTATGTTGCTATATATATTTATTTATTGGAATTACCTAAAGCCAAGGGCTTTGGTCCTTTAAAACTCTGCTAGTCTGTACTTATTTTGACACCGTTATTTGTTCTGTAATGGAAAATGAGTGTATGGCACCTAAACTTGAGAGGTTGACCCACTTCACTACAATCAGTACTTGTTAAAATGTTTAATATGAGTCTCATGAGGGTGTTGTCTGCTTTTCTCACCCACATATTTAATTGTTCACCTTGACGGATTATTGTCCGAAGGCTAGCTTCAATTAGCAGTGATCAATATTATAATGACTTGTTTTCCACTGCTATATTATTATAGGACCAAAGTCCTTGTTATCTTGTGAAGATGATAATAGAGTTGTCTATCTTAACACGGAACTTATTCAAATTGAATTCAACAATGGTTACATAGGAATGACGATTGTGTATACTGATTATATTGAAGTTTCTTTGAACAATTACATTTAGACAAAACATTGGCATAGCAACAGCATAAAGATGTCCATGATCTTAGCAGCAAGAATGCATTGAACAGCTGTGAATAATTCACGCAGGATAGGCAGGCATTGTAACCACACTTTAATAACATATTGTAAGAATTTCATTCCAAATCATTTTTAGATGTTTTTCAAACAAACAGCAAGTAACAAATAGCGTCTTCCCTAACCCAAATAGCTTATGTCATGTTCAGTCGATAAAACGTATGCATACTATGTATGCATCATAGAAAGATATTATTTCTAACCAATGAAAGTCTGACAGCAAAATTACGTCAGCAGAGTAATGCTAACAAGCAATCATGGATATTTCTAGCATTTGTTTGTTTAAATTCTACTGCACCAAAACCACTTAAAAAGTACTTCAATCCACGCATCCTGTTACAACCCAACAAAACTATTTTTAATATTTCAAGTACCACATCAATCACCAAGCTAATCAGCTACAAAAACATAATTGGAAAATGGATTTCCTGATTGATACAAAAAAAATTTTTGATGGGAAAGGTAGTAACCGAAATGTCTGCTGGAAGGTTATGCCTGAGCTAAAAGTACAACTCAGTCACAAAGTAATACCCCTTCCGAAAAAATAATATTTTTTACCCATTTTTGCATGGGGTAAAACTGACCATTGGTCCGCTGGTTGAAACGTCCGCGGGTTGAATCGTCCGCGGGTTGAATCGTCCGCAGGTTGAATCGTCCGGGGTTGAATCGTCCGTGGGTTGAATCGTCCGACCACCCCTTCAAACATTACTGTTGAGGCAAAAATATTATGCCTATTAGCGTACTGTTTGTTGCATTGTTAGAACCGGGATTTAATGGCTAATTTTCGATATAACCTCTGTTCGATAGTTACTCGAAGCGGTATTATCAATTCAAATAAACTGGACATGTCGTTTCCACAATTAGCAAAATCAGCTTGTGTGCTAGTTTACACATATAAGCAATAATTTAACCAGTAATTACCCTAATATATTTGCGCGTGAGCATTTGTTTTTAATATGCTACAAAAACGGTTAACAAGACACTTTCGCACTTCACGATTTGCGACGAAAAATATGCGATACGATAAGGAATTTAGCCAACGTTGCTAAATTTTGCACAGTAAATCTTACAATCACATCGTACAAGAAAGCTTTATCTACCGAATCAAACGCGAATCTAAAAATTGGGCTACGAACAAAGTATAAATACTCGTTAACAGAAGTGGGCAGTCGGTATCTTAAAAGTATATACCGTCGGAAACGGTACCGGTACTCGGAAAAAGTGTACCGACGGTTCCGGTATTCTTTACTGTTTTAAAAAGGGAGTTTGGTACTTTGTCGACACTCGGTACCGGTAATTTTCGTGTAAAAGATGCTGCAGCAAATGCAATATTTGCCGTTGTAAAGGTTACTTCAAGTCAAAACATATGAGACAGTGATGATATTATAAAATAGCTTGCAAATCGAATGCCGCATAGAATACTTGTTTACGGAAATCGACTTTACGAAATGTGAGATAAATGTTATACCGCTAGCTTCCTGTTTTCTGTTTTGAGTTATGACATAGGCTAAATGTCATGGCTGCCTGAATTTGAATCTGAATCTGAATCTTGCGTTACGTGTCGCCTATGCATGACTTCCTGTGTATCGTTATAAATCGTGACGAGAGTTATTCTT
Organism: Clavelina lepadiformis; assembly: GCF_947623445.1. Classification (NCBI taxonomy): domain Eukaryota; kingdom Metazoa; phylum Chordata; class Ascidiacea; order Aplousobranchia; family Clavelinidae; genus Clavelina; species Clavelina lepadiformis. The sequence goes on from NC_135246.1 coordinate 8,598,634, forward strand.
TCATTCATTCTTATTTTGTGTGCTAAGAAGATGGCTGAAACATAGTTCCTACAGTGGCAGCTTTATGCTTTTGCTGTGCCAATGTTTTATGTAAACCTATTCATTCAAAGAAGCTTCAATATAATCAGATTATATAGTTGTCATTTCTGTGCAAGCATTATTGAATTCAATTTGAAGAAGTTCAATATTAAGTTAGACAAATTTGTTGTCGCCTTCACAAGACAATAATTCCTTAAGGTGAACAATCTAAGATTGAGAAAAGCAAGACAACGACCTTTGAGACTCATGTATCATCGAGCGCAATAAACAGTTCAACGGACAAACATTGTAGTGAAGTGATCAACCTTACAGGTTAAGGTAAAATAAACAACCATTCCATTACAAGACGTTACTTTTTTCCAATTTTACTTGACATTTCTAGATTTAAAAAGATCAACAGATGCTACAATTGGTATTAAGGATTAATTACATGTGTTTTTGAAAACATACTTGTTAAAATTTTGAACTAGGCTAATCACGCGAAAAGTACCGAGTACCAGGACTGTCTGAAATTTCTTGAAAAAGTAATTCGATACAGAGATTCATTCAGTACTTTTTTCAAAGGCACCGACCGTACCGTTATCGTTACCGAAAAACTACCGCGGTACTATAGTACCGAATTACTGTACCGCGGTACTGCCCACCTATGGTTGTTAATATCCGATTATCCGTGTTTTCAATGTTATGGAACATGTCCTCTACGTTTCCCAATATTGTAGCTTACTAGTAAGCTTGTTTCGTTGTTTGTGATTTTTGGTGTAAATTTGTTAAACTTAGGAACTATTTAGTGGCCATGCTAACCTACCATGTTATAGTTATTGTGTTTTTTCGTTATCTCACAGTTTGCATTTCGAGTTAGTCGTCTTTTAGACAAGGAGGCGTACAGACCCTCTGAGACGAATTTCCGTACAAGTTATATGCTATAGGCTACCTGTGCTTTGTCAATGTCGCTTGTTGCGTTTTACTATAACTTACCTAAGTAGGCTAAAAGCAAAAAAAGATTGACTTTTTTTTCTCAGCAGCAACGGAACACGGTTGAATATAAGCATGGTTAAGCTAAATGAGCAAAGAATATCAAAATCTTTTATTCGTACTCTCATTTCTCATAAATCTGAATCTTTTCAAATTGAATAAATCGTTAACACCAGCTGCCAAATTTTCTTATAGGCCAATAGGCAGGGTTGCCATCGATCTGGAGTCAAAAATAAAGACGACTAGGAATCGAAAGAAGAATATAGGCCTACTACTTAGAAACTATTTGCATGTTCTTATTTTTTGTTATCATTTTGGTACAAAAGGGAATAAGTTAGTAAAGATGTCGAAATGCCCAATATAAAAACCTCTGAGCCAAAAATAAGACAAAAATAAGGACGTAAGTGAAAATAAGGACGTCTCTTAGAAAAATGGACAAAAATATATAAGACCTCAACCTTATGAATCAGGTAAATGTCATGTCAACTAGGTAATGAGTAGGCCTATTACTAAAAAATAACCAGTTTATTGAATTGTTTCTTTGTTTTATTAAACCACCCTTAATGTGGACCATGCAGTTGGAATGCTTGGCTTGTGGAGTAAAACAGAGCTTAAAATTCGAGCAAGTTCGCTCATGCGGTCCAAGCAAACTTTTTGGCCTATAAATTGAGTAAGGCATTTTTTTGCCAAAACCTTGTTAGTATTAGCTTTGAATTATTAACTTATTATACTTGCTCTTTTCATCGACCAATTTTTATGTCAAAACCGCTTACTAAGCAAAATATTTTCGTTTGTGTACCAGCAAAGTTTTCAAGTGCCCTGAACAAATATTGCTAACTATGTCAATATAACTAAACGCCCGCTGCGCTTAGCGACGCTACAATTGAGCTAAAGTTCACTTCGAGAAGTTAAATATTTGATGTTTTCTCGATAGATTGGCGGAAAGACAGAATGAAGCAATATTGATTTCAAACTTAAGAGTAAGACTGCAGCAATTTGAAGTAGTAAATTAACTATAGCCTAATGGAAACAAAAACTAAATAGCTATATGCAATCAAGGTGTTGTATTGTAACTTAAAATATAAAATTGTTTACATTAACCTTTAGGTACAGCCATCATACAATTCATAGAATAATAGAATATGTATCGATACACACGTGTTGGACAACAATTACATGTTGTGACAATGTCACACAGTTGCGACAATCATAACTTGCAAAAAGGCTAGCTCGATAATTGAGGTTCGAGCAATGAGTAATCATCGTCGGGTTTAGGTGGTGCAAAGACTTACCTCAGTCCAAGGATAAAGATTATTTCTAAAATTTTGTCAGATTTCTGATCCCGGAGGCGAAACGTTTGAAAGGTGTTACAAATCAAAGGGAAGTTTGAAAAACGTGTACAAAAGTTCACCACATCAAGGCTCGGTCCGTTTGGCAATGATGCAAACCCGATCGAGTTAGAGACCCAGCCGCGTTAATTGGAATGAGCTATGTCGTTCATTACAAGCTCCATGATTACTTATCAATCATATTTCTTCAAAACCTGAATTCGGTTAGAGTACACATTTTGCAGATAAATAAAGATTCTGCTTTTTAGACATATGATTTAATAGAAATCTAACTACATTATTAGTTATTATTAGAACTGGATGCTATAATTATGCAATCACCGCTTGAAATAAATCTAGCATAGCCTTATATAAACCGATGTTGGCCATCAACGGTCCCTCCTTTAGTTGTGCACGGTGTTTGATGTCGGATTTAAAGTAGGTCTAGTAGGCTAGGTAATAAAAAAAATAAACAGATAAAGTTTTAATTAGTAAGTATAGTATACTTATTGCTTGAATTTTATTCATTTAGCTTGTGAGTTGTGTTAGGTTTAACAGTTTATCGATTGCAATAGGCTAAGTCTTTGAAAAAGTTAAGTGACTGAATTCAATTTCAGAAATAGCCTACGGTCTGTCCCAAAGCGTATGTTTGCGTGTTCGTCTAACGTGTGTTTAAAACCACTGTAAAATAATAATTAGGCAGCAAATTTTCAAAAATTTTTGTTATCGCTAAAAAGGAATTCATATGCAATTCACCTGAGGGAAATTTTCATAATCCACGGGCAACGTTTTTAATTTAAAAAAGAATCAAAGTGGGTCGACAATTTAGATTGTTAAGTATAGCCTAGGCCAGTGTTTCCCAAACTTTTTTCCGATAACGTCCCCCTGGACAAATTACCAACTATTAAATTATCAAACGCCCATTTAACAAAAAAGTAACAACAAATTTACCATCCATTGGAGAAGCAAGAAAAAAGCACATGCACGCTTGCAAAACCAGCACTAAAATTAGCCTGAAATTTTAACAATTACTCGACGTACGATGGGTCAATTTTGACAACTAAAACATTTCTGACACGGCAGGACATTCCTTTTTCGAACTGTGTAATCGCTTTTCTTTAACTAGGCCTACATCGATAAGCAAATAAATTGAACGTTTACAAGCCCAGCTCCAGCCATCAAAACTAGATAGCAGGGATTATTACATGATCCACCATTCAAGTCAAACAAAGCTTTTGTTACATCATAAACATGTTTTTACATAACACTCATAAATATCCCCGTCTCACTATAATGTCCAGGCGGTTTCTTCTGTTGTCCAGAAGCATTGTGACGGCACTGAACGTACGCTCTAATAAGTATGAGCTGGGAAATGCAATGAAAAAATTTTTACCCGGTCCCACACGTGAGGATATTTCACTTTAATTTCGCGTTGCGGCCAAAATGGTTGATACGAGATACGGAATTTTAGTTCGAGCTCAAAATCATTTTGCAAGAATCCCTTGCTCGGAAATATCGATGAATGGGTCGATTATCCAGTCAAGAATCTCCAATTGTATTACATCTGGAAACCAAACTTCCATGTCTTCATGGAATTCCTGAATATACTTGCTGTATGTCTCAACATCAACATTAGAAATATCTTTGTTGCTGATAGCAAGTTGGAAAACTGGAACAATTTAGTGTAGCTAAATTTCGCCCATAGCTTATTTTTGAATCCACACAGTGCTGATTTTACCTTGATTAGATTTACCTTGTTACCCTGAAGGAATAGGTTCAATTCGTTAATTTTGGAAAATATATCTGACAAGTATGCGATATCATTTCATAGCAATAATTTCTTTGGCAAGGCCAGGGTGACAGCTTCCCTTGGAGAGCCATCTTACTCCCGTGTGTAGAAATAAGCGCTCAAGGGCCTCGTTGTTTTCTTTACACAATTGCTTAAACAAGCGTGTGTTAAGTCCATGAGCTTTAATCTTATTTACTGCCTTGATGACAGTCTTCAATGAGAGGTTAAGACGACCACTGATATTCTCGGCCACCAAATCCTGCGGATGAATCACACAATGAATTGTAAGCACGTTTGGATTCGCTGCTTTTAGGAATGCCATGAAGCCATGGTAACGGCCCATCATAGATGGGGCGCCGTCAGTTGCACACACTATGATATTGGTAAGTGGAATTTGTTTTTTTTTCGAGATATGTTTTAACTTCTTAAAATACTGTCTCACCCCGAGTATCTGAATCCAGTGCTAAAGCTATTGCCAACTCTTGATGTAAAACTCCATCATTCACAAAACGAACATACCCAAGTAATAGAGACTCATTTCCTGGCAAAGTTGACTCATCCAGCTGTAAACTGAATTCTGTATTCCTGATGATGCTGCATAAGCTATTTTCTATATAGGTGGCCCTCTCATCCACCCGTCTCTGAACAGTTTTGTTACTCAGAGGAATAGATTTAATAACTGTAGAAGAGGCCTTGTGATGCAAAACTGTGTCTAAAACTTCCTTCACTGATGGCAAGATCAATTCTTCGCCGATCGTGTGCGGCTTGCCTTTTCTTGCAAGCATCAAAGTCAAATTGTAAGACGCACATTATCCATCATTACTTGTATGGGAAAGGTTTGAAAACACCGTGTCAACAGTTTTCCGTTTTTTGAAATTGTTCCGAACCATTTGAAAAAATGTTGCACTGTTGGCTACTTTATCTGGGTGAATTTTTGTTAAATGCTTGGAAAGTCTGGACGGCTTCATCGCTTCATTAGAAAACACATTGGCTGTGATTCGGAATTCGGGGCTGGAATTAATCCATACTGGAGATAACTGGAACTGTATTGCCTGCATTTTCGTTTGACTGAACACATTATTTAGCACTCTAATGATTGAATTAAATAACTATACCTAGGTACCGGCTCACTCACTAAAATCTAAGAATATTGCTATTCACAATCACACTAGCTTCCTCGTGGCTTAAATACTCTTTGGCATATGCAATATGAGAAAAAACGCAAGATTATTATGACGCAATACTATTGGAATTCGTCTAACTTATTAACATAACAATAAGAATAGTGAGACCAATAAATATATTTTATTTTAAGATTAACCGAAAACAGGAAAGTAAAATAAGTAAATCGAAGCATAAAAGTATTATACAAACAGCGCAAATGTTTACTTTGGCACTGTTCTTGTTACTGCCCACTTTATTATTAGCGCCCCCCAATCGCCCATTTAGTAGCCAGCGCCAACTTTGGGAAGCACTGGCCTAGGCGATCAAAAAAAATTGCCACCCAAAAACATGGTGGCGGTAACTTCAAAAAGGCCTATTAGTTTTCTATGATGGATGAAGTTCCAAAAAAATATGCAAATTGTGTCGAATCATCGAAGCATTACAAATGAATACAGCAATTTATGTCACCAGGTGTGAAATTTTATCCTGTGTAAGTGTATAACATATTTTTAGTTTTAACTGCATGGTTTAGATTAGAGTTTAGACAATAGTTTTATGATGAATCCTGTAGAGTATGGCATGTGCACACTAACAAGCAGCATGTATTTTACAGACTGCCAGTTACCAAATTTGCTACTTCTGTAAACAACTAACCGGTTATGCAATTGGTGTTTTCGTACCTTAAGTGTTTTCAACAAAATTTATTCCGAGTTAGTTTAAATTCTGCCATAACATATAATGGTAATGAATGTGTATAAATTATCTACTCGAAATAGTTTGCGACCTACTGTACCTAGAACCAGCGAGATAATGTATCCTGGAAAGGATTGACAGTTTGTTTTACAAGGTGTACTTCGCTGCAAAGAATGCGTTCTTCACATCAGTAGTGCAGTCCAGTATGAATGACAATGTTTGGGCATCATAGATTCTCAAACTAGGCTAATTTTTTTTAACATACCATACCTAAAACTACAAATAAATCTTTTTATCAAATGTCAGAAAGCAAGCAATAGGCTAGCAATAACCAATTGTTACACAATCTGGGACATTTTTAGGCCTAATTGGTGTTTTTTTTCTTATTCTATTTTATGATGAAACAACAAAGAAGCAAGTAAAACATTAGGAATGCTGCAATAAAACAAGCTTTGCTTTAGCTGGTTAGCAAGATAGGTTGTTCTTAAATTATGTTCATGTGTTTTACTTACAACAGGTTATCCTGTCGACTTTCGTATACAATGGTGTCTAATGATGTGTAACTACATTTTCTAAGTATATTTGTTATGAATCACTGTTGCTTATAGTACATTAATTTGTGATATAGCAAAAGGCTGGGTCATGAGCACCAAAAAAGTGTTTGATCAAGTTAAAAAAGGGTTGTGACTTGTGAGTTCCCCTGGGTTATGGTGCTACTACAATTTATCTCCTGGTAACAAATTTAAGAGTTTTCACTTGCAGACGTAGAATCATAATTGTGTTTATAGTACAGTAAATAATTCGTTGCTGGCCATTTCTGTACCTTGCTTACACTGATCACTGAAGTAAAATAGTTTCATACAGCAAGAAAACAAGAATGACATTAACCAGAGTTCGGTAAATATGCTTTTTTTGGTGTTTATCTTGGTTACTATATGGTGTATGCATTTAGGTGTTTAGGCTATGGTTTTCATTCTAACATTGTTGCTCAAGTGTTGATTACATACAAACTAAGAATTGCTAGCAGTAGATGATTGTTTTAAAGTCGCATGTGACCAGTATGAAGCCTTTTTTTTAACACAATTGCCTTAGGGCATTTGTTACATTTTCATCTTCACAGACTTGTTTGGTTAGTCTTGTTGCCAGTGTTCAGTCTTAATTTACAACAGTTTTACATTTAAAAGAATTGGAAGCTAGTGAAAACTGGTTGTTTTTTTTTACAGTTATTTTAGTTAGAGTGCAATATTAAGTACTAGATCTACTAGTATGTCTAAAGACTAAATAAGAAGGTTTTTATTTTTTCCTGATCTCTCTACTGTAATACGTATCTGCACACAGTTTTGTTTAATAAATGTTCAACATAATAGTAACGTTTTTTAAAAAACATAAGCATAGCATAATGGGTTCTGTTATAAGCACATCGGAAGATGAAAATGAGTCTAAATTTCAAGAAGGCAGTGGTAGATATAGTTCTGATGAAACGAGTGTGAGTAGCAGTGGTGATGATTTTTTATTTGGCAGTGATAGTTCAGATGATGGCCAAGAAATATCTCTCAAAACGGAAGTCATTGATTTGTAAGTTGCACACCACGTATTCTCATTTTTTTAAAACTTAATCGGATGTAAAATGATACAGAATCAAGTTTCAATATGGCTATGATCAGTTGTATTTTTAACTGATTCCAAGTTAAAAATTTGGCCTATGTTTGTAACTACTTCATCAATGATTAAATTATCTACGAAAGCATGTGCATTAGAGTTTGAGGTCCATGATTTTGTCTTTATGTATGATTGATTTTTTTACCAAGCCTAACTAGCAAAAACTGTTTGCCTCAATTTTGAGTAGTACAACCGTTAATAGATTTCATGAAGGGTAATTTCAATAAAATATTAATGCCTTTTTTGTTGTAGCGAAGGAATACTTTTCGGCATGGGAAATCCTCTCTTGGATATTTCTGCAAATGTTGGAGAGGGCTACTTGATAAAGTAAGTTGCATCTTGCATGTACTTGTTGGCAAGATGCAATAGAATCGATAAAAACCTTGAATGCATAACGGAAAAACGTGTGATATCATTTTCAGATATGGTTTGAAGCCAAACGATGCCATATTAGCTGAAGAGAAACACAGGCCACTGTACAATGAAGTTGTTGAAATGTTTCCTGTAGATTACATTGCTGGTGGCTCAACACAAAATTCGATTAAAGTTGCACAGGTATATCAACATGAAAACTAGTGTAGCGGGATTTATTCATTAGTATGCATAAATTTGAATTAATTTTTATGCCATTTTATTTGAAGAGCTGAAATTATTGATCTGAGGTAGTTACTGATATTTGAGGTTAATTCGGTCATGCTTCTATAACATTAAAAACAATACATTTCTAGTTTCATCAGATCAGCATATATATATTGCATTATTATTTAGTTGTAATGAAATGTGAATTTCAGGACATAAAGTTTTTAAATATAATGTATATACAAGTTTGTAAGTGTTAAATGATACCAGAAGTTGCAATGAAATTTTTTTTGATTTAGTGGATGCTGGAAATACCAAAAAGTACAACATTTATTGGATGCATTGGAGAGGATAAATTTGGAGAAATATTAGAAAAAAAAGCTGAAGAAGTTGGAGTTCGTACTGCTTATTATAAGCAGTCAGAAGAACCTACTGGCTTGTGTGCAGCTTTATTATGTGGAACAGATAGGTATTTCAACCTTGACTCAATTATAAATGCAGTTATGAGGTATATCAGAAAAATTCCAGGACTAGTGTCACAAAAAGATCTTTTTCAAACCCAAACTATAAGTTATCCCTTTCAAAGTAATCCCCCTGGAGTGTAATACACCTTCCCATCCTTCTCTGCCACACTTGCATGCACATCTTCAAAATGGTTTCCCTGATGACCTCCTTGCGCTTGGGGAAGAAGAAAGAGCCAGGTCGGGTGAGTAGGGAAGTTGCTCCAGCACAGTGATGTTCTTCTGGACCAGGAACCCTCGGGTACTCAGGGCATTGTGACCAGGTGTGTTGTCATGGTGAAGCACCCATAAGTTGCCCTGCCACAACTCTCGCCTCTTCTCATGCACTAAACGAATCAAACGCCTTACTACTACTTTGCAAACATGCTGGTTAATCATCTGGCCTTGTGGAAAGGACTTGTAATGGGTGATGCCGCTCACGTTGATGAATGCGATCAACATGAGTTGCGGCAAGAAAACTGGTGGGTGTTTCACCATGACAACACACCTGCCCACACTGCCCTGGAGCAACCTCCCTACTCGCCCAACCTGGTTCCGTTTGATTTTTTCCTCCTCCGCAAGCTCAAGGGAACCCGCTTTGAAATAGCTCTTTTGTGACGCCTGTCCAGAAGCTTTTCTAACATACCTCGTATATCTTCCGTTTTATGATACATGGTGTGTTATAAAGACATTTAACCATACAATGTAGAAAATGGTAGTGACTTTTGATTGATATATACTAGTACATACCACATGTAAATCGAAAGACATGTGTAACATGAAGAAATATAAAATGTATAGTACAGTTTTATTGGTTGCAGCATCATGTTCCTCCACATAAACAATAAAAGTTAAACAAAAGGTATAGCGTGCTGGCTCTGGGGTTAACTTAATAATAAACTTTACCACTGTACTGTGCTTTTACTTTTATTATTTTTCTAACCGTAAATTCTATCAGTCTATCAATCTATCAGTAAATTAAAACTGATACAACCCAACTATACAATGAAAACTACAATTTCTTTAGAGTTGATAGGAAATGATTCAATAATTTTTTTTCTAGTAATCAAAATCCAAAGTAAGCACATGGCCATTTTCACAACCTTTTAATTGGCTATTGCATGTTCTTCCATGATGTGTTTTTCGAGGAGATCTTACTTCAATGGAAGTTTCTGATATTATTTATCTTTGGCGGAAAACAGAATTTTCATAAGCTGATTTATAAAAAGGTTTATTTTTGTAGTTAACCAGAATACACAAATTAGTGACACAAATTACCCCTGCCTGGGTTGCCACCATGAAAAGATCTGGAATCTTTTTTTTAAATCAATGGTTCTCAGTCTGGGGTCTGCGAGTTATTATTCCTTGAAAATGGCTTATTAAATAACAATTCTGAAGTTGGAAGTCTTAATGAAAGGAATTATTGTTGCTAGTCACTGGTTTTCTATTGGTATTTGTAAATGTTGTGTTAAGTTTGTTTATCCAATGAAGGTAACCTATTTGGCTACATTAAGTTATTTATTATTTTGTACTCTTTCGTCGCAAACACAGTATTTATCTTACAGGTCGCTTTGTGCCAACCTTGCTGCTGCCAATAAGTATAAGATTGAGCACTTGCAAAAGGAAGAAAATTGGAAACTTTTGGAACAGGCCAGCTTTATTTATATTGCAGTAGGTAGAATTGTAACATTTTAAATTTGATTTTGCAGACAGTACCAGTATTTGCTTTCTTTACAGGGATTTTTCCTTACTGTCTCGCCCGAAACAATTCAGTCTGTTGCAACTCATGCTGCGCAAAATGGAAAAGTTTTTATGATGAATTTATCAGGTAATGTAGGGACATATTGCACATGAGTACCTCTTTTCAATGGCTGTGGAAATTGCTTGGCCCACCATTATCTTCATAGTCACAATTACAACATCATATTGTTATCTTTCCAGCTCCTTTTCTTTCACAATTTTTTATAAAACCAATGATGGATGCTATGCCATATGTTGACATCCTCTTCGGAAATGAGACGGTAAGTTACCAGAAAAATGTTTAGTTTGATCTGTTCATTAATTAGTGATGTATACTTCGACATACAAAACATATGCTCTGTGGTAGTATTAAGTATCTAGACTAAAATTTGGTTTACCACTATTTGCAGGAAGCTCTTACTTTTTCCGAAGTGCAAAAACTTGAAACTAAAGATATAGCAGAAATTGCAAAGAAAATTGCTGGGTTACCCAAAGTGAATAGTACAAAACCAAGAATGGTAGTAATTACTCAAGGTGACCAGTCTACTATTGTTGCCAATGGTGAGCCATCAACCAGTATTTTAAGATTAGTTAGTGGTCCATTGTCTAGATCAGGGATGTCCAACCTGCGACCCGCTAGTCATTTTCACTCCAAGTAGTATTTTGAACTTTGAATCTTAGCCTATTTAAAATGTACCAGTCAGCTCTTTATGTACCCATTTTTCTTGAAATTTAATCGGTTCTGCGGCCCACTATAATAAAAGGTTGGACATCCCTGGTCTAGATACTATATATATTATATAAAAAATGTACAAAAATAATTTTATTAAATACGAATATTAATTATCATTGACCATAACAACAGGTCCACATGATATTGCAACCTACCCCGTCATTGCATTGGAGCAGAGTAAAATTGTTGACACCAATGGTGCTGGAGACGCGTTTGTTGGAGGTAGATACAATGCATGCAACTTTCCTACACGAGAAGCTTAAAAAATCCTACATTTGTTTTCAGGTTTCTTAGCGCAACTTGTGCAGGGCCATTCTGTAGCTAAATGTGTTGAAGGTGGACATTTTGCAGCTCATATTATAATCCAACGATCTGGTTGTACAACTCCAGGAGTTTGTGAATTTAAATGATGCCCCATTGACAAAGGATTTTGTAGATGTTGTTAATTTATGAGGGGGTTGCCGCACATTTGTTTACCTGCTTTTTGCATTGTTTCACACGCCAATTACCTGATAATAATTGGTCTACATGGATCAAGATGAGTGTATTAATTACTATTTTATTGTTTTGTAAGTGCAACACAATAATACAATTAGTGGAAAATGATTCACGACAACATTACGGCCTTTTCCCAGTACAGCGACCAAAATATCATTTTTTTCTCCAGTCAACAATTTCCACTTTCTGAGAGGATGAAACCTTCACGTGATCACAAGCCTGAACACATTCATAAACACGTACAAAATAGCTTTGTATATATGTAATATTATTGCATAACTTACTTCAAACAAGGCAGGATTAGAGGGATGTGGGTGAAAACCTATCTTTCTACAGTTGCCTATAACATTCATCCCGTGGTCTGGTGTTAGCATAAAATAACCAACCTATAACAACAAATATACATCTGCAAATTTCAATAACCTGGTGAAGAAATGTTTCCTTCATAGAAAGCTTACTTCATTAAATTTTCCAGAACAAACAATTGCTACAGATTCAGGCATCAAACACTGATATGGGTAGTGTGTATGCAAATCAACACTTGATAAAAACGCAGTTTGTGAAGGATGACTCTACACGAAAAAGGGGAGCTGTAGTATAAATGAATCACACTTTCTGAAACCTCAAGATAAAATAAACTGATTGTACATGAATCCATCCCAGGCAAATGCCATTATACTGATCTTGAAAGTCCCACATATCTTCTTCTCTGGTGGTGTCACAACTATCTGGTGCTCCAATTTGATGTGGTATAAGAATGTGTGTTATAACAAATTCTTCATTGGCCTGCAGGAATAAGATATAATTGTTAAGATAATTGACAAACTAAACAAATGCACAATTTTAGCATTTACTACGACACAGAAACTTGCCAGTTTCCCAAATAAAACTCCACAGGTTTCAATATTTTTACAGGTATTTGCCTCTGCACATTTCATAAATTTGCTTGAAAGCTCACTCGGTGATACAATTGTTCTTAATCCATATTTATTTTTTGAAATGGTAAGGGACCTGTAAAAGAGATTAAGAACTCTGCTTGGTTAGATTTTGCAACCTCATTTTTGGTCGTAATCTGTGTGTTGAATGTGGACCATACATAATTTACTAATAGGGCATAACAAACTGACGCAGTAAATGAGGTTGACAACTGATCCACGTTATGAACATTTGAAACAGTAGAATTGTCAGTGATCAATGTTGGTTTTAAAGATCGATTAATTGCAGGCTTTGTTGTTGCTGAAAAGTAAAATATTTTCTTTCTGGTCAAATGAAGGCATCCAAGATGTGTAACAAAAATTATTCCCGATATCACACAACTGTATGTAGAATAAGTAAGTTGACAACAAGCATACTTTTGACCAACAGTAGTATAAAATGCAAATCTAACATTCACTCAAAAAACCTCCCAGCCACATTTCAAAATGTCTATGCTTTTCAGCGTAACTGACCTGCTTTGGGAGGAATTTGTACAGCAACACCAGCTGTAGCAATAGCTGAGGTGTTTTCTGTTGATGATGAACTATTACAAAAAATGGGTGGCAGAGCAAAGTCAATTGGGAGAAGTGGTTGTTTTGTATCCTTTGCTGCTTGATCACTATATCTGGAAATGAAAATATCATAAACTTACAGTAATACAATGTATATATATAAGTATGAATGATAACTTTTCATCAGCGTTACAATTTTAAGCTGGTATTTCGTAACAAGTGAAGATTTTCAATACAACACAGATTTGTTGAATCTAACTTGAAAGTTGAAACCAAAATAAACATCCTAATTCTTAATTTCTAGTAAAACTACTGGATTGGTAAATGTGTACTTGTGTGACAATTCATCAAACCAGAACCAGACAAAAAACCAAATACTCACAAAATAAAACTTGTGGCAGACTAAGGAGGCATGTGAGTCAAAAATCACAATTTCTACGAGTGGTAGTTTCTTGTGTGATTCACATGGGCAGCATGGTTGAGGTACTTTTTTAGTCTGGGAGTTACCCTACCAGTTGGCATTATATAGGTGAACTGACCATTTTAGGCCAAATTGCACTTTTAACTTCGTACCTCTGGAGTTTGAGATATGTGATATTCGTGGGAACATTCCACTTTAACAGCAGTTGCATTCACCTCCTAATGTCATTTTTATTTAGTTGTGTTGCTGTAAGATTTATTAAAGAAACTGCATACAACATGGTGGCAGCAATGGGATCATAAAGCACACCCGAAGACAACATTAAGATATTTGCTATTTTTGTAAGTCAATAATGATGACGTCGATAACAATAAACCTCCCAACGTTATTTAATCCTCGATCTGGAAACTTTTGTTGCAAAATGCTGTGTCAAACAAAAACAGTTTAACAAAGAACCATTGATTTCCACACCCTTACCCAGGGTCCATCGCAGAAAATTGATTGTGATCTTTTCACCTTGCGATTGGTATCATATGTACTAGCAACAGATTAATTTCCAAGATACATTGACATCGTGACATTATTGACAAATCCAAAGCTAGCTGCTGTTCAGGCATCCCAGAAAAGGTAGTCACAGATAATGGCCCACAATTTTCATCTGCACTTTTACTAGGTTTGCGAGATTCCTCTTTATCCCTACAATTTTCATAAGCATGATAACATGATAAAGCAGCAGACCTCTCCCAAAGCTAGCGCCTAACACACATGTATGTACACACCATGGGGGTCAAACAAGGGAAGGTTGAATAATCACAGCAGACTATATGCCACCTTCATACATAACAGAGACTTCAAGTAGAACACAACTATGTGTTGCATCTCTGACGATGACCGACAGAGGAATGTAAGCCCCTACAGAACACTTTATGAAAGAAGGATTATTCCACCTTTGTATGGCCAATTTTGTGAGCTAAACAAGCATTTTATTTAAACTATGTTGTACAGTGCAAATTGATTACTCCGTTATTTCATGACAATAGTTTTTTAGATGGCAGCCTACAGATTCCGTATCTTTGAGAGTCGTGTATTTAGAGCATGTTGTTGTACTTAGACAGGAGGATGTGGAATAATTCCCTTTAAGCCAGGGGCGGGCAACAAATGGCCCGCCACGAGATTTTGAGCGGCCCGCAGACAGCTTCCGGTCTTACATGATGTGGCCTGCGGCCACGATTCGGTCGGCCACGATTAATGTATCGATTCAAGAATCCGGGCGCCCAGTACTTCATTTTCCCATATCAGGCCCACCGACCGAAGAAGTTGCCCGGCCCCTGCTTTAAGCCGTTTGGAACATTCCACTTTAACAGCAATTGTATTCGCCTTCTAAGGTCAATCTTATTTGATTGCATTGCTTTAAGATACATCAAAGAAACAACATACAACAATATTTATTGGATTCCCATGTGAGGTGGCCCCACATATGCTTCATCCATATCAAAATTTATAAAAGCTCCATGCAAAATTTTTAGAATAAATGTGTTTTTGGTAATTTCACTAAAAAAGGAACAAAACAAGTTACTGGCTGTTTTTTAGCAATGTACATTTTTTTCCTGCATCAAAGAAATCAAGTATATAGTGGATTAATCTTACTTGGCTTCTATTTCCAGCCTTTCCATTTCCAATTCTTTTCGTCTTCTTTCATTAAGGAAAGCGTCCATTTGTTCCTTTTCCAATTGCCTTTTTTGGTTTTCTATTTCAGCTTTTATGTTTTCCTCTTCTTGCCTTCTCTTTTCCTTTTCAAGCCTTGCAAGTTCCGTTGCTCTTTCCTTTTTATATAAATCATGTAACTGGCAAATTCTTAAGAAGCATCAAACACCAAATTTTCCGATTTCGACTGTTGAGTCATCAATCGTCATTTAAAAAAATTAAAAAATTTAAAAAAAAATTTAAAAAAATCAGAGAGCAGGGAATGGTTGTAGTTGCTTATGAGTTTGGAATTACCCTATCATATGATGTGTCTTAAATATCTAAGTTGCATATGTTGAAAGTTACTGAAAATAGGTATGAAAATTGGTAATGTGTATTTTTTAATGAGAATATTTAGTATATATTCATTCTGAGATGCAAACTAAATCCATGTGCAAAGGTTTAGGAAGCACCATGCCGTATTTTTCGAGTAATTGCTTTTATTAATCTAATGCCAATATGATAATAAAACCAACTACAAAATAAGCTGTTTTGGAAAGTTGAAGCCCCATTCAAAGGAGCACTGTTTGCAAACAAAAATTTACCTGTTGTTGTATATACTTTTTGTATGCTTCTTCATATTTATTTTTCAGCAAAGGCTTCAGTTTCTCAGCTTTTTCAAAAGCTAATTTTAATGCTTTTCTGTTGGCAGCCTTCTCTGCTGCGGGCACGTTGTTAAAATCTGGATGTGTTTTCAATTTTTCAACTGACAATCTAACCAAATAATTCAATCGTATCAAAGCCGTGAATTAGAATCAATAATAACATGTGGGCAATATTTCAAAGGTTGGACTAAAGGAAAGTCTTTAATTATGAAGTAGCATAAAAAGCATAGATATACTGCCATCCAAAAAATAATTAAAATTATGTAACAACATTGCAAATGCTGCTGTTTTTTAATTTGGATTACAATGTTATTTGAAACAAACTTACCCAGCAATGCCTGCATCCACATATTATGTCATCATTCAAAGCATTTAAAATTACAATGGACTGGTTATAAATGATGACAGTTGACTTTACAGTTGGGTCCATACCTTTATCGTAACAATGGAGTAAATTACTCCCTCAATTCCCAACGCCCTTACTACATCTTGATAATACTTATGCAACACCGACCTCATCACAAAACTGTAGAGGCTGACAGAAAACTTTTTTCCAATGAAACAAAAGCTTTTCAAAATTTTTTCACTGTATTTGCTTTCTTCTTTTACCTAATCCTAGTTGAACAACAATATCAACCTAAATGATGACAGGAGAAGATGGATATTACTGGTGTAAATAATCTTGAAAAATAGTATTCCCTTCATAACACACTGCAAATACCATTAAATGCAAATACATAAGAAGCTGGAGAACAATTTAAATACACCAATTCAGAGGTTGCCAGAATACAATAAGCTCTTGCATGTGGCCTGCCAAGAGATGTCATATAACTTGTGATACTAACAGAAATCAAAGTTGTAATAAAAATTACCACAACCTTTGATTAATAAATAAATATTCAACCTTGCAAAACTGGTTGTACTGTGGGCTGCAGATTAAAGGCATTTGACTTGTTCCAATTACTTGGTGGACATAATCATCTTTGTCCTGTCTGCAGTATGGTTTTAGTGTACAAACTTCGATCATGTACAACTTAATCTAAATAACATCAATGCAACAATGCTAGGCACTACAAGCAAAATCCATCCTCCCACATTAAAATTTCTTTAAAAAGTATGGCAGGGTTTTTTAAAAGTTGAAAAGTGAGCTATCAACTATCTTGTTAACTACAAGTATATAATTTCGAATACATACAGTAGGCAACGGTTTTAAGCTAGTTGCTTATTTCAGTTACAATCAACTTAACAGCCCTTCTACACTTGCATAATGTTGCAAAAATTTTTTATAAAACATGGTTAATCATCAGGGAACATCCGGCTGGGTAAAGAAGTGCAAGAAAGGTTATCTTTCATAGCAGAAAAACAAGATTAACACTCAGACCTCAACCAATATAACCATGGTGACTGAGGCAAGGGTTGCATAATTGTGGTGAGATCAGTATGGGGCGAGGTGAATGGATACACTTTCTCAAGCGTTAGTTCAACTCTTTCCATTTGGCAAATTGCAAGTTTCATTCAACATGGTGCAGGTATGGTACTAAACTTGGTAATGTAATTTAAGTATTTTCTGATGAACACATTTACTACACTTTTTACACTATTGAAGCTTTGCAAATCTGTTGTTGTTCACCAGTGCTAATATTTAGGAGTTAGTGCAGTTATTGCTTTGGCAAAAAGGAACGACATTAACAGTCAATTTAGCCTGGAGCAAAACCTAGGCACTACCGCTTACAGTGGGCATTCTTAAGTTTTTAGGGGGAAGAAAAAGCAAGGCATCAGTATGGGGGCACTGTATATTGCTTTTATCCAATTTTAAACCGGTTTTGCCTGCAAGTAATACTCTATGATATATCATAATCGTATTTACAGTCTATAAAAGATCCATTATTGTGCATTTTTTTACACAAACTGGCTCAAAAGCTTTCGTATTCTAGAAATCATGGAATCAAGTAGTCGTTATGTATGAATGTGGTTCATTATCATTCTTACATTTTCTGCGAGAGCAATTTTGCAGTGACATTAATTAAGAAATAGTTTGTTGTGAGATCTACAGTAACAATTGATTGATTAAACAAGTCTTTTGCTTCCTACTAAACATATTGTTAACAAGAAAAGATATAATTGGCTAGATTGATATTATTACTATTTCTCATTATCTTTTCTTATTACCTTAAATATGTTTTAAATGGCGCTTATAAGAAAAGCAAATTACACAATAGCCTCCCACAGACTGTTCATGGTCTTAGCGACAAAGAAGCAGACAAGTTAAGCAAAGGCCCATGAATGGTTGGTCCCTTCTATATTTTACCCATTACATATGTAACATCTATGGACGATTAATTAAAAAATTATTTTTAAGATTTGACCACGTGGAAATTAGTTAGCAGGTAGAGGGGTAGAAGGAACACTTGGCATCTGTATAAGATTGTTTATAGAATGTGCTTGGGATAACAGATGCTTAAAAACACTAATTCAGCAAGCCACACCCAACCCTAAAAGATGCCTAATTGTTTGAAACAAAAATGAACTGTAAAAATGTAATCGCAAAATGCGGCCATGCATGTGGCCGGATGTTATAAGCATTTGTACTACCTATCCCCACTGTACTACTGAACTCAATAATGCTTAGTTTTATTAGGAAAACGTAATGAAAATGAAAAATGAATGGAACTGAACAGCTGAACACCAATAAAAGGTGCGGTATTATGTTATTTTACTTACACAATATACTTTGCATACAAAATATATGAATTCTCCAAATCCTTTTCTTCTAGATAAACGGATGCCTGCATAAACAGCAAAACAATTACCATTAACAACTAACCGACTGTCGTCGACAACGATGTAAATAACAGTGGAAACCTAATACTCACCATTCTCATAAGTTCTTGGCAAGAACGATAATATCGTCGAATGGGGACATTGTGATTGATATCAACTTGACTTCCTTTTGAAAATAAATCACGGAGTCTTTGGCTTGGTTCAAGCATTGCAGTTGCCATTGAAAATAGCCTAAGATGTGTTTTATCACTTTATATCTATGTGAAGTTGTAAACTCCTGGATAATTGAATCCTTTATAATAATTAAAGCAGCATCTTGCTTTGTCATCACAACAGCATGATGCACTTTGACTACATCTTGCAGTTAATTTTTCCGCTGGTATAACTCTGCAATGTGACACAGCAGCACCAAGCACTTCAATATGTTCAACAGCTGCCCATAGAGATATAAATTTAAAAAAAGGAATTAAAAACTTTAAAAGTGAAGAAATAGTAGGCTATGAATCAGGCATTCATAAACATAGTTTGCGTGCAAACAACTCTGGAGACATTTTGGGAAAATCAAGACCACATACTGCATGTTTTCTGATTAAAGATAACAAACATTTTTGCCTATGTGTTTTGACCGCCATACAAATTGTCTTCACTAGTACTTTGATCAACAAAACTTTCGCTAGTCTAGTAGAACACATATCATCAACTGGATTTTCCAATACGTGGAAGACTGGAATTTGAATTTCGTTAAAGGATTATTAGCATACGCGCAGACTTTACACAGGATTAGTGATGGCATGACAACCTACTGTCATCAACACGAAAACACTTTCGAGCCAAGCTTCAGCTTGGTTGTTCACTGGTTTTTACTAAGCGTGTTTTAGATTTAAAAGCGTATAATTTTCATCTTTTTAGGCCTGGCTGTTTGACGCGGGCAATAACTCGCTTTCTTTTCGATCTTTTGTAGCGAGTAATTATTCACTCTTGAATGCGTGAAATGGGCAGATTTTACACCTTGCAAATGTGGATGGCCACATATTCAAAAAACTTCATGATGAATACAAATTCATTTAGTTTTCACGTTGTTGCCTATTTTCTGGATTATGAAATCTTTCAATAGTCTTGGCGTTTAAGTATGTTTTTAAGTTTTACCCGAGGTCTTAGCCACCTCACGAGAAAGTTTTGCATCTTACACATTTTTAAACAGGACAACTGTTTTCCACAAATTGAAAGTCATCCAAAAGTTTTGTGTCAAACTTCACATTTGTTAGCAAGCTAAAACAATTATGGCAAAACAAACAAATAAGGCTCCAGAAGTGTTTAATTTTAGGCTACTATAACTGTTTTACTTAATACCTCATGAAACTAAAGAGACAACATCTTTAAATTGCAGATGATTAACAGTAGAGCTGAAAACATCAAGCTAAGTTTGCGGGCAACAAATACACTCATGCACATGTATTTACCAACTGTCAATAATTTGTTACAGTAAGTCACAAGCTTGTGATTTTCCATTTCCGTTATGCATGACATTGTGTCCTACTTTTTTCCCAAATTTGCGGGAAATAGCCTATTTGCATGGAACTAAAGGATGAACCGGCAAGATACGGTAAGTCGTATATTTTTGATTTAGGCTATTTTGTTGCCAACTGATTCACTTTTTGTCGTTTTTTTTTCATTTCCAGCTTTGCTCCAAGTGATTTTGTTACATTCCACAAATTGTAGACGCCACATCACAAAGGAAAAAGTTAGCTGGCTTTATCTTTATCAGGAGCACACCTGATATCTTTTGACGAAAACAGTATTGTACACAATGAGAAAACGATGCATCTAATAAAGGAAAACACTACATTTTCCTCCGATTTATATTTTAAAGGGCCGCACCTTGACTACCACAAATATCGGAAATGCTTGGGCTAGGAATCACATTCTACACCGGTTTTTTCTTTGTACGCCAGAATTGTGCTGCTGAACACCGGACATCTGCCAAAACGGATGCATATTATGCATCCAAAATATGCAAGTTCGCTTGGATCGATTGGACCCCTTGGATTGCTTGGACGACCTGGACTATAAAATTAAATTGAAAGTTTTTTCAAACCGTGTATTTAGTTTAGTAGATGAATCTACAGTACTGTATTGAACATATTTTGTAAAACTTGCTGCAAACGAAGCACAAATTTTCACTTTAGTGTTTAATAGGCCTACGTGTTATTCCATCTTCGTTTAGCATGGTTTTCCAAGCACTCGTAACATATTGCGTGGCATTCTTCACATTCTATAAGAGCGGTCCGTGAACGGTTTTCAGCCGGGTCGCAAAAGTTTCACAAAAGACTAAACGCAATACCCTTACAGGATAGAAAAAAAAACAAGAATAAAAAAAATAAACACCAAACGCACATAAATCATAAACAGCGACATGCAATATGTAGCCTACATTTCAAACGTACAGGTAAAACAAACATTTCGTTGCAATAATATAGCATGTTGATGTTTTCATTCTGAGATACTATAAAGACACGTTATGGTGAAAGCGCATTTAATACAGTAATATATTTCGGTAAAACGTTCAGCGGAGCTCAGCTAAGACGCAATGAATAACTAGTTGCTTTTTGAGAAGAAATAAAACCTGTGTCGGACTACAAGCATGAGCGTAGCCATGGGGGCCTTTGCTTTCCGCCAAAGTTTGACAACGGAAGGTTTATGGGAAGAGCTCAGTTTAGTAATTCATGCTTTACACTGAAGCTAATAGTAAACCTTTAGAAAGGTACTTAAGATCGGTCTCCATTACTTTTGCATTCACGTATCCAGATTGAGTACTGTATTGACATATTTTTACGTCATAATTTTGTATGTTATCTCGGAGTGCAAAAGTAGCCTACATTAAACTATTTAATATTACAATATCTTAAAATATCTTTTAAAATTATGATAATTTGTAAACGTTGAATAGGTTGACAGCTTAGCGCTTGCTTCTCAAGCTGTTTGCGAAACTGATATTGCACCATAGTCGATCCGACCTGGTCAATGTAAGTTCGTTCGTTAACACCCAATTAAGTTGTGCTTCACCATATGTACGAATATTAATTAAATTATTTGTCATTTATTAACAATCATAATTTTCTCGTGCTTGTCCGCTTTTACAGTCGCTTTTTTATGCTGTTTTGGTTTTACGTAATTATGATGTGGCACGTCCGAATGACGTAAAACAAAACCATTTGCCTACTAAATATTGATGTGAAATTTATTTGCAACAAGTTTTAAAAAATATCTTCAATACTATAAATTCACTTTTACTAAATGCACGGTGTGAAAAAACTTTCAATACAATTTTATGGTCCGAACGATTAAAGCAAACTTGTAATTTTTGGAAGCATTGGGCGAAAACTGCCTTACTCTGCAGTCCGGGTAGTGTGACAAATGACGATGAGAATCACAGGTCACAGCTCATTGTTATTTTGGCGAACCTTTAACCGAGCGGGCTAAGCTCACATATTAAACTACTACTGGTGAAATTCACGCTGCCAATCTGCAAGTAGAAGTAGTTAATTTATATTCAAAAGCAAAGTATATTTTTCACATTATTCTTAATTATAAATTTTCAAAGTTAGTGTATTTTTGATAAGAAAATTCACAAATCAAATGGAATTATCACACTTTGTAAAGATTATCATTCTATTCTTTCCTTTGTTACAATTGTGTAATGTTTTGGGCTACAGAAATTTCATGAGCTTGGAACACAGTATTTCCATTGTCTTCCAAATTGTGACGTTCTGATTATGTGCTATTTATCGCGCTGTTTATTGCATAACGTCATACTTGCCATAAGTTCATTTTCTGTTCACGACATGTAGGCTAATTGTTACCTTATCGAACAATAATTAACTGATAGGCAACCTGTTCTGTAAACACGTTATCTACCTTGCATTTGTGAACTCATTGTACTAAGATAACCCCATATTTGTCATCCTATTTTCTAAACATATTATTTACATTGCTTTGTGAATTCGCCGAATTCGAAATAACCCTGTGTGATTGACAACTTAATTGGTAACTGGTAAACATGTCTATCTGCCCGATTGACCCCGTAAAAACCGCGTCCTTATTCTAAAAAAAGCCAGTATTGATTGACGCTTAATTGTGTTATTGAAGATTCTCTTGTTAGAACTAACACGTAACCTGTAAATCTTTGAGTCCAAAAGTTCGAACCATTTCCTGTAGTGATAACCGGCATTGCCCGTCAAGATAAAATTAGTTTTCCTAAATTTTCTCCTTCAGTGTATATACAGTATGTACCGTTGCATGCTATGATTTTCAAATTTATTAAAGAGAGATAGTTAGTAAACGGCTCCGAGAACAACTTGTTTTAGTGATTTTTTAACGTAGAGAGATGCGTTTTAACTGTAATCGGTTTCTTAAAATCCTTTTCTATGAACTGTTTTAACACTTTTGTAATTTCTCGTGTTATCTGAAATAGTAATGGAAAGCATTAAAAGTGAAATTAATCGGATTATCTGTGTTTATTATCAGATCAACTCAACCGAAATTTAGAGAATTGCTAAACAGGATTCGCAGCCTTTCAATTATTTTTAATAGTCCGATCTCAATATTAATTATAAACTAATGATAAACTAATTGCGGTATTTACTAAGCAGTGTAAACCAAGCTAAGTGGAATATCCAAACTTGGCTTCTCTTTAGAAAAATTGAATTCATTGTCTGATTGACGATAACATGAGAGAAATGAATTTGTTTATAGTAAAAAAATGTCAGAAGATTTAGAAACTAAAGATCATTAAGGCTAAACCGTGTTAACCCAGCTTAATCACTCAGTAGCCTATATATCATAGTAAAATAAAATGTAAAACGTAGGACGGTACTAAAGGTTTTTTTGTTTTTAATTTCTTTACACAAGCTTTTGCAAGCATAGGCTTACATTATCAGGTGCAGTAAGAGATCAAATCAGGTCATCTCTTAGTACACCTGATGAAAGCTTGGGTAGAGAAGTTATTAAAAAATCAACCCGTGAAACATCCCAGATAGCACGTAGTTGTCGGTCCGACAACTACAACGAGCTATTCTCGCTATAGCGATTGTAGCTCCTCTGCCGCTAATGGGTAGCAAGCTAGACACGGTGTTTTTACGCTGTCCAAAAGATCTTTGTCGGGCCGACGGAGGTCCATTAGTGATGTTAGATGATGCCATAAAACCGTTTAGAACAAAATAATGATTAAACATACATAACTTAGTTTTATTTAATATTTTTAAAATATAAATGTTATTATTTAATGAGGTTCGTAACAGTCGGAAAGGTTTTTTCACTAAATGTTGGTAACAAACTAACAATTATAATAATTATAGTAATTCCTATAGTAATAACACCCCTGGCTTTTTTATTCAGATATTTTGAATATAATACGTATTATACTTCTTTGTTTATTCTGAGTTTTTGTTTAACAATTAAATAAACATTTATTTCTAAGTTATCAAATCGATATCATTTTAATGTTTTTTTCTGCTTTGAGGCTATGGTCGTCAGCAAGTTTGATTGTCGCCGTCTAGTTTGAACAATGAGATAGGATATAGTCATGGTTGCCAACTGGTATATTTATATACCAAATTCCAGAAACCTGGTATATTTCAAACCTGTATGGTATACGATTTTTTCGTTTGGTATATTTTGGAAAACTGGTATATTCTTGGTATATTTTTGAAATTAAAAAAAACTGTTTCTGAATTTCTACCACAGATTTACTTTACAATCTGGCAACCCTGCAGTAACAGACTAACAGTAAAGTGTAGGACTGAATTTACTGAAACTGAACTGCTGAGTGCTGACTGTCACTCACTGTTCTCAGCCGTCTTGAGAAAACGGTAGCTGGGCGCTAAATTTAGTTGGTTTATAAGGCGTTACACGATAAATTCAAAATTAAATAATAATGGCATCAAGGAAATGGAAACCACGTTATGATGGTCAACGAAAATTTCGTTCAGAATGGTGTCATGAATTTCCTTGAAAAACTTTGAAACTGTTGATATTTGTAAACCCTACAAAGAGTTAGCACATTATGCTCTTGCTTGTTTGGCTACTCCAGTCAGTAACGCTATTGTTGAGAGAATGTTCAGCCATGTCACTTGTGTAAAAACTAAATTCCGAAATAGGCTTAAACTTCCAATGCTATAGAAGCAATTCTGAGGGTAAGGCATTGTTTAATTATGAAAGGAGAATGCTGTAAGAAATTTGATGTTACCCAACAAATGTTCGAAAACTTTAATTAAAGTATGTATGATTTACAAAATGAGGATGGAAATAAGTTTGAATTACTTGACTAAACTTTTTCATTCATATCAATGCATCGTCAAACATTTATTTTTCAAGGTTCTTGATAAAAAATTGCCGTCAAGTTTTGTTAACATGTAGTGTTGGTATATGTGGCTCTAATTGCTCATAGTTTGTTTGTTTTTTTCAGGTAAACATAGCTTTGGTATATTTTAATTCAAAATTTGGTATATTGTTGCCTTTACAATCTGGCAACCCTGGATATAGTACGATACAATAGTTTGGATTGAGGATGTAACATTTAAAAGATATGAAGGCAGGCAAAAATTGTTTTCTGGTGGATTTTAAACCATAGTTCGGTTTATTATATAGTATTGCTGCTGATAAGTGGTTAGAGATTTGATACAAATCCAAATGTTATATGTACCAATTGTAGTTGGATTAGATCTTATGATAAAACATACACATGCACGAGACTCGTTGATTGGTTAATGTGCGTCTGTCTGCACGCTAGGCTACGTAAAGAGTTTGGTATAGGCTAATGGCCTTAGTCACGTAGCTTAGTACGTGTGTTTTTCGACTAGGCCTACTGCTGCGTCATTTGCTTAAGGCAGGTTGTTTTCCGTTTCAGGATTATAAATCAATATTCAACAAAAGTATAGCCTATATTTCAAACCATTTGGCATATAAAAGACATCCACCAAATTTCGAATGAGGCAAAATCTCGAAATAAAATGTGCCCTATAAGAAAGAAATACGTACTAAGTCATGCAAGCAAAGTCAATATCTGAAGAGGTCCAATAATAAACCTAGGCTAGGTGTCCAAGACTGCCAAGTTTTGTAACTTTATCATGAGCGAAACATGTATTTTAGACGGAGGATAAAAAAGCCCCCTCATGTGTATTTTGAGTCTCTCTGGAACTTGTGTAAAATAGAATTAAGGTGTGTAATTTTGCACTTGTAATGTATAATAGTTTCTAGTTTGACTAATAAAAGTGTCATGTTTTTAGGTTAACCATGGCTTCAGCACAAAACATGCATACCAGTAATTATATTTTTAATTTAATTTTTAATTATTCCCAGATAATTATAAGAGTGCTAGAAAAAAGTGTGAAAAAGCAGTAAATGCAACTCATATCTGCTCAGAAGATTTAGACACTACCGACGTTGAAAGTAAAAGGAAGTAAGTCAGATAAAAAACCAATTATGTGGTTGGACACTTAGCAATTTAAGCAATGAAGATAGGTTTTCTGTGAGTAGCATTTGACAACTAAAAATATGTGACTAAATAAATTACATAATTTATTTGTAATGAAGTATTCAAACTCGCACATTTTTCAAATATTTTGTTGAAACAAAAACATATACATATTTTTTATCAGAATTCGACCTCCATCTCGACTTGAAGAATCAAATTCTGACAATGATGCCAGGTAAAGTAAACAGAATTGACCTTGGATGATGAAATAAACAAAGTGCAAATGCTTGATAAATTACCTGATTAATTATTATTATACATGTTATGACTGTCTAAAGTAGTGATTTGCACATTAGTGAGCATATTTACTGCAGTAACCACTGGGAATCAGACCAATCCAAACCCAAAAGGAAAAAATTGTTTTCACAACATTCAACACCACCACCTGTTGTTCCAGAAATGCCTAACACCCAGGAAAGAAGGTATACATTATTCTCGATATTGCTGTTATTATAAATAATATGTAATTTTTTAAATAAGTTATGGGCTACATATAAAAGTTACCAATCTTTACATTAATGTTCAAGGTAAAAAAATGAAAGTATTTTATCTTCAAGTAGAAGTGATAAGCTATGCTACCAATTTCTTTGTTTTGGCAGTGCAAATACTTCTTTTTCAACACCCATTTTAGTTGCAAGGTAAACAAATTTGACATGCAATGCCACAAGTTTTTCTTTGTAAACAGTTACGTAACAGCTGTAATCAGTGTGGTATGCTATGTGGTACGGTATGCTCGTTTTTCGTACTTCCGGATTCTGTAAAATAATCCAAGTTTCTTCGGTGGAACACTTCAACTTGCCGATAGATTCATTTGAGGATTTTGATAGGGTGGAATCACTGCTAGCAGAGAAATCACAAGCGCATGTTTTTGTAAGTGCAACATGTAGGTTAATATGCAAGTTACTGATAATTAAATAATAATATGAATATTGAGTATTTTCATCTCTTTTATCTAATTGCTATGGGGGACTACGTTGACATTTTTTTCAACTTTGATAATGATTCCATGTAAAAGCATGACATGTAACCAGTAACATAATGCCGCCAAACAATTGATTCTTATCAGGATTTTTTTTTAGATTTCCTATCTAGAAACAATAGGTGGCATAACAGCAAAAGATGTTATCAGCATGATGTTGAGCAAATTGTTGACCTGTGAACTGGCAACCAATTGTAATTGGATGGGAAAGGGTCATAAGACAGGAATGCATTCATCACAACTCGCAAAAGCTGTTATAGGTGAATAAGTCAAAATTGAGTGTTGATGGTTTTGCTAAGTCATGTTTTGATTTTTTAGGTTGCTTACCGCTTCTTAATTGTTTTAAGATGTATTGTGAGTGTTATTTACTATTAGGCCTATCTGTCGATGATGTTTACTCCAGTATTTTGTTTTCATGTCATTATACTTTAGATGCTGCCAAGAAATCGGGTATTAAGGAAGCAGAGAGTATCTGCGAGATCAAGAAATGGTTAAAAAATGCTAGTGATAGGGAAGGGGGACGGCTAAAAAGAATGAAGAACAAAATGGGTAAGCTGTGTGGCATGCGTGTGTGATGTTCATATCATGTATTGCAGAACGTTTTACTTTGCATTTTTAATTTTGTAGATAGTAAAGAAACATTATGCAATATATTTCATTACAAAAATGTTTTAGATAAAGAGCGGAAAGATGAAGCCACGCGCAGACAATTGTATTTCATGAATTTCGACTCATCTTCTACAAGTGATGATAGCGGATGATGATAGTGATTATAATAAAATATTGTGTTTGCTGGTAGAACTTTCAAATTTGAAAAAATAAACTTTTTGCTGAACTGCATAAAAACCCTGTGTGTTAGTGATTGTTGGTAGGCCCAAAGTCGGCTCGTAGGAGATCGTAGCTAACTTGCCGACCGAGGTCCGACAAAGATTTTGTTGCTCCCTACCCGACCTAGGCCCGCTGGACAAAACGAAGTTGGCCCTTCAGCGATTATCGTTTGTGGGCCGCCAAAAGCAAGCTAGCGGCTCGACGTCGGCTCTCGAGCGACGTGCTATCTGGGATATAAAGACGGTGTACAGCACTACTGAAAGTATTACAGTAACATCCATCTCTGTCACCAATTGGCGGCTTCTGTCATTCCGGTCGCTGAGTGAGATGTATGATGAAGTGTGACGACCTTTATGGCTATTCCTCGTTACTAACGGACCTCACTTTAAGGCATGATTGTTAGTAATTAGCATTTGTCTTAGGAATGACTTACATAAACGTTAACATAAATATAAAACCTAAATTTATCCATTTCTTACGCTTTTGCACATGTATCCAGTCACAAAACAAATGGAATGTATTGCATAGTGATTTCTATAAATAAATAAATTCTTAAATAAATAAATTTTATAAATAAATAAATTCTTTCACAAATGTAAAAACCGAGATTATGACGATTTGAAATAAATTGTTTTGTGACTCGAATCCAGTCAACCGAAATTTCCAATTACGAGCATCATAATAAAATTAAAGCAATCATTGTGAGGGCTAGGTCACATCCGAGAATACCATCCTATAATTTGGATTTTTTATTTTCTGTATACTGAGTGAAATAAAGTTGTTACGGTACGGTTTATTATTTTGTTATGTTTCAATTTTTCGAGCTGTTACCCCACTTGCAACTTAAAAAAATACTTTACGGATTGCTGAACAATCTTTGCTCAGTTTTTGATTTTCTTTGAGTTTTCAACGGTGTTATGTTACCAAGGATACTAACCTAACCAATAAGGTATGAGCCTTAGCCAAGCATCATCCACCAAACAGTAGATAGCCTAGTCATAACTAAGTCGAAATTAAAAATACTTGCAGTCGTACTATGCTTGTGTGATTTGCACCGTTTTTGGTTTAACGTAACCTTGTATACACAGCAGTTGCACTAACGTCGTGAGTTTTAAAATTAGTGGAAAAAATAAATTTGGTTTATCAATCATTTTTTCATTTAGAAGTTATAATCTAGGCTTAGGCTATATTTCTTCATCTTACTGGACTACATGGTGGAAAACTAAAAGTCAATACAATTTATTGTCGTTGAAAACAAATTAAAATTTGAAAATTTAGAGCTAAAATTAATATTAAATGTGTTTAAGGTACTGGTACTTAGTGATAAAACAACTTGTAAAGATAAGATAAAACACATTAAAAAGGTTTGTCCAGCAATTATCGTTTAATGTTTAGTTTGCAATGCCGTTTGTAAATCCACCCTAGCTTGGGAACACAAGAAGTAAGGGCAACAGACAATTCAGTATTGAGAGAGGGAGAGAGAGTTTATTTTCACTATTAAAAGTAAATTAAAAAGTATCATAACATAGTTTTAACATAATTTTTTGGTTTGGGGCAGCAAAAAGATTGTTAGTCATATCTAGTGGGAGAATTAGTATTTCTGGCATTCATAAACTGCATTCGTAAACGGCATTCTGAACTGACATTTATAATGATGTTTCAGATTGCTGCTTTTCACCAAGGCTTTTCGACTACATATAAGGTAAAGTGGAGTAGAACTGGCTGTGGGAAGAATAAAAGCATACTTTCCTATCCATTCTTCCTTGAACAAACGATTTTTATTGTCAAACTTCCTTCTCTTGAAAGATGCCATATTATATCTGTAATTACCGATTCTAGTTAAATTAGTAGTGAACTATAAAGTTTTGCCAATTATTGTTAGTCTGGAGCTGAACAGAATTAATAAAAACACTGTATATTGTTCCTGTACATCTGCAAAATGAAACTGTTATTTGTTTTTTCCCTTTGCATTTTACTCGCCCTTTTCTTTTTTTCCGTGGTTGCATTGTGACGTCAACAAGGCTTGTTTGATTTATTTGAAATTCTGCTATTGTCTGCTATTTTTTTGTTTTTGCAAATCAATGATAATGGATTTGGTTTGTTAAAAAGCTGGTACCCTTTATGAAGTCACAATATCATTCATTTGCTAAAAATAGTTGAGTAGCCCTGTTATAAACATTATGCTTGCAAAGAGAAAAACATGTATGCATTGTATTATAAGCAGCATGTCTTTCACCAACAAACTTCATACATTCATAGCACCTCTTCCATTTTAGTGTTAACTTAAGCTCAAAGGTACTACATGCTAATATTACTTTGTCACCTAAACTTTCTATTCACCTGATTATTGAGTAAATTAAACTCTTCACATATTTTTTCATATAACTTAGTTACTTATCTCAAACAATACTCTCTGCCGGTTATATCTGAGAAGCTACTGATAGTTACTTTGTTTATTACAGTCAGACCTTGTTAATCCGAACCCCGATATCGCTATCCAACAGAAAACTTCGGGGAACCAGTTTCTTCCCATGCATTTTAACCCTTTAAATCCAAAAGCCTCACTGTTCGACTCTGACACAGAAATTTTGGAACAGACATGCTAAATCAATAGAAAAAAATCAGATAAACCGGATTTCGAAGCTAAAAAGATTGGTTGTGAATGCAAGTTTTTGCGCATTTGTCGTAGATGACAAAAACAATAGCCTATTATCTATGCACAATGAACGCAGCAGTGATATAGTTAGATGAGATTGTTATACAACACGCTGAGTCAGCGCTAATGAGCTAGTTTAATAAAAGCATGCACATAAAATATATTTTTGTGTCTAGGCGGCCGTTAAAATTATTTTTTGTGTTGTGCAAATGCTTTTTGTGACACTTACTAGCTCTTCACATTTAAAATGCATTAGTATGCCTTAAGCCTATTCTGTACAAACTTCTAACAATGACCATTGTGACGTATTCCCGCTCAAAAATATTTCACCCTATTATTGTTTTGATTCCAATCATACGGATACCTCACTAAACTGACATATTGTTAAGAAACAAAGTGGTCCGGATTAATGAGGTCTGACTGTATCGGTATATCAATTTTAACTAGCCTAGACTATTTATTTTCACATTTAAGCTAGATAAGACAAGTTTTGTTCTAGCAAATGCCTTGCATGTGGTGATCTGTTAAAATTTTCTGGTTTTGTTAGTGTTTAGGTTAGTTTATGTTGTCTATTACCTGTTTTGACACAAATTTTCAAAATGCAATATGGTAGTGGTGAATATGAGTATTCTAGAAATTATGTTTCATCACCTGTCTCAAGAGTTCGTCCTGAAGCAGCACCGATAGCAGATAAACATCGTGGTTTTGGAATGCATGCCTGTCTTAATCAACCAACTGTGTCCAGTTTTGGTAGAAAAAGTTGGTTTTGTTGATTATTCTTTATTTTAATTTTTGAAAACAAACTATTGCTTCAATGTAGGATGCCACAGGGTTTGTTATACTTTATTTCAGCTCATCTGCATTTATTTGGAAATGTAAAATGTAAATTGTTGGAAAAATGGTTAATAATTGGATTTGTTTAAAGAATAAATGAATTAAATAAATATGAATAAATAAATGAATAAATAATAAACAAATTACATATTCTTATTTATATATACTGCATGTAATATCTCCTCTATATTTGTGACCTTTTTGTGAACTGGTAATAAGTGCAATCTAAGCCATCTATTGGTACTTGTGAAAAGGATAATTTTCCTTATAATGCTTTTATCAATGTGTCATACAAGTAAGTTAGTCATACTTGCAACCACATCAGTGAAAAATGATACAAACTAACAGGTTTAATTGTTTACATTGCATATATTGCATATAGCATACACAAAATTTAAAGTCTAACCAAAAATGTTGAGATTGTACTTGTTTTTTTTACTTGGCAACATGAATGATTCAGGTCAAATCTAAATCTGACTGCTGAATTTTGTGTCTGTGGGAATAAAATTGTCAAATATTCCTGCATAATATTCAAATTCATGTTCGATACAGCACATCACGAATTATTTCATTCCATATGTTTAATGGTATGTGTATAATGCATCTATTATAGGTGGAAATGTGAACATGGATGCAGGTCCAATGAGGTATGTTGGCGTGAAGTCACCTATTTTAGTTGATCCAGTCTACAATGGTGGAAAATATTCAAATCGAAGTGCAAGGCCTGTACCACGTGTAAGACCAGAAGCTGAGGAGGTGGCGGAGAAGTCAAAAGGATGCGTTGGAAGGCTATTTGCTAACTACGGAAAACCAGATCCTTGTATGTATTGTGTATAGGGCTAGTTTGGTAATGGTTAAAGCTGCAGAATCAAAAGTACATGAACTGCATTTGACGGTTGGTAGCGCTTGCTTCTAATGAACCATTAATGATGCTTACCTTTTATCAGTGCTCATTTTAAACAGTTTCAAAATTTAAAGATAGGCAACAAAAAAACTGCAAACAGATTAGAAATGTGTGATGTGTCTATCAAATAATTCACAACTAGACAAAATGGAAACTGGGTTCAAATTGTTGGGAGTTTTTGTCAAGCTTAAAGTGAGGGTCAAGTCCAAAAACATTTGATCTTATATGAAAGAACACTATTAACTGAACATTCTGGTAAAAAGGTTTTGAGAAATAACTCGTGGTTAGGTAGTTACCGCTCTCGTTTTTTAGTGCAATTAAAACATCTCTTGTTATGTAAAACAACACCCTCTATGGACATGTCTCGTTCCTTTTCTTTGATAATAATTAATGGTTAATGAAAACAGAGATGGCCAGTTTTGAAACCACCAAGTGAAGTTTTCAGTTGAGAAAAACGAATAAACTTTTGCCCAATTATCCACCACCACCATCCGTTAATTAATCATGGGCAGCAGGACAGATATACAGGTCAAATTACCCAAGCACATGTAGTATCATAATTAAGATGACAATACTAAAATGATATAATTGTAATCAGTTTATATACAAGGAGTGCCGAGATAGACATATTTTAATAATTAAATGTAATAAGAAAACCATAATGATAGCTACTAACCAGATAATCACATCAAATGCAACTGCGACCTATCATATCCCATTCTATTTTCTTTATTTTAGTTTGCTTGTAATGATGCACTAATTTAGTACAGTGTTGTTGCCCAAGTCTGATATACTGTAAGTTTACATGCCCTTGTAGCAAAGGTGTATACAGCCTTCCAGTACTGCTATACATTATGTTTATCGTTTTTCCTGAAAAGTATTTTCTAAAATCATGATGCAATGTGTAAAAGCCAACATGGGCCACTGCCACGCTTTGCGCAGGAATATTTAGCCGTATTCCTGACGGGCATTGTTGATAGCGAGAAATTGTGAGAAGAAAAGTGCTTGCCTCTTGTCATAAAAGCGTGTAGAAAACATGTTGTGTTGCATGCTAGCGTTGAATTTAGTATTAGTTGTTTTTATTCAGCAAAAAAACTTTCAAGCAATGGGCGCAAAAAGTATTTCAACTGCTGAAGATGATGTTGCAACCAGGGCTGGGGAGCCACTGCAAAAAAGCATAAGCTCCGGCTCCAGCTCCGGAGCTATCAAGCATTCATCCACCAGCTCCGGAGCTATAAACTTTTAAACAGCGGCTCCAGCCCCGGCTCCGGTATAGGTTTTAAAAATAGCAGCTAAGACAAATTATCACTACGTAAAACAATTTTTGTTTGGCTACTTTTTTTAATGC
The DNA here is from genome assembly GCF_947623445.1 of Clavelina lepadiformis. Lineage (NCBI taxonomy): Eukaryota > Metazoa > Chordata > Ascidiacea > Aplousobranchia > Clavelinidae > Clavelina > Clavelina lepadiformis. The sequence goes on from NC_135246.1 coordinate 8,632,445, forward strand.
CCCTTTATGTATTTTTGGGTGCTGAGTTCAAAAATCCAGTTAGTTTTTTCGTACCATCGTTACTTTTTGAAATATTCAAATTTTGATATTTCAAAAATTCAAATCGTGTTCTACTCTTGCAGTAGATTTTAGCTCCACATCATGGTTCTGTTTGGTTTATTAAACGCAAAAAACAGTTTAAAAACGTTAGTAAGGAAGGCTTGAAGATACTGTAAATGTAACATAGTTTTGTCAAACAGTAAGAGTCGTTCAAAAATGTACTTTTGAGCGAGTTTTTCTTTTATGACTACTCCTGTCTTGCCTTACTAAAGACCAAATGTGGTTTCCCATCATTACACTATACCAGCGGCCTTTATATCGTTTTTCCATTGGCTCAATATCCTGATGAAGTCTCTCAACGTGCTCCTCACTGAAGTCACCTAGATTTTCTTGAAAAAAATCCAGATGCGAACATAAAAAATGAAGTTTGACAGACATGCGACAACCCATGTTTTGATAACTTTTGATCAGTTTCTCCACCAACTCTTTGTAATTTCTGTCCCTTTTATTTCCCAAAAATCCATCAACCACACCTCGAAATGCTTGCCACGCTTCTTTTTCTGTTTCATTCATTTTTTCTTCCTAGCTTTTACACTTTAACATTGTGTTTATCTGAGGACCAACAAATATTCCTCCTTTTATTTTGGCAAGTGATAGTCTGGGAAACATTGAACGGATTTCTTGAAAAACTTGTCCTTGAAAATCCAAAGCTTTGACAAACTGTTTTACCAGACCTAATTTGATATGAAGTGGAGGCAGTAAAACTATTTCCCGGCTTACAAGAGGTTCCCTAATAACGTTGTACATTCCTGGGTTTAGTTTTTCCCATGTCGGCCATTAATTTTCTCATAGTGCTCACTGTCAGCTCTACTATTCCACAAGCACAGAAAGCAAGAGTATTTTGAGTAACCACCCTGCAGACCAAGCAAAATTCCCAACATTTTAAAGTCACCACAAACATACAACTTAAACTGAGTGTAATTGATTTTAATGAGCAGTTGCTTGACGTTTTCATAATCTTCTTTCATCTGTAAGGAATAAGCAAGTGGAATTGATGGATATATGTTGCCATTGTGAAGTAACACTGCTTTAAGACTTTTGGTAGAACTGTCAATGAAACGCCACCACTGAGTAGGATAAGGATCTATTCCAACAGCACCAAACAGGCCTTCTACATCTTTGCAATAGCAAAGGTCTTCAAAAACTTCAAAGTAGACAGAAAACTCCAATTGCCTATTTCTGTGGGGTAGGCAGTACTCTTACTTAAATTTTTGCACTGTCTACTAGACATTTCGATTTCTACTATTTAAAAGATGAACTGAATCTAAGATTTACACAAGACTTAACTCTAGAAAATGTAATCCTATGGCATACTTCTCTCTGTAAACACTAAACATGACTTTCAAATGAGACTATACTGAATTTAACAGGCTGAGATAAAATGAAAACTGAGATAAGAAATAAAAGAACATTCGTCTGCATTTCAAACTCCCACTCCCATTCACTTTCTCAAGTAAATAGGACGCCCATTTACAAAATGATAGTGCTGACAGACACAGATCATAACTGCATAAAATACCTACAGTTAATGGAAAATCACAAAAAACGGAAACTTTTGTATCTTGAAAACGATCGATGATAGAAAAAAACTGATAGCATGTTTGAAATCAGCGCTTGAAAATCATACAGATACACTTAATAAATGAAGCCAAACAAAAATTTTTTTAAATTTTGTTACGTAGTGATTAAAGTTTGTTATATTAAATACTGGAGCTGGAGCTGATAAATATTTTGTAGCTCCAGCTCCAGCTCCGGCTCCACAAGAAATGTTTAAAAAGGCTCCGGCTCCGGAGAAAATGCTTGGCTCCAAGGCTCCAGGCTCCGGCTCCCCAGCCCTGGTTGCAACATCTCAACACCCCGGCTGTGTCCGCCCCTGCGTGAAGCACTGTATTTGAATAAATTATGATTGTTTTAAACATAAAAAGTCTGGTAGCCCAATCATTTGCGTCTGTGAAGTTACGATATCCTTTAGACCGCAAACGCTACCCATCACACCGATACCATACTGGTTGCTGCGGTTGGGCTGTAGACTGTCACCTATGAAGCTATTGGCAGTTACAGAAATCTACAAATACATACTTGATATACAATAGGTATTGCTAAATTTATGAATTGGCGAATGTTGTCGGTGATTACCTATAACAGGGGTGGCCAACCAGTCAGAGACTAAGAGCCTCACTTCTTACTGTGTTAACGCAAAGAGCCACATCATAAATATTATGATTTATGACGCTGTTTCTTATTACGTCATAATACTTCATCAGATATTGTTTCAGTTTCATCATCTTTATTCTGGGTCACAATCTGATGTAATCAGTCATTATTCAGCAAATATCAATTGAACATTAGCCAGTAGAGATTACTTTTTTGTTTTATTTATCTGCCTAAGATGGGTAAAATTTGCTCTCTTTTGGAGGTTCAATATGAACGAAAGAGCCGCATAATACCGGGCAAAGACCGCTGGTTGGCCAGCCCTGACCTATAACATCACAGGTGCCTTTATCTACATTACAATTAAGGCCAATTTTGCGATTTTTTTTGCTTATAATTACCTGACCAAGAATTAGTTTTCAAAACTAATTTATCAGATTATTCAGTGAATAGTGTTTGTTAATATAAGATTGGTGTATAGATAGACTTGCCCTTCACTTTAAGTTAAGCAAAGATTTTCATCAGTTTGCGGATACACATGCCAGTACCATTCCATCACAGAACAATGAATTTCCAAAGACAAATCTCAAAAGTTCCAAGTGTAGTTTTCTTTTGTTTTGAATCCTTTGTTCCAGTTTCCTTATGTAAGCAAATATTTTATTGACACAAGCAGTTCATTTTATGGTCTTCAGTTTGCATAACATGCATAAGCACATGGTTGATTAAAGCGCACTGCAATCCTTAAATTTTATTGATACAGTATCAAACTATTTTTGAATAGGATTTGAAATTCTGGATTCTGAAAAAACAATTTTTAGAACATTTAATCATTTTGTAGATAATGACTCCCTATTGTGTACAACAAGTCTTACCTAACACAACTGCTTCTCAACCGTTAGTCCATCACTTAGGAACACTATAGCAAAAAAATGTCATGATTATGACCTAATAACCTAACGAAGTATTGTACGGTTAATTTTTTTACACCATTGTTAACCATTTATCATAGCGCTAGGATGGCGGTATTTAAATTAAAATTTGACTAGCTGTTTTCATCTAGAAGTATAAAACTTCAAATAATTTGTTTGTTTTATTAATTTTGCATCTTTTTATGTACAGATAGTGCTTATGACACAAGAGATGAAAATATTGACCCACGCAATGGACCCCTTCGAAAGGCAGGGGTTCGATCACCTATTTTAGTAGACCCAGTTTATCAAACGGGAGATTATTCTGGAAGAACACCACGGCCAGCACCCAGGGTAAAACCAGAAGCAAATGAAATAGCAACTAAATCAATGGGCACTGTAGGAAAACTGTTTACAACACAAGAAAGGCGCTATGATGAATATACAAAGCCCAGTAAGCATTATCTTGATTTGTTTTAGTTAATTTATGAAGTGTCTACAACAAAACTATTTTTGTGAATTATTATTTTGGTAAAGATATTAACTATAAGTCCCCTTAGTCACAGGACACTCTGCTGACAGCCTGTTATAAATAGCAGTTTAGGTGAAGTTTGCAGATCTGCCAACCGGTGTATTGGCTGCAATCATAGATACTGAAAATATACATTGTACACTGGTATAAATTTTGAGAAAATTGGCATCTTCAGTATTTATGAGTACAGTATACAGAAACAACAATTAAAATTGATTAAAAATATAAAACTAAAACGTATTAAAATCTCAAAGTTTGAACTAAGTCTGAAAATCAACAGTGACAAGTAACTTAAGTGACGCAAACAATATTTCAAAGAGTAATATGCGAAAGGAACTGTATAAACAGCGGCACACGATATAAAACAGTTGCTGAGATATAAGTGATATCTTATCTTGTGTTGAAGGTATCCTGTACATATATATTTTGTGTAAATAGCTTCCAGGGTTAGCCAACAGCTGTAAATTGTTTGGGTGTTATATTTTTAATCAATATTATTATAAATGTTGTTTTCGTATACCCATGGTTACTATAGTTACCAACTTAGACCAACTATATATCTTATATTACAGTTAATAATAATTCACAGATTCATGAATACCTTTTGCTGCTAATGCTTCCTTTTTTATGTATACTGTACTATCAGGAATTGCAGTGCATCTCAGTATTACAGTTTTAAATAACATTTTTATACATACATGAAATTTCAAATACCAAATAGAAATAGTTCTAACTTTTCAATTTTATTGACAGAAAAACAACCTAAAGATCACACAGTAGAAAACGTGAGAAGAATGCGGCAAATACAGCGAGAGTCAAGAGCAAAGGAAAGAGAAAAGATTCAAACGAAGAATCCAAGTCCTGTTAAGGCCTTGTGGAAGTCATCTCAATATAACACAGTGGAATCTAAAGTTAAAGAATTTATGCAGGCATGTAGCTTGCTATGTTTGTAAATCGGGATAATTATATGCAGCTAACCCTTCCAGTAATATGTTTAAAGTAAAATAAGAAACAGGTTATAGTTTGGCACTCTTGAGGTTAACTTTATATATTTTTTTATATTTAATAAAATATAATGTTAACCTTAAGAGTGCCAAACTATACACTGTTTCTTATTTTACTTTGTAATTTGGTTAACACGATTCAGACAACATCAACCTAGTAATATATTTGTTACACTCAAACTCACATAATCAAATTGTTTTTAAATTGTCTCTAGCAACCAACTTTTCAAGAATATTATACAGCACAGACACACAAGTCAACTTAGTGTTAACTTTTCCTTTGCAGGATCCACCAAAGGCACCGCGGACAATTCATGATAAGTTAGAACGACCGCATTCTGCACCTCCTCGTTCATCCGGTGACATGAGTCATCATACTAACACAGGCGCTTTGAAACCACGAAAATCTACAACTCCAAGACATGTGTGTTTCATGAACTATCCTTGCATAATGTACATTTAGTGGTGATGTAATGTTTTGCATTATCACAGCATTTTTTGTAAAATAGTAGTTTATTTTAATTTGTATGTAATTACACTTGTTTTAGGCTACTGGCAAAATCAATTTCGTTTCTCGCAATGCGCAGCTTGCAAGATCTTATGAACTGGGCCGTTCTCGATCCGAACTTGCCATGTATGAGTCACAAGCAAAATACTCTGATGATTTGGATACCTACAATCTCAATGTGAAAGGAAAAACGCCATCCTAGTTAGTGTTGTTATAGTTAACTATATCCTTTAGCCAGAGCCAAAGGCATCATGCCTAAAGTACACATGGGACCCGGACCCCAGAAAAATTTTTCTTGAATTTAATTCAACATTCTTGTTGAAATAATATGCTGAACGTTAAAATCACAACGTTACAAAGTCTTCTATATATTTTATAGTAGAGTAGATTATGGTAAACTTTTTAAATGTTTTATACCCACTAGTGTGTTTAGAGGACACAGGTTGTCATAGAGTATGTTGTTTCCAGTTTTTTCTGCTACATAGAATGGCATGAACACTGTGGTAATAGGGTTTTCCTGCATGGAAATCGTAATTTGATAAAGCAAAGTCATTTCTCAAAATATTTCGCAGCCAGTGTGGGTGTAACTGAACAAGTACTTTTTATTATAAGCGTACTTAAAGCTGTTTTTGAATAGATGCACACTGACTGCTGTAAGCTAGTATGCTCATTTGAAAAAATGTATACTGAATTCCTGTTTTCTAGCTGATTCCAAGGTGCGATTTCAAACCACAGTTTAAAAAGGTTGAAATATCAAGTTTAATATTTACCAACTTATAAACCATCCTTTGTAAAGTATTCTGACACATGCTTAAAATTTGTTGTTTTTTTAAACCCTCCAAAATTGTTTGTTTGTTTGAAAGTGTGTTGAGTTGAATTTGACTTTTTTTCAACCTGGTTGATTGATTGATAGATGGGCTTGCTAAAACTAATTCAAATGCTTTCAAAAAATACAGCTTTGGCGACATTTATTTGCAAACCGATCCCGGTTTACTTTCTACGTTTATAATAATAATCAAACCCAGAAAACTATCCTCAAACAGTCCTACTTCACTGCACACACCACTATAGTAGTAATAGTAGTTCTGCTACTGCCTCCACTACTAAAAAAATTGTGCACTACTTCCCAGCTCTAATATCTGATATTCATGTTATTTTGCTGTTAAAGACATTAAATATTTTTCAATTGTTTTGAAGATGATTTGACTTCGTAAACTTTTTCTATGGCTAATTTGTACTAAACTTGCGTATCTCTGCAGCTTGCGATCCAGACAAAAGTTGTGGGAAAAACAGGAGAGAGAAAGGGTCCGTAATATGCCAGACCCAACTGTACCTGAAGGTCATTCGGTAATGCCAGAGAAGGAACGACAAAACACACTTGCTACTCTAAAACAAAGTTAGTGATATTGACCTGTTGAAATTTAAATTATCTGAATAAATAACAATTATTTTTGAAATGATAGTGTAATGGGCATAAGTGCCTACTGGTAGGCTGTATATAAATTTAATGATGTTTTGATGGCACCATCCTAGTCACCTGTCTAATCATAGACCATATCCTTTATCCTTTTTTCCTCCCATTAATGCCCTCGCAAGTTTTCAAAAGTTAGTTTGAGCCAGGAAATGGAGGAGTATACTGTCTATATATATTAATTATTATCTATTTCAAGGTTATATTTTTTATCTTTTTGGGAATCAGAAGCCTATGATAACTTAAAGTAAAATGCATTGTTTTTAATTTATTGGTGAGATTGGTATTTTTTGTAAATCATTTAAAATATTTACGACAATGTTGTAATAACTTTTTTTTCAAATGTTCAATTAACAATCAAGGGTCAATAACAGAAAGTTGGATTAACCGTAATTCCAGATAAAATACATTATGCTAGCTGCTTCAATCTGTACTATTATACCATTTTACATTATATTGCCTATCAATATTTGTACATTAATGTTGAAAATGGATAACGACTTGTACATTAGTAGCGACAGGCATTATTGATTGATGTCAAAGATTTATTAGCCTAGATATATTTTGAAATTTCAACAACAAGGTGTTATCTTTTCAATAATGTATACTGTACTGTTGTTCAAGACCCATGTCTAGTCATCAGAAGCGTATGTGACACAATTGTGAAGTTCTCAACAAAAGTTGAATCTATAGGCCTACTATAATTATTATTATTGGACAAAACTTCTCGTGGTTTGTCTATATCAGGGGTTCTTAACCAGTGGGCGTGCGTAAATTTTCAAGGAGGCGCGAGCCCGAACGTACTTTACAACATATTTAATTTTGATAGATAGATAGATTTTGATTGATAGCTCTCTGGGATTAAACCTCGCTTTGAAGACCTAGTTACTAAAAAACAGTATCAAGTATCTCACTGATTCATGATCAATAAATAAAATGCAATTGCAACATTGCTGTTTGTTTGTATTTATTTATAAGTGTAGGAGGGCTTGAAGCAGAGAACCATTGCTCAAGGGAGGCCCAGTACCAAAAAGGTTAAGGGCCACTGGTCTATACTATACATTGGAAAACAGCGATAAAACATATAGCTTGTCCTTTTATTGATGGTAGTGTTTCAAAGACTTTTATTTCAAATTTTTAGAGCTAATTAGAGCTATATTTAGAGTTAAAATTTTAATAGTTTTCTTTATTTTAGCAAAACTTTTAAATGAATTACATTTGAATATTTTTAATTGTTTCTATCATTTATTTTTTAAAGTCTACTTAAGAACAATCTCAAATAATACAATATATAGCAAAATAAAAACACAAGATATAGGATGCCACTTTAGAATTAATTTTAATTCCTCCACACAAGCTTTCGCAAGCTTGTTTCATCAGACATACTAAGAGACAGAGAAGGGCAACCACTCTTTCTTGTAAAAAGAGCGTCACTTTTGCTTGCTCATACTAACGTTCTTCTATAAAGAAAAGAGCACACTCATTTGTTGCTCATGCTCCTACTCTTTTTGACAATTAAGAAATATTTTTATTTCGGTACAGTTGCGAACACCAATCATGTTCGTATGTTCCAAGCATCAAATTAGCATTGTAAAATATGGGTCTAACTGCAACTGTAATTGCATATCATTATATTTGTCGTAAATGTAATAAGAAATTTCATGAAATCCCAGCATTTTGAAGAGTTTTGTTTGGTTACACTTTCTGCAAATGACTAATAGACAACTAGAGTACTAAGAACCTTGTAGAATAGTGGATGCCAATGTTCAACAATTTAATATTCTTCACTTTTAAGTAGTGTTGCGTGTATTATATAATAATAAAGAACCTTAGTAATTATATAACGGAGCTGCTGTTGAAAAAGTTTGGTCCATATTACGTTGTTACGCGGTCTATTTTTTAGATGTTACGCAGACAAAACACTGATAACTATCTTTTTCTCTATAATTCTGTATGCATTCACTGTGTAAATGCAACTAAAATGTGTCCGTTATCTGCATTCGGATCCTGGCCGACATTGTCATTTTTTTGAAACCGGGAAATTGTAATGTGATATAATATCCGTTCTTTTGTAAGTATTGCTAAGACCGTAAATCGAGTATGGAAAGTATGATAGTGAAACCACTAAACTGTTAAAGTGAAATTAGACTTCACAAAGCCCACGACAACTATCGCTTTCGCGGCTCAAGCAAAAGTAGAACACACACTACATCAATGAAGTTACGATAAGCATTTAAGTTTGGTACAATATTTGTCAAATAATAAATCTGATTAATAATGACAACAATAGATAATCTTTACTTGCATTTTAACGTTCCTTTAACATAAAAATCATCGAAAAAATAGAAATTTTGTGAAATTGAAACTTGATACTAACTACTTGTGATATAAACCTGCTTTGACAACAGTGATATCACAGTAATATCATAAAACAGGCAGTAGCAGGAAAAATTACGTAATTACTTACGGTCATGTAAATTACGTAATTAAATTTTGAGTCACATGCAACATCATTTTCAAAGCAAATATCTATTAAGTTATAAAAATAACAGCAAATGAAGCTAATTACAACACCAAGCTGATAACTTGGCTAATTGTTGTCAGCTTAAAAAACATAGCATTTATACCGACCTGCTAATACACGGTTCTGATGTGCTGCTATGCTTTGTGCTGCGTATAATGTTAATTATTTTTCACCATGCGAAGAAAAAAAATTGTTTGTGTAAAGTTGGTCCCAAAGCAATAAATTTTTACTCACTTTTAAGATTATAGTCCTACAGAAGTCAAAAAAAAATTTTTTTCAATCCAATCATTTTGTGCTTTCATAGCGTTGTTTGTACAAAAGAAAGAGCAATGAGCAAATAACCTAAAAAAAGAAGCACGCTTGTGGTTTCATTACAAAGTTGAAAAAATGTTTACATCAACAAATGTGATTGATATTCCTACTACATAGACATAGCTATTGATATAAACAACCTTGTGACATTTGTGCTCGTCAGTTAAAATTGATAGTTTTGTAGACATGCCCTATTTATGGTCACTCTGTATATATTTAGAAGCTTTCCAGAATCTCAATTTAAACCCTGTTACTCACATTCTATATTGTAATAAAAAGTGCGTTATCTTAAGTGTCCAAGTAAAATTCCACACCAGTCTCACCAAGTTGCTTTTGCTTTGATGAAGTTACCATTCCTCCCAACACTTTTGTTCAAGATGTAGCTCGTGTATTTGCTATAATTACTGTAAATTGTGTCAATGGAAAAATACCCTTTTAGAATGCAAAAGAAATCCTACAGTTTATGTAGTCAAAGTATGTTTATGAAACTAAACAAGTGATATTTCATTAATATAATTTCATGTAGAAGTTTTAAGACTTTAGTTACAAAAAAGATGATCATTGTTGCATGTTCTATCATTTCACTGCCATGTAAGTTTTTCCAACAGCTTTGTGGTGTTTAGTAATCTGATAATGATGTTTAAATAAGCAATAACGTTACTTCATGTATGGATTTTCTTACATTTGGATCTTGACATAAGAATAACTAGTTGTTGGGTCCTACCTATTATGAACCCTAATTAAAGCACACTAATCATAATTATTACATTACAATGGGTGATGAAGATGTTATTTTACATCGAACCCACTATTTTTAAAGGAAACAGCCAAAAAAAATAAAATTTACATTTTCCTTTGCGATGTAAGTTCTGCTATTTCGGCAAAATTTGTTTGTTTTCATGGTGGACAAATAAGACGTTGAAATCACCATTGCTAAAGACATATGCATTTTTGATCAACTTTTAATATTTACGAACTGAAATGTAGCACACTTATGCGTCCCACTGCCAGCAATATTGCTTTTCCTTTCGAGTGATCCACATTTGCGCAAGTTAGGCTGGTATTGTCAACGTTCTGCTTGTAAATTTTCAAAATTTACTGTGTTTGGTTTCAGTGTCGGACACATAAAAGAATCAAACTTTAATCTTATTTGTGTTTCAAGAAAGCATATCAAATCGAATTGGCTAGTACTCATTTATTTGATTTTCAAATCACGGTGGGCATTCCAAGTTAAAACTCCAAACGTCCATTACAATAATTTGCTTTTTTAGACTTTGTTGCTGAGGATAAATTACCAACACGAGTTATGGAATGGTTTTAATAGCAATTAATAGCAAGTTGTCTAATAATTTCAAAATTGATCCCACTGGGTGATTAGTTGACCACCTCTGGCTTACACTTACTAATTTAGAGTTTTAAACTGTTAAAATCAATTTCAAACAAAAAATCAACTATTAGAATCAAATCAGTTTCATGGTGATTGACTGTAGTCTGTATTTCCTTCATCTAAATTCACTCTTTTTAAAATACCAGTATTTTATAACTTTCATCTGTTTTAGCTTTTTTTGTAAATATTATAGCAGTTACTTCACGCATTTTCGAAAAGCAAGAGAAGACCACCAAAAGCATGTATCTAAGCCGGTCAACCTGTGAAAATGGATTGGTAGCCAGGCATCATAATCCATTTAGCTCTATTACACAAACAATTTATTATGATGATCAGTCTGCTGAACAGTGGGCAAACGTTTCAGGATCAAGCATCTATGCAGAAAGGCCTGGTGATGGAAAGTTGAAATTTAGTCCCCAACCACCAAGCTATGACAGACCTACTAAAACTAACAATTATGTTGAATTAATCGGTTCACAGAAAGACTATGACTATTATGATGTGAAAAATGATGATTGTGAGCTGATGTATTCAAATAACACTCGAAAGCCCTGTGTAAATATTTCTGCAAAGTACGGAAGTCCCGTGTATGTATATGCACCACGAAAGGTCACAAATGTGGTTCCTATGACCCAAAAATATACCCAGAATTCTTATGAGGAGCCTGTGTACACCTCAAGAAAAGGCACATATTACGATGACACAATCTTAAATGGTTCTGTTCAAGCTTGGGAAACAGAAACAGACCCGCTTGCCAGGAAATATGTCACATTTGAAGATGAACAAAATACATCATTTCCTAGTTTTCATAAATTGGAACCAGCACTGATGTTTGCAGACCAAGCCCGATGCCCACCAGAGCAGTATCGAGTGAAAACAACATACAGAGACTCTTTTGGCCTGAATGAAGAGGTTGGCTATAACTAGGAGATCATTGGTTTGCATGGACGATTTGCAAATGTATTAAAGATAATTAAGCGACATACACCATTTGTTTAATCTTATTTTTTACATTGCCACAAAGAAATTAAAAACAGGCAAAATGAAACATTTAAGATTTTGCTCCTGCATTCTTGCAACTCACCATGTGAATCGATGCCTCTCACAAGTAGAGCATGTACATTGAAAATCACCGCTGAGTTAAAATGACTGATTCCTTTCTGCCGCATGTTTCTTGTAGTTCCTGCACCAGGTTAACAAACAAGCAAACTACTTGTTATTCTTTTTTAAAGTATGAAAGTCAGTTTAACTTTCAGCTTTGTATCTTCAGGTTTCTTACAAAAGTTTCTCAAAGTTTGGCGTGTAGTAGATTGGTTAATCAACTAAATTACTACTAATTAAATGTAAACTAACTCAGTTTCTACTTTAAATTATGATGTTATGTACTGTATTTTTAAGGTGACCTTATCGTTGATCACTATTGCTGTCTATTTATTTACAGCACAATACTGTAACATTTTGTACCAATCAGTCAGCTACCAGATTTCAGAAATGTGCATATATCAGATTTGATGTACACGGAAGCTTTATTGATAACAATAACAGTCATAACCTTGGTGTTCTTCTAATACAGTAATCTAAGTAGTAGTAAACTAAGTACAGTAAAATAATTTTGGGAAACAATTGTTCAACACCAATCTCATGTTTTCGAGCTTCTTTTCAGGAATCATTTCTTCAGTTTGCATTGTTTTGATTATTGTTCCTTGCTACAAACTTTACATACAACTATATGTACCTATTTGTCTTTGTTTCACAATTGTTCTTAATTTATTTATTTATTTATTAAGCACAACAAGAACTACTGGAGAGACACCGACTCCTCCCAGTACGTTCAGCCGACTCTCTGGGAGTACGAAACAGGAAGACGGAGTTGGAGCGACGGATCATTGAGGTTGATGAAGCAATAAAAGTATTTGAACGTTCAAGAGTTTTTGTCAAAATGGGGGAATAGACAACTGCACTGAAGTTACTGCAACAATTTCACCATTGCTGTCTTTCTTTTGTGGAGACCACATGGTATTACTAGGATTGGGTACAATGTTTATAGAGGTTGTCATGTATGTTTCTGGAGTCTAAACCTCATGCAAGAAGCATATTTATTATTTAGTTTGTGGTTTTGCCATTATTGGCATCATGTGATTATGCTTAATCATTGCTAACTTCTTTGACTATAAATCATTCATATGTTTACAGGTTTTGATACAAATAATTTCTAACTGAGTAAGTTGACTGTAAGAATCTAGCATTGCCATAACTAAAGTTTAGCTTTATGAGCACAAAATAGTTTGTGTAGTTTTCTTGCTTCTTTTAAGGATATGAAAGACCACTTGTCGCAAAACTGTGATCCATTGTTGACTTTTATTTTATACTGTTCTCTTTATATTCTTTATCCCAAGTTTAACCTAGAAGATTTTATGTTGTGTAAAGTTTTCGGATGGACTGTGATTTATGCAAATGTATCACTATCATCATTGTGATTATGCTCCATATGCAGTAGTGATAAATTTTAGAATGTATATGTTCATTGTGTTTTTATTTGTACTAAACATCCGCTGTACTGTATAATATTTACCTGTTTAGGCATGTTCTAACAATTGTGCACCAGTGGTAGGACAATTGACTTGAAAAAATCATCAATTTTTTGAAAACCAGCATACGAAGATTTGTTTTTTAATTGCTCAAAATGATTTCCTTTGTGTTTCAATGCATACACCTTTTGTTCGACATAGATTGTCAGTGTCTCACTCTCAGACACAGACTAGAAAGACATCAAATTGCACATTTATTTTGTTGATAACTCATTGGTGTGTTGAAGTGAACTCATTAGATCTTATAGTAAAGGGAATACTTGCAAAACATTTGTAACGGAAGTCCTATATTTTACAATGTTAAAGATTTAAATAATACATATATAATTATGCTGTTTTGTTATTTGCATGTGGTATACTGTACATACTGAATCGTTGTACAATGTTAGCTTTACAAAACTACAATAGCCGTTGGCACTGACCTCAAAATATTTTTGTTGTTCTGAATTTTTAGGTTTAAAATTAGGTGGTTGGCTATTATACATTGTGTTTCTTTTGAGTGAGTAAGAAAAAGATCTATTGCAATTTTTGAATTATTTTTAACACAGATGACAGACCCTTAAATACAATTTTTTTGTTTTCACGAACCCCTAGTACAAACTTTTCTCCTTGCTTTTGACAGATGTTATTTTTAAAGGGGAGCAAGATAATGTTTAAAAGCTCGAAGTTTTTCTGTCAAAGAATGGGGTTGAAATTTCTTTTTATATAGAGTTGTTCTTAAATTAGTAGTGACAACCCCCAGTCAAGTCACACCTAGGACATCAGAACCCTTGATCTGATGTGATTCTCACACTGCCCTAACTTGAAATATAACGTAACACTGTATGGTAAAGACAATCATAAATATTAAATGCACGCCTGGCACTGGTTGCTAAGTCCAATACTATTTCACTTTCTGACAAACAGTCTTTAATAAACTGAATGTTGACAATAATTTTATTTTGCATTAAAGCCATACAATATACATTCAACATGCCCTTACTAGAATACAACATTGAGATACTCTTGATTTCTACTGTATTCAATTGGTCATATTCACCATTCTGCCAAACGACTTAGTTGAACAATACAGTTTTCACACAAAACGCTAAGTCACAAATACATTTCATTTCAACATTTAATTATTATTTAAGAGGTTCCCAACTCATTATTGCACTAATGGTTTGAGCAATTTCTTCATTGTAAAACTACCATTTCCTTGTACTGCATTCTTTACAACAGGCTATAAAGCACTTTCTCACTTTACATTACTATTAAATGATTAACAGGATGATTTAACCAATGTAATGATATATCACACAAATGGTTATCAAAATCAACAAGGTCCTTATGCACTCTGTGTTCCAGTAAGTCCTGAAGTGTTTCAAAGCAACCAGCTTCAAATCTTATTTTGTCCTGAGCTTGCTTTTGCCATTTTCCACTAATCTTATCATAAAAACACAAAGACTCTGGTGTTGCAACTTTTTTATTGTCCACCATCACCAATCGGCACCCTGTGTTGTTTTCAAGGATTTTATCAGCTATTTTCTCAGCAAACAGTGAAGTTACTGTTGAGGCATTCAAATGCTCAGCTGCTTCATAATATCCAGCTATCCAAAGATCATTTACATGACAATGGGCATCAACATGAGCAAGAGCAATCTCTAACATTGGCAAGAGCTGCAGGCACTGGTGAAAAAGTGGGATGACATCTACAATTTCCAGTACTTTGTTCTCTTTCTTGAACTGCCTCGCAAGTAGTAAACCATTTACTGCACAATGTGGATATTTGGCAAGGTGCAGCTGAAGTTTTACAAAAGCACGGCACGAAATTTCAACATCCTTTGTAGAAGACATTGTTTGTAAGCTTTTAAACAAGCAAGTTTGATAAATATGTACTTCTTAGTTATTAATAATAATTCCTGATTATGTAAATGTGACCTGTGATCAGCTCTAAAGTGAGAATAATGCAAAATCATGTTTACTTAAAACATTCTCAGAAAAACTTTATTGTTTAGGTAAATTTCACCAAATTTAATGTTGCAAATTTATTGTTGGCCACAGGAGATTTGGTTGCGTAACGGTTGTGCCAAATCAAACAAAATTAGGACTGGTGAGAATTAGACTAACATACCTTCAAATTTTATTATTATTTGTAGTAAATCTTCCAGCAAAAAAAACAATGTCAATGATCATGCTTAATAATTGGATTCATGTTTAATTTGTCACATCTCTACCAGTACAGTAGTAAAGTACAGGAACTAATGGGATTTTTGCGTCGAATGGGAAGTTACACACTGGCAATAAGCAGTTGTGTTAAGTTAACGTTAGCAGCTAACGTAATCTACTAGGCTACTTACAGTGGTCCATCCCATAGACCCTTTTCCAGTTACCTACACCATTTTTTGGGTGGCAAGCTTTTTTCGATCCCCTATACTTAACAATGGAAACTATCAACCCACTTTAATTCTGTTCTAAATTACAAACGCTCTGGGCATTGTATTGTAAAGATTTCGCTCAGCTGAGTTGCGTCTGAATTCCTTTACGGCGTAAAAGTAAAGTTTACGGCATAAAAAAATAATTCGAAAATATGTTGCCTATTTCATATTTAAGTCACTGTAATATAAGAACCGGGCAACATATTTTCAGAAGTTTTTTGAAGAATTACGAAGAATTCACATGGCTGTAAACCAAAAGTCCTGTCATTAACATCAACCAATAGCCTACAATACAACAAGATGAAGATGATAGAAAATATAAATGACTGCAGAGAAATGATCGTATTGGAAATGGAAGGCAATCAGTGTTTCCTTTCCAAACTGTAAAATATATCAATTTTGAAATTTAATTTGCTGACAATCATCATTTTTAAAGCTCTCTGTGGCTAACCTATAAGCAACAAATTCAGTCTATAAGTTTAGGAACTGGTGAAAAACGCTATGATTCAACTAGGAAAATCGTATTGCACAAAACTATACTCTATCGAATGCGTTTTTGGTACGAATGAAAATCATGAAAGGCTCACGTACGTATTTGAATCACCACACTTTCGCATGCAATTCTTTAAATTAAATTACATACTTACTGACGTAATTACACACGTAAAATCCCATCGTTTTATGTGTACGACCACCTAAAATTTTCTTTTAAATAAAGTTGCCTGATAATCATTTTCACTTCTGCTACAAACTGTGACATAGCGATCACAGTGATTGCTTACATAACTATTTAACCCTCTGGCAAATTATATTTAAAAAGGGACCGCATCTTTATCAGACACACCTAGTGGTTTAACTAAGAACTGAAATGTAGTACTAGTGGTGATCACGTTTAAATGACGGGCTATTAGCCAGACGGTCGAACTAATAAAACAAATGGAAGTTAATATTGGTTTGTCTGAACGTATGCATGGCATTCTTAGGACAATGTCATGTTATTCCTCAGCATTTATTCACGCCTTAACATGAGATTGTGGAGAGCTCAATTGCTAGTGGTGCGATACCGGGAAAATGCTATTTAGTGGTCGAATACTCGTGTGGCAAAATAATATTTCGCACCATTGTTTGTTTGTTTTTCGTGTGTTTCTCCACGCTTTTATTTTTGCTAGTTAATTAATTAATTATCAGTTAGCTCTTATTCTGTTTGTTATCACCATGATTTCTCTTGTCCACTGCTTTATTTCATGTTGTTTTCTTTGCCGCCTCAAGTATTTGGATGTGGTCGAACGCGGAATCATTACGTGTCCTTTTTCGGTTGGTGTACCGCATGGGCTTTAGGTGGGAGTGGTTGCCTTCCTAAGAAAACGTGGCCTTCGAAGTCAGGAAGGACACGAGCGTTCAGGACGAGGACCGGTCGTTTTTCTTGGTCCCTCAGATCTGCTCTCGTCGCTTTTATCGACTTATTTTGAACGTGTGTCCCGAAAGTTAAACCCCAAATGGAGAGGAGTGTTTTTAATCTCATTTAAAAATACAATCGAGCTACATTGAAAAACGTTCTTTGGTTTTGAGTGGGCTGTGAAAGTGGTAGAAAAGGATCTGGCAAAAGAAAACCGGTAACACTCGCAAATTGTCAATCGCTCCACTTTGCTCGATGCTTGCCCGCTTCCACGCATCGAGGACATTGTCAACAGGGTTGGAAAGGATAAATAAAAGCTCTTTCGATCTACGGTCGGCCTACCACCAGGTACCGATTCGAGCGGAGGAACGCCCATTCACTGCGTTTGAAGCTTTGGGCTGCCTTTATCAATACAAAAGACTTCCTTTTGGTGTTATAAACGGTGTGGCCGCTTTTCAAAGAGTGATTGATGATTTCATTCGACGCCAGAAGCTAAAAAAGGCATTTGCTTATTTGGACGACGTAACAGTTACTGGTTCGACGATTGAAAAACACGACCAAAATTTAGAAGCTTTACTAAATGCCGCGAAGCTTACCGGATTAACTTTCAACAAAGAGAAGTCGAAACTGTGTCAGCAAACCATAATCCTACTTGGGTATCAGATATCCCACAATCAAGTGAAACCGGACCCCGAAAGACTCCGCCCACTACTTGACATGCCTCCACCGAAGTCCCCCCCCGAGAACTTAAAAGAATTTGTGGTTTGTTTGCATACTACTCCAAATGGATCGAGAATTTTTCCGGAAAAGATGGCCGCCTTTTTAAAGCTACCAATTTCCATTTGAACGCTAAGACGTCAAATGCTGTTGCAGAGCTAAAAAGAAGAAATTGTTAAAGCTAGTCTCAATAGTAGGCTATCTGTGAAGATCTGCCGTTCGAGGTTAAGTGCGATGTGTCCGACTACGCCGTTGCAGCCACTTTGCCACAAGGAGAGGGCCCAGTAGCGTTTATGTCTCGGACATTCAGTAAATGTGAGCTACATTATCCTTCTATTGAGAAAGACGCTACTGCTATTATTGAAGCGGTCAATAAATGGGACCACTACCTTAAAGGGAGAATTTTCACATTAGTAACGGACCAACGATCGGTTTCCATTATGTTCAGTAAAACCGATTAAGGAAAAATCAAGACAAGAAAATGCTGATGTGGCGTCTAGAACTGAGTTCTGTCCACTATGAAATTCGCCACAGGCCTGGGAAGGAAAATGTTGTCCCTGACGCCCTTTAAAGAGTTTGTGCCACAGTGGATTGCCGGAAAGACTTGTCATCGCTTCATGATCCCCCTGAACATCCGGGCTACGCTCGACTCTATCGTTTCATCCGTGTTCGAAACCTTCTATACACCAGCAAGGAAGCAAGAACCGCTTGTAAGTCCTGTCATGTTTGCGCCGAGATTAATCCTCGCTTTTTTAAAAGACCGCCTGAAACACTCGTGAAAGCTACTCACCCGTGGGAACGTTTGACTATGGACTTCAAAGGATGCGTTAAGGGGACGAAACCCTATCTATTCTTGATGAATTTAGTCGTTATCCTTTTGTTTATCCTTGCAAGAAGATGTCTTCAGACACATTTATCGATTGTCTCTGCGATATTTTTTGCTTGTTTGGTTTTCCGGCATATATACATAGTGATCGAGGATCCAGCTTCATGAGTCGGGAACTTAAAGATTTCTTCCAGGCTCGAGAAACTGCGACGAGATATTCTACTCCGTATCATCCTCAAGGGAGCTCGCAATGCGAAAGAGCCAATCATACAATTTGGAGAACCATAAAGCTGCTTTTATCCTCAATGCCTACGTTGATGCTAAATCAATTAAGGAACCGTACTGCAACATCGATTTGTGCGAAACAAAAGCAATCCAGTCTCCAATCCTGTTGAATTAATGATAGTGAACCCCACTTTCGCTCGAGTTAAATATCCAAATGGAAGGGAGAGTACGATATCAACTTCCGACCTTGCACCTTACCCACAAGTAAACCCAGCTAACGATGAAATCGAGCAAGCCGCAACGTCGGACGTCACTTCCCCATTATGTCAACCAGGAATACGTTTGTCTGCAGGCATTAGTGACAATGCGCAATGAGAGACTCACATTCAAAAAGATGGACACCAGTAAGCGTCTTCTGGGGAAGCTGATTCACAAACCCCGAGTATCAGGTGCTCCACGAGAGAGATACCTTCACAAAGATATGGCGTAGGGACTTTGTAGTTTTCGATATTGAAATTACTTATTATTATTATTACTTAATAATTATTTAGTTGGAGGAGAATGTGGTGACATTCCTTTGTCTTCCTTTTCTGCCTCACGCATAATCACGCCCCCTTAATTGGTTCTTGTGTTGTGTTTCATCTGTACGACGTTATTCAGTAGTAAGCGTAGTGTCGGCGGGTCGGCTACATAATGCTAAGAGATTATTATCTATATAAACGTTATATAATTTACAGTCATGTCTTACGTAACTAATTATATTTTATTTTAGGACTGGCAATACTGTTTTAATAAAGCCTTACTTACTTTTGGTTGTATATCTGAGTTCCAAGGTTATGACACTTATTTCTCTATGTTTATAATTTTCCACTTAGCTTGGATCAAAATTTTGTATTTTTAACAAGTTTAGTAAGTTACATATTAATGATGATAGCAAAAATTCAAACCGAATTAATAGGGTTATACATACATCAAACACGAAGTCTCGTCTTTACAGAAGTTATTAAATATAAAAACTTGTTTGTTCTCAAAGCTTCAGAGCCCATAATATTTTTTTAATTTATTTTATAAAATAGAGGAAGAACAACATAAATAGAAAACTAGCCTATACAACAATGGCCAAACAACTCTTTGGCAGCATCATCAGCAATACTCTTTTCAAAATTACTTTGACGTTATGTAGCCTGTAAACCATGCAAACTTTAAGAAAACTTGATTACCTTGTCAAGAAAAACGAATTAGGCTACATTTTATGACCGACAAAGACAAATACAGTAAAGCGATGCCTAAACAGATTTTTAGAGGATCATTTTTCGTTTTTTATTTGATCAAGCAATCACTTTATTCTTTCGATTGACGTCTAAACATTGCAAAGGCCAATTAAAATTTTATTTTAAGTTAAGCAATTCTATTTTAAAGAAATAGCTTTGCAAGGTAATAGGCCAATTGTTTAACTAAACTCTGGTTTTACTATTAAGGATTTATACATACTGTCCCATCTTGTTTTACCATGGTTGTTGAAAATGGAATAAGAAATTAATTCTTTTTTATTTGGTAGGCCCAAGCTGCTCAACAAATAGTAGTAAAAATTTGGTTTGAACTCATGCACTTAATTTTGAACAATGCCACATCTCACCGAATATTTCCAAACTTGTTAGAGAAAAACAGTGCCAAACTTCACATTGAAATATCGACGTGTAGTAGAAACTTTGTTGACTTTACTATATCTTGCATGGTATGTTTATTGTTCTTATAATTGTAAAAGAGGATAATACGTATTTCTAAGATTAGGATTTTGGTGAGAGGGTTTTAATTTTAAATTAGCAGTAAACACTCAAGTGGCCCGCGCAATAATTCGTAAATCGCATGTGGCCCTTTGGCCAAAAAGGTTGGACACCCCTGATATAATCCATAAAAAGATTAACCAAATCATACCTCCTTTTTGGCTTAGATTCGCTTTCTAAAAAGTGTCCAATCATGGGCAGAGGGAGCATTGGGCCATGGCGCCCCTCACAAACACAATGTTTTGGGGCCATAATATTTTTTACGTCTTCCTTCTTTTTCGTCTGTCGCATTTCCTAGTTTACGACTATTTACAAAATATAATTTATAGGAAAACATGTAAGCAGGTATATGACGTTTTGAAAGTACACACCATAACTTGGCAGCTATTTTACGTAACTGCCTAAACTAAATAAAGCTATCAAAATTATGCAGAAGAATTGGTTTAAGAATTTGTTATCGACAAATTTTAATTTTGGCATGCTGTCTTTTACAGTGGAATTATTCTGGTAAAGAATAAGTTTATTTGCGCTTTCCTTTCTCGGACTGCAAAAATGGTTCCTAAATTACAAAGCTATAGCCCCAATAGTCCCAGGATTGCTTGGCGAAAAACTGAAAAATGGCTGAAAGACGGAAGATCGAGAAACGAAGTGCGAAGTAAAACAGCCTGTACTGCTTTTTTGTTGTTATGACGCTTGCAGTGAGCAACCTAATGCACAATTGCATGTAGACATAGTTCTCTTTCCACCATATAGTTGACTTTGGACACCAGCAGATAGTCGTTTCTTCAGCAGGTGGTTGGGCACAGTCTAGTACAGGGATGTCCAGCCTGCGGCCCGCCTGAGATTTTTGTGCGGCCCGCTAGTCATTTTCACTCCAAAAGTATGTACTTTATGTACCTATTTTTCTTGAAATTTAATAGGTTTTGCGGCCCATTCAATTATTTCAAGTGACAATGCGGCCCACTATAATAAAAGGTTGGACATCCCTGGTCTAGTAGATAATCTTCATCGCGCTACACTGCACCATATAATATCACGTTTTAATTCCTTTTGTAAAAACAGTAAAAATGTGTTTAGGAAACCTTTATATAGTTTTTGATTTATTCGATTGATTGATTTTGAATTGTTTTGTTGTAATAAACTGTAGAATTTTATTTCACGTCTTTTTGGGAAGTTCCCTTCTAAATTACCTTATTTGTGCTTCCCCGTCCCTAGCTCCTTTGCTCAATTTGCATGTTTTGCTTTCCTTCATGTATTTATAAGCCTCACACTGTTGCTTTGCTTAAGTCTGTTCATCATTCCGGCCAGGTTCAGCCAAAGCTTAAAGCCACTTTATGTCTTGAGGCAAAAGTAAATAAAGTCATTTTAAATTTATATAGGTGTGTGTCTACAAGTACAGTGACAACCCACAAGCTGAAGAAAATAAATTACGGTAAGTCTGAGCGTGCCCCAGCACTCACTCAACCTGGCTGTAACATTAACCAAATTATTGTGTTTGTTAAAAAACAAAGTTTCGTTTATTTTGTAAGTATTTTTACTTAGCTATGCTATAAAAAGTGAAATTAAACCAGGGTCGATTTGTACAATGTCAAAAACATTTAAGTATTTTTATTTTGTTCATTTTTGGCTGCTTTTCGATACGTGCTCCCACATACTCAATAGAACATAGGCACAGCTAATTTTCATAATTAGCCCTTATTTTCAACCGAATTCTTGTGCAGTTTTGATAGTTTTTTAGTATCATTACTAATCTTCAATCTTTACTCAGAAACGCTGTGCGCGTTCTATTTGAATTACTTTAGTTGAAGTACTTCCGGCTTAAATGCCATAAAATTGCAAAGAAAGCAACTAGCGCAGGAAACATAATTTATTAACAATGTACATATGTAATGCAACATTCATTCTTTTTATTAAGTAATTGAATCCAACTCTTAATACACAAGCCTATGAAAATGGTTCCTCGTTTTTATTAAAAGTTAATAACTAATCTGCCTAATACACGCCTGTAATTACTTGTGCTTCACTATTTCCACCGTTATTGCACCTTGCTTTTCGCAACATTTGCTATCGCCACAGCCTGTTATTTTGAACAATGACTTTGCACCTATTAATTATTATCGTTTACTGCATCGTCTTGTCTGTAAACTCTGCATTTCGCATATTACTCTTTGTGCCTTAAAATCTAAAATCGGCTACTGGGACCAAGATGGATCTATTAAGCGGACTGTAATTGTAACAATGAAATTACACCGTTAGTGTACGTGACAATGCATGAGCTAACATGCATGCAGAATTCCAAAAAGTATTGATTAGATTTGGGAAAATCTCCTGCTCTTAAAGGTAATAAATTATTTAGAAGCTCTTATAAAAGTACGGTATTTATGGGCGTGGTTTCCATGTTTTTTAAGCAAAGCCATATGTAGCTTGGTAAATGGACGATATTTCTTTAGAGCAGGCAGGTGTTCATTAGTTTACCGGACTTTAGCATCGTAATCTTTTGTTTGTATTTCATCAATGTGTTGTGTAAACTAAACTCATACAAATACGTTTTTGTGTTATGATGGCGATTAGAAGTACCCAAAACTTCTTCAAGCAATAACAGCATGTATTGTAGAGTAAAACAGACGGATGTGGACAGTGGCATCCCTTCCCAGCTCTGTAACTATCATCCTTCACTTCACTTTCACCTTCTGTATGAACGTTTCAGCACAGGATAACTGCTAGTGGTTAATTTATGTAAAAATGTTATACCAGCCTAGAAATTCTATTCGTTTGGCACTGCTAGTCTGCTGTATTTTAATAGTTATTTTCGCCCTTTTGGCGGTGGAATGCGATGGAAAATCTTACACGAGAAGAAATTCTAAAAAACGTACAAATTCCAGAAAAAAATCGAATTATAATAACAAGCACAAAGTAAG
Source organism: Clavelina lepadiformis (assembly GCF_947623445.1). NCBI lineage: Eukaryota > Metazoa > Chordata > Ascidiacea > Aplousobranchia > Clavelinidae > Clavelina > Clavelina lepadiformis. The sequence continues at coordinate 8,656,212 of NC_135246.1, forward strand.
CGATTCTTTCAATTGGTACCCGTCAAAGACGACAAAAAAAAGAAAAAAGTCATTGGGAAAATATGGGAAAGGAGGGTAAGTTTAAGTTTACTTGTATATAATGTTCTGTGTTTTGAACACTCACGCACTTTTTGCTTACGGAATTTTATAGTATTGCAGGAAGAAAATACAAATACACTAGATATCACCATCACAAAAATAATAAAAATGCTGTGAATGATACTAAAGATACTTATAATATGTTTTACAGAATTGCGGCAGGCGCTGTGTTGATACCAAGCGTGATATATTTAAATCGTAGACGGCATTATTCATTGACTCGGAAGATACCCACCACTAATTCAAGCTATATGTAAGTTTTGCAAAAGTAATGCATTTCATTTTATTGTAAGCAGATTCAATAAACACTTCAAGAAAGTGATTAATGAAGTAATGCGATATTATAAACCCAAAATTAGAATACATATTTAAAGCCAGAGTGAGTCAGCTTGTAAATTGTAAACAGATATGTATTTCGCCCACAGCGGGCATCATCAGTCTGTGGTATAAATAAAAGGAACTGTGGGCGAAATATACATCTGTTTAGAATTTACAAGCAGACTTTTGGTTTAATTTTTTACTAACTATTTTTACTCTTGCCAGTACAATTTAGCCGATCCACTGATCGCTTGTTACTTGTTAGCTGACGATTTGAAATTTTCAAATCCAGGTTTAGACAAGGTTTTATAAACCATGCATAAATCTAACAATAGCACAAATTATTAAGCAAAGATAATAAAAATTTGTTTGTTTGTTTGTCCTTTTTTTCTGACACCACATTTTCCTGTTATATACTGTAGCTACTACAATTCGTCGGATCTTAGTACTGGCTTCAACGTGAACAACAATACATTTTGGACTCCCTTATTGTTACCATTGGATAAGAAAACAGCAATTAATTGCTTGATTGTACCAAGAAATATCAGTAAGCACATTATCTAATAACAAATAGTTTTATAATTGTATAACGTGCCATTATCTAATCATTTTCTTCCAATTAGCTATTAGCCCTTTTTCAAATTTCAAACAAAGTTTGTCCTAATAAACATTTCTTGAGTACAAAAATTCGTTGCAGCGGCGCCGCTTTGTGTGGATGTGTTTACACGGTATATCACCAACGACACCAAATTCATGACACCGAAAGAATTCATGATTAATTCGAAGCAAAGTGCACCTTCGCAATCGGTAAATGATATCAACCTGTGTTGTGATGGTGACAGTGGATCAATAAATCTTACTGCAACAAAACTCTCATTGCTTGGATTGGCTTTACTTGCTGTTTTTGCTAATATGTAAAGGTAGATATAAACCAGACTTCCGTGACTGTGGTTGTTGTTATTATATACTTTTGCTTTCATAGTAATCCAAAGTTTAACTTTACAGGGATATTGTTTGCAAACGGAATATTATATTGGAAATTACTTGCTTTAAATAAAGCTGGATTGATAACTGGGTATAATTGGGTAATACGTTAAAATAAATGTGCTACTTTAAATTAATTATGTTAAATGACGAGATAAACGCAGTTTCACTTCGTAGTTAATAGCTTTCCAAGTTTATGATACTATATATTTCGCTTCTTTTGCATGTTGTCCACATTATTTGATGTGTATGGACAGACTCCATGATTGAAAACTATCGTTTTATCCATGACCGCACCTTATTGTGTGAAATAAATGACTTGCTTTTTCGCCCATAGTTTGCGAAAAAGTAATAATTATATCTTGTATCTTGTATAAATATCTTATTATAAGCTGGCGTTAATAAATCGCTTGCTTTTTCGCCTATAGTTGGCGCTACAGGTATTTTGATTTAGATTTAACGAAGTTGTTTCCTTGCTCATACACTCCTTACAAACAATCGGTTGTGTCAAACGATCATTGAGCATCCAGTCACCCAATGGTTATTAAGATTTTATCGTACATATTTTTTCGTTACCAAAATAAAATTGAGCAATAGGCTTATTCATTTCATCTTATTCACAGCTAAGTCTTGTCAGGATGCAAATAGTTACGCATGGTTAAATGTTTAATGCCTTCCATAACATTTGTTGCTGTGTTATTATGATGACTTTGTTAAAAGTTTGTCGCTACAACATAAACGTCCACAAAAGAATTAAAATCTGAAAACCCAAGCATGAAAATGAGTCAAATGAAGTTCATCAAAGACATTTACAAAAATGCATAGAAACGTATTACAGTATATGTAAATTGTAAAACATAAAAACATTAAATCGATTTGAAGCAAAAATTTTGTCTGTCAAACCAACGTTCTGTTTAAAACATGCAGAAAAACAACTGCCAAAACTTTTTCTGATAAAGTTATTTTTACCATAAAACTAAAAAGAACATATGTGATAAAAAACTTCTTCAAAAGAACATCTTTTTGGTCAAACTTCCCAAAGGCAATTTTTTGTGATGGTTTGCTCAAAATCTAAGACCTGCAAAGCAATCAATTTAAAAGGTTTATGAATTAATATTGATTTATGAATAACTTGTCTTTACAGTACAAAATGAAATTATTGTTTAATACTGTAATAACCAGAAAGAAGGTAATTGCTCAATACAACATTTGTTGCTACTGGGTTAATTTATTCTTCCGTGCATATATTGTTATTAAACATCAATTGCATCTTACTTGAATATCTGGCTACAGGCCAAAATTTTGATGCTTCTTTTCCAAAACTGCGGCTTGCGGCGCTTTGCGGAAGCAACAATGAGTTGTATCTGTTCTCCAATGTTTGCCCGGCAGCAACAGCCATCACGGCAGGTGATAAACCGTATAAATTCGAGAGACCTGGAGTAGAATAAAAATTTTGGCCGGGCGGTGAAGGTTGGACTCCGGCGAAGGTTTGCCAAGGATCCGAGATGGTACTTGAACCGACAGCTGCAGCCGCTGCATTGACTGTCTGTTGTAGGTGGGTTCGAAAACCGGTGATAGCACTTGATGAAGAATAAGAATTAAACTTTGTTGAAAATGGAAACGCAGCCGAAAGATGAGAGTTTAGTCCGGATGCAAAAAAATTCTGTTTTTGGCCGGAGACAAGTGGAAATGATAAGCCAAACGGCCCAAGTGTATCTGAAGCAGATGTATGATTTGCTTTTGTTGGCCGAGAATGTTGGTATTCCGAATTCCAAAAGCTCGCAGGAAAATTTCTTTTGCTCATCGGTGAAGGTATATCTGAAATACAAACCATACAGCTGTTGTAACGTCATGACCTTATCTCAGTGCAAAATAAACATACTGCACGTTATTCCATGCGATGAGTGTCGAAAATATATTTTTATTTAATTCCCAAAAACCTTATAATATGACGTGCCATATGACTAGCCCGATCAACCAGACAGCAAACAGGTCAGGCTTTTTAGTTGTGGCTAATTTATTTATGTCTAACCCCTCGCAAATTTTAACGATAAATGAGTCACCTCTAATGTTGATATACCGTTATTTGTTAACGAAAGCCAAAATTTTATTATATTGTGGTAGCCGCAGTTAATTTTTAAATCGGATCCGATATTTAACCTATCCCAAACGAAAATCCGGTTTACTTCTTTTAGCTATAACTAAAAATAGATTTATATAAATTAGCTTTATGTAATAAAATCAAAAAAACAACAACCAAGACTTTTTTTCTAAATATGATAGCATATAGTTTTCAGAAAAAGTGATGCAGCAGAGACGGCTCAATAAATCTTTAATTAATAAATATACTGCCAGATTATTATCTTCAATATACTGTGAAACAGATTTTTTACATTAAAAACACGCCACAGTATACATAAAAAATAAGAAATTCTAACTCCACTCTGTCAATAAAGAGTTAGCAAACAGGCGCGTGCTTGTTATTACGTTTATTTTTGCTGCAAGATGACGCATGTGTTAAACTATTAAACTAATAAACTGATATATTTTTAATTCTAGCCGTATTTATGACATTTTTGTCACATTTGTGATACGTTGATTTACTAATTTGAAACATACTAAGATTTAGGTGGTTTTGTTCAGAGGATTCCAGTGTATAACAATAATAAATTTTGTTTGCTTCATTGGATATACATCACCGTCGATTCTAAAATTAAGATCGGTCTAAAATGGCAACAACGTTTTACTTTTAACGTTTGTTTTTATAAACAGCATAGGTCTATAATGTTTGTTTACACTTTACAGCATATGTCCCATATTTAACTATTACCATTTTCATGCGATTCAAACAAGTTACATCAATGTCATCGACCAGGCCCGCTTTATACACTATTACCTTTTTCCGTTGGAGACAAACTTTGCTTCAAAGCTTTACTAAAGTGATCATCAACCTCGTCACATGTTTTCCCATCAAAGTAATTAAACATCACACAACGAGAGCTAACACGGTGAGCGGACGGGCTTTGTTGCTTTCTTATTAGGCATGAGTGTTGTTCCGAGTCGGTGTTGCAGGAAGGATCGTCGCTGGTAACGCTTTCCCTTAATGAGGCACTCCTTGCGGAGTTAAAGACTCTTTCTTCGCTTACAGATGATTCCGGAGCAAAGAACATCACTCCACCTCGTAAGCTAGTGTTTTTCTCCGCGGATAAAAATATATCTTTGGTTTGTCGTCTTTCGGTATTGCCAGTCGAATTTTGATAATTTCCTTCTGTTTCAGGTCTAAAAGATGCAGAGCCATCAACTCCCGACCTGGTTGAGGAGTGGTGTTTAAAGAGGGAGAGGCAGTATGGAGAAGATTTTGTTAATGATAAATGACGGTTGGCAGTAGCTAAGTCAAGCGCCGTTGGGTCGGGGAGATAACCATATTTCTGAAAGAAGGAAAACCAGTTTAAAAATAGTATATTGAGTAACAGTAACGTTGACGCTAGTCAATTGAATTTATAATCATTTTGTGCTTCTTAATTAGTTGCTTCATCGGCTTAGCTTGGTTATAAATAATTAAAAGGAAAAAATGTTTATTGCAAATAATCGCTTGCTTGAAACCAATTTTAATTTTTTAGTACAGCATTTAAAAATAGAATTTAATATGCATACCTGTGAATGAAAGGTGTGGTGTTTCGGTTGGTAAACTTGAGATAAGTATGGCTGATAAAGCACATCCAAGCAACTCATTTTAGCAGGATAAAAAAATCGATTAAAAATGAATATTTTAACAGCTCTGTAGTAAAATATATCAATAAACTGTGACAAGTTCTAAATTGTGCAGATATCAGTTCCTTCCGGAATTGAGGTATAACCTAATCATTTTCGTTGCGGTTTTCCACAAAACGGGAAAATTTCTATAATGATACTACTGTTCCCCGACAACGTAAAGGCTTTTCTTATTCTTTCTTTTCTTATCTTATCTTTTCTTATTTTTCTAAAAACTGTAAGTAAATACCCCTAATACTACAAATACTGTCGAAATCCAGTGTGGTAATGGTTAAAACGGAAGAAACGTTTTTGCAAGATAATTGCAACAGACAAGCACATTACGCACTGAAACTAACGGTACTGTATACATTCGATATTAAATTGAAAAATAAATGAAAGTACACATCCCTGAAGATAAACTAACTAACATCGATTGATTCTTACCATACGTAAATATACTATGTTTAACAGAAATGCAGTTTCACAAAAAACTATCAGCTTGCAAGCAATATATGAACCCCTGCCCTAATATATGAACCCCTAAATAGAATAGGAGCTTTGGCAATGTTACAGTATCCTCTGAAGCCATTCACAGAAAATGCAGTTGTTTATACAAAGGCAGTGTTTTGGCTCAGCAGGAAAAGGAAAAAGGCACCGAGACAAAATCGGCGGAAAAATCCGTCACTCGTATAGCGTCGGGCCCCGTTAATTGAAGCCAGTTTTGCTTCAGTGCTTCTGCAAACAATATTGAAAATCATCGACGACAGAAAAAGGTAATGGACTGTAACAAGTCTTTGAGGCTTTATCATCCGACAAGAATTGTAACAAAATGTCAATCACGTACAAATATCCACGCTAATAGGTCGCACTATTTATGCCCATACCGTTCATGTACCACCAATGGAATAAATGTGTCCTATTATAGATCGGAAGTTCGTTATCTAAACACGGTGTAAGTGCTCTGGCGTCTTGCAGGAAGGGCACTACCCTGCATAAAAATGGGCTCCAATTCCTTGTTTTGAATATTTAGGATAAAAAGAACTTGATGAATTTAGTGTTCGAAAATTTTGTATACACAGTTACTGAAACGAATACGATAACATCAAGCTAAAGTATTCAGCGATGAAAAACTTCTTGACTGCTTTCCTTTGCTTCACGTATCTGTAAAATCTATTCGTGTTTAACTGCTGAGATTGAACTGAGAGATTTAATTCCTAAATAACAAAAAGTAACATAAACCTATATAATATAGTACAGGTATAAAACTTGTTTTGTAATTACAATTGCAATTATAAAAATATAAATCTTAACAACATTCCACTCAAATAATTACTTTCAGGGTAGGCAGCCAACTGGTGAACTATATTTACGAATAGATGTCTGCCTTAACAATAGTAATGAAGATGCTGAGTACATTATTGGCATGGACAGTAACCATACATAATTTGTAAAGTTACTAATGTAACTGCTTCATAAGCAAAAATGCTGCATAAGATATAACAACATATAACTGATGTTGATTGTTAATGGGTTTTTTTTTCGAAACACTACGATATCGGTAAATGGTGTACTCACATTCACACATTTCGGCTGCAAGCTTTAATTAAATACAAGGGAATATGTCAATTCAAACAATTTTTTCTTCCGAGCGTTGTATTGGATAAATGAGGTTTTCGAAATAATGAAACGAGCTCACACAAACCAGCTAAATACTATACTATTCAGTATGCTCACAAACTCGTCCAAGCAAAGCGATTACCACCTATAATACTATCCCCATTTTTGCAAAATATCGGTTGACTCTGAAAAAGGTTTTGGTCAATGCCATAACAAGCACGATTTGGCTTCAGAATCAGGATATATTTTTGGTCGATATACGTATATCGCACCCATATCCCTACTGGAAAGTTTGCTTTCAGTGCGCCGGATAAATGCCCAAATAAATTTAATGTCAAAATTTGCATCATAACATAAATAATACTTAAAGTATAGAATATAGGACAAAACGGCAATTCTACGCCAGAAAATTGGCGCAGATGCCAACTTCCTGCCCTGGAGAAATCCGGCTCAACCTACAAACGTTCCAATAGCGGCCCGTATGCGCTTAACACTTACGCTTTGAAATACACGAAATGAACGCGGCGTGTATTTTAACCGTGGACTTAAAATTTCTTTCAGCCTCTTTGTGCGCTTGGAACTCTTCGGCATTAGGACTGGAAGAAATGATTCGAATGGCAACAAGCGTGCACGGTTAATCATTTTTACGCTCTAATATTATTTTCATGATATTGATCAACTTTGGTGTCTAGCGTTACATATACTTAGCTAATATACCTACCTAAACTTTGATCCTGATTCTTAAGAATATATATAGTGGTTTCACCTGTTTGGAGTCACAGATGCTGGTTCGCAAGCGGGAAGGTGTCGCACGCTTCCATTCAGCCACCGTAATTAACTTAATGAATGCGAAGTAGAATATGTTAAAGCACGCGTGCCCAACTAATTCCTAACTAACTAAGTTCCCACTACACCTGTAATTAACAATGTAGCTTAACAATTTAGGAATATTACATCAAACCGTCTGTTAACCATCTTGGAAACAGCGAAAGAAAATCCTTTAAGTTCCCAGAAATCCCAAACTTATATTCGGCATGCGTTGGGCGACGTTCGCGCTGAATAGGGCGGTAAATAAGCAGCACGTGGAAAAATACAACGACTGAACATGAAATTATTGTCTGAATCAGCTAGAAAACATTTAACTATCCGTTTGTTGTACATTTAAAGATATTTCCTGCTATACTGCGGTCAGGGAGGGTTATTTTGTATAATATATTTTGATTATTATAGTAACAGTGCTTATGCTGTTAGTGAGCATCCCCTCTACATTTCCCAATATAATTTTGTTGTAACTTATATAATATTTTGTGAATATTTGTTAAACTTGGGAGCCTTCGTTTTGTGGCTTTGATGGCCATGATGACGTACCATCTTGTAGCACATTTATATTATTGTTATCTTGCATGTTTTAAGCCGTTGGGCTTTACTACTTTTTCCTGTTCATTAATTGTTCGTGAGCATGTTTTATTGTGCCATAAACTATAGCGATTAGTATCGTAAGTTTCGCTCCGTACAGTTAATGGCAAACATAAACGAGACGATACTATCCTTTTAATATAGACCTGCAAGCACGATCTGTAGGAATAGGTTTAGGACTACAAATCTAACATGCCTTCTTTTTACCATGATTTACGGCAAACTTTCATGATCTGTATCTTCGTGCAAGAGTTAACTATTCTAATAAAGCAATTGGTTAAAAGAAAAATGCAGACTTTCGCAGACGTATGTGCTTCTGACAACTTCGTAAACATACTTCTTGCAATCACGCATCAAGTTTTGACATGTACCGCACACCGTGCGCCGTAAACGTAAATTCATTATATTACTTATATATTATACGTGAACTCATTATATACTCATTATTAATACTCATTGATACGCTGACTGCCTTTAACTTTTTTCTTATATGGGCATTATTTGGATAAGATCAATTCACTCGATAAATACTCTCACACCGAATTAACCAGGGGTTGGCTTAGTGGTTTTGTAATAATTGTTCAAAGAATTTACTTGTTCAAGTCGGGAAACAAGGTATCCCGGATACAATGCATTTAGAATTTTAGATAGAAGAAGATATGTTTCTTGATATAATTAATTGTGTCAAATGATGAGAGTTTTGGGCTAATGGGCTCCAGAAATATGAGATCCATCTGTAATTATATGCTACTATAATATATTGTAGGCTACTCTTTATTATAATTTATATATAAAAGTTTTTAAAATTTCAAACTTTTGTGATTTGAAGTAACACTTTCACAGACAGTTTGGTCGCTTAAATCACTAAGATACCAAAGCAAGAGAGTAAGAGGTATAGACGGAAGCGAAAAGAGAAAGCTGTTGACCTCAGTTTTGACGGATACTTTATCTTAAAGACAATCTTTGCCGTTATGTGGCCTCTATTTCCTATCTACAATCGACTTCAATCCTTAAAGCAGTAAAGGTTAAATTGGGTGAGATCCTGCAAGTGAAATCTTCGAAAAGGTCAGGTTCGTCCTAGCCAGGAAAAGGCCTGACTGCAATTCAGAATAAGCGGCATTGTCGATGTCGGATAATGTATCAGCAAAACTTTGCCACGCCAAAGTGGCAACACCGACCCTAAACCACAAAATAAGTATACCGCGGCAAGTGCAACGTAAATAGAGTTGACTCAAAAATATCATCTTACTCAACTGTTAAAAACCTTTTAAATTTAGATGACTGCGACGCGTGAAAGAGCGCTTAAAATCATTGTGCTTCAATATGATCAGTGAACCTGTAACAAATGGTCTTAAAATTAATTAATTTGTCACTAGCACATAAAGTTAGTTGATAACGTGGATTTATTTTGTTTTCTTTTTTTTGTCAAATTAAAAATTAGCTTAGTAAACGAAAGTATAAGAAGTATCAACGTTTTGACCAATGTGAGTGCCAAATATATTTTGCACACCACGCTATCATAAATCGCATAAAGTTAGACTTCGTAAAAACAAGAACAAGAGATAAAAGTATTTAAAAAATCTAATCAGTTCCTGGTGAAATTATATACATGTTACTGATGTATGATATTTCCCGTCTGTGAGCTTTTAACAACAGGAAATCGTTAAGTCGTAAAAATAGTTTCAAAGCATTTTTGTGGTGCTTATAACGTCGAGCATTCTAAACCACATATGCATTTTTGTGTATATAAGCTCAGTAAATGTTGCTGTTTTAAAGCGTGTGCCCGAAACCATTAAGAGACAAGTTGTTGACAAACGTAACGTCATTCGTCTTCATTAAGAGATGCCAAGCGTCGTCTGGGCAAACTTTATTGAAAAATATATGCAGGAATGTATTTCCACGTTATGTCAGTTCGTTTGTTCTTATTTACAAGAAACGAAAAATTCCTTTTATTTTAAACGAGCCATGATCTTTCAAGAGGCATTTTCCTCCATGCAAACAATTTGGCCACTTGTTTTAGTGACGCTTTGGTCGTTGTCGGCATTGTCCAGCATGGAGCTGTTGTAGCTTTGTTTAGTTTTCAAGGACTTTAAAAAATTACTGTTTACGAGATTTAGTTTGTGATGCTATACTATCTCCGCCCTCACAATTATTGCTACTTTCTACGTTTATTGCTCTTTTCTAAAAAACAGACGAGCATTGTATGATAACTGCTGCAGATATGTTTTGCGATTAACAAGATAGAACACGACATTAGACCAAAATTAAAGGACATTTAATTTTGTTTTGTCTTAATTCTTTGAAAGTTTAATCAGTTCTTCAATTTTTACAGTATATAGAAATTTTTTTAGCTTGGTCAAAGTCATACTAAAAAGCTCATATAAGCTGTAGATAAATTTCGGTTTAACGTTTTTCAAGATTTTTTTCATATTAAAAATGAGATGTAATGTAATGCTGTGAAAAGTAATGAATCCAATCCTTTCACCGAAATGATGAATTCATCTTCGAGTGGACTGAAACCTATTTGCAAGAGAGCGACACCTTAAATCTTAAACTATCAGCGAACATATTCAGTTTCAAAACTGAATATGGTCTGTTGGTCAGGAAATAACCGCTTTGGGGATTCGCCGACGCGTCAAGTGTTGAGTTTGTAAAAGCATTAAAGTTCTATTAAGCCCTGGTGAAGTGTGCACTTAAGGAGTTATGCACTATAACGTCTGTCCCGAATTTCTCATAAAGATTAAACATTTTGCAGGTTGCGTGATAAATTACCATTCCTTGTTTTAAACGTTTCTGTCTGTCATGATTTAAAACATTTTCGGGATCAATCGTTGAATGAAGTCTGTCAGTTGTCGACGGATACGCCACGCGTTGGAATTTCAAACGAAAGCCACATCAGAAGAGACACTTGTGATAACTCTATAACCAAGTTACTATAGTTAACGACCAAAATCAAGTTAGATGGAACGTTTTAAAGCCTTAAAGCGTGCGATTATAACAGAGTACTGCATCCCACGGGTCTTAACTGGAAATCAATTATTGTGGATGGTTCAACCTGCACCTGCGCGCATATGACACCCCTTGAAAAGCAACATCGCAGGTTTGGATAATATCTTATGGATGGAATTACGTCTCACGCTTTCTGTCTTATATCAGTTAAATTATTATAAGACTGATGTTGCACCTTTTGCTAGAGTTTGACATAATAATCTACATTTAATGAAGCAGCCTATAACCTTATAACTAAGCATTTAAAAGCATTTCTTCACACGGAACTGGCAAGTAAAGTTTGCATTTTTACTACAATACTAGAGAAATTTGATATATTTTTTCGGTGAAGTTAAAATGCATAGATTTAACCAATATGGAAGTAATATTATAAAATACACTTATCATAATATTTTATATCTTGGTTTAGATTTCGTACAAGCACACTGCTCTTAACAGTGATTTACGTGTAACATTTTGGATCTTATGTCTTATTGGTGTTGTTGTTAACGTGGATAACAAGGTACTACTTCAGCAGAAGAACAACACCTGTACTGTGACCCCCCCCCCCCCCCCGGCTCGTGAGGTCAAATTCCGTTGCTGTGCAGTGTGCATAGAGATCGTCAGGGTCAAAGCACTGGTCGATGCTGGATTCTGTGCGTCCGAAAATTATTTCCATTAATTCCATAAATAAACAAATAAATAAAAAATTGACAATCGTCGCATAGCGGAGAAACCTAAACTATTTTTTGTACTAAATATCTGTTATCAGAACAGTATTAATTTAAAAGAAATTCAGTTATAACTATAAACATATTGTATAGAATGGAAAAGAATGTGAGTTTTTGTTTACAGATTTCGAATGCATCTTTGGAATTATTTTTCACCTGTTTTCGCCCCTTCATCCATCTGTATGATTAGTATTAAGTATACTAGCTACACTATAGAATTTAGTACGGGTGATAGCTTAGTTTGGATAACACAGGAGTATAAGTTATTAACCTCTGGTTTACTATAAATAAATAAATATTTAGTGGAAATTATAGTATTTACATAATGACACATGCGAGCGATTATATGCTGGAAAAGGAAACGATGAAGTTGGATCAAAATTCTGCTTGGCTATTACCTTCCGTGGACAGCGAAATGTCGTTTTCGTCACCGTCAACTACCGATAGTTTGGAATGCAATAAACCTCTGGGGAGTATGGTGATCACACCAAATACTTCAAGCAATGAAAAGGAAAAAACCTTAAATGAAAGGTTTTAGCAACTGTATACTTCATGTACACGTGTTTATACTCTTACCGTGTCTCATTTAGGATTTCATAAATCTAGGTGAAGTTTTTTGTAGTTACATGTACAGATTTTACCACTAAGCCTATCTTAACAGATTCTTATATCCGCATTTTCTGCCATGTAAAGAGGCAACACCAAGCTACAAGGTTCCACCAGAAGGTAGCAAGGAACTTCCACACCCAGAAGTTGAATATATACGCCCCAACTGTTTCCTTCTCACCTATTTCACTGGAGATCCGCGAAAGATGGTAGACTATCATTTCTCAAGGTTTTGTACTGTAATTAACCAGTTTGGGTTAATTTGACTCTTTGGACTTTTGTTTGTCAACATTTTCTCCTGTGTTCTTTACTAAGGTCATTTGAAACAATGCAGTGTAAAAGTGAGGTAAATGAGCAAAGCAACTTGCACTTTGGTGAGTCATCAGATCCTCATAGTAGAAGCGATAGGCTTCCCAGCACAGCAGCCGATTATTTTGACGATATTTTATGTCGTTCACCGGAGATCAACCAGCAAAGTAGCAATCAGGACTTGTATGACTTGGTCAACTTTACTGTTTAACGTTAACGTTTAAGTCAAACTTCAACGATTTTAAATACAAATACCTTTTACAGATCGATTTACAATTTGGACTTTTACTATGCAACTTCGGACTGTCCGGTGATGAAGCATGAGTGGTCACCTTACAGTAACATAGAGAGAAACGAACTCATCTTCAGCAATGCCAATGAATCTTCGTTGCAACACACAGTAAACAAACTAGAAACCCCAAATTCGATTCACCAAGATGTCGATTTGAAAAGTTTGCAGGAACCATGTTTCGACTCGCCTCAGTTGGTAAAGATCGTAATTCCTATAAAACAGCCAACGTTATGTGTTTGTCTTGGAAAACTTCTGATATAACGAGGCTGCAAATGTTTATTATTGAACTTTTTCGTAGTGCTAATTCAAGTTCAACTTAAAAGTAAAAATATCTGTTCACTAAAATTAAAAGAATTTTTTATTAATTAGTAAGTTCAAATTAGAAATATTTATGTTTCAGTCTTATGCTCAAAACGTCGAAGGTGAAGGGCAAGCATTTGAAGAACTACCCGACCCGGGCAAATGTCATGAACGTAAGATTGTGGTTAATACTGGCTTCAGCCAGAAGAATTCAGAAGTGGGAAAAAGGACAACCTCGTGGGAGAAATCTACTTTTAAAATAGCTAATAATGGAAATTCATTGATCTTGTTGTCACCGGCAGTGGCAACTGGTTTAAGCGGGCTACGAAACTTCAGTGTTCAGCCATCGGCATCTTCGACTCCCTTGCGAAATCTGGCATCACGTCGGTAAAGCAACTGAATGAAAGTTAAAAATAAACTGTGTGCCAGAGCTTAATGCAGGATCTATGACTAGGCCGTATGCCACCTATAGCTGTCCTTGTATGCCCAAGTAATCACTGAGTAAACACTGCAAGTTCGTTTGAAGTAGGCTAAGCTACGTTTGATAACCTGGTTCAAATGAGCAAAATAGGAAATTTTCCTACAGACATGCAGTCTGCTTATAATCGCATTTGCGCTCTATGAGAACGAAAAATGGGCCACATAGAAGAGTATTGTTTCCGCATGGTCGGCTTAGGACTCGCCGGTTCCATAAGTAGTTAACACTTTATTATACTATACAGACTACAATTCCCTACGAATCAGAAGACGTTTTTGTAAGATAGCATAACTTCATTCAACAATTATTTTACATTGTGCTAAAGATGTTCATCACAGAAGTAGGCTACTTGATCTACTGCCGAAATTAACTGATCGTTTTCAAGTGTTTTTCTGTAAATATTTCTTATGTAATATCAATAATAAAGTAATTTTTCTGAACAAACATACTAGCAACAGTTAGACACAAGCTGCACATGAAACAAATTGCTAACTTGCCCCTTGTGTAATGGACGATTCTTCAGGTACATAGGAAGATGAAAGGTTTAATCCCGGATGATTAAATTATTATAGTATAATACTTGAACGTCATATTACTACCAACAAGACAATACAACCAAAGTAGCAATTAATCCTGAATTGCTTTCGTAGGATAGGTTTCATCGATTTGATTCAAATAACTTTTCATTTGGTCTTATCCGAAAGACATTTGAAAAATTCTTACGCTGACTTTGTATTTCCACCTTGGTTTCTGGTATTTACCGAATACCTTATAACTTAAAATTATAACAATAATTGCATAAAATACTGTATATATTTTGAGTTGTTGCAGAAAACGCGGTTTTAAGCTGGTTTTCAGGAAAGCATTTACCGATCAAAAAATCCCAGCAATATCATTTATCAAAATCTATAAGGTTGCTTGAAGAAGGGAAAACTGAGAGATGTTGAAGTAGGATGAATGTTAATCAAAGTGAGATGAACTGCATTATTTTCTGCAAGGGCTAGTCTACTGGTTTTATTTAAGTTGTCTGGAAGTGCTAAACCTACAAAACGTCGCACCAGCCATAGTTAAGACTTGCAATTAAATGTAATTAACAAATTAAACCTGAAAGCTATTCAATTACATAATTTGTAAAGTGTACACTACAAAGAGTGGGCCACCCAAGTTTTGGAAAGAATATTTTAACAATCGCTTTTACATACGTTTCCATCCTCTGTGGAATTCGTAACTCAATCACGAACAAATAACAAGCCATAAATTTTTTTCACCTAGCCTAGGTTCGAAAGCTTGCCAGTATCAATCACAATCTTGCGAATTCTTCCTTTACTGATAATATCGACATGTGTTTTTCTCAAGCAAAACCACATAGGTAAGGCTGAGTGCCTCAAATACCGAGGCTAATTAACGGGCTATAATTCGCCTGGTTCGAGAACAACCAAAGTAAACTCAAAAGGCGAAAAACGTGCCATTAACGACAAGGGTATGAGCGCATTTTGCCTACTCCAAATCTCTTTTCAAAGCGGCACTGTTTCGTACTTTTTTCGAGAGATAAAATTTTGGTGTTATTTCAAACAATGCCTTCATTCGAGATTTATGTTTGAAACTCCGCATTATACAGTGAATCCCGAAATAGGTTCGGAAATGATTTCACAATAATTGCTGTACATTTGTAATCCTAGCTTCACGATCTTTTATGGAAATCCAGTAAAAAACTTTGATCGTGAAGAAGGTAAAATTTGAGTTTCTTTCACAAGGCGTTTCATGTCAAGTGTGGGCCGACTTTAGTTCGTTCGTATTGCCGCTGCTTCCGCACGAAGTTTCGGGGGTATATTGTTCGACCTCGCTTTTGTTGGAATCATTTTCACTTTTCTTAGTTTCGTCATCCTCACACAAATAATCGTTCCACTTCTTTAAACGGACTTCTCTCTCTTTGTCGGTCTCTTCGATCTAATTAATGTCAGTAAAATAAGAAATTTTTTCGAAAGCAACTAGTTTTAGCATCACAAAATACAACAGATACCATTTTAGAATTACCTGGTAGTTAGTGACGCCGTCCCATATATTTGCTTCCACCATCTTGCAGGCAAACCATCGCCCGTTGAGAGCTTGCTGGCATTTCTTTGCATCTTCATTAGCTTTAAAGGCAACTGAACATACACCATCTGGATGACGCTGGTAAAAATAATGAAGTATCAAACGTTGTTTGAACAACGACCGAAATACAAAAACGCAGCAGCACCAACATTCGCAATCGCATAAATATTTTAAAAATGCGGCGATATAGTGGGAGCAAGTTCTTGCAAAAGCAATATTCAAGGTTTATAAACCGAGTGAGTTTGTTGATTTAAAGCCTGCTGCGCGTTTGCCAAAACACCGCAAGTTCACGCTTAAGGTAACATTATACAAAAAGGTTGGGTTTAACACGAATCCTACACAGGGGAACGGTCACGCTATGACCCGTCTGGAGTCTGCACAAATAAGAATATGGCGACGAAGATATAAACACTCAATATGGTCCTCTGGGTGTTAAGTAGGATCAGGACAGACAATAGGAAATAATGTTAATCAACCGACTGCCGTTTCTACGAGTACTTTGTTGTGCCAACACCGGGAATTATGTTGCTTTTGTGCGAGAATGAAAAATTAGGAGACCGCGGTTAATTACCTCAGGTAAAATAAAAATAGTTACTTTCACGTGAAACGTTATACGAGGCCGTGCACGTTTGTAAAGAGGTGAAATGCGCACAAATTACCACAAACATTTGCTCGCCCACACAAGTCGAAGAAGAATACGATAACCCTTAAAACAGCATAAAGATTTCATGTGTTTGTTCCAACTTCTGTTCATAGATTGGTTTACATAGTTTACACAATATTTTATGCAAAACAAGTCCTAAATTTAGTGCATGACGAAACATCTTAATGCTGCGTTTACAAAGTTACTTAACAATGGGTTATTACGATAATCACAAGATTACTAATTCATTCTACGTACATCAAAGACGATAACCTTCTTGACAGGGCCAAACTTCTCGCATTCTTTGCGAATGTCATCTCTGATTTCAGTGATTTGTACGGGGTCCTCCTGCAATGTAATGATTAATTTATCAGGATTAACGTCTAGAAGGGTCTTGCATGTTGCATTCATGCAAATTGCGTCCAATTATAATCTTAAATCCACAGATTAGCGTTTTTAACAAAAGCAACCGACCAAAAATCAATTTCTTCTCCTCTCTCTACATCCAAAAAATATTTCGTGTTATAAATTATTCAGTAAATTAGTAAAACATATGAACACTTTCTCAGTCTAATCTGGTTTTCAAAACTCCAAAACGAAGCAAAATATCACCACCAAACCTTAGTCTTAATCTAAACGTCGGTTATCATACACCCAAAATCAGGCCCAAAAATATGTGGCGAGTCTAAATGCTTGGTGGTCCGACAGTTAACCTTCCGTGATTTAACTAACACCGACCGTGTTATTCCAGCTGCATTCCATTCCTCTCGCGGGTGAAAGCGTCATGTTTAATGCAAAAAAGCTGATACAACATATAACCAACAGAACAAACAGATGCTCAGTTTCAATTCTACGGAGGAGCAAACAGCATGACGAATGCGGGTGAAAATGTGGTAAAAACAAGTGAATGTACGTCTATTTAACGTACAGTACTCACACATGAACAGTCATACATAACCCTTACCGTCATTTTGTTTTATTAATAATTCATGTATGTCTATATGCTACCTGGGCTGAACTCGCAAGTCGTTACCTGACACAACTTTTTGGGCTTTAGAAACTTTAGCCACAGAGCGACAGCCAGAAAAACTTACTTCCATTCCTATAAAATTGGACTTGAAATATTCTACCATTTTCAAAACATATAGCTGCCTACCTCAAATTCATTTGTATCAAACATGTTTTTAAATATTACAACACGTTCAGTCTTCGATACTGCTTCTTCCGATCTAGCCAATTTCCAATCCAGTAACCTAGGAAATATATATAAAGAATTAAGAACCCAACAATTTGTATACTCCAAAAATATATAACTAATGATAAATAATATACACCGAAAACATTTTTTTCGATCTATGCAAAAATATTGAGGAAATTAATGCTGAAAAACAGTGAACGAGCATCAGAATTAATTCAATATAAATTCGTACTTTTCACGTTCCTTATTAATCTTTTTTTTCTCCTTTTTAGAAAGCATTTTCGGCTTCTTCGATGCGTCATAATCGCCCTTTAACTCGAAGTGTGCTTCTTGAACACTCAACGTGTATCCTCGAATCTTGGTACCGTCCAATATCTGAATGGCTAACGGTAAAGATTCTTTCTGCAAAAGAAATAACTTCAACGTAGTATCGACATTAAAGCTCCAACGAAAAGACAAATATTGGTGTAACAACTACATGAAAGTACAGCTGCAGTGGTTGCAATTGTTTGACCACTTCGAAAAAAATAAATCAACATGGCAAAATAGTCGGGTAGTCGGTCGTAAGCATAATATATAATGGTAAGCATTAAGCAATGTTTGATAAGCGTGGGTCCAATAGCGCCACCATATGGTTATATAACAAAGACCAAAAAGTTGCATTTACACTTGAGTGCAAAAACAGACTCACTTTTTTACAGAACGAAATATCCTAGATGTTAGGGATTATACTCCATAATCGCAGTAAGTAATGAGAACATGGTGTTTCTTTCCGTACAATGCATGGCAAAACTAAAACTAATCAAACGAAAGACAAGAATGCACAGGTAAAATAAAGAAACAGTATGTTATAATGCAATGTGTTCATACTGGTTTTCATTTTGCCTGTCCATTTTTATCATTTCTCCATAACGGTTTAGTTGTGATGGCCGTTGTTTACTGAACCTATTAGATACCAATTTCCTTACATTCACTAACAATTCAATTGGCCACATCTCTCTGTTTGTGTGTGAGACTAGCCAGTGGCAAGTGGTACATGAACAATAACAGCATACCTTCAGATAACAGCATAAACCATCTCCTTTTAAATTTCCTTTATTATCAGTGTATAACTTCACTTTAGGCTCTCCAGTTTTTGGGTTTGGTGTAATGATTCCACACTTGGACATTATATCATGGAATTCAGCCTGGCTTATGTCTAATGGCAATCCTTTAAAAATCAAAGAAAAATAATATTTATACCATGCTGATGATAATAATTAATACAGAAATTTTTTGTTATATTTTTTTCACGAATTTGGAACGTTATAAAATTCTAAAAGTAAAACTGTCTTAGGGTGTTTAAAATCGAAGTTGTAAAGTCATATATTTGTACTGTAGGTCATAAAGATTAATTTTAGTTATTAAATTCGTAAATTAAAAATAGGCTTCTTGAACGCTAGGTCACAAAACAAAATTGTCACATAATGCAATTTAGTGGTACGAAAAAAGTTCATTCTTGCCTGGAAATTAAAGCGTAAAGAAAGTTGACAAAAAGTGCAATTTTATGTTTACTGGCAACATTGCACCGTTGTGTTTATGTGATATCAGTTTAATTAATTTAAAGGCCATATTTATACAAATGTTTACCAAAACATTGCCTTTTTTTACTTGGTTACGATGGTCAGTTAATCTTAATAAAGTGATTCCAACTAACTTACGCAATGATCAGAAAACAGCCAGATACATAGTAAGATTATATTTTTAAGTCATATTTTACAAAAAAGTCATAGTTTTGAAAGTATCAGAAAAATAAAGCCATAAATTAATTAATAATAAGTCCTAATTAATTACACACTATCTACAACAGTTGAGACCAAGTCAATTTTTTCCTTACTTGAATCAATGTAACTCATAACTCAATTTCTGTCTAGTCAATATCATAAACTTCATGTTTGTTAATTTTACATTACACACAGTATCAAATAAGTTCTTGTACCAGCCACAAAGGTCAAGGCAAATTAGGCCCAATAAATATTTTTTTAGATAAGTGTAATTTGTATGGCAGCGTCTATTTCACTGGCAAAAATTGTGCATTTAGATCATTTTTCTCGCTTAAATGTGAACGTAATCTGAAAGATATTAAATAGTAAATGGTCCAATCATTGTCAACAGATATTAACTGTCTTTTTTCCTAACTAAATTTTATATTTTATACATCTCGCAATCGGTGAGTAAAATAGTTTGAATTTGTTAAGCAATTTGTTTTTGTTAGTCAAACTCGATAGCACTGATTGTTGGCTGTCACATCTACCGTAATGCAACTTTAGTTATTTCATACATTTAACTTCAGTCAACTCAACGACGAGCGAGCGAGATATGATTAGGTTGGAACCAGTATCCATAAAAACAACAGTACAGTACTTCCTCGATTATCCGGTCAAGTTGGGTCAATATTTTCAAAAATCTGACCGGATAAGCAAAATAAACGGATAATTGAATTTGTATTTTTACATCATTACGCCATGGGCCTGACACCCGCTATGGGACGAAGCCTCGATCAGAAGGACGCGGGCGCTTAGTAATATGCTTAAATTCAGCGGGTAGTCTCGTCCGACCTCAGGCCGAAATGTAAGAGACGTCACACGTGCCGAGGATCGATGACGTTCGCGATCGATCACGGCGACTTGGCGAAACGAGGACACCTCTTCGAGGTCGATCCGCCGCCGCCGCGCTCTCCGATCGCGTGCCGGACCCTTGCTGACTTCGACGGGACGGCGGAGACACAGGTCTCCGTCCGACTACGCATTCGCCCGGGCGACGGGTGCGCCGGGATTGCTTTTCAGACGACCCTGAGGCGGGCGTGGTCCCGGGATTAACCCGAGGCCGCAATTCGCGTTCAGAACGTCGATGCTCAATGTGTCCCTGCAATTCACACTAATTCACGAGGCTAGCTGCGTCCTTCATCGACTCGCGAGCCGAGTGATCCAGCGTTTCAGCTTCTACGAAGCAGTCACAGGTTTGAATGTGAGCGCCGAGCGGATGATCTGACGAGCGTCACTTGAAACCGCGGGAGTACTCGACGCCCGTGAAAGACTTGTGCCTTGTCGAGCGCCTCAACGGGCGCTTCTTGACCTCGACAAACGCGAGAGGCGGCCGGTTTCCCGGCGACGCCGCCGCAGCTCGAGCGGGAGCCTCCGTTCGTTTCGATAATGATCCTTCCGCAGTTTCACCTACGGAAACCTTGTTACGACTTTTACTTCCTGTAAATGATCAAGTTAGATCGTCTTTTCGGACACCGGTTCGGCCGTTGCCAGCCGCTCCGGGTCCAATCGGAGGACCTCACTAAACCATTCAATCGGTAGTAGCTACGGCGGCGGTTCAACGTCAATTGAAAAATAAAAACCAGAGTAATATCACGCATATGATAGTTGCAAGTGCAATCATGCGAAGTAAAACGACCTCCCAAAGTCATTGATCACTCGGCCGGATAATCGAATGCCGGTTAAACGAGGTACGGATAATCGAGGAAGTACTGTATTGGTAAAATTATTCTTTATGTATGGAATTTGTATTTACCAGAAACATAAACATTTGTGTTCTTTTCCTTCTCAGCATCAAACCACTCTGAAAAAAGCACAAAATAATTCAAATAGTAACTTAAGTCAATGGAAAAGAGCATAACTTCAAAATATATTGATGAACAGTCTAACCAGCTTTGGAAGCAGCTCTTTTTGTTGCTTTAACTTTTCCTTTTTTGACTTGAGCTTTCTGTTTTCCATCGTTGTCAGCTTCAATCCATTTGTTTTGTTCTTGGTTCCATGAATATACTTTCCCCGTTTTATCATTTTCATAACTTAAAAGGAATATGGACAGAATAACAAAATTATTTTGGACACTATAAAGCACAAATGTGTATGTTTATGTCTGACATGGCAACAAACAAGAGTCATATAACATAACTATTGCTAGTTTGTGATTTGCCAAGGTAACTTTGAAGTTAACCTCTGAGAATTGCCCGACTGTGCAGCTGGATAAAGAATTGTTCCGTCTTCAGCAGTCCAGACTTGTTTTTGTAAATTCCAATGATATTTTTCTCCAGTTTCTGGATGAATATATATTTGTGCATTGTTGTTTTCTGAAAAATAAAAAATGCAATTTAAACAAACCTTTAATATTTATTATCAAAACATATTATTGAAAGACGATTAAATCTGGTGGTCCATTTAATGCCAAGGCAACACCACATGGCTGCTTCCGGTATGCATAGTCTTTAAAACAGTGGCAGATCAAAAATCTGTCAGAACCTTTACAATCGCTTATAATTTGAACTCAAACAAGTAGGAAAAGCATTAATCCTGTGAGGATCTTACAATAAAGTTAATGTATTACTTTCAGCAGATCCTTCTTTTGGCACTTTGGTTGAATTAGCAAATGAATCTTTTTCTTGAGTCTCAAAAGTTTCATTATCAGAAATGTTACCATCATTTTCTGACTGAGCTGATGTATTTTTATTTAATTTAACTGGGCTCACAACATTCCATTTTTGGGCAGTGGCATTCCAAGTGTACACAAGTCCGGTTGATTGATCTGTGTACACGTAATTGTTTGCAGTCAGCGGTTTCCATTTATGTTCTGTTCCGTCCCATTCATATTTTACTTTTGTTTGAGGGTCGAGATAAGTAGTTTTTGAAGCACCGCTTTGATCATGGTTAATGTTGTCAGCTAAGCCTGTGTAACTTGATTGATATGCCATCATTTGATCAACAGAGAACTAAAATATATTATAAAGCAAAATATATTAGCTAATGAAGATATACAGTATCTTATACATAGGAAGAAGAGAGTCAGAAACAAAGAAACTTTAAACTGAAGATAACAACATCCATATTTCACCAGATAACCCATTTCAAAAATACGTTGGGATGATTAAAAATATAACCAAGTTATACTTTGGGAAACCAAGCTTTTTTCTCTTCATCCCATTCATATTCTGTTCCATCTTCATCTTTTTTAGTTTTTACACCTGCAGAAAGTTATAATTTAATTGTAAGCGTACTAACAAAGACTTCTGCAAAAGTTGTGATTGGCTAAAATAGGTAAAACTGATCTAATCTAATGCCAATGTTTTTGTCCCATTTCTTTTCATTGGCAAAATATAAACAAAATGACACACGTTTTTGGAGAAATAGCAATAAATTGTCAGTGTTTATAGGTAAAAAAGTCTGCTTTTCACTAGCTAAGTTATTTGTTGCTTTGCCAAATTTCAACTTGACAGCTCCAAAATATTACAAATGATTCGTAACCAAACTGACAAACTTTACAAAAGTTTTCCAGTTAATCTTGTTTAGAATCTATGTTCAGCAAAGATACTACAGTAAAGTAGTAGAAGCTTTTTCAACACGGCCATTTCCACGCGTTAGTGACACAACATATCACTATTTTAAATTAACAAAATAAGCATTCTTTAAATACGTAACTTTAAAAAGTTACAGTAAACACATATAGTGTAGACGGGGGTTTCCCAAACTAGGGTTTGCGAAGCACTGGGGGTCCCCATTGCACAGTGGTTTGCAACGATATGACAAAAAATAAAAAAGTCAAACATAGATAATTGTAGTACAGTGGTGATTCGTATTTGAAATGAATTCTTAAGCTTGCGATCAATCAAAAATCAAAAGTATCAAAAAAGTATCAAGCAATCAAAAATCTTGGTTGTTGCACCATCATAAAATCTGCAGTTGATAAGTGATTTATTGTAGGATTGAATTCTGTGAAGCAAATTAACTTAAATTTTAGTGTCATAGTTTAAAATTTATGGATAAATTTTTAAAACGAAAGTAAAAGTCAAATGATTCAGAATGTGAAGCCCAGCATGATTTATCCTAAAAGAAAAAGATGCAAAAGGAAGAACATACCATGATGAGTATTAAGCTTGGCTTTTATCGAATCTGATGTTACTAAACTACAATGTTTAGTATGCTACAAAACATTGTCAAATGAAGGTATGAAACCAGCCAAGTTGAAGCGGCATCTGATGATGCAACACACTGATTAAGCTGGAACTTCAAAATTTAAAAAAAAAAAAAATATATTTAAAGCAGAAAAAAGCTTTTACAAAATATTTTCTATCAAGCAAAAAATATTTAGTGGCGCTAAGAGTGGCTTCAGCAAAGCAAGCTGGCACTATTGCCAAAAACTTTGAGGCGATTGATATGTGCAAGGAAGTTTTGAATGGCAAACCTGCAGAGATGGTTAAAGAAATTTCTTTGTCGAACAACACAACTTAACGAAGAACAAATTAAATTTCTATAGACATAAAGTCACAGTTGCTTGCGAGAATGAATTAACTCACCTACAACTAACTAAAATCAACTCACTTACACATTGATTAGAAAAGAGTCAGACACATAAAGCAAGGTTATATTTTTAACTTCTGTTTGTGTGTAATACGACACTAAAAATGTGAATGACAGGACAAGAGAAAATTTAAATTACGTTGAGCTTTATTAGGACAGTACAAAAGAAGCAGAAGAAGCAATTGTTTAATAAACATGATTTAATCGTTACAATCAAACAAAACATGTCACAAAAATCTATGCATGAACATCAAAACATCATGTGATATATTCAGTGTTACTCGCTTTATAAGTACACCATGCAACCAAACCATTTTAGGCTTGTTTTATTTTAGTGGATGGGCTCATAATGTGGAAAGTGAGTTTTTGTGCCTCCAGTCCTTGTACTGTACTCAATATCAAGAAACAACAAACAAGCTTATTGTTTTGATCATTAACATTTATTGACATACAGCACTGTATTGTACTGCTCAAAACTGTGAAAAACAATTAACCTGTAGAGAACTGAGCTTGTTATGCAGCAGCCGAATCAGAAATTAAGTTTATGACCCAGAAAAAAATGTGAGAAAAGGTGCAAAGAAAATGCGTGGCTTGGCTTCATTTCACATAAATCACACTAAGATGCAAAAACTTTTGCATGCATGCAAACATTCACTGTGTAGATTGCATTATTACGACTTCAGCAATCTAATCAGTCGACTCAAATCCAGTACAGAGGCAATATTACTATAAACTTCGTTGTTATTCCGAAAATTAGAAGATCACAAACTATCCAATTTCCTTTGGGATGACAATAAGTGGCAGTCAAGTTCAGGTCCAATGGCTGCTCATTTCCTGCCCAATCTAGTTCCAATGCCAGGAATCAGCTCACATACTGACGACTGCCTTGAGAATCGAAACAGGATTTTGGTCCTTTGGATGATGTTTCTTTTCAACATGCAGATACACTAAATCTTAACTAATGCAAATTGCTATTAATTGTTTTAAATGTCCTGTTTTATCAGCTCATTACTACATTGCGATATGTAATTTGTAACCACTATACTGCCTCAATATTCAATTACAAATAACAATGTTGCATGTTTTCGTGTTTTTATTTTTGTATTGTTTTATCGTTCTTATTATTTGGTGTTATTTTTTCGGCCTGTTTTTTATTTGTAAAATTTGTATAGGCCTATTGGTTTCAGTGACCATGCTGACTATTAATCATTTTTATTAAATAAATTTATAAATTCGGCACGTTTTATATAGCAAGTCCTTGGATTTTCCCATTTTTTGTGTTTATATGAAACTATAATTTCATCCTGCTGCAATGGTTAGCTTTTAGTTTTTGTTCTCCTACAAGCAATGACAATAAACAAACGATTAAATAGGATAAAACCACAAAATATGTAACTAAATAGTAATTAGCTTCACACAGACTTATAAATAAACCTACCGTTATCTTTCTTGACAGTTTCTTTGGCGTTTTCCAATTCCAACTGTCGTTGAAATTCTTGGTAATCTTCTGGTTTCATAGACATGGTGTTATCATATGCAGTTAAAACTTTAATGCACAGCAATGGCGATATACATATATATCAGGAAATGCTAGGTTTTCTAGTTACTGGAATTTAAAATATGCTATTACTTTGAGCTTATTTGATTATACATACATAAATTAATTATATATAGGAAATAATTTTAAAATTATTATTTTTGGAAAATTCGTTTTTTGAAAAATTTTGAAAACTACACCTTTCATTTTAGCTGGTATTTTACTTGCAATATTTGACTGGAAATTAGAGCAGTTTTCGATGGGAAATCATGGATGCAAAGCCACAATTCTTTGTTTATTCAATGTAAACTGGTGTGCAAACAACCAACTTTTCCTTGTTTGTTTTTGCAGCTCGGTGTAAACATAAGAAAGTTTGCAGTGTATTTTTGATAAATCTTGTGCATGCATGTGACACACTTTCCACTAGCCTATGCTACTGTGGGGTCCAGTGCAGTGCACTTCTTCACTAGACCCCACTACGGTATGACCATTAGTCATGAATGACTTGTCTTAAAAATATGAAATTCTGCACAAAAAACAACTACTGCCTATACTGGTAGGTTTTACCTAGGCGATTTTCCAAATAGAAACAATTCTTTAGTAAGTCATGGAAACTAAAGAAAATCTCCGCACTTAAACTCGGTACTATCCCTCATTGTTCCAGCACCCCAGCACGGGTCACTGAGCTCTTTTTGCACATTTTCCAATGAAAGCATTTTATATTTTGGCTTTTACATTATGTTTCCCAAATTTATAACTATTCACAATAATTAAAATAGAGTCTGCCAGGCATTCGATTTGTAAAAGTCGACTTGTTAAATGTGCTTGAATAACTGAATAATGTGGTCCGTAGTCGATACCCAGCTACGCTTGCCTTCACCGCCCTTGGCTAGTGTATATTCCTGTTAGTGTTTTTCTTTTTATTGACAGCTAACTTCTCAAGGCCTACTGTTTCTTTTTTTGATAACATCTAACCAGAGGTGGGCGGTCAGTACTTTGAAAATACAGTCGGAAACCGTACCGCACGGCAAAAAATGTACGGACGGTTCCGGTATTCGGTACTATTTCAAAAAAGTAGTTCCGTACTTTGTTGGTACTCGGTACCGGTACTTTTTGTGTAGAACATGCTGCTGTAAATGCAATGTTTGTCGGTATAACGCCCTTGGTAAAGGTTACTCCAGGTCAAAACATATATGACGTTAATCCCTCGCAATTTTAATTGACATTTCTAGATTAAAATAAGACCAAAAATTGCTAAAATTACTATTAAAAGTTAAATAACATGTATTTTTGAAAACATAACTGTTAAAATTTTGAAAAAATCACGTAAAAAGTACCGCGTTCCGGGACCGACTGAAATTTCTTGAAAAAGTAATTCGGTACAGAGATTCGGTACTTTTTTGAAAAATACCGACAGTACCGGTATCGGTACTGAAAAAGTACCGCGGTACAGTGATTCGGTCCTGTAGTACCGCGGTACTACCCACATTTAACTGACGATTACTATGAAGATCTGACTTTTTACTATAGATTGGTGGAATGTTAATGCTGGGCTTTGCTGGCCTCTTCGTTACGATCCTACTTCTCGGTAATCCCCTTTCTCCATTTTGCAATTTTGTAGATATACACTAACCATAGACAATGTATTGTTTATTTTTCGCCAATAACTGTGCGGAGCTAAACGTTACGATGTTAACCGTTGTAGTTAAAGCACAATTTTATGAACATTTAATGAGTAGAAAAATTTGGCAAAGTCCAATGGCTTAAAAAATGCAAGATAGCAATAATAGAAATGTGATATTAGATGGTAGGTTAGCATGGCTACCAAACCCACCAAAAGAAGAAATAGTTGCCTTGCTACTTGCTACAACAGTAAAAGTTTATATCTTTTTTAAATTATTTTATTGATCCAAATTTAACTATATTGACATAGATGGGCTGTTAGCCTATTACTTTACACTGTAATAACCGTTTTCTTCTTGGGCCTTCCGATGACGCGCCAACCGCTTCATCTTCTCGTGATGATTTCAGTTTTTCGGATTTTCCTAAATTAGGTTACGATAAAACAAAGTTTTCTTCAAGCTTAGGTTTGGATTACTATGTTAGCCTATGCCCTATCGGCCTATCCTATAACATTAAAGTTAGGCTAACAACATACGGTGAAAAATAACTTTCAACACACAATTTTTAACAAAATAAAGCCATCTGACTTTTCGTTTGTGGGGTCTAAAATTTGTGGCATGGAATGAAATTACTTCACAAAGCTGAAAATGAAAATAAAACGGCGAAATATGCATCAGTTGGCCAGAAAATTTTATAAATTTCTATTTTAGAGTGATAGATGAAAAAGCGTGTGGAAAACTTTTTCGTTTTGTCAATGCGGAATCGTGTTTACTTAGCGATTAATTGAGCAGCATATTGAAGATACTATGCAAAATATTTGTTTGGAATTAAAGGATAAACTGGTTAGATAAGACGTATATTTTTGATTTAGGATGTTTTGTCGCCAACTGATGCATATTTTGTCGTTTTTTTTCATATCCAGCTTTGTTTGAAGTAATTTTATTACATGCCACATATTTTAGACGCCACAAGCAAAAAGTTGTGTTGGCTTTTCCTTGGTCAATTTTTTCAGGAAAAATAGTGGCAGCCAAAACAAAATGCTATAGGCAGCCTATTAGGCAGTAGGCTTAACCATAATAGTGTACTAAAATAACAATTAATAATTCCATCACGAATGAGCAGGAAAAGGTTAAAAATGTGCAAGAAGATGATAACGATAGGAAATAGGACAAAGAAGAAGATATGAGGTTGAATATTAATTAAAGTTTGAAGAGAGAGATTGGCTATATGAGACTAGCCGTAAGAGCAGGAAGTTTTCTGGACTGAAGAATTTAGCGTGACAATAGCAGCACAGCATAATAGGCCTAGTAATTAACATCTTGCACGTTGTAACCCCCTTAAGACTGCCGCTTTTTCCCGTTTGTTGATTGTATGTTAGCATATTTTTGTTATATTGTACTACTGTATATATTTTACCACCATCTTTTTTGCTCCACAGAGTCAATTGTAAAAAATAAACGATGTAGACGATAAGAACGTGCTACAAGAAGGCCCTTGTGCTGTTGTGTGTTTTTATTTTTATATGCATAACTTAATCATATTTAAGATAATGGTGACAGTGTTGTTACACAAAACTCTCACAAACTGTTGCTTTGTCTAACAGAGTATTTTAAATCGACCAACAAAATATATATGTGCAGTTTATCACTTGAAAACATTAACAAGAAAAGCTGCCAACAATTTTGAGAAGTTATAGGTAGTCGTCACCTAAGCGTCTTTCATTTAATTAATTTCTTGGTGCAAGTTTAACAACGGTTACTCTGATAGTTTATTGTTGTTGCATTTGACACTAATGTTGTGTATACTTTTTGATTTCTTGAGAGTAAACAAGGTTCAATTGTAGGCGGCAGGGCTAGAATTTTATGAAGGAATAAACATAAATGTATGAAGTTTTACCATAACCAGAACTGTTGTCACCGAACAATTGACAACTTGATCAATTTTTTTAAATTGGTACTATTCAATTTTGCTTTGGATATGTATGTTGCATAAGGTTTATTTTCCTTGCTTTGAGAAGTGTTATCATGCTGGCAGACATTTAAACTACTTTGGCAATTTTGAATTATTTTTATCGTGTCTGACACTTCAAAGCTCAAGAAAATCTAGGCTTTGCCTTCGTTTATTCCGGAGTAAAGTTTTCTTTACTACACTGCAATATTTGTCAAACTTTTTTGTGTTGCATTAAAACCCTGGAATACTTATCAACAGCACTCCATTCATACTGATAAGTGAGTTACAAAAGATGTGATAACAGCATTAAAATCACTATGATAGATGCGGAAGACGGAATTACATGCTTACTGACCGGTTGAGAATACAAAATCAATATGTCAGCAAAACGAGTTACGCAATACAAATACGTACTTTCCATACAATTGCGTGGCGTTCCCCATTTTATTAATTACGGTAATGATTTCCTAATCATATGCTTGATCAACATGTCAGATGATGAGTAATGCAAGAATGTCAAATAATTGGAAAGGTATTATAAGTTTTACTGCATGCCTTAACTTTACTGTTTCTTATTTGTGTACACAGATTGCAGTTGTGATCATTTCATTAAATTATAGAAAACATAAATGCCACTGGTATAAAAACTGTCAACAAATAACAACTGAACATGGCTACTGCAATGTATTTAGAACAATATCTTGACAGTAAGTATACAATTAAAAATATTTTTTGCCTATACTGTTTAGCATAGTTATTTTCTTCATTTTAACATGGCCAACTTTAACAAGTTATGCCATCTAAAATGATTTTAAAAATTTATTTATGTTTTTGTAAATTTTAACAATCCAAGGCCTAGAAACTCTCCCGTTTGAACTGCAGCGGAACTTTCAGTTGATGAGGCAATTAGATCAACGCTCCGAAGATCTTAAGGTTTTCATTTTCATCCACCTTCTGTATATCAATAGTTTATATACGTCTTTCTGAAGCTTGTGTTTTTTATTAAGGTTGATATTGATGAAATGACTGAATCATATGTAAGTGAAGCCAAATCACTTCCTCCAAATGACCGCGTGAAGAAGATAAAAAAGATACAAGAATCATATGCAAAATGCAGGGAATTTGCTGATGACAAAGTTCAGCTCGCAATGCAAACCTATGAGATGGTTAGTGTTTCATTTGCTGCTACAATAGCTGCAAAAACAATATGCAGTAAATATAAGCTTGTTGAGTGTGGCACAGTTTGGAGTTTCATGGTTTTGTAGGTCGACAAACACATTCGAAGATTAGATTCAGATCTAGCGCGGTTTGAAGC
Source organism: Clavelina lepadiformis (assembly GCF_947623445.1). NCBI lineage: Eukaryota > Metazoa > Chordata > Ascidiacea > Aplousobranchia > Clavelinidae > Clavelina > Clavelina lepadiformis. The sequence goes on from NC_135246.1 coordinate 8,686,801, forward strand.
TGATCTAAAAGAAAAATCTATTCAGGATGCAGCTGGTACATCAAAGGTAATTCTAAAAAGACTTTCATGTTTCTGTTTTTCACTCAATTTTTATAAAACTTTAGTTGCAATAAGTGGAAATATTTTTACTGCATAATGTTTTAAGCGGCTTGTCATGCTAAGTACGATCATTGTAGCCAAAACATTATACTGTGTTATCAAACACATTTTCAAGAAACTTTTCATTTTTGTCTTGAAACATTCTCAATGCTGAAATTTAATTGGCATTCTATTTTTGATATCCTCATAAGTAAAATTTACTGTCCACACAACACAAAATTTAAAAATTGACCAATAACTAAAGTGTGTCATATTTTAGGTCGAATCAGAAACAACGTTAAATGATAAGCGAGGGAGAGGGCGTAAAAAGGGAAGAGTGGCTTCAGATGATGAATCCAAAAGCAGCAAAAAGAAACAAAAAAGTACTCAATAAAATAAGCTTCAATTATAGATAATGCTGCACAAGCATATTTAGATCAATGAGTTTTGATGGTTTTAGGTAGTGCTACCATTTAATAAGATTACGATTATTTGCAGCCGTTGAATCACTTCTGTCAGTTCCTCTATCATCAGCTTATCAGTCCTGTACTGATGTGCTTGATATGCCAGTTGATCCAAATGAGCCAACCTATTGTTTGTGCCACCAGGTATCATATGGAGAAATGATTGGTTGTGATAACCAAGATGTGAGTAATGCTTGTTTTTTTTTCGAGAATACATACATCATAAAATGAATAAGGTGTCAGGCTTTCTAAGTATTGAATGAAAACATTAATTTTGTATAATTTTGGATTAGTGCCCTATTGAGTGGTTTCACTTTGGATGTGTTAATCTCACTTCAAAGCCAAAAGGAAAATGGTATTGTCCAAAATGCAGGGAAGATAGGGATCGAAAGAAGAAGTGATGAATAGTTAATGTATTCTATGATGCTAATACTAGTTCATCTTTTTAGCCATATCTTTTTATATGTTGATTTCCGAACATTTCGTATTTATATTGCATGTAAATTTTTTTATGCTGAGTTTCGGTTTGATTGTATTACCAACATTTGCTAATACAGCCACTAAACCAGTGAAGTATGCTTCTAACAGCCATTTGTATTCTGTACCGGTATTTGTTCAGAACTTGGAAATTGACTTGTAAGTACACACACTATGCAGTATTGTACTTCGTTTTACATGGTATACAGTGCTTTATATGCCTACCTGATAATGAAACAAGGTTTACTCAACTTTTTGGTTCACTTGAATTTCACCCATTCAAACTTAAGAAATTATAGTTATAACTGGACCAGTGAGTTACCATGCCAACTAATTGTACCTATGGGTACAATATCAGAGTTACCAAGCTTTTTATTGACGGATATTAAATATTAAGCTGCAAAATCTTTTTGCTATATAATCCAATTGCTGCGAATAGTAGCTTAGCAGTCATTTTGTTAGCACTGTAATGCCCTTTGCACATGAAATATAAAATTCACTTAATTTTGAAATGCTTACGTGTTGCAGTTAAAGTCATCACGTCCGGGAAGTGCTTACACACTAATTACTAATGAACTATATAAATCCCTTTGTCTAATACATTTGGTACATAATTATGCTGACCCTGAACTGTGGATTTCTTCCTTCTACATCAGGGGAGGGGGACATTTTTGCTATTGAGGGCCGTTTGGATTGTGGTGTATCTTAGGCAGCCGATGAAAATTTTATTAACGCAGGACAAATTGCAGTTTTTTACACAAGACTTGTCAAATCTACACTGAGATGACTGAAAATGCAACAGGTAGGCTAGATTTCTTTAAAAAGGATTTTGTTGCAATGCTGTATCACTAACTTCACCTAAAAATCATGTTATGGTGACTTGAGGGAATTCACGTTCCTCGTCTCTGTGTAGTTTCTTTTAATGTTGTCCTTGGTAGTGTGTATACAATGAGACAATAAATCAAGGTATAATAAAAACTGTTATTGTGTATTTGTTACTGCATAGAAATCATTAGACTGCAGTTTGTAAAAGGCAATGCCAATAGAAATGTACATAAACTTTACATTATAAACAATACACATGCAAAAAAGAAATAGCTACGCAGCTAACTTTCGGCTGCACAAGTGCACAAAATTCATATGAAACAAACAATAGCGGCTAAATTGTAAGTGCACCAGACTAACGTCATGAAATCACGTTAATTTGAATGACAATAATTTATGTTTTCTCCATTATAATTCACGGGCCAAATGTACTTGTAAGGAGTTTGAATACAAATACTTTATATAAAATTATACAGAGTTAACCGGTCAGTACTGCTACTTGACAAAAAATGCCCTGATGGTACCGGCATTCAATACTGTTTCAAAAATATAGTTCGGTACTATTGTACCAGTACTTTTTGCATAATGGATCCTGCTGCAAGTGCACTTTTTCCATTATTTAGGACAACTTACAGGTTACTCCAGGTATGATGAGCCGCAGGTTACTTCAAAACATATGTGACCTCACTGTTTGTGGCTTAAATCGACATTTGTAGATGGGAAACAGTAACTCGGTACTATTGTACTCTGGTGCTGCCCGCCTTGGTTTATATGTAAGCAACATTTTTATGCTCGGGTGAAAAATCACTATTTGAACTGGAGTCCATTCGCTGTCTTTCATTAACATAGCTGCTACTACCGGAATCTTTCCCAGAATCATTTAAATTGTTCTCGTAATTAGATCTTGCAATATTATTTCTCTTAGGTCGTCTTCGTTTAGATGGTGTAGCAGTTTGTTGTCGCTCATGTTGTGAGTGAGAGGCATTATTGTCCGCATTTCTGAAAAATCAACATATTACATGAACAGTAACAAATTCTTGATAAATACTAAAAAGAGAAATACTGATGTAGCAGCCAATTTCGAACTATAGCAAATTTTCTTATTGCCATCATTGCTAATAAATAAAGGTTAATAAACATTTTGTGAACCTGTAATTATGTTAATACATCAAAACAAGGTAACAGGTGTGCATTTATAACTCACCTGTTGTTGACTGGTGGTCTAAAGACTGAAAGTTGCAGTGGATTGAGCGGAGATTTTACATATTCATTCTTCTTCACTCGTGAGCTTCCACTTGAACTGTATGTTTTTAATGGTATAGTCTCGTCTGGCTGAGCACTTGCTTCATTTTCTCTATGCTTATTTCCATTAGTACTATATTAAGATATTTTGTGTTATCAAAACGTCAAAAATACAAATTTTTGTTAATCCCTTGTCATCTGAATGAATTTACTGCAGCCGTTTGTATTATCTTGAATTTCAATGACAAGATAAACTTTACACCTCAGTTCAACTGCAACATTTTTGACGCTTGTTTCTCTGCTTGGTGCAAATCCTATGTGGGCATAATTCATGTGACGTTGTGGAATTTCTTCACTCTGCAAAATCTTAAAACGATAATCTTTTTTTTTTTCAAAACAAAACACTGCAGATACAAAACCAACATTACTAGCAATATAAATCCCACCTCCGATTCACCTGTAGAAACATCACTTGTATGCGACACCTCAACATTAGCATATGGACTAGATGGTGAGCTGACTGGACTAGTCGACTCCAGGTTACTTAGAGCTTCTGAAATTGGAGAGTATGGAAACACTGAAAAACATTATAACAAGGCTTTAACTTGTTTACACACTGGGGTTGGTATGGCTTTACTTATGTCTTTTAGGTAAAGATAGTCAGTTTTAAGTGCCACATAGCTTTTCATCTCACATAAAATATTCTTGAATCCACAGCTCATAAAATGTTTAAACTAAAAAGCATGGCTAATAAACTATTCCAACAACAGTTTGCTCCAATCTTTAAGTCTATTCTTTATTATGATTGTATAATGCCAGTAGCTAATAAGTAGGGCGATTATTTTTTGACTTAAAAACGAAAGTTTTTGACTTAAAACTTGAAAATTTTGGCATTAAAAAACTTTTTTTTTGACAAATTTTGACGTATGAAGAACTCAAGTAGTTAAATTACGCATTATTGTACAAAAAGTTAAAATTTATTAAAATCTGTTAAAATCTGAACACAGACCTAGCATATTCTGAAAAGGGAAATGAGCTAATTACAAATCACTGCCAAAACAACTGCAACTAAGAGACAACAAAAACTGTTCAATACATTTGTCTAAACTAAAGACTCATGAAGTATCTAAAGCAAAACCGAACCAGGAACTGATTCACAATAAGTAGACGCAATGGGCCATTTACAACAGTATAAAGTAGGCTACAAAGTGTACAATGTAAAATGACATGTTCACCTACAGTGCAACCTCTATGACACCACGACAATGCAGTTTACAAACAATTTTAACTTGGTAAAAAAGTTTGACTTTTTTTGACAAGTCAAAAAATAATCGCCCTCCTAATAAGTAAGAACAAAAATCTCTTCATATTACACAATTACCTTCATCAGGCACAAATCCATGATTAAGAATACCATTTGGAGATGTTTCATCAAATACAGAATCTCGAGTTGCAGGTATCGAAACAGCAGAATAGTTTATCTGCCCATTTCTAGTCCATTTGATGCTGTCAGTGTTTAAATAAGGTATCTCAGCCTTTTGTAATATGCAAATAAACAGGTGTAAGTAAAAGACATTCTTAGTAAAATACAAGGAAACTGGGCAAACACATATTTACTTTACAATCTTGCAACATCTCAAGCACTTCTTGAAACGTTGGTCTTTCTGATGGCGATACATTCCAACATTCCCTCATTAATGTATACCTTTAAAAACAAAAAGGAAGATACAGTAAAACACTGCAATGAAGTATATAAAAAAGATTGTAAAAATATAAATTAACACCTACATGACATCTGGACAGCCAATTGGTTGTCCAAGCCTTCCACCATCTTGTACAAAATGAATCACTTCAAGATTTGTGTAGGCAGGATAAGGTTGTTGACCAAATGTCATCACTTCCCACATGAGGACACCAAATGCCCTGCAAAAATAGGTAACAAAATATCAATCTTAACCAGAGTTTTTATTTCAGATTTTGCATTGTTTAAAGCAATAAGCAACCATACCACAATAAAATATTCCTTTCAGAAATTTCCAAAACCATTAACATTTTAAAATTACCTACCCAATCAAATTTCATTTATCTCAATTTGTACAGTTCAAGCTAAGTTTCCTAGTTCGTAAGTTGTTTTTTTTTTAATTTCTGCACCTTTAACTAAATTAGAAAATAACTTACTCTGTATAAAATTTCGTGTCAACCACTTCGAAAGCACTCTGACTACAATGCATGTTATAGAACAGGATATGAAATCTTATGAAAAAAGAAGCTGGAAACAATGGCAGCTATGACACTTTTTCCAGCATAACTAATACTTCTGTAACAAATTGCTCCCACGCCATATGCAAATCTTTTATTGAACCAAAACAACATAGAACACTACAAGCTAGTCCGAAACAGGCTTGCTGGGGCATTAAAGAACTGTATCAACTTCAAACGCAGCCAAAGTTCAGTTTCCATTTGCTTAGTTCAGCAATCCAGCTGTTAATATCACTACTCTTGTGATATTATGGATTAATCTAAATCGATAAGACGTTCGGCAGGATCTCTTGTATTTTAGACAGCCATGAACACGAACGTAATACTATACAAAGAATCATAATATACAACCAAGAAAGCCCATGGCGGCTGCATGGCCTACATAAAAATCGTATTAAGTACTTTTTACCTGAATTACTGAATTTTGAATTACTTGCCTACGCACAACTATGGTTTATTAAAACTTGATAATGTGACCCTATAATATTTTTCAAAATAATGATTACACATATAACTGATACTGCAACTGTTGACTATTAGCAGCACTTGAATATACAAATTTCTTTAAGTACCAAGTAACGTAGCTGCTAACCCAACTAAGAACTAATGCAAGAAGTCTTATAATAATTCATTGATTTGCAGAAACAAAAACACGTTGAATAGATTCAGACTTACATGGTCTCTCTTTAGAATAGTACATTTACAAAACTTTACCCATATTTTAAAATCTGCATTTACTTCAACAACAAATCGCAGATACCAAGAACTCTCCAATCAAATGTGGTGTACAAATTTACTTGCCCAGATGATATAAACTGTTTTTTACAAAGATAAAACCGCACACCGATTAATAGATCGGTGAGAGTAATGGAACATACATAGCTAGACAAAACATACAACAAATTTGCTACAAAAGAACACATATATATTGGAAAGCAATTGCTGTTCTAAACACAAAAGAATACATAATTCCATTGAAAAATATTGCAAGTTTTGTAAAGAACGATTAAATTATGCAAGCAAAAAATTGAAAGCTTTGGCAATAAAAAAATCCAACCCATACCTCAACAAAAAAAGTTCTGAATATGGCGCATATTTCTTATTAAAAGTCAATAATTAAGTTATCCGATCATATTTTTCTTAGACTTAGACCTTGCCTGGATTTTATCACCAATTCCATTGTATTGTTTTAACTATATTGCGCCAACTGTGTTGATAACCAACTACACTCTGAACTGTTTCGACTTTCTCTCGTATGTTCTGTTACATTATTATTCTAAAGAGGGACCACGTCAATTTGAAACTGGTCAATTTTTTGTTTGTTTGTACAAATAGATGAATTATGAGCCATTCTGCATTAGTTAGTATTTTTATCAACTACTTGATAGCTGAAGTCAACTTCCTCTTTACCTAAATTTACATTAAGTGCAACCAAGACATTAAAGTGGATCAATAACACAATATCTTGGTAAATTCAGAGCTTATGTCTTTATCTGATATATATATCATCTTACATCTAAAAAGCTTCTAAAAAATAGGCAATAAAATAAAAATATGTTTGTTAATAAGAATATTGCTCTCACCACACATCGCTCTGAACTGTATATCGTTTTAGCATAATGCTCTCCAATGCCATCCAACGAACAGGTACGAGTCCTTCCCCTTCTTTGTGATAGTAATCATTTCTGTAAATATCTCTAGCCAAGCCAAAATCACCAATCTTGACAACACGGAAATCAGTCTTGAATGCTTTGGTGGAGACAAGACAGTTTCTTGCGGCTAAATCCCTTAAACAATTTAAAAATTAAAAAATTAGGTAACAAATTAAGATAGGGTTAACAAAAGTAAACAAGACTTCTATATTACAATGTGCTTGCTTGTTATAGTCTTATACTGTATGTATAATCTTACCTGTGGATAAAATGCTGACTTTCGAGGTACTGGCATCCTGCTGCAAGGTCAAGAATTATGTTCAACAAATCGATCATAGAAAGTTTAGCTGTAAAATCCTAACAGAAAAGAAAATAACGTTATTTGAAAAATTCAATTTTGAGTTCAATTTCATGACATATATGCAGGTAAAAAGATGGAAATTAAACAGGATGAATACAATGTATGATTGATAAACGTATACATGCCACATATCACTTGCACAATAAAATAGTTCACCTTAGTAGGGCAAGCTTCTCTCAAATACTTGAGTAAGTCACCACCTTCCATCAGCTCAAGGATTATAAACTGAGGTTCATTATCCAAACACACTCCCAACAGGGAAATAATGTTTGAATGATCAAATAAGCTATTTAAACACAGCATTAAACGAAAAAATGTCTCTATAGTAAATTTTAAAATACATTATAGACCTTGAGCCGAATATAAACCTTTATTTTCTGATTCTAAGAACAAACATTTTGATATATATCATTAAATCATATTGTATTACAGCCAATTTTTTAGAAAAATAGAACATACTACATAACTAGGGTAATTATTTTTAGACTTAAAAAACGAAAATTAAAAATTGAAAATTTTGACCAATTTTGACATTAAAAAACTTTTTTTTTTGACAAATTTTGACGTATGAAGAACTGAAAAAGTTAAATTACGCATTATTGTACAAAAAGTTAAAGTTTATTGTAGTAGAAAAGGGCAAAAATCTGAACACAGACCTAGCCTATTCTGAAAAGGGAAATGAGCTAATTACAAATCACTGCCAAAAAACTGCAGCTAAGACAACAAAAACTGTTCAATACATTTGTCTAAACCAGACATGTGCAACCAGCGGCCCGCCAGGTTGTTCAGTGCGGCCCGCGTGGTGCTCAGCAAAATGTTAGAACTTCATACTAGCCATCACTATTTCATGCAGTTTACATCAAAGCAATAGAAAATTTCGCACGCTGTGTATAGAAATATTGCCCTTTGTGATGCAACAATGCTGCGTTGCATAATTTCGCAATGCGAGATTAGCACTTTGAAAAAGCTGTGTGGCATTGTACAGTATCGCAGTTCATACTTGATGGAGTTGTTGGTGGTACATAGATAGTCTACTGTTGGATTTTGTTTTAGCTTAAGTAGTTGGCATCGTTTGCTAATTCTTTGACTTGTGTTATTTTTGGTTGCAGGTGTTAATTTTGACACTTTTACAATTGATAAAAAGTTATAATTTTAACAGTAATTTAGTCTTTAGCCTACATCCAATTATATTATGAGTAAGAAACGAAAAATTGACGATGAACGACGGTTGTTTAATGACGAATGGTTTGTAAAATATTTTGTTACTCAACAAAATACAAATGCCATTTGCTTGATTTGTCAAAACAAGATTGCTTGTCTAAAAGAATTTAATATCAAACGTCACTACAACTCTCTTCACTCGAAAGAATACGATGGAATTTTAGGCGAACTGCGAGTAGACAAAGCCAATAAGTTGAAAAGGTCGCTACAGGGACAACAAAAAATGATTTCAGTTTATAAAGATGACTCTCAAATTACCACTGAATTGAGCTACGAAATTAGCGAAGCAATAGCAGAGAAAGGAAAAGCTTTCAGTGACGGTGAATTTGTCAAGCATTGCATAATGATATTTGCTAAACGGGCATGCCCTGAAAAAAAGTATTTAGCTGAACAGACTAGCTTATCGAGATTCACTGTCGGACGTAGAACAGATGCTCTTTCAAGTCATCTTGAAGATATTTTAGCCGAGAATGCAAGCAAATTTTCATATTACAGCTTAGCACTGGATGAAAGCACCGATATCACCGATACGGCCCAGTTGGCTGTTTTTATACGTGGAGTAACTGATGAATTTCAAATCAAAGAAGAATTTTTGGACCTAGCAAGCATGAAGTCAACGACAACTGGACAGGATTTGACCCAGGAAGTTTTAAAAATGACAAAAAAATTTCAATTGGATCCAAAGAAACTGTCAGGACTCACGACAGATGGGGCTCCTGCGATGGTAGGAAAACATAAAGGATTTTGTAAAACATTTTTGGAAGCATTTGGAGCACAAAAAGTTGTTTTGAACCATTGTATTATCCATCAGGAAAATTTGTGCAATAAAGTTCTGGATGGCATTGATATCATGAAAGAAGTTGTTCTCTGTGTCAATTACATTCGTACTCGAGGATTATACCATAGACAGTTTAAGGTTTTTTTGGAAGAACTGGATTGCGATTACCCGGATGTTCCTTATTTCTCGTCGGTTCGTTGGTTAAGCAGGGCCGAAACTTTAAAAAGATTTTGGAACTTGAGAAATGAAATCAAATGTTTCATGGAAACTAAAAATCAAAATGTCTCTTTTTTTAAAGATGTAAACTGGTTAAATGACTTGGCATTCCTTTCCGATGTAACGCAACATCTAGCACAATTAAATGGACAACTACAAGGAAGGAATCAACTGGCAAATAAAATGTTTGAGCACATTACATCATTCCAGAGGAAACTGGGTCTTTTTAAAGGTCAATTTAGCAACTCTGTGCTTACACACTTTCCATGTTTGAAAATGCAACATGATGAAGGACAATATATCAATTACCAAAAATATGGCTCTATGATAGAAAAATTGTCTGCTGCCTTTGATGCTCGCTTCTTGGATTTTCGACAACTTGAAAGTGATTTTAATATTTTTTCAAACACATTTAACACAGCTGTAGATCAAAGCCCTGATCAACTTCAACTTGAACTGATTGATTTGCAGTCAGACAAGGACATGAAAAGAGCTTTTGATGAAAACGATTTGGTGAACTTTTATAAAAACTATGTTAGAGGGAATCATCAGAATCTTGTCGAACATGCCTTGAAAACCATTTCGCTTTTTGGAAGCACATATTGCTGCAAGCAATTTTTCTCTAAGATGAAATATTGCAAAGGAAAGCAAAGAGGCCAACTATCGGACCAACATTTGAAAAGTCAACTTAGAGTTGCTTGTAGTTCTGTGAAAGCAAATATTCCAAAAGTTTGCAAAGATTTGCAACAGCAAAAATCACATTAATCTGTGATTAAATACGCTTGACTGAATTTAGTTTCCTCATCTTCCATCGACAATTATTCCCAGTTTTTCAATAAATTGTCGCACAAGTGTGTCGTGGACTGCATTAAATCTATTTCTTAACTACATAAACTGCATAGGAAAGTCGTTTTACGATACTAATTTTTTCTGAAAAAATCATGTGGCCCGCGTTGTCATTCAAAATTTTGTATTTGGCCCTCCAGTGAAAAAGGTTGCACATGCCTGGTCTAAACTAAAGATACATGAAGTATCTAAAGCAAAACCGAAGCAAGAGCTGCATCTATAGCTGCCGCAAAATGACTTAGGGCCAAATATTTTACACGTTTTGAGATGTGTTGAGTAGGGATGGGCCGATACGAACCCAAACCCGAATAGATTCGCCGAATATCGCCTTTATGGAAGATTCGGGCGAACACGAATACCAACAATGGCGAACCCGAATACAATATTACTTATAAAATTACTGACATTTGTTAAAAAAGATGATCTAGTTTCCCGACAAAGCTAAACTAGAGTCAGCAGTATTTATAATGAAGGTCGTTTTCCTAACGATTTTGCGTTTTCGATCGTTTTTTAAACACTATTTTTCGAAAGAAAGCGATTTGTTTATTGATTACATCATGTTACAAGCAAGACTTGACAAATTTTGGATGAAATTTTATTGTTTGGTTCTAATACAAATAGATTCGGGATTCGTTCGTGTCGACTTTCATGATATTCGGGTTCGCACAAACCCGAATAATCTTCCTTGCGGCACATCCCTAGTGTTGAACATCACACCATATCAACCTATGTATTTCACTTAATGGTTTATGATTCACAATAAGTAGACAATGGGCCATTTACAACAGTATAAAGTAGGCTACAATGTGTGAAATGAAAAGCTCACTGACAGCGCAACCTCTACAACACCACGACAATGCAGTTTGCAAACAATTTTGACTTGGTAAACAATTTTGACAATTTTTGACCTAACGCTAAAAATTTGACCAATTTTTGACATTTTTTGACAAGTCAAAAAATAATCGCCCTATACATAACTAAATGATAAATTATGAGAGTTCTTACCTCATGAAATAGGCCTCCATAAGGAACTCACATTTCTCTATTTCACTAGCACTGTCTTTAAGTATTTTCACAGCAACTCGTGCTTCACCTGAATCCCCCCCATGTATGTTCATTGCAACCCCTCTATAAACCTGCAGAATATCACAACATGTTGTATGCTAAAATTCTAAAATTTGTTTTCATAGACATTCAAACATTGCTGAGTTAGGACTCAATAACATACCAGTCAAGGCAAATTTTAATGCGCCTCAAAGTGCAACACATATATGCAAAACTTACCTCACCAAATGCCCCACTGCCTAACAACTGCCCCAGCTTTAACTGATCTCTGGGAAAGAGGTTTAACCTGGCACGATAGTCGGAGGGCAAGTTTAGCTGACCACCCTGGTTTCCAGCAGCTATTGCCAGGTTTGTCATATGGCGAATTCTGGCAAGTTCAATATCCATACCATAGTTGATGTGCACAGTTGTGATTTCAGGTGGTAAGCTTTTCTTTGCCAATTTTCTCCTTCTACGCTTGCGGCAGCGCCAACCTATAACAAGAATAAAAAGTTAGAAAAGAATATTTGAAAGTTGTGACTTCTTCTGGTCAATAGCATACATTACAACTACCACATAAACCAGAGGCGACGAACATGAAGCCCGAAAAATAATTTTGTGCGGCCCGCAATTCGCTGTATATTTTCAATAGACTGCCACACTCAACCGATGTATTTTTGCGGCCGCGGGAGCTGTTAGAAACCTTCCAAAGGAAGTGGCCAGTGACAGCGAATAGGTTCGTCACCCCTGACATAAACAATATCAGCAAACGTAGCTGTTTCTGTTTCTCCTGATTTAAAATAAGCATATTCTACAATAATCTTACAAGCATATGCTGCAACAGCCACTATAATAAAAACTGAACCCCCAGTGGATGATCCAATCACTATCCAGCGAATGCGAGAATCTAAAAATTCATCGATATGTAATTACATCTCCACAAATTTATTTACTACATCAATTTTCCATTGACTTTAACAAAATGACATACTGTCTATTGGAAGAGCATACTGGTAAGGTCCGGTTCGGAGGCTTGCATCTCCACGTCCAAAATCATTTGTTGCATAAACCTGAGACATTAAAGATGATTAAGATAAACAAATACAAAAAAAAAGAATACATAAATCTAATGTTTAATTCTAACTCTGGGAATTAAAATGCAGTTGTTAAATTGCAATTCTGTTTACCCGAAATTCATACCACTCCAGGTTAATCAGATTAGATATGTCCCATGAAGTACCTTCACGAAGTGCACTTATATTTCGTATAACATGCCACAGTCCATATTTTATATGAGCACTGTCTGGTGCTGAACGATTTCTGATCAAATTTCAAAATGGTCTTCCATCAAAATTAAAATAAATAATTAAATATATATCATAAACATTGTATTTAAATAGACTTTTAAATATAATATTACATTTATGCAAAAAGTGTTAAGTTGAAAAATCTTAAGAATGCAGATTCATGAACTTATTAACTTCACCTGGCCTCAATAGAAAAATTTCTCAGATTGTCTGAAGAAACAGGACGACTCCATGCTAATTTATTTGGAGAAGTATTATCAATAATTTTTACATTTGATGGTGCATCTGGAGGGCCGTCCATTGTCTTCAAACGTTTTTCAGAAGTTACGTAGTAAAAACCATTTACATATCTGTAATAACACACTTTAGCAACGTAAGTTTAAGAACACAAACGTAATCAAGTAACTAAGTAACTTTTATGACCAAAACGAGTTTTAAATTCGCCAATACTAACTCATGCAGGTTAGCTTCATCACAGAGCAATGAAAAACATCTAAACTCGTGAATAATGTAGTGTTAAAGTGTTAAAATCGTAACTGTAAAATGATAATTTGTGTTCATGCAAGCATTAGTGCTTACGACTCACGTAAAGTTACCCCTCAATGCATAGCCAGTGGAAGGTAACAGATCGGTAATGGTGTCCTCAACAGCAGTGCCAGGTAAAGGATAGCTATCAGTCCACAGAAGTGGATTCAAAGATATCTATAATAAAGTGAGTTTCAGCATTAACAAAAGGTAATCACATAAATCTGGTTTATATTTATGTCATGAATGTTCATCTACCTGTGACCAAGAAATGACAATGTTCTTGACGTTTTCCAAAGGTGGCCATGAGAGTGTGATGCTGTCACTTGTTGTAGAGCTAACACGTAAATTGGGTTTCACAAAAGGTCCACATGTCATATTTGCAGAACTAAATAGGCCCTCAGCTGATGGACAATCAACTGCATATGCTCTGATCTAAATAAACATAATTAGAGGTTACCAAACAAATATTTACGTAATGAAAAAGCTGTAACAACAAAATAAATTGTGTAAATTCAGTACTATTAAAAAAAAAGTATTTCAATAATGTAATAAAATAACCTTAAATATTAAGTTTAAATTTAGTGGAATCATCAAGAATAAACAAGAAAGACAGAAGAAAATTACCTCAAAATTTCTTAAGGTACTATTAAACCGAAAACGAAATACATCTGTGTTTTCTAAAAGTATATCTCCTTCCGATCTTAACTGATAATTTATGGAAGCAGAATTTTTATGGCTTGGAACATCCCACAAAATTTCTATCAAACTGAATGATAAGGAATTGCAGACAATGTTTTGGACAGGCGAAGAAACTGAAAAAAAGGAAATTTCAAACAAAAGGCATGAGCAATAGGAAAACTTGTCAGAATATCATCACATGGTTTTAGTCACAAGTTTACCAGTGCAGTTAGTGCGTAGCAAATGTCAGTTAACATACCTTTTTATTTATTTCAAATTGGATTATTAAACTGTTTATAGAACCACTTGGAAAGAATCTTAACTGGGGTTCACAAACCAAAATAACACTTGCTAGCAAATTCTACTTATTAACTTATGTATTATACCACCGCAAGATGTTGCTAATTTAAACACAGGTGAAAACACTTGATATGTAGCTTCATGTCTCTTGGACAATGTCAGTTGAATTTGATAACTGCTATTAGGCTGAAGATTTTGGAGCTTGACTGTGCTCACACTGCCAATTTCATCAACAACCTGCAAATAAAATTTTATATTTGTGCTTTCCATACTGAGAGACAAAAATGACACAAACGTTTATAACCACACCACCAAAGCTCACTTGTTCTGTGCAATCTGAGCTGTTTAAACAAGGTTCTTCTGAAACATATCCATACAAGAATGAATATACAGTGTTTGAGTTGTTTTGAACGATTCCAGCACATTGTAGTAAAGATGGTTCCGATGCGCTAAAAACTACCAGTGAGACATTTAACAAAACCTCACTACCATCATTTGAAATTACTGTAGGTGTATGTTTAGCTGGAGCAGGGGTATTGCACAACAAACCTACAGAAAAAAGACAAATATCGTAAATAACATAAACATACATATGCTATATATATTGCAGATAAATATATAAACCAATAAACATAATAATACCACACCAAATAAAAATAGATAAAAGAAAAATGGAATAGAAACTAAAAGTTGAAATAAGATTAACTTACTCAAAACTGGATGGTTGGATGTTAAAGAAATATTTGTTGGTTGGACAGAGCCAGTAAAATTTGTGATGGAAGTAACCGAGTCTTTATCGCTATTGAACCAAACCAGACCATTTGGAGTGGCAGAAAAGGACATTACTGATGTAACAAATACATTACATTACAGTAAAACAAATCTCAGGAAAAAGCAACATGAGAAGGCTACATAAACTACTTTCAAAAAGCCACAAAACTACTTAGTTTGTTAGAAAAACTACCTGACTCAGTGTGGTCATAAATACTCCGACATTGACATTGGCCATTTGTTTTTATTTGCCAAATTTTTGTTCCTTTGCACAAATAAATACCATTCTCTAGTCCAGATGAATCTGCAATCATACAACAATGTTAAGTAATTGTGGCAAAGAAAAATGCCTGGCTGTGGAATCAGCAATGTTTCATGATGTATTGCCATAAGTTTACAACAAAGTAACATTATCCAGCAATCTTGTTCATCTATACTTTATGGCATAAACATATGTATTTATAAAATATTCTTCAATGTTTAAGACACTTTTTGTAAATGCATTATTCTGAACGCATGATGGTTTGAAACAGATAAAAAACAAAAGTAGTAGACAGGAAACCCACCAGAGAAGTTAGATACCAATGAAAAGAAGTTGGCATCAGATATTGCTGAACGGCATTCTGCTGATGAGCATGACATCAGATGTTGATAAATTGTGTTTTGATTTAAGGCATTCCTTTTATTTTGAATATGATTGATGATTGCTAAAATATAAAAATAAAGTAAACTTTTCAAGGAAGGTAGAAAAATCTTTTTGACAAATCAATACCAGCACACATATAGACATACTATCTAAATTCAAAATACAACCCTTACTTTAGTGAATAATGGTTATCATGAGTTTTATAACGTTTATTTAAAGCTCATGATTAGAGCTTGATAAGTAGTTGTAAAAATCAGTTATTTGGTCATATTCAGGCATAGTTGGTGTTTTTGCTATCCGATTAAACTAATATTGCAAAGAAGAAATATCATGATGTTAAATCCTGAATGAAGATAGAAGGTAGAAGGTTGAATCTAGCCCATGTAATAGTCAAAATACATGGTTTTGCAGGAAAGCTAGGAGTAATTGCACTTTTCAACTACGACACTATGTTACATGAATGTTAAGTAATTTGACGTATGATGTCGAGAGCTAAGGAAATTGCTTTCTGTGAAACATCATTGCATTAATCACTTAAACATATCCAATGGATGTTAACACTGGCACAGTTGCAAGTGCGTGGCCATCTTAAACAGGTTTTTTTTTGTACCGGTTTGTTTAGATCAGGGTTTAAACTTTTCAGTTCTGCTACACCATTTTAGAAAAAAATTTCTATTCGATCCCTTGATGGGTAGCTTACACGCTAATGAAATTAAAACAATAAACGAAGAAAAATTCAAAGTAGCATAAAAAGGTTCCTTCACTAACTATGCAACAAGGTTAATATTGGCCAATATGTTACAAACTTATAACAATCAGAATGTAACAATGCATAACTTGTTGTGATTGGGTGGCTATTATTATTCTATAGAGCTCAAACAGCCATCCTAGTAAACAGCTGACCGCATGAAATACGGAGTTGCCCTTAAATATATAATAAACATTCTTTCACCATAAAGGCCTACTTGGTAATAACTTTATGTTTTTAGTAAGTTTTCTGATATAATATAGAGCTAACTTAAAATGTATAGTTATAGTATGCACTAGCTTAAAACGAAGCGCAAGCTACAATGGGAAAGATATTTTAAAAGCTGTACAGCTCGTACTGAGCTTGAGTCATGTTTGGAATTTGAAAAAATTAAGGAACTAGTTCCTAGAGCAAACAGTAAACAATGTGCTACCAGATACGTACTTGATAGCAAAACTTTCCTAAAACTATTATGAAATGTACTAAATTCAGCAGCAAAAATTTTCAATCACATTAAATGCTGAAGCCCTAAAACATACAAGTTTAAAGAATTGTTCCAAGAGATAAAATGAACACACTCTACTATTTTTCATTGCTGCATGATGGTTATCTCAAAAAATGTTTTGCACCAATGTAAGTTTGTGGCGGCCTGGGTGACTTTTGTAATACCATTACGTCATTCTTGGAAATGTGTTTTCCAGTTAACAATTGGAGTTTTTAAACTTTTAGTACCGCCACATCATTCTTAGGAAAGTGTTTTCCAGTTAGTAATTGGAGTTTATAAACTTGCTTTTTCAGAACACTGCAATCATCGTTGGTATATTTTAAAACTTGCTCTGAATAACTTCGTGTGAAAACTCCTGTTAGTACGTTACCAGGTCGTTTTCTAGAAACTCCAAGAAACTGTTTCCAACTTTAACCGAATGTAATTTGCATTGCAAACGCACTGTTTTTCTCGTTCACACGCCTTGAAATGTTCATGCCTTTTTTGTCGTATATTTCCGGCACATCGCACAATGTTTTATAAGCTCGAACTTCTGCGCAGACGTAAAGTTATAGACAGATGTACGACCGTACTACCGTAGTCATGGTGATTGCAAATCAGTAGACATCTTATTAGCAGTGGCGTACTATGCTTTTGGTTATGCGTAATATTGAGAAAGTGTACAGCACCTACAATAAAAGCCTTTTCTGGTAAACTGTATTTGTTATAATATAATAAGAACGTTCGGCTGTCAAAAAGGTTAGAGAATTCTAACTGCACGCAACCATAGAGTCAGATACTAATGCAGTAGGTTAATTAAGTCAATAACGTAAGTTAAGACCGATAAACTCTGCATCTGCACATCAACCTCTGCATATGTCAATCTCTACATTGTAATGACCCCAACCTCTGCAAGTTATTCTTCAAAATGAAAAGGTCTGATTTTTTGCTTTACTTTTTTGACAAATTTTGTATCAAAGTCTTGTTGTTTACAAAAGATTTTACAAAATTTAATATCCACTTGATCCAACTTAATGAATCAATTTCTTAATTTTCGGAATGATTCATTTGCACAACCATGATCTTTTTTAGTAAAAGCTACTCTGTCAGTTCTAGTGTACTGTGTATGAATCATAACCACTACTACCCAAAGCAACTTTTCAAATACTGTTGCTTTTACTGTAACACTTGCAAAGTATTTTTCAGCTTATCTTCATTTTAAAAAACATAGGGGCTAAACAGAATAAAAACCAACAATGATATGAGGTTGGAAAGCAACTAGCTTCATGAAGCAATCAATCACAAATTTCAGTGTTGGGTATGAAGTTGCAAGGTCAACGACCAGGCCATTATATTAAACACATGATGAGAAATAAAATATAGGGAATGCAATTTGACAGTGTTGAGCTTACTTTGTATACTTATTGAGGTAGGAATGGGGGCGTCATGCAAAAAAATGATTGAAGGCAGTGACAAAACAAAAAACATTGCTGGTTAAAGTAAAAAATTCTGGATTTCAAGCAGGTGAAAATGTCTTGGTTAACCAATGTCAGGATACACCAATCCTATTTATGATGACTGAGCAAATAAGAGAGCACAAAAATAAGGTATTAATATACCTTAAATATACAAATACAAAATAATGAGAAAAGAAACAAAAACATACAACAAAATTCAAGTAATTATGCTTACATGAAAACGACTGTGATGTCGAATTGATATGATGAAGTTATCGTCATAACCAATTGTTGCGACCAAAACAAAATTTCATATAAAAATAAAAAGTGCATGCTGTTATACAAGAAGAAAAAAAACGAAACACCTGTTACTGCATAGTTCTAATATGACAACATACCAAGTCATACATGAAACGATAACACTTCTCAAAACTTACATCAGTGAATGTAGTTTCGCCTTGGTAGTACAGGACACCATCATTATCTACAAAAATAACACAATTTTATGCTTTTCATTAATATGCATGACCAAAATCAATTGCCTACAGCAAACTATTCTTCTGAGGGAATTGCCCCGTCATAGAAAATTTATTGGTTATTTACAAAACTATAATTTACCATGTGTTTTATTTTTGCTTCTTTTAGGAATCAATCACCCAAATACAGTGATGGAAAGCTATAATCACAGACTCACAGTTTATGGGCCACTTTTTCCATTGAAAAATAAAACTAGTCATACCATACCTTCAGAAACGATTGTTGCTTTTTTTGCATTTGTGTAATTGAGGATTTGAAAAAAAATGACAATCAACCACCAGAGCCACTTATCAAATATCACATCAAAAATCATTTTACACAATTGCAAAGTTCCTCCATTTAGTGTAATATAGGCATCTTCAAAAAGGTGTATGCTCTATATAGAAATTAATTGTGCACCAGTGCTATCTCTTTTACTTAGCCATAAGCCCATAATTTAAACATGTTCTTATATGTGCCTCTTTATCTTGTGCAGCATGAACACTTAAACAAAGTTAAACAAAAATCCTAGATAATATTACAAAAATATTATTTCTTTTCTTTTCAATTCGTTAAAAAGCTCCACACTTTATGGATACTTTAAACAAAATTAATAATTTATTCCAAAGATTTAGTTCCTTTGTTAACTAACCTGTCATTAATAACATAGGTATTACCGACTATCCTGTCAATAAAAGCAGTTGCTATGACTGCAACAAGTGTTTATGAATTTATATAATATAAGGTTATAAATATTTTATGTCACCTATAGAAAAGATGTAGAATGAAACAATCCACAAAATTATGCACCGTGAACAATTTCTTTATAGATTCCATTAATATGTCATTATATACTTCTCCAGTATTCAACCAGCTTTTTAACAAAACAGGTGTTTGGTCTTGGAAGTAATAGGCCTCAATATCTCAGCCAAAATGCCCACGTAAAAAAACTTGAGAAAGTAATCGAGTTGCATAAAAGTCAGTAGAAACATCAAATCAAAATTAGTTGCTAAAGTATGTAGTATAGCTTTGTTTCAATTAAAATATCAGGCATATATGAAAGCTTTAATGAAATACAATATTATGCCAACAATATATAGGCTATGCTTTAGCATGAGTTTATTAAAGCAGAAAATTTACTGTTTGAAAAATGAAAGGTAAAGTGTGCTACCAATTCTACTTCTTTCTCGGCTTATCTTATATTCTTTTACTACCAAGCTGTCTGCAACTAACTGCTGCAACTGATCATGGGTAATTGTATAAATATAGGAGTACTAATATTTACATCAGTGGTTCCCAACCTTTTTGTCTTGGCAGACCCCTTCTGTTTTCAGAGAAGCATTTGTGGACCAGCAGCTGTTTTTAAATGAAAGCGAAACTAGTTTTCAAATTTACAAACTGTTTATCAGGTTATGAAAATACAAAGAAAACAACAGCTAACATAATGTCGAGTCAATTAAGTCTTAATAATTTTTACAAAGCAAAAAATGTTTCAAAATGTGGCTACAGAGAACCACCATGTTGTGTAAATTTTTGCTTTACTGAGCACAAAGATATGATTGAACAACAAATTTAAAGCAAAAAATAAGCATCCTGTACATTGATTATAATGTGGTTCAATTCATGTAGTTCAATTAAATTAAATAATTGTTAAAATATTTATGGGCAATAAAGCTTTTATTGAACCAAGAGAAGTTTAATTTATTTAAAAAAGCAAATTAGATAGATATGAGAACAGAAATACCTATATTTATTTTTCAACTGATACTGCATACTGTAGTTTAAAATCTACAAATTAATTATAATTATCGGAGACCATAACTAACTGAACAACCACAACCAAACAGCCAATCACAAAATCAATTTTAAAAAATGTATAGCACAGCTGTAAGAGAATTATTGTACATTATCACCAAAAATACATTGCAAATTTTACAGATGATTGTGACATGTTCAATAAACATTTTGAGGAAAATAATGCAAACTATATTTCCCACTTGCTTTGCACTTGCGATGGAAGGCAAATGCATGAAAATGATATTTCACTGCACAAATATCATCTGGTAACTGATCCACGCAGCTTACTGAAAACTTTGTTCCTAAGAACATATAACAAACGCTTAATCAATCCTGGTTGCGAACTACTGATATATATTATTAAATTATCTATCGCTAATTATTAGGGATGGGCCGATACGAACCCAAACACGAATAGATTCGCCGAATATCGCCTTTATGGAAGATTCGGGCGAACACGAATACTAACAATAGCGAACCCGAATACAATATTACTTATAAATTTACTGACTTTCGTAAAAAATGATGATCTAGTTTCTCGACAATGCTAAACTAGAGTCAGCAGTATTTACAATGAAGGTCGTTTTCCTAACGATTTGCTTTTTCGATCGTTTTTTAAACACTATTTTTCGAAAGAAAGCGATTTGTTTATCGATTACGCCATTTTAGTTACAAGACTGGACAACTTTTAGAGGAAATTTTATTGTTTGGTTCTGATACGAATAGATTCGGGATTCGTTCGTGTTGACCTTCGTTATTGCGAACCCGAATAATCGTTCGAGCGAACCGTTCGCGAACCCGAATAATCTTTCTCGCGGCACATCCCTACTAATTATGATAATCATGGCAAATGCAATTAAACTTACAATTATAAAACTGCAATACTTATAAAATGAAATGTTTATAAAATGTTGAACAGGACATGGGAACAACATAAATGCGACAAAAAAATCATTGGTATGACAGAATTGCCAAACAACAGCTATTTCTCTGGTGGAATAGTAGATATACTAGAAGACATTTTTGGACCATCGTTGTATTTAAGGTAAATAAAACTCTTTTACTTTTAAAACTATTATTTATGCCGTATATGTTAAGTGCCTTTGAGCGGCTATTTTTTTACCGAAATATGGAGAGGTATATAAATAAATTATTATTATACCTTTTTTAAAAAACAAACAGAAAACAAAATACATACACATGCCAAAAAATGTAAGGTGATATTCTGATGCTGAATATAAAAACAAAACTAATAGCTTAGTAATAATTAGAAAATCCGTGACGCGACACCTGATCGAAAAACACTTTATCGAACGACACTTAATCGAACGACAGCTGATCGAAACGACAGCTGATCGAAACGACAGTTGATCGAACGACACTTTATCGAACCGACAGTTGATCAAACGACACTTTATCGAACCGACAGCTGATCAAAGCGACAGTTGATCGAATCGACTGTTGCTTCTACCGTACACAATCATAGCAAAACGTGGCGTACAGTTGCATTGTTTGCTGTAGAAAATTAAAATTTGGTGACTTTTCATAAAAAATGATCAGCTATCTGTCCATGTTTGTTTGATAAAGTTGGATTTTGTAATTTTTGAGATATTGTGATATTTATATAATTTTGCTCTCTCCACATTGAAGCGTAACGTTTTCGTTTACTCATTTACGCACCAATAACTTGACTAACTATTCTCTTTCGTTCTCTTCTCACAGCGGGGGCGCGGCGTAACAAGAAAAATTTCTAGAAATGTGTCACTTTTAGAAATACCTAATTTACACTAAATTCACTTTCTTTAGTTTTACAATTATGATGTATACAGGAAGCCAGATGATGTTTCTACTATCCTGTAAAAATCTCATCAGTCTACGACGCATAGTTTTCTAGTAATTAACGATTGCAAATGTGTGTGCGGGGTTGGCCACACCTAGTTTTTTTAGTAAACTCGCGAGCCTGGTTAGGATAGGGTTAAAAGATCCACAATTTATCGAAACAACTGACGATATGCACTGTTAAAAGCACGACAACTGACGAAGTGCACATTTCAATCGCATTCATTTAATTACAAGTTGTGTGCAATTGCTCGAAGATAACTGTTTATGTCAATATTCGTTGAGTCATAATTTTCGACTATGCTCTTCAGCCGTTGGTTGACAGCGTCGTAGCGCTTCTTCCTAGGTGGGCCATCAATTACAGCACTCAATTGCTCAATTAACATTTTGTGGTAACCTTGTTCCCGCTTAATTTTTTTGACGAGTCTGCGAAGCGTCGGATGGGATATTGAGACACGCTTGCTGAACGCATTGTGCCATCCTTCAATACTATTATTCGTTCGTGGAAGGTCATCTTGAACCCGGTGGAAGACATTCCAACACCGGATAGGAAATAGAGGTTGACGACGATTCCTGCGACACAATCGTCCAATCCAAGTAGTTTCGAAATAGTCAATGTATTCAGACAAGTGCTGCTCATCGTCGTCACTGAACGTGGCCAGGAAGTCCTCGAACTGTTGTACAACGTCTTCAGGCGGAACGAATGCCAGTGCCTGGAAGCATTTTATGCGAAGTTCTCGGTAACGGTGTATACGAGTGGCACCGTGCGATTTTCATCGACCAGCGCGTGTATCGTGTACAGCTGGTATCCAAGTGGGGCAACATCAAATGTACCGTCACAAAACCAATTAGCGCAGTTGTTCAGTATATCCAGATTCTTTTGAGACGCAAACATATAGAATTTGTTCTCATCGTCTTCCTCGACAACGAAGCCTTCTCCCCTCGGTGTCACGCGGAGTTCATCCATCAAGCCGTTTCCTTCTGGACATACTCGCTTTCGCTGTATCATCCGCTTTAATGATGTTGCTTTAGGGAGAGCACCAGCGGTATATACATCACAATTCATTAATTTACACCATTACAAAGACCGCACATCACAATGGCTTATTGTCTCAATGTTTGAGAAACACGCAAAAATCTTGCTTGAACTGTCGGTTCGATAAAGTGTCGTTCGATCAACTGTCGGTTTGATCAACTGTCGGTTCAATAAAGTGTCGTTCGATCAGCTGTCGGTTCGATAAAGTGTCGTTCGATCAACTGTCGGTTCGATTAACTGTCGTTTGATAAAGAGTCGTTCGATCAGCTGTCGTTACTGTAATTAATTTTCTACCATTTTGTCTTGTTTAAAATTGACAATGTTTACCAAAACTGCATTAAACAGCGTTATTAATGCCTTAGCACAGCATCAGTTCTGTACTGACGAGTATCAATTGTGAGATATGCCGTGAAGAGAACTATTCAGATTCAGGCAAGCTCGAATATCATGGGGTTTGACACAAAGGAATCCTGAATCTATTCGTAAATGTTTTGTTGGTAAATGATCTTTATCGTAAGGAATGTGGCTCCTCCAAAAGTCAAGCCACTACACCAGGCTGGGTATCTTTTACTTTCACACTCCCATAACCGGATGAAGTATTGAGGAATTATTATGTCTTAATTTGTTTATTTTACTTCATAACACCTTCTCATTCAAGCCTTCAAGTCGGATTGCGAAACTAAAAGAGACCTACTAGATCAGGGGTGGCCAATCAGTCATAGACTAAGAGCCTCACTTCTTACTGTGTTAACCGCAAAGAGCCACATCATAAACATTATAATTTATGACGCTGTTTCTTATTACGTCATAATACTTCATCAGATATTGTTTCAGTTTCATCATCTTTATTCTGGGTCGAAATCTGATGTAATCAGTCATTATTTAGCAAATATCAATTGAACATTAACCAGTAGAGATTACTTTTCTGTATTATTTATCTGCCTAAAATGGGTAAAATGTGCTCTCTTTCTGAGGTTTAATATGAACGAAAGAGCCGCATAATACCGGGCAAATAGCCCCATGCGGCTCGCGAGCCGCGGGTTGGCCAGCCTTGCACTAGATCATTCTATCTACTCAGCTCGTCCAAAGTAAATGAATTACCATTAGCCTAATTTACTGTATTTCGTTTTGCCCATCTAAGTCATCTGGCCGTGTGCTTCTGCACTTCATATATCATAAGAATATGATAGAAATAGGGTCTAGTTTGAATGTTTCACTTAGGCAATTTTCAGAAACACCCAATTATACTTGGGTTCGTATTGACATAGTGCCATCCCTACAAAGCAGAAAATCTACCATGAGTAAATACTGAAGTTAGAATTTAAGAGATTCAAACACCACAGTACTTAATCAGTCAAAAATAAAAACGAAAAATGTAATACAACAATAAAATACAAAAAAATATAGTAAATCAGCTAACTTGATTCTTTCCTGCCTGGTCTTACCTAGCCTAGCCATAGTTCACTTATGCACACCAATTTATCAGAATTAAGTATTGTACTGAAAAACCGTGTTTCAATTATCCAATGTGTTAATATTTATTAATTAAGCAAGAACAGAAATGTAACCCAGCTGACAACTGTACCGCAAAAGAAAAAAATATACCATTATGTACAAAGCATCCCCATACATATGTAATTTAGTTAATAATAATCTGGCAGCATAATAGCCTGGTGGTCGCACTCAGACTGGTTCAGGTAAATACATTCATTTCATCACAACAAGTATAGGCCTAGTAGGCCTGTAGGTTAGTGCTGACGCATTTTAGTACCTCATTTTGGTATACAGTATATGGGGATCCGTTCTCCTCACTATCTTCAAACGTTGTTAAAAAATTTTGAACTTATTGCAGGGCAAAACTAACACGAAATCATGCAGTAGTTAGGCTGTTAAGAGAAAGTGAATCTTGTTATCCTGTCATTGATATGGAATTTCGTCCCCTCTCAAAGTTAAATAATTAGATTAGTAATGAGTGACAACCAAACGGAATTGACCAGAATGTAAATAACCAAAACGGAATTAATTAAACAGGAAAGACAAAATGCAATTGGAAGTATCCATAGCCAAAACGGAATAAACTGAAAAATAAAATAGCATAACAGCATTTACAATGGAATTTAACATGTACTAAACCATAATAATTTTAACTGGATCTGATTTCTGAAATATATGTTTTGTTATTTTGATCAATTGGCTTTAATCAATTTCATTGTAATAATTTCTGTGCTGAAATATGTGCGTAATGTGAATCTAAAATACTAAAACCACACTTCAGTGCTTGTGATGGACAAACATTGGAAAACAAAAGATACGATGAGGTTAATTTAACAATTATAGTTAAGTAACTAATTTTTTTTTTAATTCTTTAAGTCGAAGTAGATTTGAATATATTTCATCAACACAGGATTTCTTCTTAAATTTGTTATGTTTCTTTTTTGGTCTTTCTTTAGCATGGCGTCTCACTGAAAGATTGGTTTGAGATGAAGAATATTTTTTGTTTGTTACGGATTAGGGGAAACACCTTAATCAAAATCCATTTGTTATGTTATAGATTCTACATTCTATCTACATCAGTGTTTCTCAAACTTTTTGCGATCGCGTACCACTCATTCGTTTTTATTGCTACACTGCGTACCACCTGGCTCCTGAATGACTTATTTTACTCAATTGTACCGGTATTTATTAGTTATTACCGTTATTACTATACCATAACACCAATGAATAGCAAGAAAACACAATTTAATTTGATAGAAGCAACTGTTTCTTCTGCACAAGCTTGTCTATCCGGGGCAACACATTACTCACAGCACATCGAAAATCATGTTCAGCGGTACGCGGTACCACTTAAAAAGCTCTCGCGTACCACTAGTGGTACGCGTACCACAGTTTGAGAACCACTGATCTACATGTTATAGATTCTACATTCTATTCCACATTCTATAATATAGAATGTGGAATGAATTTTTATTTCTTCTGTGTCCTTCACTGCAGTGCGGTGCACATCTTATTCTCGGAATCTGGAAATTCTTCTCAAAAATGAACTTGATGATGACTTTACCCGTGCATTTTTAAGATACATTAATTTTCATTTGCTTTTTGTATGAGCTAATCCAAGCTTGGAAACTAAGGTAGTTTACCAGAACGACCTAACACATAGGTGTCAAACTCCCGGCCCGCGGGCCACATCCGGCCCGCTTTACAATAAAACTTGGCCCGCAATGCTATTTTATACATTGAACTATTTCCGGCCCGCGAGATCATTGTGCAGTATAACTTACTTTTTTCAAGCAAGAAACAAGATTATAACAAATCGCACAATACAGCAGCACAACAGTTGCCTCATCATACGATAGAATAAATCGATTTATTCCCAGCCAAAACCGTCAAAAAAAACAAAAATTTGGTGCTGTTTCGCTGACTGTTCCAATTCATATACTCGTGTCACGAAACTTTCAAACAAGTTTTATCCTTACGGCCCGCGGCGTTAAATAAGTTTTGAGTTTTGGCCCCTGGTGCGATTGAGTTTGACACCTCTGACCTAACAGAAATGCAGTCAATTGGTAATATTTTCCTAAAGGCATCACAACGATTGTGCCAACTAGGTTTCTAAGCTGATACTATAAAAAAAACTGTGACTTATTTAAGTATATTTAACTCCGATAAAAAGCACTAAAAATACATTTAAACTGATCATCAAACATTAAACCTTGATTTTAACTTTAAACTTAATTTAATTTATTAGAATTGCAGCATGCTTTTCAGTGATTTAACGAAAGTTTCTAATTTGAAATTTAGAAAGTTTCTAAATTGTTTTCAATATTTATTCTAGTGTATTTAGCTTTTTGCATCAGTGTCACAATGCTTACACCCAAAAAAAAAACATCATAAAACTGTAGACCTATTGTTGAAACTTGTGGTTACCGAACACCGAGATTGATATCGAGAAACAGAGCAATAACCTTGCATGCTGTTGAGTGAGTTCTGACATCATAAAAAATTTGGTTAAAAATATGAAATTGCATTAAGCCATTTTACAAACAGAATCTTAATCCATGTTTGTATTTAACTAAATCTCTTATAATGTAAAGAAGGGATGAGTGATCACAATAAATGTACCAAATTTTGATATGATACTATGCGTAGCATCATACTTTCATTCTCACATCCAATTGCGGAAAATGAACAATTCAATGTGGTTTCTTTTTTGTTATCTTCTAGTTGTATATGTTGCTTTAAGAATGTTGCCTTTTTTATTATAGGTACATGGAATTTGAAAAGAATTGGTTATGTGTGTATACTATATAATTTGCTGGTTTTTGCAGATTTGGAGGCCCATGCTCTTATTTCTTTGCAATTCCTTTGCCCTTCAGCATTCGTTCAGTTGCATATCTTGATGGCAATTTTTTTACCATCCGTGATGATGATGGTTTTCATAATTCAACATTGTATTCCATAGCAGATTATGATTTGTTTGGTGGTTATGTATTTTGGTTATCTGAAGTAGAACAGCAATGCCAGTCTTGTAACAATTCACAGCTCATACCTACTGTTGAACTGAACAAGCAGAAAAAAAATTGCACTGCCAGGTTTGTGTGATGAAAGTAATAATTTTATTTCAATTACAAAAATCATAGTTTCTGTTAAAGTTACTGGTATTTGTATATTTTCTGTGTATCCGCGCATGTACTGTAAAGCAGGGCTTCCCAAACTGGGGGTCGCAACCCCTTGCGAGGTCGCAGAGCATATACCAATTTTACATGAAGTACAAAATACAATCAAAACAAAATATCGTTCCAGCCTAATCAACATTGAAACCGCCTTGAGACCAGCATTAACAGATATTGACCCACGGTTGGACTTGCTTTGTAGCAGAAAGCAGTCGCACCAATCACACTGAATAAATTTGTGTGCTTTTTTGTTTCCAGTAGCCTACATATATGTGTAAAGTAGTAAGTAGGCTTTGAGTACTGGTTGCTTGAATTAAGTCTTTGCATCTCAATAAATATCACTAATGACTAATGTATATTTCGCACTGCTAATCAATTTAAACGTGAAGGGTCGCGGAAAACTTCAGAAGTTTGAAAGGGGTCGCGAGCAAAAAAGTTTGGGAAGCCCTGCTGTAAAGTATAGAAATCTACTTTTAAAAACACTTAAGTAGTTCTCAAACTTTCAACCATAGCTTCGAATGCAGTAAACTTACCCAACGTTATACTTCATAATTTAAAAAAATATGTAGGACTGTATGTTAAATTGCATCCAGGCCATTTAGTTGGCAGACAGTTAATTTCTTTTGTAGAATGTATTATTAGATGCAAAACGGCAGATAGACTTTATTGGTGGGTAACGTGTAGTATTTCTGAGTTCTTCGTTATTGTTAGTACTTTTCTTGAATAACCTTCAATTACAGGCTTTATTTGTAAAGTATCATTATTTTAGTTGACAGTGATGTATTAAATTAGCAGCAAATAACCCTGGTTATTCTTGTACGATTTTTTTATCTTGTGAACTTTTCAATAATCCCCCATTTTGGATTTAGTACTGATAAAGTTTGAAAAAACCACTAATTTCATATTTATACTTATATAAGCATAAAGTGACATACTTATTATCATATGTTTTAAGATAAAGAAATATCATTTTCTTTCAGTGTTCATTTGGTAAATCAGAGCATTTGCTCAGCAGATTTGGATACTAATTTTGCACAGGAACGAATCACACTTCCCATTGATCTAGTACTTGCAAACGGTCAAAAATATTTCCAAAAACTTCTTCATAAGTTTTTGTTAGTTCACAGCAAGTTAGATTCTGAAAACCTTCAGAAAAAAGCATGGTACTGGACATTATGGAACCGGGTAAATACATTCTAAAATCTAAAGTGTTAAAATGAAAACGATACACACTTGAACGACTTGATTTCTATCATACTTTTGTTCAATCACTTTGAAGTTTATGTTAATTTGTTTGTGTATTCTTTAATGCAATTTTTTGCAGTAACTTAGGTTTTTGTATCATTTAAGGATTTAGGTTACTGTTTAACTTGCTATAAAATTTATGTTCAGATTTGTTAATGATTGAGTTGTTTTGTTTTTCTGAAGCACAAAGTAAAGGAGTTATAGGGTTATGTATAAATATATATAAATTTATATTTCAGCATGACACTATATCACAACGCTTGACAAGAGTTCATTCAACTCCATACATAAACAGTTTGATTGTAAACCAACCAGATTTTGTTGTCTTACAAATAAAAAATGCCTTAAGCTCACCAGTTGTTGCTGAATTATATTCTGATGGTTTTAAACTTATTACCATAGCTTCATATATGTATGGTGATAGACTGTTTGTGGTTGGGATCGACATCACTGGAATATTGCACCTTGTTGATGTTGAATCTGGGAAGAGAATGAAGGTAGTTTTTCTTTCTGATACAATGAAAGCTTGTTAATTCGTCTCTTAATTTAAATCAAAACTATGAACAGCTAAAGTATATATGGATAACTCAACCCTCTTATAAAAAATAATTTAATTTTGGTTAGTTCAAATGTTTTTTCTGCCTTTAGACTCAAACAACACTTATTGTATTGAAATTTGCCAAAAAATCACTCCTTATTAAAGATGCTATAAATGGAATACAATTTCAATTGTGACACTCAAATATGGATCTTTTTATTATCATGTCGGCATGAATACCAATCTTGCACATAGATTCAAATCAAATTCTTTGTTTAGCAGATAGTAAGAAAACAGTAGAAAAATATTAAATTTTTTGGATGTATGATTGATTGAAAAAACAGCAAATGGTTGTAAGAATTTTCAAAACTTTTGTTTAAGAAAAGCAAATTAATTTTATTTTACAAACAAGGATCCAAGCACGCTTTCATTGCCTCTCAGTTAATTCGATTAAGCATAGTAGGCAAAGTTTATGCAACTTCAGTTTGGATTTGCACAAACAACTTCAATTTAACACTGGTGTTATCATTAATTCTATTCTGTTGGAAGTTGGCACATCTCTTATCATGTTATAGAAGTATCCAGTAAAAAGTGTCCATATAACCATATAATAAGGTTTTGATGTTTAATTTGTGCAATGATACTAACAAAATGCCATTTTGAATATCCGCCTCTAATTTTACTATCTTTTGGATACATCAAACTAAAAGCATGTCTATGTGTCTTTCAGCTTTGAGTTAACAAGATTTTTCAATGGTCAGAATTTGCTGGTTACCTCATTTTGAATTAATAAGCTATTCTCTTTGTAACATTTATACTGGTTAAATTTTAATTAATATAATTCTTAGTTAATGCATGGAATGTTATGACGGTCAATATATATTTATCAATATATATATATTTTTTAAGGTTGGGACATTGCCTTCTTTCTTTCATCAGATATTCATTTTATCTAATTCAATCTTGGTGGGCTTAGACGCTTCAAACACAATGTTTATTTCTCATGATTTTGTTTCAGGTTTTGCACAATAGTTATTCATAAATTACATCCATTTTTAGATTTGGACCTATTATATTTTGTATTTTATGGATATAATAAATTATTGTGAGCAATGTTCCCTCTAAGCTGCGCGCGTGTGCAAATGCGCACTGCTGACACGGTCTCCGCACACAAGAAAAAAATCCAACCTGAATTGAAAATAAAATAAACGCATAATAATGGCCACAGTGCGCACGTCTGATGTTGCTCACAGTGGTCCAAGTGACCGCCCAGGGAGTTAGTGTGTTTGCTCAGACTCGTGAAAAATTAGAGGGAACATTGATTGTGAGGAAGTTTATTTCGAAATATTTGTCACCAATGTGTACTTTAGATATTCTACTTCCAAACATACCATGTGCTCCTAGTGCAATGAAATCGTCTGGTTGTGAGTTTCATATAAACCTTGGATCACCTTTTACGAAGCAAATAGCAAAAAATGCATGTGCATCATTTGAAGGCTCTTACACTAAGTCAGAAGGTAAACTTTATTGTTTTAGGCAATAAAATATTTTTTAGCATTTAGTGCAGTGATTCCCAAACTTTTTCAGCTTGTTACACACTAGGAAAATTTTAAAATGCTCATGGCACACTTACAAGAGACACTTACACGTGTTAATGTGATGGATGTGCTTATTGGATGGACATGTGCTTATTTATGAGCTATTGATGCAGTTAGAGCGCTTTTAAGTTGCATATGCTTGTCTGCATGGCTTATTTTAAATATTTGTACAGTTCTTTTCCAAAATTCCAAAAAGATTCGCGGCACACCTGAGAATCTGTGGCGACACACAGTTTAGGAATCACTGATTTAGTGTATAAATGAGTGTTAGTTTTATAGATATTCTGGCATACAATCTTTTTTGGTCCCTGATCTGATATTTTTCTTCCTGTAGATTGGTTCACATTCAAAAATGGCCATCAATATTTTGTTATGCGTGAATTTGTTACTCATCATGAAGCTCTGGAGAGATGCAGTCAACTTGGAGGCCAGGGTGACGCTGGACGCTTGGCGATGCTTGAAGATAAGGAATTGTTAAAAGAAATGAAGGAATATATTACAAACACTACCCTTTAATTCTGGAGAAATCTGAAACCAGTTTCTGGATTGGTGCTCTTTATAATAAGTTTAATCAGTGGATGTGGTTAAATGGTGAAAGTGTCACATATTTCCAAGAGTCTTCTGATATCACCACAGCTCAGACAACTCTGCAAGCAACCAATCAGTCAACCACTTTGCCATTTGAAGCATCAGCTTACAGTCCATTAACAGAAACATTTACAAATAATCTATCAACATCTAATGTTTCTCAAACCACAGAAACATTTGCATTTGAAACTACAACAATTGGTTTCATAGGAACAAACTCACTTGCGGTATCACTTACTTCACAAGCAATATATGAGAATAAAACAGATTGGTGTCTAGGAATTTTGTCAGGGCTGGAAAGCTCTCTTGATTTTCAACAACTGCATTGTGATACAAGAGCTTTTTATATATGTGAAAAGTGTAAGTAGTTCATATTACAAAACCTCGCATAGCTGTAATCATCTGTTTATTTTTTTATCTGATTCATTTTGATTGGTATAATTTATTAATTTATAGTTACTATAAATTCAATTCAAGTTAACAATAAAATATATTTTTTCTAGTTGAAGTATGCTGGGATACATTTCCTAATGTCGGAACACATTATAGCAAGTTTGTTGGTGTGCCAGGAGAAGATGATGAACCTTTCATTTTCAATTTTGGCCAAATTTCTGTCTCTTTCAGTAATCCAATAGATGAATGTGCTCGCAGATGTCAAGGATTCATTAATAAAGGATGTGTATCTTTCAGTTACTTTGATAAAAATCTGTAAGTTAATTTTTTGTGCATAACTTTTTTATAAAATAGTGTAATATACTTAATATTAATACGCTGGTACTTGACAGGCATATACTGGTATCTGCTAGAATTTGACGAATACATTTTGATGCCACAAAGCAAATTAAACTGATTAATAACACCTTGTTTGTTTGCACACCTACTATTTAATATATGACTGCAATACTAATTCAAATAAAAAAATACATTTTGGTCATTGTAACAGCTAATCCTGTATTTTGTTGTAGTACACGACTACACGTACATATATGTTTGAACTTTTTTATTGGTAGAATGAAGTTTAAGCCTAAAGATTTTTACTGACTCCAGATTAAGACATAGCAAGTTTCTTAACATTAAGTGCTGGAAATATCATTTGTCAAATATATATGTTTATGTAGAAGGTCCACATTACATCCTCCGCATTGAAAAACAGAAAAATACATTTTGTTAAATGTTAAGTATGCTAACACTCCCGTTTCTTAGAATGGTCCTCTTTTCTGTAAGTTTTCCAAAGCTACCTCTTTTACAATTCGTTGGGCCGAAATTCGGTGCTAACTTCCAAAAATATTTTGATTCTGCTAAGTGAGTACCATTATTGCTCATTGTGCCTCCCGTTTTTGTAACGTTCTAACAAGTTTGACATACTTGAGACGCAATATGTATGCAATACTGTTGTCTATGCATTAACATATTCATCTGCCAAATTACAGACCACAAAAATAAAATCTTATCTTTTTATTTTGAAAAATGAGTGTAGCCTGTTTATTGTCAATTCTTATCATTATTGTTGTGCGCAGTGCCAAGCTAGATTATGCTGTCTACTGTGTGTAAATGGTATTATTCTCTACCTTTCCGTGTCCAAAATGGCAAACTGCCAGAATAATTTCAAAAGGCTTTCATGATGTTACTGCAATCATACAACATCAGCCAAGATCACTTGACAATTAACACTACGTTTGCATTATAAGGTTAACGATGTAACGGCCTGTTCGGTATCATGGTGAATGCTTAATGAAAATTGGGTGTGTATAGATTCTGCCGTTAAAAAAAATTTTCCAGTTTGTGACTAACAAACTGACTGAGTTAACCAGTTATATACATATATATACATATGTGTTCATATGTATTACTAGTGATCCAGATTTTACAAGAAGGTGTTATGGGCGAAATGCATACAGTCTATATGGAACTCTTACCACTCCTATTGAAAACCAATACACTGGGATTTTAAAAAATTGTAAGTAACTGTGCATTAGAGTTATTATAGCAAAACTGCATAATTGGTTATATGTATTTAGTTTTGACTTTGTTTATATTTAACTCACATTCTAGGCCCTTTTGTTGAAGCACTCAGCACGGATGTTGAAACAATACGTAGTTCACGTTCAGGTTTGTTAAAGTTTAAAAAAGCGAGCTGTAATGCCAATATATGAAAATGAAAAGTGTTATTCTAATACCAAATTAAATTATAACACTAATAGTTATTTTTGATGTGATTTCTAAGTGAATATGTTTCAAACGTATACCAAAGACATTTATAAAAAGTATCGTAAATATTTATAGGCATGTTTTTAACATTAAAAAATTGTACTTTGTTGCTTTTTAATACTTACTACTTTATCATTTATTGTTTTATAATTAGTAACATGTGAAATGACCGGTAGCTGGCCAGCAGAAGCTAGGAAAGTTATTTGTCCACCAGGTTGTTTGAATACTTCTGCCAAAGTATATGGAAATCAATATTATGCTGCGCATTCTAGTATCTGCAGAGCTGCAATACATTCCGGACAAATCACTGGTATGTTAGTTTTGGTTGGTTTTATTGGTTGTAGTTTTTATGTAGGGAAAGCTGTGATGAATACCACTTTCACTAGTTTTTATTACATTTGTATGTGTAATACAATGTTTCTTGAATGTAAAAGATGTTTATGTGTTAAATCTGTATTTTATGAAAAGATGCTACTGGTGTAAAAATCATTATTTGCAAAATGCTTATTTCATTGAAACAGTTAATAAAGTCCATTGCTTTTAGTTGGAATGAATTTCCACACAATTGTTTGACTTCATTATTTTTTTGTAAAACTTTTGTTAATTTTTAGATAAAAAAATCATCATCAATGAAATTGTAATAGGTTTAATTTGGATGAGAAAATGTTTTGTGTGGATATTATTTCAAAAATAAGGATTGAAATAAAAATGAGATATTCAATTTTTGCTTCAGATAAAGGCGGAGAAGTGACAATATATCAAAGATCAGGAACAATCGATCTCTTTGGAATAGAACAACATGGCATATTAAGTTCGAGCATCACAACAGTTTTATCTTTTGTGTTTGGTAATGCCATTGTTATTGTAAATCAATCTTTAAATGCCTCTTTTATAAATTAAAGAAAAGAGTGTCTAGATTTATGACAAATGACAAAAAACTGTTTCTAAATAAAAAAATTCAGATAGGTTTCAA
This sequence comes from Clavelina lepadiformis, assembly GCF_947623445.1. Taxonomy (NCBI): domain Eukaryota; kingdom Metazoa; phylum Chordata; class Ascidiacea; order Aplousobranchia; family Clavelinidae; genus Clavelina; species Clavelina lepadiformis. The sequence continues at coordinate 8,722,188 of NC_135246.1, forward strand.
TATTGAATGAACTATCCCCATTGAATAATTAACACCCCAAATGTTTTATATAGGTCAAAGCATTTGATCCAGCATTTCTAAAGTACTGGTTAATGACTTAAGTCATGCGGAATTTCTATGTTTTTATCTCTCTTATGGTTACTTATATGCCTAAAATAAACATAAAAAATTTATTTCTAAAAGAATAATTTTTGATCCGATTTTGCTCCATAGTATCAGCAGCAGAAATAGAAGTACTCCAGTTTTTGTTATTACATTTTGCTCTCTCTCTAGCCCAATGTATTAATATTTGAAAAAACTTCTGTAAAACCGTTACATATTTATTTTGCATAAGCGTTTATAGCAATTGTGGATAAGCACTGTGGAAAGCATGACAAACATCAACCTATTGGGCCCATTTCAAACGAAATTTACTGCTAACCATATGTTTTAATGTTTTTTGTTGAAGAACCGAAGATTATTGCACTTGATTATAGTGAAGCCAAATGACTACACTTTGCTCAAGCAAACAAAATATCAATAAAACGATTTTAACACAACTTTGGTAAATTTCACCAGTTCAGCCTTGTATTTGATATTAATACACCTGGTCACAGCTTATGTTAGCTAAGTCCCTTGTTAGTTGTTAGGTTGCAATTAAAAACGGTAAACTGTTTGTGAGCATTTATGTAATTTCAAAAACACACCAAACAAGCTGAGTTTTATCATAAATTAATAAAATGACAACTTGCTTATTTGCAATTTTGGTCAAGTTTAATGAGCGAAACAGGCGAATTCAGATATGCCTTAACATCAAAGTCTTTTATTTGTATTCCCAAAATTGCAAATCTTTTTCAATTTTCCGTATTTCTAATATATGGTCAGTGCTTAAAACAGTACTACTGAAGATCCCATTTTTTTGAACTTTCTTGGCTTGATTGCATTTACTGTATCTTTTTGTTTCTGGGTATAATAAATTTGCTAATTGCTAACCAATAAGTAATTGGGCTAATAAAAGAAACGACACTAACTAATTTATTTGTCCCAGCCCAGTCAACTTACCTATTAAAACTTAATTCATATATGTCTTTAAAGTTTGATATGGTTTAGTTTACCAGGAAGTACTAATAGATTTATAATTTTTTGGAATTCTGAAATTTCAAGACTTAAACTATTAGAAATGAAGCGATGTTTTCTTTGTAGGATTTCTGCAAAAGACAAAATTTTGTTTTATAGTACCATTTAGTTTAAACAGAAAAAACTTTTAAATTTCTCATGAAATATTGATCTTTTTTCTTACCTTTGTGATTTTGAAAAGTTTTAAATGTAATTGCTAGTAATAAACTTCTTTTATATATTACGTTTCTTGTTTTTTTTACCAACAAATGTTTGCGTAAAGTTGTATACCCAGAAGAATTATCCTTAAGTAATGAAACATTATTCGCCATACAATTTATTGAATTAGAAGCCAATGTAATAATTTTTTGATAATAGTAAGCTTCTCATCTGTGTTTAAGCCTGGAAATAGTTAAATAGGTTTGATAATTATTGAAGACACTTTGTAACCAAATATTTTTGTGTTTCTTTTTTCCTGTTTTTAAAATAATTTCAACTGTGCCAAACACAGTAGTATACAAAAATTTTGGAATATTTTAGAATATTAGAAATGGTAAAGATGTTCTCTCTTTTTTTAAATCTTTCATAGATCCTAATGTAACTATTTCCATTGACAAATGTGCATATCCACCGGATCATTTCATTCGTTTTTGTGCGCCAAATAATACAGCTGAACTTCTCTGCCTAAACGAAGGTTGCTGTTCAAGTGTATTAAATGGGACTAGAATTTGTTTGTATCCTCTCTCAACAGGTTTGTGTCAGTTTATACCATTACTATGTGATAGACATTAATGTATACATGTCCAACCGAAATGCCTTATTGGAAAAATATGTGAATATTGAATGAGAGTCGCACATTAATTAAGTTTAATCAAAAAATTTAAAAAATCCAAACAATGGTTTATACCTTATTTGCACTTTGCAAGTGAGAATAAATATAAATAAAAGATTGTGATGAACATGAATATTCATACACAGATTTAAACGCAACCTTTCTTGTTTAAAATGATTTGAGTAGCATATATATCTTGCTTTTATCACTAGCTTATCTTGACTTGTGTGTTCTCACTCATGTAAAAAGTTAACCTTGAGGATATTTTAAGGTAAGGTTTCATACCAACTTCAACCTGGTACATCTGTCACCATTATAAAAAATAATTGTTTTACTTTTTCATACTTTTGAAATACTTTTTATGATAAAATGTGTTATTTGCCTGCTTGTTTCAAATTTTTTCTTCTGATCTTTAAGTTTATTATGAGAACATTTTTAACTAACTAAGAAGGTAATCCATAACCTTGATATCTTTATTTAGTTCATTGTGAACTAGTGATGTGTCGAGAAGAAAGTTTTTTCATTTACATAAACCTAAATATCAACTATTTTGAAGCAAATATACATTGTATCTGTCTCTGTCAGAACCAAATAAAACTGTATTAACAGGCTGCTCTGACTTGTTTATAACAAAATTTTTTCAATTAACTATACTTCTTTTTAGTGAAAGCTTAAATGATTTTATCTATTGAAACCATAAATTTGTTTGGCGTATAATGCTCAAAATAATTAAACTGAATTAATGCATTGCTGATAAATTTTACAATAGTTTCCTATCCAACATACAGATTTTATGCTTAGTGCCATTTTCAAGTCATTATCTTTTGTTTGCTGAATGTCATAGGTCAATATTAAAATTGACTTTGGGTTCGAATATGTTTGTATTTGTTTGAAACTGACAGCAAATGTAATAAATTTTCCTTTTTTATCCCACAGGAACCAAATTCACTGGTGATAGATGGTTGAAAAGTCCTCACAGCAGTTATGAGTATGCTTTAATGCATAATTTTAGTCCAATGTCAATGAGTGAGGGCCAGAAATTGTGTCAGAGCTTTGGTGGCGATTTGGCATATGTAGGACTTTTGGAAAGATTTTCTTATCAGTATGTGTTTGACGTTTTAAAAGTTCTGTGTTTAAGACCTTTTTTAATTGAAACATCTTTCACATTAATTCTCTTAAAGTCTAAATGCCAATTTTATACTTATATGTTAAACATTTTGATAATTTTTTTCCACATGCGAAAATGTTTAGTATCATTATTGGTAATTTTTAATGCTGTATGCAACAAATCATTTTCATTGTAAACCTGCCAAAGTAACCATTATCTTACTTCAAGTTATCCGAAGTTCAAGGTACTCAAAGTTGGTAAATTCCCACATAGGCTTTTTTCCACTATCATTAAGTCACTTGAGATAGCCAGGAACTTAACTATTAAGAGTTTATATTTTACAGTTTAACCTCCTATACTACTGTTTTCAGGTTTACGTATTTATAGTTACATATAGTTTTGGACTTATCAAATTACAGTTGCTCTGTCATGGGGTATTTTCTGCATTTATTTGCTTGCAAAAACTCAAAATTCCATTTCGGGCTAAATATATATTTTTTGTTAAATAAAAATCAAATGTTGGAATATTATAAATATGTGTTTACGGTTAAGAGTTTAGTTAATCAAGGTTTCCTCAGCTTTTTTTAGCTTTTAATTAGAGCTTGTATGCATTTAAAATGGTTAATTTAGACTTTCAAATGACGCCATAACTACACGAATGAAACATGAGAGCGTACTTGCATACTTTTCGCTTTTCAAAACTCAGCTCTTCCCTCAGGAATGTTGCAAATAAAGCAGTTGTAGAATAGAATTATACATTCTGGATTTGGGTTGAACTATTCTAGACAATTCTGTGTTATTGGCTACATCCGTTTTGAAGGTTATACATGAATTAATACTTATTCCTTTTTTTACAAATGCTTAGACATATTTTCAATAATCTTGTAAATATTGGTTACCAATTTGGATCAATGTGGATTGGAATAGTGAATGAGGATAAAGATAACATATTTCACGGATTAAATGGAGTTGGGGGTAGTTTTAATTGGGCACCTGGTGAACCAAACAATCCAGACGAAGGTTGTGTTATTATCTCCCCTTCTAACAACCCGATGTGGCTAGATGTACCTTGTGAAGGTGTTTATCCTGTTGGTCTTGGAGTATTTGAGGCAAGAGATGCATTATGCCAACGTCTTGCTGGTGAGTATGCTTTGTATAGTTTGTAGATTAGTGTGTTTCATCTGCTTGATGAATGATGGTAAATGTGATATTTTTTATGCAAACACCCCACCCATAAATGTGATTTGTGCACACTGACAGGATTGTTGTGCCTCGTATAAAAGAACCTCAGACACTTAAATATCAGTAATGTGACTAACCTTGGTGTTAGCAAAGTCGATCTGACTGGTGTTATTTTCAATGTTCAATCATAATCAAAGTAAATGCTGGCATCAATTAATCAATGTTTATTCAATGGAGAGTTTCTGAAGAATAGTGTCAGAAAAAGTTTGCCAAGTGTTAAGAGTTCACAGCATAATCTTTCATATGAGTGAGTTGGACAGGGTTTGGTGACACTTAATCACGCAACACTTAATCATGCGACGCTTAATCACCGACACATAATCACTTGGATATTTAACACTAGAACGGCCGGAAATCAAGTTTACCTCCAACAGCCGGTGGTGTCGAAAACGACACCATCCTAAAAAATGTACTTTTTGATTAAATTTACTGAAAAACTCAAAACTATATACTTCCGTTAATGAATTTAGGATAAATTTTACTTGTTCAGTTGAAACAAAAACTAACATAGCTACAGTAAGTCAATCTTTTATGACGTTGCACAGATTTGTAAGGAACAAAATAAAACAACTTTTTTGATTTGAAACAAAAACGAACGCTATTCTGATGGTAGGTATCTTAACAAAACTTTAACTATTGTAGATAAAGGTGATATGATTCCTTCACACAATAAGATAAGTCTTTTGAGTTTACAGCAGGACCCATGTTGATCAATTTACGTCGTGCAGTTTTTGCATTCTGTCAGCTTCCAGTCGTCGTTACCACACACTCCGTAAATTGGCCTGCTGCATTGAGTGCAAACAGTAACTGTATTATTTTTGCAACCTTTTCCTGCACATTTGCTTCGCTTTCCAGATGGCCTTTTCTGTGCTGGGTTCACTTTTCTCTGGACCACATGCTTCCTCTTCACCACGTAAGCATCCCTCAACCCCTCAATAAGCTGGAGTATGAAGCTTCGTCGGTTGATGTTGCTATCGGAACTTTTTCTGTACAGAATCCAGCAATTTAGCGCTGCTATGTCCAGTAGGTTTGTCCAAACAGCCAAAGGCCAACGTCTACTTGCTGCATGGGTTGTGTGTTTCTTGCCATTTGGTCGAAATCGTCCACGCCTACCTTGTTTTGGTTGTAGAATTGAATAACAGTAAATTTCTTTTTTTCTGTTGCATCAGTGCTTGGGCTGTTGTGCATTGTCGATAAAAGGTTAACATTTTTCTTTTGTTTGCACTGGTAATTCACAAGCAAACAGTTTTTCGGTAAATTGTAGAAGAACTTGCTAGAAAACTTTTTTTCTTCTCCTCTGTTTATCTCTTTTGGAAATCCTTTGCTGTTAGGTCGAATCGTTGGTACAATTGTCATATTTCTTTGGCTTAGCAAACCAGCAAGAACTATTTTTTTGCCTGTTGCCTGCTATTTGTTGCCTACTGTACAGTTTGTAACCTAGCTCTGCTAATAGTGTATGAAACAAAAAAAAAACTATTACTGGATGCTTTTATTTTTAATTATTCTTTTTATAATATGGAAAACGTATAAAGCTCTTAGTCTAACTGCTGTAACATACAATCCATGCGTTGCACAAAAACTGCCGTGTGCATTTCACAGTTAGTCTTCACTGCAATACAAAGCAATTTTGAATTATGCAAACGTACACGGACAAAGTAGGCTACGTGTATCACCTCATAAACTCAACATAAAACTTGTATCTAACAGAGACAAACAATCCAGTGAAAAGATAAAAACCAGGGTAATCTCAGGTATATGATAGTTGGAAGTGTAATCGTGCGATGTAATAAGATGTTGGAGTCTATTGTACCTCTAAAATCATCTTGGTGTCGATTTCGACACCTCGGCCGTTGAAGGTATAACAGGTATAAAAAATCAATCGAAAATCAAATTTCAGTAAATATTACATATCCGTACTCTTTGAAGAAAGTTAGGAAGCTACTGAAAATTTTATCACGCTGCAACTGCATTTGCTAAAAAATAAAACACACCAAAATTCAAAAAGTGTCGATTTCGACACCTCGGCCGTTCTAGTGTTAATCAGTGTTAATCACACATAATCACTTAGACATTTAATCACGCTACATTTAATCACAAATTTACAATATCAAAAATTGCATGTCTACACACAAAAAACAAATATAAACCTGAAAAGAAATTGTTAAAATGATTAAACATTGTTTGCGCAGAGAAGGCTACCGTAAACACTAGGTAACAATGTCAAACATGGGAAATGTGAGCAACTGCACGAATATAAACTAAAATCTCGCTTGACAGATAACGGTCAACTGTGTTTTGAACGCACAGTTTCAGTGCCTTGTACTACATTGGAATAGAAGGTTGAGTACCAGCAATTCCTTGCAGAAACGTTGCACGTTGCATTTGAATGTCTTTTTCAATTCCCTGTATGAAAGTCCACAATGTCGGGTGGTGGCATTGAAAAAGCGCTTGGTGACCAAAATGCCAACCTTCGTCAGACAGCGGCAGGCTATATACAAAGGCGCTGTCCAAGTGCTGTCGCGTCCAAGTGATTATGTGTCGCGTGATTAAATGTTGCGTGTCGGCAGAGAGATCAATATTTTCGGAATTTTAATGGAACTAGCAAAACACTTGTGGATATGTTCTGAAGACCTGATATAGCTGCTCTTTCCTTGTATAATCTGTCAGCTGTATCTGATCCAGGTTGACCATTTTATGAACCAAGGTATTTAAAATGAGTCGACTTTTTAACCTCTTGACTCAATCCTGGCATGAATGACATTTGGAAAACAAAAAGCATTTGTTGTATGGAAACAGAGGTAGTTATGCTATCTTGGTGTTTTTGACCACTGTATATGCAGACATTCATTTTTTGTTTAGGTTCTAATGAAGAATGGTTTGCCTATCCGTTAAATATTTTCTTAAAATATAAAACCAAATTCGTACGATTGATATTGCTATATAGCAGTTGTACCTACAGGTCATGCAAACAGAAGTTTCTGTTATTTTAGCAGCTATGGTGCTTCGAACTGTTTTTCCAAGCTTTGGAGCAGGCATAAGTGTTAAATTGCTCCGGAGCCCTCTTTTATCGTAAATTAGCTCCAGCTCCGGAGCTCATTGATACCACTGCTCCGGCTCCATTACGTCAAAAAACTGAGGTTTAAGGTTGAACGCTCAATTTGGAATATTTAGCGTTTCAAAATAATCACAAACAAAACAAAACAATTAATGAACACTAAACATTTATTTCTGCACAAAGAAGTGTTCAAAAACCATTTGTACGAAGGAATAATATTGCCTATATCAAGTCTTTTTTCATCAAGCATCATATATGTTATGAAATTAATCGAAGCCGGACCTATATTTCAAACAACTGGCTCCAGCTCCATTTGAATTTCATGTAGAGCTCCGGATCCAGCTCCAGCTCTGTTGAAAATGCACGGCTCCGGCTCCAAAGCCCTGATTATTTCCAACTCCATAAATTTGTATTTTGTTTGCGAGAGTGGGAAGTAATTTTTGCCTGCTTTTGTGAGAGACCCATCTTCCTCGAGTTTTGCTTCACCAAAATTTGTATTATCTATACTGGATTGATACAGCTCGGCAGCTATGAAAGCAGTATGTCTAGCAGAGTGGTTATCGTGTCTGGCAGAATAGTAAGCAGTCGGTCTGCATAGGGAGATTCTCTTGGTCTGTATTGTGATCCAATTTGGTGAGATAAGATATGGAGTTTTTATACCACATATTTAACTTTCCCCATATTTAGAATTTCTCCCAAAAAGATTGGAAAAAGCATTTCAGGATTGGGAATTCCTGAGGCCTTACCTTTATCTCCCAGTGATGTAAAAGTGTTCAAGATAGTCACACAAACAAAAAAGCTTGATTTTTTTATTTAAAACAGTTGGACGTAACTGAACAACTGTTTGCTTCCTTTAAAAAATTAAAAAATCGTTTTCTGATAATGGTAAAACAGATTTTTTTCCACCACCAGGCATCATGAGCGCTCATTGTGCAGTGTCAGTTACATCACAGTAGTACATTTTTATCTAATGTCTTCAAAACGTGCTAGCCATGTTTTCTTTGTGAAGTTATACTGAATTTAATCTGATGTGTGGTTTATTGTCTGTTCTTTATGTGCAAAATGTTTTGTGGCATTATAGCATTTATTGTAAATAATATCTAGTCAGACAACTTTTTCACATGAATTTTGCTGATTGGTGTGCTTTGCAAAATTTTTGTGTATACAAAACAAATGTCAATCGAATTGCCTTTTGGCCTTAACTTTATACTGTACATACTTTGTATACAACTATATGCTACATAAGTACATATATTCTGAATACAACTGCATACAACAAAAGTACCAATTTTTTAAAAGTTTTATACAACAGGGCGGCTGTTCTTTTGAAAGGTTTGGATGCCTTTTGCAGCATGGATATGGCACCACTGCTGTCCTGCAATTACACTTTTTTATGGCTATTACCAACAAAATATAACTCTGTTTTAGGAGCTTTTTAATAGAGTTATCCACTACAAAAACTTTTGCTCAGAAAATGCAATGAGCAGCATGGTTTGTTGTTCTGCTAAAGCTAATAAGACAAAATTTGTGGCTACCTTCCTTTATGTCTACAATTAAAAGGCAATGCAAATATATTACCTGTCTACTTCGCAGAATTTAGTATTTGGGTAGCAGTTCCAAAAACTACTGTGATCCAAATAGAATTACAATTCTTATTATAAAAAATCAGTTTGTTTGTTTTTTAGCTAATACATCTCAGTACTACTATTAAACTTTCATGACTAAAATTTATGGGTATAACTGCAAAAAAAAACGCTTTCTTGTAGCTGACCTAGTAAACAAGGCATTGCTGTATTTTTTTTCTTGAAGTACTTTTTGTAACAGGTCGATGTGATATTAATACTCAGTCAAGAGTCCCTTGTGTGTCAAGTTCCTTAGGCAAGTTGACAAAATCTGCATGTATTGCAAAAAGTTGTTGCTATTTGGAAGGATGGAAAGGAGATAATCAGTGCTATCACAGTGCACCTGTGTTTAAACAGGGTTAGTACTGTGGTTGTTGGCTTGTTTTCATGAGTAATTTTTTTGGTATTATTAATTGTAATGATTTGTTTTATAGAAATAAACCTAACAGACGGCTGGTGGTCATCACCATTTAACGAATACCAATATTTTGTAATTGCAACTCCAAGCCACAACTATGATGAGGCTCGCATTGCTTGCCAAGAAAAGGGAGGAGAATTAGCTTATTCTGGAATGTTTAATTATTCAAATCACATTTCGATTTTTGATAATGTTATTGAACCCGCTTCTGACGTTTATTCCTTTTTATGGATTGGCATAACTGATGCCATGCAAGAAGGGGTGTTTATGGGCTTGGATAACAACACTGAAAGCAACTTTGGGTTTCAGTTTGCTATTGGTCAACCTGATGGTAATGATCTTGAGAATTGCCTAGCAGTTGAATGTATAACTGGAGGGTGGTATGATTTTCCATGCACCGATACATATATTGATGCCAGTTTATGTCAACGTTTACCAGGTATGGATTTGGTCTTGTACAATTCACTTAGTTTTGCTTAAATTTTTATTGATATGAAACCTATGACAAGGTGATAAATTAATGTATCCTCTATGTTTTCAAACACTTACCTGGGGTAAATTTTGTTGTTAACAGAAACATTTCAATCGCATGCTTGGTTGAATGTACACTCTGATGATGTTGAATATGCGATTGTGGAAGCAGTATCTGATGATTGGTATGGTGCTAGAAATGCTTGCTTAGCTCTTGGTGGAGACCTTGCTTTTAGTGACCTCATGGAAGAAAACAAGTTTTGGCAAATTTATGACAATGTGATTTCTTTGTATCCTGAATATACTGCTTTGTGGTTGGGCATCACAAATTTATCAAATGATGGGTTTTTTGTTGGTTTAAATGGTGAAAGTGGCTCCTGGTTCAATTTTTATCAACCTCCGGCATCAGATGAGAAATGTGTATATGTCGATTCTGTTGTTGGTAATTGGTATGGTCAAGCCTGTAATGACAGTGTTGCAGGTGTTGCAAGTCTTTGCGAAAGAAAAAAAGGTCAGAGCTTTAAAAGAAATAAAAAGTAACAAAATTATTAGCTTCTGATAACCAATCGACTGTTTTTGCAATATTGTACTTTTAAATCACTGTTTTAAATTCTAAACGTATCGGTTATGTTTTTCACTCTTGGTCAGGCTGAAAGTTGTGTTCACATCTGTGTAAAATAGGAGACAGAAGCTTATTTTAATAACTGTGTGAAATAACCTGAAGTACAACATGTAATGACTTTAAGCGCCACAACCATTGTAAAAAGGCTCATAGTATGTTCATTTGCAATAAAAACATTCACTATTATTGAACTGCCATTGTTTTGAAGCAGTTTAGTTTATAACGTTTTAGTGTTTTCTTGCAAATAAAATTATTATAAGCCTTTTTGTGTTGTATATAGAATTAGCATTTCTCTGGTATCTTTGAAATTACAATTTAGCCATATTGCTTCTTTGGGTAATCTTTTTGGCATGGTTGTACATGTTATATTTCATTTCAAGCTATTGAAAAAGTTACTTGTATGAGGTACGAATTGAGAATGTGTGAGACACAAAAGTATAAATGTCATCCAAGTGCAACCTGCATTGATCATGAGACATGGTTTGAATGCATCTGCCATGAAGGGTTTACTGGAAATGGAGAGGTATGTTGAAGCCATAGGTCCTCATGTAGACAAATACTCTCTAAAATTTGCCTGTTGTTATTCATATAATAACTAATGGTGTTATCTTAGGTCTGCGTATCTTTGTATTCCTGTCCAGATGGTTGGGCTGAAGAATCCACTGGGTGTTATTCACTTAAGGTTGACAATTTTTATTAGAATAGTATGTGAAACGACCCTTATTTTATTGCAAAAATGTTGGCATTTATTTTTTTTGTGCTTTATTGATTCCAGATCTATTGAATATTGCATAACACAGTTGCTTTCAGATACCTTTCATTTCTGTACAGATTTGTGTAATTCATGACATCAATATTGAAGAGTCGTTGCATATGAACAAACTTGTAACTTTTATTACTAAATGTTATACTGACTTGCACAACGGGAGTGATAAAATTGCACTGTTCTATTTTTGCGTTTTTTTTCTTTTTCTTTTAATAATTACACACTTTATGCGGAATGACTATTTTTTAAATTATTTTGATACTTTTTTATTAAAGACAGCTGCTGCAACCTTCTATGAAGCTGAACTAGATTGCCAGGGCATGGGAGCTCATTTAATAAGCATACATTCTGAAAAAGAATACCTCATTTTCAAACGTAAGCATTTTCAAAGGCATCTTATTATCGTTGTAAACTGTTGTAAACAGTCTTTGGTTAAAAAATTTTAGTTGCTTGTTACAATTTTTCTTTTCTTTTTGTTGCTAGCAGATATTATGCTAAACTTATACTGTGAAAATGCAAAAGAAAGTCATTTAAACAATCTTTTCGTTTTTTTTATATATACCATAAGTTGTGATCTTCAATTTTTTACAGAATTGTTATCACCGCTGGGCAGTGATGTAAGTATATGGATTGGTTTGAAGAGGATGAACGTTTGGACAAATAGAGACGGAGAAGAATTAAACAGTAGCTGTGGATTGTGGACTGATGGAACCAAATGTGTAATTAATGTTTTTTATGATATTGGAACATTCTCTCCTTAATTTTGGGCTTGTTCTGTTTTCTAAACACAAAAAATACTTGTGTAAGCTACAAGCTACTTGGTTTTGTTTTTGATGTAGCTTGCTTGAAACTGCAAATTAATCATTTTTAGTCACCAGCCAGCAAAGTAATAATCATTGTTAAACAGTCCGTGACATTTTTAATATGTGTTTGTTTGTCATTTTATGCTTTACGACGAACTCCAGGAAACATTGAGCATCTTCTTGAAGAATGGTGCATTAAAAAATGTTTTGCTTTAGCAAAAAATATGTCATTATTACGTATTAGCTTTTGATGTTTGATTTGCAACGTATTATGGTGTATTATGATTTTGCATGATTTAGTGCTGAGGACTAATTTACATTTCCTGAGTATTTGAGGAATCATAGTTAGTTACAGTCGATTAATTTGTGATATGGTTTGGCAAAAGGTGGGGTCCACAAGCAACTGAAGCGAAAAAAGCTGGGTTGTGTTAAAAAAGGTTGAGAATCCCTGGGTTAACACATACAGTGAAGCAGCTATTGGGGTGGAGTTTCTTAAACAATGTCAGTTATAAAAGGTCACCGTTTAATAGCTTTAACTTTATCCGAAAACCTTCTAACAATCTTATCTGAATGATCTGATGAAATGTTACAATGCAAGAATGAATCATTAATAACAACATTAAATATTTAATAGTCAAGTTTATTATTTAAATAAATGTTTGTTTTAAAAGGATTTTGATGACATAACATCAGAAAATAACAGCAGTCAATTGTGTTTTTCTTACAACAATGGTGCTTGGAATCCATCGTATTGCTTTCTGAGTCAAACTTTATTTACACCAACAACCAAATATGGATATGTTTGTAAAATGGACTTAAGTGGTAGATATCAAACTCGCAATTCATTAATTGTATCTTTGTCCGAAAGTTTTATGTATTTATGCATTACCATTTTCTTCAGGACCAACAAAATTGGAAATAAGTTTGGTTTCAGTGCCATGGAGTGTGTATCCAGGTGGAGTTGAAATGAAAATCAATGGTGCATTGGTGCCGGTAAGACTTCATAGGTTTCAAATACACAAAGAAACAAAAATTGAACACTCGTTTCATTTTTTAGTGGAATCAAGTCAGTAAGTTGGAAAAAGGGTGCATTCATGTGGTTTCGCTTGCCGAGAAAGGGACAGTTGTGGCAACAAGTAGTATTTGCGATAATGATGTTACTTCAGCACATGATTATCTTGCAAAAGTTTCTTCCTCTTTTATGGAAGAGGTGTTGTGTTCATTCTTACTTTTGTATGCCATTTTACCTTAATGTATTTAGTAAATTTGTACAGTAGATTTAATTACTAATTAAGTAAGCTAGTAATTAGTTTTATTTAATTCTTATTTAGTGATCTGATGCTAACAGCATTCGTAAAAAATGTTATATTACATTTCATAAACATTATCTGAATTAGTGCTCATCTCAAGTTTCTTAATTTGCCTGCTAGTTTTTGTTATTTTAAATGCGATGCCTTTAAATCTTTTAATTTCTATTTAGGTTTTAATTGTTTTGTCATACCATTTAGATTGTAAGTTATTTAAAACATCTTTAGAATTCAACAACATTTCTGCTCCTTTTTTACTTTAGCAATTATAAAATGTATCATATTGTATTGCTTATATTGCAGCACAATGAAACTTATGCAGTTATAGTAACAAGTGGAAATGTTGATAATGATGTGTGGAATAGTTTTTCAACACTCTTGGAAAATAAATTAGTCTATTTGGATTTCAAAGTTGCTGATCATCAAGGTTGGTGACACCAGGATTTTTTTTGACTAAATGGGTAACATTTTTAACTCGTGGGCAAGTAAAATGTTACGATTATTGTTTTTCAAAACTTTCTACTTTTTTGATGCTTTTAGTTATCATAGCTCATGGATTACAAACAACTCTGCTCTAAAGTATATTAAAAACTCTTATTTTGTAGTTAATTATTTTAACTGGAACAGAAGTAATTTATTTTATGAATTTTAAATTGAAAATATAACATGATATAAGTTAGTGTAAGTAGCAAAAGTTTGAGATTCGAAAGCACATTTATAATGCTCTGTTGCAATTCACTAAAACCAATACATTTTATTCAGTGCATACATATAATATCAATGGCAGAGATTTAGCAGAGGGTGAACTCAGTTCCAGTGCTGCTCTTTTTGCTTGTTTTGATTGCAAAAATAATTGCGATGGTGCTGCAGTGTTCAGGAACAATAATGGTCAAGCCACATGTTCAGGTTATAATCTTCAGTTACCTAAATGGACGAATTTTAATGTAAGTACCATTGTAGTCTAAGTTCTAGAATCTAGATAGTATATAGTGTGAAATGACTTGTCATACCATCAGAGAATTTTGTTTTTCTTGCGTGATTTGTGGTAACTCTAACGGAAAATAACACCAAAGGTTTCACAATTTCATACTCCTTCAGCTCCTTATAAAAAGCTTCACTATACCCTGGATCCTTAAAAATTCATTTCTTGCTTCTACATCTAGTGATATTTATCAAACTTGGACAACTTAATAATATTTTTTAGAATCCTTTTGTCATTTATAACTACTAATTAATTATCATTCCGAAAATTGTTTTACATGTATTTATTTTTTTGTTTATATTCAAACATTGGTAAAGACAAAGTTAAACTTAATCTTCTCACAAACTTCAGGGGTTTCTTCGCTTTTGTCACTTTTGCCCCACAAAAATGGCGGATGTTGTATTTTTTACCATTTGGCAAATTTAATTTAGTGGCAACGTGATGTACATTAGAAAAATAATACTGTAGCACCTGACTGTCAGCGACTTGCATTTTCAAAATTCCTGGTTTTCTACATTTCCAAAATTTTATAGAATAAAGTGTGAATGTAGCTGACACCTAACAATATTGTAGGTCGTTAAAATATTAAAACAATGCATTTTATACATAATAGTTTAGGTATTGTTATGATTTCCATAGTGAAGTTTATTCTTACGATTGTTTGTTTTCAGTATGCAGTAGAAGTTCTTGAAAATTCAGGTAGTAATTTGAGGAAAGAAATAAGTTTTCGATCTAAAACGGTTAAAACTGTAACACAGAATGTTGGTTTATCTTGCCCTTGGGATACAGCAAAAGCCAAACAGTTTGGAATAAACTTGTGAGTAGAACAATAATAAACAACAGAAGCTCATATGTCCAGATAAATCAGTATTTTATTAAAGCCTACTTACACTATTTCTTAAATTTCTTTAGAGGTAATACCGTATATGATCCTATTTCAAAGAGTAGCTCATCGAACTGCCTTACACCTCCATGTGTTCTACAACTGGGTTGCCTCAGACCAAATAGTGATATTGTAAGCACACCATTTATTTGCATTATTTTGCAATTATTCAATATACCTTTAAAATATTTAGTCTATTCATTGCTTGTGATTGTTTCCTCACCCTACATATAGATAACATTAAAGATCAGGCTCTGGACTGTTGCTAATACACATATCATTGAAATTCTAGTTGAGTGGAAACGAATGTCAAGTGTCATCCAAATTAATTATCATTCCATTCATAGAGTAAATTTTGCACTAATGTTTGCAGAACGTTGATACTGGTTCTTCAAAAGACACAAAAACTTCATTTTATTTTTGTTACAAAGTTCGAGCAAAAGAAAGAATTTTTTGTGAACTTTATGAAGATTCAGTCACACTAGCCATAACTCGAAGTAAGTTGCATCTTAGAGTATTATTTGTTTTGGTTTATTTGGTTTCTTAGTTTCAGATATTATCAATATATTTTATCTGCAATCATTCAAATGAATTGTCATATAGTTGAATACCTGGGTTAATTCTGTGTTTAGCTACAATGTTGGCAACTTTTGATGATTTAAACCACCTTGGATCACCACCATTTGAGTTTGGAGCTGCGTATGGTATGAGTAATCTAACTTGGCGTCCCATGCTTTGGAAATGGAAAGATCAAACATATGCCACATTAATTGCTGGAGTGAAAGGCAGAGCATTTCGCTTCAGGTATGTTGCTTTGTTAGTATTGCCAAAGTTACTGTAGGTTTCCATCGCATGATTGTTTTAAGCTGCCCACAGCCAGAGTACAAGTTGATAAACTCAAAGTCGAAAGAAATCATTAAATTACCAGAAGTAAAGGTTAACGATTTATCCAAACTCGGTTAAACTGGCAGAAAGAATCATGAAAATGAGTATTAAATTTGCACTGAAAATTTTTGGAAACCATTGCACTTTAAAACTAATTAAACTTTAAACTTGTTTATATCCACAAAAAGAAGAATTATTTGTTTGTAGAGATCTTATCGGTAGTTTACGAAGACCAGTTAAGCTATCTTAAATTTTTTGAGAATTTAACATTTAACTGAAGTGATATTAATTAGCTTCCACTAAATTTAAATTTTATGCAGTTTTAATCCGTACAAAAAATGTGTAAATCTTGAATCTTTTATGTTTGTACGATATTTCTGAAAGTTGTACAAATTGTAGAGTTGTAAAACAAACTTAGATCATCCATATTTTGCAAGATAAATAGTTATTGAATGGAAATAGGTTACAAAATTCATTGTGACCTGTTACAACTCCTATACCCAACAAGCTTTGTTTATCCATAAAAACATGATTGATCCTTGCAAAAAATAATACTGGTAGGTGGATTGTACGTCATTATAAAATCGTTGTATTTGGCATTTCAAAATTGTTCGTCATAAATTTGCAACTTTTTTCCCTGCCTTGTTTAAATAAAGGAAGCAGGTTTGAGTGTTCATGCCGGTTTTGGTTGAATTATATTATATTAATCCATGAAAAATTGCATGTACAATTTTAACTATATTACTTATATAAGCAATTGTTAGAAACATGGTAAAGTAGAATGGATGAACTAGTTAAAAGTTACTAGAAACACTGGATTTAATCATCTTTTAGACGATTCAAAACATCATCATAGTAACATAACAAAGTTATATGTTTTCTCATGCGTGTTGTTTTCTCATGCGTTCCACTGTTCTCATGAACAGTGCATGATTAATCTATGAGAATGAGGATAACCTTTTTTAAATAGGTTGTCACTATTTGACCAGACAAGGGCATACATTTAAAGCTGTTTTTGCAGTTTTAATCTCAATCTAACTTTAATTAGACTCTAAATAGTTAAATTCAATTTTTTCATACTCTTTCTCCAGCCTAATCACCTATTTTTGACAATGAGCTGCATGACCTACTTAATGTGAAATGGTCACTTTTCTTGAAATAAATGAGCTCAACTCATGTTTGATGTTGTAAGATCTAATATTAAGTGTTTATGCTGCATCAAACAACAGGTAATGGGTTAACAGGTACAAGAAAGGACCCTATGTAAATATATCGTTTCACATATATGGCACGTGTTATTAGAGTAATGGATGACGGCAGCCATTGTAAAAACGAGTGCAACAGCAGCACTGAAGTCACCAAAAAATGTTGCAGTCTTTTTATTACTGTGCAACGATTACTGAGCATAAATTTTATCAACTGTGGCGGTTAAAACTAAGTAAAATAAGAAACAGGATATAGCTTGGTACTCTTAAGGTTAACTTTATATTTTTCGGTTATAACTAAGTAAGTCTAATTTTTATAAGCCCAACTTTTTTCCATCGGCAAACAAACATCATTATGCCATGTTGCCATTACAGTATAATCTGGTTGTGATAACACAATAATTTGCCCTTGTAAATAAGAATTGAGTTTCACAACTAATTCGTGTTGACGCCTTTTTTAGGTTCACATACTTATATCTGGTGTCTATATTGAGCTATGATAAATCTAAAATAATGAGTAAAATAAATGTGTTTATTTTGATAAGGCTTATTAAAATAATTTAATTAATATTATAGAGTGGGTGTCATTGGTTTGTTTGTGAGGCTCACCATCTTAGTCGAAATATCCAATGCAACCCTAGGTACTACTTGATTTTGACACCCCACTACACTGCAAACTATTAAATGGCCTTGACTTTTAAGACATTTGAGGTACATACCCACCTATTCGCTAAGAAAAGAGAAGCCCTGGTAATTAGAACAGCCTTTTTTGACAAAAGACAAGAAATATTTTTGTATGTTGTGAAGGTGTTCAATAGTTTATAGTCATAATCAGCTTTCTATCTTTCAAATATTTGCAAGCTTTGCCCTTACATTTGTCTTCCCGAAATACATTTTCTTTGTGTCAGTTGATGTATCTGTGACATGGTAGTACGCACTACCTGCTTAACAGTTTCAAACCCACAGCACTATCTTATAAAGTATAATCTTCCAAGTTACACTGTTTGCCTTCATGAATCAGTTTCTGTCAGAGTAAAAACTTTCAAATTGATTTTTTGAGGAAATTGTTGCCTGCTTTTAAAATCCACCTTTTTGCTATAAACTTGAGCATATTCTTGTTAACACACATAGCAATCAATGTGCGGTTGGCACTGTTGTGCATATTTTTGATTGTTTTTTCTTTTTTTGGGGAGAGGTTCATGAGAACTTCTTTCAGGCTGTTCCTTAGTTCTGTCTTGACTTGGTTTTCCTCTGAAACAAAATGTTCTTTCAACATACCTTGAAGGGAACTCTAGTTGGTTTGTTGCTACAGGGCAGCAGTTCATACAGAAACTCAACCAAAAGTGATATAATATTAGTTTAAACTTGTTTGTCCGTTTTGTGTTACAATTACAGTTGCAGATTTACCTCTTTTAACTTTGTAACTGTAGAAATGAACAAGTGAACACAGTTAATGATGTGTGCTGGTGGAAGCTTGGTGATCAAAATGTTTGTCCTCATGGAATTACTGTCTCATTTTGGATTCGGATTGTCAACTGGCCTACTACTGAGGATAAAGTTGTGATCAATTCCGGTAATTCATTGTTCATGTACACTTGTGGTTGTGGATTTAATGTATTAAATCACTATTTAGATACTGATTTGCTGCTGCTATGGCAATGAGTGCAGAAACGTTCATGTTGCTTGCATAATTAACATTGACTAGTTTCACTATAAATAATTTCTTTGGAGTAATAATATACAGTAAGATCTTGGTTAAGTTCGCAACTTGAATCCGAGCAGTTTGTGCAAGCTTATGTGGTAGGTGCGACCTTAGCAGTTATGGTTTTCTAAATACAGTTGCTATACAATAAGTGTATTGTTATGTATTATGCATATACCATTAAAACTGAAGGCGCTGATCAGCAACCATTCAAGACTGATGGATGCCTTAACTGAAGTTCGTCTCACTTTTCTGTGTGTACAACAAACACAATTTCTAAATAAAATATTATGCAGTAAGCTATACTATGGTTGCCGCCAGGCATAATAATCATCAAACATAAGGCTCAACTGGTGAAAAGCATAACTTTTATTTTCTGCCAAAACGAAACAAAACAAATTTCTGTTTTTCACCCGTTTGATGTTTAGTAAAGATACTTGTTTAACTCTTTTTTGATGACAAGTTGACATGTTTGATTTACTGTAAATACCAATAAACTTCTGAAAAAGTTAAATCTAGATTTTGTGATAAAGTTTTGCGAACATAATCTTGATGTGAACTTAAACAAGTGCGAGCTTAACCAGGATAAAACTGTAAATGAATGTAAAGCAACAAGGAATACATATAATGTATAAGAGAAAAGGCTTGAAGGCAGCGGTTGTTAACCGGTGGGAAAGTTCCTACCAGTGAGAAATTTTGTAAGTTCAGGTGGGGAAATAATTAACTTGTGTATCCTTTATATACTAAAATCATACTCACGAAAGAGGTTTTGTTGTAAATGAACATATATTATATGCTACAGCTTCCTGCATAGTACTCATTTGGCAATTTAGCTACTGCCCAATCGCCTCATACACCCAAAGAAGTGTGGTTAACTTTGACATTTTAATTGATGTTAAGAAAATTGTAGTATTAGATATTGCTAAGCTGTGTAGACTTTGCATTAGTGATATGTATCAGAAATGTAATGATTTGATTATAAGGAAATTGTTAAATTGAAGTGTTTGGTTGGTTGCATTCAATTATGTTTAGAAGTGAAGTTTACCTAAGCTCAAGCCAAAAAACTTTTAAAAACTAAAGGCGAGAAATTTGTCTTTGGTAATTGACGTAAATTGAAAAACTGATGAAAAGGTTGAGAACCGCTGGTTTAGAGGGATATAACACATTGTATCTTTCATCAATTTTGCAGTTACTATAGTGATAAACACCTTAATGCTTAAATGTCTTTTTTCTTATACGTTTCTTGTGCATTTCTAATTATTTTGCGATAATTTTATGCCATAATCAGTACTTGTCTTGCGAACAAACCTATTATAAGCTTTTCTGCATTAATTATGATATTAGCAAGAATATGGCACTTAAACTCAACTTCATCTCCACCTAAACCAAATAATTATTTGTGGTAAAACTTTTAATCCCTAAACATGGAAATGTCCTTTACTTAAAATTTTCTAGGTGCTTGGGGACATGGAGGTTGTGACGGTATTGCGATTTATATATCTGCCAAAACAAAACATCTAGTTGCTGTGTTCAAATCCGACAATCAAACTTGGGTTCAGTTATTTGATATCCAACTGAAGGTTATCAGATTGTGCACACTTTATACTTTCAAATATTAATCATATTAACACTGTCAATCTAAGAGTATTTTTGCTATAATTATACTCTTTTGTCCTTATTAAATTAGGTACAGCACTCTTTTTACTTCGTTGTGATATTTTATATCATTTTCCAATACTGTATAAATTATATTATATAAATACATACCATTTTACAAAAAAATGATAAGTAACCATGTTACAGAAATGGACACAAATTGTTTTGGCTTGGGATCCAGCTTCACAAACTCTTCATTCATCCATAGACAAGCTAAAAGCCCACTCATCAGCAACTGTAAAACTGGAAACATATGGAGACTCATCAGATATATGTTCACAAACAACTTTTTCTATTGGATGTACTTGGGAAAATGATGTGATATTTGATCTTGATGAACTACTTATCTATTCAAGGTACCTCAGTTGGTTGGAACAAAACCGTGAAATGCCAGGTATGGTACTGTGATTGGTAGGTGATCAGAAACTTTTACTTTCGATGTTGTCAGGTGTTTGTTTAGTTTTACCTGTATAAATAATGAAGATTTGAAGTTTAAACACTGGTTTCAGTTTCTCTTTGCTCTTTAACTATCCTATAACATGTCTATTTTGTTTGTTGCAGTTGAAAATTTTCCGATACGTCATCGTCTTTTAGAAGACTCAGAAGCTTTGACTGCTGGGAAAAATTTTATTGGCAGTTTACCTTGCAGGTTTAATGCTTTTTGTACATTTCATGTTTAGGTGTTAAAGTTAATATGTTTTTGTGATGCTGCAGATCAGAAACTTTCCCCAATACATGTGGTGATTTTGGTCTGACTTGTCTGGGAACTAGTATGCTTTGTAGAAAAGGATTTAACCTGGCCTTTCAAGCAAAGGTAAGTAAACTAACTGGCATTTACTGTGTAATTTGTTAAACTACAATGAAAACTTGTTCATTTTTATTCGTTTAAGCCGAAATTTTGGATGACTTAAAACAGCTTTGCTGGCCCTGACCAATGTGTAATCAAAATGCAAGTAAATAACCCCAAAAGCTCTTTAGCTTGAGCTTTTGATTGATTTCAACTCCAAGTAAAAAAAAACAAATGTAACATGACAATTAGGGCTGAATGAAATAAAAGCATTTAGTCTAACAAGTTGACGCCTGACAAATTTTGACTAGCCCAGTATTCAGGGAGCCTAGATAGGCACCATGTATCCCCCTCCCCCTAGAACAAATTGCCATTATATTTTTTATGTCATGAAATGTCACAAACATGGTTAGGAACAGTAACACTGAAATAACTCATTCCTGCTATGCTCTTTTGCATCATTCCTAATGTTGCTTTTTTCAAGTTTTTTTTTTAATAAAGCTGTGTGCTTTGAATTTGCAACAAGCTTTCATGCCTTCTAAGATCTTTCCAATATCTACCAGCACAGTTTGTTATACATGAAGTGTAAGCTTTGAAGCATTGGTTCTGAAATATATTGTTACAAAATCTGATTTGTTTAAATTGAACACAGGAGCAAGTTACAGCATTGTCTAAGTCAGGGGTGGGCAAACTTTTTGTACTGAGGGCCACATTTGAAAAAATGTTGCAGCCGGCGGGCCGCACACTCTCATTACAAAGTAGGAAAATTTACACGTTTTATTTCTTCACTGGTGAAATTTTGTCCAAAGTTTGCGTGCTTGGTTTGGTTGTGTCTTTTCAAATTGTACTCCTTGAAAACAGCCACGGACTCACGGCACAACAAGCAAACT
This sequence comes from Clavelina lepadiformis, assembly GCF_947623445.1. NCBI lineage: Eukaryota > Metazoa > Chordata > Ascidiacea > Aplousobranchia > Clavelinidae > Clavelina > Clavelina lepadiformis. The sequence continues at coordinate 8,744,519 of NC_135246.1, forward strand.
GCTTTATTCCCAATTTCGATAAAATAGTATTTAACAGTCCATTCCTTATTGAAAACACGACTTTCGTCTTCAATCTTCTTAACAGCACTCATTATTTTAACAGAGTAAAAATATAAATCTTTTATTTTTTAACAAAAATCCTGTCGAAGTAGAAAACATTAAACTGTGCGTCTCAAATAACAATGAAAAGCTATTTGGAGGAAAGTAGAAGTACTGGTAGGCCTACGGTAGTCGCTACCGTATTTGTATTTTATGATCAAACAATGCGTGAGAAGTGTAGAGCTAGTTGCTGAGAGCATGTTGCAATACATGCGCGACTGACGTGTGTGTGTTTACGCACTGAAAGTGAAGAGAAAAACACACTCGCAAAGGGAATAATATTTTGTCATGTAACCTGTTTAATTAAAACAATAAGTGATGAGTAGGAGTTTCTGCAAGTGCCGGCGGGCCGCATAAAATGGGCCTGCGGGCCGTAGTTTGCCCACCCCTGGTCTAAGTGGTTGTTTTGGTTGCATGTCAGAGGGCTGTATTTGATGCTTTACATTGAAACTTTATTTTAAGCTTATCTGTTGCTATGTTTAATATACTTTCTTTTCACCTAATAAACATTTTATTCAGTCTTTTTTGTTTTATTTAGTGTTGCACATAATTGACAATAATTACGAAACAGAGCTGCTGTTACAAATATTTGGTACAAATTACATTATTAAGAAACATTCTTTTTGGGAATATTTTACACTTACAAAACATCGCTAACTAACACTATGTAAATGCAATTGAAATGCCTGCGATATTCTGCACCCAGCATACGGTTCTTGGCTCACATTACCGTTTTTGAAAACAGGGCAATAGCAGAAAACAACATTTGTTATGTGACATAATAAACGTCCTTTGGTAACTATTGCTACGATCAGAAATAGAGTATGGAAAATATGGCAGTGATACCACTAAACCGTTAAAGTGGTATCACACTGCACAAAGCTCACAAGGAGTATCGTTTTCGCGTCTCATGCAAAAATAGATAACACATTAGAATAGGTGTGATTAGAATTTAAAATTATAGAATTAGTAAGACGTTAGAATTTAAATCTAAATAGTGTGAATAATATTTTTTCATATTTCCTGTATGGTTAATGTTATTTGAATGTGAGTTTGCTGTGAAACTACAAAAAAGCCAGTAAATAATTGGTGGTAACCATGAGAATACCAAAACAATAAAAACCATAGTGGCACTCTTTTATGAACGGCTTTCATAGAAAAAGCACTTCTTAGAGTGGCCATGTGAGCAGGTTTATATTGTTAGTTAGCTTATCAAGTCTGTGTTTTGTTTTGGTTTAGCTAAACTGAGTGATATTTTTTAAGTTGTTAACAGTCATTTTTTGCGATATGACAGGTTTAATATTTGTCAGTTTACCATGTAATATTTATGTAACAGGTACAGAGCGATGTGACAATATCATTTTCCAATACCAAGGATCATATCATGTTAGTGACAAATATACCCGACGAAGATTATAATTCCTCCCCTGATAGCATTTCTCGATCTTTTGGGTTTCGCGTTTTGTTGAAAAAGGGTAGTAGTGATAAATGGCAAATACTTCTACAGAATACTATGACTGAAGACCCAGTCACTCAACAAGAAATAAGGTGTGTCTAGATTTTACAAAACAACTGTAATGTTCACAAAACCAGGTGCATTCACAGTAATAATACTTGCGTTCAACATAGCTGGGAAATACAAGAAGATTCATTGTTGCCATTTTGGATTCAATTTTCTCCTGATGGTATTTGGATTTTTTGCTACCGATGGCCAACAAATTGCAAAAAAACAACATCTATGTCACAGTTTGATGTATATTCATCGTATCACTCCCAAGAACAGTTAACAGAGTTTAGTATTGGTCCTGTGCTTTTGCGTTACAATTTGCAAGATGCCATACCTGTTCATTCAACAAGTAATATTGCCAGTATTCGTAATGTTTGGATGGCAGAACAAGCTTTTGATATTGCTATGTTTGCAGGTATAAATTAGTGGTAATTTTTTTTTGAATTAAATAAATTAGTGGTAATTGGCATTTGATAGAAATTTTGAGTTCTGTTTATATAAACATTTTACAAGGGTGGATATACGAATGAATGTTTAGATGAGTAAGACTACATAATTAACTATGGTTAAGTATCAAATAATTAATCCCACTATTTTACAGATGAAGTAAACATGTTGGACCCTCCACTTCACTGGCAGGTTGATCAAATTCAACACATGACAAACAATCAAGTCAAATTTGATGTAATGGATGATCGTGTTGTCTTTCATTCTAGCAGAAATTTTTTTATTGTGTCCCTTTTTCTAGATTATTATAACTTATTATAGATTATTTTATTTTGAAATAACTTTTTGTGCAGATAATGGGTGACGCTGATAAAGTAACAGTTACTGAAGATGCACCTTTTGGTCTAAGCTTGAGCTTAAATAATGGTTCAAATGATTCGCTTGAAACAAATATTCATCTTTCATGGCTTGAGATGACACCTGATAAAGTGCAGAAAAATATGCCATGTTTGTATGATGTCAATAACTGCTTAAATGGGTTCACATTGCAATTTTGGTATAAATTCTCTCAATGCAATGCCGAAGTAAGTTTAGCACCAAGGCAATGCTCTGTTTAGCCACCATTGTGTTAGATTTTCCTACTAAAATAGTATGTGAAATTTGGAATAGGGAAGAAGAGTGTATGGATGTAGAAATATCAAATTTTTATTCCATTGTTTTAGATTTTTAAACTTTCAGTATTTTATATTTAATATAGGTACCTGAAAATGAAAATATTACTTTTTATTCCACTGTTTTCTCAGTTACTTAATCAGAAAGTACTTTTGCTGCTTATTTAAAAACATAAATTTTTGTTTGTTTGTAAAGGAATCAGTTTACTGCTACATTGTTTCAACGGGAGGGCAAGCTACTCCAGTGTCAAATGGATTAGCATTTTATTATGAACCTAATTTTGATGTTTACCATGTAATTCTTGCAACATCTGAAAAAGTGTGGAAGATTAGTGTTGAACTGAATTTGTCCGAAGCATATGGTTTAATAAGAATATCCTGGGAAAAGAACCAAGGTACAATTATTAAAGTTTATGGAATTTTTAACTTTCTTAGAGTTTAAGTAATTACGTAAATTATTTTTTCGATGAATTTGTGTTTATAACGCAGGTTTGAGTTTTTTTCTAAATGACATACCAATTGTGCGGCAAACTGAATGGCAGGCTGTCAAGCAGCCCAGTGTTGATGGAATACAACTTACGGATGATTTAAACTATTTAAAAAAGGATTCTTATCTTTCAATGACATTTGGGAAGCGTAACGATTTGGATGAAGGGTTTAGTCAGTTTTCTGTTGCTGATTTACACTATTGGGATGGGATTGTAGAAGGAATGCCGTTTCAGTCAATTAGTATGTTTTTATAAATCCATTTTATTCTTTTAATTATTAAACTCTTACAATGGTACTACTAAAGCTGTTTATAAATAGCAGATTAGCAGTAAGAATATTATTTGTACGTTATGCTCAATTACTCATGTAAAATCATAACAAATGTCACACCTAAGAAAAGGTTCCAATTTCTTGATTTCATCTCTTAAAAATGTAAACTAGTTTATGGTTTTGATGCCGATTTTAAGTGAAATAACTAATTTTGACTTTATTTTATTACTCTTAATTTTACTTGATGTTCTGTTGCACTTTTTAGAATTTTGTTAAAATACGGTTCTGGAATCAAATGAAATACGATTTTGAAACATAATTCAAAAATGCACCCATTATATTTTTATCTATGTAATTACTGAATTTTTTTATTCTTTAGTGATGCAATTGTTTGTCATAAGTATTGAATTCAGAAAATGGAAGTTACTAACAGTTGTTTATTCCATAATTCTGCACTAAAATCGTTCAATATGTAGAACCGCAATTAGACAGAAATTTTGTTGTTGAAGTCTGCAAATATAATACATTAAATTAAAATTGTATATAATTTGTCAGGTAGAAAATGCTTGGCGGAATCCTTTCAAGTTGGAGAAACTTGCTATAAATTGGTAAATGAAGAAACATCATATAACAATGCTGAAAAGAGTTGTGCTGCAATGAAAGGGGACCTTGCATATATTCCTTCACTGCCTGTTTATCAAGCACTGGAAATCTATTTAAAAACTTTCGGGGCTGTTAGTGTAAGGCTATGGCTCTCTGTAAAAGAAAGGAGGGATTCTGAGGAACTAGTCTGGGATCCGATTCAACGAACATTTTCAAGTCTAGTGAGCAATTAGTTGTCTTTATGTATGTTTGATTAGTGTATTTGGTATTTTTATAAATACCTGTCATCAGAAGGCTTAAATCAACTCTAAAATGTATGCTCTTTGTTTCTTTGTAGAACTTTGATGCAGTCCTTGAACATAACATTCATTTAACGAATATCCAGCATTGGACCATGACGAATCAGCTACCAAATGAATTTGCAAATGGTTTTAAATGGCACTGGGATAACGTCAATAGTACTGACACTGCTTCATACATGTGTGCAATTCCAATGACCAAAGGTACTACTACCAAAATTTGACAGTGTGAATTGTATGAGAAAGCATTAAGTTTTGGACAAATACAATCCTTTAATATTCTCCATTTGTGCCTTTACAGTATATTGTTTTGTTTTATATTTAATAATTTTTATATTTTATTTTATATATCGTTTTGTTTGCTGGTGTAACTTGTTACGGTTACACTATGTTACTCATAAATAAGACTAACTTTTAATTATTTGGGTTCTAAGAATCCTTCATCAGAACATAGGAGTACAAGGAGTGCTTGAAATACATTAATTTTTGTACCAATATACCACCAATTAATTTTTGAAATACAAAAAGGTGCTGTGAAATGTTATAATTAATTTTTTTAAATTAAGAAGCGACTATGTAACCAAAGCGAGTCAAAAAGTTAGGAAAGCACCCAATTAAATATTGGTCATGGTAGATTTCCCGTCACTTTCACTGCATTAGTTAAAGAGTAATGGAAATCTATGCACTTGGTTGTGAAGCGAATCACTCGTTTTATGTAACTGTGTTGGTGATGTGTGTTGCATCAGTAATATGTATTACATCATTGGCTCATTAAATGGGCATTAAGTCATAACACAGTTTGTTAGGATAATGAACCAGCTACACCTACGCCCACACCATGGATGTGTGTTACCATGTGTGATAGTTCAACGCATGTTACAACTGCATACGAACACATTTGCATAAAATGATTAATTCATAGCATGGTACAGCTCCATATTATGTATTGATCCTAAAACTAATAGAGTGTCTATTTTCGGATGAGAATTCTGTTATAGGAGAAACCTCACAGCCTTTGTAGGGCTTATTCTGGGGTCTCTGTGAACATTCCAGTATTTTAATGACTTGAGTCAATGATTTGACTCGAGTCACGTTTTTAAATTACTTAACTTGACTCGAGTCATTGCTTGAAATGACTTGACTTGATTTGAGTCTCGGGAAAGTAACTTGACGCAAGTCATTAAACCTTAGTTGTTAATTTATTGACTAACTGAATTACAAACATTTGATTTCTTTGCGAACAATCGGTTAAAAGTATAGTCATCGATACTTCTATGTGATGCCACCTCACCAATGGTGTTTAGTTGTTTATGTTCTGTTTTTGACGATCAAGCAATGCACCGTTATGACGCACATCCTTCATCCGTGTGTGGTTCAATGCTGGAGCTTGTAAAACATGAGATAGCAATGTACCAGTCATTTTATCAGTAGTACGGTGTAGGTAGTCTAATGCGTTAGATATACTTTCATTCATTCAAAGATATAGGGGGTTAGTTCAGTAGGTGAGGGAAGTGGACATGCTAAAAGTTGATTTTAGTCATTTAGGGTTTAATTAAACTGAGTTTTAGATTACAAGGTAAATTTAGGTTTTTACTGTATATTGTAACGTTTACGTTAGGTCTGATGCGTTAGATACACTTTCATTCATTCATTCAAACATATAGGAGGTTAGGTCAGTAGGTGAGGGAAGTGGACATGCTAAAAGTTGATTTTAGTCATTTAGGGTTTAATTAAACTGAGTTTTAGATTACAAAGTAGATTTAGGTTTTTACTGTATATTATAATGTTTTTGTTAGGCTGTAATATTGCCTTCTTCTCTGTACGACTTGATTTGACTTGCATTATATTTTAGTGTGACTTGACTTGACTTGAGTAATATAGTAATTTGACTCGACTTGACTTAAGTCAACTTCCCAAATGACTTGACTTGACTCGAGTCTTAAAAAAATGTCTTGGTTACAGCATTGCTGGGTTGTTCAGAGAACTAGTACCTATTAAGCAGAGATACCAACGTTTTTTAAAGATTTGTTCCGAAATGGATCAAGCTTAATTATACATATTATTATACAAATTTCTTCTTCTGTAATTTTCCTGCTTGAACTCCAAGCATTGACTGCATCTTTTGAAACATGTATCAAAATTCGCGACCATTGGATTTATGAATCAGTTACGTACTATCTTTATTTTTAAAGACGTTTTGTTCCATATATGTTAGATTGTATTTTCCTAGGGCGAAGTTTTTGTTGATCTTTTCTGTGAGGTAGAGGTGTTCTAGTTTTTCTTTACAGAGCCCGTGTCTTGTTAATTTAAATTGTCTTATCTTAATATTTTTTGGTAAACTTCTTGTTTGGTTGACTAGATGTAATATTTTTCTCTTAGTTTTTCTGGCTATCTACGTTACTGTATCCTTTGCATTTTACAGAAAACCCACATTTCGGAAGCATGAATTCCTTTAGCTATTCTTTTGTTGATAATATCCGTGTTTTTGAATTGTTTGCAAAATAAATGGAGGGTTTTAAGACCATGTATTTAGTAAAAAAGGACATGTTTTTGTTTTTGCATAATATTGCTTTCATTTGTTTGAAAGTGGCCTTTGCTTGAGCTGTTCTTGTATTGAATTGTTTGTCATGTTTTGAATTCCATTTTCTGGTTGTTACAAGTTGTTTAAAACTCTTTCTCAGTTTAAACTTTTTCCTTTTACTTTGCACGATGGAATTTCGCTTTCTTTTTTTGTGATGATCATGGTTTCAATTTTCTTTTTATTGAGTTTCATCCCGAGTTCATTGCTTCTTTCATCTGTAATGCTCAAACTATTTTCTAGATTTATTGGAAAGTCTGCTATTAGGTCAATGTTATTTGCATACCTTATACAATTACACAATATAAAATAAAAAACATGTGCTTTTTGTGTACCAATGATCTTGTTGTGGGTTTGCCTGTGTCATTACTGTAAAAAAAGTTTTACTATACCTGCTATGTTTAATATACCTTGTTGTACGTGTTGATTACACATAACTTATTACTAAATTATTTTTTATTACTATTTTAGATCCTCACCTTCGTGGTTGTTATAAAGCAAACAATTTTTTTTCTGGGGGATTTTCTTGGAGTGATGTAATACCATTATATAATCTTGCTGGTGCAAGCCCTACAAAGTCAATGAATAATCTTGGATCATATGATATCACACATGGATGTAGACGATTGTGCCTATCGCAGTATGCCAGTCATTCTTCAGTTATACTTCTTGGGAAATGTCGTTGTTTTAATAATTCTATGATGGTGTCAGATATCATGAATGCATCACCAGCCGAAAACACTGTTAATTCTTGTTATGGCAGTTATTTTCAAGGAATAAGCGCTGGCAATCTGGCATTTGGTTACTCAACCTTAAACTTTCCATCTCTTTCTGGTTATGATTTTTCAATAAAGCAAGGATACTGTGGGCCTGTAGAAAACGGCGGGGTCTTCAAATGTGGTGTATACCGAGACCAAGAATATAGGGGTGCAGTCTATGCACTGGATGCTGCATTTCCAAGTGATAAATCAATTGCCCCTGTAACAAGTGTAACAGTGGAAGTGATTCATGGGGAATATATAGAGGTGTACCAACCGGTATTAATCCATATGTTAAGTGCAAAGTGCTGCAGAGACGAAATAGAAAGATGTGAATGTATAGATTCTTATTTCGTTATAAATATTGATTTAGGGAATTCAGAATCATATGAAGTAACACTTCCGTATAGTGAATTCAAGAATTTTTCTATTACTCACTTTTACAAGGATCCTGGTAAATATAAGCTAAAACTTCAAGTCAGCAATAGCTTCTTTTCTCCTGTACAATATTCAACAACACTTAAAGTGTCAGACCCTATCGAAAAACCAGAGATCAATTTTATTAAATTGGATGTGGTTCAACCTGGACAGTTGGCAGAGGTTATTACAATTGCTTTGTCTGGTTCATACATGACTTGCATATGGAACTATGGAGATGGTTCTCCGTTAGAACGTATATATCTTGTACTGTTACCCATTCCGAAAACTTATCATCGTTTTCAAGAGCCTGGGGTATATACAGTTATAGTAACATGTGTAAATCGACTCCAGTTTAAACAGATCTCTACTGAAGCAATTGTTCATTTAGGAATACAAGGTTTACAAGTGTCTTCTGATGTTATAATAAAACTTGGGACAACATACAGACATGAATGGCAGATTGTACGTGGCTCACACATTGATTGTAATGTTTATTTTGGAAACTTTTCACTGCCAGAAGCTTTGGAACCACCTGGTGAAAATGATACTGCAAATAGTACATTCTATTTTGACTCAGAAACTAATCAAGGCTTTGCCTATATATCACCAGAACTTTATCTTTCCTACCAATCAAATGTAGCTCAGTGTTTTTCATCAGCCGAAGCTATAACCTATGTTTTGGTTGTCACTTGTTATAATGCAGTAACAGACCCTTCACCATCTGTAACAACATATCTGTCTTTGGAGATCCCTGTTATAGGTTTGTCGCTCACTCTTTTAAAAAATGAACCATATGTGAAAACCAATGAACTCATTTGTCTGGAATCAAAGATAGAGAATGGTACCAACATTGTTTTAAGATGGGACTGGGGTCATTTTGGAAAAGAACAAATACTTGAATACTGCAGTCCTGAAGAATGCAATTACAGGTTGGTGATACGTAACTCGCATATTTGTTTTATTATAAATTTGTTTCAGTAATATTTTTTAAATTTCTTTTTAGGAAAGCCTGTATGGCATACGATGAGCCTGGGGTTTACACAGTTCAAGTTGATGCAATGAATGCAATTGGCATGTTGAGAGAAGAAGTTATTCTTTTTGTGGAAACACCTGTTTTGGAGATCCATCTTGAAGCTGTACCAGCCCTAATTCCATTTTATTTCAGTGAGCTTCATATTAAACACAAACAACCTCATCCTACTGGTTATTTTGAATTTGATTTTGGTGATGGCAATAAAATGGAAAGCCTACTTATGGATTTTGATGACCAAACAAATGAAATGATTGTATATCATCGGTAATTTGTACAATGCATTTAGATATTTATGTGGGTGAGGTCGTGCCAAAGCGTATCGTATCTTTAAGACTTCAGTTACACTTTGTCATGTGTCGATGTGAAAGTGGTTAATGTTGCAAAATAGATTATTTTTTGTATATTCTAGATATGAAAGCCTTGGTATATATAATATTCAGATAAAAGGCTATAATAATGTGAGCTCATATGATACTTCATTAGAGATACAAATTGGACTAAGCATAAAAGATGTATCTATAAATTTGAAATCTTCCAGGTGAGATGTTTTAAGTATTGTTATATGTGCTTAAAAAAGAATAGTTGATATTAATTATAGTCAAAGCTTCGAATAATAATTAAAGATGATAAACTTTATGATGTCTTTCATATTAATTTTATTATTACTGTTTCTTAAACTTGAAAATTTAACTGACAGATTTGCAAGATGCCTGTTAGACTCCGTTGTGTATGAGGTCATCGTTGAAAAAGGTTCTGCGCTTAGATATGATTTTGATTTTGGTGATGGCTCGAAACCTGTCTATTCATTTTGGGGGGAAAATGCAACAAGACTTGGTCCAAATTATGCAGATATCCATTTTGTACAGCATATATACGACATACCTGGAAATTACACAGCATCAGTTGAAGTTAGCAACATTTTTGGAAAGGAATTGGCATTTGCCAGCAGCTTGGTGACATTGCAAAATCCCTTGCATAGCAGCAAATATAGCTTAATTGTAAACAAAATTGATACTATTAATTTTCCTTCTGGTATCGGCATATTTAATGCTCATCTGGAAAAAAATGAATCATTTGTATTTGTTGCAAATGAAAACTTTCCAAGTATTGGTTGGGCTAACAATGTATATGTTACGTGGATACATACTTTATCATCTGGCAGTGTCATCCTCTCACAAGATTATGGGCATCGAGAAATAGGTGGGTGTAGTTTGAACAGAAGGAATTTACATATGCTTTTCAACAATAGGTTTTTATTTAGATAAAAGTTTGAAGGATAAACTTTCTAAAATTGTATAACTAATCTTATACTCACTTTTGTTTTTCAGATTTGTTTCCAAAGCAATTTATGTTTACTCGTGATCATGTTGGCGCCAATAACGTTATTGCAGAACTGTCAAATCGGGTCAGTTCTGTAAGTCTTACATATGAGTTTGTTGTGATTGAGGTTTTGGAAGGACTGCGGTTGGATGTTATTAATTTAGAAGATTCATCAACAACATACCTAACAAATGTCAATGATGGAGTCTTTACTCAAACTTATAAGGGTTTTAGTATAGTATTTCGCGCTTTTGTATCGGAAGGTTCACATGCAACTTTTACAATTGACTATGGAGATAGCAGTGTGGAATCTAAACATTCTCCTGTTCTTTTTGCTAACAGGATATATGCTGAATTTTCTCATAGCTACAAACATGAAGGAAATTATGCACTTTCCTTAACAGCTAGTAATGGTGTTAGTTCACTGACCAGAAATTTTTCAGCCTTAATTCAAGTGTATGAAAAAGTTAGCAATATTACAACTACTACACAGTTTGTTGACTTTGACGAACGATTGACTGAAATAAATGTTATGAAAGAGTCATCAGAACTATATGCATTGGCATATGGGAAATCTGGCATTGTCAGGTTTGTAAAGTATATTTCTTTTACCAATGTTTGATACTAGCAGCATCAGTGTCCAGAGTGGTTTTTTATCATAACATTGTTTCCTAAATGATATTTTTGATTTTCTGACTCATGTAGTTAAACTATCCCATGTCTTTTAATAGAAACGAAAATAGTTTTAGTTTTCCGTTGAGCCACCCGCTTACCTTTCATGCTGGGTCAGCTCATGGGTCAAATTTGTCAATAACTTGGCATTTTATTGAAGTAAACGTCCTACTTCAGTTTCAATGGCATGAAGGAATGCACTTGTTAAGCATTGCAGATTTAACTACAGGGATAAATTACACTGAAACAAATGGTCTTTTGAAAGTGTAAGTTAAAGTACAAAAGAATGAGATGTTAGATTAGTCTTAAATGTTTTGGCATGATCTAACTAAAATGTTTTTGTTTCTATAGTTCAGATTTGGAAATGAAACGTCTTGCAAAATTGACACCCTTGCAGCTGCACTTTCTAGGGCCGTGGATTGCAGCAAAGCTTGATAAAACAGAATACCGTGCAGAATCATACTTTATGGTTCGTTTTCGGAAAGTTGGCTTGCACACAGTGAAAGTAACATTTGCAAATCCAATTAGTTCCAAAAGTGTGACTCAGCAAGTTTTTACACAAGCAGCTATACAAGATGTAACTTTTGAAGAGTTTGAACCACCAGTGGCAAATCGTACTTTTAATCTTACTTTGAAAATTGGACAGGTAAACTTGTTAACCATTTTATCATGTCCACTGCTAAACTTTTGTTTTTATTTTTTTAGTGACTTAAAAATGGCATGCGTAATAATCACTGTTAGGCAACAATATTTACCACACTTTTAGTAACACATGTTAGTTAAATTTATCACAACAATTCGATGGCATGTGTGGTAAAACTAAGATGTTTAACTGCTTCATATTTTTGTGACTAGATTGGAACAAATTCCTGCATTGTAATTAATCCTGGAGATTTGTCATCAATATTTTCATTTGGTGCAAATGCTGAGATTTGTCTAAAAAAGCGAACAATCTCTAACGACAATTTTTACACAATTGTTGAAGATCGTTCTACGTTTCTTGGTAAAAATTTTTCAAGATATGCTTACAGTGGTGACCTTCTAGGAGGAACAGCAAGCATTAATTTAACCATACAACATGTTTATACACAAATCGAACTTTATAGGGTGAGTTTAGAATGATGTTAGTGTTATAACTACAGTAACACTTTTATTTTTGATAGAAGCTTTGGTGTTTATTGTACTATAACCAATAGCAAAATAACAATAATAGTATTATTTTTTTGTTAATTGTTACTAAAAACTGTACTTAACTTTTAATTCAACCCACACAGTTTTGATGTAGTTACAAGCAGTATGATATCTATTTCATTACTAGCATGCAAACGTTGCAGAAATTTTTATATTATTTTATTACAGGTTTCAGTGTATGCTTTTAATGATATATCGCAAGTTCAAAGTTCCATAGAATTTGCTGTGACTGAAATTTTGTGCGATTACCCCATTGTGGTTCTAGAAAAGCCAAATGATAATTCAGTAACTGTTCCAAGAAGGATTTTTAGCTTTTTAGAATTTCGTTTGTTTTCATCATTCCAAATCAAGTGTAAACTTACAAGTCGCACTGTAATAACGTGGTATGCTTATGAAATGGTTGACACACTTGCTTCATCCCCTTTGGATTCGGTCGGTATATCATCAAACGACAATGACATGTATGTTGATTTACCCCAATCAGCTCGAAAATTTTCTTCAGAAAGATATAAGTTCAAACCTGTCTCAGGTTTACAATTTACTTCAAATTCAGAGGATATTGCAATACCTGTGCAGTTTTTTAAGCTTGGATTGCATTTGGTATGTGTCAATGTTGCTATGTTTAAAGTTGAGGGTATACATTCATCAGATTGCATTTATTTGAACATTGTGCTGTCACCTTTGGTGGCTGGAATATCCTATGGAGTTAGAAGAGCTGTAGGTTATAAAAAAGTTATAGAGATGGATGCTGCATCTGCTTCCTACGATCCAAATCGTCAGAAATGGTCGGATATACAAAATCCTAGTTACAATGCAAATGCAGTTGGTTTGACATTCACATGGTCATGCCCATTTTTAATTGAAAAAAGTCTTTCTATTATTTCGGATGATGACAGTGTAGCTCTCATGTTTGGTGGTGTTTCAGGTTTGCTTATTTCATAAACTGAATTACTTTTTTAACCAGTATTGTAATTTCCTGAGATATTATGTGATTATACTGTAGGATGGCAAAACAACTCCTTTTGTGGAAACATCTCATTGAAATGTTCAAATTCGTTTCATGTGATTGAAGTACAAAGTGCCCGTTATCTGAATTTTTCTGCATTGTGAGTTGTCAGCCTGTAATTTGTAACAAATGTACTAAATTCCATACACTGAAGAAAACATCAAGGGTGCCTTATTATGAATTTCGCTATTGGGTTATTGTTTTGTTTTCTATCTTTAATTTAGAATTTCTGAAGCTAACACTACTAATATTGTGAAGGCTGCTTGCATGGGCAGGCAGTCTTGCGTGATTGAGCGAAGTGTATGGACTACAAGCCATGTTAACTTGGAGTATTCTGCAAACAGTACTGTATTTTTTTGTATTGAAATCATATATCAGTGCAAAGTACCAGGTACGTACAATTGTAACTAGTTTAGACTATTTCTGTGTTGATTTGAACAAGTAACTATTTATTTTATTCATGTCAATGTGATGTTGAATATGAACATTAATTTATTTTAATGTTATTGCTATACAGTTAATGTACTTCATTTTTTATAGATAATGCTCCCTTTGGTTTTATATCTCCAAATAAATCATGTGTGGCCTCAGGGTATTATCCAGTTATTTTGAACAATACAAGTACTAGTGCTGTTTGTGAAGCCATAACATCAAATAAAAATTATTGTGGAAAGATCATGGTTTGTTCAGTTTTAATGTTGCAAAAAAATAATGAATTCCATTTTTTGTTCTTCTCAATCAAAGTTGTTTTTCCTAAGCTTACCAGTTTCGTATGCCGGCACATTTTTAAATAAATAATGTCATTTAATATTATTTAGGTTAACACCAGTGCATTCGAACCTGGATCAAATTACATGACTTTAGTCATGGTGGCAGATCCTCCAACTGGAAGAATATCAGTAGGATATCAAGTGATACAAGTGAACTTGGGAGAACCTCCTAAATTAAAGTATGTTGTCTTGTAAATGACATTGTTTTGAAGACTATTATTATAAAAGATAACAAAATATTAAACTGCTTGATTGTATATCATATTTTACTTCTCATTGTGAAGGGAATTGTGTAAATTGCTACAACGTTTACTTTCAGAGTTGTTTGTCGTGCAAACTGTGGCATAAAAGTGAATGCCAGAACTTCTATCTCGGCTGAAGTGCAGCACATAAATGAATTTGGAGAAATGGTTCTACACAATAATACCTCTTTGATCTCATATACCTGGTCTTTATTTGAAGTTGTAAATAAAACTCGATATCGGCGCAATGCAGCAGCAGATGAAGGCATTGATCTGATTCCGGTCACAGACTTCGAAAACTATGCTGCAACGGGTAACTACTAAAGATAGCTTGTCAAATTTTTGTCTCTATGCATTTTCATTGTGTACGTTGGGTAACTTCTAGTTTGCACATTGTACCATTCATAGACATGTGCTAACTGGGCGTTAGCAAAGACAATCTCTAATCAACTGTTTTATTTTTAGGTATACATGGCATTTACTTGGTGATTAAACCTGGGACTTTATTGCCATTAAGAAAATACAGAATACAAGTTGCTGGTACCATTTCAGGCACAACCACTGGTCTCACAGAAACAGAAGTAATTCCAAACCTTCCACCTTATGATGGAAGCTGTGATATTACACCAAACGATGGTAAGAACCACTACTCATATCAGTAGTCCTTCAATTTGATGTAATCGTTTAAAATATCAAAACAGTTTTGCATACCTGGCATAATAATAATCTAAATTGTTTCAGGAATTGCTGCTGATGACACTTTTACTGTTACCTGTGTCAATTGGAAAGATGAGGGCATTAATGTAAATCGAAATATTTTTGTTCCACCGGAAGATTACTCTCTTTTATACTATGTATGTGTTTTAGTCGGTTTAGTAGCAGAGCAATAAGTTGGTTTTTGCTGTTTTTACTACAAATGAGGTTTTCTTCAAACTGCCGTCTGCGATGATATGCCGACATATGTTTCATTGACTTGTGATTGCTTTGTTTAATTTCCGAACATTTTAATTACTTTTTATTATACAGGTGTACTACGGGTTAGAAGAGGCATTACAGCCAAATCTTCTCTCATATGGAGGCAATGCAACAATATCTGGCCTCTTCTTTCCGCCTGGTTTAGATCAAAATGATTTTAGGTTCGGCTGTATTTTAATAAAACCTTTCTGTATCTTGACATTGTTTTGAAGTTTTGTTCTTTTTCTTTATTTGGGTATTGCTTATAAGTCAAATGGATCAACTATAGTTGATATGTTACTTTTAAAACTTACGATTGTGATAGGACGCTCACTGGATTTATTTCAGTAGTTTAGAAATGTTTTAATTCAACACTTTTTAATAAGGATGCGGTAACAGCTGCAGCTTTATAGTGATACTTTTATGCAGAGTTTGGATTCAAGTTCGCGTTGTTGATGAGTATGGGGCGCAGGCGTTAGTTAATATGTCTGTAACAGTCTATGAAGCAACGGTTGGTACACTGTATTGTTCTTTTTGTGTTGAAGTGTAAATTAGAAATTATTTATGCGTGGTATTTGTAGAAAACTGCTGGGTTATTGGAGGAAGTGACTGTATCCCAGATATCCCAGTCAAGTGCCCAAAACATTGCACAATTCTCATCTGCAGTGTCTGGTGTGCTTAACAAGCAGGCAAGAAATTTTACTGCTTTCTCCTACGGTTTCCCTGTTGATTTTATAAAAATTAACTGATTTGAAATGCATTATCTTTTGCTACTACTTAAAACTTCTACCCATTACTCTTCATGTTATAGGTCAACACAACGTCTGAAAATGGATCTACTTCCGCACAAGACAGAAATAGTGATCATGAAATATCAAAAGCAAATATTTTGTTAAGAACTAATCTTATTGATGCTGTGGTTGACAGAATTAACACAGACAGTGACCTTGATGGTGAGAAATGATCCTTTACTTTGTTTGTGAATATCAGAAAGTACCGAATATTTTGTTAAAGCAGAACTGCTGCAAAAGTACTACAATCCTGAAAATAACTACAATATAATTTTCATATAATTTTATTTTTAAAATGTTACTTTACCATACCAATGCTTTGTCTTTAAAGGTATACAGCAATCTTGCAGTGCAATTGGAAGTTTGACTGCCGTACCAAGTGAGGTAGAAGGAAACACACAGCTTACAGCTACAGATGCACTATCAGAGCGAAGTAACTTGTTGTTTAGGTAAAAATAGAAATATTAAAATTTGAAGAATCTGGATTAAGTTAGGATCATTTAATTGTAGGCTACTGCGTTGGTTGACTTTCTTTTGCTGTTATTGTGTTCCTGGAGCTGATATTAATATACAAAGTACCTTGTATTTGTACATTATATTTTATCTAAATTATTTTCAAACGGAATGTAACTTCTGTTTCCTTAATTTTTAGACTTTCAGAAAGTAAACCTGCTGAAGATGTTAGAGATACTGCCGAGGTTATGGTAGCTGGGCTTGAAAACGTAGTCAAGTCTGCCAGGAGTCAAGTCATTCGAGATGCAGATGCTGTTGACTCTCATTCCAGTTTGGTTTCACTCCCCATTTTTTCATTGAAACCCCAACCTGAGCACTCATCTAGAGTAGTACTGGATGAGGAAGAAGAATTTTTGTCTCCAGAAGAGCGGCTGGAAAGAAGAAACGTTCTTGCAGACCAAAAGTCTTCTTCACATGAAAAGAATAGAATGCAGGTGAGTGCTAAATTTGAATATAACTAAATTTCTTTTTGTTCAGTCAAACCCTGTAGAATAAAGTTATAGATTTTAAACTAAAAGACCGTGTTTTGTTCTTTTTTTAGGCCATGAAAGTTGGTGTAACTGCCTTGTCGTCCATGAACATGGTTGCTGATGCACTTCTAAAACAAAAGTTGCCTGGAGAGCCAGTAGTTGAAGTTCAGGCAAATGGTCTTAAGATGGAGGCTCAAAGGTCAAATCCAGCAGATTTGTGTCGTGTATTGAGTCAAAACGAAACAACTAATTGTATGTGCTTGGCAAGTTTGGGTGTATTGCACATGTGGTCGTGTAGAAATTACCACTTGTATGAATATCGTTATCAAGGTTATTGTTAACACTATTTTAAACTAGCTACCGCCTATGGATAACCCATTTAAATCTTTTACAG
Organism: Clavelina lepadiformis; assembly: GCF_947623445.1. Lineage (NCBI taxonomy): Eukaryota > Metazoa > Chordata > Ascidiacea > Aplousobranchia > Clavelinidae > Clavelina > Clavelina lepadiformis. The sequence continues at coordinate 8,762,016 of NC_135246.1, forward strand.
CGACACCATCTGCGTTAACAAGTATTTTGCTGTCAAGCAACGTTCAGTATGGTAATTGTGATGATATTGAAAATGAAGAAGCTATAGATACAGAAGTAAATATGCATGTTAATTTGCTGTCTTGGAATCTAATATCAATCTGTCATCAATCTATTATTTACGTAAAAATTGTACAAATGTAATAGACAATAATAGCAAGAGACTGCTGAAAGTTTACCATATTGGTATTTTTGATATCCATACTAAGAAGAACTTTGTGGAGTTCATTTCTAGATTGGGAAATTTAGATGATCTAAAGTAGCTTAACTAGTTTCAAGAAATTAAATTCATACTATTGTACAGGAATATCATATTTACCATTTTCAAATAAGAAGTAATTTTTTTTGGGTTGTTCAGTTTCAAGTTAACAAGCTGCTACTTTAGTCTTAATAGTAAAATCGTTTTTACTGAAAACTTTTTGATTTATTTTAAATTACTTTTTGTTTAACCAAGCTAATGATTCTTGATGACAACCCGTACATATGGGATGGCAGTGCTGATGAAGTAAGATCATCGGTTGTAAGTTTCTCCTTTAAATCTGTAAATGGATCAAAGCCTTTTCAAAAGACTAATAAGTAAGTAGTTTCCTATTTATCTATATATTTCCACAAATATACAATATTGATCAATCCTTTTTGATATTGAGTGTTCAGACTAAATTAAGGTAAACAAAAAAACGACATTTTCTTAAAAACTAAAGTTGAACTTTCTAGTGTGTCTAAAATTGGAACTGTGCTGTTTTCTTTTTGCAGCACGTTCCGAATAGAATTACCTGTCCAAGAATCATTATCGACAGTTCCAGCCGAACAATTCGAATTTACTCCTTCTGGTGAGAATAAGATGTCATATCATGAGCTTATTGCAGAGAAAGAGGAAGATGTAACGTTTCTTACGGTTAAACCAGCTGCGAATGTTATCATGAACCACACAACGATACGCATTTACTTTCGTTTTGCTCCAAGGTAAAAAATATACATTGTATTATTGTGGGTTTTTGATACTACAGTATAACACTAATTAATTATTTATCCAACGAAATATGTGTTTGCATTTAATGGGCGTTTAGTCTACTTTTGTCACAGGTGTAGCTCTTATTTTTGATCTATTTCCAGGCTTGTCCATGGGACATTTTTTTCTGTCCCATCCCATCCCATCCCATAGCAATTCATGCCTGTCCCATCCCATCCCATGCCATCCCATCAAAATACAATTCAATAAATGTTATTAAATTTATGGAAATTTAAGTCTAATGTCTATTAGAATTGACTACATGTACAAAGAGAGATACAAAACGACAAAATTTATTGACTTTGTTAACTTTAAAGTTCAGAAAAGTTGTCTATCTATGACAATTTATTATCATTGGTACTCATATTCCGAGTCACTGTGCTCATTTAGCAAATTTTCAATGCCATGGGAATTGCAATTCGTGCTGTCCCATCCCATCCCATCCCATGGGACATTTCCCATGGACAAGCCTGTCTATTTCTCTTCAGTAAATAGATTTCGGGTTTTTTTATTAGAATTCGCGACCAAACGTGTAAGACCGCAGCGCAGTTGATAGACATTTAATGATGTTGATAAATGCAGACAGCTTTTGCATTCGCTGAGCTTGTATAAAAAAACAACAGTGAACGTCGCTCGTAGATAAACACTAAAAACGCACTAAAAAGCTAAGGCACGAAGAATCGTAAAACAGAGTACAAAATCTAACAGGGATTCACCTTCACATCTCGGCACCACCTACCGTCCTACATGTCCTTTACAAAAACCCAACGCAGAATGAATCATGCCGTTAAAAGCTGCCGGCAGAGAACAAAAATAGGATCAATCTCGACCACCTTGCATGATGCTATAAATGTGGGGCGTCAATTGCCAGAAAGTTCTCGGGAATAACGGAGTAATTTCACGAGAATAGTATAGACTAAAAACTATGCAGATGTGAACGGGAAACGAAGTATGACAGTGTGAAAGTAGTCAAAAACCAAAAAGCATACACACAAATGAAGTAATACACAGCGCCAATAACAACAGACGTTAACGCACATTAGTTTTGGAGTAAGTTATGATACTGTAGTGGAGCAAACAGATAACGCCTACACATAAAAATGTAGGCTAGTCACTGGTACAAGGAAAAGTAGCAGAGACAGAAATAAATGCAAACTAGTAATAAATGTAAACCGATACTTTACAAATTGAGTAATACAGTATTAGAATGTAATATCCCAGCGCGTGCATAAAAACGTTCCATGACATAAGTTGACGTTTTATTTTATAGCTTACAGGTGTATCCTACAATAGACAATTACACGTTTGTGCACGACCTCCCTCAAGCAAGCATGACCTTAATAAATGCTTATCGTCTTCGCTTGAACCATAAAGAGCTCCCATATCATGGTCGATATGTTTTTGGAATTTTGCAAATAGGTATAACCATGTATGGTGCAGTTGAATACTATATACTGTACAAATTTCTCTTTCAACTCATCATTCAGCATTTTAAATTCCGATTTCTGTGAAATTATTCTGTGGTTAAACTATTGTATGAATTTATGATTTAGATGCCGGTGGAAATATTACCAGTGGTGAAACTTTCACCTTGCATAACTACACAATTCAGAACATGGTTACGTCATGCAGATTCTGGAATGAAACTACAGTGCGCTGGGAAACTACTGGTACTAAACTCTATTACTGAAAATTTGTTTTAATTAATTATTGAAAATAAGTTTATTTTACCTTAGTCATACCGTATATTTTAAAGACACGTCTTTCATTCCAATGGATAATAAAAAAGCAAGGCATAGAATGACCCTCTTGGGTTAACTTTATTTTTAAATATTCTATTCTAATGAGTGACATATCTTTCTTTTCTTTGACCTCTTTTTCTTTTATTTGCTTATTGCAGTTGAAAACAAAATCAACTTTGAAGATAAGTGATCAACTTCGTGAATAACTTGATGCATTTAATGTATTCGTAATGTATTGTACAGGTTGTCGCGTAAGTGACGAAACAAGTAACGAGTTAGTGGTGTGCCTCTGCAATCATCTTACCTCATTTGGCGCTAATTTTGTTGTCGCCCCTAATCCTATCGACTTTGCTTCAATTGGCAACAAACTTCAGGTAGAAAGGATTTATGAAAGACTCCAGAAAGTATTTCCTACACTATGTGTTGTTAAAATAACAACTTTTGTGATATTCAGAATCTAAAAGACAACTTAGCAGTTTTGATGACGATTATTGCCTTGTTCGTGCTTTATGTTGTTGGAATCATATATTGCCGCCGTCAAGATAAAAAAGATGTTTCAAAGGTTAGTGATCTGAAAGAACATGCAAAAGTTTTCCATAACTTATGTGCAAAGATTCGAATTTCAACGGTGGCTTAATTTGAATAATTTTGGTTTTTATCTTGGCAGCCTCGATTGGCAATTTGTTTGGTGATGATAGTTTTATTAAAATAAGTATATTTTGATACAGCTTACGTTTTCCTTAGTGCACTATATCTATGGGATTTATTCTTTGTTAGATATTTATTGTGTTGTTTTTATGTTTTTGTTTGAATAATTGTTAGTGTACGAAATAAGATAAACGGTTAAAACCTCCTGTTTTTAGTGGTCTGTCGCGCTGCTCATGGATAACAATTTATGTGCCGAACAATTTTACCAAATTACGGTTAAAACCGGGGCACGGAATGAAGCAAATACTTCCAGCAAAATTTACTTTATTTTAGCCGGCGAAGAGGGAGACACATCTCTACGAATGTTGGCAGATACACAAAACACGGTAATTCACTCGAAGTTATTTAGTGCTTTTACGTTGTTTTTTTGAAAATTTTATTTTGTTTCACTTTTAAAATCTATTTGTTTGTTCCTTTCATAAAAATGGCCTATTTCTACGGTCGATAACGACCTTCGTTCTGCAGACATTTTTGCGGGGAAGTGTTCGAAAGTTTTTATTAGCCGTCGACAAACCGCTTGGTGTACTGGTGTATTTAAGAATATGGCACGACAACAGTGGAAAAGGTGATGAAGCCTCGTGGTTTCTTGAGCACATTATCGTGAACGACCTCCAGGAAAATAAAAAGTAACGTAACTATATACCATATATAAGTAACATACGTTAGTAACTTACATTCATGCCTTGCCCACCTTCAAAATCGATCCCTAAATGTCGGTTAATTCTTACAAAGTATTAAGTGGTTGATTTTTACCGCTTTGATAGATATTATTTCTTCTGCGATGACTGGCTAGCCGTTGACCAGTCAGATGGTAATATAGAAAGGATATTGCCGGTCGCCAGCGATACGCAAATTGGAAGCTTTCGGCATCTTTTTTCGTCATCAACGAAACGGGATTTTAGCGATGGTCATCTCTGGTTTTCAAGTATGATAAGAGTATTTTTTTATTAGCAACATATTTTTTTAACTTTACGTGCATGTAAAAATTTTTTTAAAACCATTATAGTTTTTTCTCGGCCAACGAAAAGCAACTTTACCCGAGTTCAGCGACTCTCTTGCGGCCTCGCTGTTTTGTTTTCTACGATGCTTGCAAGCTGCATGTTTTATGGCGTGGAAGGCGACAATGTTGGACAGCAGGGTGTTCTTGAAATAGGTAACCGTGATTCAACCTGAAATTTCACACATTACAATCTGCTTGAAATATAATTGTGCGGATTTTTTTTCTGGAACATATTGTTGCCTTTGCTAAGCTTTGCTTTTTTCAGGTCCAATTAAGTTTACTATCCAGCAGCTTTTGATCAGTATTGAAGCATCATTAATAGTAGTTCCCGTCAATGTACTTCTAGTTCAGGTACTTCACCTTCTGATTGGTAATTCGATTTGTTTTGTTATATTTTCATCTATATTTAGTTGTAAGTACTTTTTGACATAGCATGGCATTGTAAAAAAATTCTTCTTGATATTATAAATCTTTCACTATTTTATGCATGTGTTTAGTGTTTGCTGTTAATTGTTTACACTATTTTTCATTATCGTGCGTTGCTGAAATTGTTATGAAAAAATGCGAATGTTTTATCTACTATCACCCATTAAAGATACAAGTAAGTTTTTGTCAACGTTAACATTATAATGATACGCTGCATCCAGCTTTTCCGGAGAATTCGTCCAAAAGAAGACACGGTCGACGCTCATGAAAATGTTCGTGAAGTCCTGAATAAATCTACGGTCTCGCTTGAACCAGATGCAAACCAAGACGAAGAAAATAAATCAAAACGGTAAAACTGCCATAATCGGGTGTTCCTTTTTATTCATGCCATATGATATCTCATAAGTGGCTTTGTTATTTCATCTGATTACCTTTGTAAGAAATACGAAACTGCTTCATAGGGTTGTCCGACTCTAATTAGAATTTTCTGCTAAACTCGGCATAATTGCATGTTTTCCAGGATAACGTTTCCTCACTGGGTTGTCTACGTCAACTGGGTTCTTGTTGCTGTTGTTGTCTTAGCAACTTCCACATTTGTTTTCCTCTACAGCGTTGACTGGGGCGCACAAAGGTCCAATGACTGGCTCTTGTCTATTGTCATGTCTCTTACACAGTCGATTTTTGTCATACAACCAGCAAAAGTAATGATATATTTATTTATAGAATAAAACCCGAATGACACCTATGACATAGATTTGACGCGGATTCTTTCTCGCATTAAAGTTTGTTGTATCAAACATTGATCACTTATCTCTACATTTTTAGGTAATCTTAGGAGCGATTTTTTTTTCGTTCGTAATAAATCGCTGTGCGAAAGAGAAAGCAGCAGAAATTGTTGGTGAAGATGAAGAGGTTGAAGAAACAGAAGAAGATAAGGAAGAGTTTAAGCGTAAAGAGGAAGAGTGGCTTCTGCAGTGTCCAATGGATGATGAAATTGGTATTTTATCCCCTATTGACAAACAACCTGTGAACTGTGTCATGAAAAGTGAAATATTTTTGCTGATGTTATTGAATTTTCAAACAATCAAATTTTGATGTTAATGTAGGCACGTCGTTTTGCACCAAAGACAAGATTAATAAAGCAAATCAAACTCAAATTAAAGAAATCACGTGTGATTAATGCCTAATCGCTTTTTCTAAACGTAATCTGCTTTTGTTTCATAATACCAAGTTTACTCAAAGTTGGTGATTATGCGCGAAACAACTTCTAAAAATTTCAGATCAAATGCGGCAAAAAACGGAGGTTCTGAATAAAGAATGTCTGGAGGAAGCCCGCAGGAAAAGACACGAGCACAAAGTAATGGTGAAAACGATACACGATGTTTGCATTTACCTGGTTTACCTCATCCTCATGCTGACTGCAGTGAACAGTTCAAAAGATCCACAATCATTCAGGTTCCACCGTTCACTGTCGGATATATTTTTGGCAGAGGGCGAACCGATACTTGACCAGGTAAAAATGTTGCGGTATAGACTCTATTTCTTTTGCATAGAACCGTGATTGACACCTGTGCATCACAAACAATTTTGCTTAGTTTTAATTGACCGTGCTCACTGCTGGTTTTTCTACGCAATGAACAAGGTCCAGCTTCAGAGTCACTATAATTACTTTATTTCGTTGAATCTGTTTCTGCAACTGTATAGTGCACCTACTGCTTTCTGTTGAAAAAAATGTTCTTTACCATCACTAATCGTCACGTGCTCGAGGACATTTGTCGAGGTTTATTCTAATTTAAAAAGGCAATTGCTGCTTAACTCTCTTTCTGGTCTATCACAGGCTCGGTTTTCTTATCGAGTGTAAAAAGCTCTGGATGTTACAGATATTTTCCTCAATCCACCGTAATGAAAGTTATCCCCAAGTTACTGTTCCTGATTCTGGTATTTCAAAATACTACATACATTTCATTTTTACAACTTTTCAACTGCCAACTCTCAGCTCTTGCATATTAATCGAAACCTTCTGATAATAATGCATTCGCCAAAAACTTGTCATACAAATCGACGTTGTTTCGTAAACCAAACGCAAAGTATGAGCATTGCCACAAATTACAAATTTTTACTTTTTTTCTAGGTTCGTACCTCCGATGATTTCTGGGCTTGGTGCAACTCATCGCTTGTACCTGGTTTACACGCCTCGGTGTGGTACAATGGTAAAAGAATCACATGGATGCAGTCGCGTTACGTGAGCAATAGGGAAACGTTTGTGACGGGACCTGCTAGGATAAGACAGTTACGGGTTGAGGAAGGTAACTATATGTTAAAGTTGAAGTGAGGGGCAAGTTCAAAAACATGTTGGCCTTAAATTAAATAGTAGTTGTAAGTTCATTTACTGGATAAAGGATTTGTACCAATATGTAATGGTGAAGTAGTTGTAGCCATAAATAAGTGGCAAAGAACGCAAATTCATCGCTTAATTATGACCAAGGTGGCGGCTCTTATTACGTCACAATAAAAACAATAGGGATGACTCAGGTATTTGGATCAAGTATGAATAGAATGGTTTTGTGTGGCCGATAAGTTAGTAGTAATACATTTAATAAAAGCGTACCTACGCGTATAACATGAACATTTTGCGTTAAATAAGCCTAAACTAGCTTACCGTTGGCTTGTTTGTACTGATTATTGTAGTTGTTAACCCACAGTACAATTCAGTGTTGGGTGTTCAGTCTTGGCTCTAGCGTAGTCCGGTGCAGGTAACTGTGGTAAAAACAAGAATGCTTTACCAGTTGTGCTGTCATTTGTGACATGCTTTAACTGATAACAAACACTATTCACCTACCTATGGGAAAATATTTCATCCAAAACGTGTCAGCTAGGCTACCACTACAACCATATCTAATGCAAGCCCCACTCAGTCATCAATCACATTGTTTTGAAAATGTGACATCATTATGATCACCATCTTCGTGATAACAAGAGGCTAAATTTGCGATATAAATTTGGCAACAACTGCTTAACAACTACATAGTATTAAAAATCGTTTTACCAGTATGTTTACTGGCAACTGCTGGTACTCTTTCATATAAGGCCAGCTAGTTTTTTGACTTTCCCCTCCCTCATATTGATATGAGTAAACACTGAAAGAGCACTAAGAATAATAAACTCTCGATTTTTGTTTTCCTGGAGGGTGGATGGTACACTGTACTGGAACACATAATTGTATTAAATATCTGTAAATTGTCTTACCAGAGTAAGCCCACTACCTAACAGATAGTAATGCAAAATAAATTCAAAAATTTAATGTTTCTGTTGATAATTAAATTTTCAGTGTTTGGGTTAATTAATGTAATTGTATTGAATGAACTTCCTAATGTTATATGACTGCATGATTATGATGATTTCACGATCCCGCCTCAGACGTTAACCTAGTTACACCCACTAGATTTACTAGAACACCACACTATGTAAAAGTGGAAATTCATATTCATGTTTCAAATTCATATATAATTCAAATTTCCATGATTAGCAAAACATTGAATCGTTAACCCTATATTCTGCAAATTTTGAAAGAGAATTTTTAACTGGTATAGTTTTTAACAAGTACCGTCCTTGCGTTTGCTTCTATTTATAAAAGGTCCTTGCGAAGCCCCTGCCAATTTTTCTCTTATTAAACGGGAATGCAAATCCAGCTACGCAATATGGAATCAGGAGACACGTGACTTTACGTCAGGCTGGAAACTCGCAACTGGCTATACCAATTCGAGCGACGATCCGTGGAAATTTCAGAACCTTTTGTAAGTATTAGCCCGGAGAAAGGGGAAATTCAAGATTGTAAGAACTGGATAAAAGTCAACTTTTTTGCATTATCTTTCCAACTTTGCAGGGAGCTTGGCGGATATCCGTACAACGGTTTGTTGAATTGGTACGATGGTGGTGGATATGCTGTTACACTTGGTAATACCGCTAAGTCAAGTCGAATTAAGTTGGATCAGTTGAAGAATGAAAACTGGATAGACAGATACACTGCAGCAATATTTGTGGAATTTACAGTAAGTAGCCTACAACGCATAAATGATTATGATATTTCATATTTCATTCTCACACTCAATATAGCAATTATTATGAAATTACTTTGCTAACCTTTTTAGAAATCTTTCTTTTAATCAAAATCACTTTCTTCCGAATATTAGGTGTACAACGCCAACATTAACTTGTTTGCTTCGGCCATGCTGCTCTTGGAGCGTTCGCCAAACGGCGCCTTTTTCGCATATCCAGCTTTCTGTCCGATACGACTGTACGAGTTCATCGATGGAAAAGGATACTTTGTCATTACTGTCTATGTTTTGCTTGTCATCGCTCTGGCGTACAATATTTACCAGGTAATACTGCACACATTCGTTTTCGCTAAACTTGGTTTTCTAAAAGAAAGCACATAACCAGTAGGGTTATGGTTTCTTGTTTATTCATTGTATTCCATCATTTGTTTCGGAGTTATCTGTAGGTTATTTATAAAAAACTTTGTATGTGCCAAAGTTGCAGAAGTGTTGAGGTTAGGTTGATTTGAAGAACCTCAGCTCCAGCGGTCGAAAGTTTTTCTAGGCCATGTCAAAATTTGATACGATCTTACGACAACAGTACATTTAATTAGCTTTATTGAAAACGCGCTGCTGATCATGCAGGGTACATACTACATAGGCTACCGTGGTAGACTACACGGATTTCTTTTCTTGGTTATAATGAATTTGTAACGTACTTTTATGTATTTGCGCAGATGTTCAAGTCAATTAAAATCGAAAAGAAAAATTTTTTTCGCAATTTTTGGAACGTGTTGGACGTTTCTGTTGCGTTATTAACTCTCATAGCAATTGCATTCTATGCCTTGCGCCTAATTCACGCAAACATCACCTTGAACAAATTAACCGAGGACGTGAACAAAGGTTGGTAAGATTATATCGAATGATATTAACATAACCAGCTGGTTTTGGGTTTCGCCTGTTGCTCAAACATGCTTTGTTTTTGTCTTCCAGAAAAGTTTGTCAATTTTCAATACGTGACATTATGGAATCAAACTTTCGTTTATTTGATGGCCTTTACTCTGTTCCTGTCTACAATAAAATTCAGCAAACTTCTTCGTTTCAATCGGCGTATACGTCTGTTGGCCCGGACGTTGGAGCACGCTGCAAAACCAGTTTTATTTTTTACCATTATGTTCGGAATCTATTTCATTGCCTTTCACTTTTTGGCTCATCTTTGGTTTGAGCAGAAGATGTATCCCTATAGCTCGCATATTCTCACTGTAAGTGCTTATTGTGCACTGGCAATTGGGTTTGATTTCTAAGGTGTCAAATTAGGGTCAGTTTGCTTGAAAGAGCTCAGTAATTTAGCACGAATGTCAGGCTCTTTGCAATCACTTTCATACCGTACTCAACTAGACCTGGACGTATAATACATAGAATGTAAAGATAAGAATTTTTAGGCTGAACAACTTTTTTCCATGCTTCTCGGTCGGTTCGATTTTACTGAGCTGCAGACCGCTGATCAACTGCTTGGGCCTTTTTTCTTCACTGCATTTACTGGCGTGCTCACCATCGCCTTGCTCAACATGTTCATTGTTATATTGGATGAAAGCATTAAGAAGGTACGTTGTTCGTTGAAACAATAAAATTCAGTTTCCGTTTTATCTATTATATCGGGTTAACCGTAATAACTTAATTATATCCAGGCACGCGCGGAAATGGAAAGCGCCACAAACGAATTTGAAGTGGTTGAATACATGATGAAGCAACTATCAAACTGCTATTACAACTACGCACCTAAGTTTATGTTGGAAATCACTTGTGAGTCAAACATACTTGAATTTTGTATCAATTAAAATTGCTTCATGATTTCATCAACTAACACTAAACCTGTACCAGCTCAAGAAGAACAGGAGTCGGACACGGCGCATTCTCCGGTGTATATAGATTGCCCTGAGGAAGTCCTCGAGCTCCGTATTGATGCCCTGATGGATCGAGTGAAAATGATTGAACAGGAGTTTTACTCCGAAGTCACTTTAGAGGAGCTCGAAGCAGAGCTTGTAGATGAAACGGAGGACCAAGATTTCAAACTTTCCTGCCGCAGTATTCAACAAGCGGTTTAACTTCAATAGCCTATAGCTAGATTTTAACTGCTACCAACGCCTTTTTAGGTATAGGTTTGATGTCGATTAGCTTGTAAGTGTAGGGTGTAGTTTCACCAGTAATAAATTCTTTAGTACAAATTGTTATTTAACTGGAAAAATGTGTACGTGTGTGAAATTTTGTTTCTTTCGTTGCGTAGTCAATTCTCCTTTGCAGAAAGCAGAGTAGTGCGCAACAGCTTTTAATACAATTGTGGCACCAGGTCATAAAAACAAAACAACTAATCAGTTACTATGTAACCTTCCGGTAACTTTAGGATCTGACCAACGTGAATGAGTCTATGTTCTATCGAGGAATACAGACGGAAGCCGACACATTTACTTGCACTGCTTTGGGCTAATCAGTCTAAAAACTTTTATCAGCTTTTCAAACAACGAGAAAGTCTCTTTTATATTTGATGTCTCTATATAGATTACTCGATACATGGGTAAAAGAAATTGATAAGAAAAACTAAAATTTAATACTCTTCGCAAAGCTAAATAAAATTCATTCTATCGTGATATCAGTTTTGTTTCTGCTGTGATTAATGTTTATAGTCAACCCTACAAATCCTTTGAAAGTTGTGAGGAAAGTTGTATCACTGGCCCGCATAATTGCTGAATCTGGTCTGATCACATTTGGGATTCTGGTCTGACGTTTCGGAGATTCATTTCCGCGTACTCGCATGTTGCGCTTACTTCAGATGAAGGCAACATCATATTTAAACCGGAAACTACCACGTCTTCTTGAAATTGTCGTGAAGTAGAACCACCCTCTTTCAAGGCAGCCATTTGGCAGTACTGTGCAAAATGAGTTGTCTGAACGTGGGCTGTTGAGGTTTCGAATCCAGAAAAAGACATTGAGCGTCGTTTCCCCCTCTGACTTCTTAATGGCGTATATCTTTGCTCCATGCCACCTCTTCTTAATTGTACCCTGAATTTACGTTACCATGGCTAAATTCACTTCATAACATAAGTACTCCTTGTCAAGTTAAATAGCCGAAATGGTAGACAACTATACTGATGTTTGCAATTAATAGAACATTTTTAGAAACTTATAAAGATAAAAAAGTGCGCAGCCTACCTTGGCACATTTCTAACTTGTTTGCTTGTGTTCGGCTCAAATTTGGCAAACTCTTCCATGTCCACATAATCAGGATTGGCGGTGATAGCAAGCGTTTCAGTGAAGGCATTTGGTGTTGGGGGAAGTGAAATTTCTGGAACTAGAAATTGCTTCTGGACTTTCTGCAATGATTTTCGGTCGGAGAAATCGTTCTTGCGAGCTTTTGCCAAAAAACTGTAGATGTTCCCTTGAGGTGGTAGCGGTTGATGACGTGTTTCGCTGTCACGGGTATCGTTGTTGGCCGCTGCTTGATATTCATCTGGTGGATGACGTTTGGTTCCAGAATGTTTACTTCTTGCAATGATATGCAAATCCCCAGCATGCCTGTTTAATTTAATACACGCAAGAGAAACGACACTCAAAAAATCACAGGAAAAAGTAACCGAATTTAGGTTGCATATAAAAAAATCAGTGGTGCAAAAGACACAGCAAAAATGTAATTTTGTGGTGATGGATTTTCCCCGTGGCTGAAGGGCCTGTAGTACCATTTTGAGCAGTTTTAAAACGGAAACACGGCGATTGTGACGAAGGTCGCATGCAAGACGTCGCTATAGAAAAAGTATAAATGGTTCCGGTCCAGTGAGTACGTGACCTTAATTCGTGAAGGTTTGTTGTTGTTATGGCGTGTGCGGAGTGTAGGTTCAGGCTAAAGTTGACGTTTTGTGTTGGTTCAAAGTTAAGGCTTTTTGGGTGATTTTTTGGAAAAATACAAGGAAAAAAGTTGAAGCATTTGGTGTGAGAATTCCAGATACGAGAATTTGTTCAAAATACTGCATTAAGTCCTTTTGTCCTACATCTCGGCGGATACAAAAACTCAGCGAGGTGACCGGGCTTGTTTACAAGCAAATTCAAATTGAAAAATGGTACTATGCATTGTTTTAGATAGGGCTTCGGATGGGCCTACAGCCCCTTAACTACCGGTTACCAGGGAATCACAGTAGACGTGTAGTGCACTGTTAATACAGTACCAGTTTTATAATGCTAGTTTGTACCATCACAGCATATAAATTTAGTTAAAGTGAGGGGTAAATCCAAACACAAGTTGGCGTTAAATCAAAGAGTGAGTATATATAACGGCGAAAGGATTTGTGCTAATATGTATTATAGTTACCAGATATTGCCATGAATAAGTGGCAATTAATAGCAATTTTATTGTTTATTTATGACGTGGATGGCGTCTCTTATTACGTCACAATAAAAGAAACGATAGGAATGACTCAAGTATTTGGATTAAGTATGAATAGAACTATTTTACAAGTATGATTGTAAGTTCATGTTCGAACTATTTTACAGTATGTAGATCATGCAGCTTGTTGTGATCGCAAGATAGGCGGTTAGGTTAGTCAGGAGAGTGAGCATGCAAAAATACGAAATTAGCTATTTAACATTTTATTGGGATTACATTTAAATTAGAATGTAGATTTAGGTTAGATTTAGGTTAATCTGTTATAACATTTAAGTTCGGTCGCTTTTGATATTCCAGCTGTTCTACATAAGGTACCACACAACAAACCCGGGCAAAATTTGATTATGTGAAAGAAAACATATTTTAGGGCCTTTTTGGCACACAGATGTGGATGATACTTGTAGGCGAGTAAATTCACGTTTCACTAAAATATCGATTTAATTTTGGAAAAATTAATTTTTAAAAATTACCTGGAAAAACGGACACTGCAATTTTTCCCAGTCGAGTTGTTGTTTCGACGGTTAACTAAATGAAAGTTTTAATGCATAACTTAGATACTGGGTTAAAAATGAAAATTTTATATACAGTAATCGCAAAAAATATACAATAACTGCCAATGTACTACTGTATTCGAATAAAGTTCTAGAGTAGCCTTTTACCTGTTGTATAGCTATCGAAACGATCGTTCTTCATGTTTACTTGAGTTAAGCGCTGTGTTTCTTTGTGTGGCACATTATTAAAGTTAGTGTCGGATATTTTCTTGTTGTGGGAGTCACTACCTTCACAGCTCATTTCGGCATTTTTTAAAGGTGCATCTTCTTGTTTGTCGTATTGTTCTCTCCCGGCTCCACAAAAATTGCTATAATAAATCTTGCAATTTTTTCTGTGAATTTACTTTTGTTTTTGAAAATTAGATACTTAGAAACATATCATTTTTAATTCAAATATTATTACCATCCTGATATTGTTAATCATATAAATTTAAAACCACCTCTCTTGCTTTTCAAAATACTGTCTTTTTTTGCTGCTCGTTTTAAATACAGATGCTTGTTTGCGAGAAATTTGCCTTGGAACTGTATTAATAACCATGGATTATAAGATTAATTTGATTATTATACATTAATTAGATTATATAGATTGTACTAATAAACATACTGTAAACATAGATGAAAGACAAACTAGTAAGAAGATTTTGTGTGTAAGCATATTTGGTTTTATCAGCTTGCATCTACTGTATATGTCAGTACAATTACGCTAACCTGCAAGCAGCGCTAGCCTCCAAATAATAAATCACTTACTTTTTGATAAGTTAATTTCGACAATATCGTCAGCAAGATAATAAGGATCAGATTCCTGTGTCATCGCAAGACAGTCGGTTGCTAATGCTTGAGTGCAGTTAGATGTATCTTTATCCAACACCTCATTTTCAATGTCTGTCTCCGTCCCATTATACGTCGAATGCTTGGATGACAAAGATAATTTATTGGACGTGCTAATCTGCTCATCTCCACATGCTCCTACTGGACGAAACATCTGAGGCTTTTCCACGCAAACATTTGTAAGTGTATGGCCGCCTTCTAAATCGTAAGAACCTCATTTAAGATAAAAGTTAAATCGATTACAAGTTTTAATTCCAAAACTTTGACATTCCTATTCGCACCGTGTTCTTTCATCTTATTTCTCGGTGAGACGGTACTTAGCCATTCGAATCTGAAACAGAGACATAGAAAGTTTATGGACTGAAATAATTACAACAGGTTCAATTAATCGCGTTTTTTCTGTTTATATTAACCATATAACATACTATGTAATATCACAATTGTTTACTCTTTTACACTTATCGCAGATGCTATTTGTACTGACATCCCATATACGAAGTGGTATCGGGTTGTTATTTTGAATTTTACCTTCCGCAGTCTTTGTACCAACGATGTAACGTAAAGGCTATGAAAATCCATAAAAACAGCATCAAAAGTAATAAAGTTAAATTTAAAGGCAGGAGAACCTCATTGATATCCATGTTCTTAGAAAATAACTGATGTCCAAAAAACTCACGACACTTTCACAAGCGCATTACAATTTTGATCCAGTAAATGCAGGCAATTCGACCTTCTCTTCAGCCTATTGTCATAGAAGCTGCAACAGACATCGCAAGAACCTATACCGGGCCATAAGTGGAACACAACACGAACAACGTATATATTTTTCTTTGGTTGTTCCGGGAAGGCAAACCTACGCATATTTATATTTGCACATACTGTCAAATAAAGAGACGTCGATATTAGCAATCATTAGCTAAAAAATGACACCTAAATTCCTTATGCATGTTTTATTTCATCTAAGCCACGACTTCAAATTACTGAATAGAAACATATATGAGCTATAAATATGGCGAATAATAATCAGTATAACTTTCGATTAAATTTGAAGAGTAGATTTTATGGAAACACAAATCACAACCATTAAGGTAAGGTAATGCACGCTACCCTAGAACTATAAAATGGCAACAACACATGTTAAGTCAGAGCCACCTAGAAGATAGTGAGGCAGCAGCTAACAGCTAATAGCACTAAACTGACTAGAATTGAATTGGGAAAAACAACCACACACGTTTATACGGAATTTGGTCCAAAACTAATGAATACAGTATTTGAAGGCAACTCGAAAACAATATGTTTTTGAGAACGGTATTACGTATTCGGACAAAATTAGTCTAGATCATATAGAACAGGTGCAAGATCCCAAATAACAGTACAGAAACCTAATACAGTCCGATACTACACGGTGTAAATGAACTAAAAGTTGGATCCATTTCTTTAAAAAATATTTTGATACAGTCATCACGTGAACGTAGTGTATACAAGACAATCGACAGATTATTATCATTCTACCTCAAGTGCGGTTTAATGCAAAGAAGCTAATAGTGTTTTAGCACCGATGGTATTAGAAAACTGGCTTTTACATGAAAGGGTTTTATAAGAGATTAGAATTCTATAAGAAACATCATTGTTATAAAAAATTGCCTAAGTTTGCAACAATCATAGCAAGCAAATTAATACCTAGAAATGGAATACAAAACATAATGAAAATGTTGCAAAATGTTGATTAAGTTTACAGTGAAATTAATGATTGCACGTAAGGGAAAAATCACTCACAGAACTTTTAATTAAATATTAAGGAGTAGATTTAATGCAACAGCTATAAGGATGCTATCTATCTTTAGCGTGTAAAAGCACAATACTTTTTTGCTACCAAAACCAAAAGCAGCTACTAGGAGTCACAGAAAAAGGGAATAAATTCCTGCAGTCATTGCAAACAATGCCACACTGTGAATGTTTTAAGCAGGCAATCAACGTGTCTGTAACATGCTTGTAGCGTAGGTTGGGCGAGCTTGCTTTGCATTGATGGCAGCCATAAGATATTCCCTTCCTCCATTTGTTTCCCATACCTGGTTTAAGGAAATTATAGCTGTAAGCACCTTGATTTAACTATTGTACTTAAAGCGGCAGCGGCGTGTATTGAAGTTAGCCAACAACAATGTCAAACCAAAATAACTTTAGAAAATAATTTATTTGATTAGGTTGCTTCTAACAAGTCGTCGTTTTCCGCATGTTTTCTACAGCAGATTCAAATACCTGTTCGAACTCTCTGGGTGTGATTTCAGCGCCCTTCTTTCTAGTTAAACCGGTGTCATCCAGTGCAAGCTCACAGATCTGCATGTCATCCTTGCCTGAAATACATGAGTTCAGTCAGAAATTAACTACAACGCTGTGCTTATTGTTTTAGCTGTCTACCATAAGTTACAACAAGTATTTAGTTCATGGATCTGCCAACTGATTTATTATACTTATATCTTAGGTGTAATACACAGCAAGTACTGCGTTTTCATTTGGATAAAAAATATAACAACGCAAAAAGAAAATTTATAAGCGGAACCTGCAACAACAAGCAGTGGAGTTTTATCTGGATGTAACTCCATCTGTCGGACAACGAACTGTCCATCAAAGTGGGCATACCACCAGCCTTTCTTACGATTTTGAGGATCGACAGATTGATCATTCTGTCGAAAAAATGGGATTCTAAAATATCGCTGTTCGTTGTTGGGAAGAGTGCGTCTAGATGGAACTGGAGGTTGGGGGGTTGCTCTATGTGCTGCTGCTGTTGATAAATATATTTAAATATAATAATGTTATCTTACTTCGCCATATACTACAGATTCTATTTACAAATTCCATTTACTTTTGATTAATGAAATTTACATGGACACTGTAGTACATAGTTACCGTGATCAACCACAGCTTTTGGTGCCCGTGTTTCTTGCATCTGATTTCTTGCCTTGTTCTTCGATTTCCACATGTGGTATACCTTAAGTCGCCGATGGAACTCTTCTCGGCAATCTTCAATGTGCTGGATATCTAAAACAGGAAATATTGAAGTCAGATGGTGTCAAGTGATAGTTAGATGTTTTAGTTATTTAGTTAAACTCTTGACATACTCACCAGTTGAAGTGTTTATTGCATCACGTAAATCGGCGTACCTCCATTTGGACAAGTCAGCTTTTTTGTTTGTGCTGGCAGATGTAAGAGCTCTGAAAAAAAACTATTATTATACTCTACAGTCTACACAAAAAGACTGCAAATGTTAAACTAATCGTAATGGAAATAAATGCATTCTACCTTTGTTGTTGTTGAAGAACTGCAATGGATGTCGGTATTTCATCAACCAGTTGCGCTTGGTTGTCCTGTGCCACCCTCATTGCAAGGTCACGATCACGTCTCTCCTGCTCTTCAATAGTTTTCCTAAAAAAACAACGGAAGATATTTTGCAAAAACAAAGCATATGTGAATCGCACACAGATAATAAAGCATCCAGCATACTTTTTTTCTTCTTCTGCCCTTTTCTCTACCAGTTCTGCCTCCAAGCGAGCCTGTGAAAGCACATGATGAAATAAACCGGAATGTTTGTTATATGTAAATTTGAGTTAAAAAATGTTTGGAAACTGAAAATGTTTCCAGCAACTACTTACCTGTATTTCTCTTTCTTTTGCTTCACGTTTTCTTTGTTGTTCATCTTCTCGTTTTCTCTTTGCTTCCATCTCAGCTTTACTGATTAGGGAAAAATATATTATGTCTCACGAGTCCACTTAAGCTTCTTATTGTAAATATATAAACATCCCCTCTGTCACATAGTAACTGGTAAAAAGGTGCAAAGAAGGTGTCAAGTGAGCATTACTGAACAAAAACAACACAAATATTTACATTTTCCTTTCTTCTTCTTCTTTCTTCCTCCTGCGTTCTCTTTCCTCCTCTTCTTGCTTCCTCTTACGCTCTTCTTCTTCTCTTTGTTTTCGTTCTCTTTCCATTGCCTCCTGCCAAACATCAAGTGGAAAATCATTAATTTTACATTATTTACCAAAATATATATAATTATTAAATGTGTTATGGCATATCAAACTCTTAAATGAGAAGACATTTCTTAATACCCTGATCTTCCTTGCACGTTCTGCTTCTTCTTCAGCCAGTTTCTTTGTCTGCAGGTCTCTGATGATGGCTTCTTCTTGCTTATGCAGATGTTGATAAGACTTCTCCATGAGAACCAAGTCAAACTTGAGTGTCTGCAATTAAATTTGATTCCACGTAATGTCTTTTTATTCTGTTTTGCTTACAGTATAAAAAACAGCTATTAATTGCAACCATTCAAATCACAGCCATGATTACATCTTCTCTTATAATGTCACTCTACCAGTTTCTCTTTAGTTGTTACTATGACCAAATCACACTGTATTTATAAATACTCTTAGATTATACCTAATTAGCTATACAATCAATTTATACAAAAGCTGTAGTATTGATGAATGGTATTGAAAGATAACAGCATCACTCCATTTATAAGATATATACTATACCTTGATTTTTTTGAGATGCTCCTTGAGCTCCTTTTCATGTTTTTCAACCTTGACTGCCATTTCTTTTTTATCTTTAAGCACACTAACCAATTCTCGCATCCTCGGTAGCTGCCGTAGCAATGGTGCAACCTTCGAAAATGCCCGAATTCTACCGAAACATTGTAACAGATGAATGTATAGCATAAATAACAATGCCTCTGAGGAGCACTGTAATCAACACCGAAATTATGAATAAAATTGGTTATTAAAATTAGAGTGTTTTATGGCTGGAAGAGTACTTACAGTGGCCTGTGCTTCTTTCTGCAAAGATAACCCCTCCAGTGTT
Organism: Clavelina lepadiformis; assembly: GCF_947623445.1. Classification (NCBI taxonomy): domain Eukaryota; kingdom Metazoa; phylum Chordata; class Ascidiacea; order Aplousobranchia; family Clavelinidae; genus Clavelina; species Clavelina lepadiformis. The sequence goes on from NC_135246.1 coordinate 8,781,635, forward strand.
TCTGTAAACAAATGTAATGGGCACGACGCCACAAGATCTTGTTCTTCACTATATCAAAAAAAAAACAAAAATAATTTGAGGATTAAAAAACAACCTGACAGGGGATAACATAAAAGTTACTAGCAAAAAGGCAAATAAAAGCTAACATGAGGTTTAGTGTAATAAATCAACCAAGTAAATAGTAACAACTTTTTAAATAAAATATAGGTACCGAAGTAATAAGTAATGTACCTAGGGATTAGTAATAAAACTTACATTTAATAACAGTCAGACCACACCATTGGACTTTTCTCCAACGGGCCCGAAGCAACCATTTTTCAACCTTCTTGATCATAACTTTTAGATTTTCAGGATCTGATCGCATTAGTTGATCAAACTCCGCAAACTGTAAAAAAAAATTGTATTATTTAAGTAAAAAGTTGAAGACCAAAATACATATTTAATAAAATCTTAGTTCAGATTTAGTCGAAAGCTGATAGGATTCAAAGCAAACACATGTTAAATTACTATAAAGTGTATCTTAATAGCATAATTTAATGACACTTCAAAGCGTCTACTGACCTTCCCTGGCCTAAAGAAAATCTTTGTCAATCCAAATTTGAAGTCCATTTCATCCAATCCAAGTGCCTTGAAGAGGGCCTAAGTGGAATATAAAGTGTCTGAAACTCAATGTTGGCATAAACATAGAAATAACGCAATATGATATCAACACAATAACCAACATATAAGGTAAACTAACTGTTTTGTAAAATTGAATAAAATGGAGCCAAAATAGATTAACACATGTAAAATCTTAGATTTTTTTAAAAATAAGTTTCTAAAAAAATGTAATGCATATTTCTGCAAGTTCATACCATACCTTGCAAAATAAACGTGGATCCAGCCTCTTCAATCTTTCTGGCATCAAAGCTTTGTACATTGAGTACACATCAGAGAATTGAGCTCGCGATGGAAAACCACCTTGCATGAGATCAAGTACTGACACCATCCCTAGATTTAGATTTATACATAGATATCACAACCAAATTCATCATTTTGCAACAACTTGCAGTAAATAAATGAAACGCAAAGTGTTTTGACCGTTTACCTACAATGGCAAACAAAACAGTAACTATATATGTTAAATCAAAACCTGAACACTGCAGTTGGCTGAGAATTTGTCCTCCTTCAAATAGCTTGTCTTGCATGGAAAGATTTGGCTTGATGCAGCGTATAAAACTAGACCCAGTTTCTGTCAGTTTTTCAAGTAGTTGACCAAGCTGGGTCTGCATTTGTCATAAAAAGTAAACAGCTGTGCAACTTACAAAATATATTGTGCGTTACTATGTCATTATTTTGGTATGTATGTAATAATTTTGAAAAAAATGTAGCCAAATTCCGCCATAAAGCATAAATCTACAAAATGCAGAGGTTAATATTTAGATTTAGTAACTCTAGCATTAACAGCAAATCTTCTATGCACACCAGCTAAGTCTACTTTAACACATAAAAGAAAGTGGAAAGAATTCTGTAAATAAAAACATAAAACAACAAATTACACATAACAATATGATGGACCAAACCAAAGGAGAGATGTGAAAATTGTTTTGAATGCACATTTAACATGTAAATGCATGTCAATAAAATCTGGCATGAACCAATCACCCAACTTTCATGGCAGTTATTTGAGTTGAATCAAACAATGTTTTGATAGAGAAGAACAAATGAGCTATTAAGATAGTTTGGCATGCAAAATGAAAGCAAACTCGTGGAAAAGCTTTTGTTAATTTAAGTGTTCTTTTCTGATAACCTTAACCATGCACTATCGCAGGCAGATAAATCATAACAATATTGATTAAATGGAAATTTACAACAATGGAAAACAAGGTATTCTTTTTCATTTAAGCGATTATAATAATGTCTTGCAGGAAACATCTGCACACAAAAACTTTTTCTGTGTAATACATTGTTTCTACAGTATTCACCCGCCATTCTTTCTACACATTCATGCAAGTTATCGTTAAAATAAGCAAATGAGTCAACTGTGTGTCTGTGTATGAGTGTTTATACTACATATTGGTAATATAACTTTAACTTATCTATTGCCAAGTCTGGTTTTTAGTCTTTCCTGCACTAATAGATACAAGAGCAATAAATGGGAATATGTTCCCTTTAGATCTTTAGTGAGATAAGGTAATTTTAAATAGATTTGTCAAAAGAACAGATAAAAATCGAAAAAACAAAGTCAATATGAGCTTTTCCAGCAAATTTTGTACAAGTGTAGAAATTATGGCAATGGCAAACAACACAGTGTAATATTTCAAACGCTTATCTTGTGAAAAATAACACCTCCTGTTATAGTTAGTATGAAGTCCAAGTTTCATGACCATCAAACAACTTACCCGAAATGTGCTTCCCACACTTACAAAATTTAATGAACTAACTCGAGCTTGGGAGCTAGTAGCATTCATCTAAATTTGAATTCAACTACAAATTTATTTTTACCAAGTAGAGCAGCATTTACTTTTCTAAAACCAAAGTGATAACTTGTATGATCTCGTTTATAAAATACAACTGCAATTTATGGAATGAGTAACAATTATTATATACCTTGAACTTGTTGCCAACACTAATAAATGCAAGTTTGCCTTTATTTGCTTTGGCAGCGTTGTGTTCGAAGATTTGTCGGACAAGATTATGACTACTACTGCACACCAATTGTTCTAGAGAGTTGTGGAGTGCGTCGTTGTTCTTTTCAACAAATTGAACCTATTTTGACATACCAAAAAAAGTAATTCTTGCTGAAAATCATGCGACAATGAAGCTAAAAATAATTTAATGAAAATAAGTCACAGATGGCAGTTATTGTTACTCAGAATTCATAGATTTTTGGAACAAACAATAAGCTTACTGTTTGATAGCAAACTGCACCAGCAAAATGACGAATCAAGAACCCTTCATCATCGCGGATATTTCTATGCTTGGCAAGTTGGGATTTGCGAGGAATCTAAAAATATGGCTATAATATACCTATCGTCTATTAAAAGTTAAAACTACATTTTTAACTGGAGCCAATGTAACTTGCATTACAAATTGAAGTATTTATTAAACAGCAACATCTAAACATTTCAAATAAACACAGAATACAAAAAGCAATGGAAAGTAAATGTTAAAAGTTATGAGCAGCAGGCAAAACCAAACAAGGAGTCTCTCTTTTGGCTTCTTACCATTTACGTAAAAATTAATTGCTAAGAAATCTATAAACAAGTTCTAAATTAAATGACCAAAATCTCACTGAAATTCGAAAATGACCCTTATGCTGATTATGCACTGCTGTAGTGAAATGGTTGTCTGATTGTTGGGGTAATTTGTTTTCTTCATCTAGGATATCAAGGATTCCATGTTTTGGAGATTCAATAAGATCTACAAAGTAGATTACATAAAAAAAGGAATGCAGTTCATGCAAAAGTTACTTCATAACTTTATTGTGAGTTTTTGATGCCCAAAAACTTAGTAAACATACCGATGCAATCTTGATTATCAGTATAAGCCACTTCATGTACACCAAGCCCTTCCTTTGAATAAAGCTCCTGTTCCTCACGTAAAACTCTACCATTGAAAAATTGTTGCAGTTTTTCATTGCAGTAGTTGATGCAGAACTGCTCAAAGCTATTTTCCTCAAAATACTCTGAAACAAAAATCACTAATATAAGAACGACTTGTGTTGCCACACAGACAAGCAAATTTGTGTGGAAAAATAAATTTGAAAATTAATAGCAAATTAACAATCTTCACCAAATCCAGCAATATCTAAGATGCCGATAAAATTCTCCGATGATTGGAACGGGAAGCATTCATTAATTCTTGACACAACGTGATCAAACAATCTTGAGTAAATGGTTTTTGCAAGTGCTTCTCTAGCATTACATGACTGGGCTTTCTTTAGTGGTACCCTGTTCAGATAAACTACAACTGTTAGATTATCCAATACAACATCACATTAACATACTTGTCAATACAGTATTTGTATTTGTTGTATATTTATTCAAACCCAAGCTAAAATTATTCTCTTCACAATACTTGATAGTGTTCTTCTCTCCAGCAGATTGCATTGATCGAGTAGTCAATGCTTCAGTAAGTGCACTAGGCTGCAAACCAAGCAATTTGGAAGTGATCTGAACAGATTGTTTGCTCGATTCACTCACCATGCAACCACCTGAAATAAAAGATAATACGTCAAAGTAAATACATAAAAAATAATACATAAATTTTTGTTATATTAAACTATTTTTATTTGTTGTATATTTTAATGTAATTTCTTTCTGTAACACAAAAGCATGAGAAAGAAATTGCAGAAAAAACAACAAATCAAAAATGTCTAAGACCTGATGAGCCACCAGCATCTTCAAATGTGATATTGCCAAGGTGAAGAACACCAGCGACAACATGGAATATATCCATCATATCTTCCTTGGAGATCCCCATCAATTGCATAGCATTTGCAATGTTGCTGTAATCTTTCTGGTCATTCAAGAGCATGTCGGTCAATGCCCCTTTCTTTTTGTGCTGCATACAGAAGGAAAAACTTCCCAGTACAAAACAGCTTAGTGTTTGTCTTTAAAAACAGACCGTTACATATATATACAGCACAATAAAAGTGTAATCTTTCAGTTCCAGTACAATAGTTCACCTCTGCTGACAAGCGATCTGCTTTCACTTTCGCATGGTTAGATAAAAAATACTGCGTACATCCATTTTTCAAATACTGTAACAAGTACATATATACTTTGTGAAATATTTTTAATTATTTAACCAGCTTCACAGCAACATGTACAAAAGCACAATTAATCATGTGTAATAATATTACCAGTATATATGTAAAAAAGAAGTTCGATACAAACGGCAATAAGTTAAACAATTAAGCAAACACAGATGTTAATAATTTTCCAACTCCTTTGCAAATTGGAGCAAATATGGTATACAAAGTATTGATTACACTGGGATTTGAAATGTATCATATCCATATATATTAAACACTTGTACAGCATGATATAATTAATATCTCTCACTGATATAAGGATTTATCACAAATCTATATTGGCATTATCACACCGTGTAATTTTCCGCCCCTCTTCTATCATCTAAAGTGCCATTGATTAAATATTTACCCGAAAATTGTCTGGTGATTTCAAGTGTAGCATGGCTTGTACATCATCTGGTGCCCCACAGCAAAGTCGATAGAAGATATGATAATTTCTCTCCATTGGACTTTGTGTTACAATTCTTGATTTTTCAAGCAGGTAATGAGAGACAAAGCCCCCGACTACTTTGCCCTTAATAATTTAAGCGCCTCTTTAGCTTGGATAAAATTAGCCGTCACCTGTCATGACCTAATCATTTATGCATTAAACTATACCAATTTGGTGCAATGTCCAGTGTTATACTGTTGTATGAAAAGCCTTTTATTAATTATTGTATACCTTCAAAAAGTGTATTTCAACGAACTTTCCAAACCGGCTGCTGTTATTATTTCGCATCGTTTTTGCATTTCCAAAAGCTTCCAATAGCGGATTAGCTGAAATACAGGATATAATATTTTTCAAATATTTGTAAAACACATTATGCAATAACATATATAAACTTACTGTGGAAGTGAAATTGTTATAATCCACTGAAACATACTAAAGTATTATGTATGAGTTATATAGAATACGAATTACATTGTGCCCACCTTGTACAATTCTTTTGTCAAGTGCATCTCCAGAACCATATGTATCTGCCAAATAGCGGAGAACAAATTTTGTATTTTCCGTTTTGCCAGCTCCACTTTCACCAGACACAATTATAGACTGGGACAACTTGTTCACCTTCATATCACGGTAAGCTTTGTCAGCTGCCAACAAATAAGACCGTTAAAGACGGATATGAACAACTGAAAAAGGTATTAGCAGATTGCAGGGAATACATAATTTACATGGAAAAATAAAAGTTAAAATATAAAAATGATATGTAAGACATGTATGACACTCTAGTAAGGCTTTAGTGATAAAGACAAAATGACCTACCACATTAAGGCATATTTCGAATCAAAAACATATGTACAATTGTACATACACACACACACACACACATATGTTGGGTTTTGACCTTGAATTTCATTTGGATATTTGGCTGTACAGTGATTTAAACGTTCAATGGTGCCACAAACGAATGAAATGACGCAATTCTCAGAACTCATTGTACCATGTGAGCCGGCATTCGACACAGTATAAGTTACTTTTGTTAATAATTAATTCCCCATTCACAGTACTAGCGAACAATGGTACAACAAACAAAGTCAGCTAACTTGAATTGATTTGTAAGTATCTTCATAGGCCAAATTATCTGACAGACCAAATTATGACCTACTGGAGTTAAAAAAAATTTTTTCAACGCATAGGAACAGCACCATTTGAACCGTAACCAAAAACGAAACTTCTATTTATTCATTCATTGAAAGGCTCTTTATTAGTATGTATAGGGTGAAACCCCGGTTAATAGCAACCCCGACAATGCGACTACCCTGTTATCACGACAACTTCAACATGGCACAGAATATCCTGCTATTGCAATGTATAACATTCTGTTTCACCAACGCGGCCACTCCAGAATCCAGCCCCAACCTCAATAAAATTGGTATGAAGCAACTGGCTGTACGACCATTAAAATATTATTTCAGAGAAATTTGCAGATTTTTAACTCATAGTTGTGAAATCACAACTAGTTAATTGCACATTGATCAAAAACTGGGTGCCTTGTGAGCATCCAAACAGTTGAATTTTGGGTGCCCAAACAGTTGAATTTTGGGTGCCCAAGCTGAAATCTGAGAACTGTGGCACATGGGAATCTGTACATACTACATGTCTCAAGCACAACAGGATCATAAAAACACACTTTAAACTCTGGGCTCTATAAGTAATACGGTCTTGTGTACAATTGCGACATCAGAGTTCAGTGCGAAATTCACTAACGAGACCACCCCGCTAACACGACCATTTCACTACGGTCCCGCCGGTGGTTGACTTACTGGGTTTCTAGTGTATCTACTGGCATTTAAATTTTTGTATTACACTTTTCTGAAAACACAGTTGCAAATTTTGTTGGACACCTTAGTGAAACACAGCAAAATAAAGGGGATAACTTAATTCATCACATGGTAGTGTTGAAAACCTTTAACACTACATACATCATACAACATGCGATGTAACAAAAATTTCTCAAGTAAACAGCTTTAAAAATCTAAACATACTAACACATCTAATGGACAATCTGGTAATGGATAATCGGAAAACAATGAAATGTTTGCAACCATAGGCGTCATGGCCTATGCATCCAGTGCGCACTGTCTGGAATTCTGTCTAAATCACGCACTGGTGCGGTATCATAATCTTTATCCCTGGACTGTCTGGAAAATTTTCTGATTTGCACTGCCTGGATTTTTTTTGGAATGATGCCTATGCTTGGAACATTAGATAATAACTGAAAAATAGAAGGAAAAGGGACGACAACAACTAACCTATGTAAACAGCCTTAACAGCTATACTAGCCCGAAACATTACAAAAAGTTCAAATCATTCATTACACAACAAATGCGTGGAGGGAAATTGTCTGGATCAGACAAGACACCTGATGATGATGAAATATACAACTTAAATGATAAATATATGCACTTTGCATGAATATCGAACAAACAAGAATATGAGTTCATACCAACTTACCTATTGCATAACAATGAGGGGGTAAAACTCCAAGAGACTGTCCTTGGTATCTTTTAATTTGTTGTGCATTGTAAAGACTCGGGATGTCTCGATATGGATTTACCGCAATCAAGATATTTGCAACATATGTCTACAAAAAACAAAAAGCAGATGAGGCAAGAAAAAAGTTATTACTAACTAATGTACCAGCAATGTATATACAGTAATTATTAGAGCGCCTCTATTGTCTCTTTATCATTTGATAAGCAGCCTGATTTCTGTCCCATGACTGTATCCTCTTATTACTCTCTCATCAGTTGTTATAACACCAAATACTAAGTATTAACATAAGCAAGCCAGATAAACTGATCGGATGAGAAGTTATAATAACTGTTCCCATTAACCGATGTATTTCGGCATTATGAAAACATAGGTCATAGATATATATTGAGTTATGATTTCTATTTAATATGTTACTGTGCATAGTTATCGTGTACAAAAATAATAATTCATAAATGTAACATTTCAGATGTACAGCTAACATGCTTGTGTTATTCCTTCTAATTTACATCAAAGCAAATCACGCAGCCTGCTTTAAACTTCCTGATGCAGAATTACAACTTGACCTAAGCGAACAATATCAAAAAAGCCCTATTGAAACAGATTTTTTGCAAACCCAAAAGACAAAATTACAGTGGAATTTACTTCCTCAGGCCCTTAAAGCATAAAAGTATAGGGCTTATAAAAAACACCTTCCAAGTTACGACCCGAGTGCCAAAATTTTTTGATTGCCTATACTTAAGAATGGAAACTATCGACCCACTTGGACAGTTTTTTATACTGCAAGCAATTTGGGGCATCTAATTGCAAATGTACTGCATCACCAGTTCATATTTATGCCAAACAACAGCACCATCGACATGGTTTTTACATTGTGACTGCACATATTTGTCACCACATATCATATATATGTTAAAATTAGCGGCCACTTTGTATTTTTTAATAGAAATTATGGGAATAACCGCTTAAACATTACACAATATTGCAAAATTCTTTCCACATCACTGAAAAATAAGGATATTAACTTCTTGAAGCATGTCTCTCTATTGTTTGGACAAGCTCCTTTCTCCACTTGAGGCAAAATAATCCATGACTAAATTGGCCTGATAAAGCGGAGGTGACTGCAGAAGCATATTTTTCAGAAAAACATTGGAAAACGGTATAATTTACTCTTAGCGTTGTACTGGTACTAAAAGCAAAACAACCATCAAACTCATAATTAAAAGTAAATTACATAGATTTTGTCCTTTTTATATCTAAGCCTTAAGTTGTGCAGAAGAGTTGCTTCATTCAAGAACATAAGAGCACAGTTATCATCACTTTCTTTATTAACGTCGTTTTCCGCTGGAAACACATGACTATAGGAAGCAGTAATTGGCTGCAAAACACAAATGAATTTAAATGGTTTTGAAATTTAGGTAACTTTTATTAAAACAAATTTAAACAAACATTATACATATTTAAAAAAGTGATTCTCACTTTTACTCCTGATGCTTTTGGTTGCACAGTAATTGTATCATGTCCAATATCAGTAATTGTACCCAATACAAAACCATGTTCAGAGTGTGGACCCCAAACTATTTTTCCATTGTCCATGACTGCACACGTATGTTGGACTCATATGCTTGCACAACCTTACCATCTGGTATAAAAAAAAGGATTTGTCAATGCACTATTGTTTATGCAAAACCGTCTTCGCTGTTTTAGTTTTTCTACTTATGGAACTGTTAAAAATGGGATAATATAATTCAACCTTTTTTACAAAGACAAAATCAGAAAAAAATGTTTACACAAGTTTAAACAAGACTATTTAAGCAAAGGAAACAATCAACAAAAAGATTAACAAAAGCGTCGAATTCCAGAAAAGTTTAACACCCTGCTTTTTACGAGAGAGCGAAAATTCTTATTAAAAGTATTTAACTCAATGGCAATCACAATAGACCCTTTCCGAGTTATTGCCGTATCTTTTTAAGTGGCAAGATTTTTCGACTGCCTACATATACTTAACAATAGAAATCGTCGACCCACTTTGACACTTTAAATTAAGCAAACAAGCTTTCTGGGCATTGGATTGTAAAGATTTTACTCGGGTGAACAGCATATGAATTCGTTTCTGCAATTAAAACATCTTGAAAGTATGTTTTCTAGTTCTTATTTTATACAAACATGCGACGTAAAATGCATAAGAATTTTTGTGTTTGTATTGACGATTGTATACAGAGAAAATATTTTATCCCTTCTGAATTATAAAAGACTGTCACAAATGTTATGTATTTGTTTGAAATGAAGTTGGTCACCTACCCGTACCTCGTATATAAGGAAAAAATAGAGCTTAGGCTACCAAGCCTCCTGTAGACCTGTACTTTAAATTGACTACAATAAACTTCATACAGTACTTATTTCTATAGAAAAAAGTATTGCAGCCATTCTAAATTATACGCAAATGGAAAAATGCGATTTCTTAGAACATCGAAGTTAAGTTGGTCAACCCACACTTACTCATGCTGTTCACTGGTCCAGGGCAAAACAAAAAACAAAGTGTGTCAATCAGGATTTGTGTAAGGCTGTAAGGGCTAGCTCGATTTTAAGTCTCGCAAAGACTTTCTTCAGTTCGAGGGTAAAGATGATGATAGCAAACCATACCAATTAGAACTGATGATTTCTAATGTAGGCTAGCTTACATCTTGTTGTAGTTTTATCTCTAGGCCTATGCACAATTTGCAGTCAATAATAAGTGCATTGTAACACAAATAAAACAATTAAGGGAAGTGAATTTACTAATAAAAATTTTCGCTAGGCCTATATCTGTGTTCATTTCCGGAAAAATACAAGATTTATTGATAAACTTGCACCGCGGGAAAACATTTGCGAACCAGTGGAGTTTTTAAGCATGACCTAATGCCCCTTCCAAATGCGCTAGTGTTGGGAACCACTCACCAATCTAGCTCTAGCTCTTTTCGTTCTATGGTTCTACAGTCTACTTCCACAGCATAATAGGTAAATAAGTACACAACCGAGTTTTTTGTCATAGCTAGTTACGTAGGCCTAATACATCATTTACTACTTCAAAAATGAACGACCGTGGCGGGTCAAGTTGAATGTGGCCTGAAAAATGGCGTGTTATATTTAGGATTGCGTGAAGGGGGATCAAACGTTTTTAAAAGCTGTTTTTACATTTCCGCATTTGTCCCTATCCCCAAAATGCGCTATGCACAAAAAATTGTTTTTTTTCCTCAAAAACAAAAAACTTTAAAACGCAAAAGCAGGTTTAATTGCTGAGCACACGCTAAATTTGTTTCATGACGTCACCAATTGCAGTCTACAGTAGTGGCGTTTTTACGTCTTCCATGCTTTTTGTTTGTTATAGCCTACTGTATTTACTTGTTTGCGACTTTTTATCAGCTAGAAACATTGCTCTATTAAATACAGTACGCATTTACTATAAAAGCCCATTCAAATTGCCATCTATTGTACAAATAAAATTGAGAATATACAGCTCATTTTGAGGCGATTTGGGCAGTTTTTCACATGTACAAAGCAAAATATTTGCGTTCTACACATTTTGGCCGCGGTGAGCAGACCGGGGTATTTTAGAGTAAGCTTTCAAAAAAATTGGTCCATTCTTCAACGCAATTCAACATATCTGTTAACTTGATTGCCATAAGCACAGACTTTGATAGTAATATTTCGGACTTGTAGTCGCAATTAAGATAAGCCTAGGCATATATATTCGATTCCTAAATAGAGCTACCGGTTAACGGTATTTCGTTATTTATAAGCCGACGTTGTTATTTGATTTTTTCCGCAAATCTTTACCGTAATGTGACAATAGCTGGCTCTAGTCCAGCGTGGTCCAACTGCAGGCCCGCGGGCCAAAGTTGGCCCGCGAGCACCGATTTTTGGCCCGTGAACTGATAGTAAGCTTTGATTCAATCTGGCAACATAACTTCAATTTTTGTTTCTTTGTTATTGTGTAATAATATTGTAATTGACAAAAAACTTTGTGAATGATCCTTTGTAATGCGTAACAATACCACTTTGTCCAAAAAGTTCTCTTAGGTTTTAGTTACACGCCTTGTTGTCCTAGCCCAGCGTGGTCCAACTACAGGCGCGCGGGCCGCAAGTTTGTCTCAAAGGAGAGGTTTCCCCTTTTAAAAGATGCTGCTATGAAGCTGTACTCTATGTTTGGAAGTAGGTACATACATTTGTGAATGTACGTTTTCAGCAATGAACAATATTAAAACAAAAAATTGAAATCAACTTGAAAACGAGGCTCTTCAAGCTTGCCTTCGCATGGCCACAACTGCGATTCCCGTGGATACCAACGCTATTGTCGACGAAGAACCTCGACTGCAGACGTCACGTTGATCAGCAATTAATAGCTAAATTTTGAACTATTCTAATTTCAGTTTTAAAAAAAAAAGAGAACTTTTTTCAGTTCTAATATTAATGTCACATTGTTCTTCAGTTCTAATTTAAAAACATTGGCCCGCAAGATAAAAAAAAATTCTGGCGATGAAAAGAAGTTGGACCACGCTGCTCTAGTCTATTATAAAATGTTTTGATGAAGTTTATAAAAGCTAACCTCGGAAGATATGCGCTTGAATGATAGGGCCCTCATCAAAGCTAACCCCTGGACACTCCACCATGTCAATCCCGCGCTGTCCTGCTAGATAGCGGCAGAACATCGCGTATATTTACCGAAAATGTCATTGTATTTTTCCATATTTCACAGTTTGCATTTCGAGTCAGTCGACTTTAATAAGGTGGTATTCGTCTTTCGTTTCCCAGTCGTCCTTATTTTTGAGTTGAGACCGATGGCAACCCTATCTATAAGCTTAGGCTACTAGTCATAACTGCCTTTTGCTTTTCGTTTCACTTTGTAAAAGTTAATAGAACACGTCCACGCATAACCGAAAGCCACATAAAATTACCTGATCGTTATTTTATGACAATTGCAGCTCAGAGAAAAAAATATCGGTTGTTTTCAAAATATGTGTGGAGTTGATGTGACTTGTGACTATATTCGACGACGATCGACGACGATTTTTATTTTTTAGGTTGTGCCAGGGAATTGGAATTTTTATCTCTTCCTGCATCTTTCAATTTGACAAGCGTAACGAAAACTGGAGTCGCGAACATGTTTCCGCAAATGGTTGTGGTAAAGTCGAATGGAATTGCATGCATAATTTGCATTCTGATAGTTGGTACAGTTTCTACAAATAAAGAGCTTCATGATTTAGCACACAAAACCAATTTTTTGGAGAACTATGCATAAAGTATAGCGGCTAACGATTACATGCAGGCAAACTAACTGGCCACGAAAAAGGAAGTTGAGAGAAGTGGGTAGACCGGGAGAATATTTAGCCGGAAAGAAAAAAGTCTCAAAATAAGTTGGGAAGTATCCAACAATCCAACCAATAAAAGACAACTTTGCGGATGATGTCTTACTCAAGTCTAGTAATACTTTCTTTTCAAACACCACACTGTACGAGATGGACCCTTGGTTACGAAACTTCGCTTTCAAGAATGGTTTGCATGAAATTTTCATTAAAGGGATTGAAGGTTTGTTGGCAATTCTGTTGTTTTTCCAGGCATTACATATGTGGCATTTTGTTTTTCGGCAAGCGATTATTCGATTTTTATTGTAAAACTTCATAACTTGTGGCAAGCAAAGTTATTAAACTTCTATTGCTGTTCAAAACAACTTAGTTTCAAAAGCTTTCTGCTCCTTTTTTAATACTTCCTTGTAACTAATTTCGCCTGCCGGTGGTGAGTTACGCGCTATACCTGGAAAAAGTTGTTTGATCTCATAATAGTTTTCTTGCGGATGTAGGCCCAATGTTTCGGTCAGATATATATCCTATGATATGGGCTTTCCCCTCAGTGGTGATGTGTTGCGCATTCTATTAGTTATGGCCAGTCCTTAGATTACTATGAATGTTTGAAAAATGAAACACTCGGTTTCTTGATGGTTGTGCTATCTCGTAATTTATTAGGCCTACGTCATTCTAAGATGACTGTAGAATAACGCAGTTAACCTTCCATAAAATTTTTGTAGATTAAGTTATATGAACAATTTACTAACTTTTCCATGATTATTACGTTTTTACTTCGCACTTGATCCCAGAGTGATTCCATGCGTAATCAATGATTCGTAGAAAAAGCAAAAACAGTGGACGACGACGACATTACACATAACGCAGTAATGCTTGAATTGCGTGCGATTGCTAATACAAAAAAAGTTTTGTAATGTAGCCAAGACTGTTTTATTTTGCAACCATGAACCGTTGCGAACTATTTTCAAGCTTTGTGACATTGTTATGAAGGAGACCGGAGGGGAATATTTTTATGTAAAACACTGATCAGTAGCATTACCAAAGCTAGTTCAAAACATTCAATATACTCCATTAATTTGCACATATGTCTGGCTGTTGTCCAGCCAAAAATGAATCGATTTACATTCTGCTGTACCAACACGAGGAAGGAGCTTCGTGACATTAAATGATTAAACTTTGGGCTATAAATTGTTTATTGCATTGGTCATTGGTTACTTTATTATGTAAAAGTCGGTTTACGCAGCGTTGGTGGTATACACACTAAATTTTATTACAATAGATATAATATGCATTGTATTTGAGTATTAGAGATTTAATGCTAACGTAAACTTAGTGAAATTTGCAACTTGTTCCAAAATTATAGCCCTTAGTTTTACGGTCAAAAATGTAAACCTGTCTTTATTTTTAAAAAGCAAAGTTTGTGATTACTGCACTGCTTTTGCCTTATTATATTTCATTACGTTGGTAACTGCCATGGCTACTGTAATACATACTATAATAAAAATACATACCTATTATATATGTATTGTGTGCAACTTTGTAATTTGTATAGTGCTATATTTTGCGCAATTGAAATTATTTATCATAGTTTAAAAAAAAATATAGAGGATTTATAAGCGTTACCATTTTAACGAATAATTTACAATATGTGCACTTTGCAGTTGCCAAAGTCACAGTACACGATCTGCCTTCATCTCTTCAAGAAGCTGGAACTAATATCAGTCCATTCAGTCTCAAAGACAGAAGACTTCTTGAAAGATTTTTTGGAACAGCGATGGAGCAGTTTTTGGTGGAGGTGAACAGTGGTTTGTTGTGAGTTAGGATCTAACAAACAAGATTTTGTATTTTCATTGTGGCAGTGAAGCCCTGTTCGTTTGCCCATATCCGAAAGCGATTCAACAACCAAATGGCAGCCTTAAATAAATTCACAATGACGCCACTTCTGAAAAAGAAAAATCACGCAAACGAGGGGGAACAAATGTCATTAATAGCGATCAAGAGGAGGATGGAAGTTATCAAAAAATTTCCTGGTGACGAACGCACTGCAAAGACTTTAGAAAAGTACCCATCATACAAGTTGAAAGAAAAGTTAAGTGTGATTTTAACTGATATTTCATTAACTTAAGCATAAAATTTAAACAACAGGCTCTGCTTTTTGTCATTAGTAAACATAAGATACAAAATCGTTTCAACGTTATTGTTGTAACGTTTTCTCTATTTTTGCAGTGCATAACCGACATTGCTACATTCTTTGGATACTACTCTAAAGAAAAGATGGTGAACAAGTGCCGGTTGCGATTTTGCAATTTCATCGAGGGAAGGTCATTGTGCTGTGAAACAGGGTGTGTATGCCAAATGGAATTTTCCAAAGTTATGAACCAACTAGAAGCAGTTTCTTCTCCTAAAGAGCTATCTACTGTCATCAAGCTTATGAATGATGGAAGCGTAAAGCTCGTTAAAGATCGAAAACAGCCACATAATTTGTGTGCAGGTACTTAATCAGATCCGGGACCTGGATCAGTTGTTGTTGACCAATTGCAATTTGTTGATTTAGGAAGATCTGAAATTTTTTGTGTCTATTATCTCTGCTTTGTGTGCATTTTATCCTGGATTTAGCATATCCTGCTGCAGGTAAAAAGTTGTGGGGCGATCGCAAAAATTGGTTACTTTTTCAGTTTTCAATTTTCCAACGTTGTGTGAATATGGGTCATGTAGCCTAATTACATTTTATTTCTAATTATGAATTCTCAAAGTTTTATTTCTTGTCCGAATGTCTTTACTTATTGTATCATATGCAATATACGGTTTTATTACATTAACCAAAATAATCATTTTAAATAATAATAATTTCGCTTGAATGTTTACATTACAGTATTTCGAAACGAGGAGTGTTTGTTTGCCTTCTTTAAGTTTATTGTAAAAACTTTATCATTGTTGCATTTGTATATAATTTGTATTTGTCTATATGCCATTTCCGTTAGTTTCGTTCTTGTAGCTTGTGGTAGACGGCATCAAGCCGATTGTGAAATTTGAAAGTAATCGCTTTTTCTTTTCTTTGACTTTTTTGGAAGGATACATAATTAAAATTTTGTCAGACTGGTAATTATGCATTTTGGTCACGTGATGTTCAAGTGCGACATTTCAATTGGCATGGATTAAGCCAAGAAAACCCCAGGCTGGTCTAGGTTCTATATGGGCGAGTATTGAGCCAGGTTTACATTAACTATGACGCTCGATGCTGAATATGGGGATATTCATAACCAAACACGATTGGAAAGGATTTAGTCGTTTCAGACTAGCATTTAGCCGCAAGAAGGACTGTATTTATCCAGCTGGTAGTGGCTAAATACCGGGATATTCATAACCACTTTTTTGGGAACGCATTCAGTCACTTTTTTTCCTGTGTATGATTGGGCGAATATGTAAATTTACAAATGCTTGAACATTGTTTTGATTCCTAGAAAAAATGCATTATTTTAGCTATTGTTGGTGTCTTACTACTTTAGTTGTCCTTGATGATAGGAATGCAAAATAGTTTCATATTCCTAGTAAAATATGAACCACATTTATCTGATAAGGCTCGTTGGTCTGAAGTGTCCTGGAAAATTCATGAAATATGGTATACCTAGCTGTATACACTGTATTGTCAAACGAGCAAATCGTAATAGAAAATAGTTTGTTATAAAACAAAAAAAGTCTGTGGTTAGTTCAAGTTGATTACTTTGGTAAAAATTATATCGTATTTGAAAATTAATCTTTTTGTATAATCACCAGTTCTCCAGCACGGATCACAGAAAAATGCAAGGTAATCCAGTCTCTTTTGAGCTTTCGTGCTGCTAGATGTGTGATGATTAGCCTAATTATTTATGATAATTATGGTTTCATATACTCTTATTAACATGTGTTACAATTACAAACACCACTGCATTTTTTCATATTCCGAAATTAACTAGCATTTTAATGTGAACTCTCTCGAAGTATGAGCTGGTAGGCTAAAATTCTGAGCAGCTTGCCAAATATATGACGCTATGTTTTTTATTGCTAGTGTGTTAAGAGTACTGACATAAAACCTTCCGATTTGTTTGCGCTGGTGACATGGTTAAAATCGTCAATTTATTGCTCTATTGAACAATAAAGCCGAATTAATCCGGTCTTGCGATTATTGAACTTAGGAACTGTAAGTGTAATGAGGCGGTACCAACCTAAAGCATCCGTGTGGCAAGTGTCAAAATTCGAAATTTATGCCAACTAGGTAAACAAGATGAAGGCTAACAACATCAATCGCGTTGTCAAGCATTCAATAATTTAATCAATAATATTGCCTCTTACAGCTTTTGACAGAGTTCTGCTTAGGTACAGAGTTCCACTACGGCCAATCGCGCTCTCTTTGCTAATTGCGTCGTAAATAGACAAGCTACAAGCGTACTCATCAATTGCTGTCCGATGTTTACCTCCGCTTATCTGGCGACCTTTTATGATTTGGTTGTGAAAGCTACACGTGATCTCGGACACGCTATATCCACTTGTCTTTCTAAACCACCCTTACCATTTTAAGATCATTTTCTTTGCCGCAACGAGAGTACCGGTACTTCAGTCTATACTCCCATTACATAATGGGCTAATGGCTATACTTTACTGGTAGTCAAATGGCAATCATTCTTGCTGATAAACTAATACTTTTCTCTCGCTAGTCAGTATAGTTTAATATAACGCCGCAACTGTTTATAGTTTAACCTTACATTAGCTTAACACCTCAATTGGCTATCGTCTACTCTAGCGCAAGATGAAGTAAAGCCTTTCTTAGCATCGCTCGCATTAGCGCTGTGGTAAGCCGCTTTTTCCCCAGCAGAATAAAAATCAATTACTCGGTCGATACAATTTACTTGATAACGAGTATATCACAGGTAGTTCACATTATAGGTAGATAGGATTCGCATTTCATCCTTATAAATAATTATACCTTGAGAGTCCGTTAGTGGCGCTAATACCGTGTGCTATAGCAATTACTGTGGTATATGCATGTTAGCTGCGCTAGAAAATACAGTGCTGCACTAGGCCTACTGAGCTATTAAGCTACAGCAAGCCTTACGGGTTTGGTCGTTGCACTGACGCGAGGCACGTTGTTTTGACATGTCAGGCTGATTTCAGGCTATATTTTCTTCAGTTGAAGTTATCTTTTTACCGTCACCTTTTATGGCCGTAGTACCATGGCCTGTTGGCTGTCGTTGTCACCACTGAGCACTAAGGCAAATCGGATCTAGTATGCAAGTGCACAACCACAGGATGCCTTTGCATACTAGACCCCAACTACTCAAATTGTGGCGTCATCTGGTTGTGCACTAGACCCACTGTTTTATGCTTAAAACTGCCTTTTGTTAACTATTTTGAACAATAAACCTTTCGTTTTTGGTATAAAGCTTGTAGATTTGTGATGTGATGCTTAGATTTAGCACTGTATATCCTATATAGGCCTAATATCTGTCACACGCAAAAAGTTTGCATTAATAATGTTGGTTGGCTAGTCATCCCTTCACTCGGTCACTTTTTAAATCCATTAGGGCAAAAATTAAGCCATCTGTACACAGATTTTGGTGTCTAGTATACAATTGCACAACCACAGGATGCCTTTTAATACTAGACCCCAGCGACTCACATTGTGCGTCATCTGGTTGAAGTGCACTTGTGCACTAGACCCCAATTTTCAATTGATTTAAAGATGGAATACATCAAACTGTGTACTTTATTGTGTAATTACGTACCTAAGCGTGCACCCCAGCATTTCTGCGCACATGCACTTGTCATTTTTGGTTGCTTGGCACACCCAAGATCTTGCTGAAAACGGAAATACTCTGTAGTCCGGCTGTGATAGAGATAACAGACTAGAAACTGAACGACTGATGTGAATTTTTTCTGAGAAAATGTGTTGACGTGACCCACTTTTCCAAATAAAAGCTGGGTCTATTATACAAGTGCACAACCATAGGATGCCTTTGTATACTAGACCCTACCTACACAAATTATTACATCATCTGGTTGTGCACTTGTATAAAAGACCCGAAAATTGAGTGCACAGAAATTCTCTTTAAGTCATTAAGTGCAAAATTACACACCTAAGTTGCGCCACTGAAGTTAATTAAAAGCGATATAGATTATGAGTGTGCTTAGGCTATGCCCAACTCTGCAGTCTGGTACCACAGTTAGCCTATTTTTACCAGTCCATTGGACTTGCAGTTATGTGGTTGTGACCTGTCAGTATGTGTGCCATACTAAAACGTCCATCAGATATTAGTTTCATGTAACAAAATCTGTTTTAGCTGTTAAGCAGGTGCCTAAGATGGCATATATGGCTCAGGACAATAAGAAAAGTTTAGCCTTCTACAAAAAAAACTAATCTGGCTTTGAACTTTATGCTATTGTAATGCTGAACAATTATAGGATGGAACTTTTAACAAAAGATTTGTTTGTCCATTTATTGAATTGCTTGGAAGTCCCATAAGCAATTAACAAAAGGTTTAGATGTTTTTTGAAAACAGCACTGATTAATTATGCTTTTATATGCTGGTAGCCTATATCTGTATATAGGCATTTTTGCACAACTGAAACTAATACCTAAACTCATATAACTTAGCTGGTAACTAAGTGATTACACTAAACTTCTTGTTCGGGGTGAGGACGAAAAATCAAGCCAGTTGTTACTAACAAGCACCAATGAACAGGAAAAAGTGACAAAGTCAAAAAGGCTTAAAACGTGCCCAAGAGAAATAACATTGATATTTACTGGTAATAACTAAATCTATATAGTAAAACCTTTTTATACCAAATAGTCATATACCTATATAGCAAAAGGCGTTGTAACTCAGTTTAACTTAAGCAGCAATTAACATAAAACTAAACTGAAAGCAGCATGTGTGCTTGTCATTATAATAATCTGTGACAGAATGAATGACCACTGTTTGAAAACAGAGTCACAGCAAAAACACTGAAATTGTGGGAGCGACAAACGAAAAACATCACACAACAAAAATATTAAAAGCCATGTAAAGCAAAGCGGCGACAGAGTCATTTTGTAATTTATTGTATTTGTATGCAGTGCATCATGGCTGGCCACTCTTATGATTTTCCAGCTCAATACAGAAGTTCTTAAATGCCATATAAGCTAATAAATTATATTTCAAGCCTTTTTCTTTTTATATAGAAAGTAATGAGTTGACTTGGTGTGTAATAATGAATTTATCTAATATATTAGAAGGTAATATCTCTATTGAAAATCAAACACATGTATCTCAGTCTCCTGCAAACAACAACAATCGACCGGATTCATTAATTGATCGTACACTTTCAAATGTTAATGCGAAAGGTTCATCTCAATCACCTTATGCTCTTCACAAGGAAGTGAACAAGGAAAACAAAAATGGTAATTAACTAGCACTGAAAATACCAAATTTGAAGGAAAACAAATAGTATTGTTTAGTGAGTAGAATAAATATCAATATATACTGCTAAAGCCAATTTTATGTTTTGTGAAGGACATGTACATATATGAATAGATATTCGTAAATGTTAAAGCTCTGTTGTAACAGGAATATTGAAATTTGATTGTTGCATGCTTTTGTAACTTGGTACTATGTTAAAACTTTTACTGAAAACTATTACAGTAGTATATTGTTAGTCAGTAGTCTGGTACTTGGCTTCAATGTCTGCAGCTAGACATTTAAGTACAAGCTGAAAGTTATGGGTAGACATTGCATGAGCTTTATTGATGCACATGTTGAATTAAGTGGTTGCCCTTTGGGAATCATAACCAGCTGAGCGCAGAGGAAAGGCAGCATCATATCATCACCTGTTTTTTATCTTAAGCATTTTTTGGCTTTAATATTCTAAGTGATTTGTGATTTGATGTGTTAATGTCAATCATTTTTAACTAACTGGGAAATTGAAGCATATAAAATATGCCATAATAGCTGTTTGTCTGCTAAGTATGAAGAAAATTATTGTATTTGTGATGTGCCTGTAGCTATGTTTTAAATGTGTAATGAGATCATGTTAATAGTGAGTCTATACAGGCAAAGCAAAACATTTGTTTTGTACTCAGAACTGCTGACTGCACTCGTGGTTGTGGGTGCCAGTTTTTGCAAACAGAAATGTGGAAGTCGGGGATTAACAGCCTATATCAAAGGATTTTAGGTTATGGTTGATTTAGATTTATTTCTCTTGATTTTGTTGGTGATCTGTCTGCTTGTTTTTATTAAGCAAAGCAGTAAATACCCTTAACTGTTTTTAATAGATGCCTTTTGGCATCCTGGCTCTGTAAAAATGGGTATCCCTAGAAAAGGTTGGATGCTGAACTCTGGCAAATTAAGCTTAATCTGCCAACAGACACAAACAACCATGCTGTTTTTTTAGGTCCAAAAATTCCATTTCCTGCAAATACATCTCTTAATACAACCTCGTATTGCATAGTATGACACAGATTACACCTGTAGCAATGCCACTATCCAGACATCAGTCACATGGGTAACCTCATTGGGCAGTAAAGACCAATCACTAAAAAAACAATGGGTGCCCATTAGGCATCCATTCAGCGCAATGTTGGTTGCCGAATTCAAAATTCGGTTTGCCATGGCACCGAGACACCTACTAAAATGCAAAGTTACTGCAAAGTTAAGTGGCCAAAGAGATAGGCCAATTACAATATTTGAATCAGTTTTATTATGTACAAACAAACTACCACAACAAAGTGTTTATATTACAATGACGCAGTTTTTTATTTAGCCTAATTAAGGTACTCATACATTTGATTTATCCTCACATCATTATTTTAAACCTGCATTTATACTTCGCAGGTGTTGTAAATTCTCCATTGACATCTTCACCATCAGCACCAAGCAAATCCTTTTCCTTGTACTCAGGTACATCCCTTGTTAGTCTCCGTGCACCATACGCTCAGCCAGTTTTAGATGCATCTAAAGTTCAGAAACCGAAGACATCTGTCGATGAAAGAATAGCTTCTGTTCGTGAAAGACGGTTACAACAACAGCAAATGCATGGTAAGATTATAAGTCAAGTTTTTGTCTTGCCACCTTTTACTAGCAAATACATATTTTATGCATACCCATTGAAGGGTTGTTAAATTTGACTCGCCAGTCATAGAATACTTTGTGATATTTTGGTTGTTTAACAGATAATGCTCAAAACTATGAATGATGTGTTTTGTAGTGATCACTTACAAGTTTTGGCTTACTTAGCGACTTTTGTCATCTGCAAGACTGCAGCGTATTGTATTTGTTGCTGTTGCATTTCATCTTGTAGTATCTGAAGTGCTAAAGGTTTTATTTCTTAAGTATAATTTATATACAGTATTAAATATGGAAAAGATTAATAAGGCAAAAAAATTTTCATCTTGTAAACTTTAACTTTTTAATATATTTTTAGGAAGTATTCTCCTGCGTTATGGAGAAATAGGTTTGTATTCACACCTAATAACAATGCTGTTTTCAGCTCATTACCCCACTGTTTTCTATATAGAGTATATTTCCATAAAGCATGCTTTAAATTTTGTAACATGTATGATCTATCGATACCTTCTGAGTTGTTGATACTGCTGAATGCTATTTATCTTCGATGTGTAACTTTTTCCTTGTTTTCATGCATATGAAGTAAGTAAGCTTCAAATGATGCTCATTATTGATAAATGAATTGCATGGATTGTCTTGGGCTAAGTTTTAAAATCTTTAACCAATGAAAACAGTTAACTAGGTATGTTTGTAAGAAATCTAAGTAGTTAGTTGGATTTTAGACTAAAAAGCTCAGTATGAAAAAAGCTCATATATCAAATTCACTAAAGGAACTCCAAATCAACCAACTTTATTCCAGAAACATTTTTTGTGAATTATAGTTAATGTAGTGAAATTGGAAAATAACGATAATTTAGCACTAGGTTGCAGCTGTCTTTTTGGTGCTGGTAATTACCTTGTCAAATGTAGCTAGCGCAAACAATTTGTTGGAAATTAGAGATCAAAAATATGAATTGCCACCATTGTGGATCCACAACATAGGCACCTACTTCTGAAATATATTTGGGTTGAGTTAGCAAAATCTTACAAATTAGAATTGAGTTAGTGACCATGTTTAAAATAGACTCTTTACATGTCAAATGCAAGAATTTAACTGTCATTTTTTACACCTCACCACACTAAAGTCAAAGATAACAGCCTGACTGTAGGCTAAGTTTTCAAATGACTTTTTAAAATAGCAGTTACCCAGCTCTAGTGGCATATCACCAAGGATTGCTATTAATCTTAAAATAATCATGATACCACCACTGAAATATCCCTTGGTAACTTTAAAAATTTCGGTGTCTTTTCTTGAAAGAAATTGAAAGCCTTTTTATACTGACATCTCAGGCCCCTATGGCAAGTGTCTATGATCCAGACTGTATAATTAATAATTCACTGCTCAACAATTTTTTTTTTTTTTTTGTTGCATGAGATTTTTTAACTGATTCTACACAATTTTGGGATGCTGATTTCAAATCTGCAATCAGTTTCTTTATGCATGCTCTAGTTTTCATGCAATCGACAATTTAAATTTTTTCGTTTCTGGCGCATATTTAGTTTGCGTTGTCTGTATGGTACATACAGACAACGTACATTATGGTACATTATTGCATATGGTACATTTCAGATAGAATCTTTCAGCTCTTTTAAGTTGTAGCCTACTGCTGTTTAAGGGCGTTTGAAGAAGTTAGGCATTTTGATAATAGTGAGGTATTGCGGATAGATGCTGTAGGATAGGCTATAAGCTCTATTTTACACTCGTCTGCAGGTAGCCTTAATTAGAACCATGGTTTTTTATTTTTTTTGGTTGTATGTGGTAAACCTCTGTTCCACAGTTAAGCACATATATTTTTCAGATTTGGTCATGGCTTCTTCTAGTAGACGTAAATGCAAAAATAAACCTGATTCATTTTGTTATATCTGTGGTGTGTACACGCTTCCTCGTCAAAGACGAAATATAACATCGTTTGTGAAGCGTGCCTACAGAGCTTACTTTGGCATCCATCTTGGTGATCAAGATAAGAGATGGTCTCCACATATTGTGTGCCATAACTGCGAAGAAATGCTCAGAGATTGGACAAAAGGAAAGCGGAAGAGTCTGCCTTTTGGCATTCCAATGGTGTGGCGTGAACCCCAAGATCACACGACTGACTGCTACTTTTGCATGGTAAATATAAAAGGTGTTGGCAGGAAGAGCCGACAAATGCTTTCTTATCCAAGTATACCATCAGCTATACGACCTGTTCCGCACTCTGATAGATTCCCTCCTCCAGTCTTTAGTGGTTTTACATTTTCTGAAGATGAGGAAACTGAATCGGAAAGGGAAGAGGTTATGGAAATGGAGTATAAAAGAACAGATACAGAATCTGAACACTCTTCTTGTGAAACCAGAGTAGCTGTTCAGCAGTTTAATCAATCAGAACTGAATGACTTAGTACGTGATTTAGATTTGCCCAAGCAAGCAGCTGAGCTCTTAGCCTCCAGACTCAAGGAAAAACAGGTTCTAGATCAATCTGTAAAGGTATCCTTTTTTCGAAAAAGAGAAGAACTCTTTCTTCCCTATTTTTCAGAGGAAAATAAGCTGGTATACTGCAACGATATACCTGGTCTTCTCGAACAACTGGGTATCTCCTCGTATGATCCAGGAGAATGGCGATTGTTTTTGGACAGTTCCAAGCGCAGCCTCAAGTGTGTCCTTTTACACAATGGAAATGGTTATGGAGCTGTTCCAGTTGGTCACTCCACTGTCTTGAAGGAACGGCATGATGACATCAGAATTGTTATGGATTTGCTCAGATATCATGAGCACAACTGGATCATTTGTGTTGACCTCAAAATGGTTAGTTTTCTGCTAGGTCAGCAAAGACGATACACTAAATTTCCATGTTATCTATGCATGTGGGACAGCAGAGCACGTGAAAAACATTGGACACAGAAGGAGTGGCCCTTACTTGAAACATTTCAAGCTGGCATGCCTAATGTAACACACAACCCAATCGTAAGCAGAGACAAAATTGTTTTTCCGCCCCTGCACATCAAACTAGGTCTCATGAAACAGTTTGTTAAAGCTCTAAATCCTGACAATGAATCCTTTCATCATCTTCTTCATACTTTCCCTGCTTTGTCATATGATAAAATTAAAGCAGGAGTGTTTGATGGACCACAGATACGTACACTTATTCGTGACAAAAACTTCATTCAGAAAATGAATGTCAAGGAGAAAGCTGCATGGCTATCTTTTGTAGATGTAATAAAAAACTTCCTTGGCAACAGAAAGGCCCCAAACTATGAAACACTTGTATCCAAGATGCTCTCAGGGTTTCGTGATTTAGGATGCAACATGAGCATAAAAGTACATTTCCTGTACAGCCACCTGGACAAATTCCCTGAAAACCTTGGAGCTGTCAGTGATGAACAAGGAGAGCGTTTCCACCAGGATCTCATGACAGTGGAAGAACGCTACCAAGGTCGGTGGGATCGACATATGTTGGCGGATTATTGTTGGGGCATCAAACGTGACTGTCCTCAAAAAGCGCACAAACGCAGAAGTTATAAGAGGAAATTTTTTCCGGGGTTGTAGAGTAATTCAATTTTTTACATCTTGTCATCGATAGCTTTGAGTTAATACTGTAGGTTGCCATCATTCTTTTCAATGTCATTTTGCAAAAAAAAACTCACTTATTGCATGTATTTTACCAGCAAAAATGTTCTTTATTACATTTTTTCAAAAATTTGGTGCCTAATTGTCTGGAAATACAATTTCTAGTGGTAACACAATGATTTCTGGGAACTTATTTTTGTTTTGAGGTTGGTTATTCGACTATAAGCAAGAACGTCATTTGACAAATCAAGTAATTTTTCAGAAAATTAGAATTTAGTAAGGATAAAATTAAAAATCTCAATTTGCAAAAAAACTAGACCTTGCAGAAAAAAACTAAGGTCAGATTCGGATTCAGCGCCCCCAAAATAGGTAAGAACAAGTGTTGGTAGAAATGCAACAAAATTTTTGTTGACCAGTGTAATACATAAGACAGATTGTACATTGTTTATTTTGTTTATGGTTATTCTCATAAAAAGTTGATTTTTAGATACAGTGAGTTACACAATTTAATTAGGATGATATATACATTGTTCTTTCCAGCTATCCTGGAGTTAGTTTTATCTAACCCACTTGATTTGGTATCTTATTAAAAAGACTTTCTGATATAAAGTGAAATATACAGTTATTTGGTCCCCTATTGTTCATTTTCTTGTGTTTTTAAAATACACTTTTGGAACATGTTTTATTCGTTGATTAGTATTATCATGGCAATTATATATTTCTAATACAGTATTTACATATAATACTTGTATTGTGAAGAGAATGTTTTAACCAAATGTCTGCTCTGTTTAATGTGCATGTTTTCACAATCGAACTTATTATCTTCCTCGAAAACTAAAACAGCATGACATGGTTGGCCCAAAAATAAGTCCATTTTTGGATTTGGTCACAATTTTTACGATTTTTTCGAAAGCTTATGTCCAATTTTTCTCAGTCTGAAGATAATGATTTTGATACCATTATAACCAGAGATTTTTTATATCTATATATATACACTTTAACGTAGTTTTTTTTTAAGTTTTGTCATGCTCTGATGCATGAATTACCATACTGTATGTTATAACCTTCCATTCATGCATTTTTTGAATGTAGTTTGTTACAGGACACATACCATGCACAGTGACCTATAATATGATAACTCCTTTACTTCAAAAGTACATAAAGCATGCTTGCATCATGTTACACATAGTAGGTCTGCTATGATTGCATGACAGTGTATCTGTCAAAAATAATCAGTAATGCATTTTTGATATACTGTACAATATGCTTAAACAGATGATAAGGCTAGTCAACGTCGCGCACTGGCAGAGGCTTCACAAGCAAAATGGGAACAAAGCCAAGAAGAGAAGAGACTTAAAATGGAAGAGAATAAAGATAAAGAAGGTCATAGAAGGAAGGAAGTTGAAGAAAGAAAAAATAAGCAGCTTATGGAAGACAAAGTAGGATGATATGTTTGAAATTCTTGTGATACATTCCATAATATTCCTATGATAATTAATTAATTAATTGATACACGAATACTGTATTCCTATTGAAGTAATGTTTTCTTTTTCATTTTTAATCATTTTAACAAAGCAGTGAGTTGTTATTGTTCAGTGGTAAGGAACAGACTCCCTTGAATATTTTAATTTTATAGAATTCTGTAAAAGAAAAAATTTACTTGAATTTAAAAACCAATTAATGACATGTAATTGAGTTTGAATGTGATGAGGTTGATTTTTAATAGTAGTACTTAGGTGTTTGTATTCTTATGAAAATAACTATGCTGGTATGTGGAAGTATATCAGTGTTTTTCTTCTTCAGAAACATGCTGAGGCGATTGTAGCTCGTACAGATCAGCAGGCACAAGTTGTATTGAGACAAAAACGCAATGCATCAGCCGATAGAACAAAACGATGGTCTTGGGGTGCAGGTATTGAAAGCTTTGAAGCAACATGATATGTTTTTTCCTGGTTCATTTTTTTGCTGTATCCCACATTTTTTTGCAGTATTAATGTGCTAATATTTTGTGAGACTAACATGGCAGAGAGAGTATTTCTTTACTATATAAATCTATAGTTCAGTGAAATGTACTCTAAACCTTCCAACTGATGTTTAAGTTTGCTCTCTTATAAACTCCTTTCCCCAAAAAAAAACTTATCTTGGGAATATCAGGTCAGAAATTACCAATGCAGGACATGTTAATAACACTTCGCTTGTAAACTATGGTTGCAACATAAATATGTTTCTGGTTTGCAATAATGGTACATGAAAGGTTGTTGTATATAATAACTGAAACTCTGGAAGTCATTGGTACTAATACTAGTATTACTCATTTTCTTGTTTTAAAAGTACTTGATGTTAGTTTGTTAGTCAGTTTTGACGCAGATACATTGCGTAAATTGTTGTGTAGGTGCATGCAGATTGCAGACACAGCTTTCTGATAACAATTTTTCAACACTAATGACCTCTTATTGATTTCTGTGCATGTTACTTTACATTTTTACAAGGCTATGCTGGATCAGGTTCGGGCGGCCAGTTCGATATATCATCATCATTTTCATACTCCGATTCAACACGTGTGACAAAGCGAACTCCGTCCAATGGTAATAAGGACATTTTAACAATGCTATAGATTTCTATTCAAGATCAGTTGAATGATTCAAATTTGGCATCATAGCGAAGTTAGCTTGAAACTTCACCAATCATATTCTAATTTGCTTTTTATTACATCATATTGAACATAGAAAAAATGAGATTACTGTTCTATCTTGCAGTAAATGCATAAAACGGTCCAAGCTAGCTTGCTTGAAACTAGAAGTACATATGTATGATAATTGAGAAATGAAAACACGCATCAGTAGCTTATATTCTATCCCTTTAATTAAAATTTGTTGTGTAGTACTTTGTGACTTCTGTGGTGTAACAATGGCTACAAAGTTTATTTTTGACTCAATAATGAAAGTCACCCAATAGCTTATTCTGTTTTCAAAACACCACTTTATATTGCAGTCAAATTAAACCAATGGTTCCCAAACTCGTATTGTTAAATATTATATATAGCGCTTTAAAAACTTATGTTAAAATCGTTTTTAAAACCCTTTAAATGTTTTCATTTCATCAATAAAAATTCAAAAAGAACATTTAAAATTTTATGGAATTTGTCACATGCATCAGTATTTGTGACAACAAAATATAATCATGACATAATCTAAAAAACTTTCATTTCGTTGATTCTCTGCTACGCTTGAAAATTTGTCAATTTGGAGTTTTTTGTTATCATTACGTTCCATGATACTTGCGTTATATTATAATCCAACTGGGAGCTTCTAATCCCAAATTTTGGCATGCAAATCGTTACAATACAAAATCACCAATTTCGTCTTCAAAACTTTTTATTCTGCTATAATCGAAAAAATGCTCATTGGTGGTTACAGCAATGTATTTTTAGTGTAGTTTGTATACATAACTTTAGAACCTGATAGAAAATTTCCTTTAATTGTTAACTTTATTGCGCACTTTGGGAACCACTAAATTAAATACAATGGTTATCACTTTTATATTGCACCTAGTTAGTGTTTTTTCAAAAGATATGGAACTACTTTGCTTGTTGTTCACTTCTTGTCATTTCTACATCTGAAGACCGCTTTACTGCTTACGTTTTTACATGAGCTCCTTTTTTGCATGAAGTTATTTCTCATAATATTTTTGCATGATTGTTACTAACAGATGCTCAAAAGTCTCGGCCGTTGTCAATGGAGTTTAGTTCAGTTTATTTGAGGCATGGTGAGTGCTATTGCATGTGCATTAACATCAAATTAATGTTCACAGCTTTATTTAATATTTAAGGGACAGTAATTAATCTATCTGCAAAAATTTTTCTTCGTCAAACTTCATTTATCACATTGTTTTGAAAAAAAGATAAAAAAATTTTGCACTACTTTAATTTAGTTTCTTAAAAAAAGCTTATCTTTAAAAGGATGTGAGCATTTTGAGACATTTTATAGCTAAAGCGCTTGTATTGTGATGTGGCTTTTCTGTGATTTAGGGGAGGGTAAAGGTGATACACAGCTAAACTCTGCTATTGGAACTTCAGCCTCTGGTTTGTAGTTGTGCAAATACCCATAGTTGAACATACTCTAATATATTATACATAATTTTATGTATTACACATAATATTATGCACATAATTTTATGTATTACAGTTAGAAACATAGTGTTAACATTTATCGATAGAAAAACCAATGTGATCCTTAAAATGTTTGTCATGTATGTTGATTAGTGATAGTTTTGCATTTGAATTTGGTAAAAATTGATTTGATGCTTGTACAGTAGTTGTTGTACTAAACAGCTTATATTGCTTTTGATTATTTATTTGATTTAGTGAATTATTTTGTAACACAGTGTTTGAATTTAAACTGTGTTCAATTCGTATGCAAACCATTCTTTGACGAAGTACAAGTTAAATGAATTTATTACAAAATTTGTATATATTAATATTTATTGTTAAAGGTTCCCCAGCTACCAACAGGAGCTCAACCATTGATAGTAAATTTTCTAAAAGCCCTCTGGTGATGAGCACACAACACATGGCATTTGCATCTGCTTTAAGGTCATATGAATCCCCACCACATAACACAAGCAAAAATAATGGTAAAACTTTCCATCAATTCGTTTGATATCATCATAGGTTTACTAATTGTATTAACATGATTGTATATCGACTACTGGTTGGTCATTATTACTACTATTTTGTTTAAATATTGCAAGCTAAGCGAAAGCAACAGAACTGGATATATAATATAAACTTTAAATGGGTGCATTTATAGCTAAAGTACTTTCAGTCAGAATCTCAACCATTGGCTATCATAAAGTAACTTAGAATTGTCAACTATCGTAACATGGAGAATGTGTAAAGTTAACAAGTTAATGTCTGGATTACTGACATATTTTGCTAGAGATGTGTTTGCATGGCACCCCGTGGTTTAAAGAAGCATTTCAGGTCCCCATTGTGTACTTCTTAACATATTCACTGCATGCCTACTAAAGTGTATATAGTACATATATAGCATGTTTTTCATGCAAGTTCCTTTTCCGCATAAAATGTCCAGTGCAGCCTAGGCGAGCCAGGTCTGTGGACATCAAATCCAAAACTCACAAGTCAAGTAATGATTCTGTGGCAACTCGCACAAAACCTGCGAAGACTATGGAAGCAAATGCAGCTACCACATCAAGAGGTCGTTCGCCAGGCTTAAGCCGCCAATCAAAGAAAGGTCTGTTGCTGTGTAAAGCTGGATCTGTAAATCCCAGCACATTAGAGAAGCATCGACATTTATTGCATGGGATTCCAGTTCAACAATAGCATGCACATTTTAGTTTGCATCTGCATCCTTGTCATTACAATTGATTGCAGAAATAGAGATGGTGTCAGTTTTACTTACAATCTCGAGCTCAATGCTAATGCATAGGAGAGATACAAAACAGCATGATAGATAAGCGTAGAAGTACATGTTGTTGATCATTGGTCATATTCATGGTCATCGTAGTACTTAGGAATCAACAAAAACTTTTCCATTGTTATCCACATTCTGCACATTAAAAACCTTTTGTCTTCCTTGAAATTCTCTTCAAGTCCCTTTAGAAACATGATGCATATGCCATATTTTGAATACATTTAGTTGTAATATGTGTTCTAAGCTTAAAAGGCTTGCACAACTAACTCCAACTTAAGATGCATGATATGTTTTATGCATATTGGTAGTTATGTTAATCTGTCTTTGTAAATGTTTATATTATTATTGATGTATACACTATACCAGGGGTCGGCAACCTTTTGCACTTAAAGAGACATTTTAACCGATATTCCACAAAATAAAAATCACTGGGAGCCGCAAAACTATTTTCACAATAAAACGAAAACGACACTCTGTAACAAAACTGTCATGTCTCGCATTTATAAAAGCAGTTAATTCAGTAAGATTTAATTAATGGGATTTAATTAATGTGATTACTATAATGTGCTCAGTGAGATAAAGATGCGAGTGTTCTTCTGTTTGTTTCTACTGTAGCAATAAAATTAATAAAAGCCGCATCAGAAGGATGAAAGAGCCGCATGCGGCTCCGGAGCAGCAGGTTGCCGACCCCTGCACTATACAGTGTTTATTTCACCATTCAAACCGTCACAGCATTACTACAATTCACACAATTTGGTATCTTCTAAGTTGTTTTCACTTTTTGTTTGCCTGTTTTAAACATCAGTTGAGCACAATAAATTTATCACACAATGGTTGGCATGTTTTAACGAAAATTATTTCCAAACAAAATCTAATTCCAGTTAACACACAGCAGAACCAAGAGTGAACTTTTCAATTGCATGTTTCTGCCAGCGTTTTCGATGTGTAATTTATGGTTGGAGCTTGGAGTTAATGCACTGTGATAGTTTATAATTTTTTGGTTTGCCTGCACAATCTTGGGGGTTAGTTATCTGCTTTTATTTTGTGATATAAATGAACTGCTGTGTTTTGATGGTCACTGATATTCCAGGCAAAACATTTCATATTTTTTGAGTTATTGTTATTGCTTGGCTATGGTATCCTATTAAAGTAACTTAACTAAAAATACCCATTGAGCTTGTTAGTGTGACTTCACACACATGGCACAGCATGTAGTGGTTCATTGCCATATGTTATTGTTTTCGGTGTTAAAGGCAATATCTTTAGATTGCTTTCTGGTTTTGGGATTATGTAACTTAGCGCAATTACTGTTAAGTACCCTACAGTACATAGTTTTATAGGTTTGTTCATATGCTTTGTAGTGCCATTGTAGGTTTGTTTTGGCATTTTTTAAGTTATAATCTAGTGGAAGTTAGCTTTTGGTAGTTTTATTTAAAAATTATGTAGTATCCTGGCATAAAATACAAAAGTATTAAAGTTATCAACTTGATACTCACAAACTTTCCACACATTGACCGTACAGTGTCATAATGATGCAATGATGCAACATTCTCCCCTGACTTGGCTGTTTGATAGCCTATCTACATCATATAAGATTTGGTTTTCAGTTTGCTATTGTTAAAATGCTATAAATGTATAATATTGTCAATTTTTTTGAATGCAATGGATGTGAAAATTCATACAATTTTGTTTCTATAACTGAAAGGTTGACATCCCAGAATAAGATTCGTTTGATGGGTTTCTGAATCTATATTTTTCAAATTGAGATTTAAACATATTATTGTTGTGTAAACTTGCCAAATAATAAATGGTTAGTTGCACCTAAAAATGCTGTTGCATTATTGCGCTCATTTAATTATAGAAACACAGAAGACAATTGTGATAGAATTATGTTGAATGATACAGGTTTTTTGTTTTATATTGGCTAAATTATGCATTTATGTTCTCTAAATTAAGTGCCAAATTTTAATGTTGTCTCAGCTTTTGTTGACAAGTAAATAAAATAGTCATTTTTGCCTTAAACATTTTCTGGTGTTGCATTTTAGGTGATGTGTCTCATTTAACAGAACCTAATTTTATGAATTCTCGCCTACTAGCTCCAACCAAAGCATCTACTGCCAGATCTATCAAACATGACAGTAACGACTCACATCTGTCTTTGAGCTGTAAGTGGCTTGTATGTTGTTTGTTTTATTCTGCATTTTGTACATGTTTACTTTAGTGACCTGTTGTTGAAAGCAGGTTGTTTGATTTTGATTACTTAAATGAAATAAACTTTTTGCTTTTAGCTAGTGGACCTCTACGTAGCCGCAGTTCAGACAGAAAATATCCTACTACAGGTCGTCCATCATCAGTGAGGTGAATTTGAGAAAATAGAATTGACCTAAATAGACATTTGATATTTTACGTGCAAATTGCTTATTCTCAGTGTCCAATAGAAACAACAACGATTTCACTTGCAACCAGAACAGGACTAGAACTTGAAATAGTTTTGAACTGTCCTCAATAAAACTGCAAAATAGTTTCGTTTTTTCATTTTGACGTTTATTTTTTCATCTTGGTTCTAATTGCTAATGGTGATCAATGTGTTAAGGACACAATTACACTACAAACTTCTCTCTTTTTTCAATACAAGTATAGGCCTGTTAATGGCATAGTCTCAATTAGTTTTGATTAGTCTTAGTCATAGTCCCAATCTAATTCTGACAGGTCTGACACAAGCAGCACTTCATCAACATATTCATCACCGCGTGGGCTGAATGAACGTAAAAGTAAGCCAAGAACTGCACGAGCACCCTCCCCATCTTTAAACAAAACGCGGCCCAGTCAACGTGCACCTTCACCAGCCCTGGCTAGTAGTAAACGTTCTCCCAAGGCTGCTGGGGATTCACCTAAGCTAAAGTTAGTCGCAGTGTCATTATGATTTAAAATTATATAATATCAACAATTTTAATTGTTTTGTTCAAATTCAAGTAAAGGCTCAAGGCTGGTATTTTGTACATCAATAACTGTTTGAAAAAACTCTTCTGAAAACGATCAAGTAAAGTTTTATCATCTAGCTTGAAAACAATTTTCTTGATTTCTGTCGTATGCTATTTTTTTCTTTAAAACATAAATTCATTAAAAAAAAACAATGTTTTTTTATCTCAAAGGCCACTGTCTCCTGCTACAAATCGCACTCCAGAATCAAAAGAGACTCCAAAAAGAAGACCATCACCTGCCAGACGTTCATCTCCATCACCTGTTTCAATCAGTAGAAACACTTCTATTAGAAGTACAATAGACATTTTTTCCTCGGTCTATATATATTTTTTATAATTAAAAAACTTCAGTGTTTTCCTACGTGTTTAATATCATTAAACAATATCTTCATCTGTAGATCATCAGCAATTAAACAAGTCAACACCACCACCAATAAAGCCAAGTCTAAGACCAAGCCCAGCTTCTAGTTTGAAATCAGAAACAGCCAAGTCAGGTGACAAAAAGAAAAATCAAACCAAAACCTCTAAAGAAAAGAAGGTCGAAAGCAAACCAAACAAATCAGGTACACAATCTGGTAATAAACATAGTAATTTGGGGTTAAGTATCGTATTTGATATGCTAATTATTATCATGTGAGGTAGAGAAAAATTATCAATTTTAGTGTGCTTGAAAATTAGATTGTAAATGGCTTGCAATTTTTGTTCTTTTTTGCATTCAATTTTCATTGTAACATCTTTTTAAAATTGTTTGCATTCAGTTAAATTAATTGAAGTGAAAAGAAATGAAGAAAAACATCATGTTGAGACGAATAAAGAGAAACCATCAGCAACCGTTGAAATTGTTGACGTTGGTGCTAGTGATGGTGTGATTGTCACCTCTAGCGAAGAAATGAACGTCACTATTACTGTTCAATCACATGATGAAGATAAATTGACTCAAGTTGTGGAAATTGAAACAAACAGTAAGGATCAGTCTGATAAACAAGACACACCAAATAGTATTGATGAAGTACACACAACAAATGGAATGCCGATTGTTGAACTAACTTATGAAAACAAGGTTAGATATCACAAATTCTGCTTTAAAAAGTATTTTCTTCGTTTCAGATCTGCTAAGCTATTCTAAGCATATGTAAGGGTTTCTTTTACTTTTATACGGTTAACTAATTTCTAAATGCAGATGTACTGACTGCTGAGGTTGGATAGTGACTAAAACCTTTGTTATGGTATTGATTTTCTTCATGTGTAAAGAATTATAAAATTTTGATAGAGAGCGATTTCATTAATAGACGCGAATAAAATTTAATTTTTTGTTTAGGCCAAACAAGAGGAACCTGAGCAACATTTATCATCAACCTTGGAAGTTGACATCATAGAAAAAACTATGCAAAAAGTGGAAGTTACTGAAAACAAGTTCAATGATCAAAATAAGGAAATTGATCTTGATTTGAACTTACAGGATGAAATAAATTTCGCACTTTCATCCACGCAAGATAGTGAAGTAAACTCAAAAAGTGCATCTAGCACTAAAGAACATGATATTGAAAATATTGAGACATCAAGTGATTTATCAAAAGACACTGAAAACGCTGAAGATAATGTTGGGTTGGAGAGACCAGTACATTATGCAAGTCTGGTTGAGGATCAGGATTTTGAGCAAATGACTGAAGTGAAAGCATCAGAGATCAGTGAAAAAGTGATCATTGAAGCCAAGCAAGAGCTGAGGGAAGAATTCCTGGAAGTGGGCAAAGAAGAAAATCCAAACCCTGAAGTTTATCTTGTGGATAACGATGAAACCGCAGAAAAGGTAAATAATAGATGTTTAGTGTGACAGTACAAGTCATTTTTGTGTTGTTTTTCAAACTACTGTTATTAAATATGTGGTATGCATGTTACATAGTAGTTCGTAGAATTTAGTCTCATGCTCTTTTTCAGGAGGCAGAGACTGCAAACGAAGAAGTTACAAATCCTGCAGAAACTAAGATAAGACCGGAAACTTCAGATGAAAGTTTCAAAGTTTCAGATGAAGAAACTGTTGAAGTGAAACATGAGCAGTTTGATTCTCCAGTTGTGAACGCCAATGAGGTACGTACTGCTGGTACTTTGCTATAAACAAGACATTTTTATAATTGCTGTCTTGTTTTATCCAGAGCAGGGCACGAGCGTGGTCGTTTTTACGAGCGGTCGTGTAAGCAATTCTCATTTGCAGGAAATTGAGTGCATTTGCACGTGCGCTCTCATTTTTTCGGTTTTCCGCGCGCTTGTTTACTTAGGAGAAAGACTATAGCAGGGGTGGCCAGACCTGCTTCATGCTCGAGCCGCATATAACAAATTCCAGTTCTAAAAGAGCCACAACACAAACACAATAAAAAACACGAATTTGTTCACTCACAACGAAGTGTAGCTATTGATAACCACTAGTGCTGTGTGGTGATACTGTGAGTCTCCACCTGGGCTTCACCAACTAACTCTTGTTGCAATTATTAGTATAACAGTAACCAAGACTTAAAACTAGGTCAGCCCTGACATACAGATTCAATCTGACAGTTTACTTAACTACAGTGTACAAGTTCGCACACTTCTGTAGAATAATGTACTTTTTGGAGTGTAATTTGATTATTACTAACAATGAGTCCATTGTTTCTACGTTTGATAGAACGCACTGTTTCATAATCTGATCAAACAACTCTTCTAGACCGGGAAAATGCATGTCTAATTCAACAATGCTAATTCATTAAAGAGCCGCATGCGGCTCGAGAGCCGCAGTTTGACCACCCCTGGACTATAGACTATAGAGCAGGGGTGGCCAAACTGCGGCTCTTTGAGCCTTTGATTGCGGCTCTTTAATGAATTACCATTGTTGAATTAGACATGCATTTTCCCGGTCTAGACGAGTTGTTTGATCAGATTATGAAACAGTGCGTTCTATCACATGTAGTAACAATGGACTCATCGTTAGTAATAATCAAATTACACTCCAAAAAGTACATTATTCTACAGAAGTGTGCTAACTTGTACACTGTAGTTAAGTAAACTGTCAGATTGAAGCTGTACGTCAGGGCTGACCTAGTTTTAAGTCTTGGTTACGGTTATACTAATAATTGCAAAAAGAGTTGGTGAAGCCCAGGTGGAGACTCACAGTATCACCACGCAGCACTAATGTTTATCAATAGCTACACTTCGTTATGAGTGAATAAATTCGTGTTTTTTATTGTGTTTGTGTTGTGGCTCTTTTAAAACTGGAATTTGTTATATGCGGCTCGAGCATGAAGCAGGTCTGGCCACCCCTGTATAGAGTATAGACTATAGAAAGACTAGATCGTAGAGCACATTGTCAATAGAATGTTTTCTTTTCAAGTGGCCACAAGAAACAATGACAACAGACAATAAGATGAAAAGATTTAAATCCGCTTTTTAAGCTGATATTATTACGTTGCAGGCTAAGCTATGAAAATTAAATAGTTCCAATACATAGACATCGTATATGTAAACACGTATGTAAAACAATTGTTTAAATACTTGATGTCCATGTTCCAATAAGATAAATAACAATAGAAATAATATAAAAATAAATTCCAATAAAAATCAAATAATTCAAATAATACGTCCTGGACGTGGGCCGATTAACTACAGTGTCAGCAAGTAAACTGCTTGCGCTGCCTATGGACATTTAAAACTTTTTTAACATTATGATGACAACTAACAAAAGGAAACAATTTCTGCATTACAACATGCAAATGCAATTGTTTTTTGGAAATATCCAGAAAAGATAAAAATAGCTTTTAACGTAATGAACTTAAGCACTCTCATTTCTTTTTTGTGAGTGCGATTAGCAAAAGCTTGCTCAATTTTTTATTAAAGAACATGATTGGAAGCAGTGCTCGATGTTTCTTTGGCGAGCATGATCGTAAGCGCCGCTCTTTTTAAACGAGCGTTGTCCATCTCCGGTTGTTGCGTTAATACAGTACCTAAGCTTATCCTTTGCGAGGCTTCAGGACTGATAGAGTTTTGTTTCCAGTTTTTTATTTTGAAAATAAAAATTTTTTCTACACATATTTTAAGTTGTTTTTCATCACATGGCTGTTTATTGCAAGTTTGAAACTTTCTGTGAATATACTTTCTCAACAGACAATCTCTGCCACGACACCTGAAGCGTCGGAAATTCCATTTGTTGAACCAAAACAACAAGATCAAGCTGAAAAGAATACTGAAGCATCCCCTGAAAAAAAGAGTGACATAAAGAATGAAATCAACGTCCCGACTGGTGCTCCTGTTGAAACTCTGAAGAAGCAAAAAGTAATGCGTTGTTTTTAACAGTAATCAATCACAAAGGTTCATGAAACTACTTTGGTCTTTGCTATAAAAGTAAGATTTTAACTTTCTGCCTTACTCACGATACTATAGAAACTGTCTCCTGAAGAACAAGCTTATAAAGATGCGATTGCTGCAAAAAGGAGAGAAATGAAAGAAAAAAGGGAAAGAGAAGAGCAGGAGAGACAAGAACGAATGAGGTCATTATTCGGCAACGCTCACGTCTGAGCATAATCAATGACAAACAAAGCATTTAATATATTTTTAGCTTCCAAAATTCCTTTTTTTTAATTTCAATAAGATTTAAATTAACGATTTATATCAGGAGAGAAGCCGAAGAGCAACAACAAAGAGAAGAAGCTGCTCGTCAGATGGCTGAAGAAGCCCGACTTGAGCAAGAGAAGATGATGGAAGAAGAGAAGATCAGACAGCAAGAAATTGAAAATAAACGGAAACAAGAGGCGGAGGAAGCTGCTCGAAAACATGAGGAATACTTGAGGTAAATTGTTAATCATCCATTTGGCAAGATCCCCCATTTAGCCGGTTAAAACTGTTCTCACCAAATCATCATAATATCGGTTTGTATGTTAAACATAGCACAGTAAAATGTAAGTAATCGATCCAGAAAATGAGTATTTTGTAATTTGAGTTGCTGGAGTTTCATTGCATTTGCATGTATTAGTTTTCAAGTGTTATTGGTAATCAAATTTTTACATCTATTTATCTCTGGCTGAAGAAAGTTGTTTTTTGTTGTGCACGCGTGCATAACTTTCAAACGATTGGTTAATACAATGGTCAGGTTACAACGTGAGAAACTTGAACAAAAAGCTCGTGAAGACGCAGAGAAGATTCGGCGAGAGCGCGAGCTTGCTGCTCAGAAGAAAGATGAGGAGAGAATGGCGAGAAAAAAGGTATGGAAGATAGACACCTTCAACAGACCTATGCAACAACCCTAACGAAAAACTTTTTTGTTCGAAGTATAGTCAGAACTATTAAAAACGTTAGCATTAAAATATTAAGTAACCCACTTAATAACAAAATAACAACAAAATGAGAATTAAAATTTACAGCAGGTTTAACGCGCTCTTTGCTTACTTTGTGCTTCAGATTTGTAACGTTACAGCAATTATTACAGCGTTTGGAAATGATCATGCGAAGAACGAGGGGCGGAGGGGATTCCCCGACCAACACGGCAGCTAACCCATCTACGAGTGGCGAATTGTCGTCCGGTAACGTCACACCTTCTGGTGGACGTTCGCCCTATAACTCCGTCACGCCTGATAGAGTATCTTCACCTGTAACTGTGCAAGGGTCGACCAATAGGAGGTGAGCAAACAAAGCTGGTTAATAACTCGTTTTCCGTGGAAATTGTTGCTCTCAGTTTCAGAATACGTTTCTATCCATTTTATGTATCGCTTAATGAAGTGATAGCAATGGAGATTACTTGTTTTAAGCACCCCACTTGATTCTGTGTGCAGTTTGCAAATTATTTATGCAAAGTTGCCGTCCACCCTTACGTGAATGGCAACTGGCCTGGAATATAGCTTGAATACGGCTTACAGCTTTAGAAGAATACTAACATTTATTTATATGACGTATGACTTGACTCTCATGCGAATATTCATAGATCATCTGCTGAGCTCCATCTGCCAAACTCTGACGTCATGAGGCCAATGCCTGGATCATCTTCCAGCAACTCCATAGCAAGCGATGATGTTGAAACAATTTCTCTGAGCAAATCTACAAACAATATCCAGTCACATGTACCCTGTCAGCCTATTGTGGCGTTTGCGGAAAATGTTAACGGCTCCGTGGACGATTTGACTGCGGTTAATGGAGGAAACCATTTTGCCCCCATTACGCAGGGAAATTCGAGAGAACCTTTGCACAACGCCCTTGATCCCCTCCCAATAAAAACGTCAACCATGCAGCAGGATGTTGAAAATGGGAACGTGCCCAATAATAATTATAATGCGTTTGAAGATGCTTCAAAAAAAAAACGTCGAAACAGGTACATATGATATTCATATCAACAAGAATCCACTATTCAATTAGCTGTATTAAATTACTGTTAGCAACCTATTCCAATTTTTCGTTGTTCCAGGTAATTTACTGGATCTGTGACGGAAGTTAAAATCATCATCCTCTGATTTGCGCGAAGGTGCTGCCTTCTCATTACCATGTACATCCTGATCAGAATTTTGCCCATGCAAATATGTGTATTGTGTATAGTACTTTTAACAGCACCGATCCACTTTTTCTTGCTTTGTCGTGTTTTTCTTGTCAAATTGTCGCTCAGACACGCGCAGAATCCCGATCGTAATTTAAAAAGTTAGAAGTTTGCTATGCATTAAAAGTTTCAGCTTTGGTTGTATGATACGGTGGCTTGCAGTATATGCCGACAGAGTAGTGTACTGTGCTTGAGATGTGGATTTAATATTACATATTTTGCTCACTTAATAATAACAAATAATCCAACATGTTTATGCTTCCCGCTTTATTTACGAAAACATTTTCTTGCGTTGTTGTGTAGTTAGTTTAAATCGATTTCTTTTTATGCAGTTAGTGGTCGAATGCAATTCGCTTGAAGCCCTTCCGCGTGATTTTAATTCTACCCAATGCATAGAAGGAAATACTCGCTAAAGAAGCCATTAAGCTAAAATGGCCCCGTTTGATTTTTGCGTTGCACCCAGTAGCTGTAATTGCATCAGTGTGCTAT
Organism: Clavelina lepadiformis; assembly: GCF_947623445.1. NCBI lineage: Eukaryota > Metazoa > Chordata > Ascidiacea > Aplousobranchia > Clavelinidae > Clavelina > Clavelina lepadiformis. The sequence continues at coordinate 8,822,849 of NC_135246.1, forward strand.
TATTAGCTGCAATTTTCTACATTAACCCTAATTTCTTTTGTATATTTCATGGTGTTATTTCAAATTGTTATTTAAAGTATCGCAACCTAACCAAACGAGGTGGCCACAATCAATTAGATCTGTTCTATATATTGTTGCTTATTCACGTTATTCCTTATACATAAATATATACTTTGTTTGTTGACGTGATACCAACTGAAGTTTCAATACCAACCTCTACATATCTCGATGTAACATAGCTGAAAATAAACTGCTATGTAGAAAAGAAATGGTTAATATATTTAAAATACCAGTTTGATCATTTTTCAAATTAATTATTTACGATTTTTGTTCATGATTCTTCCACCTACTGAACTTTGCTTTCAGTTTCTGCTGAAATTTAATGCCCAATGCTGTTCTTTATCTTATGAAGTTTTTAATGCTTTTAAACACGTTCCCACAATAGAAGTTACGTGAGTTGCAAACTGGATTGTTTTAGTCATTTTTGTTTGTAATATTACATCATTATAGGTGTCGTATAGGTCAATTGGTTGCGGTAAAAGTCAAAGCATAAAGAAAAAATACTTTGTCCTTACTGTAAAATATTCATCACTTTGTTCAAAATAGTTTTACCAAAGTCACACCAGTACGTGAGTATTTGTCCCGGTCCAACGGTTAGTGTTTTGTATGATCCGAATGCCAAAAGGCCTGTTAAAATTGCCAGGGAAATGTACATCTCATGTTGCATGCGGATCATCAGTGGATGGTTAGCCATCATATCCTCGAAAATATTCCCTCTTACGTTCTTATGCGGAAATGGCTCGGTGGGCACATCAATATCAAGAAAATTGCACAGTGGCTCCCAACCTTCTTTCGCGCTGTATACCAATAGCTTATCCTTCGGTGCTTTCTAAATATTACATAAATTTTTAGCTTGGAATTTCAAGGTTTTTATTGTAACCATGAAGCTCTTGAGTTATCAAAGGCAGCCTACATATCTTTTTCGAACACATGCAATCAGATGTTATGTAAACCTGCAGGAAAACTTGATTTCTTTGTTTGCAGCATACTCTTTCACAAAAAAGTAAATTTCTGACATGTTGCAATACCTGCATAATGTAATTGATGTGTCTCCTGTATATCATCCTTAATGATAATTCATTCATCTTGGTAGAGTTGCCAACTGTTCTAAACAGACTCACGCCTAAAAATATCTAAAGATTTAACCAGCATTGATTGAAGTCATCATCATCAATCATTTATTTTTCGTCAACAGCGTGAAAAATCAAGCCAGTTGTTACTAACACGCGCCAGTGAATGGGAAAAAGTGTCAAGGCTAAAAATGTGCTCAAAAATAATTAAGGTAATAATTGCTGGTACCAAGTCATCAAACTTCAGCCGCAAATCAAGTTATTTACCTTTTAAGACTTGAGTCGAGTCTTTTTGTACAAGTGACTCGAATCACGTCGAGTCTTGTCGTTAATAAGACTCGAGTCGATTAATATTCGAAACCAAGCCAAACAGAAAGCAAAAACACCCTTTCCTTCAACCACAAACGTTTATGATTGCGGTAAAATTTGCTTCATTTCGCTACTACGTACGCATTCTTAGACAAATAAAATCATTTTAAGTTGTACTTTCATTTATTCAGACCAAAGAATAGAGATTCATTTTACTTTAATGCTGAAAGGTAATCAAAAAGGCCTGAATCGAGTCAAGTCTAGTAATTTTTGTAATCTCTTAGATAGCTAGGGACTCGACTCAAATCGAGTATTTAAAAAAGTGATCGAGTTGAGTCACTGACGCGAGTTGTTACGACTCTGATTGCTGGTAACAACTGGCACGGCCACTAAACCCATATTAGTTAAATCCATAAACAATAAGTGTATTGGAGGTTATTAGTTGCTTCCATAAGCGGAATTGGAATTTTATCAAAACCAAGGTGAGCTTTAAAAACAAAATTAATAAAATAAACATAAAACGTATTAAATTTTTTATTACAAAACCTAAAAAGAAGGCATTTAACAAAGGAGGATAATTAAATTAAAACGAGACATTGCCGTTTTTATTTGCATAAAAATAAATTACCTAGAATCTTTGAGTAGTTCAAAAACTTCATATAGCTGGGAGAGAGATAACCTAAAAGAGACATAATGGGATTATTGAACTTTTCCACTTGATTCTTAAAACTTTTCATCCAGACGTCTTCACTTTCTCGAGTTGAAAGCACAATCTGCAAATCATATTTTTAGCAGATATAGCTTAAGAAACACTTCTGAACTTGGATGGCAGTAATGTTTAAAATCGCCAGGGTTTTAATAACTCCAGGGTGGGTTGTACATGCAAAACATTAAAACATGTCGGTTCGGTGGTAAAATGCGATAGTGCGTCAGACTAGCAAGTACGGTTAATTCAGGTTTTATTCTCGCTATACACTGTCGTTGTAATACCCTTGGGCACTGAGGACGTTTGCTCGTGTTCTGTGGTTTCGGTGAGCAGTGTCAAATTCAAGCGAGATAAAAATTAGTAAAACAAACAAAAAACGCACAGACAAGCTTGATAACCAAGTTGATAGGAATTAAACCATCCTCTAGTTTAAGTCTTGCAAAGACCGAACCATTTCCAAGCATAAATACTCGATCCAGTGTCATAACATACAATCTATAGCAAAACGTTTACCTGTTTACGGTACTATTTTACAAGGGCAATTGAAGCTAGAAGCAAACTTATAAAGACAGGAAATTTGGTCCAAAGCTCACCTTTGTTTCAGGAAAAGCTTCTAATAATTCTTCCCAGTAATACCAAACTGGAGAGTCCGCAACTGCATCCACTCCCTGGTACATACGCCGAAAATCTTCAACAGTACCCCCTTCTTGAAAGATTCTTATCCAATCTTTCTTGTAGTACTCGTACGATTCCATGTAATCGTAAGTATTCATACCAAGTTTCTGAAGGGCAAGCATTATAGATTTCGTGCCCGTCTTGGGCATACCGGCAACAATTACTTTCATCTTATGTGGTACAGCAACACTATACTTGTGTGTAAAAACCTCGTAAGCAAATTTTGCCTTTTTTAACAGTAGCTTCTTCAGTACACATGGAGAAGCAAGCTTATGCTTGCGAAAGCTCGTGTAGAAAAATATAAATAAAGTTAACCTTCAGAGTGCCAAACAATCTTCTGTTTTTTATTTTTCGTTTTATAAGCTCGCACTTCTACCAGCGAGCAAAGAGATTTAGCCGAGTGACTTACCGAAACCAACAGACGAGTTATCTAAGCTAGCCATGGTGATAGCAACTCGATTGACATCTTATAAGCAGTAGTATTACTTATGTTCTTGGTTATTCGTAATAGTGAGAAAGTGTACAGCACATATAATAAAAATCTTTCAGCCGACAAGAGGTATTAGTATTCTAACCCCACGCAACAATAGAGTCAGATAAATTAAGATAAGATACCCTCAATAATCAAAAGCAGTTCTTTAAGTTCATATTCTTATTGACTTCTCCGTCGGGCAAAGAAAAAAAAGCGTTAACTTTGCAGAAAAAGTAATAACTATTTCAACAGTATTATTATCACGTAATAAAATAAGCCAATACCTATTTTACTTTCTAAACATAAATGGCTTTCCTAGAGTGAATATCTGGTAGCCTAACAACATAATATGATTTGTGGTTTAAGTAAATATTTGTTTTAATAACTAAACCGATCGAGGTTTTGTCCTGTGTGCCTTTGCAAATCTACGAGTTGAGTATAACGATGTTTGCTGTAATAATTTACGCAAATTGGTCTAAAAGCAGACCTATTTACTTAATTTGCCGTGGGTCATCAGTCTAAGTTAAAAACAAAGTAACCCGTATACTCACATAATCATTTTTTCATCAAAATGTATTTAATGCAATTTTCAAACTTGAAATACATTTCCTATACAGGCACCATACAAAAATGTATTCAAAGTACATTTATTTGCTTGTACGCATGACCGACTTGGAATCACATATTATAGGAAACTGCAGGATGTAATTATGTTTTGTATGGAGAACTAAGAAACTTTTTTGTTGCTAACAAAATCGGCTGTTTGTTGTGTGCATGGTTTCATGGTCAGGGTACGGTATGGAAGTTCATAATCACCCAAAGTTACCAAATTATGACATCATTGTATTGTGAGATCAAAATAAGTGATGTCACAAAACATCGAAACCCTACGGTATCAAATTCCGGGGGAACTTTCCATCAAAAATTGAAAAAAATGCTTTTTTCGAACCTATAATAAGTAGGGCAACCAGTTTTTTGACCTAAAAAGTTTAAATTTTGACCTTAAAATTTGAAAATTTTGACCTCATTTTGACCTTATTTTGACCTAAAAAGTTTAAATTTTGACCTTATTTTGAGCTAAAAGGTTTAAATTTTGACCTTATTTTGAAAAACGCTATACTGATAGTCTCTACACTGTTTACAGCAACTTTCTAATCTAAAGCTGCATTTAAAAATGACAAAATGCTTTTCTAGTGTTGACTTTTTTTCGTTTCTGCGTATTAAGATTGACAACTTGCAATTTCAAATGCAATGCCGTCACATCGTGACGTCACCAAACGCGCTGAAAAGCCTTCCCTCTCTTTGTGGCTTTGGTTCTAAGTAAAATTTGCGGCACTGGAATTGTTTGCGGTACAAGAAAAGAGAAAAACGGAAGAATAATATTACAAAATGGTTACAAAATTACAAGTTTAATAGATTTTGACCTAAAAAAAAGACCTAAAGAAACAATTTGACCGTATTTTGATCTAACGTAACATTTTGACTTTATTTGACCTAATAACTTCTATACCACACGTCGTACAAAGCTGAAATTTGTTTTGTGCTTGTTTGATAACATTCTTGGCAGGTTAAAAAAAATTGACCATATTGACTTTTGGTTGCCCTAATAATAAGGTACTTTAACAAACGACATCCTAACATTTTATGACATATAAATGATGTCACGACCCTAATCTTCAACCTGACTAAAAATCTACACCCTCCCCTAACCTTAAAATCATCACAATGAGACTGAAATGTAACCACCTCCTGGGACAACGAAAATAATCGTCAGAAAAATGAAGGGGAATCCCAATTGCATGCCCTGAAAAAGGTTTTTTACAATGCCCTTTGGCAAAGTGCCGTTTTTATTAATCTAATTGACCTGACATCGTGGATTGCGCACAACGATTGCTACTATATCGGGAAAATGATCACCTCTATAACCACTCCTCCAGTTGTATCGAGATTCTATCTTGAATCATGCCGTTTTTGCTCCGAAAGTGTCATCTGAGGTCCTCGTGACAGACTTGACATATTTTTTGTATGTAGGCCTACGGCGGATGCCAAGTTTCAAGAGTTTGCCGCTGTTATAAAGTAAACTATAAAACCGAAAAAGCTACTTGGAACGTATTTGATCAGTTTCATCACCGTTTAAAATGCATGGAGTCCGTAACCTACGTAGTATGGAATTGGAAGTGCTCAACCGACCCAACCCAGGGTTTCGTTGCACATCTCTTCTCAATCTCATACTTGACCGTTGGATAGTCTATACAAGCTTTTTATCGGTGGAATTGAGAAGAAGTCACCTTGACGTTGATGACATTTATTTTGGCAAACACCCAACACTACGCTATCTACCGATTGGAAAACTTGTAATAAGTTTAGTACATAATATCTCGCCACATGGTGTCGCAAATTCCATCATATAACAAGCGAGAACGGGGATTTTCGATTACTTTATTTCTGACTGTTTTGATTGTCTTTCGAGATATTCCATTGTGAAAGAACGTTGTTGTTTAAATTATGTTTTCAATCGTGGCGTTTGCTGGAAGCCACTAAATTGGGATTCCCCTTCTTTTTCCTGACGATTTTCCTTGCCCCAGAAAATGGTTACATTTCAGTACCATTCTGAAGGCATTAAGGTTGAGGTAGGGTGTAAATTTTTTTGCAGGTTGAAGATTAGGTTCATGACGTCATTTTTACGTCATAAAATTTAAGGTTTTCGTTTGTTAAAGTAGTTTATTAAAACCGCTCGAAACGCGGTTTTTCAACTTTTGATGGGGACTTCCCCTGAAAGTTGATCACGCTGGATTTCGATGTATTGTGACACCACTTTTTTGATCCCACAATACATTAAGGTCATAATTTGTTAACTTTGAGGTGGTTGTGCCGTGTTTTGTCTCTGCGAATTTATTATGAACCTTTCTCCATTAATTGTCCTTTAAGTCACCATGGGTAGTCGAACATTTGTTGCAAAAATTGACCAAATTGATGTCAGACTGTTGAATTATATAGTTTTTATTTCGTCATTATTTCATGTACCATCAGAGCTGTAATTTATTTCTGAATTCTGACATTTTTATGATCAATCAAGCTTGTAAATTTATGCATACTGCCTTAAAAATTCATTGATTGAACATCTTAATGGCAACATTTTTTGGAGAAATTCTTCCAGTTATTTCAAGAGCAGTTGAGGATGAGGAAGAAGATGAATTTTTGTAAGTTAGAAAAACATCTAATTACTAATAAAAATGGTTCATTGCTTGGTTGTTTCCTAATTTATTATATTTGTGGCTGAAATATGTCCATTTGTCCAATATGCAGAGAAGCAGAAATTATGTGGGAATCACATGCAGACCCAGAAAATAGCCAAAAGATATCTAAAGTGAAAGGTCTAATTGTAGGAGTTGGATGTATTGCTACAGGTAAAACCTCCATCAATCATTATGATCCCAAGTCTGAATTGATAATGTTTATACATGTTTTAGGTTTCTTGGATGCTTATTGTTTGCAAAATGGTGAAACAGTGAAATATGGAACCATACATGAAACCCTCCCTGACGAAAATTCAACTTTAGGTACAAAAGGTAACTAAAACGTTTGTAGGCATAATCTTATCAATAGATGCAAGAACTTAGCCATTAGTAACGTTCATAACCTTTTTACAAATTGCAGTAAGCGTTCTTGCCACCTTTCACGCAAACATTGCACATGGTTGTTGCACAGTGTACTGTCTTTGCAAAAGCTACCTTGTTCCTGACAAAATATGGGAATTTATCAATGTGGTGAGAAACTTACAAGTTTTTGTATTTGAACATGAAAAGATCTACACGCATCTTACTAGAGTGTATTTTTTTAACTTTTATATATTTTCTCTATAACTTTTTAGCTAACGTCTGCCATACAATTGGATGAAACGTCTGATGTTACCGTGCTTGATTCAGCCTCATATGCATCATATCTTCAGTGTTCAGCAGAGGCTGAAGTTCCATTCGTGAAATCACTTTATACAACAGCTTTCGATAAAAAGAATTCAAAATTTCCAGCTTTAGCCCATCCTAATTTAGTTAAAGGTCTAGCAGCAGCCGGTGAGTTCATGTCAGTAGTTTAATTCAACACATGTTGTACTAGAATTAGCAACCAAAGCCATCATTTTTTTTTAGTGATGACACACTGCGAGCTGAAACATATACCAGCTATCTTGTATGTGTGCTATACAGACTCTATAAGTTTGGATTTGGCATCAGTGAATGCATTTCGACCATTTTTGGACGGCAATAACCAAAAGAATGACGAACAGGTTAAAGATACACATCACTATGAGTTGTATGAACTAAATAAATGTATATTTGAGTTCTAATATTTCCTGGTGCAGTATTATGCTAACCATGGTGTTTATGTCCATGAATGAAAATTTTCATATTTTCAGACGGACAAGGCAACGAATCATGTTAAGTCTTTGATTGCTTCAAGTGGTTGTAAACACTCTATATACACATGATTTTCCAATATGGATATCTTTACAAGAGGACCTAAAAAGCGCCTACTACATTAGTTAGTGGCCTTATTTTCATGTATTTCAAAATTTGGATGAGAATAATACATTACAAAAAAGCACAAGACAAAAGACTGTTCTATCCAAGACGACTTAAATGCCTAGGATACACTGCTGAAATATATTTCAACATGCTAAGCAAAAAGTTCAATGTGGTCAAATCTGATCAGAGGAGACCTTGACGCTGTAAATCATCGTAAGTCTTTTTGGTCACTACATTGCCGGCAGAATCCTCAAATTCCTCTTCATGTTCAGGATTCCACCTTTCTGCATCTTTGGCTTGTTTAATTTTGGTCCACACTGAAAAAAATTAATTGGACGATAGTCATGAATATCATTGTATATCATTGTAATACTACTAGAGATGGCTTAACAGATTTTCGCTGTAATCAAATCTATCAATTTCAGTTTTCAGAAATTTGAACAAATAACTGTACAGATGTTTCATGTTTTCACCATTTGTCTCCCTAAGCAATATATAATTATATTTATTTGATATGTGACTTACATGCCATTGCATCTTCTATTTGTGTCACGTTAGCAAAATGGGCAGTGTTTGGTATTCCTAGACATCGCATTCCGTGAGCATGTCTCCATTCCTGTGTATATTTTGATATTCAATTAAACATTTTATTTTATAGGGGCAACAATCAGCCAGAAATTACAAATTTACCGAAAAATGTCTTTGGAATGCTTTCGGTCCTCTGTAAGTTTGATTCCCACAAATTTCGCATTTGAAGTTGATGTTCAGACCATGCAGTTTATAGAGCCAATATGGAATAGGTTTACCATCCCAGCCGAGAGGCAAGTTCTTCGGGTTATAGATAATTTCGTCTTCATCTTCCTCACTTTCACTTTCTGTGATCAACAAAGACAAAATATGCAAGTTTCCTAACAACTGTGTAACAACAAAATATTGGTACCTGATGCTACTTCTTCGCCATCGTCTGCTCGCTCCGTTCCAGTTCTTGCTTGCCGACGTTGAACATTATCTCTTGTAGCTTGTCTCTGTTCGCCCAGCAAATCCATTAGATGATAAACTTGAGCTTCTAGAAAGGCAACTCCCTTTCCTTTATTAGGGTCTTCCCTGAAAATTTCATTTGTAATGTAAATACTTTATAAATTGCCTTCAAAGTAAGTTTGATTTCCTATTACCGTTTTGAAGACTTTGCTTTAGAAAATAACGACGGTTTCAGGTCTTCCATTCTTTTTCCCTTGGTAATATACAGCCTCTCAGCCCGTTGATCCAGGGTTCCACCACATTTTAAATTTAATGCCATCAGAGCAGATTTTAGTCTATCTAGACCAAGCGATGCAAGTTCCTAGATCAACAAATACAAGAACGATTATATGCTATTATGTTACTATTTTACTATTAACTAAGTCGTGCAGCCTATGGAAGAAGTAAAATATAGACAAATAAAAGGTGTGTTTTATTTTATACTGCATTCTGTTGTGGAATATCATAATTCATTAAAAAAGGCAGTCCCCAACCTCTGCAGAAGAAAATGCGCTCAAGTCAAGATGAGCTCCAGTATGTGCCATTGCACTTCCTGCTTCTTTACCCCATCCTGGGAATTCTGATGATTCCCATTGCTCTGTAAATGTTGTTTTGACTTTGTCAAGTTCTGCTGAAAGGTCCAGAAGAGGTTTTATGCGAGAACAAAATGAGACTAGATAATCCAATAGCACTTGTAGGTATCTGGAAAAACAATAATTATGTATGAATTTCATGTAATACAATTTTGGTCAAGATATCCAAATGGTCACAATAACTGAAACTGCTACAGAACTGCTTAACCATACCAGGTTTTTTTTCCTTGTTTTGTGCAAAGCACACAACCACATATAAAAATTTGTTCAATGAAATATAATTTTTAAAGGTTTGCTTTGACTTCAACCTACTTTTCATATGCCTTGTTTTTTCTGTCTTTCGGCATGTCAAAAAGCTTGTCAAAAGTATCAAGATATTTGACATAGCTGATTTTCTCACAGCCTTTTAGATTAATATAAAGCATGTAGCATTCATGCAAATCTAGAAACCTTCCATACGCTTCTTCATCAGTGAATTCAACCATGTCTGAAAGTTACAAACGTGTTAATTTAATTGTGCATTGCAGTGGTTCCCAGTGCCATTGCAAATAAAACAACTGCCCTGGAAAAACTACTGTGATAAGTTACTATACTAACTATTCATTTCATCTGTTGGACTTTCCCTAGCTTTATCAAGTTCATCAAATTCAACTGTCATTGGGATAAATATTTCATTCGGATGTTTCCGATGAAAATCTTTCACTTCTTTCAATCTTTTGTAGAATTCTTGAAACTCATTGGGACCAGCTATTGCCTAGAATTGTGCAATATAATTTTGATTATTTCGCATCGCAAGTAGTTAGATTTAGGCTGTAATGCAGTGATTCCCAAACTGTGTGCCGCCACAGATTCTCAGGTGTACGGCAAATGTTTTGGGAATTTTGGAAAAAAACTGTATAAATATTTAAAATAAGGCATGCAGACAAGCATATGCGACTTAAAAGTGCTCTAGCTGCTTCAATAGTTGATAAATAAGCACATTCATCGCATTAACACGTGAAAATTAACTTTTTTAAAGCAACTTTTCTCCTCTTGTAAGTAGGCCGCGAGCGTTTTATAATTTTTCTAGTGGGCCACAAGCTGAAAAAGTTTGGGAACCACTGGTGTAATGCCTCACTAATAGTGTGAAAAAAATCTTAAATTTGAAGCACTTCAGATTAATTTAATGATTTATAAAATCTTTATATCAATTTGTTCTATGTCACACCTCGACTTCTTCTTGCCTCAGACCATCATTATCTTCATAAAGCTCTGTAAGTGTATTGCAAACATCTATTCCTTTCTACGAAAAAAGAACATTACTATGAATATTTCTATTACAACACATTGGTTATCTTTTACTTAGTATATCACATTACATAAGTTACAAAAGTGCTAAACTATACGAAAATATGGTGAGCTTGCAAATGTCTCCAAAGGAGGAGTAACAAGTATTGACATTTTAAGCAATATACAATAAAGCTGCAAAATTGTGCTCAGTTAAGGACTGACCTAAAAATATCAAGCAAAAACTATTTGTTGTATAAAAACATAAATCAAACATAAGACCTTGTATGTACAATAGTGAAAAATACTTACATCTAATAAAATCTTTATCCTATGATCTGAGTTTATGTTTTCTCGAAGCTGAAATGCAAATATATATCAATTAGACAATACATGTGTTCTTTCAAATAATTTATATATAACGGTTGTCAGCCAAGTTAAGTAGCTGAGAAGTTTTGGCGACCATGTTTAATAATTTAATTTTCCAGAACATACTGTATGTGACTGACTTGATGTGTTATTTCTTAGTGCATTAGCTGGCAGCCTGGCCCTGTTTCTGTAAACATATGATTGTTAACCTGGTCTGTTTCATTTCTAAAGGGCTGGCTAAGTTTATTTTATTATGTGACAGCTGTCAATCTGAACTGAAGTTTATGAGTCATCTAAGTCAGCATTTTAGACTTTTCTAAAAAAGAGTGCAGAGATAAAATATTTACAGCATAAGACTTTTTTGAGCCAATAATAGGACAAATGGAAATGGGATTATTTTTAAAGCTGCAAAACTTTCTGCTGTTACGCACCTTTTTATTGCAAATAAACTAACTAGAAAGAAAAGAGTGAACAGAGATTGAAAAGAAGTTTCAAATAGTGTAGAGCAAAGGACTGTTTGGAAATATGGTGATCAAGAAAAAATACATTACCACCGATACCGGTATCTCCCCTTCATGCTCACAGTGTGACATCTTACAATCTAATCCCACTTTTGTTTGCAGTAAAAAGAATGTTTTTAAATCAAACAGTTTTTTACATAAGATTTTAATGAGAGGCTGGTACTTCTGTATGACTTATTCAGGTAAAATGCGATGGCAGAAATATTAAATTTATGGCTTATACTAAACCTACTACTGTACTCAGAAGCCAGTTGAACTCAAACTGAGTGTAGCCTAAGTCCAACCAAGTAGTAAGCCAGAAATAATGCAAATGGAAAACGATGCAATTTTTGAACTTTACTTTGGTGACCACTTTCCGGTAAAACAGCAACGTTTAAAACTAAAACACATTTAAATAATAAAATTAACGTACTGTGGTTTTATTATGCAATGATTCTTTTCGCATGGCATCAACCAGTCTTTCTCTTTCCTCATGAAGTCGTCGTTGCTGTTCAAGAATAGTCTCCATTTCTACAAGCTCCTAAAAAATTCCGGTATGGTATACCACTGTACAAATCCAAATAGCCTAGACAGTTGACCTAAAGCATGAAAAGATATTATTACAAACTACAGCATACCAAATATATTGGCTACCATATAAATCATATTTATATTGTACTGTACCACCCTGTCAGCTGTCATATCTCTGTATAAACTGTGAAATATAAAATTGCATATATTTCATTGTACATATACATTAGAAAAGTGCAACGTATAGCCTAGTCTATAACATTACCAGTCATAGGCCTACATTATGGCCAGAGAGCATAGTCAGGTAGTCGAGTTGTGCACACAAACAAACAAATGTCTTCTTTCATAAATGTTTAAACTGCAATTTATTTGCAGACGTGGTTTGCCAAAACACGAAACCCAGCTTAAGTCTCTCTCCGACCAGGTGCCTTCAAAATATACAGATTCGCTTGGATCATTTGGACCACTTGGAGCCCTTGGATCGCTTGGACTGTAAAATTGAATTGAAAGTTTTTTGAAACTCGGAATGAATGAATCTGTATCGGCCTGGGTGGTATTTTTTAATACCATGACATCATTTCTTGAAAAAGTGTTTGCTTGTTATTTATTGAAGTACCGACATCCATTGCCAAAAGCAAACAACCTTTTTCATACACAAATGCGCTGCTACCATGGTTGCTCCAGATCTTTATCGCCAGAAATTTCCTTTTTGCAAGTGCAAGAAGTTTTTGCATACCTATTCTTCTAACCTAACCGCCTTTCTTTAACAACAGGCTACCTGACCGCCATATGGTGAAAAAGTCACTTTGAAAATAAAATTTCGATGTCCAGCGAAAAAAATATAACATTTTATGAAAGAACAAAGCTAGAGGGAATTCTTCTAATATGTAGTTAGACCAACGATATAAAGTAAACTATATATACAGTATATGAATATTTGCATGACATTATGACAAATAATATTTTCGCTGCTGTATTATTAGTGTAAAGTATTACACAACAAACATATTCGCCATAAAGACCGCGTATGAGATATGAGCGGGGACGATTGAAGGTTGATAAGTTGTTTTACTTCTGTTTCGATGATATGAGTTCTCATTTCTCAAACGGCGTGACTATGCTGTTACTTGCTTAAATACTGTCTATGCATATTACTAAATGATAAAGTTCCCATTTTTATTTATTATAATTAGACACAAAGGCTTTCACCTTCGGGTAAAGCTTACTGAATGTTACATTGCGCAGTAGTAACCAGTGAAATCGATAACGTAAATGGTAAAGGAAAGATTGCAAACATTACAACAATATTTATATGTAGCACACTAGTTCAAGTGAGGTAATTTATCTGAACGTCATCAAGGAGAATTCAAGTCCGGTCAACAATTGAATTACAAGATCCCAAAATAAAATTTCAGCGCTTACAAAACAACCCATGACACGTGAAGTAACCGTCACAACATAAACCTAGCCAAAGAGAATACAACTTACTTAATAATATGCATAATTTTCATTTAGTACGTCACTGCAAATGCCACAAGCGCATGCTTATAGCAACTAGCTTAAATTTATCGTCCCCACCATGACAAAAAATAGTATCACTACATGTCAATAATTTTACAGCATTTTAGCTGAACATGTGCGCAGTGCGCATTTTATAATTATTGTGCAATTCTTGCCTTGGTGGCAATGTGGGTCCAAAATGTACATGTGTGATGTGTGCTAGAATTATAAATCGAAAAAAATTGTTAGGCTGGTACTAGCCTACAGTAAATTCTCTGGTAAAAGATTTTTTCAATAATAATTAGAAGTGGCTAAGCAGTTATTGCTGAAACTAAATCACTGTTAATTGTGACCGATGTGACGACGATCATTCAAGCTAGGCTTATAAGTTTATGACATCCACTAATCTCTATAAACACTGTGTTTATAGAGATCAGTGATAACATCCCTCTTTTAAATGAACATCCTTTATTGCTGGCATTTAACTTACGTGTAGTAGGCCTAGCAGTACTTCGTGTAAGGTGCATTAGTGTGCACAAATTGAATAAATGTACCCTTAGTTGAATTTTATCTAGGCTAGATACAATTCAGCTTATACAGTGTGACAGTTGTGATTAGAATCAAAACATATACATAATGCACATAATAGTCTCTCCTGGAAAGTTTGCTTTCAGTGCGCTGGATAGGTCTAGCCTAGTGGTGCAAATAATTGTAATTCTGTGTGTAATATGATACTTATAATTACACAATATAGGCTAGAGCAAAACGGCAAATCTAGCCGGAAAATAGGCACAGATGCCAACTTTTTCCAGCTGTCCGGCGCTTTATACAAACTTCCCAGCAGGGGTAATAGCCCATAGGTCCTGGAACCTAATAGCGCAACATAATCCTGATGTGTGCTTTAGTATACCAGAACCTCCTATACACCTATACGAAAACTATACCTACCGGTATTTGTTGTTGCCTTATCATCCATATGAAATCCAGTTCCAACATAGGCCTATGTCAGTATGCCATAGTCAGATAGTGGCAGCAATCATAAAACAAACTTTACGTTAATGAACAAATATTACAAGGAAGAGCATACTGCCATACAACTCGCCATACTTGTTTTGAAAGGAAATTCTTTTTATGAAGGCGTTAAATGATTTTTTTGTTTTGTTAATATAAAGTCACAAAACCTTGGATAAAACTGAAAGTGCACATGAGAAGTGGTTTGCACCAACCTCTTATCTCTCAACAGTGAATAACCTAACGAAAAATAAACCATACTTTACAAAATGGAACCAAACATAGCAAAAAACTGTTTCCTTGCATTAAGGAAATTTTATAAAGTAATTTCAAAACTGATCATGCCTCATCATGTTTCAATGGATTTGAAATTTCTTGCTGCTGATGGTAGATTATAATAAATTGCGACAATGCTTGTTGGGAAACAAAGTTTGTCTTGCTCGTACCACAATTTCAAAAAGAAGCTTATGGTGCTTTTACCGCAACTGATAATAAAAAAATACTGGTGTAGTGTCAAAAGACAACCAGCAAACATCTATATTTTATTCAGCAGTCAACTATACGTATAACCTTCGCAGCTTTTGTAATGTGAATAGAACTGCCGAGAACTCGTCTCTTGCAAGAAATGCAGAGGAAAGTGTTCAATAATCCAACTCTGCCATTTGCGTTACTTTGACCCCACTAGTCAGGCTGCTTCTTTTTTTTCTGAGTTGTTGAAACCATAATTAGATTTGAATCCATGATCTAACAATGGAGTACAGGTTTTGGCACAACACTGGTAACCTTCGCAATCTACTTGCAGATAACATAGCTCAAGGTATTTTATTTCTTCACAAAATAAAAAACTTGCATGGAAAAACTTTTTTCTGCACGTAAACACGGACGTGAAATTTTTTTTGCGTGTATAATGGTCACTTTCCAGGTTGTTATGCGGGGGATTTGTCACCCAAAAGCAGCAAACTCTCGAATCTGGTTGGAAAGTGTGGCACCTGCGTTCACGAGTAATGTGTGAAAACTGCATAGATGTTAGAGGTGTACCCATTATGCTTTGGGAGGAGGAAAGACCACTAATATTAAAAAGTTGTGGGGGTTGATAACTTGGTATAAAGTATTTAAATAAAGGCCAATCTTGCATGCAAATGATCGTTACAATTTGCTTTGTTACTAGCTTGAGCAATAGCTTTTACTGTTGCCAGATCTTTTGTTGGGTATGGTACTAAGGTCAAGAATCAAAATAGGAGTAGGCCAAATTGAAGTTCAAAAAGGAACTCGAATTTACTGTAACCTCTCTCAGAGTGCACCTTTAGCAGGCAGTAATTAATGTTTTTGGTGAATAATCTTTAAACACTAGCAGTTGGTGCCTTGGAATTGCAACCTTGCATATATGCATGACCAGTTATACGATATTGCTCAAATCTGCATTTTATATCTTATAAGAATCATAAAAATAATGCTTGCTGTTAAAACCAACTTTATTCCTAAAGCACAAAAAACAAGTTTCCAATTTTTGGATATGTGAAAATACATGAACCATGCTACACAAAAGTGCAAAAATTATGTTTCCAATGCGATTGCTATTTTTGTAATTGCATCGTAAACTTGAACTTTGACATTAATGAAAAAACTTAATTTACTCCATGAAGGAGGTGTGATATAGGTTTTTTATGTGCCTAAATGAATTCCTTGACCCCAAAAATGGTGAATTCAACATTTGTTTCATTATTCTACCTTCAGAAATAAAGATATTAAAGAAAATCATGAAGCGTGACCAGTGCTCACTAACCAAACGCCATCGTGTGGCGAAAAAATTCAAATTTGAATAACTCGAAAACGCCTGGAGATATTTTCAAATTTTTTTTTTAATCTCAGGGTTTTTCCAAGTTTTTCTATAACATATATTGAAATTATCAAAATCCAAGAGTAGTGGTTACAGGGCCTGGTTGATTATACATGGAATGACTCTTCTATAACTGGCATGTTTGTCTGCCTATTTTTCTTCCAAAAGTGTTCTTTACTTTTGCACTTCCATACCAGGCTCGAATATTGAGGGACTGTTACGTCATTATTTCTTTTATATTACCTCATAACTCCTTTAAGTTGGAGTGCAAATATAAAAGAGATCCTGTGTAATTTAATTTTGTTTCCTATAACCGCTGTAGAACCATTAATGTTTGTAAAGCACCAAATTATTTTTAATTTTATAGTATGTTACAATGATGTCATGATTTGATTGGAAATTGTAGTCACCATATTTACTTTTTTCCTTAGCTAATGTCTATGTAACTGTACATCGTATGGTTCTTCAAAAAAGTGCTAATGTGCTAGAGTTTTGTCTAATATGTATATCTCTGATTTACTCAGTTCGTCACAAACGAGAAAGAATTTTTAATTGGAGTGCCAAATACTCACTGAAAATAGAACTTGACACTGTACAGGCTTAACACCCTCCGGTTTTCGATTAAACTCCCAGGACTGCGCCAGGGGCAAAAAAAACAGTCCCAAACTCTTTCTCTTTACCCAGTTTTCAAGAGAAAATCAATAAAAGGAGTGTACACATGTCGTAGCAATGCTGAAACTAGCCTGAAATTTGTTTAACTTTTCATGAATACTAGAGGAAGCCTGCATCAATTTCGACGATTAAAATACAGTATTGGCATTTTTTCAATATTTGGATGCAGTGAGTACTCAACATCATGCATAGTGTTATTATCTTTAGCTTGTTTACACCAACAGATAGGTTAAGATATAATCGCCTGAACAAACAGTTAGCTGCCAAGTTATGAGATCAAGCTTGGAGTAGTTGACTATTTGTGTATCACATTTGTTAGGTGTGTTGTATACAATTGCGACATCATACCCTGGTTTGAAATCCCCTAACACGACCATTCGACACAGATGCTGTGAATGGAAAATTTACGGGAGTTTAAAATTCTATAGATGTGTAACTTTTTGGATAAATTACTGTATCTTTCCAGAAAGAAGTCACCTTTTATGATAACTATAATACTAAACGTGACCACAATTTTTATTGATGCACACCGTTTGAAAGCACTGATAAAAACGATTTCAAATTGAATGAATATAAAGGTTTCAAACCTGTAAGGTGTATGTTTTAATAAGATCCAACAACCTTTTTTTCAGATTTTGTTAGTGTAAGTTCTTACGTAACTTAAAACCATGAAGACAAAAAGTACGAGGATGCAAAAACGTAAACAAGTCAATGTTACTAGCTTTTCGCACAAGGCTGCCAACAAACGGCAAAAGAAGGATGTTGTTGTGGAAACTTATGATGTAACTTCTGAAGATGAAATAAGTGAAAGTGAATCAGATGTGAGTCTGGAAAAACCCCAAGAACTGTTGCATGATAATGATGACAGTGAAGATGATGTACTTGACTCAGTACAAGATGAACTTTTTGATAATGGGAATCAACACACTAATACTTTGACTGATCAGTATTCTGCATTTATCGGAAAAGAGCTCAAACAAGACGAGCTTGATGCCTTAAGGTGCAAATATCAACACAATGAGTTTTTATCCTGGCAGTATTTGCACAAGATTATATATATGCAAAGAGGAGAAAACAAGGATGATAATGCAAAGAGTTTAAATCAACTACCATGCAATCTTGACAGCGAAAAAAACTTATTAACATCCTTTGCAATAAATAAGACATTGGCAAGTAATTGGGTCAAGCTAAATGAAACCAATGGAGATGAAATATGTTCAGGTTTGCAAGCAGAAATGTTTACATTACTGCAGAGCTATGTCAGTGTTCTATACCCATCCTATAGTGGAAGCGACACTGTTAACAACATGCAAAACATCATGTGCTTGCATGCGTTGAATCATGTTTTGCGCTCAAGAGAAGAAGTTTTGAAAAACAACACACGCTTATCAAAAATGTCAACAGAACAAATAGAGCAAGCTGAATATAGAGACCAAGGTATCACTAGACCAAAAGTTTTAATCTTGGTCCCATTTCGTGACATGGCATACAGCATAATCAACAAGATGATCTCACTTTTGGAAAGGAATAAGAAAACAGAAGTCAGCTTCAGAAAGCGATTCAAGCAGGAGTTCTCCTATTTACCTGATGACACTTTAGAGAATTCTAAGCAAAGTCTTGATAAGAAACCCGAAGACTATCAGCTACTATTTGCTGGTAACACTGATGAATGTTTTCGGATTGGCATTGCATTGCTTCGAAATTCAGTGAGGCTTTACTCCCCTTTCTATTCTTCGGACATCATTTTTGCTTCACCACTTGGACTTAGAACTATAATAGGAGAAAAGGGAGAATCTCATTATGAGCACGACTTCTTATCGTCCATTGAACTGTTTATTTTGGATCATGCTGATGTGTTTCTGATGCAGAACTGGGAGCACATTCTCCACATCACAAAACATTTGCATCTGCGACCAAAAGACTCACATGGTGTGGATTTCTCAAGGGTTCGTCACTCTGCTTTAGATGGGCAGTCGAAGCATTACTGCCAGTTTGTGGTCTTCTCTAGCATTGCTTCACCACTAATTGGCAGCCTGCTAACAAGATATTGTAACAATCACTGTGGTCTAGCCATGATAAAAAATGTTGTAAACTCAGGGACCATATGCTCCATTCCAAAGCAAATTCCGCAAATGTTTCATAGGTTGGATGTATCAGTTTCCTACTCAAAAATTCAAAATACTCGCTTTGAGTTCTTCATTAGCAACGTGTTGAAGCAGTGCAAGGAAAAGAAAATGTCAAGGGTCTTGATATACATCCCACAGTATTTCGATTTCGTACGCGTTCGCAATCACATGAGACGTGAAAAGAAAAGTGCATCTGGTCCACACTTTGGACATATTTGCGAATACACAAAACCCACAGAAGTGGGGAAAGCAAGACGACGTTTCCTTACCGAAAAATTTCCCATAATGCTCTACACAGAACGCTATCACTTTTACCACAGGCCCAACATCAAGGGCATAAGACACCTCGTCTTTTTCGAGTTGCCAACATACCCACATTTTTACAGTGAGCTTTGTAATATGATTTCTTCGTCAGCAGAGGACATGTCGCTCTCTTCAACATCAATAATAACTCTTTACAGCAAATACGATGTGGCCAAAGTTATTTCGGTTCTGGGTGATCGTAGAGCCGACGAGTTGATGAAGTCTCCAAAGAACGTGCATATGTTTCTCACTGATCATCAGACCTAACCATAGGTGTTTTAGGTCGACTTTGTTTTGCAGTGTATGTTTAGTTTCAATTTGAGAATAATAAAACAACTAAGACATCATATACTGTGATTATGCCATGAAAATATCAAAGCGTCTAACCTGATCAAACAAACGCAAATGACGTTGTGTTAAGCTATAGCGTGTTAGCGAAACTTTACAATGCACCACGTATACACCGGTTTGGTGACACTTAATCACGCGACACTTAATCACGCGACGCTTAATCACCGACACATAATCACTAGGACATTTAATCACGCGACACTTAATCACTAGGACATTTAATCACACATTTACAATGTTTATTTACAACAATGTTATGCATGGGAAATGTAAGCAACTGCACGAAGATAGACTAAAATCTCGCTTGACAGATAACGGCCAACTGTGTTTTGCACACGCAGTTTCAGTGCCTTGTACCGCATTGGAATAGAAGGTTGAGTACCAGCAATTCCTTGCAGAAACGTTGCATTTGTGCACGTTGTGACAATAGAATAATGTTAGATATTAATATTACATAGGTTATACGTAGCAATGCAAAATGACATGTTATTTCCTGATTGGCTAATGTGTTTGTATAAAAACTAAGGTTTGGTTAAAATCTCCCCTTCTTGCCTCTACACATAATATCAGTTTTACCTTCTGGACTGTTCATTACTGAATTGGAGTTATAGTTTTGTTTAAATGTGAAAAGATGATGAAAATGTTTCTATTGTGATACAACTTACTTCGGACAATATAACAATTAGACTTTATGAAGCTGGTGTTGATTTAAAGAAACATACAGAAAGCCGGCGCAACGGAGTCAAAGACAATTGTCGGGGAGTTCTAAAAGAAAGACTAATAGCCTTTGGCTTTAGGCCAACCTTAAAAGCAATCCACATCGCCATCCCCACAGAGAGATGCACACGAGCTTGAATTACTGAATTTTCCTCACGCTTTTCCGACATCCAAGTGATTATGTGTCGCGTGATTAAATGTCCTAGTGATTATGTGTCGGTGATTAAATGTCGGTACACCGTATACACCACTTAAACTGGTTTGCTATTAACCAAATACTTCCCGTTTATCGTGCTTGCTACACAGTGGTCAATAAATAAACCAGGTAAACTCGGCAAACACAGTGAATATGTAGTTTCTACATTACATTTGCTAATATTTTTGAAGGTTTTGTTGCAATGGCAAAACCGAATAGACGATTCACGAAATCGCTTACCACGTCACGTAAACGCTTCACTTGGTGTCACTCAGGCATTGGAAGAGAATTTAACCCTCTATTGAAGAAGAATAGCTGCAATATTAGACGCATGTTTTTAAACAGGTTGACTGCAATCTAGAATTGCCTCAAACTCGTTAGCGATCGCGGTCAAGCCTTCCTGTAATAGAGTTCAAATTCTTACGAAATGTGCAGAGAACAAATATTATCAACATTATTAGGGTGATGGGTCGCGTCTGTTTCCGAGTATGAGGATAAAAGTTGAACTTCTGAATTAGTATAAAAGATTTTATTAACTAAAATTAAATATTATAAACATGGTGATTCGGTTTGAGGTAATCGACGTGGAACCACAATTTCTATACAATTACAGCTCTAGAGAGTAGATCTGGCAGTGAAAAAGTAAAATTCTCAAGGGAAAAATGGTCGGCCAGCATAAACAGACGACCTGATAACCTACAGTCTTTGCTACCAGACAAACGCCTTAATTTTTTCAACAACCTTGAATGTACAGTATTTATATCATCTCAATGGAGATAAAAATGTAACGCTGTCGTTTGTAAGATATCCAGTACCCATACAACCTTTTAGATTTAGGCTAAAACCCTTACATAAACAGTTATCGGTAAAAAAGATAAAAATACTTGATCGAGCTTTTCATTGTATGCTCAGATTTAAAACGTTACAAAGTTATTTGTCAAACATCTTAAAACATGCTCCGCATTGAAAATATAACAAACGAACTAGTTTCTGTATATGCGTTCTTTGCTTCAATTCTGACTTTTGAAATCATTGTGATGAGCTTTTTAACAGGACAAAGGCGTTTAAAGACACTGGTGAGTTTATATAGTTGTAAGACATCCCCGAATTTCGTTTGTCCAAGTGTAAGCTGGACCCTTCTGGTAGCTATTGGATATTTCGTGCATGAGACAAAATTGCTTTGAATTATTTTCTTTTTAAAGTCGGTAATATTTTAGTTGTTAAAGTCAATATATAAATGCAATACACTCTGTTTATACAGTCTTTTGCCAACCCTGAAGATGCAATTCGTCGAGGTGATACGAAATACTGTAGATTAAATCCGGAAGTGGAACGATTACGAAGGTATTTTTAGGATGCTTTTACTGTGGCCCACATGTGTAGGCTAAATATTTTTTCGTACCGTATGTGATAACCTACTGTACTGGCGATGAAAAACGTCATAAAATTATAGGTTAAGCTATACATGCAGCATATAGACCTTATCCTTCAAAATACGTTATTACGTTGCAACAAATTTAAGGAATTGAAACTAACTTTGTTTTTTACAGAATAGTTAGAAATGACGTCGAAAATATACCCACGTTTCTGGTCACTTCCTTCTTGTACATTTTGACTGGGCCAAGAGCAAGTTATTTTGCGGTTTTGATGGGTTTATACACCCTTTTGCGAATCTTGTACAGCTTCGCCTATGCATGTGCATTCCAGTCTCCTACTCGCTCCGTATTGTATTCTTTTGGTTTGTATTTCGTTAAACTTCCAATGTTGGTTACAGTTTTCTACAATTGTTTGCTCGGTTAGGCTGTAAACATGGTTGCCCCTGACGGCCCTTGAAAATTATAAGCCTTGAAACATACAAGACCGAAATAGGCTACTTTAAACACAATTGTTTTTTCTTTAAACGCAATGTAATTAGCCTCAAACCGGATTTAACCCTAAGTTCTGTCAAAAATAAAGATTTGGCTCATCTAAGCCTAAATAATTTTTAATAGGCTATTATTTTTAATGCATCTTTTTATTATTGGTGAACATTTTTGTAAAAACAAAAGTTACATCAAAATAAACAACAGAATTAGGCTGTCATTAAGATATTGGGCCGAAAGCCTTCGTAATTTCGAACTTGATTTGCAACAGACGTTCAATCGTTTTGGGTGACTCTGTGATGGGAATAAGAGCTGGAAAAATGAGATACAACTGCTTCTTAAGGAAACCTGCTTAAAACTCGATGCAATACACGAGTGATGAAATCATGGCGAGTATGGTACGATAATCTTTATCCTTAGACTGAGGAAAGTTTTTACACCATTTAAACTCGACGATGATTCCTAGTCGCTCCAGTCCTGGTTACTGAGCTATTGTCAAACATTTTTATATTTTGTTTTTTAAAGTTTTATATAGCATTGCCCAAATTTAGAACTGTCTACTCTATACTGAACAAGAGCAAATGTCGTTAATGCCTTGCACACGGGCATTACAACGGCATAGCGCCACTGGGTATCGTGTAAGAACACGGAAGAGCAGCAACATTTATTGCCAGTCGACTGCTTGAACCATTTGGCTACAGAGTCGATATAAACACAGAATTGGTGGAACATAGGCTCGGAAGCATAATCACAAAAAAAATGCAATTATTCGTGAACTTTGTCTTTCAGCTGTTATAAATTCATAGCTCTCTCTTAACTTATATAATCGTGTTATTAATTATCATAATTAAATCGCTCTCTAAATGAAATGTTTGCCCAAACCTTGGCGGTTTATTAAACTATAGTAAAAATCATTGCAGTGCTTCCTCAATTGAGATTGCTTTATATTCGATGGGCAGCGTGAAAGGGAAGAAGTTGTTTGATCTCTTAAACATCAGAGTTCAATCATTCGTTCATTGCTTATCTGTTAAAATTTCTAAAAACGTTGTCCCAACTAGACCGGATAATTGAGAAAGCACGCACTTAAAAACACTTTTAAGTAATGTTTTTTTTGGATGAAAGTCCCAAGTTTTAGGTATTGTGTTAGTGTAATTTTAAATATGCCAATGAGTTACACTTTTTTAATAACAATAAATTAGTGCAGTGTTTTGAGTAAACTGAGCTCTAGCACTAGGCTACTAATCTGAATTTGACATTTTTAAGGGAATTGAGCGCTGCCTGGGAAGGGGACTTCCTTCCTAATAAAGGAGTCATAGCCAGTTATTAGAACTTGTTTATTAGACTTGTACTATACAAATACACGATATCTTTTAAATGATACTATTTTTGAAAATACTCTGACCGTGTGCTTATGTTATCATGCCAGCGTTTCTTTGGTAAAATATGTAAAAATAGCCTAGTCCTCTGCTGTCACCCAGCAAAACTGCTTTGTGCTAAGGACCACTTTGCCAGATGCAAAGAGCATGAATAATAACGGGTCTACAGTGAGTTTACTTGTTTTGCTATTTTTATTAGAGAAAACCGTATTCAGAAATAAATTTATAAGCTCATATCAATTTAATCTGAAACACAAATTTATTGAAGTTCATATATCGATGAAAAAGCAACCAGATTGCTTTTATCCACATGAGAGCAAAGGCTAGCCGGCATGGTTTACTGCCATCAAAATTTCATCTTTTTTTCCAAGTGGGACTTCTTCTTGCTCCTCTTTTTCCTGGCTTCTTTCTCTCCCTAACTCGAAGGTCACGTGTCAGCAAACCAGCTAATCAAATAGAAAATATTGACGTTCACAAATATCAAGAATAAGTGTTCGTGTTTTCGAATAAAAAAAACTAAATTTATATCACTTTTGTCCTATAGTACGTTGGAATATCTGGTAAACACAAACGGTCCTGCACACCATGCAGAAAGTATTGCACTCAAGATAGAAATGCCAACTTTGCAAATAATTTTGAGATACAAACAACGGTGTGCAACGTAACTTGTTTTTAAACTGAGGAGCAAGTCCAAAAAAAGTTAGTCTTAAATCAAAGAGTAGTTGTCAGTAAACATACTGGTGAAAGGAATTTTAATGATATGTAGTTGTTAAGCAATAAGCACTTATTGCCAAAATTGTATCGCAAATTTCATCTTCTATTATGGCAGTGGGGGTCAATATGACGTCAACATGTAAAACCAATATGCCTGATGAAAGGGGTTTGAATTAGCAACCAGCACAAATACGTCGACGGTAAGCGGGTTTAGGCTTATTCAACACAAAATTTTCCCGTTATACACTTCGGTACGCTTTAATTATACCTACTACTATTTACCTGTCTGTCAAAGAAACATTTTATTCATACTTAGTCATCCCTAATGTTTTCATATATGACATTATAAGAAACGCCATCTCGTCATAATTAAACGTTGAATTTGCATTTTTTGCCACTTATTTATGGTGATTGGTTAACCACTACATATTAGTACATATCCTTTCATCAGTATGTTTATTGATTACTTCTCTTTGATTTAAGGCTAACTTGTTTTCGGAGTAAGGGGCAAGTCCAAAAACAAGTTCATCTTATATGAAAGAACACCACACACTGAATATTCTGGTAAAATAGTTTTGAAAAATAATTCTTGGTTAGGTAATTATAAGCAAAAGAAAACCGCAAAATTGGCCTTAATTGAGACGTACATCAAGGCTCTTTTGAAGTCATAGGTAATCACAGAGAAAATTCGCAAATTCATAAACTTATTTAGCTATACCTACTCTATATCATGTATGTATCATTGTTTCTGTTACAGCTGTACAGATTGGTCAAATTGATAACTAGCGAACCACGATTTATTTTTCAAAAATATTTTACCAGAATTTTTGGTTAATAGTGTTCTTTCATATGAGATCAACTCGTTTTTGGACGTGCCTCTCACTTTAAATATTATATCTATCAGTCCACCTCGTCGCATAATTTCTATCTGTTCGGGTGAGATAAATAAACGGATTGCGGACGAAATTCCGTATCGGATTGCACCGGCCATTGCCGACTTTCTGGTCCCGTCGTGGAAATATTGCTTGCCGTGCAACATCATCCAGTTACCCTGGAAACCACCGTCCACCGTTGCTTCTACGTCGAAGCGTAACAAAATACCGAGAAAAATGAAGGGGGTTACCACAGTTTCTCTGAAAAATGAAGGATGTCAGTCAAAATATTTCCTTCAAAAAGCTATCAATCAACAACAACATTTTGTTGTCTGGGTTTTTCATAAAAAAGGCTATAAGTATCCCAGTGAGCTTCTACAGATGATGCCAGGTCGATTGAACCCACGGACGATTAAACTTTAAACTATTAAACCCAGGATGATCCAACCAAGATCTGTGGGATTAGTCTGTGGGTTTAATGGACCGGCTACCTACACAGATATATGAATAACAAACCCTTCAACAAGGTACACGACGAAGATTAAAATATACTATTTCTGAAACGCAAATGCAATTCAAAACTAGGCGTCAGCGGTAATAGCTCATAGACTTACCTATCAGCAATTATGTTAAAAAACTCTTGCATTGGCTTCCCATTTATGGTTATTTTACCAGAACCATTTGCTATCAGTTTCACATCAGCTCTCGCAGTTTTTCTAAATCCCTGGCAACGAACGAATTCTCTCCCGTCTTTGCCAACTTCTTTCTAAAGTGTGATATACGAGGATATTACTCCGTTTGTTAAAATGTAGCGATTTTTTTCAAAATCTATTTGGCATATATAGCGTGTATTCATGTATACAGAATCAAACAACTTATCATACATTTCTGTTCGATCGAAATGTTGAGGGCGAAAAGATCATGACTCATGAGTTTTACTAAAAATCCTTGAAAAGTTTTATGGAAAAAGTTGGCGTGGTAAAAGGACATTAAGAATAATAACATCAATTAATTTAATGATGTGTTTGTAACCAGCTTAAAGTTCATAATGAGTCGATCAATCATAAGGGGGCTGAAGAACGTTTGACATAGTAGGAATTTATAATAAAACTCTTCACCTCTAGCGTCCCGGTAGACAGCTCTCTTTGAACAAGCTTCCTGCGGAATTTCATGATAAAATCTTTGTATTTTTCGGAATATGGTTCTTCCACAAGTCTTTCTATTTGCGTGATGAACTGGTTATACTAAAATTTATAATAAAAGACTTTTAGGTTTACATTATTGCTCTAAATTATCCAATATACTGCTGAATAACTAGGTATTTCGAATTTAAAGTGCATGAAGTGTTCAAGTTCATTTGATTTACAAAGCCATAAAAATTGACGTGCCAGATCATCACTGATTTTCGATGATAAAACTTCTTTTTCTATGTCTTCTTTGCTTAACCAATGGGTTAATCCAAGATCTCTGAAAAGTAAAACAAGACTTGCATTAAAAGTTCAAGACAATAAAATAATTAACATAACCTACAAAATGTCAGCTTGCATTCAGACTGAAGTACTGACAAATTCTACTGTGAGTTACCCTTTTTCAGCATAAAATAAAGAGAATCTCATTATCACAGGAACAAACCGTTGCAAAAAATCTTACGTTGTACCTCTAACAACTGGAGATATAAAAAATTACCATAATGACTACTAAACGATCTTTAAGAAACACTCACAAAGGCTTAGGTGGTCGTTGGCCCATTTTGCGCATCTTGTCAGCATAAGAATGCAAGTCTAAAATACAGTCATATGCTTCATGCATTAGACCATACAGTGCTGGTTGTCTTGTATAGAAGAGATAATGGTGTGGTCGTCCTTCCTTATTCGCTTGTAGCTCTGCAAAATTTAGGTGCACATTAATATAGGACAGCGAACAAAACTATTTCATAAACTACCCAATTCCCAAAAGATTACTCACTTATTTTGGCAGGGAAGACAACTGATGGATGCTAAACAGAAAAATAAAATACACTAATTTACACAAGTATGTAAAACATTAAGAAAATTGATATCTCTACCTTACCACCAAATCTGAAACACATAAATTTACACCATTTGTAGTAAATACTGAATCAGTACCTCCATTTGTGGCCTTGCTGGCTTTGCTGTAAGACTAGATGGAAATAGATACTGTATTGCTTTCTGGAATAAACAAAAAAAATTCTTGGGTTTTAACTCAAACTTTTAAAACATTAAAATTCCTAAAACAATAAGCTACGGCAAATGAAACAAAAGCATCAAAGCTATCTTGCCACACTTTAACATCTTCATTAGTGAAGCTGTCTGGATCTTCACCCATCATGGCTGCCAAGCGCCTCACTCCCAAATTATGCTCATCAATTTTGTGCCTGCAAATGTTATCTAACTTTCAAATGCCAAAAAGTGGCAATGGCTACAATAATTGCAGTTAAACATATTTTATTTATACAATGCCAGCTAGTTTTGGCGATGACCATATTGCCATTATCATGCGAAACTGATCAGCATTACGTGTATACAGTATGTTTTTAACTGCAATTGTTGCAGCCATTGCTATTATATATTACCACACCATTGCTATATTATATTATCTTAATTCATTAACCCAGGTCTGCATACTTTGAGTCTACCTCCCTCGTTACATATGCAGAGATGGTCAGGTGAAAGTTTATATTAACCTTATCTTTGAGAATATTTTGAAATTTCAACACTTACTGAATATAATCTTCTGAATATCGAACTTGTTTTTTCAATTGCAAATTAACATTATCCCTGTCGACTGTCATAAGGCGAATTTTTCGATGCAAATGTTGAGATGTAGATATATATCTTTCAATGACTAATGAAATAGGCTTATTCACCTGCAAATAAAGCAAAATAATTAATCGGACACTGAATAATTATTGAAGATTAAAACTGCAGTCTTTATACAATTAAAATCATTACCATGGTTACTGGTGCTAGCAAGCATTGCCTCAACTGAACTTGTATATCAGCATTGAGAGAATTAATATTGCGCAGTGCAAAACATTTCAAACAGTGATTCCACATAGCAAAGTTGCATAAATATAAAGTAACTCGTTTGTGGTAACACCTAGAATCCAAAAAAAAGTTTAATGGTGTAACTAGGTATAGCATAACTCTTATTTTTTAAGAAAAATGCATGAGCAACTAATTTGAAATGTCAAACACAGATACAAAAAGATTTTAAAAATGTAGGAAAACATTGTTATATAGTTTGTGACCACATGACAGTACAATAGTAGATACTATACAGCACATTATTATTTTTCAACTGAAAAACAAAATATTATTGCACAATAATCTGGTATTTCCAACAGAAATGCATAAAAAGATTTGTTTTCCCAGTAGGACACACAGAGATAAAAAAGAATAAACAACCAGACACGGTAAGAAAACATGGGATAAAAAATCTAGCTTGGTAACAATGTTAACGTAGTTGGTACTTAATCCACAAATATATACCAACATGTATACCACAAAAATTGAATTGCCTAATTACAAGAATAAGTATGGTTTGGCAAATTACACGAAGTGCTATTTTACACACAGAATTCCCCTTATGTCATAAATAACTGATTCC
This sequence comes from Clavelina lepadiformis, assembly GCF_947623445.1. Classification (NCBI taxonomy): domain Eukaryota; kingdom Metazoa; phylum Chordata; class Ascidiacea; order Aplousobranchia; family Clavelinidae; genus Clavelina; species Clavelina lepadiformis. The sequence continues at coordinate 8,852,104 of NC_135246.1, forward strand.
AATGTCTTAAGAAAAGGAGTAAGTTGTGAACGTCCTGGCTGAAGTTTTGATGAATCTCCTACAAGTTTACGAAACGCTTCATTAAGACGCTGCTTGTATCCTTCATCGGTATGACTTTCAACAATCTTTAAAAAGCAAATTTTTGAATGTGAAAATCTTTCACAATATTGATTCAAAAGTTGAAACCAGCGTTTCTTTAACAATGCAATACATTGTTCTTATTACACTTTGCATCTGGCTTTTAATAATTTTCTAAAGCATGGCAATTATAAATATAAACTGCTACCCTGACCTGATGAAACATCTGAATAGCGTGTTGTGGTTGAAAGCAAAGCAAACTAAAAAATGCTTCCCCAGCTGTCCTAAGCAAATCTAAATCAGCAGCATGGACAATCAACGTATCGAATACCAGCTGCAAAATAACAGTAAGATCAAAAAAATAAAATAACATGAGTGACAACAAAAGCTCTATGAGTTAATTATTGCATAGACAACATCAACTGATTTCTACCAACTAAAATGATAATAGAACAGCACAACCTGGCACACATACTCTGATAAAGGATGATGTGGCTATATGCAACTGAGTAGGTGTGTCCTTAGTTTTCCAGCATTGGTCAGCTAAACCTTCAACAGCTTCCAGACATAGTTTACAGTTATCACTTCCATACCTATGTTACAGTAATTGAAACTGGAGCAATTTCAAGGCGAAAAGAAGCACATACACATTTATTTCAATGCTTTTTAGGAAGATATGAAATTCAGAAATAACAAGATAATTTTTGGATACAAAACTATCAGTCCACCACACACAATTTTAATAGAAATTAACAAAGATTTGGTTGAAAGGGACAGTAAAACATTTCAGCTTAAACCTTTATGTTATGCTATTAATCGAACCGCCATTGATAAATATAGTAAGAGGAAGTGCTCTTAATAAATTTTATTGTCGATTCTGATGGTTATGGGTTAAGCTGCACTAATTTATTTTTATTATCGTTAATTTACACCTGGCAAAGATAACAAGAGCTCTAAATTGCATAAAAAATAGCAGCCAAGTGCCAAATTTCACCAAGATACTTTCTTACTTACGAGCTTAACCCGATCTGTAGTGAATGAACAAAAAATTGCAGCATGACATCAGACAATTTCTCAATTTTGTCAGCACAGATCTCACAAAGAAATGTCACCAATTTGAAATACTGACTATAAGGAAAACAAAGCGTTTGAGCTATATATGAATAGTTTGTACAAATGAAGCAAAATCACAAATTAGTAATTACAATAAATAAAAATGTTCATAGCCATACCAGCATAATGATGGGTAAAGCAGCAACTGAGCGTTAATGTGTGGAAGAATTATTTCAAGGCCATAAAATACAACATCAGCAGCAGTAATATCATCATCTGTTTGGTGGATAATTACTTCTGCATGGAGCTCATTTTCTTAAAATATTTATATCATTTCTAAGTTTACATCATTACTAAGTAATGATAAGTTTATATCATTACTAAATAGAAATAAATTATACTGATCAATACACTATTATATTGAAAGACAGCAATGACATGCCTTCCTACCAGTTTCACTGAAATCAATAAAATCCTTTGATAAAATGTTTGTAAGTAATTCAATAATTAGCGACAGATCCTGGTAAGCATCTTCTTCTGCCTCCGTGCCGTGCCTTCCTATATTATGTCTACTGTAGGCTTGCAACAGTGACATTGACCATTCATACAAATGTTTGCATTGACCCTGAAAAAAAAACTAAAGTGAGACAAAAATAGGAAAGTATAGACCACAAAATGATGTACTAATATATTATGCTTGCCAAACATATATAACATAATAATGAAGGAAAACAACAGGCTAACTCATAAACTGAAATTAATATACACATAAGCTAAAAATGGCAAGAAGTAAGAAATAGATCATAGCAAGAAATTTTGTTTCTCCACCAGAACAGTAATTCTCATTTTGCTGTAACTAATCTTAGTGTTTGTTCCGTAAAGGAAATTTATTGGTGTGGTTTGAGAAGACCACTATTCGTAAAATAATGCAAACTGAAGTTATTGCATTTATACCTGGAGAGGAGTTAGGAGAAATAAAAATACAAGTTAACTATATAGAGTGACAGCTTATATTCTGTTTTTATATTTTGCATTTATACTGTCATAGGCAAATTTTAGGTCTGGCCTACAAATCCACCCTGATAAAACTAAATTTATGAAAAAAGTAAACAATTGAACGCTTTATCAAAGTTATTCATTGATAACAAAGCTTTTGCTACCTTGAAGACATTCTTACAGACCGATATGATGACAGCAAACAAAGTAAGAAGAATCGGGTTTGGTAAACATGCAGTTGCAACTCAAAACAAACTTTGGAAGAACAGGTCAATGGAAAATCTAAAAAAATTAAGACTACTGAATCTCTTTTTGCAACGTATGCTAGCAAATTCTGGATATGTAAAAAAGCATGCAGAAGAAAATTGACAGTTTTGAAATGTGGTGCTACAAATCAGCTGGAAAGAAGAACAATAAATGCAAACATGACAAATTGGTGACCGCCAGAATCTCCTCAAAACATTTATCTCAGAAAATTAAGACATTTCGAACACATCAGCAGAAACAAATCTTAGAATATAACCTACTCACTGTAACAGTAAAAACCAAAGGAAGATCAAAATGAAACAAATAGAGTCCAGTGGTTCTCAACCTTTCATGGTTTGAGGCCCTTTTAAAGTGTCCCTCAAAATCCGTGGCCTCTTGCTTATTAAAATAAAAAAATGTAGATTGTTGATTGCAAAACACTTTTTACTTCACTACTGCAAATGCAATAGCTTTTGCACCGCTAATTTTACACAGCAAGTACAAAAACGTGAGAAACTTGTGTCCTGCTTTGCCTCGTCTTCTCCTACTACTACACTATAGCTCACTAGTGAGGCATCTGTTGTGGCCCCCGGTTGAGAAACCCTGACATAAACAACAAGTTAAGAACGCTACAATCTCAGTTTAACCCAATTATTCCAGAAATCACCAGACAAAATATATTGTGTCAACTCATTAGAAAAGCTACAGCTGATCAGCAATGATTAACCGGTTTAAGAGAAAAGAGAAAGGTTTTCCATAAGAGACAAACCGAAAACGCTCTTCAACTGTGAGACTTCCAGAAACGTATTAAGTAATGGATGCGGTAAATTTATTCATAAAAGGCAGAAGGTAGTACTGTTACATATAAAATCAAACTGCAAATAATGAGGTGGCAATATATGGCAGATTTTCAAACTAATTACCTTGAGAAAAAGTAATGTTATATGCATTCTATACCTTTTGACTGCTAACATACTGGTAAATTGAATCATGTGTTAAGAATCATATTAACTTTAAAAATAGACTTGCAATTTTCGGGCAGGTATAGCATCTTATTGCTTGAAAGTATGCTAGGAAAATGCACAATCATATTTTAAGTTATTCAAGCACATTACCATTTTGGTGACAGATTGCATAGTTTGTGATGAGCAACACACATAATTTCAATTACAAATCCCAAGCTTAAGCTAAATGTATGAGCAAAAAAATTCTTTTTCAAGTATTTAATTTACATAAGAACAACTTTTGATAAAATGATAATACAGTAATAAGTAATTTACAGGTTTTCAGAGAAACTAATTTCCCACTGAAGATACAAAACACAAAAAAATACATTAGAATACGCTTAATATGACCACGAATAATATGAACATTTTGGTACAGTCACAAATTTTGCCATAAAAAATTGTTCGTTTACTGTGACCAGTCTTCGAATATTATGACCACTTTTTCCATCATTTTCATATTTTTCTATCAATTTTTCGTGTCAGTAAAGCAACGTGACAGTGAAAATTGTGCCACATGTATTCTCAAGTCACCTATTCATGTTGACTTTACTGTTGCTGTGTAATGTTAATGAAATAAATGATTAATTCGACGCTTTTTCATTTTCTGCTTAACTATATTAATCTTGGTGTGGCTTAATGGTAATAGAGAAGCTTCGGTTATTATTACCAAAATGGTCTGGTCCCAAGGTTGTCATAAAAAGCGAGGTCTACTGTATGTATAGAAAATTTCCATTTATGAAACAGAGGCATGTGCGTGGTAACACTTAATTCTGTAAATAGTAAATACAACTCCTTGAAGTAACTATTTACTGACGATACTGTCTACATTGATCTTATCAACAAAACAAACAAATTTGAGCTCCGAATTACAACGCCCTGGACTGATTATGTATGCTTGCTTTATGCTGCTTCCAATAATCTCCATGTATAAGCAAATCTCTGAAGCAAAAGTAAATGTTCCAGAAGTTATGCTTGATATACTTGCAAAGTAGTTTTGTTTTGTTTTTCTAGCAGGAGGCTGCAATACAAAATGCACATTTGTCACATGGACAGCCAAACAGCAACATATATCCTTCCTTTAGAGTACTCAAATGCAAATTGCTACCTGGCATTTACTTGAGATTGCTCTCAATAGAAGTAGTACTTCTTTTGTGTTAAATGCTTCCGGTAAGAAATAAAAGGCAGAATCTTGCATACTGTTATTTCGCTTTAAAATTGTTAACATTAGGCTGTTCGGTGTGAAGCTGAAAATGTTTTTGACAGTAATGACTGAATGATCACTTTCGTGAGAGACTTTGTCCAGAAATATAACAGCATTATTGGAAAGGCGAATATGCTGATCACAGTCCTACAAAACATAATAAAGTTATGGTATATTTATTTGGAGTTATATCTGATAAAAGTTGACAAAACACTAAGACAAGCAAACTATAAACAAACAATAATCTTGTTGTAGACTACCTTCGAAAGACCAGAGCAATCTTCTGCAAAATTTAATGATAGGAGTCCATTTAGTATACCCAAATTGTTAGACATTGGGTTAAACACAATTAGGCCACAAAAAACTGCTTGTGCATCTACTAAAGGATAAGCACTTGAATCAATATATCCTTGATGTTCACAACCAATAAAATCTTCTTTTTCATCATTTTCCTGTTTTAACTTGGGTTGAGGTAGGCTGTTGGCATAAGCACCAGGCTTGAATGACATTTCTACTGGTCAAAAAATATAAACCAAACATTTTCTTTTCTTTAAACAGTTTTTGACTTTATGTAGTTAATGCTGTTATGATACATTTGCAGTACAACTTTATCAAACATAATATAGTCCCCAAAATTACCTAATGAGGTTCTTTTGCTATCAAATGAAAGTTGTTCTAATAAGAAATATGTCAAAACCATACCAAACACGCATGTATACAACGCCACTTTTCTCCTGCAGAAAAATCACTTGTCAAACTAGTTGTAATTTATTTTATTGTACAAAAACAACAAGAAAAGTCACAAACTAACAGTAGTCTAAGCCTCCCACCACTAGTCATCAAATGTAAGGCTCAACTGGTAAAAACAGAAATTTATTTTCTGTCAACATTTCATTATCTCATTCGAGTTAACTTAAGAGCAATGGGGTTAATGAAACGTCAACAGAAAAGTAAGTTGTTTTTCACCAGTTAGGCCTTATATTTGATGATTATTATGCCTGATGGAAACCATAGTACATCTAACACCACTAGGCTATTAAACACACCTTACCTCTGCAGCCTTGAAAATCTTGCTTGTTTTTGAAAACTAAATTTCATTTTAAAGAGCAGAAATTATCTGTTAATGCTCACGCTCTCTGTGGTAAAATTTATCTTAAGGGAAACATATACTATAAGGCTGACGTGATAAGCGCTGTACATGACTCTTGTTTGCTTTTTATACCGGTGAGTGGGTAAACAAATGAAATGAAGCATTTCTCGTGTCCATTAGCCTATTGAGTTAAAACGACTCTTATTGTTAAACACATATGCAAATTGATAAGAGCAGGTTTGGCAAGACTGTCAGCGGTTTCCATATATCTACAATATACTAAAAATACGGCGACTTAAAATCCTTCAATTAAGTCATTTTCTTTAGCTGAAACTGCAACCTTCAGCCATCAGATCAGCTTGTACATCACATTGCAGGCACAAACATACAGGTACACAAACAAATTAATATCTCAAACCATAAGTTCCACATGACAATTGCTTGCTACTTTGTAAATGCAATATTCAGCTAACAAACATAGTACAAACGAGCCTCGACGTGCTTTTCCAAAATAAAGCATGGAATTAGCAAGATTATAACTGAAGCCCTTTGAGGGCATTCAATATGCCAGTACATTAAGACTGAGTCCAATAATTGGAAATAGGTATATGGAACTTAAAGTAAAAGGCAAGTGCAAAGACAACTTAACCTTAAATTTAAAAAAAGAAATTTACGTATACACACAATTTAAGTAATAAGGCTTAACCACCTACAAAATAGGGTCAAGTATTTCTGCTCAATGCTGAATATGAACAGCGGAGTGATATTAAGGTGACTTGTGAGTGTGGTGCGAAGGAGCAAACCGCAGAACATGTCATGTCTGATTGTTCTACCCCCAGTGTACCCCACGGAATACATGGCATGGCCTGCGAGGTCTGGATGACAGTACAACAAAAATTGTATCTGCAGTCTTGGATGTTGGTGCTAGCCTAGCCTGATAATAATCGCCATGCAGACATGCGTGTTTCACTGGGACATGAACTGTCATCTATGACATATCTCTGCTGAAAATAAACATCAACTGCAACGTTACATTCCACTCAAAACATGTTAGCTACCCTACTTCATTCAAACATCAGTCATCACTCATCAACAATTTAAACTGCATTGTGATGCCATAATTGCCACTAATTGTGATGTAATACCTTCATCACAATTAGTAGCAAATTTTCAAAATGACTTCAATATACCTGAGCCTGGCTTTGTAGTCTTAATTGTCTAATTTGTTCAATGCATTAGCCCAAAAGTATTGGCTTCAACAATGTCACAATGTGAAATGCTGTTTAATGTGTATTGCTTCACGACTTGAAAAATGAGGCAAACAGTGACAAACCATCAAACATTATCAACTCAATTCACTCAATTTAGCTGGAACTACAAGTATTAGATGATTACAACCAGAGGTCGGCACAAGCGTTGAGCACGAAGTAGGAACAAAACCATAAGCAAGCTCCTTTTTAAGAGTTATTCGCATGTCGCTCTGTTATTTGCACAAATAACGCTGTGAACGCAGAAAAATGGATATAAAGGTTGGATAGAAAAAAATTTAGGTTTTTGGACCGGCTATAATTTTATATAGTAAATAAAAAAATGGATGCTTTGAGACTAATTTAACTCAAAATTTTTGCTCTGCTAAATTAATGGCGAAAAATAATTGTACAGCACGTTAGAACCATGTTTTGGTGGTTCGATTTGAATGAAGCTTTGTTTTTTAAGCTGACAACAATGATCAGAGTTGTCATCAGTGTGTTGCAATTTTCTGCCGTTATTTTTATAATTTCACTGATATATGTTTTGAAAGCAGTGTTGCACGTAATTCAAAATTTAATTACACAAATTATGTGCCATGTGACCATTACTGCTTATTGGCGAAGCAGGTTTCAATCACAAGTATGATAATTGCTTAATATTGAGTGTCAGTTTCGCAAAATTTCCATTTGCTTTTTGATTGCAATAACTATAACTTTCACAGAAAAAATTGTTATCCATTATACTGGTAGTCGTTATTAATCAGACAATTATTCTCGAACAAACGTTGTCCCAAACTTAATTGCTTATCAAAACTTCATCGACGTCGTGGTTGATCTACTTTTGCACAAGACGCGACAGTGATATTTCTTGTGGGCTTTGTGTAGTGTGATATCACATTAACAGTGTCAATGCAAAACTTTCCGTACTCGATTTATGGTCGTAGCAATAATTACCAAAGAAATGTTATTAAGTCACATCATAAACATTGCTTTTTGCAATAGCCAGGTTTTGGAAAACGGCAATGTGGGCCAAGAGCCGAGTGCAGATATAGCACGCATTTCAGTTGCGTTTACATGGTGAATGTGTACAGATAAAAAAGCAGTTAAGTAGGTTGTGTAATAACGTAAGGTTCACATATTTATTGTTAACTACATGCAACACTATTTGAAAGTGAACAACATTGAAATGTTAAACGTCGGCATTTACAACTCAAGGAGGAATTTCTAGAAGACTCTACTCATCTATAAATCATTTGTGGCAGGTGTGACCAAAACAAAACTTTTCAACATAGAATTTCATGAAAGTTCCCATATAACAATTACAAGAAACAATGATAAGCAATTACAGTTGCAGTTAGACAAGTTCTACAACTAAAATTTGCAACATGTCACTGGAGTTGAAAAATATTGTGAAAAGTGAAATTTTTTTAATTGCTAAGAAGAGCTGAAGCATGAGCAATAAAGCAAGCGCAATCTTTTCTTTATAGATATAGAAGAACAAAAGGACACTCCTTTTAAGAGTGGTTGCTCAGCTTTGGTTGTAATGACATTCCCAGAAAGTTATCAGCTAGTCAATTTTAATAATGACTATAATTATATATAATTTGAAAAAAAAATTATTACAATTATAAGTAAACAACTTGGTTTCTATAAAACTTCGAAAATTTATTAGCTTGAAATAAAAAATTGGACTCGAGGAACCGGTTGCATGCACATATGAAAGCCAGATTAAAAATAAATAGAGGGATGTAGTATTACTTCAATACCTAATTCGAATATGGGTGTGCAATAACAAACTAGACCAAATTGCTTACCTGCTTCAAATAACAAACTTGTTTATGTGCTACTTCCACAAAAAGCTCCAAAATTAAAATAACCAAGTCTTCATAATTGTGATACACATCAAAAAGTTTTGCACCATCTATGTGACAAACAAACTGAATGTAAACAACTAAACAAGCGTATATTAAAACCACCACTTAAATCAGCTATGTTTACACAAAATGCTTTAGTGGGGCAAAACTGAGGTCACATTTCCAACAAAGATATAAAAATTGAATAATTTATCACATTTTATGCCTGTCCATAAAAAACGGTTTGATAAGCAGGTTAGCGCAACAAAACGTTTAAATGGGACACAAAACAAACTACAACTGAGCTGCATGTTGGCCATGAATTGGACATAGCTGATTTAAAGAAATTTTTTGAAAATGTAAAAATGTGCATTACAGTATTACATACATATATGTATAATATATAATAAATATATAATAAACTCATTAATCCAAAAATACTACTTTTTTACTTAAATATACATGCATTTAAAAACATACCTTGCAAAACAACTGATAAATAACCAAACAAAACACTCGCATTATCTGCTTTCGAAGCAATAGCGACACCTTGAAGTAATGTTAACAAAGTAGATATTTCTTGGCGAACAGCACCATCTTTGGCAGCAGATATGAACCAGTCTTTTGACACTAAAGCTTTGTAATGGTTTCGCAAAGGCTCCAATGTCTGTGAAAACAAAATTCAATAAGTTAAAGTATAAAAACAACATATTTGCAATTTCAGAATCATGTAATGTTTGTACCTGTTGCCAGTATTTATCGTTATAAACATTCATCTTTGCTGAACCAGCTAATACAATTGAGGTCATTATACTCTTCTTAACAGAGAAAGGTAAATTTGCATACGGTTGCCTGCTTGAACAAAACTGGCCACTGAAATCCCAAAAGTCGCCACATTCAACAACAATCTTACATCTAGAAAACAAACCAAGCTTCATAAATATGATACGAATTATTTAAAGTGAGGGAAAAGTCCAAAAACAAGTTGATCTTATATGAAAGAACACTATTAAATAAACATTGTGGTAAAATATTTTTTTGGACTTGCCTCTCACTCCAAAGATTTTATTACTTACAGCTTAATACTTTTGGTTGATAAGACATTGAAAATTGCGAGTGGGCAGTCAACAAGGAAAAAATTTAACGACTGCAGTATTTTGTGTACCGTTCGCCTTGACTGACAAGCATGTTTAAAACCTTGCTGGCCTCTTCAAGCACATCAATCTCCGCAACCCAGTTGGAAAAGACGACTACAACTTTAGAAATTATGTAACCAATCAACCACTTTGAGCCATCTGAGTTTTGACCAAATGCACTTGAAAATACTGGACTAAACTACAAAAAATTAAAAGCGAAAATTGTAAAGCATTTACAATACATGATGTAAACTATATTACACAGTGTCTTCCAAACCATGTGCAGCAAGAGTTTTCTATTAAAAGGCAAAGTTAAAAGTTTGGTCCTAAAATAAAGTTTTTCAGTCACCCCGCTACTAATATTGACATCATAAGTTTTCATAGTACGCAAACACATCTGCCCATTCATGTGTGAAATAACTAGAAGAGTATGACATTATAATGATGGTGGGGTGACTAACTTATTTTAATAGTGTTATTCTAGCACTTAACACATTGACTGCAGTGAACTCAAAACATAGTTTGGTTAATTTTCAGTCAACGTATCAAACAATTTCACTTTGTTAAAAAATGACAGCTGCATAGAACATACAGTAAAGGTTGGAGTAATACTTTATCATTTACTTCATCTTTCACTTAATATTCAGAAGTTAATTAACATGTTTATTGTTTAGCCTATATTGGTGTTTTTCAACATGTGTGCTTGCCCCAGCCTATGGACGTTTTGAACGAGACCTAAGAGTAAAGAAGCAGTACCTACTTTTTTGAGTGAAAATCATTGTACCAGTAAGCAAGCAAACAATAATAATTTGCGTAAAATAAAAATAAAAGCATCTTTACGTGAACTGCAAAATGGATATTTTAATGGATAAGGTAATTATATTATTGTGTAATAAAAACATAAACATTGTGTTGGGGGTATACAATGAACTGATAAAGGTTATGTTTGGTAGCAAGAATAGTAACAATAAGGTTTTGGTAAAATGTCATGACACTACTAACAGGAGACAAAACAATGATAACATTCCACCATGGAAATGATTCCCCCATGCTCTGATGTGCAATGATATTCCAAGATTTGCGTCACAGACAGCAACAAAAGGCAACTGTGTCCTCAGATTTGAATAGAGCAATGGGCAAAAAGAAAAAATAATTCAAAACTAACAGTCTAAATGTAGGAAACAACCAGATTTTTCGGAACTTCATGTTGACACCTAGTACACATTTAGGCACAAAAATAAGCTTTCCATTCAACATTCGTAAATATTGGATTGCAGTCACTGTGTCAAAATGATTATCACCGGTATTTATACAAAATTAGAGTGCAATAAAGGTCAAGACACTAAGCTAACACAGCATACAATTTATCCTCAAAACTAGACACTTTGTCAAAATAAAAATGCATGTAATACCACCTTGTAATGGTTTTTATGGTTTACCTCCTTGTAATATTCTTCAGGATAAACAAGATATGTGGTGCCCCATATGTATAAGAACCACATTATGTCCTGAGTAAGCTGTGGGCTGAGTATTGCTGTCATACCAGACTTAATAGCGAGGGTGTCAACTTCACTGAGACGAGTGATAGCAGAGATAAGTCTAACATAATAAAATTAAATGTAAATATGGACATTGGCAAATATGAAGCTACAGATGAAATCAAAGCAGATTTATTAATACTACTAATATTCTAAAACTATATTAGTGTTAGAGATAACACAAAAATAGAAATGGGTATAAACATTTAACTTTGTAATACCATTAAACACTGAACAGGAATAAAAGGCTGTAGTGATCAAACTTTCTTCTCTCAGTGATTTTTGTAAACACTGCTGTACTGCTCTATAGTTCACAATACAAACAATACCTAATAACATGATCAGTAGATTTGTCTGCACCCGAAATTTCCGATAACTTCTCATTTGGTGAACCAAGTACACGTAAAGATATGTTTTCATTGATTGCAGATTTCTGGCGTATAGAATACTGCACAATTTCTTGAGGAATAAGTGGAGTTTCACCATCACATTCATCAGCTAGTACATAACCTAAAAAAGAAATAATGAAGTTTATCATCACATCAAACAAAAACTTGCTTTTTTAGCATATAAATGTCTGGGCTACTTTTGTTAGGTAAAAATGCATTTTAAGCAATCTCATGGAAAGTCACTTTTGCAATCAACGAGAAACAAATAACAAAAGAACTATGTACTCTTTTGAATCATGTCAACAAAAATATACCAGCTGTGTAAATTAACCAATGTAAATCTTCATAGAGATCAAGTAGTATTCCAGATGTTCCATCAGATGTAGGATTGTTTTGATGCATTCTCTGCAAGTGGCCATGCAGTCTATTTGTTCTATCTTCAATCAATCTAAGAAACAATTAAATTTAAATGAAAAACTGCAGCCAAGACTAACATCCTTTTTGAAAAGAATTTGATTTGCAATATTAGCTATTTCCTCAAGTCATTTGTTATAATTTTGAATGTCCACTGTTCTGCCATTTATTTAACTCTTCATAGTAAGTAATAGTAGTTTAGTTTAGTTTCTTATAAAATAGGTTGATTACTTGGAACACTATTTAAATTACCTATTCCAAAAACAAGAAATTATGCAAACGATTGTATTTGACGTGTAATATTCACCTGGATAGCAATGGGATTGTAGTGTGAGGACTTGTTCTTGCAAGGCTGGCAATGGACATCAACTGACATGCAAATTTTTCCAGATCACTCTCTTCCAACTCATCTATATCCGATTCAGCATCATCTAGAAGAAAAATCAGTTGCTAAAAATTTAAAAAACCATCCACACTTTCTTGGTTGTGTTGTTTAAGTAATCTCCCACTGATTCGTGCAGTGATTTCCAACCTTTTTCTGGTAGGTGGTCAAACTGGTCATGTACCTTTTTTTAAGAAATGTCTGTAGCCCATACATAAAATGCTCAGTAAACTACTTTGGTTTAAAAATTTTGTGGATTGTAAGCTATAATATATAGATTCGTTTGCAGCAAAGCTTCTGTCAAATCTTTTTTACGCTATTTAATCTTCTTGCAGTCAAGTGCTGCTTTTGCAACAAAAAACTATCCTCACACTTCATATACATGATGGATTTGGCTATACAGTACTCCTTATTGTTCAATTGTACTAAAATGTCATAACGACTAATAACGTCTACTAAGTATATATTTATTTAGTAACCAATTTAAAATCCTAGCTAACTTGATATTATTAGTCTTTATATTCGTAAAAAATATCAAACGACTCAAAGAACGAAAGTAAGTTAAGTCTTTTCAACACGTTTGTTAAAATTCATAATGATATTCACAGATCCAAAGTTGAGTAGAATCATTGCTTTAGTGCAAGGATGTCCAATCTTTTATTATAGTGGGCCGCATTGTCACTTGAAATAATTCAATGGGCCGCAGAACCTATTAAATTTCAAGAAAAATGGGTACATAAAGAAACAATTAAAAACTAGGTTACCGAAGTACTAAACGCCTGCTTTAATTCTTCGAGTCTTATAGTTATATATAATCCTTTTGCTCCCATACTATTCTATTACTGCACCCCTAGAAGCTGACTGGTACATTTTAATTAGGCTAAGATTCAAAGTTCAAAATGCTACTTGGAGTGAAAATGACTAGCGGGCCGCACAAAAATCTCAGGCGGGCCGCAGGTTGGACATCCCTGCTTTAGTGCATGCCTGCTTTATGTGTTTTGCAAATAATGTCAGAAGTATTATTAAATGTTGGCAAATAAAAGAAACATAGAACATATGTGAACAGTATGTGTAAAAGAAACATACATTATACATTATCATTAGAACACATAATGAACTTGAACATAAACTGTTAAAAATCGTAAGGCCTGTATGATGTATGTCATTTCTTTCATCCACATCTAATAATATTAAATATGCAGAGAACTTACTATTGTTGGGTGACCTAGTGCCTTCTGGTGGTGAAAGGTGACACTGTATGAAACAGTCAATTATCTGCACAGCACATGGAGTTATCAGTGTGCTCTTGTCATTTTCTCCCATATTTTCTATTAAGGTTGTCCAAGAATCAAGCACATTATCGTAGGCCTCCATGAAAACTTGATTATCTTCACTAAGCTATACAATCATAAGCAACAACTTCTATAAAAACCATATGCTTAAATATTGTACTAACACTACTTTGCATGAATTTATCACCTGTATTAATAGCTTAGTGTAATACACATAATAGTACATATGTTAAAATTGGGTCGTATAGGCACAGCTGTTTGCAAAAAAATAAAAATTATAAATCCTATGTTCAGGAGAGCAAACAAACATAATCAAATAGAAGTCAAAGTAATAGTAAAAATAAAAAGTCCTAGTGGTTTATGAGCAAAAATATACCGTTTCCTCACGAGCAGCTTCTTTACCATAAGTACACGTTAAATGAGTGATTAATTGAAGAAATGAAGGAAAAAGATTTTGTTCCCTTGGCAACATCGCCCATATGTCAAGTCTGTGAGTTTCAACCAGATTGCGAATAATATTTGATATACCGAAGGACTCGTGTGCAGCAATGTTTGCACTGTAAGTGTAAAACGATTAATCATAAAAAAAAATTTTTTTGCAAAATTAACTCTACATGTTATGAAAGGTTGAGTATTAAAAAAGCTTCAAACTTTCTGCCAAACACATATTTATATTATGAGAAAATATAATTTAATCACTAAACAATATAAATGGAAGCAAGTATAATCAGAAAACATACAATAACTAGTAACTTCCACAAAACATATTCCATACTTTACAAACATATGCAGAAACCCAAGCAAAAAATTGACAAGGTAAGTGGTAGCTTCGTTATGATCAGCAAAAATATCTCCCTGCAATGATGCAAGCTGCGATAGACATGACACTGAGATGTGAGACAGCGATTCATTGTGACGAACTTTCGAGTGCAGCTGCAACATGATTTTGCGAAATTTATATAACGTTCTATCTTGACATTTTCAAAGCTTATTAAAAAAATAGCCATTTGTCAAAATCAGAAAATGTAGAGAGAAAGTGGATTAATTTTACCTTAAAAAACAATTCCAGAAACCCAGGATCAAATAAAACTGTACCCCATGTCTTAGGTGGTTTAAATGAGAGTTTGATAGTTGAATCTTGTTGTAAGAGAGCTCTTCTGTTATCTGTTATATGAAACCAAAAACATTGCATAAGTCTTACAAAATTGTAGTGACAGTCAAACAAAACAAATACCATGAAAATTTTCAACCTTAGCATTTTTAATTTAACCTAGTTCATAACATTACCACAAAAATAACACAGAAAAACTGTTGTAATCTGTTTTTTACTGTTATCAATTCTTTCCGAATAATTGCTATTTTTTAGATTAGCTAAGACTAACCCCAAATGGAACTTTTAGCCCACAACAGTAATAAATTGTATGTTTATCAAATAATTTAATCATTTACAGTTGTAAATTGTTTATTTGATTTTTCAGATTTACAACTTGAAACTTGCTTTAATGTCATAAAATTGTAAAAAGGTACCATTTAATAAATAGGAATATGGATCATCTTATTGTTTGCGATACCATAAAAAATTAAAGTATCGTAAGTAGTCAGACTCTGATTACTTTAATGCAGGATAAACATAGCTGATGACATAGAGGTATTGCCTAACAGTTACAGCAATGAGCAAAAATATTTCATTGTCACCCTAAGTACAGGTTGAACATGAAAACAAACTTCACAGAAAATTGGCAAAACATGACTTTTGGCATGCCATAGGCGACCAGTGGTCTATTATTTTTTATCAGTATTCAGTACTAAAGAGTGGTTAATTGCATTAGCAAGAAGAATTAACACCCCAAACCAGCATTGTGCATCAAAACTCAAGTGGTTATTGTCTGGAATCTAAGATGGTTGCCTTACCATTAATAGACTACATGCAATAAGATACAAAGCTAAAGACTGGCAAAGATAGATATGTAACCAAAGTCTCACAATCAGTGTGGTGGATAACAAATGTTCCACAAAACTCACCATCAGAGTAAGGTTTTCCTATTCAATCTATATGTGTATCTCATAATCTTTAACACAAAAACATACAATGCTGGGGTGTGAATTTCCAGCTTAAAAGCTGCTCTGCAATGACGTAAACTTTACGACAAAGTGCTGCTTGATTGGCTGGAAAATCTTCGGAAGAGGATAATAATGATGCAGTATGGTGCAATACTTGAAGGACTAGACCAAAGATGCGTTTCAAATCAAGGTTCTGAAAAATTATTTCTACATTTGAGCAAAACATCATTTTTTTAAATCAATAACCATTGTTCTGATGCATATTTTGTTATCAAGTTTTAAGTAGTAGCTTACTACAAATAACTGAAAAATATGAAATCATGGGTAATAACAGTAGTACTGGAAAATCAAAACAGTGGTATAAAAGAACACACTTCAAATTGTTTCTTGGACTTGACATGTTGTTCCCAGGTAATACCGACGTTAGTCGATTTATCAGATGCAGAAAATTCAATTCCCAAAGCAAAAAGAATGGAACAGGCACTTTCCTCCTTTATTTAAAATTAAAAAATGCTATGGTGTGAGACGACAAGCTAATGTGGTAAAACTAAAAAAAAAACAATAAAATTTAAAACAAAAATCACCATAATAGGATTTCCAGATGCCACCATAGTACTTAGATGACGATAGAACACCATCCTTTGTGTAGGATCATCAGAGTCAATGCTGGAACGCTTTAGCATGACTGCTAAAACATTTGCAAGTGATTCTCGAATAAATCCAGTGATGCTAAAAAAATTAGATAAAATTATCTGACTTTGAACTTAGATTGCTATTAAGATGCTATTAATCCAGCACATTCGGTACAACATTACCAACTTTGGCTTATCTGTAATAAAACTCAGAATAAATTGCTGCATTGCAGCACGTGTCTCAAGTTCCATTATATGCCATTCCCGAATGACTGCTTCTTTTAAAGTAGCAGCGGCTTGAAATTGTACAGAGTCTACATTGCTCATTTCTGATAACAAAAAACAATTCTTTGTACAATCATTTAAAAAAGTATAAAAGTTATGACAAAACTTTTAAATTAAACTTAAATCTCAGTCTAGCCAATAACTTTTTATACACTGTTAGTGCTTTGCAAAACTAGTAAAGAAAAGTATGTATTAATGATAATCACAAAAGTAATGCACATACAGAGTATTCCATCATAAAAAACAATATGTAATTGAAAAAAAATTACCCAAAATAACTTTGCAGACATGATATGGTGCTTTTGATTTACGAAAAGACAACAACACTTCTTCAGCCTCTTGTCTTTCCTCTGGTGTAACCAAGTTTGGGGGAGCAAGAGAAATGCGAGTTGCAGATTCAAGTTGATGCACCAGTTCCATTTCACTTTATGCGTTTCACAATGTTAATTTTGGCGAAAATATCGACAAATTAAACCAATCACTGAAAAAAGACAGCAAACTTCAATTAACAGAGTGAACACTTCAAAAAATCACACCGGATGTAATGAGCACACGGTGTTGCTTTGGTAGAAAACATGATAATTCTCAACATCTTCTCAAACAACACCATGTTTTCCAGTCTGTTTGTGCTATGTTGCAAGCGTACGAAGCTGTTAAAACAAAATCACTGCCAAACATAAAGACTTGTGTAATGGCAACTGGTAAAATTTGATAAATATAGCACCCAAACACAATAAAAATGTGGAACAAAAGTCTATTCTGTACTTGAAATATAATGTGGCTATAAGAGCTGAACTTTAATAATCCCAGGTTCTGCAAAATTGCATGCACATTTTAAAATTGACTGAAATAATTTGGCTTCATTACCACTGCTTATGTGGATAATAGTGGTCGACTTCAAATGTGATGAGTAGGATGGGCAAAATATACAGATACTCAAAACCAATTGGATTCGCATCCAAATTGAGTGGTTTAATGAATCTTGGGATTAAAAATTTTTTGCTACCTATAAGCCCATTTACGTTTTTCTACTTCCTGCAAACACAAACGACATACGCATGTATGTGTATTAATCAAAGCGTTATCTCTTTCTTGTCTATCGTTTCAACATGATTTACTTACACACTCTTAAGCTCTGTTTATTGTTGGAATAGTTCTGTTGAAAAAGTTCAGTTGCGATGATATAGCGGCCTTACCTGTTATCATACATTAAACACATTGCCAAGGCATGATTGGTCTTGCATAACGTCAAGAAGGTTTTTAGCTAGGCCCCGAGTTTTGTTATTGGTACTCGAGTACCGTCCGTCATTACCATTTCACTCATAACAACTTAATGTGCTACGTTGCGTCAAGCTAATATTTTGCCCATATGCAAAGAGGGAAAAAAGATAAACAATGTGACTAACTGATATGGTAACAGGTAATTGTTGCACAAACAACTAAACCTATTAATGCAGTGAAAAGATTGACAGTATTTCCACAGAAGCATTGTTTAAAAGCAAAGAATTTTTCATAAAACTTCAAGGTCGAGCATGCAAACAAAAGACATTTTCGCACAATGAATTAAATTAAAGAGCCATAACAGTAGAGAGTATTTTTTATTCATTCTATGTACAACTCGCAACTCCCAACCTTTTAATTAAAAGTAAGATTGTAAGACAAGTAAGACTGTTCAGTGGACCTGAAGGAAAGTTATAAATTCAAACAACATAATATAAAAAATCAAATCAAACATGTGTGTCAATTAGAACCTGCACAAAAAGTATTCTTGATAATCGGAGCTCGATCAATGAGGAATCGTCGGCGAGTTTAAGTCGAGCAAATACTTTCCTCAGTCTGAGGGTAAAGACTAATTATCATACCATAACAAAAGCATAGTATAACAGAGTTACGTTTATTAACTAGGTTCCTATCTAATGCGCTATTACTTCGGTTTATTGCATAATCTGTTTAACGGAATAAAAATGAAGAGGATTTACTGCGACTATTCAAAAGTTTAAATTAAAGACAATAAACACAGGGAGCGCACATGCAATGTGAAAGTTATGTGGATTGTACTGTGCTTTGTTACGGAACAATCAAACAGACAATGCCGATTAAAAACATTAACACAAGGCTGTCATTACCATTACGCAGACACAGACATTCGCACTGTTTTAGTTTCATTTGAGCGTTGCAGTACAGTACACTGTTTGCAAGACACTGGATTTCAAAAAAAGAAGCAGGAACAAGCAAGCAGAAAGATTTATCATTGTCTGACAAAATTCTTGTCATTGCCAAAAAGTTTGGAATCTCGCAGTCACTAGTGTCGCGGATTTCAAAATCAAAAGAAAAACTCTGCCCAGCAACGTAAACCCATCGCGTAAAAGGGCAAGAAAGAGTACTCATGAAGATCTAGAAGATGCTTTATTACAATGGTTTAAGCAAGCTAAAAGTAGAGGTCTTTTACATGGCCCGATTTTACATGAAAAAGCAAAAAACCTGGGAAAAATAATGGATGTAGATTATGATTCATCAATGAGATGGATTACTCGCTGGCGAGATCGCAATTCAATTGTTTTTAAGCATAAGCATGGTGAGAAATACGACTATGATTCTGAAGCAGCTGAAAATTGGATAACATCATAATGGCCAAAAATACAAGACCGTTATTCAGTCTCAGAAATTTACAACTGTGATGAGACAGGGCTTTACTTTCGTACACTACCACAGGGAACTTTGTGCTTTAAAAACAAAATACTCTCGCACAGTTAGCAGTCAAAAGAACGCCTTACAGTCTTACTTACTGCAAATATGGACGGTTCAGACAAGCTACAGCCGTTTGTCATAGGAAAATCTGCAGATCCACGCTGCTTTAGGGGAATAAAAAAACTCCCGGTAACTTACAAATCTAATGGCAAATTCTGGACGACTGCAACACTCTTACAAGAATGGTTGGAATGCTTTGACGCTCGCATGCAAAAACTAAGAAAAAAGTGTGTTTACTGTTTGACAATTGTTCTACCCACAAAGTTGAAGATAATGGTTTAAAGTGTATTGAACTTGTGTATTTGCCACCAAACACTACTTCCTCTGCCAACCACTTGACCAGGAGATCATTAAAAACTTCAAACACCATTAACGTCGTCGAATGTTACAAAAGCTTGTGCTAACATCACGGCAACGTAAGTGGCTCAATCTATTACTGTATTAGATGCTGTAAACTTTATGAGTGCTGCTTTGAACGATGTTTCTGCAGACACAATTCAAAGCTGTTTTTTCCGTGGTCTAATACCTGAGGTACCTGATGAGTCCTTTCTTGGATTTCCATGAGATGAAGTTCTATCTGAATTAGCACTGGATACATACACACAATATCTAAATCTTGATGATGGTCTTGAAGTAGCAGGGGTTCAAGATGATGCCGTTATATGTGAAAAAGTTTTACGATACAAACAAGTTGAAAAAGACAACATCAACAAAGACAGCTCTGCTGACACAATCGACTACGCCAAAAATTAAAGAAGGTCTACATGCACTTGATATAATTCAGCGACGAATACAGTTTAAAGGGGCAGATATGGACACATTTGTTTGTTTAGAAACACAAATGCAAGAAAGCATGCAAAATAAAATTAAACAAACAACAGGTGCGCAGTATTTTTCTTGATTAAACAAAAATTGTTAGTGTTTTGTGTGTTTAAATGAATAGATGATTGCATTATACAATAAATGTTAAAGTGTTTTGCGTGTTGACATTTTTACACGTGACCAGCTTTGCACTTCAAGTTAGACAATAAGTGGACTTAGTACTTTTGCATAATTCGTTTAATTGCATAAAAAAATTTGGCAAATTGACTATGAAATTAACCAGATTCGAATGTATTCTAAAAAAAATCACTCAAAACATGATCTATCTGAAAAAGATGTTGGTTATGTTAACCTGTTTGGATGACGTGTTTTGAAACATAAACTTAAAACCCTTGTCCAAGGCAGAATTGCCATTGTGAATGAAAACTTTGGAAATGTTATTGGTGTAAACCATAAATTTTCACCTCATATTTTGGAACTGAAATCTTCTGGATGAACAACTTTTCGTCTAAACCAGGCATCACCAATCTTTTATAACAATGGGCCAGACAAGCACGAGGACTGACGATCGTGGGAAAGATTACCCCTTTGTTCTATAGCAGCGGTTCCCAAACTATTCTAAAAAATTTGCCTGGCGGACCCTTTGCAATTATTTTGATATTTCGTGGCCCTATAAAAATCAAAGAATGGTATAGGAAACTTGGAAAAACCACACAAATGAAAGAAAAAGCAAAAACTATCAAATACGATAAGCGTTTAATGGGTGCACTTGTTTTGCTGCAATTAACTCATCAATGTTTGGTTTGGTTTTGGATAGCGCAACTCTCATGTCGTGTACTATATCATCCCTATGAAACTGCTTTAAAGACTAATTCTCATTGTGGACCCTCTGAAACTTCTTTACGGACCCCAGTTGGTACGCGGTAACGATTTCACTATGTCAGAGTAACCCTTCATGTAATTTTGCATAGCAAGCACAAAAACATTAGAAAGTTTTGTCCCGCTTTGCCTAGACTTCCCCTATTATTATACACTATAGCACACTAGGCCTAGTGAGGTATCTGCTCGGGGCCCCTGGTCAAGGCTATATACGACGGAAAACTATAAACACAGTTTGTACGTCGGCCGATTTTGGGAGTATGTAAATTTTCGACGTACATAGATTGTTAAGTATGCAGATTTTTTAAATAAGCTATTTTGATATAATTTTATATTGACACAAATATTTTGATTGTCTGACTGTTCGCGTAAGTCTTTCAGATTCAATTCTGGTTCTAGGCTAGGCTAGCCTATAGCTAGGTCAAGGCTAACAAGCAGATCAAATAGCCTAATTACTTCAAACAAAACAAACACAAGGAATAACAGAACATAAAAAAATTAAAGAGATTAGATCTTGGCTAAGGCTACATGCTACAACTGGCATTACCGCATTAATGACGTTGCTTGAAGAACTTTAATTAACAAGTTCCAACTGCCAACATACAGTTACATGCGTTGTTGTTGCAGCCGCAGCAATATTGAGGTATTCCCCTAAAATGGTGCTGATCAATCAACGTTTATGTTAAATATTTTACAAAGATTTTATAAAACAACAGTTTATATTGGAGTTTTTGGTATATTTTGTTTATTTTACCTGAGAGAAAGCTTATCATGGAAATATCATATGACCAATGTATTACAGAAATTCAAAACAAACATGGATGCAATGATGAAATTTAAGCAATACTTAAATCATGGTGGCTTACTTAATTTGTATGATAGTTTAACCAACGATATAAAGAACATTCTTATTCTTTTATTCATTCTATTCTTTATATCGTTGGTTTAACAGAATCTCGCTTGCGCTACTGTATCTCTGTTTGGTATCATTGACAAAGCGTATGCAAAAAGTACGTGGTAATTCCAAAAATGATATTGAGTTTATCTTCTAATATCAAACACTCAGGTACAAATATTGATATTGTCCAATAAATGACTTGTTATCATTGGAAACCAACATGTTTATGCACAGATGTATCACTAAAAACTTGACATCTGTATTTGACAATCTCACTGAAAGTAACTAAAAGATTTAGCCTACTCAATTGGCACAAAAAGCAGAAATAAGTTGTTTTTACCATACTGCAGACAAAGTATTATGCAGCAAACAATAAAATTTTTGTTGTTAAAATTTGAAATGTTTTACCTGAACTAATAAAAGAAATAAAAAATCATCATAAATTTGCATGTGCTTTAAAATGTCACTGACAACTACAGGTGGGCAGTACCGCGGTACTATAGTACCAAACTTCTGTACTGCGGTACTTTTTCAGTACCGAAACCGGTAATTAAGTCGGTATTTTTGAAACAAATGCCGAATCTCTGTACCGAATTATTTTTTTCAAGAAATTTCAGTCGGTTCCGATACTCGATTCTTTTCACGTAATCATTTAAAATTTTTCAACGAGTAGGCTATATTTTCAAAAATGCACGTTAATTAATCGTTAATACTAATTTTAGCATCTGTTGCTCTTTTTTAATCTAGGAATGTCAAGTAAAATCGCAAGCGGTTAAAGGTTTCACATGTTTTGACCTGGAATAATTTTTACTGGAGGCATAATAGTAGCAAATATTGCATTTGAAGCAGCATCTTTTACACATAAAGTACCGGTACCGAGTACCGACAAAGTAACCTACTACTTTTTTGAATAGCACTAAATACTAGAACTTTCGGGACATTTTTTGCCAAGTACCGGAACCGACGGTACTTTAAAAGTACCGACTGTCCACCTCTTCCAACAACTACAATCATAAATTATTTTTTATTTCTTTACCCTATTTAACATTGTTTATATAATCTAATATAGCAAATATAATCAAGTTCGCACACTTTGCCATTTGTCTGAATCATTTTTCTTCACAAGCTGGAACGGAATTTTTGCTTTCATTGATCAATAAAATTTAACATAATCATCATTTCGGTCTTCTTCATTATTGGTAGTGGTCATTCCGAATCAAGGATTTCTTACAAAATGTTCTTTGGGAAAAACTGACTACCGACATTGCTTTTTTCTGTTATTGTATATCGTAATATGTTATTGTAACATAGTTCATCGTAGTCGTTACTGTATAGACCTATACTCCATAGTCCGCGTATGTTTATTTATTTAGCACATAATACCGTATTTGTAGGGAATGCAGAGGCATGATTTCCAAATGGAAATATTACAATTTTAATTAGATTCGTACTGTTTATCTTTTAGTGCGCTTGTGAGTCTCAATATTGGCCACAAAAACAGGATTCCGGTTCCTAGGATGTAGTTTTTTTGTGCGGGTTTCTTTAACCATTCATTTGTTGTGCACTTAAGAGATTCATTGTTGTTTTAATCAAACGATATCACTTCATATAAGTTATTTATTTTGACTGTTAGCGCTCGTGTTTTTAATGTTAGGGAACATAACAAAACTAACTTCTTTAGGCATTTTTATAGCTTATAGGCTAATGTTCCATTAATAGCAATGCAATTTGGTGTATATATTCTTGAAGAATGTCATCACTGCTAAAACATTGCAAACAGCATCTACAGAATTGTTTTTGTTTGTATGCTTGCTTTGATTAAACATAAATCTATTAAAGTCTTTTATCCAAACATAAGGTTGTTTGAACTACTTTTTTGGAAACAAATAAAGAATAAGGCTCTTTATTTTCATAACCAAGTACATTAAACTGATGTTTTTCATTCTTTTGTGTTTTTTTTTTTAATTTTAATTGAAAATGTTATACCATTATAAGTCATGTGTTAGCATATTTCTTGTAATGACTTATTCTATCACGAATACGTTATCAGCAAAAAATTTTGCTAAATGACATCCTACCATCTAAAACACTCGTCATCATTATTCTTAGTATTTATCAACCTTTCCTGAAATTAACAAGTTCTTTTAGTAACTCAATATAAGATAACTCCTTTAAAGGTTTATTTTAAGTAATGCTACGACTACGACAATGAGCATCAACAGAATGAATTATCCACTTTGAACGTCCACGAAACCATTTACCAATTTCTTCCATTATTGGATTTGTTGCTTTTTCTAACATGTCATCAATTTCATTATCATTATGTATTTCAATTGCTTCACTATTAAAAAATGTTTCTTCGAATATCCATTTATCTTCATCCTCTTCTTCTTGTTTTGTTTTTTTTTCAAAGGCGATTCTTAAAGTGAATAATGATTTCACACCTTTTAGTTTTCTTAGAATTAACTTAATTTCATTTTCTACAGCATTGTTTGTAAATTTTAGCTGTTTTAATGGATACCGGGACTCTTTATTAATGATGTTAATCTCATAAGATTTTACATAACTTTAAGTCATGTGACCTACGTAACCGTGCAGCCTCAATGAATTCGTTTTACCTCTAAGTCACGTGAGCTCAAACTGCGCTTTTGTCATTGCTCGTTAGCCTGTTTAAAACGACCCCGAGTGATCCAAACTGTATTCGAGGCATGGAAAGATACGGTGGCTTTGCACGTACCAAATCTCTTGGATACGTTGCAGGCTACCCACCGGCGCCCGTGGGCTAGGCCTTCACGACTCTTACTCAGACTGTTCATTGGAGGACAGGTCTAAATTCGGGTAATACTATACGACAAAAAAATGAATGACAATCGGAACTAGCTTAAGTCATGCAAATACTTTTTTCAGCTAAAGATTGTATCATACTGTAAACCCCGTAAAATTGTACTGTATTGTTCATTTTTTGCCATTAACTGTGCTGAGCGAAAGTTAGGATGCTAACCGTTGTGGTTATAGCACAATAAAACACATGATCACGAACAATTAACGAGCAGGAATAAGTGTAACAATAACAGGATGGTAGGTTGGCATGGTAACCAAACCCACAAATCTTATACACTTGAGCTACTTTTTAATTCAAACTTTCCCACAACTTTTTCAATTAAATTCTACCAATTTAGGCCTAGGTAGGGGAGACCGGGGTTAGTTGGAAAAAATTTTAGGAAAATTTAAACCACCAAAATTCAGAATGATCTTCGAAACCTTTATCAGGTCTGGCATAATGACTACGATCATCTACAACTTATAACAAAAGACTGACCAGACATTGTTACAGGTTTACGCACAAACTTTAATTTTTCACACCTCAGTCACGTGTTTCAACTAACCCCGAAGCCGGGGCTTGTTGGAAAACCACACGGGGTTAGTTGAACATACATCGATTTGTTATATACAGTATTCAAAAGTGTCTGTTCTTTGAATGTCAATCAATCTATTGTGGATTTTAGCCCGACTAGTCAACAAGGAAGACAAATTTCTGCTGACAGCGTTTCGTTGATCCGCGTAGATCCACGTTGAGTTTTGCGTTTATACTCGCGCATACTTTCAATTCTAAAGTGTAGCTATTTATCGATCTGTATCAAATAACAAGTTCCAACTTAACTGTACGAGGCTGTATAAGTAAAAAATATGAATTCCATCAAGCATTAATAAAAGAAATTTTTACTCATATGATTTTACATATTCCAACTAACCCCATTCAAATTTTTCCAACTAACCCCGTATACACATGGGAGAGAAAACTTACTTTTTATGTAGCCACTAAACCAGGTAATTTAATTGCCTCTGCCCTTTCTGGTACCATGGCACCTACGGTCAATATAGACTAATGAACTTTCACTTATCTCTCTAGAGCACTATGTTACACTATATTTACCAACAAGCTCGAATTTTAGTTCAAAGTGTAAAAAACAGAAAAACGTGGACCACTCTTATGCTTCTGCTCTGAGACCAATAAAATTAATATGGCGAATAGTTAACATAGTTGTCAATCACTAAGGGGCAGTAAAGATTTACAAAGATGTTCGGGGAGTACTAAAACAGCTTTGTTTCAACTAACCCCGCTTTCCAACTAGCCCCGGTCTCCCCTACCGTCCGATCATTTTATATTTTCAAGCTTGGAGGCAATCATCAAAAGATGTAGGAAGGAAGCGCAAAAGCTGCCTTGGCTACTTCCACATCAACAACAAGACACCAAAATTTTATTGTCTAGTTCCTTTATCGTCACCTTTATTAGTGGTTTTAATACTTTTCCATTGTCTTTTTCAATATTTCTTATCAAAATTTTCACCTAAGCATGACCTTATTTGGTCATTAATAATCAACAACAAAATATTACCATTACTGACAAATTTTAACTGATTTGTATTGAAATGTTATGTTCCTGTAACATAGCAGGCTAATATAAGTAAAATTTATTTCAATATTTTCTTAAAAAGTAATTGGCCTAGTTGTCAGCGACCGGTGTGATAGCACTTTGCGAAACATTACACTAAATACCTTCATATTTGTAAATGAAAAGTTGCAGTATGTCGTCATTTTGATTTATTTTTCCTCATCTCTCTTTTTTGCCTTCAGCGTTTTTCGGTACACGCCACGTTTGGCTGATTTAACTGGGTCACTTCTGGAACTAAAACTTTTAACTAAATAAACCAACTTTAATGCAATGCCATGTTTGAACTTGAATAGTATTGCTACTGAAAATTTTCACATTTTTAGGATTGTTTTCTGAATGTTCGGTAAGCTTTCCTTTCTGTTTTTTTCTAAAGTCGATCGTTGTTTAACAGAAATCTGCTCTGGTGGCATTATACTTACACTTCTTTATTTGAAAATATTGCCTTTACCATTTGGAGAATTCCATTACCAAAAACGTTTGAATAACTTTGATACGAGATCGTTATGTACGTTGGTAACCCTTTTTAGGATTGTTTCATGTCATAGCGTAAGACACATTGTTATATGATAGAGCTTTTCATAGCAAAATTGATATTTGAGCAAATTAAAACACAAAAAGTCAGTAAATCAAGCAAAATTTTATGATTGACCAAAAAATGTGGCAATCGAATACTAGGCAATAGTTTATCGTAAACTTACTAACGAAATGCATACTGCTTACAATTTTTTTTTGAGAAATACATCATAATCAATTCTCTCAGTTCCATGAGTTAAGCACCTAAACCAATGTAGTAATTCGTTCATTTGAAGATGAAGTAATTATGTGAGAACTTAGAAAATGACTATGCAATTGAAATCCAAAATTCATTTTTCCACTTTAGTTTTCCAAAGAGTGTAAAATATCCACCTAAGATTGTTTTTAGCTAAGGAGTTCACTTTTGAAAGATTACTTTGCAATATTGAAAATAAATAGTGTTAATTTAATGTCGCTTTTATGTAAGGTAAGAGGACTTCCACCACAATAACTCCTTGAACGATTGCATTCAAGAAACAAATTTATGAATATTTTTAACGAAATTAGGTTCGAGTCACTAAATAGCGTTACCTGACACACCATCACATACAAAAAAAGATACATTTCAAGGTATGAGGGCACGCAAACCGCTTCCTTTGTGAATGACACTGGACAAGGCAAATCCAGCAACTGTTGCTCATACATTGTAAGCGCTTCTACGCAGTTTGCTCCATTACCCTGGGAATTAAAAAAAAACACAAAGAACCATGTGAAAACACTGGTTTGTGAAAATTATAAGATGTTACATGAATGATAAATTGACCGTTGTACCTAGTGAATCATGCACAATATCTTACAAAGATTAAGTTGGAATAAGTAACGGTCTAATCCAGTGGTTCTCAACCTTTTTAGGCTTGTGGCCCAGCCCATTGCAGAAAAGATAAGTAGTTTGTGGCACCCAGTGGTGGTATATAACACATTGAGGTGCTCTAATGTTCTCAAAATTGGGAAATGCCCACTATTTAATTCACCCTACCGACATTGTTCATTTTCTTTCAAAAAGTTGTATCTGTTCAGTTTATGAAATCTAAGCTTAAGTGCTGGAGTAACTGCTGATATAAAGTAAGAAAACGCATGACACAACATGAAACACTGGTCTAACACCTTAGGAACCGCTAGTCTAAACATTTACAATGCAGTAACAAACCTGTGTAAAATATTTTCCATCTGATTTCAGAACTTGCATAGACAGCGAAAGTATCAGTCTCAGAAAATCCCAATGAGAGCCAACTGGTTTAGTGCTTATTGGAATGGCGGTGAGGTCATTAATAACATAATCAAATTTTTTCCCTTCTTCAACATACTTTTGTAAATACTTCACACAATCATCTTCAATAATCTGAATTTTTAATAATGCTTATGCATAAGTATGTAAACAATTAATTGATTGTGAAATTCTATATTACCTCATAATTTTCTCCTTTATAAAAATCCATTGAGTCGCCACAAATGCCTCTAAGATGAACCTTTGCTGCCTCCAATACAACTCCATCAATTTCAATCATTGTAATCATTTTAGGCCCTCTATCAGACAGATTACAGTATATGTACATGTTGTCTTTTTTAAGTTTAAAACAAGTTGCAAATGATACAATAAAATTCCAGAAAAATACATAACCTAATTTAAAATGGATAAAATAAGCCTGCTGGTGACAACATATCTTAAAAATATGTATATACCGGTCTTTCAGATAATGGAGTATACCACCATCACCTCCACCGAGAACCAGGACTTCCTTATTAGTGTAATCTTCTTTCTCGCTACCAGTTATTGCAATGGTGTATTGCAAGTCACTTTCGGAAAGATCTGAAAAAAATATTAAATTGCTTAAAATTAAGAGTTGGTAAACACTGACACTTAAGGTTTCTATATTGTTATCTGTTGGATTACATTTTTTAGGAAACCTGAGATATGTATGGCTGATTAGCTGGTGTTGCTTATTAGCAATATTTTTTACCTAGCACAGTGCTTTTTTATCTGTGATATGGTTATTATTGTATAGTTGTTATTATTTTGTTAATTGAATACCAGTAATATATTGGCTATTTTTTTGCTTAGTTTGGTGGTCATGCAAAGAAAATTTCTGTGAAAGAGTGTGAGTGCAAACCATCTTCCTAAATGGAACTATAAGATGTTCATTTCAAGAAATTATATCATATATTTGTCAGTTTCTGCGAGATTCTGTGCAATTTACCAGATGTGAAAAGTATAGCTATGATACTTATTTCCATTACAAAACTCATAACGGAAGCACTAACTCATATCATTATCAAGAACAAGGCAGTTGCCATACTGCTTTGAGTGAAAAATTCGAACATTCTGATATGGTGTGTTTTGATCAAAAACAAGCTTGTCAAAGTCATATTCCAGCAATGATCCAAATGATGACTTATCATATGCCGAAAAACTTCTCCCTCGTTTTATAGCAGGCAGGCTGTAAGCAAATGAATCTGAGAGTAATTCTTGACATATTTTGAAAAATAACTTCTAAAGCATTTAATTCTCAGCGTTATAATAATCATTATAATATGTCGCAATTAACATTACCATAAAAATACAAAGTATCAATTTACTTCATCCATTATTACCTGTCAAATTCCATTGTATTTTTTCGACAGATGTTTTCCATGTCAAGAATAGCCTCTCTCAACTTTTGTATGTTCTGAAAGTTAACATTCATATTAAAACCGTAGCCAAACTCTAGAACTGCAAAAAAACAACATCAAGAAGTAAACATCCCATATATATTTTACATCTACGAATTCAACAAGTTGACTGCCAAAGGTCAGCTCTGACAACATGACCTCAAAAACTAATTTCTGTTTTTAATGCTCCGCTTGTTTCTAGTTGCCTTTTGAAGTTGAGTCTTAATCTATGTTTTCAATCCTGATAAACAGGTCTCTTCCATATTGACTGTAGTAAAAACAGAACTTCTTGGCCAATACAACCACCCTAGCCTTGAGTTTAATTTAAAATGAACACTTATGTGTCCCGGCTACATATGGCAAACAATTAATGAATAAATAAAACGCTTTAAATACTAGGTATTAATACTACTATTATTGGTATTAATACTATCAATACATTGGTATTAATACTAGAGGCCTTGAGAAAAGTCTTACTATTGACAATGCTAACAAGATAAAGTCGAGACAAATTATACAAAAAGTGTAAAAACATTTCAATTTTGGGCATCGGACAAAATGCTAAAGTCAAGAAAACAAAACTATTTTTTTTAAACAAAAAGTGGATGGTGGATAAAGCAAAGATGTCATTATGAACAGTTTTAATGTTTCTGATGGAAACTTTTCATAACATTGGATTTTTTTTCTATATTTTCAAATTACATGGCATATATATATATACTACATACATTTTAATACAGCTTTTACAGGTACAGTAGATGATAATATACCTCTTCCCGTATATCCAAACCATTGTTACACAGCAAGTGAATATCCACTGTTAGAATTCCATTAGAAAGTCCTTGAACAAGAGCAGTGCTGGCAATCAATTTAAGAAATGTTTACATTTTTAAGTTAAACCATAACCATGCCAGTCTGTTAATTTTGCATCTTACAATTCAAATGGTTTTCTGAATAAGAGTGTAAAACCGTTTTCCAAGTCACATCTGTCACCAAACAACAGAGAGCAGTTGCCAATCCCAGACTGGATTTCCTGCCCTATCTTTTCCACAAAAACACCTGGAAATGATAAAAAATGCAAACAAATTGACTCAGACATTTTTTCATGTTTGCCATAAATAAATAATACTTCAAACTATTGTTAAACCTTTTAAGATACACAAAGCTAGTTGAAGAGCATCAAGTGCGAGTAAATGTTGTTATTCAGTTTGGCACAATGGTACATTATTAATTTTTGGCCAGTTTGGGAACCATGTTAAAGTTCAGCAACAACACTGTATCATCAATGAGAGCCTCAGATAAAATAAACTGATAAAATTCCCAAACATGAAAAATTCTCCAAAAAGTTAATGTTTGAAAAAAGGTAAGTGCACAAATAAGTTGCACACTCACAATGAGACAAGTGAACAAGAGTATGATAATCTTTACATTGTAGATCATTTAGAGACTCTGTCAAGTTAAAACTAAGCTCATGTATGAATTTCAAATATTGGCTTAAATATCTCAAACGCTTCTGCATGTGTTAATTCAATTTATGCGATTTGAGTTAACACACCAGAACACATGCATGAACTGGCTTTGGCTTTTTCTTATTCACAAAATGGGAAAAGGGTTATCAGACATTTTAATTCAAATTAAGTTCTTTATATGGTAACTGCTATGAAAAGATTTACAGCTCAACTTGAAAATGTTTTTTCTACTGAAAAATATAATCCCTTTAATATAGTTGTTGTCTAATTACTGAGATATTCGCCACTGACGTTTCCAGTTAATCAAACCAGCCCACATTACAACAGTATCAAAAATGTCCAATTGCTATAGATAGAAATTATGCCATCAAAATTTCCATGGGAACCACGTTGCGTAAGCTGTCTAAATCATCAGTTTGTGCTTTTTAACAGTTTTATTATATGAATTTTTCAAGTGAAACAATTTGTCAAAAGGAGTATAAAGAACTATAGTTCATCATTAAATTAATAGCTTCACTTTATTCTGTAAGGTCTATGCTTACAATTAATGAAAAAACAAACTTTAATAAAGAAAAATTCTCCAAATCATAAAAATAACAGACTGCATTCATTGTCTTCTGTAAGATACATGTTAAAAATTGTGCAAAATCACTATTTTTAATTATTTTTATTTAAATCTTTAAACAGCTAACCAGCGTACTGGTACAAGGAATGTAGTCTGAAAAGGATAGATATATGTAAGTCTCTTACCGACACTGTTTTGGTCATGCAATATCACATTGTTATATCGAAACTCTAGAAGCCAAGATTTCATTGTTCTATTTGATATTCAAGTTTTAGCAGGAAGAAAACTTAAAAACATCCTATGCAGATATAGAAAATATTAGGTAAACCAATAATAGCACAGCAGATAGCAAACTATCCACATCAAAGCTAAGTAAAGAAAACAATATGTATGCCAAAGTGTCGAAAATGTTTACGTCACTAGTGCGATCACACTTTGACATGATTGTTGACTATTACACAGCCATAGTTTCATACTAGATGAAGATTCCTAGCTGCTTCTAAAATACTTTGCTGCTACAGAATGACAGGTAAACATGACGATTCCTAAAGATACCGTAGAAATCATGTATATTACATTCTACTGTTATGAAGTAATGAATCCATAAAATGCTAATCTCAAAATATCTGAACCTAATTATTGTATATTTTTTAATCCTAAAAACCAATCTCAAAAAGCATTTAACTTAAATTTTCATAAGCTAGGTGTCAACCTGGGCACTAGGTTATTTTTTTGTGAAAACTGTAGAAATAAACTTTGTATTGTCACACCAAAACTTCATACTATCTGAAAGTTAAAATGTACTGCTTGTGTAGTACTAAGATAATTTTTAATACATATATTATCAAGTAAAAATATTGTATACTGTTGCTGTCAAGTTGTACTAGCCCTAAATTAACAACCACGGTTAAGCTGGTGTTTATTTCACCATTACTATACGAAAAAGAAACCAAACCAATGTACTAGGGTTGTTATACAAAACTCTAAGTCAGCACTGATCAACTGGTTTAAGACATGTTTTCATTTCCAGAGAATTGCAATAACTTGTTATTTTATTTTAGCAAAGATTTTAACGATACTACCTAACTTTTTCTTTTAAAATGTTTCACTGTGGGCAAGGCATATCCTATATAAAATTCTGACAACATTTAACATTATAATGCGTTGCAGTGGCTGATTTTAGAGCCTAGAAAATTTCTTTAAGTGGGTGGGTGATTTTTTACAAGAAAGTCTGCATAAGTCCACCATAAAAATTGTAAACAAGTATGTGGTTTGGCCATACTCTGAAATGTGTATGCAGGCACAGATGAGGGGCGTTTAACAAGAACAAAACTGGGTTTAAATAGACTAGGTTTCTAAATGCAATTGATTAATTAATTAAAATTAATTCTCCATGAAAAAAAAAACCAACATACAAAGATTTTTTTATGAATTAGTAATTACCCTTGAATTCTAAGGAAAACTCTGCTTTTGGAGAAAAAAAGTAGTTCAAAATTTGAATTGTTTTCAGAGGTCAGGAATATTAGGGTAGCGCTCTTCAACCTTTTTTCCTCTCGTGCACCTTTCAATAGTGATGCTTTGATTTCATGCACCCTGGTGATAGAAATCGTGTAATCTCCTTTGTGTTTTTGGAGGAGTTAGGCTTGAAAATGTTCGATTTCTTTATTTATTACTGTAGTTAATAAAGGCGATTACACAGTTGGATAGATGAATGTCTTGCAGTGTTATAAATACTTTAATTGGGATAAGGAAAAATTTATGTTATGGTAGAGATAGGTAGACCCTATAGACCGGTGTCATTTATTAATCTTATTAACTCTTGCTTCCCAAGATATTTTTTAACTATTTGTTTGTATTCCGGTGTCTACGAAGCATTATTATTTGTGTTCCGGCTGTAAACAACACAATAAAAAATCAGCGGTGAACCTTTGTGCATCCCTTCGTACTCAAGCACCCCTTTGACTGTCGCGGTGCTCCCCGGTCAAAGTGCTCTGCATTAGGGTTCTGAGATGTCAATATATCAAAACTTAAAAAGTTTTATTTCCAGTAATGTGAAGTCACATGAATAAACTAAACTCATAGTTTATTACAAAAAGTCTAGATTTTTTTCATGTTTTTCCAACTTTCTTCAGGATTTGCTATTAAAAGTAAATGACACTTCATCAGTTTTTTTGCCTTTTCTGTTCCCAACATGTTGCGCAACTTGCTTTGCTAAACCCAAATGTTGTTTAACCTTTGTCCTACTGCATAATTTTACACCGCTAAAAGGCGGTATGGGTACAATTGTACCCACATACATTTTATATTGAAATTCCCAAATTAGTTATACTTTTTGTACGGTGTGCCGTATTTAATGGTCCGAATGTTTAAATACTGTGCTCTACAGAAGTATCACACGTGTTGTTAGGCCACGTAGACATTGAACAACGTTATATGATATGTTATCTTTGTGACCTCGATTATACTCAGAAAAACAACTCATTATGCCCCTGTCCTCAATTCCCATAAATTTCCGCTGATATTGCATGGCATTTCACCGATTCGAAATTTAGCATAGATTCTTTAGCATTTATTGCCATCCTTATTGTTGCTGGTGTACGCAGAAATAACAAAGATAATCTGGAAGATATGTGGAAAGTAGATGCTTTGCCTCTTGCACGTGCAGCTATGTTTCGAGATCGCTTCAAGATGATGCTCAGATTTATTAGATTTGACAACGAAAATACCTGTGCAGAGCATGTGTAAAAAGATAAAGCTGCACCAATACGAGATATTTGGCTCATGCTGAATAAAAATTTGGAGAGGGCCTACAAACCACATGAATGCATCACCATAGATGAACAATTGTTTCCATATCGAGGACATACTAAATTTACACAGTATATAATTATATACCATCAAAACCGGCTAAATATGGCATCAAGGATTTCTGGGCTCATGATGCATCAAACTCCCACCCGCTACATGGTCAGATTTATACTGGTAAACCAGTAGATGGTCCCAGACAAGTAAATATTGGTGAGCGAGCAGTTCCGAACCTGGCTTGTTTGTATAAAGGCTCTGGAAGAAATGTCACCACCGATACTTTCTTTACAGGCACAGCTAGCTATGTAATGATCACATGGGACATGACTTTAGTTGGAACAGTCAGAAAAAACAAAAGGTTTTTGCCTAGCAACATGCAGCCTGCCAAGAAAAGGGCAGTTTGCTCGACCAATTTCGTCCACCATCAAGATGCAAGAGTCTGTTCATATGTGCCAAAGAAAAAAAAATCGGTTGTGCTCTTCTATCATCCATGCACATGACTGGAGAAGTCGAAGCGACGCAATCAAGCAAACCCTAGATAATCAAGTCTTATGTCAAAACCAAAGGTGGGTTGGACACGATGGACAAAATGCTGGGTGAGTGAAGTGTAAACGACGGACATTGCGTTGGCCATTGGCGTTTTTATGATCGACTTCACTGGCTTAGCGTCGTTTATCATCTACAGGGAGCACAACCAAGAGTTCTAGAAAAAGGACCAACGGAGAGAGTTTCTGAAAGATCTTGCGAAACAGCTATGTATGCCTTCAGGGGAAGCTCGCTCTGCCAACCGGATGGTGATGAGAAACCGTTTCCTTCGAGCTGCAGTGGAAATGGTTTTAGAACGGCACACTGCGACACCGCCAGAAGGCGAACTAACTCCAGCAACTAACTCCAAAGAACCCCATGGAAGTAATGGAGCTTCACCGATTGTTGGAAATTGCTATGTGGCAGACACCAGAAACGAAAACGACGAAAGACCAGGAAAAGCTGCGTGGTTTGCGTTCAGCCTGTTTGCGACGAACACTCAGTAACAAAAAACAAAGTGCATTACTTGTGAAACGGACTAAAACCACCTCGATTAAGTTTTCTTTCATATTTCTGTACCAAATAAATCATTTCTGTAATCTGTTTCACTCAACATTCGAAAAATTGTCTTTGTGTTATGTATTCCGGCGTCATTTCGATACAAAATGTGTAAGGGTACAATTGTACCCATGCCGCCTCTTAAGGGTGTAAAAACAACTCGATCCTCTATCTCGGTAACGTGTAAAGATTTTTTGCCGAAATTTACTCTGCATAATCTAACACAAAGATGTAGAGATGTCAGGAAATCTCAGGTCCCTCAGGTTTCTAGAAAAAAGACTGCCTTAATTTAAAATTGGAAAGGTTACAATTGTACCCATGCAGTAGGACAAAGGTTAATGGATGCTAAACTAGCTGGTATACAACAATTTTTTGATATAACATTGCAAAAGTTTAATGGGGGCAATTTTTCAACTTATTTGCTCAAGCCTATGTAGGTTTTACAGATTAGCAGATTTCTGGGAATAGCATAGACTTTGGGAAGAAGCCTGTATCTTCAGTTGACAGTGATAATAATGGTGCCAAGCAACTGCTATCAATAAAACAAAAAACATTTTAAAACAGCCTCTTCAAGTAATGCAAAAAACTTGCTTCTGTAATATATGGAATGAGCATGATATGCAGCGAAATAAAAGACAGTTAGACATGGTTTATATCTTTTTATGATGACCCCTTTGTATGCCAGGCTGGAAAGTATGGCAGTTTTCGATGAGATCTCAAGGGAGTGGGCAGCAGATTAAAGTCGGCCTGCAATGTGGTACACTAAGTGTATTTTTCAGTCTGCAATGAACGCTAGCCTAGAAAAACAAAAATAGAAAAGCAAAAACTAATGTCCTGCGCCATGATCTGGTCTCGCATGGAGCAATTGATGAAGTACTTCTTGAGTTCGTGGAAGCGAGTTGTCTTCTATGTCCCGTTTCGGTTTTTGCACGTTTCTTTATAAACCAATTTTCAATCTGTTGCTTTTTTAAACCAGTTTTTTTGAAAGATATTGCACATTCCCGAAGTTGATGTTTGGGTTCAGCAAGTACAGTCTTCAAAAATCTTGGCAGTGCAGTAGCCAAGCATAGTGCATGATTTTTACTATGGGTGATTGCTTACTGGTAACTATAACTGACTGTTTCTGCACTTGGACTGGAACAGAACTTCTGCGCACTCAAAATTTAGGTCATAAGAGATTGAATCAGTTAATTTCTGTGCAATTGCACAATTAGGTGTGAACTTAAAGTGCATCTGGGTAATTTTGTGAACCCACACTTGTCACTTTTTGTTGGCTGGTACACGCAAATTTTGTTGTAAACGGCTTGCAATCCAGCCAGCAAGTAGACCTACATCCGCACTTCTAGCCTATGGCAAGTGTAATACTGTTTTTGGTGACACCTCATTTTTAAGAAAAGTGAAATAGTGTGCAGCGCATTTATAAACTATAAGATTTCTTTCAGATTTACTTGTTTGCTTTCTCATTTTAAAACTTTCCTTCAATTAGGTCTACGCCCATTTCTTTGCTAGCATCATGTTGTTTTCACTATGTTAAAAAAATGCAATAACCTGAAGAAAATCAAAATTTTTGCTAATAAAACCCGTTTTTTTACAACCATGGGATTAAGTGATACTTGTCTAAAACGGATGTATATTTCTTTGAACAAAAACTGTTTTGCCTTAGGTTTAAATTGTTTGGATGCTTTTAAAACAAACACGTTAAAAAATAGAATTATCAGATTACAGAAAATAAACTTTTGGCCTAGAGGATAAAATAGAGAAAAAAGGAGAAAAAGAAAATATCAAAAAGTAACCGTGTCCGTTGCCGAGATTAGTATCACGCTGAGATTAGTGCTTGACGAGATCGGTAGTCTCCTATTCACTACCAGGCCAGGAACATTTTGGTTAGAACTTCCTAGATCCACCCGCAACTAACACCTTACTGTTACACTGTGTGAGCAACGGTCCTTCTACTCTCTACGCTTCTAAACATTCGCTGCAACAGCGCAATGTGCTGCAGAGCAAGCAATTTGGGAAAAAGGAAAAGCAGAGTTTCCCCAAAACCAGCCAACGTTAAAAATAGCAAAAAACTCTGCCCCGGTGGAAATTTGGAAATTGCATTATTACCCCAAAAAAAACAAACAAATAATGCGTGTATTTCTTAAGAAAGCAATTTATATTTTTTCAAATCATTTATGAAGCCAGTTTTAATTTTAACCTTTAAAAATACTATGCTTTTCTTGAAAATACTGCAATTTTTAACAGTTCCATCACTTGGGGATTTCCCTACAACACTACTAAAGCAATAAAAATCATAACTATTATGATTATATAGTACTAATTACAAAGAGATTTAAACACAGTGTTTAAATCTCTTTGACTAATTATAATTTACATTCTTATATAAAGCACTGTTGGGTAAGATATGTTAAAATGGATTGTTCGTTTAAATGGCAAGACCTGTTTACAACTGTATTGACAATTACGAGCGAAAACAATTTCCATAACACAATAGTTTGTCGTCACTGCTGTCTCCTAAAACTGCTTAATATTGTAACAGGATCACTTTTGAGTCTTTTTCCTTCTAGATAGACCATCTAATCTAAAGGTTGGGAATGGTCCAGTAAGAACCCGGACGGAATTTATTGCTAGGCCAACGCCCGAATGACTCGGCTACTGAGCCAACATTTTAAACTATTGTAGGCTTCAAAAGGGTTTAGAACGTGCCAAGAAATTCTGCTTTGCCGGCGTCACGACCTGTAGAAAATTTAAACGTTTTTTAACTGGGTCTCTTTTACTTTTGTACTCCCATATCAAGATTGAGTATTGAGGAATTGTTACGTCAGAATTTTTTTCCTATTAGGCCTCATGGCTCATTTCTAGTAGTGGAAAGCATGCAGGCAACTGCACCCTCTGATTTTCCAATGCTGTGCTTGGTGCACCCAAATGTCTCCTTTTTTAATGCCAAAAAAGAAGGCCTAGGCTTTGTGTTTAGGCTAGTGTTCATTGCAGACTGCAAAATGCACCTAATGACTGCAAATGCAAAATACACCATCTTGCACTCGCTGCACCCCGATTTTAGCTGTCCTGTGCCCGGTTATTCTGACCCACAAGATCTTGTCGAAAAGTGCCATGCTTTCCAGCCTGGCTCATAACTCCTTCCGATTCAGGCCTTCAAGTCTGAAGAAAGCATAAAAATCCCTTTAACTCACATTTTATTTGTTCCAAACATGTATAATAACATAAAATATAACCTATAAGGTTAAAAAAGATATGCTTTGTACAACAGGTTAAATTTCATTAATAAGGGTTGGAATTGACTGTTTAACTTTGTTTAGAAACTTTAGATCATATATTTCTAGGTTACAGTTAGAATACCATGTTGCAACTTTTAGGTTATGTTAAGATTTAAGCAGAAATTATGCTATGAAACATATGCTGCTTAAAAATTACCTTCAAGATTAATCAAGTTTGAAATATTTACTGTGATCATTTTTTTGTATGACCATATGAGTCGCTGTACTAATTGTGATGGCATTAGAGTTGAAGTGGGTCTTTTATGGCCCGCCAAAGCTTCTGCACAAAATTTCTGTGTAAGCTTGACATCATGCTCAACTTATCGATACTTATAGTTCTAGATCAAAACTATTTACTCAACAAATCTTTTTTATTAGCCATTGACTTTACTAAGAAAATTCCGCTTAACCATGAACCATAACCCACATGCATGTCGCTGTTAGCAATTACATTTTGGCTATGAGTTGTGTTTTCAAGGCACAGAAAGGCACAACAAATGATGTCTGATGGTTGTTGAGGTATGGGTTTGTAGCTTCAAGCCCCCTGTGTGTAAAAAATGCAGGCAAAGTTATCCCACAAAATGGAAAACATTTTAAACTCAATGGGAAAAGTTTGTTTTATTGCAATGCTATAGCAACCAATAAACATTTGTTTGTAGATATGGGAGAGCAGGTATATGGGACCAAATGACTTATAAAAGCTGTTAGAAGTCAAAAAGTTGTAAAAGCACTGCAAAATATGTGAATAAACAAATATTAGACTTGAAAGTTTGCACTTTTGGATATTATGTGTCCCTATTTATAGTGTATATATATATAGTACTCATATTGCTAGCTATGGAGTTGATTAATGCTGACTATCAAAAGAAAACAACACACGTGAATGTTGGTGGCGCAGCAAATGCATTAAGTGTTTGTCGAGACAATTCAAAAGTAATTGTAGCAGGAAGATCATTGCTGAAGATTTTTTCAGTTGATGAAAATACTGGTCAGTTCAAGGAATTCAAGAACCTGCATATTGGTAGAAAGCAGGTCATTATTTTTAGACTATGTATGATAGAAACATATATTGTCCGTTGTTTAAAACTACATTGATGTGATGATGATACCTGCTTAAAAGTACATTTATGTGATCATAATCATGGCAACTTATTAAAGTTGCTATTTGTAAGTAACATACTTACTATTTCTCAACATAAATTATGTCGATTTTGTAATGGTTGGTAGATTAAACAGATTTTTTAAGCTGTTGTCTAGGATTATCATCAAATTCACAAATGTATATTATGTTATGGATACTTAAAGTATGGTGCTATTGATTAGTTTAATAACTCTCTATGCAATTGCATATCTCCTAATTCTTCATTAAAAAACAAAGTTTCTGGAAATTTAGCAATCGTTTTGACAGCTACTAGTAATGATGTAAACTTATGTTACTTGTTATAACAGGGCTTGAACATGAGCAGTGCTGATGTGGCATGGTGCCAGAATGATGAGATGTTGATTGTCACAGCAGCTACAAATGGTGCAATTGTTGCTTGGGACTTAGCTGCTATGAATCGCAATAAACAGTTTGTAGTTCTATCAGAACATCGCAGGACTGTGACCAAAGTTTCTTTTCATCCACATGAATCTTCTCGTATCATTAGTGGCTCGCAAGTATATACTATTATGTTTTTGTGACTAGTAGATCTTACGGTGTTAAACATTTTGTGACAAAGAAATCTTAGCTGACTGTTATGCTTCCAATATTACTCTTTCATAAAATTAATAGGTGGTCTTCTGTCAGAATTATCATTATATTTTTTTAAGGATGGGACAATGAAAATGTTTGATGTGCGAAAAAAAGAGTGCTTATGCACTTTTGACAGCAAGGCAGATGGTGTGAGATGTGTGCAGTTTAGTCCTTACAACCACTTTCAATTTGCGGCCAGCTTTGATAATGGAAATGTACAAGTACGTTTCCTCCATGTGTTACTTTATAATTTTATAAACCTCAGTTCAAGCAGTCATGCAGATTAAGGAAAGTTATTTAGTATTTTCACAGATCTGGGATTATCGTCGCAGCAATATTTGCATATCCCAATTTATAGCTCACAAAGGATCAGTTTATACACTAGAATGGCACCCAGATCCAGAAGAAAAAAACACTTTGGCTACTGGTGGGAGAGACAGTATGGTTAAGGTATTACTGTGTTTTTAGTCAAGCTTGTTCACAAGGTTTCAATGTGATGCTCAATACTTCAGTAAAAAGAATAAAATATATTTTACTGAAAGTTTACCAAGGTATCAGAGAATAGTTCTGGCACTTTTTGTTTTACTATAGGTGTGGGACGTCTTGAGCAGTCGGCCAAAGGAAATTAATAATGTTCCGACCACATCTTCAGTTGCATCTCTGAGGTGGAGGCCTCGGCGTAAAGATCAGCTGGCTACTGTGTCCATGATGCTTGATTTCACCATTAAT
This sequence comes from Clavelina lepadiformis, assembly GCF_947623445.1. NCBI lineage: Eukaryota > Metazoa > Chordata > Ascidiacea > Aplousobranchia > Clavelinidae > Clavelina > Clavelina lepadiformis. The sequence goes on from NC_135246.1 coordinate 8,893,687, forward strand.
GTTTGGGATCTGAGAAGAAAATATGTACCATTTGCTTATTTTGATGTAAGTTTATAGGCACGAGTAGTTGCAACGTTTTAATCACATCATTTTGAAATATTTTATAACATAGTTGTACCAATTTTTGATGGAAATTTATGTGAAACAAATCTGCTTGATATTATATTTATAATGCAGGACCACAGAGACACAACAACAGGCATTGCATGGAAAAATAATGACCCTGATTATCTGTTTTCGTGCTCAAAAGATGGGACGCTGTTTATGCACAACATGAAGGAGTCAATTAGACCATCAGACAACACTCAGACTTCGGGTTTTGATGTTAGTTCATTGGGTTATTTGGGACTAGCAGGGGATGACAAAGGCATGTACACACCACGTGCACAAAGCCCTTCTGGTCAATCGAACAAGTTACCTACCCTTTTTGGTTGGAAAGGGACCGAAAATGATGGCTTGATTTATTCGAGGCCTTCTTCACCAACCTACATCGGTTTGAAAATGAAGCAATTTCTAAATGCTCGATCATCATTAACCATTTTCAAAACAAGCAGTGATAGTAATAAATTTTGTGAAGACTTAGATGATAACATTAGTGTTGAAGACACTGTAATTGAACACCTAAAGAAACCAGGGTTTATATTCATGGCAAAAAATTACAAATTAACTGGTATTTCCGCGGCACTTTCTTTCAAAGACCTTTGCACACAAAATTCACAAATCGCGTTAAAAGCTGGCAGTCCAAACATTGCTAGAACATGGCTTTTGGTAGGAGAATTTTATTGTAATGAAGCGCAAATGCGGACTAACAAAGCTGTAGGTGGAGTTAATACTTCTTTACCGAGAACGCAATCAGACAATGCTACTGACAAACACAGACGAGCAGAGGGTGACAGTAAAAAGCCTTCAATAATGTCTAGAAAGGTGGGTTACAATTTTTACGTTTATTTTTGTGCAGCAGATTGATTGTTGTAATTATGTAAACATATTTCAGGATGATTTGCATGGTTCTCAAATACTGTTTCCAGTTACAAGTGGCGCAGAGTCAGAAATTCATTCAGACGAGGGTCGGGTGGAGATTGAAGATTATTTGACCGACATAGCTAGGGGACACCATTCTGAACCAGACTTTTATATTTCGGATGATGAAAATATTTTATCGTGGGTGACGTTTGAGCTGAGGCTCATGCAACACTTGTTAGACTTTATTGCTTGACGTTAGAATCACTGTATTTGCTTAATTTCTGAACTATAAAAACTTACAAAATTGTTTTAATTTGAAGGTATGGGTATGATGGTGCAACATCAGAAGCAGATTTTATGACTGACCAAGAATGGAATACAATCGGTATACCATCAGAAGCTTTTGAGCAAAAAGAAGTGAGTTACAGAATTTTGTAGTGGGAATACCTGCATTTAATTTTTTACCTGATCATATAAATGTTTTATAGCCAGAATTTGCTCCACCATATATCATTCGTTGTTGTTGTTACACATACCGTTGTTTACGAATGCTCGCTTTTAATACAGCAGATTGCTATAAACTCCAGTGAAAGCAGAAGGACAAACTTTGTTTCAGGTGTTAGACATGGAGTCAATAGCAAAGTTTGGTCATGTTGATGTTCCATCCGCCGTGGCGAATTTATCAGCTGCAAAAAGGACAATATTGACTCCACATGGAGGAAGATGGCATGAGACAACTGCACCATCCAGAGTTGAGGTGTCGTCCTCTCCATCGCCTCCTGTAGAAGGGGATGGCATGTTTTTCAGTGACAAAGACTTGGTTGTCAAGCCTTCCTTATGGCCAAATCCTCTTGGCGCAATAAAACATGAAATAACCAGTAAACAGTTGACGTAGGTTTTTTGTTAACCGTTCATCAATCTATTTATTGTTATGTGCGTAATTTGGTCATAAAGTTATTTTTGGTTATTGTTGATATTTTAAAAATCAGATTCTATTTGACGGCTATTTAAAATAATTTTACTGTGGAATATTGTGTTAGAGAGCCTGAATATTTCAAGAAAAAGATGCTATCCTTTCTTTTGTTAGGCATATGGCCAGAAATAATGACGTACAAACTCCGGTGAGCATAATACTAGCTCTGAGTTCTTACATTAGCTCTGACATCTTGCCATTAGACGAGTGTGACGTCGAACGTTGGCAACAATCTTACCTTGATCTGCTTGCAAAGCATCAGTTGTGGGTGCAACATGCAGAGGTACTTCTTTGTTAAGATATTGTTTAGGTTTGCAAAATGTTGGGATGGGAACGTATGGAGCTATTTTCACAGACTGTCGTGGTGGCAAAATGTTCACTGCATCGTGGTGTAACCTGTAACGTTAAAAAATTATTAGGTTGTGAAACTTAGCCGTATTCCCTCGATTCGTGGTTTGTCTACGTCATCGACTGTTCATTTTTGCTGTCGAGTATGCCAACGTCGCATGCCTGGCGCAAAACCGTGGCGCTGTGATCACTGGGAGCAACCTGATCACACTAACAAACCGGTTACCTGCTTTCTGTGTAATCTCACTGTGAAAGGTTTGTATACATATTGCCAAGCTTGCAACTTTGGCGGACATTTTCGCTGTGTTGCAGAATGGATGAAGAAAAGGAAAGATAAGCCGGGCTGGTGTGAAAACCACTGCATATAACTGTTCCTTATTATATATATTGCACATAGTTGAAGTTTAGGACATTGCATTTTACGAACTGAGCGTTCATAGACTTAAGCCAGAAATGTTTTAGTGCGCTAAATTCATGTGCACATGACGACAATCAATGTCAAACAAACAATTTCTTTGATATGTTAGTGTTAGCTTTGTATTTAAAAGTGCTTAAAATTTAAGCGCTTTTAAATAAGTTTAAGTTTTAAATGAATAGCATATAGCTAAGTGACAGCTTCAAACACTAAGCTTTTCGTTAAGGCCAGGTCGTGGTTTTGTGTGCCTTGAGGAAACGCATAGGGTAAATTGATACATCCAATTGCTTGATAATTACGTTCAAACATAACGCTGCATTGAAAAAACGGAAAATACGTGTTTTGATGTGAAGAGACTGAATAAACGATATTAGAATAACTGAATTTCAGATATCAGTCCGTTTAGCGCCTGCAACGCGTGAGGACAGCGCAAGTTTTTCATTTAAGAACTGTTCTGAAGCTGGCGAGTGAGCGATGGAAAGTTTTGGGTGGCAATTTTACGTGCGTAATTCCATTCGAAATGGAAGCGGTAGGCTATGAATACGAGAAAAAAAATCATATTGTATGTGTGGATCAAACACCGAACACTCATGGTGTGACTTTTTAGAAGACTAACGTAGGCTACAATTTTACAGAAACTCAAAGCAGAGGTTGATTGTCACCTGCCGCGAGCTGTTAAAACTGGCTGTGTAACTATAACGCTGACAAAGCTATTGCAATTAAGAAATGCTCGCCACTTCCCATCATAAGGGTAGCAAAAAATATATCGTTTAATTTTCGCCATTAACTGCTCTTCGAAACGAAAATTACGATACTAACCGTTATAACACAGTAATTACATGTCCAATTGCTCATGAACAGGAAACATTATCGTACACTAAAGGTGCGCTAGAAAATTGAGGTAGTGGGCATTGGCCATTAAAAAATACATAAATTATTTTGTATTGATTTTAGGATACGAATTTGTTATCGCTGATAATCAAACTTAGAATCCAATATAAACATTGACAATGTTAAATTTTATGTGCTATGTGAAAGTAATTTTATTGGTTTAATTAAACTGATGTGCGGTTAGTCGTGACATAAGATTCGTTCAAATCAGATTTATTTAACAACTAGCATTACTATAATATATAAATGCATATGCATTGTAAGCAGAAATAAATAAGTAATATACTGCACAATACTATCGAAGTAGATATGAAATAATGATACAATTTTATTGAATAAGCAGGAAACAAAACGTTTAAAAATAAACCAGTAAAGTAGAAGCATACAGTTTATTAAACTGGGAATAAACCAATTGAAGATTACATTTACGCATACGTTTTTAAATTTGATCAACCTTGATCAATATAGGCTACAAGAAAAGCTGATAATTTTTAGACTATATTTCTATCTTATTGAATGAATTTTTTAATGGGAACACGGTTTCCTGTAAATGTCCATTAACGCTATTGTTATTACTGTCATTTTCAGCGTCCCTATACTTGGTTAATGAAACGTAAATCCGAATACGTACTATTTCTGGAATTCTCACAAATTCCAATCTTGCAAGCAGATTCCAATTGAATCTGTAGGCTATTAGTTCTTGTTGTTGTTTGTAATGGTTAAGTGCATCACGCAGTTTACTAACAGTTATGATTACAAGTTCAGAGTTTACGTTCTTCTACAGTAGCTGAAGTAAATAGTAATATCAATGCATCGATATCGACTAGCCCAGTCTTGTCCATATAGGCCTGTATATGTATTCTATTGTCATCGCAAGCCATTTCAATTCTATTAAAGACGAGAGCACATCAAGAAACTGAAGTTTGTATACGAAATGTCCAAAACACTGAGTTGTACCGATCAGTTCCATATAAGACTGAAAAAATTTAAAAGTGAACTCTTTTACAAATAGATTGAAACAAACGTGCACGTATTGTTATAGGTAGAACATAAATTTGCTTTGCTTTAAGAAATATCAATTAAACTGAGAAACTGTAGACACGACACAGGATGTTTGAAATAGAATTTCCTCTCTTGAAAAGCATAGGAGATTTAGTAAGCATTGAAGATGAATATACTGAACACGTAAACTATGCATAGGCATACTGACGCTACATCCGGATTTAGTTATTCATATATTTATTGATAACATATATTGCCAATACAACATAGTATAACACATATATTTTAATTGATCCTAAATAGTATTCTGCTAATTGTCACAATTCTGTATTTTGTATGAATAAAAAAACAAGGGCGTAGACCATAAAATTAAAGTTTCCGGGTGTTTGGTTGACTTTAAAACAGTGAAAGCTTTCAGTTGTTGCCCTGTCAATACTTTTTATGACTGTCCTTAAAAGTTGTCAATATTTTAGACTGCTGTATAATAGTGTATATAGCGTATTTGTCGTATAGCACAAAATGAAAATTCTGCTTTTTTTGCGTACCTTCATACTTTTTGGAGTTTTACCAAGTACAGTTCATCTTTTGGAAACCTATAAAGAATGGGGTTCTTGGTTTTCCTACTCAACGGCTCCCATTATAGAACGTGTAAGGGACTGTTACACAGGTAAGGATGTTGTTACTTGAGCAGTTTATCATGTTGATTTGTTTAGAAAAAGTTCGGAGTTTGCGCATAAGTTATATAACGGAATTTTGCACTACTGCACTCTAATTTGCATGTTAAATTTAAAACACTTCATTTTGCACCTACTCCCCTAGGCATGAAACACCGGGCCCCTTGACTCGCCGTAGAAAAATGACGCGATTGTAATTAAGTTTGTAATCTGGTTTTGATGCCATACTGAGAAGGTCGTTGTTGTGCAGTTTTTTGTCGGGCAATAAATTTAGTTTAATAAGTTTAGGCTGTAGGCTATAAAACCTGTGAGGAATTCCAGCATTGTACACTAACGTGGAAATTAGTTAAAATACCACACCTGTTTAATTACTTCAATACGTGAGTTTGGTTACACGTTATGTTTTTACTGATTTTTACTAAGTTACTTACTTATTTGCAGATGAAGTTGCTTACATAATCTTTAATTACTTATTCAATTACTGTAGGCCTACTTATTTGCAGACGAAATTTGATATAACAATAAGTGTAAATAACCAATGGAGCGGTAACTTACTTCATGCCTGTTGGAATAGTCTGGTAAAAGTATATACAGTATACGCCATAAAATAATGCAATATGCTAAACTTTCAGATGAAATAGTTTGTACGTCTAATCACGTTAAAGAAGTATACACCAACTGCTCAGACGAGTGCGACGGGGGAAACTTTCTTTTCTCAAACGGCTCAGTTTGTAATGGCACTTGTGATCTAGGCCAGGCAACAAAATCATTTCGATGTAATACTTCAGACAGCCCATGCACGTTAGTGTTTCTTTTTAAGCTTTCTTTTTGTTACTAACTCATTAAAAGTTCTAATTTGTTTGCGATATCATATCTATAACTCCGTAATTGCAAATGACATGAAAAAATAGAAGGTCGATATTGAATTGTATGTATATTCATTAAAATATAACAACCTTACGTTTACAGGCTTCTACAAGTGTATAATTGTATTAATGAAGACAGTTGCACCGGTACTTGGTCATTATGGGCGGATACTGGTTATTGTAACCGATTCTGTGACGGCGGAAATATCACACAAGAAAGAATTTGTATCCATGAACTTGGAGCTAGTGTCATTGCATGTTTAGGTAAAATAGCAATGTATTTACTTGGTCTATATATCTCATTTAGTGCTGCGGTATATTGCATTTTTAATCAGTCTGAAAAAGAAATTCGTGGTGGTATTGAAGAAGAGTTGTTGCAATCAAGTTTTTTTAACTCGATTCAAGTAAAGTCAAACGGTTACTTGAGTCGAGTCAAACGAAGCTAGGACTCGAGTTAGGTCAAGTTAGTGTTGATAAGTTCGCAAAGATTGCTGACGTCACTCTACTCGTTGCGTTCAATTGGTTACCAATACCATCAGGGGGCAGTGCTGCCGGAGCTTATCACCGCATAGTGCCGCTTCGACACATCTGCTCCGGTTCGTACACAAATTGTGACACAAGTATAGAAACAATATAGGAAATGGATTTTGTCAAGCCCTACCACAGAGCTACAGCACCTGTATGACACTGCACTCCTACGATTATCTTCTGTTATGTTCGTTATATTTAATTTGACTGATTTTGTTATTCAGAAAAGTAACTTTATCATACATATTATACAGTAGGGCGAGTAGGCTATCAGGTCTGGCTACCATAAGTTTTTAATTTTCGCTGTAACATCCATCACAGCGTGATTCGTTTCAAGTTGAGTCCTTTCGTGCTATCGAATCGAGTCATCATTACACTATTAATAAGATAGAAGTTATTTTTTTCAGGTGGACTTGGTAATGCAACTCAAACGACCTTAACTTCATGTAATACATTCGCATGTCCAGTTTTCAGTTCATGGTCGGCATTTAGCTCATGTTCAGCTACCTGTCGCGGTGAAAAAATGAGGATGAGAGACTGCTTTGTTGCCAATAAGTTGAGCAATAACGCTGTGAGTGTTTTAAAGAAGCGTTTAAACATATAAACTCAAATTAATTTATTCACATAACTTGCAAATAGCAGCGTAAGCATTCCTCATTGCCACATAATAGGGCCTTAGCAATAAATAAAACGTTGACTAATGTTATATAAATCAACTCAACGTCTACTGTGTAGAGTGAAGGTTGTGGGAGTGAAGCAACAATGCAAGTGGAGCATTGCAGGCCTCTAACGTGTCCCGAATATACGAAATCAACAAATAACTCTTGCTCCGTAGAATGCGGCGGAGGAGCTGTTACCATAATTGATGTTTGTACTTTCCAGGGAGCACCTTCCACTTTATGCTATGGGGCTGATCCCGACGGGATGGTAAGTGTTTCTTATTGAAAAAATACAATTTGCATAAAATATTATTTTTTTATTTATTAAACGCGTACTTTTTCTACAGCGAACTCGAATACAGAAATGCAATGAAGAACGTTGTCCAGATACATTGAGCACTATCAGCGCTACAGGTGCATTTGTTGGTCCCATAACTTCAGTGGTGCCCATTCTTTTGATCATTGTTACAACCCTGCGAAAACTTCAAAAAGGAGAAACTGACTCGGGTAACTACAGCTACCAAAGCAAACGGATTGTTTAAAAATACATATTTACTATTTATTGGTAGAAAGTTTGTGATTACACGAGGTTGTTTTTGAGATCAAAAAAAGAAATGCAAAAATTTACTTGTGTTTAACCTACGTTTAAACGATATTTAAATAAAGATTGAACTGCTGCTGTAGCCTATTTGCTCGGACATTTAAATGTTTTAAATTGTTAGTATTAGAACAAATACATATTATTTTTATTTAACTGAACATGGAAAATATCATAACATCGTTAAAACGTACATAATCTATTCGGGATATTGGGATATGTGTTCCATTATAGTCAACTGGCAAAATCTCCATGTATAGTTATTAAAGCCAACAATTCAACATTAAACTGTCGTATATGTTTTGCATATAACTTTCCTTTGCTTTATTTAAGCATTGAAGGAAGGCGCAGGTAGTGAAGATGAACAAGATAAACTGAGCCATGAAAAAGGAAGCTTGCAAACGGACGAAAACAATCAGAATGCTGACAGCAAATCACTCGGTACTGGTACAAAAAAAGAAACAGCTCGTAGTAAGACAACGGCAACTGGATTAAAAGATGTATCGAAAACTATGTTTCGAAAGGCTTTAAGCTTTATCCAAAAACCATCGAAAGTAAATGACATTTTGTTGAATACAATTTAGTCACAATTAGGTCTATACATTACATCATAAATTGGCTGTTGATATGTTGGCGACGTAGTTTAGTAATAAACGGATTACTTTTTAGCTTTTATTGGTAATTTCCGCTTGGAACTTCCCTAGATGTGTACTGCACGAGTTAGTTTTGTGTATGTTGTGCTTGCAAAAGAATATGATATACATATGTGCAATGCTTTAACTTTTCTTTATACTATATAACTACTTATTTAATCATGGTTGAGCTATTTAGGTTTAAGTTAGTGGTCGTACTATTTGTTAGCAGCATGTTATTGGACTGTGGGGATGGCGATGTGGATTGTTTTGAGGTTGTCCTAAAGCCAAAGGCTTTTAGTCTTTCTTTTATAACACCTAGACAATTGTGTCTTTGAATCCGTTGCGCCTGCTTCTCTAATTGTTTCTTTAAATCAGCACCACATTCATAAAGTCTAAATTGTTATACTGTCCGAAATATAGTCGTAGTTACATCAGAAACCTTTTCATCACCATTTCACATTCAAATAAGGCTATAACTTCAATTCAATAATGAATAATCCAGAAAGTAAAACTGATACTCTGAGAAGAGACAAGAGGGAGAAGAACGATTTTAACCAAACCTTAGTTTTTATACCGCTGTATCCAACCAATGGGCGACAGACCTGTGTTGCTTGCCATGTTACGTGTAACACGTCACATGTACATTTCTACGTCATATGCTTTTCATCACAAGTACCATCTACGTTACACATGATACAATACAAAGCTACTTGAAACACTTGAAACTCATTATTTGAATAACGGATTTAACCACGAATAATACATTTGTTCAAACATTCAATTGAATCTAACTGGAGACACCCAGAATGCTTATTTAGAATGCCAATTATATAAATTATTACAATTTACTGTCACGACCGCCACAGGACTATCATCACTATTTTCAAGCACGATTTAACTTTTAAGCCTTTTTGGTTTTGTTATTTTTTCTCGTGCTCTAACAACTGGTATTGCTTCTTTGTCCCCATCTCGCTGATGACGAAAAATAAAATGATTTTTCGGATGTTGTACATTGTACCATTTTTTACTTGTGAAAGGCAGGGCCACCTAGATGACTGTCGCGACCAGTTCTCGAAAGTCTCGTTTGTTCATTGACAACGCTGGAATTTCTTTCAACGTGTGGTTCAACGTGCTTTAGCCTACTCAGGCAGTCCAGGGCAGCGAAAAATCGGTGGGATGTGAGTCGGCGTCGGTGATAAAACTGCCTGAAAAAGCACTTATGGCATGCAAAATAGTCCGTACAAAGTGTTACAAATGAATGTTGATTTCTACTACAAACCATCCATCGTTATAACACCACTAAAGACCTATCCGTCCTACGTAAGTTTTAACTTTTAAGTCCTCGAGGCTTTTTACTGCTGCCTGATTTTTTTGTGAGCGTATTATTATTATACTTCTTTAGTATGCTATAAAAAGGTACAGTAAATACTAAATAATTTGTACCAAACTTTTCGTTCTCATCAATAAATGGCAAAGAAATAAAAAATAATTTAATCGATACGAATGTGGCGGGAAACTTCTGGGGTAACCCCCTTTTTTCATTCTTATAAGATTTCATAGTATCCCTGTTAAATTTGAACCATAGCATAGCCTCTTTCTCTAAATCTTGTAAAGGGGGTGTAGTACCATTTTGAGCAGTTTTAAAACGGCAACCCGGCGATTGTGACGAAGGTCGCATACAGGCACGACGTCGCTATAGAAAAAGTATAAATGGTTCCGGTCCAGTGAGTACGTGACCTTAATTCGTGAAGGTTTGTTGTTGTTATGGCGTGTGCGGAGTGTAGGTTCAGGCTAAAGTTAACGTTTTGTGTTGGTTCAAAGTTAAGGCTTTTTGGCTGATTTTTTGGAGAAATGTAAGGGAAAAAGTTGTTAAAAAGTTGAAGCATTTGGTGCGAGAATTCCAGATACGAGAATTTTCTCAAAATACCGCATTAAGTCCTTTTGACCTACATCTCGGCGGATACAAAAACTCAGCAAGGTGACCGGGCTTGTTTAGAAGCAAATTCAAATTGAAAAATTGTACTTTGCATTGTTTTAGATAGGGCTTCAGATGGACCTACACCCCCTAAAGAGCTTATAAAAGCCGATGTAGTGTCAAAACCTGCCCGGCTGTCCCCCATTGTAACGTTGTGCATTATAAGTTAATTATCGTTTTGACTAAGCATAAAAAGAGCAGTAGTCTGGCTAGCGGCTAGCGCAGTTGGCCGAGTTGGGTTATTAAACTCTTCGTCCTCCATTGTCCATGAGTTCTCAGCAGTTGTTTCTAATAACACAAAAGCTGTGAATGTGATGGGTGTATGAATACGATTTACTGCTGAGTAAAGTATACTGGTAGATGTTTGTTTGTTGTTTATGGCAGCATCTATTTCACCGGCTGCCGAATTCGAAAAAAAACTATCCTAGCTCTACTTCGGTAAACGGCTAACCGGTTACGCAATTGGTATTTTTTTATTTTGGTAAAAGGCGGCGGGTGAAATAGACATTTTACTGATGCCGTTTACCATAGTAAGAAACTTCGATTATGATAAACGATAATTACGCCAGCGAATTGAAATGCATGCTAATTTTCAACTTAAAACGACGTACTAATTTTTCCAAAGTGTTAATTATCCTAAAACTAATCCCCTCTGACCCAAACTCTCACTTCTCATGATTAAATTCCTAACCTAGGCCTAGGCTGCGAATTGAATTAAATGCTATTTTTCAACGTACAATCACATTCTTTTTCCAAGTCTAAATTAATTAAAAACTAATCCCCTCTGACCTCAACTTTAACCTCTCATGACTAAATTAGGTCAAAAATAAGTTTAGACAAAAAAATCAAACAATAGCAAGGTGCAAACCCGAGACTGCCAGCATAAAATATCTATCGACTATTGTTAACCACTACGCTTTTTTCTGCACGTCTAAAACGAGAGTGATAAACCCATAAGCAAAAATGTGTTGGTCACTATATTAATTCGTTCATTTTATTTTTCGTCTTCAATGTGGGGAACGAAAAAATTGTGCTGACACAAGTGGTTGCAAACATATTAGTAGTTATCGACAATAATTTCCACAATTTGGACGGGGAAAATGTGACAAGGCCTCGAGGGAAAAAATGTGCATTACGGACCGATCAGAGAATTTAAAAAAGATTTTAGCGTCCGCACACATTTAATATAAAACAACAGTTTTGCTCATAGTTTGACTGGACATAAGCGTTGTGTCACCGTTAAGATGGAGCCGACATGTGTGTCTGGATGGAAGAAGAAAAACCCCACTAAAATGAACTCCATCCATGGGAATAGTTTCCCGTTAAGGTGGCCTGTTTACGCAGTAAGAATCTTTACACAGGTCAGTTGTGAACGGAAGTAGAAGATGGTCAGACACGTCACTCATGTCCAGTCAGATGGTTTTATCAGTTTGTTGAAATATGCATACATCAACAGTGATGTACTGTAAGTGCCAGGAAAAGATGAACATAGCTGATGCCCGGTTTGATCCTGGAGCAAGCGATTTTGAAAATTCATTTGTCATGGTTGGGTCTTCTTTGGCAAGGTGTGAGTAAATCACTTTTATTCAATCCAAAGTCTTTTTATTTGTGTTCTGAAAAACAATATTTACAACGCAGGAGAGAGTTTATTGTGTTTGAGCAACTTCGGTAAATGGACGCTGATGAAATAGTCACTTCGGTTGTTTATAGCTTGTTTATTTATATGATAGTTGTTTGTTTGATTGCTGAGTGTAAGCTCAACCGCTTACCCAGTGGTTATGAAGATGTTATTCATACTTTCAATTCTCAATTTAGTTTAATATGCCATTGTTTAATTTTTAATACTAATTGCGCCAGCACTCGTTTTCTACTGATTCAAAGCCACAATCAGAATGAAATTAATGACATCACAATGGGGAACAGGTTTTGGCACTACAAATGTTTTGTACTTTTGCACTCCGGGTTGAAAACTAAATTGTACAGAATTATGAGTATGAGGTAATACAAAAAAATATGACGTAATCAATCCTCAATACTCGTTCCTAATGTTTACGCCAACATCAATGTAACATCAAAATAATTAATATAATTTCAAAATTCTGTTGACTTAAAAGATATGTACCATTATCTACAAAGCATATGCCAAAATTCACTAGTGTAAAAATTTAACTTTGTTTTCCGCCATAGATCTTTGGTGAAAAGGTTCTAGCTGCTAGCATATTATACTAACACATGTACCAAAAAATAGTAGCCTATCACGAAATACAGTAACTTCCAACCTTTTCAATACTTCTGTGCCGAAAAGTGCGTCATCGTCAATGATTTTGCCATGTGAAAATTACTATCTAACATAGGAGTTCCAGAGGCATGCTCTCCTGGAAAAGTTTGAATTTAATGGTCTAAAATGGCGTATAATGCATAAAATTTTGCTTTTCTTCCAAAAATACAAATTGCTTGGGATGTTTTTTGTACACTTACCCTCAGTTTATGCCCCCTAATTCTTGCTCTATGGCCCCCTGGGATCCATGGCTTCCAAGTTGGGAACTACTGATCTAATAGTATGTAAATAAAACATCTATTAGTATACTATGGTTGTAGATTCCAGTCTGGCTTAAGGGCATTATAATGGTAGCCTAGCACTGCTGGAAATCAAACCCAGGTTGAATGATGGCAATTTGGGCACGGTAATAGCCCATCACTTTTACAGAGCAAAACACTAAAAATCAATCAGGAACTATTAAGAAGGTTAGGCAAAGACACACATACTAACCTATGAAATTTCTCAGTCTCAACTGAAGGGGTTTGTTAAATTATTTTTAAGTTGCTTAAGTTCATTGTCGGCTTGGTAGCCGAGTGGTTCGATCATTGGCCTTGTAACAAATGTGGCTTGTGTTCCGTGTTTGACATCCAGTGGCACCCCTACTGTTGTAATGCCCTTGGTCAAGACATTAAGGACACTTTGCTCATGTTCAGTGAGCCTGGTGGACAATTCTAAATTTGGGCGATAATAAAAAAAAACAAATAAAAAATGTGTGACAATCCGAACTTGCACAAGGCTAGCTCAGTAACTGGAGCTCAAGCGATGAAAAATCATTGTCGGGTTTAATTCGTGCAAAGACTTTCTCAGTCTGAGGGTAAAGATTATCATACCATATCAAGTTATTCTGATTTGGTAAAATTGATACTATCGTATATGCATTTTGTTTTCAGTAAAGTTGCTTTTAAGCCATTTAAGATTCTTAAGGTGCTATCCAGTACCGACTGCATTTTGCGATTGCTTGGGTTATTCAAAATTTTTATTTCAAGAGAAAGAACAAACTTTTATTTCCTTATACTTATGGTCATGTTATTTCATACAAAATCTCTGCATGTATTTTAGGAATTAAGGTTTGATAAGTTACTCAAGGCTATCACCTAACAAAAGTGATTTAAAATGTGAATTAGTTTGTAATGATAGTAGGTAAATATTTAATGTCATCTTTACTGTGCAAATATTCTACAACTGCTAAACAACTATTTAAAGACAATTATCAAAGGCTTCTAACATTGGTGACAGAACTAGATCGCCAAGGTTTGGTTGTGGAACTTAAAAGCTCGGACATTGAAAAAAAATATACAGCGGCCAGCTCAAAAGGTGGGCAGAAAGCAAACAAAACTCACAATCTTGTCCTTTTGAAACATGTACCAACAGGTATTAGGGCAGAAGGAAGGGATTCCAGGATGTTGCCTGAGAATCATGACATTGCAATGGCAAGATTAAGAATGGCTGTCGACATCCATCTTAAGGGTGATGAAAGCGTTTTTGTTAGAAGACAAAAAGAAAAACAAGAACAGGCCAGAAAAAACTCTGAGCTCAGAATATATGAAGCTGCAAAAAGAAAGGAAAACGATCTAAAACTAAAGAAATTATTATTAGAAGAAGATACTTTGCATTACTAAATTTCCCGCAAAATGTCTTGTAATTTAGAAGCAAAGGTTTGATTTATCCTCATTTCGGGTTCCAACACGTCTCCATGAATATGTCAAACCTATAATAGACTTTGCTAAACTGGATGTAGTTTAAAGAGCTGATTCCCAGTCTTCAACCTTCACTCGACGTTGTCATTCAGTTGCTTCTATTTCTTTCCAACATTTGTAGTGTTTTCTAAATGTTTCTATATATGTTTGATATATGAAATAGTTGTCTTTTCGAGTTGGCGTACAGTGTACTTTCGTACTTGAACTTTGCTTTACACTTTTACATTTGAATTATAAAATAAGATTTAAAAATTTTTCAGAATCAAAATTTTTTCGGCTCCATGTCACCATTTGGTTTTTTTGATTCCTGCTGACTTTGGATTGATGCTTTTGCTGCGTTGCTCATAAAAGGCATTCTTTTTTGTTTGAAATACCAGTTAAATCCCCCCCAAACAAAGATCATAACTTTTGGCTATGAAACTGGTAGCCAAAACAGTAGGAAATCCACCTGCAGTTTAAGTGGTGCAAAGAATTTCTTGTCCAAAAATGAAGACTCTATTGTCATACAATTAATTACATACAAAATGTCATTAAATATTTGAATTGTGTTAAGTTTCAGGATGAACAGTAGATAGGCATCCTTCTCCTGTATCTGTTTATAAATTACATATAGTTCAGATACTTTTTGTATTAAAATGTGACCATTCTTGGTTTCCAGCCAGTTTTATGTTGCAACAAGATATTTTATTCTAAAGTTTTAAATGAAGAAGATATCTATGCAAAAGAAGAATAACCAAACATGTATAGTCATGTTGCTTATGGCTCGCTTTCATGCAAAATAATGTACCGTTTCATTCATTTTGGATACATAAGGTTGCTGTTATTGTTCACATGATCAATATGTCTATATCACAAAGCTTTTTTGAAAACAGTGAACAGTTTAACAGTATTAATTAGAACACAAGGTTTTGCTTAGGTGTGTCTATATGTACCGTATTTATTCACAAAGCCATGTCTTCTATTCTGTCTTGAAGGCAATTTGTGCGACTTCCAATGAAGGACGCCTTCTGTTTTTTTCTTGCCGTAGTTAATTTATTCTACCATAGGGCACTAAAGTTAATGTACTTCAAACTCTGTTAATCAGCTGTTACGTACGTCTGGTAGTTACACTCACTTCTGAGTCTCATTTGTTGATAAGACAATATTTTCACACTTCTCAGTTATACGCTCCAGGTCTTTTAGTATAGAAAATTTTTAACATCATATCATGCGCCTAAATCAAGTAAATATGGTAAGTTTTCGACTCAAGAGATTAACACAGTTCTGCTATTACCCGAATACATTTGTATGAGATTTATTGTTACACGGTATTATTCCATTTTAGGTACCTATTTTGGGAATGGTGTTTAGTTTGCTGGGACAGTACATTGTAAGATGTCTATGAAAGAAATTAAGATTCACACTGTTGCCGCTTGTTGCAATAACTGGGGAATCGGAAATAAAGGAAATTTACCCTGGAACTTACCGTAAGTTGAATTTTATACATGTTGTGATATTAATGAATTGCTATGTGTGCATTATTTTCATCAGCTTTGATATAAAGTTTGAGACGTTGTTACATTAATTGCTGCTGTAAATTTGTTATACATTGGTGGCATTGGAACAAAGTATTGCAAGAAGTTTATGACAAAAGGAATTGGTAAAACATACGCTGTCAAGAACATGTTTACTGTTACATTTTGATTTAATTTTCCCAGCAATACCTGAAGCAGAGAAATAATAATGATTATTTATTTTTTCTAGTCTTTTATATTATATTCTGTGTTTCGATACCTCAAGTATATATTAAAGTTGCCTGCTAAACATTTGGTCCAGGTTCAAATCCCATACCTTGGAGATTTCGTTCTTTCACCAGAACCCAGGGTGAAATAACATGATTAGGCATAAGGCGGTCAAAAAAATGGCCATCCTACTTTCATCAGTGCTGTTGGCCAAGCACCATGAGAACCTTAACTAAGTTTTCAGTCTATACTGGCAGTTCTATAATATCTTGCTTTTTATTAACATAAGACGTCATTGTTGAAGCTTGTTGATTTCATGCCATCATGGTAACTTTACTGTGTTTCAATATACCTGTGTGATGTTGTCCTAGTTTTTATAGCTTACAAGATGCTGTCTTTGGACTATCATGTTTCTGGAACTTAAATTTTAGCAGTAATTTTGAGATTTTCACTTCTGTGGAAAAAAAGGCCGGATAATGTCATTAATTTATTATTGTTTACAAGGGTTCAAAATGTGTAACATAAATGATTCAGGATTATTATTATTTAGAAAAGAATACAAGCACTTTTCTAAATTAACGACTGGTAATCCCCCTGAAGGAAAGCAGAATGTGGTAGTAATGGGGAGAAAAACATGGCAATCTATTCCTGCTAAGTTTCGACCATTGAAGAACCGCATAAATATTGTTATGAGTACATCTTTAAAAGCTCCATTTGAGGGACCTGTAAGTTTCATTATTAACCTATGGTACTATTAGCATAACATTTTTGTGATATAACAACATCTGTTATGATATAATGCCAAAGTTTGCTTGAAGGAAACTACAGTACTGATTTGTAGTTTTCTGATTTGGATATGTGTATTACTATTTTTTAATCAGATTTGAGATGTTAAAGGTAGGCCTATTTTACTGCAATTAATATAATGTTTTCAATGGGATTCAGATTTTGATGTAATATTGTGCACTCATGGATTGAGTTTTTATATGGTAAAAACAGGGGGTCTTTCCCCACAAAGCAAAGATGTGTAACACGTGACAAGCGATGTATTTAAAAATAGCATATGGGCCATTGCGAAAATTCTATGCTCAAATTTAAGTGTTTGCTAAATAATTAATTGTAATTTTACAATACAACGAATCAAACCTAACAATTAAAACAGATAACTTTTACTTCTGACTTGTACCACAGCATAATAATTTACAGAAATCACATCCATGGGGAAGAAGTCACACATTTTTCACATTACTAAAATAGTTACTATTCGTGCCGGACGGGTGGATTTAATCGATGTAGTATTTGCCAGTACAGTATTATTGTTAAGTCACAATGAAAGTCTACATTGCAAAATGGCGTAGCAGTAAAGAAGTTTCTCTTATCTGTTTCCACTGTAGACATGTATTGCAAAGAATCATATTCATGAAGAGTTCACTCACTTGAACAACTACAGTAGTTGACTATTATGGTCGTTTTTGCATTCGTGGCATTTTTAACAGACTTTTGATGCAGTTGTAGTGGTTGGGCTCACCTGCCACTTCCTAATAATTCCCAAAGAAATGTGACCCACTCCTTCAACCAGGTATAAAGAGCTTTTAAGTTTTATATTGCTGATCTGCGTAGACTTAGTACTTTTCAGAGTTGTAGCAATAAGCTAGTTGCTACACAGTGATGCATTGATGTCAATTGCTACCATGCTGTTGAAGGCCAATGTTTCGAGTTCAGTTCAAAACAAACCTTTGCAAAGAAGCACTGTAGTTTGGCGTAATTGTAAATTATTAGCGTCATTTAAAGCAAAGGTTTTTCACAGTAAAACATATTTTAACAAATTGTGGCATGGGTGTAAGTTTGAAAATAAAATAAACAACTCTTTGCATTTAAGTTGGACACCCCTGCCATGAAGAATAATTTAAACTTTGTTAGAACACTCCAGAATTTTTTGGAAGACAATGTTTTTTTCCTGCTTGCGTGCTGGTTCTGCCGCTAGAGTTCATAAATAACCACGTTAGCCATGACTTAGGTCAGACTGGAAGTTAAAATGTGTTTCATTTCAACATGGGAGCTTTATGCATACTACTATATTTTTCCTAAATAACACTTATCCGGACAATGACCTTTAATGATTTAGCAGGAACGTTTTGCTTCTTTAATATATGTAACCCTCACACCAATTTGTTGCAAGTAGCAATGTGGGCCTTAGTATGTTATGGTATCTTTCACCCAACTTTCTGTCTAACTTTCAGACATTAATTTATTGTATACATTGCTGTTTTTTAAGTAAAAATGTATGGGTGTAGCCTACGTGTATGATATACTTTCTAGCAGAAGATATTGAAATTGAGTATTGCTGGTAAATAGAACACAAGCTATACAAGGTTTTTTTATCATAGTGATTTATAGAGGTTTCTCGTTAAATAGTTGTTATTGCATTGAAATAACTAATTGTCGCTATAACATAAGCCTTCTACGCTCATGAAATTAGTGCATGGCTTATAGTCATTTATGATTTATCATCACTATGAAAATGGTTAGTCATTAGGTTCCAAAAGCAAGTTTACAATGTAAATTTCAATTTAATTGTTAACACTTACAGCATGCACTCGTCCATTCATTCAAGGACCTGTTGAGTTTACTTCAAAGTGATGAATGGAAAGACAAAATACATGATGTATTTAATATTGGAGGACAATCTATTTATGAAGTAAGTTTAAGGAGCTGTTCCATTTACACAACATAATTCTAAATGTTAAGGTTTAGACCTAGTTGTTATTTTTGGCCTTTTAACTTCAACAAAACATTAATTCAATGAACTTCTTGCAAAGAAGTGTATTCTCACAAAGTGTAAAGTGAATTTCATAATGTTTTATGGTCTTTCCTGTTTTGTAAAGCAGCTGCTACTAAGTAGCCTTTAATTCAGCTTGTTATTTATTAGGTTGCTCAAAGTTCACCATATTGTGGAAACATTTATTTAACTAGGATTTTTGGTGATTTTGAATGTGATACATTTTTTCCTAAGCTTGGAAATGAGTTCTGTCAAGTTGCTGATGAACAGTATGTGCAGCTGTATTGTTATAATACGTAATTTCTAATCAACCTTGGTAACATATACTTATTAACATTATTTATGTTATGCTCTAATGAATATGAAAATCTTTCTTTCTATCAAAAATTATTTGCGGTTTTATTATTACTATAAGGTTTTGAATTTATTTTCATCAGTATGTTTGTATTTACGGTATTCAAATTTGATAGTTTCCCTCTTAGCTTATTTGTATTCAATGTATGTTAAAGTGTAATATCAGAGTTTCAAACAAAAACGTCATAGATTTGAGTAAGAGTAATTTAGAGTGACGTTACTGTTAAATATTTGCACATACAGTATATTTGTACTATGCAATATGATACTGTTTTACTTTTAACTTAAAGATGGAACAAATGGAATTATTTTGTAACAATTCCACATTAACGAAATGTAAAACATATGGCATTTCGTTCACTACTGTAGTCTTAATTAGTTTGTTGTCTACCCATGTGGTGATAAATCAAAGTAGATGCAACAAATTAAGAGTTGATTTAAAAGCTTAAATATGTCAAACAATTTTAATGCAAAAACTTAAACAATTTAACTTGTTGTATCCATACTATGTTTGCCACCAGGTATAGTTGCAACAACAAAAGGTACTCAACTGGTGATTGAATTCTTTAATGAAACCAATGTTTCGTAAACCCACGCGGGTGAGTTCCATCAGGGCAGATTACTGTAATAGAGAAATTTCGCTATTGTAGTCTGCCCTGACAAAGCTCACCTGCATGGGTTTGCAAAATGTTGGTTTCATTGAAGAATTCAATCACCAGTTGAGCACCTTTAGTTGTTTCTATATCCATGTTTATCAACTTTATAAATTAGGGAGTTAATATTTACAAAGTACCAAAGAAAATCATGAAATTTTGCTTTCATCTATGTTATGAAAAACTTGTGTTGAAAATGACAAATGTGCTTTGGTTATGTAGACTGGATGAGCAATATCCTCATTTGCCTCGAGGGATACAAGAAGACAAGGGAACAAAATGGAAAGTTGAAATCTATTACAAAACAAACAACAAATGAAGCATAGAATTCTGAATGACCGCATCATGATGTGATGCAAATGAGATATGTCCTTCCTGCCTTTATAGTAGAAATATGCCCCCATTGCCATTTTCCACTGATCTGCTTCATCTCTGCGCCATGATCCGATATCGATAGGCTGCTACTGCAATTCATCTTATCTCTGAATATATTCTTTCAATCTCATTTAAATATTAATGAATATAGTTGACTACGTTGTTATAGTTTAAATATACCATTGAAACCTTTCAATGTGCTAGGAGATTAAAAATCAACCAAGTCACTCTTGAATGTGTTTGTGTGTGGGTTTACGCATGCACATCTTGTTGCGAATAAATCATAGCTGTCTTGCTTTGCTGTTGATTAATGATTAAAATCTAGAACCAGGTTGAAAATGGTTTCAAGGGAATTGGCAGAGGTGGGCAGTGGGTACTGCAAAAGTACCGTCGGTACCGGTACTTGGCAAAAAATGTACCGACGGTTCCGGTACTATTTTAAAAAAGCAGCTCGGTACCGGACTTTTTGTGTAGAAGATGCTGCTGCAAAAGCAATGTTTGCCGCAATTATGCCCCCGCTAGAGGTTCCTTCAGGTTAAAACATATGTGACGTTAATCGCCTGCAATTTTACTTGACATTTTTAGAATAAAAAAGATTAACAGATGCTAAAATTAGTGCAGGTCCAACAGTTTGTAAAAGCTGAGTTTAAAACTACCATGTATTTACACCTCGCCCAAAATGCAGGAAGTGCAAAATATTTCGGTTTTTACGATCCAAAAAACGCTGTAAAACGACTTGAAATAAAATTATCCTCTTGTTTATACGTACCATAGCTTCCAATTTATAATGTACGCCGATGACGCTTTTACGATAATGATGTGTCCACCATTATAGTTGTATGGCGTAGGTTATAGGACCATCTTCCCCTTGTAATCAGTTACGTAACAATATAGTAATCAGAGTCGTTTAAGAGTTCTGTGAAGCTGGCGGCTGCACACGTATCGAGCATCTCCGATACGTTACAATTGTGTCAACATACGTTACATCTAAAGGTCAATAGGGCCGGTCTTAGCAAGCGCCGGTAGCATGATGAGAGAATCCAATCAATCAAAGTTTGTAAAGATTCTCAACAAGGTCATTCTGAGATATCTGATCTGGTTTCATCATTTTTGCTCCATGTTCATCTTCATTTTCAAACTCATTTGCTCCCGGGCATGTTCTTCCCAAAGCTCAGTGTGTGTGCATGTTTTTTTTAGTTCTTATGTTAGCCTAACATTTCGCTTTATTATCTTTTATTAGACATCTGTGGCGTATAAGTTCTTAATGTCTTATTTTTGACATGTTTAATCCAATAAGCTTGGAGCACCAGAGGGCCCTACTATCATGCCCTCTCCTTGGCAACGGAAACGGAAAACATAACTACGTAACCCGACGAGGGAAAACAGTTGATTCAGGCCTTGAATCACAGTTGTCGAGTTCATATTTGGACACGGCACAGCGAAAGGAAAACGTGAGTACTCATCGGTTATTATGGTTAAGATGCACTTGTTCTTAGATGGTGAAGGTACCGTTCCTTTGAAGTTAATGTTAATTCGTTCCATTGGCTTTGTAGCTTTTATTAACGCCGTCTGGGGGCTTCTGTAAAACCTTGGTTAATTTCAGCTCATATCTTACCGCTCGAACATACCTTCCGTATTTTGTCGGTTGCAAAGGGTAAATTCTTCATACGAATAACATGCAGCATTCTAGTGACTCCAGGGTGACCCAGGTTATTATGGATGTCTTCTAGTCGATTTGTTTGATTGATAGAGGCGCTAGTTGATCTCGAGAGACAATCTGCAACCGGGTTCATCTTGCCATGACGTAGCTAATTAAGTAATTAAGAGAGGCAAGTTTCAAAGGTCAAGTTTAGATTTTATTGTTTTTAATTTTTGTGCGACGACGATTGTCAAGCACGAAAGCTACACATTGTTGGTCAGTTACTAGTTCGAAACTTTGGCGTTGTAAAAGATCTTTCCATTTCCGAGTACCTTCGATGATTGCAGTCGCTTCTTTTTCAATAGCAGGATACTTCAATTCACTTCCATGCAACATATGTGACATGAAAGCAACAGGTCGATCACCTTGATTTAGAGATGCTTATACAGCAACATCTGAAGGGTCGCTCACGACTACAAATGGTGTAGTCTCTTCAATGGACTGTAACGAGGTGGTGGCCAGTTCCGTTATAACCTGTTGAAACGCTTGCTCGGCATCTTCACTGAGGGGAAAGGACTGGACTGTCTTTAGTGGTTTCACCTTGTCGGAAAACTGTGAAATCCACTTCGAATAATAAGATAGGAGGCCGAGAAGGCGATGTAAGGCTTTTTTATTCTGTGGAAGAGAATACTCTTGGAGTGGCTGTAGTCGGTCAGGATGTTGTTTGATTGTTTTGTGTTGAAATTTATATCCAAGAACGTTGATTCGGGGAACTGATTTGACAGTCTTGCTTTCATTGAATGTTAAATTTCGTCGTTTGAACACGGTAAGCAAATTTTGGACATTATCGTCATGTTCTTGTTGTGTCCTGCCGCATACCGTGACGTTATCTTGGTATGCGAAAACGTCGTTCAGATTTTCTTCATCAATGATACGGTCAACTTCCCTCTGGAAGTTGATTCCGCCATTTGTGACACCATACGGAATTCTCTTGTATTGTTGTAACTTGCCGTCAGCTTCGAACGCTGTGTAGACACGGTCGGTTTCGAGTATCAGGAACTGACAATAAGTGGATTTTAAATCAAATTTTGGGAAAACGGAGTTCTCGGTAAGTCTATTTATTAGGTTATCTATTGTTGGAATTGGATATGCATCCACGTGAGTATAATCGTTTGTGATTAGTCTACACACATTCGTGTTTTTTCCTCAGTGCGAACAACTACGATGTGTGCTCGCCACGGAGACCAACTTGGTTCAATTACATTACGATCTTGCAACTTTTTGATTTCTTCTCATATAAACTGTTCGTCAGGTTTGCTATTTCGTAGTGATTTGACTGGAAAAAGTTTGCAAATTTTCGATAGCTGTGAAAATAAGGTTTCGGTTGCAATAGAGGCCGCTGGTAAGGCACAAACTATAGATTTGGTTAGGGTAAAGTCTTCCCTACTATCACCATATTTGATTACGAGCCGATTACGCCGTTTCTGAAATGCTTGCGCTAAATAAGCTGTCCATGACACTAACAAGAACGTTACATGAACTTTTTCGTATTTGCGATTGTTAACGATAATGTCGGTTGCGCAGGAACCTGCCACAGTACATATTAAGCTACTTTGTGCCATATAGATACTTCTTGGTGAGCCGAGGTTATTGGAAGGTTGAGTGATTTTGCGGTGACGGCATTAATGTAGTTATCGGAACGTCCAGAGTCAATTAGTGCACATAGGTTTTGATCACGTCTTGATATCATTAGCGTCGCTTAAAGTAGGTTGTGCGGATAAATGAAAGTGAAGTTCGGCGTGGCTTTTATTACTGTAGCGACGGTTTTGGAAGGAGATTTACTTGTACATACATTCAAGAAACGTCCAATTTTCCCGCATTTGTTAAACGTGAGATTGGCGGTCTCGCTGGACAGAAATTCCTTTCGTCGAAATCATAACCGCAGAAATAGCACTTTTTCTTTTTTAAATAAGCTGCGATGTACGTCGTTGTCTTGTTAAGTTGTTTCTTCTGGTCCTCCATTTTATTTCTGGGATGAAGACTTTGCGGGTTTGTAAAGGCTGATGAGAATGTTGTGCTGTAGGCAGAGGCATTCTTGATCACGATGTCTAATGCATGTGCTTGGTCTACTGCTGATTCGAGAGAAAGGGTCGTATTTTCTAGAAGTCTTTGACGGATTGAGGGAGATGAGAGACCGTTAATAAATGCATCTCTACAGAGTTTTTTGCAATTTTGTTCCGCTGTAACATATTTGTGCTGGCAGTTTTTGCTGGGAATTTGTAACGTTTGCATAAACTGCGTTCGGGACTCGCTTGTTTGCAGTTTTCTGGTTGCCAGTAGGTGGCGAGCAAAGATTTTGTTCCGTTTCTTGACAAGTAAATTCTGCAAGGTTTCAACAGCAGAGTCGAATGTATCACAGTCTTCTATGAATTCAAATATCTACGTGGAAATAAAACTCGTCAACAGTTGCAGTTTGTTGATAGGAGCAGCTGTAGAACCTCGTGCAAGTTCAGCTAGGAAGTTATCGAACGTTCTTTTCCAATGCTTTCATATTTTGCTGGCTGTTTCATAGTTGATGTCGATTTCTAGCTTGGCAGTTTCCAGCGCACTTGTTTTAGACAAGTTATTGTTAGCCTACTAATTTACGTTTAATAAATTGTACTAAATGATACTGTTATTCTTAGCTTTCATAAACGTAAAATCACACATCTGAAACTCAGGAATAAGGATAAGCAAAGTAACGCAACCTCATAGCTTAAATAAGTTCGTTTGTCACAATGCGAACTGTGTCGACTACAACGAAGAAAAAAAATACACCTGCCCGAAGCAGAAACAAAGCACAAGAAATAATTAAGATAAATCGAGGCGAGTTAACAAAAGAAATATTTCAGTACAAACCTTCTTTGCAGTTTTAAGCATTAGATCATGCTTGTTTCTTAATTCTTTATGCAATTTTCCATTGTTTGTAGATGCTTTTCGCATAAATTGTTTGTACGCTAATTGTTTGAGTCTTTTCATTTTACGAAGAGCATCATTGTACCAAATTTTGTTGACTTTATAGTCAGTTTTTTGTAAAGGAAAAAATTAATGAAATAGATTTTATATTTATCAAAAAATAGAAAATAAGCTTTGTTGACATCGCTTTCTTCAAGTATTTCATGTAAATCGATCCTGTTTAAACTATGATAAAAGGTTTCCATGTTGTGCACACTGAAACACCTTTAAAAGTAAGAGTTTTCAGATTGTTCAATTAAACCGAAATCACAAGACAGAATGCGAGAAAGGTGATCAGACGAACCATCTACTAACACGGCACTTTTAACTTTAGTTTTATATGAGTTTATCCAGATATGATCCAAGGGAGTTGCAGGTGTAGGCCTACTGGTAGAGTGGATAGGCTTGTTTTCAAGGGGGTAAAAGCATTTTCAAACATTGTATCACTGAAGTCGGGTTTAAAACTCGTTTTACAACGTCTTTTGCTATAACGCTATATCTCCGAGGTGTTTAAAAAGGATAGTATCTCTGTCTTGACACGCCTATTTTTGACAGAACGCAGGATGCTAGTACTCGCATTGATCACGCAAATGTCAAGCTATTAGCTCTGACGGTCGAATCAATAAAACAGCTGGAAAATTAATATGTTTTTATTTGACCATTTGCAAGTCGTCATTCCTAGGACAACTACTAATTAACAATAATCATGCTTTGAAATGAGATTCCTTAGTGTCGAGGAATAGCCGTAAACGTCATCAATCTTAATCGTTCATCTCGCTCGAATACAGGAATGACTGAAGTCGGCATGTAATATTACCGTTATACGTCCAGTAGCGCAATACATATCATTAAATATCATACGTGAGTTTTTTCGATATATCGCGTCTTCATTAGGTCAAACCTCTCATGGCCTCACGAACCAGATTTTTTTTCTATAAGTGTTTTTTCCGTCACCATTCCTTTTCGTACACCGCATTTTCTTGTGTGCAGCGATTGATTATTATATTACCTATAGGCAATGTTCCCTCTAAGCTGCGCGCATGCGCAAATGCGCACTGCTGACACGGTCTCCGCGCACAGAAAATCTGTGCTGCGCACAAGAAAAAAATCCAACCTGAATTGAAAATAAAATAAACGCATAATTATGGCCACAGTGCGCACGTGGAACGTTTGATGTTGCTCACAGTGGTCCAAGGGACCGCTCAGGGAGTTAGTGTGTTTGCTCAGACTCGTGAAAAATTAGAGGGAACATTGCCTATAGGTCCTAGAAAACATATAATAGGCGGGTATACGGCATTTCAAAATCGTTGCACACGCCATTACGGAATCGTTTTATACAACGTTTCAGAAGTTTAACCGTAAATTGCAGCTATTGTACATATAAATATGAGAATACATTTTATTTCGTGGCGTAAAAAATTTGTGCTCCGTACTTTTTGGGCAGGATAGTTAATACGAGAATTTAGATCCAGCATTTAATCCCACCACCTCCCTCTCAACGCAATACTAGATACGCCAATGTGCAAGCGTTTCGCGGCGGAGAATGCCCTCCTTTTGAGTGATGAAAATATGGTAGCCCTGACACGGTACAAATTGCATTCAAACTAAGTTCAACCATGCTGATAGCGTAGTCATTAAACTTATTCGTGCAGGCTTAGGCAGTAAGTTCCAAAATAACAGAAGCATTTTTGCATGACAAGGTACTTTTGATTTCAGGATTATAGACTATTGTATGCTACAAAGCGCCGTTTAACAATATGTGTCGGTTTTGACATTTTATAAGCATATAACAGTGTCAGTGTACAACAATATCAACCTATACGAACATATAGCACCATCTCATCACAGTTTATTGACATGTTGAAATAATGCTTAAAATGACAAAGCCTACATGCAGATGACTAAATATTGTGAACGTTTTACAGTAGGTCTAGTGTTCCGTTTTAAAATTCAGCAATTCTTCAGCTACAAAGTTACTTTTTTCCACATTCAGTTTCTTGACATGCGCATTCAGTTGCATGATCGATCTCAAGCCTGGCAAAGCTTCCATCAGTGCAGAAGCAGCCGTAAGTTATCTTTTGAGATTTGACTACTTGGCAACAGCGGCAGATCGAGTCAAATGTGCCGCTTTGTCTAAGAACGCACAATAATAGATAAGACGAAACTATCAACTACAACAATAAAAAGAAAAGGCTTTTCTACTTTTTTTTTGAATGAGAAAGGGCTAGTGTAAGCCTACTGCAGAAGTTGTTTACGAACTTTTCGGTATTGTCAAAGTCAAAGAAAAGATCTTTAAAATAAAATGTACCAACGGGAAAGGTTGGAAAGGAGCTATCTTAGTTAACCTTCTTTCAGTTAAGCAGACTACCGAAAACGTAAGAGTTCTTACATGTTATATTCCGATGATGTTGAGCAAGCCCCATCACAGTAGGGTAAATTAATGGGGATTGCTAAAGAACAATTGACTCCGGGTCGGTGGTTTGTTATTCCAATAAAGTCAAAGTGATCTGTTAGAGCGCACGACTTGCCTGCATGCATGTAATGTTTTTTAGTGTTTTCACCATAAAAAGCATTTGCTTTGTTTAATTCTACAACTGGAGGCGTTTGTCTAGAATCATGATCCAAAACAGATCAATATTTAAATAAAATATAAAACTAAAACTTACATGTGTTACAGCAGCCACCAGTTGTTTTATTTGGTATTAACTGTCCTCCTTCCTACAACAAAATATAAACAAAAGTGTTTCAAAACAGGAACGAATCATATTTAATGGCTGAACGTGCTATTGTTGAAACAACTGCAACTTAAAGATAGTGTAGTAATACATGCACTTACAGCAAGGCACTTGGTGGCGTTAACCGTCTCACATTCGTATTTTTTCCGGCTATTGAAAATCGGGCATGCGATTCCAATTTGTATGCATTCTCTCACTACACAGTGGTCCACTGGATCAATCCAGCTTGAGCCAATCTGTAAAATAAAATGAAACTTTTTTATTATTTAGTATCAGGGAGTATAGTATCAGGTTGAAGAAGTGTAACTTACAGGATATGGTATGTTATCCATCACACAAGATTCGCATTTGCAGGTGTATGTAGGACAGCATTCAGTTTCAGAGTTATTTCTTACTCGTTTAAAACCGACATCACAAGTAAAATTAGCAAATTTGCAAACAGCAGACAATTCTTGTGCTGGTTTACATTTACACTCGTACCTATTAAAGCAAAAGTTCTTTGTTAAAACATATCCATATGTGCGCTGCTTACCACAATTTTCTCAATATCACGTACTGTGGACAGCAGCCATTGGTGTATGGATTACTGACGCTTGTTGCTTGTATCTCTTCATCAATTTTGCAATTTGGAATTGGGCAGCAGGATTGGTTCTGGCACGTGACTTTGTACTCTGGGCAGCATTCACTGTTTGGATTTTCTTCTAAGCTTTTTAGGACAATTTCTTCACAATGATATAAATCATTCACTGTAGGCTTATCACGTTTACGGCATTCCTTGCACTTGCAGTCATATTCAGAACAACATGGATGTTTCGATGATTTTTCAACTCTTTCTTTCCCATAGGAACAGGTCTTATTGTAATCTGGACACTGATCCAGCACTTCAGTATGGCAAATAATCTTTACTAAGGGACAGCAAACTTGCAAAGGATTTTCGTCTAAGGTTTGGTTGCGAGTAGTTTCGTACCATTCCAGTTCTCTCAACGGCCATGGCCCCAGATACTGAGTGGGGCATTCATTGCACTCGCAAATATAATGTGGACAACATTCGTCCTTAACGGAAACGCTCTTTGGATAATGGAAGAATCCACACTCTGGCGGCGATGGGCATTTGGTGCGCTCCATGACAAAGGCATGTGTGCATACACCACTTTGTATTCTTTCTACACACTTCAGAATAACACACGGGTAGTCAGTCTCTAAGACCGAATTTACGGGAAAGTGCTCATCATTATATACGCAGGATGGATATCCAGTATTTACGACAAAACAACCGTCTTCTCCTCTCCGTTGAGTACAGTCATACTTCAAGCAAATATCATGCGGACTTCTCCAACTTTCGTACAAGTTGTACACAGATCCATTGTGATGACAAACATTGCACACACATTCTTCGCGTCTGCAGCAGTTTAGACTGCTCGAGCAATTGAAATCACTGTCTACGTATTCATCATAAATGACCTTGACAGAATTTTCCGAACATGTAAGCTTTGGACATTTTTCAAGCACACACGCCAACTCTATTCTGGGGCAGCAAAAGTCATCACTTAAATAACGCACATATTTATGCAAGGAACATGTAATGGCGTCTGTTATCGGTGGACATTTTATTCTGTCACATCTGAACATAACGCATCTTGATTCGCAGTCTCCGGCTTTTGCTGGAACCGTTACTGGCAGCTTCTGGAAACATTTTCCGCACACTGGCGGTATTGGACATAAAGACGGATCTTCTTCGCATGTGACTGACCTTGCACAACCACAGGAATCACGTTTTGTCACAGTAGCTTTACAGCCGGGCTTGGAAGTGCAATTTACTGCTGCATTTACTGGACATTCGAGAGAAGTAGGGCACCGACAAAATTTTGTTGGACAAACTGTTTTCGTAAAGGCAATGATTTCAGGCGATATACAAGTTAAGTTGTCATTCCTGTCTGGTGGACAGAAACATTGATAAGTTTGACAGCAACCATCATTGCTTGTTGAATAGTAAATAGCCTCTGATGGCGGTTCACAGTATGGCTTTTGCGGACATAGAGTTTGATCACATTGACAACTATATATTGCACAACAACCTTCATCATGAACATGTCGACGAAGAACGTATGGACTTGAGCATTCCACGTTGAAAGTATCACAATCCTTTAGATATTCTGCATCAGCAGCACAAACTACTCTGTATGTCGGACAGCAAGGATCTTCAGGTGAATTCTGCATAAGTTCCTGGCCAACTTTTAGTTCCATTTGAAGCTGTTCTTTAGTTATGTATCCTGACGGGCATTTACCATTACAAACGCACTCGTAAAGCGGACAACAGTAACTTTTAGTTGGATTCATCTCAGATGTCCTATTTGCTACTTCATATGGTCCACAATCGGGGATATTACAACAACTCTCAACCTTTTTGCATACAATTTCTTTTTGGGGACAGCACATGTAATTTGGGTTTCTGCTTGGGGGAATCTCCGCAATTTCCTTACAATCATTAAGACTAGATTCGTCGATTGGGGGAGCATTACAACACTTTTTGCATACACAATCATATTTTGGGCAACATGGATGTGTGCTATTAATTTCAATTTTTTCTTGACCGACTTCACATGTCAAATTAGCATCCGGACACTTATAAAGAATGTCTTCATCGCAAACGATCTTTACCATCGGGCAGCAGTATTGGTTTTCATTTTCTTCTAGTGTCAAATTGATTGCCTTTTCATACCACTCTAAATCTCTCCCAGGACCCGGGCCGAAATAGTCCATTCCGCATTTATTACACACGCATTCATATTGAGGGCAGCAACGATCTTGCTTGTAATTTGACTTGGGAACATAGAACTGATTGCAAAATGGCGGATCTGGGCATTCGAAAGAAGTTGCTTCAAATTTCGCATTGCATGTTGTGCTGGAATAATCCACTTCGCACACAAGATTTGTGCACGTATTGTTAGTACGAATAATTGATCCAATAGAATACTCTTCATTGTTATACGAACATTTTGGCGGCCTAGTTATTGCAGTGTAGCAACCCTGATCGTCTCTATCGCTAGAGCAGTAATGTTCCAAGCACGGGTCCTCGTCTTTTACCCATACATTATTTAGACTGTGAATTTCACCGTTATAAAAACATGAGTTGCAAACGCACTCAATTTTTGGGCAGCAAAACGAATCTGAACCGCACTTGTACCTAGGATCGTTGTCGTAATATTTTTCATTGAATTGTGCTTGAAAGCCAGGTTTGCATGTTACACTAGGGCAGGCGTGCTCTTTGCACATGGTTCTATAGGCAGGACAGCAATTAACTTCGGTTGTTACTATCATTCTCAAACTACAAACCAATGGTTCAATAACCTCAGGACATGAAACACGATCACAAACGTAGTTTTTACATGTGGATGTGCAATTTCCTACACTCGGAAGTAGACCAACCTCAACTGGCTCCATGCACATGCCGCATGTCGGCTTAATGGGGCAAAAAGTAGCGTCGGAATGGCATTGCGTGTGGTTTACACAGCCACATCGATCCCTTACCACAGTTGGACGACAACCAGGCTTCTCCCTGCAAGCTTCTAGGTCGGCATTAACTGGACAGTCTAACTCTTCTGGACATCTGCAATACTTTTTGGGACAGACGCTCTCGGTATAAAACACTTGTTCTGGGATAGTGCACTTGATCGTAGCGTTAGCATCAGTTGGACATACGCAGTCATACAGCTTACAACAGCTGTCTATCACAGCGCTCAATTTATATTCCTTTGGAGGCGAACATTGTGGTTTAGGAGTGCACAGAGTTTGATCACACACGCAGTAGTATGTGTGACAGCAACCAAAGTCGGAATCATTTCTTTGCCTCCGGTATCCAGTTGGGCATTTTATATTGTAAGGTTCACAAACTTCGCTTAATTCCGCACCTTCTCCGCAAAACGGTAGATGTAAGGGACAACACGTGTGGTTTGAAAGAACAGTAATTATTTCTTCTGCCAAGTTTAGGCTTTGATACAAGGAGTCATAAGTTACATATGATTCTCCACAGCAAGACTGATCTTCCCTGCAAACAATCTTAATTGCCGGACAACATTCTTGTAATGGATTGTCTTCAATCGTCATCAAAACTTCTTCTTCACATGCATGGGTTATTGTAACTGGTGTCTCTTCTGGACATTCTTGACAGATACATTCATAGATTGGGCAACATTCAGTGATAGCGTTCAAACGTGTTAACTCTTTTCCAGCTAGACATGTCATATTCCAGTTGGGGCACACTTCACTCACAATGATGCCTTCCGCACAGGTGTACAACATTTGAGGACAACAAACCTGATTTGGATTTTGTTCTGACGTCATAGGTACCAAGATCTCATAGTTCTCCATGTGTCGTGTTGGAAACTGTTGGTAATCTTCTCCACATTGCATACACACGCACTTGTATGACGGACAGCATACGTTCTGTTGCGCGATTGTTTCCAAGAATTGAAATTGGTTGCATACTGGTCGAGCAGGGCAAGTTTCAATGCTTTCAATTAGATTTGCTGAACAGTTCGAGCCCAAACCATTTTGTTTGCATACCTTTGATTTACAGGGGTCCTCCGTTTGCATGTAACCACCAACGGGAACATGAAATACAGTGTTGTTTTCACTTTGAATAGTACATGTTGCTGGTTTAGAATATACAGTGTAACATCCATCTTCACTTTTATTGCCACTGCAATAAAATGTTTCACAGGGTGCTAAATCATTGCTCCATTCTTGGCCGGGTTCGTACAAAGAAAGGTTGTGTTTGCAAACTGTACAAATGCACTCTGATTTCGGACAACAATGCAAATCCAGTGAGCAATTATTTTCGTCGTCATAAAACTCTCCGTCCCTGGTCACCTTTATGTACCCTGGTTCACATTTTACAGGTGGACAAAGAGAAGGCACGCAAACAGGGAAGTCAACTGGGCAGCAGGGATTGGAATTATTCGACACTAATCTGTTCCAAGAGCACAATGGAGGAAGTCGGACAGGCGTTGGACAAATATTCCTCTGACATTCGTATTTGGGGCACAATGAATTACAGTCTCCAACAATTAATATTGTATCAACTTCTACTGCAGAATAGCAAATTGGGCATACCGGCGGAGAATTGCAGTTGGATGGGTCAGCTATACAAGTTGAGTTTATGGCACAGCCACAATCTTCGTCTCTGTAACTTACTACAGGTCTGCAACCGGGCTTATTTTGACAGTCTATAATTGGATCTAAAGGGCATTTTTTCGGGCAAGCGCAGTACTTTTCAGGGCAGCTTGTATTAGTGTAAGAAGCTACCTTTGGATGAGTGCAAGTCATATTTTCATTAGAATCTTCTGGGCAAGTACATCTATAATCTTTACAACATCCGTTCGTCGAGTTTGTTGATTCTAACTTTTGTGGAGGAATGCATTCAGGGGTGGTTTCACAAAGATCCAAATCGCATTCGCAGTAGGTTGAGGGACAACATTCCTTATTTTCTGGATGCCGTAAATGCTTGTAACCACTTTCACATGTTGGGTTGTACTGTTTACAAAATTCTGTTGTGTTTGATAAAGGATTACAAATGACTTGGTATTTTTGACAACATGCTGTAATTTCACCCTCAGGGATGATGATTTGAAGAGGTTTTAACTTGTTTTCAAGCATCTCCCTGCTTACATAATCTGATCCGCACTCTGGGCAACGACATTCTACTTTCGGGCAACATATGTGGTCTAAATCATTTGCAGCTACTGCTAAGGGGAAAAGTTGTTGCGGTTCTGTGCATGTTGCTTGAAGTGTTCTATATTCAGTGCAGTGATCTATAAGTTCGTTGATTTGATAGCAAACGCACTCTGCTACGCATCCCGTCTCATCATATACTGGTTGAGGTATTTGTCCAGGCAAATTGCATTTCCCAGATGAGGAAGGTTGAATTTGTGGCAAACTATAGTTTGAAGGTATTTGGCTTGGGTCACAAATGCATGTATACACTGGGCAACAAGGGTTAATTGTATTATTGCGTTTATCCATTTTTTGGTACTTTGGACAAGTTTTAACTTCTGGAGGACAAACGACGTCTTCGCATGTACATGAAAAAGTCGCACAGCAAACATCTTCATGCATTCCGTTAGCCTTTGGTGATGGCCAAGTCGTATTAAGTGTAAGCAACTGACAGTCTATCGGGGCTGGGCAAATTGCCTGGTTGCATTCACAGGTATAATCAGGACAACAATCTTCTATAGGGTTCGTTCGTTTCTTGATAAAATCGGGTTCACATTGAAATTCCCATTGCAGACAATCGTCTTTCAGAATAGAATTTGGTTTGCATCTGCAATCATGTACTGGGCAACATTCCTCAGTATCGTTATCGGCAAAGTAGGCAATCTTCTCCTGGTATTCGAGGCATGAGATGGAAGACATCGGAAGAGTTTTACAAGATTTTGCGATGCATCGATACACGCTACAATTTGCTTCGCATGCTTCACTGCCTGGCACATATTCAGCAACGGTTAACTGCTGACAAGACGAGCATTCCGGTGCCTTTGGACAAAGGTTCGAATCTGGCTCACACTTAAATTCCACAGGACAACCACAGCCATCTGGTGAAGTTTTAGTTATCAACACTTTACATCCAGGACTGCTTGAGCAGTTGGCTACGATTGAAGGGCACTTGCATACACAAACCGGTGTAGGACAATTTCCAGTGGTGTTTTCAATTACTTCATATTTATTCTCGCAAACGGGGACTTTTGTTTCTGGGCATTCGCAATGAATTGTTGGACAGCATTCATCACTTCTAAACGAATACTTAGCTACCATGTTGTGGTCACAAGTATCGTTAACCGGGCAAGGGTTTCGCTGATAATATGCGAAAACGATATCATCACATGTACCTGATGGATTACTGCTTGAATCATATGGTGGACAAATGTATTTACCGCAACCATCCTCAGAAGCTATCTCTTCGTTTTGAAGCATTATGTCCCCACTCACTAGGTTTATGCACAAAGGTGTGCACTCTGCAATCAGAAATATATATATATTGATATGAAATTGTTTTCTGATGTGACTACGACTATATTTTGGAAAACATAACAATTTAAACTTTATGAATGTTGTGCTAACTTAAAAAAAACAATCAGAGATGGCACATGCAACGGAGTCAAAGATAAAATAGTCAGGGAGTTCTAAAAGCAAGACTTAAGCCTTGGGCTTTAGGCCCACCTAAAACAATCAACATCGCCATCCCCACACACTCATGTGTTGGGATGCCTAAGCTGTATAATCAAGAATTTTTGTGTAATAGATTATTATTCTATTAATTTATGAAAATACAGAAAATTGACGTGACTATCAAAAAAATCAACTTTTCTTGAAACTAACAGAAATAGCCTATCTACGCATGCTTGCCAACAAATCAAGTTTCACTTTAGGAATATGTAAATTATACCGTTATTTGTACATTTTGTCACATTTTAACGAACATTTACCAACTATGTATATCAAGAATATTTCTACATTTTACGTCAGAAGCAAGAAAGATTTTTATTTTCGAATATTAAAGCAAAACCATAAAAATTTTGAAAAATTAAATACTTGAATTAGTTTGACGCAGGCTATTCCAAATTGACATCCTTATGAGTAACAAAGAACTACGGGTCACACACTTTTAAAAAGTAATCTTTACATCCCAGTAAAACAAAAAACTTGCTATGAAACAACATAACCAGCGTACTGTATATGCAAACCATATGATAGGACAGCGTGAAAAACACAATTAACCAAGGAGAGTATAGGCTTACATAAACTATCGGCTGAAAAACTTACCACACTTAGCGGAATAGATAGGACAGTCACATAAATCAATATCTATCTGCACTGGAGAAAAGTTAAACCCCTCCTCACAAACTGGAGGATTCGGACAATTACAACCTTAAATGTAATAAAAAATCAGATTAGGATTTCTTATAGCATGAAGCACTACATACCTTACAGGACCCAACGCACAAAAAGCGTTAAAGCTTAAATATAGAAAAAATCCTAAACTATGTCCAGTAGCTATTAACAAATGCAAACACAATGTAGGTTAATATTATCAAGTAAACTCACAACTTTCATTGATGCACTTGTCACTATCAGCACTTTTCAAAACTAGGCCATTGGGACAAACACAATGAGGAATAAAATTTACTTCACATTGACCAGTACTTGGTGCGGCCTATAAAAACGTTCAACGTTAAAAATCATGTCTATGACACAATTCAAAGCAACAGCGAAGTCAACCAACCCCCGTAGCAACATCGGAACAACTTCTTTGAACAAAACAATCGTCGACGCAGTGCTCATAAACCTGATTGTGAGGGCAAGAACTCGTATCTACAAAATTTTACAAACTATTCACTTCGCAAGTATTGGCTTTTACAGGTAAATGACGCTGCGAAAGAGCATGTAACTCACCATTAGGACAGCCCAGTGCGGTCCTGTACGTACTGCAGAAGCCTACACTTTCACAAGATGCAATGTACTGCTGAATGAAGGTGAAAAAACAAGGGTTGCACTGTGTTGCAATGGTAGAATTTTCTTCGTTTTCTTGAAAGCATTGACTTTGACGTGATTGACAAAGCGACCGGATCATGTCAATAGACATACCCATGGATTGGTGGCATTCGTCTGGAATGAAAAAGCGTTACAAATGTATGGAAGAAGGTGGATAATTAGTAGACTTACCAAAGACAACATTATCGAGAACCAGGCATGGATCGGCGTGGCCGAAATATTCACAATCTCGGCATACTCCGCACGATCCGATACCGTTACACCTATCCTCTTCACATGTGTCGTTCACACCGCACGGAGTAGGACAGGTGACGTCTTCAATGAAGTCTTCTTGTTGAATGGGCGCAAGTTTCGGGCATTCATAGTCAACGTCTCCAAAGTCACGCGTACAATTACCTACAAACCAAACCATATCATTAACACTAGAAGGACGGGGCGCGTCAATTGACGCATTTTCAACCTAAGTGCATCTATAACTTTTAAGTGGTGCATCGCAAAACCGTGATATTTCCTGACTTTTCCTACATTAGTGTTAGGTAACTAACCCATGAATATGAAGTTTTTATTTTACCGGTAGAAATAATTAACGTGGTCACTACCTAGAAGGACGGGGTGCGTCAATTGACGCATTGTTACTTCACATTACAAAATCCAGTTCTCGCGATAGAGAGCATTGTTTTCTTTCTGCTGATAATTACAGGTTTATCGAATTAGGTCACAGCTGCCAACACAGAGGTGTGACAAACGTGTCGACAAACTATGCAAGTCGACTTTTCCGCAAAACAGAGTAGTTTCGTCACAAGCGCAGCCTAATTTCGGAATTTTTGAAGTTTATCGAAGCGTAAGTGTAGTAAGAGTTTCTTAGTTAGATAAATTAGATGAATTAGATAAATTCGTCGGCTTGGTGGTTGCTCGTGGCGTGATAGGAGGGCGCAAATTCCCTGTGAAGAGTTTGTGGGGGAGGTCGTGGAGATGTCCGATGTTTTCCCAAACCATGGCAAGAGACAGGTTTCTGGAGCTCATACGATTCCTTCGCTTCGATCTGAAGACGGAAAGACGTAGGAATCTATTGCATGATAAATTTGCACTCCCTTCACAACTTTGGAACAGTTTTATATCAAACTGCCAAAAAGCATTCATTCCACAGTGGAAGATAACTGTGGATGAGCAACTATTGCCGTGTAAGGCACGCTGCAAGTTCATCCAATATATGGCCAATAAACCAGACAAGTTTGGTCTAAAGTTCTGGCTGGCAGTTGACGTTGAAAACAAATATTTATTCAACGGTTTTCCTTACGTTGGAAAAGATGACGCAAGGAGCCCCCACGTGAGTGTGCCCACCGACGTTGTACTGAAACTCATGGCTCCGCTTTTTCAAGGAGGTTACAACGTCACTTGCGATAATTTTTTCACCTCACTTGACCTGGCGTTGCGACTTGCGGAAAAGAAGTGCAGCCTCGTAGGGACAATGCGCCAGAACAGGAGAGAAGTCCCGGAAGAGTGCAAGAAGAAAAAGGAGTTGCGTGAAACAGAAGTGTTTAGGCACGAGTGCTTGTATTTTCAATGCGATTGCTTTTGTTAATTAAAATGCACAAAGCGGACATGCGATAGAAGTAGTTTTTTCGGAGCAACAGCACAGTTTTCTCAACAAAAAACGTTAGATTTGCGTCGTTTTGACCTTTTGCGTCAATTGACGCACTCCGTCCTTCTAGGTATACGAAAATTGCCGTCCTTCTAGTGTTAATGCGTATTTGTTAGAATGCAATTCTTTTTATATATTTAATAGAAATAATAAGCTACTGAAAAAATGGATAACAGTAGCTGTAAATGCATAATGGTGTATCTAAAATTGTGCTAATGAGCCATAAAACTAACCACATAATCCTTTTGTTCCATTGGTAGGGAAAGTTGAAGACAAGTCAATCGTGAACACTCCTATCGCGTTTGGATTGAATGCGATTGTTGGATTGTTGTGGGCAACCACCAAACCTATATCGTTAATACGTAACGAGATTGAAGTGACGCGGTTGCCAGTGGAGAATGTTCCCGTTTCTATTTCAAGGTTAACTCCAACTTGATCATATCCTGTGGTTGGTTGATCGTTGACGAGAACCTAAAAGTTATCAAGTCAGTTAGAACCTCCTTGAGAGTTTTACATTTCATTTTGATTTGCTTACGGTTCCATCGGCAGGAAATATTTGGAAAACGAGCGAAAAGTAACGGACTATCATTTGCTTGATACACATTTGATTGATTGCAAAAGAGCTGGACGGATATATATCTGAGCAAAACACATTTTCAGCCGAAACGTGGTAGGTGTCTGACCCGATTCCCTGCGTGATACATAAAGTTTGTTTTTTACAACTCTTTTTGTAATTCAATGAACAAAGCTTCTGTTAAGCCCGCAATCTTGCCTTGGATACGAGGTAAGTGCAGTTTCCAGTGAACTCGAAGGTCTGATTGCAATTGAATGTTTCGACCGTTGGCGAACCGAAGCCACTGCAGGTGCCTTTGACAATGGAATTGTTAGAAACGTATCGTAAAGTAAACTCCCAGAAACATTATGTTGTACTCACATCTGCAATCGTAGGTCCGGCAACAAGTAGTGTTTGATGCTAGCACTCTTTTTTGATCTCTTCTGCACGAATCTTGCGAAGGTGGACATTGTTTATCTACACACTGATATATCTCTCCACAGCACTTGTCATCTCTCAACTTAGTTTTCGTTTGACATTGACCACATATTGGTTCTTGAGCGCATTCTTTGACAGGAATTTTTTCTATTGTAGGACAATCGCCAAGATTGGTGCTAATCACTCGGAATTTGGAGCAGTTTTGATCATCTGCGTTTGGAAATTCATCACCGACCTAAAACGTCGAAATACATTTAATCGTGGATCAACTTCCTTTCGTGTCTCAGTTGTAATAATGGTTTCGATTTTATATCTCAATACAGTACAGCGCTTCAGAATGAAGGTATCATGTAAAATTTCTCCTACCGAGTACTGCTGATCACCTACGGTGATATACTTGCATTCTGCGAAAATAAAATCTCGACATCAATTTCATTGTTCAAGTTTATGACTAGTTCAGAGCTATGGGCGATATAGGCCATAGGGTCTTACCGCAGGTCTGTGTTGGACAACAATTCTCCATTGGGCCAAGTACAGCGACATAGTTTTTGTCGTCTGGGCAAGGTTTCAGATCTGGGCAGGAAAGAATGGGTTGAGACGCGATAGCGAAACAGTTGTCGAGTAAGCTCCTTTGACATGTGCATTTCGTACACCCTCGTTCCCACGTTTCGCCCGGCTTGAAAACATATCAAGTCATTTAGAAAATCAACATGTCATACAAGCAAAGCTTGCTTAAAATCACCATTTACCGTTCTGAATTTTCCTTCCTCGTCAAAGCACCCATGGCATTCTAAGAAATATAATGTGTTTATATGAAGCTTTGGTTAAATTACTTCTCCACTTTGTTTTGAAATAGCCTACTTACCACATTGTCCGGTAAATATTGTGCATCCGCAATCGTCGGTTCCGTTAGCTATTGGCACAAAGTTGGGATTTGTTTCAATACACGTTGGGTCTTCATCACAGCAACCTGAGGGAAGGTAAAGATCTTTTAGGAATTGATGTTATACTTTTTTTTCTTTAATCGAGCGAGCATCTTACATGTCTCATTGATGCATTCTTCACTGTCAGGAGTTTTGAAAACAAATCCATTAGGACAAACACATTGGGAAACAAAATTTACTCCACACTGACCGGTACTTGATGCTGTCTGCAAAACAATTGCCTCTTTTGTTGGTATACCTTTCTCAATAATATTTAACATGCTGCGAATAGCTATCAACCAACCCCCGCAGCGACATCGGTGCAACTTCTTTGAACAAAACAATCGTCGACGCAGTGCTCATAAACCTGATTGTGAGGGCAAGAACTCGTATCTACAAAATTTTATAAACTATTCACTACGCAAGTATTGGCTTTTACAGGTAAATGACGTTGCGAAAGAGAATACAGCTCACCATTAGGACAGCCCAGTGCGGTCCTGTATGTACTGCAGAAGCCTGTACTTTCACAAGATGCAATGTACTGCTGAATGAAGGTGAAAAAACAAGGGTTGCACTGTGTTGCAATGGTAGAATTTTCTTCGTTTTCTTGAAAGCATTGACTTTGACGTGATTGACAAAGCGACCGTATCATGTCAATAGGCACACCCGTGGATTGGTGGCATTCGTCTGCAATTGAAAAACGTTTGTGTTAGTATATGTTATGACATAAGGAAAAGAGATGAAAATAAGTAGACTCACCAAAGACAACATTATCGAGAACCAGGCATGGATCGGCGTGGCCGAAATATTTACAATCTCGGCATACTCCGCACGATCCGATACCGTTACACCTATCCTCTTCACATGTGTCGTTCACACCGCACGGAGTAGGACAGGTGACGTCTTCAATGAAGTCTTCTTGTTGGATGGGCGCAAGTTCCGGGCATTCATATTCAACGTCTCCAAAGTCCCTCGTGCAATTACCTATTAACAGAAACATATGCTCAGTTCCACAAACTAGTTGTTACTGGTACTTTCAAAACTGTTGCAACCATAAAACTCACCACATAATCCTTTTGTTCCATTGGTAGGGAAAGTTGAAGACAAGTCAATCGTGAACACTCCTATCGCGTTTGGATTGAATGCGATCGTTGGATTGTTGTAGGTAACCACCAAACCTATATCGTTAATACGTAACGAGATTGAAGTTACGCGGTTGCCAGTGGAGAATGTTCCCGTTTCTATTTCAAGGTTAACTCCAACTTGATCATATCCTGTGGCTGGTTGATCGTTGACGAGAACCTAAAAGTTATCAAGTCAGTTAGAACCTCCTCGATAGTTTTACATTTCATTTTGATTTACTTACGGTTCCATCAGCAGGAAATATTTGGAAAACGAGCGAAAAGTAACGGACTATCATTTGCTTGATACACATTTGATTGATTGCAAAAGAGCTGGACGGATATATATCTGAGCAAAACACATTTTCAGCCGAAACGTGGTAGGCGTCTGACCCGATTCCCTGCATGATACATAAAGTTTCTCTTTTGACAACTCTTTTTGTAATTCAATGAAAAAAGCTTCTGTTAAGCCCGCAATCTTGCCTTGGATACGAGGTAAGTGCAGTTTCCAGTGAACTCGAAGGTCTGATTGCAATTGAATGTTTCGACCGTTGGCGAACCGAAGCCACTGCAGGTGCCTTTGACAATGGAATTGTTAGAAACGTATCATAAAGTGAACTCCCAGAAACATTACGTTGTACTCACATCTGCAATCGTAGGTCCGGCAACAAGTAGTGTTTGATGTTAGCACTCTCTTTTGATCTCTTCTGCACGAATCTTGTGAAGGGGGACATTGTTTATCTACACACTGATATATCTCTCCACAGCACTTGTCATCTCTCAACTTAGTCTTCGTTTGACATTGACCACATATTGGTTCTTGAGCGCATTCTTTGACAGGAATTTTTTCTATTGTAGGACAATCGCCAAGATTGGTGCTAATCACTCGGAATTTGGAGCAGTTTTGATCATCTGCGTTTGGAAATTCATCACCGACCTGAATTTAATTGTTTTATTCTATTTTTAGATCGGTTTTGTTTAGTTGCAATAATTACGTTTATTCTGCATTAACAACATTACCTCGTACTGCTTGTTGTTGACGGTAACGTAAACGCATTCTGTTGCAAAGAATGTTTTATTTAAATTATTAGGATGAATTTATGACAAAAATTGTTTCTGTTTTAAATTACAACTTACCAATTTATTAACAATTAAATTTTTGGTATGCTTTTTTGTCGCTTTGTCATGGTCAAGTTTTTAATTGGATTGTTTATATTAATGCGTATATTGTTTACCACATATGTAAGATGGACAACAGGTTCTTGTTTCTACTTCAATTCGTATTTCATTAAGGCCACAAGTTTTGTTCCATTCCGAACAAAGTTTTGATAATTCTTCATTAGTGCGGCATACTGTAAAACAAATTCGCATGATTCTTTGTGAATATTACCTTCAGTTTGTTTTTTATTATTTTGTTCATGGTATATCTTAATAAACCTTTTCTGTATTTTGGGTTGTTAAGCTATTTCTATTTTTTATGCTGAAATTCGTAATTTGTATAAGTTGTAAACTAAATAAATCAATTTTAAATACACATGTGTTTTTTAAATTGTAGCTTCTATCGATATTGATCCAACATATTCTTATAACATCATGAAGTTTTATCAATACACTTTTTTCAATCTACACGCTGCTGTTGTATTTACCACAACTAAAATCCGAACAACAACCGTCTGTATTAGGGTAAATTCCATTATAGATAGGCATCTCAAAGGGACTACGGCAATTAAACGTGGAATTCCATTTAGGACAATTTCTTGAAAGATACATGTTATCTCTGCAAACTTTAAACAAAGAAACATCATTTCTTTAATGAATATAAAAATTACTAATTTTTTTTACCTTCAAAATCACTTGAAAGTTGTAAAACAGAATTTGAAAAATAATAGTTGAAACAAAAATCAATATAATTTTATCACTTAACGATGATATTTCATCGGCCAATATGGCATATCTGTTGTGCTACTAATGTTAAACAACGATATTCTTAGTTAAACTGCGTAAAAGCAATTTCTGTAAAGACAGTAGAAGTAAAACGTAATTTTGAAAGGGACTGACCGCATTCGAGCTCCTCGCAGCACGGGTCTGGATCCTCGCCTGGATCGTCATATTCAACTTTTCTCGATATTTTGTACAAAGGACAAGTTAAACTTAACGGGCAGGAGCTGCTGATGTCATCTCTCCTTCGCATTGTCAGACATTCTTCACCGAAGAAAGTACATTCCAACCCTTGGCATGCTTCGTCAAACCATATCTCTCCAGGCTAAAATTAAAACATTTCAACGTAGCCTAAATAACTCTTTGCGTCCATCATTGTTCCAATTAACGCTATTGTACTTAAGACATAATGTATCATTTTGAATCAATTTAACTGCAAAACGTTTTCGATAGTTTTTGACCTTAGTAGTAAACTCAACGTGACGTCTTGTACCATGTGCTCCCATCCGCCAGTGTTACCGCCTAGTTTCTTTGTGTTATATCTAACATTTTATATTCGTTTTGATCTCTGTCAAATTAGTATGTCTAATGCAATGGTTAGTCTTACTTAGTTCATTGTTTGTTTGTCGTGCGGTACACACGGTTGTTAGTAAACCTGTTTTAACGATTATTTATTTGTGGTTACTTGTTTGTTATACTTTTTACTTATTACCTACATTGCCGTATCTTATTGCTTCTATGTACAGATTTCAAGGGTAGTGATTCATTTTAATCGTGACTTTGTTCTTGTACTTTTTATATTACATAAAATTACCCTGGGTTCAGCTGTACCTATACAGAAGTTACACGATACATACGTTCAAGAACGCTTACGCTTTCCGCTTTCCGTTGTCGTCTTTTGTTGCTTTCTCGTTTGCATTTATTATTTCGTTTCATCTGTTCAATATATGACTATGTTAGATAGCTCCACACGCTGATCCCCGAGGAATGTTTTCAATCCAAAGACAGCTTAATTTGACAAACAGAGCCCCCACCCAAGACGCACAACTACAAGTGATAAGCGATAACAGTCCCTATGAAAGCGAAACCACAACCGTCGACCAACAACAGCCATGAAGAATGTCCATAGTGGCCAATAGCAACCTGGCCCTTCTTCTTTGCTCAAAGAAGTCACATTCTTCTCCTGATGTAGCGGGACAGGAACAAATCCTGACAGTCGCTAGCACTAATGCTGACAATTAACTACCGAATAGATGTTTGCTTGAAAAGAACCCTGCAGTTTCAACATCGACCCTCACTTATCCTGCTTGTGCTATTAGTTTCAAGTAACCCAGTGCTGAAGAAATGGAGATTCAGTGAGGACGATTGGAAGCGCTTTAGCCTTATTTCCAATGATCCCGCATCAGGCCTACGATTGCATTTGTTGAAGCCTGCCTCAACTAACTTAGATCATAAATGGCTTGTAACATGCTCAAGCGCTAAAGTGACGCAGGACGATATCAACCGATA
The DNA here is from genome assembly GCF_947623445.1 of Clavelina lepadiformis. Taxonomy (NCBI): domain Eukaryota; kingdom Metazoa; phylum Chordata; class Ascidiacea; order Aplousobranchia; family Clavelinidae; genus Clavelina; species Clavelina lepadiformis. The sequence continues at coordinate 8,938,152 of NC_135246.1, forward strand.
GTGCGAATTCAGACCTGCAATCATGCAATGCATCAATGCATCGATGCATCACCAGGTCTACCGGACAGAAGCAAGTGTCGTTAATGCTTTTCCCAAGGGTATTACATCGGTGTAGTACCACAGAGTACCGAACGAGGATTTCGATTTATAGCATTGCGTTTATCTATTTATCTATTTATTGCATTTCATTTATTGTGAGGCCAGCGCTCGAACTACTTGGCCAACGAGCCGACAAATGATTCCAATCTACGGTTGCAGATCTCTTTCTGCGGCCCGGAATGAACTAACTCAAATTATGAGCGTCGTGGAAGACGTGATACCTATAAAAAATTACTAAAATCCTTTATCGAGCTGCATATCTTGAACGTTTTACCATCTCGACTTTCTTTCGTTTTAGTTTTAACTTTACTCTCACTTTTCATCATTGTTTATATCAGTAGAACGTAAAGCGGTCTTGAGAAATCTTTATGTCGGATGGAACGCTTGACGAATTTTGCATAACAATGTTATTATTAACTTATTATTGTAACGCACTAAATTAGAATTTAGTATGTAATTGATTCTTTTGGGTGAAATTACAAGCCACAGCACTCGTATCCTTATTATGCCATTTAAGCATTACGTGAAGTAAATAGGTCTACAGCCTGTATATGTATTTAGAATATAGATCAACAGCCTACATGCTTTCAAAATTTTGTTTTTATGCTCTAAAACTGCTGTGACAAGCAAGCCCCTTCAGAAGTAACTAAGAAATCCACTTACCTTTCGCTTAACGTTGGAATTATCCAAGCAAAACTGTGAACAGACTGGAGCTGTGAGAGGAGTGGTTATGGTCGTTGCCGTGGTGTTTGGCACCGCTGTTGGTAAAGTGGTTAAAACTGTTGTACAAGTTATGGTAGTTATCAAACTAATCTATAATTAGAATAGTTTAAAATTTAATATTCATTGGCACAAATTTATTATATCAGCAGCCTAAAGTGAACTAGAATAATAAATAGTCTTACGTGTTTTGGTTGTTATCACCGTAACGCTTGGTGTACCAGGCACAACAGTGGTGGTTGGTGGGCACACCTCACACTCTTCTAAAGGTATGCAAGTCTGCTGTTCTTCACTAATTCCAAAACACTAAGTTATTACACACTGTACAGTGTAATGTATGCTTATAAGAATATACTGTTATTTTCAAGCTTGGCATTGATAATGGTCTTATGAAGAATTTACATAAAACCTATTTCGGAATTACCTAAAGACGTGACCATGTTGGCATCTTGGAAAGCAACCTTCTACGCATGGCGAGTTGCAGTTCACCTGATTTTTATGGTCGCAGCAGGTTTCAGGACAAGACGTTCCACATGCTTCGAAATGCCACTCACAACTGTCATTTTTGTTGTATAGTTCGCACATAGTAGCTGCAAAAGTGTGCCCACAATGCAGTTCTTAGTACAAATTGATACATAAGAAACAAAAGTTAGCAAGAAACAATGAAATACATACGACATAGAGTAGGTGTTCTCCACTCAACATATATCCCAATTTGAGCACAGGCGTGGGCGTATGTCGCCACGGCAGTGCAAAAGCACTCACAATCTCCACCAGAGCCACAACTACACGTGTCATACAAGCAATGATCCAAATATTTTTGGTGATCAATCTAAATCATAAAGCATAGAAAACAGCATTTAACAACAAAACATTTAACAAACTAGTTTTTCTGGAAAAAGAGAAATGAAGCAGAAACTTGCCTCTTCTCGACACTCTTTAAACAAATCGCTTTCAATGACACGACATTGTTCAATTGCCCAAGCTTTTCTTTGAGGGTATTGTGCACACATGTCTAAGCATTTTGGAACCGTGCTCATCGGGCAATAGTCTTTCGTTCGCCAGTTGTGGCCAAAGACAGAGCTGCTAGTAACAATATCCTGACTTCTCAATAAAAAATCATTGTTTTCAAGACCGTCAAAGTTTCCGCATAAGCCACAGATTTTGTCCTGGAATGGTCAAGAAAAATGAAATAGCATTCCAGTTTAGCAGAGCTGGAATGGGATAAATAAACCTTATCAGTTTTTTCAACCTTTATACCAATAAGAAAATCATAAGTTATTTTTTTTCTTCTGGAAACTACTGGATAAAATGTCCAACAAATAACTAATCCAATTCCACAATAACTATTTTACAGTCTACTACACCACCCAATGGTTGAGTGACTACCAAGGGTTCAATCACAAAAAAAAACGCAAGAAATCCATAGATCGTATAGTTACAGTATTTTTTCCAAAGTTTTTAATTACTTATTTGTTGTTTTGTTTCCAATCTATGTATAGTTAAAAGAATTGAAATCTTTTTACTTTACAGGAAATACTTGCAAATTACAATGCTTTGCTTGACCGGCCTGAAGTTAATTATCGGTTCACCAATCATCATTCAGTTTCTTAGTTAAAACGTGAAGTGAGTTAGGCTACCTGACTACTTGCTGTCAAACTCATGGTTTGAAAGAAATTTGCAAAAATTCAATTAAGGTACCTGTGCCTAATAAGGCCCGGTCCCTAATAAGGCCCATTGCTCATATTTCGCAAACCCGTGCAAATAAATGAAAAATTTTAACCCTATATAAAAACTAATATAAATTCATGATGGTTTACCAGATTTCATCCTTGTCACGTGATCAACCGATTCGCTAGAGCACAACAAAAATTTGATATTTGCAGTTAAGGTGGTTTTGTTAATTTAGAAAAAAATTAAGTGAGAATTTGGCCGGTTAAATGAACTGTTGTCAGCCGGCTGAAGTTTTCATGTACCAACCAACTTAGTATTGAAAAGGATAATGCACTTTTTTTTGCTAAAATTTTTCTGATAATAAAAATGTGACATTTTTTTCATGGATGCCACATGCGCCTAATAAGGCCCATGCAAGATGCTTGGCTAATTGATTTCCAGACTTCAAGAGTGGTTCCAGTCATCAGTTGGCAAGTTGTTGCAGTTACTTTTAAGTTTTCAACCCACGTTTGTTGGTCGTTGTCTTACACAAATTGGTGGTTGCTGTCTTGTTTTATTTGCTTAATACGATTTTTCAGCTATGTTTTGAATCAAAATACTCACAAAATTGGTGGGCCTTATTAGGAGCCTATGCTCCTAATAAGGCCCATTTTTTGGAATTTTTAATTTCTTTATAAAAATTTTTTGGGGGGTTGTCAGGTATTGTGGTTTTAATATGTTGTAGTCATATACCCTTACTAATACTATACGATTTTTCAGTCTATTTTCATTTGTGGTTCTTGAGTTATTTTCAAAAAAGTGTTAGGTGGGCCTTAATTGGTACAGGTACCTTAATCTGTGAAAACTTAAATAATTTTAAATTGTAACCTAAATAAGCATATTTTAAAAAACATTTTATTTTCTTAATTTTAAATTGAATCTTAACATCATTTGTTGAGTTTTGTTGGTCACGTGAATTTCATAAAAATTACATAAAGTAATTAAATTTAATTGAATTTTTATGAATCGGTTTAAGTTTGTAAATTTTTATTTTAAATTATGAGTTTCACAACAGGTAACAAGTAGTTTAACAAGCAACCAGGTACAACTCCAAATATGTAACGGAAAATGAAACCTGGTAACTGGTGACCAACTTTTCACCGTTTCCAACCTGAACTTTGTAACCGCTCTATATTATGAAAATAAATGTTAGGAAAGTACTAGAAAACGGAAGAGACAAGGTAAATGACCTACTTCGAATAAGCCTATACTTCAACTAGCAAACGCAACGTACAGGGACAAAATAAAGTCTAAAAGTTGACAATTCCTACATTTTAAAACAAAGTTAGTAGTTTGAAACAATCGTAGTGATAGCGTAAGTAAAGTTCAAGAAGGTAGGCTTAACCTATTCTACTTGTGTGATTAGCGTTGTTATTACTTGGTTTGAATTATTCCAGCGTATAAAGTGGATAGGAACGAATTTGAATATGTAGCTTACTTCATTCTAGAGTTGGTCTTCATACATTAACAGAGGTTTACCAAAGGTCTTTGGTTGCAATACCTATAAGCATACTTATATGATTTTATACGCATATATATTATAAAAGAACATCGTCTTTCGTCCTACAGTGCCAATGACGAAAAATAAAATGATCTACCGATTAAATGGGTTGATTATTATCTGCAAGTGGAGGGTAGGCGGTGTGTCCTACAGAGTTGTGTTAAAAATATATCTATTATTTTCTAACAATTAAAAATTATTTTATAGTTTACTGGATTTAAGTGCTATACTGCTTTATCGTAGTATGTCTGGAGAGCAAGAGAATAAAAAACAAACAAATCAGTTTTAAAGTGCATCTATTTCAACAGTAGCAAAGCTAAGCATAAAAACGAAGCGCGAAAAATGAGGAATCATATTACCGAGTTATTCTGTTCTATATTTACAACCGTTTTACCACGAAGCCCTTAGCAATGTTTTACGGAACTCCAGTTGAGAAACATTGCTTTAAATTGATATAATTCAGTAGATACTAGGCATATTTATCTTCCACAATCCTGACATGGCATAATTTACATACATACAATAGGCTCTTGTACTTACGTGGTAAAAAGACGCCAATTGCAAATAAATTCTAGTTGCTCCGTCCCATAACACTGTCAAACCAATCCCCGTCTTGATAAAGGTAAAAAATCCGTGGCTTGAAATTTTGTACGGAATATCTAGTCCATTGGAATCTTCTAACGATGTTTCTTGGGGTACGCGGTCTTTTTCAAGCACTATCTGATTTCTCTGCAAACATAATCTGTTTTTAAAAATGGAAGTATAGGATGCTTATAAAATCGGCTACAGAGACTACTGTACAAAAAAGGAGTATCTAAATAAAAATTAAGTACTTTTATGTAAAAGTATTCGGAATATTTGAAAATTTTTTAATTCTATTATTTGACATATCACATGTTGCTTTAAAATTCTTTCCCGTTTTTATCAGAAACTGTCTAAGAACATTTAAATGTTAGATTGGAGAAAAAATACTTACACCCAAGGTCAGTTTAACCGTTCTCCAACAAACATGTCCCATAGTTTCACATGGATTCGTCTTGTAAACTACTTTGAAACTGCCATTTACCGATCTGCACTCGTCCTATACGGATTAAATAGTACAAGTTTTATAACGAATATTCTACAAAAAGACAAAATTTTACATGGAAACAATTAATAAAGATTTCCGTTAGTAAATAAGAAACAGTATTTGGAAAAGTTTACAATTGATTTTCAAGGTATTTACGCACCGTCGCTAAGATATACTCGCAGCCACCTCTGAAATCAAACCATTTATGATCAAAAGTTTTAATGTGAGATTCGCCGGTAACGCTACATTCACCTCCGCATATCTTGCGTGTACACGACCATTGACCATCCAAGCATGTGCTGAAGCAAAGATTAGATGCTTAAAATGAGGAAAATGCTAAAAGAAGTAGACCTTAAATCAAAGAAGAGTTGTCAGTAAGTCTACCACTCAAAGAATTTTTCCGATAGATTTATTTGGCTTGTTATTACCAAAAATAATTTGCAAGTAAACGTAAATCTAGGCTCATTATGTTGATATTATGAATACTTTAATCGGTACGTGCTTAGCACTATTCATTGTTGATTTGTTATTTCAAATTAACTTTCTTAAATAGGTTTATCGAACTTTAGCTTAAGCTACCATATATGACCGCTAGCCTATCCAAGGTGTTATGAGGTAAGAATGTGATGGTTTCGATTGACAGCAAAATTGATTACCAAGGAACTAAAAAGGTGTTTGGTAGTTTCTATATAATTACCCTCAGTACACCAAAGTACTCGCATATCTATGTTGACTATTTGATATTTGCCACCGGGTCTGCTACCTGTACTCATACACTTTGATAAACTATAAAAATAGTCTATTTGTACTCAAAATGTAAAATTATAAAACTTGTACGCAGGTCTGATAACTGCTTAACCGTAACACCAATACATTTTATTGAAAAACACTCTGGTGTGTCTGACAATTTTTGTTTTGATTTAAGGACATAGATAAGCTTGTTATTTAAACTTAAACTTCACTTCAAGTCTTGTGACTTTATGCTCTGTATAAAATCTGTAAATATTCCTTCTTACCATTGATTGCAATCCACCTCTATCAATGACCCGTTTTCATAACCTTTGTTGTTATGGAAACAGGGACAATTGTGTGGTAAAATACATTTCTCTTCATGCCTGACATATCCATGCGGGCAGCCACAACCTAAAAAACACAGAACATGGTTCTCTATTCTTGTTTTGAAACTTCACATAATTTAGTGTCCTTTTGTATAATCATTATTTATCATGTACATTATGTGCATCATCCATGTTTAAACTTATATCAGGCTTGTATCATCCATACCTGATACACAAAGCGTTAAAGGACATGGTAGATCCTTGTTGAAACAAGTTTTTGAACACTCGGCTCCTCTTAACTGTCCCGTCATCGCCACCTGGGAGCAGTTATAGAAGATTTCTCCGGCGGGACATATGGATGGAAGTGTACCTTCACCTTCGCATTCCAGTCTACCACGAATGCACTGACTAAAATATTAGTTAAACACAACGTGATGTGGGAGCTAAACGACGGTTTATAAAACAGCAGTCCTTCTCCAAGATATCATGCAATGAAAAGAAGGAGTTTCATCATGGAATAACACTTAGGGGTAAACAATAAAGTACCAGAGAATTCCGGGTGCGGGAATTGTTTGACCAGGTCTATACCAAGTGTTTACATGATAACAAGGACATTCCTCTGGACGGACGCAAGTGCCTTCAAATGAAAAATATAATAACCTTCTGATGCAGCATGACATTTAATGGTTACACATTGGCAAAAATTATCAAAATGTTTTCAGGAAAATGTATGACGGCTTACCAGCTGGACTTAGGTAGTAATTATCTGGACAATTACAACCTTCAACGCAACGATCATTGCAACTCTCTGGCGTCGAAAGCGAGCGACAACTTTTGTCACATCCAGAACCACAACGTTTATAAACTTGACCACCTCTACACGAAAGGTCTGCAGATAAAACAACAAACCACACTTATAGCAGTTGAGCTAAACGTTACATGCAGTCAATTTTAATGAATAACAAGACCATGGCGCAAAAATAAAAATCTGAATTGCAAAAACTTACGGCAAAAGTCTGGGGACCTCCAATCTAAATCAATGCCTTTAGTTGCGCATTTTCTCACGTAAACAGCCAGTGAATCGCACATGCATTCATCGTTAATTTCTCGCGTACATTCGCAATATTCGTACAAGCAGTTTTCGTAATAGTGCTCCGGTTCGATTTCATCATGGCACGGAAAAAACTTTTCCCCATAAATTTGGGCACAAGCCGCTTGCGCTTGTGGTTCTGCAATAGCGTAACATTTGTTTATTTATCTATAGTCTAGCCCTAGACCTTAACAATATGCAGGCAAAACAACGCCGAATCGTCAACTTTTACTATAAGAACGAGGAAGGATTGGTAGGAATAAATCCTTATCAAACAATTCTGTTTGTAAACTATGAGGGTATAGACACCATCTTCTGGCTATAAGTTTCAAAGAAATAAAAAAATAAGCAAACAATAAACTGGTTGTTGCAGTACATACGATGCGCGTATACATGTTTTACAACTTTTACTTTTGTAATTATTTTCCATGCAAGGGTCAGGAATTTCAGTTGTGACAAAATCGCAAGACTGAAGTCTCCAGGAATTACTAAATGCCACTGCTGTGCTTTGAAGCATGCCGTTTTTTGCTGTGAAATCATCTCCAGCATTTCCATTGTAATTTCCTGCTAAGCCGCATAACTTTCCTGGATATTGAAAATAGGCAAAGTGCTTAATTGCTCGATAAATAAATCAACCAAGAAATTAAATTAACTCACTTAAAAACAGGCATAGCAATTTGAAAAGCTTTAAAGAGTCAATAATAATTAAGGATAATATCATACCAGCATAATGAGTAGGGACTGTGACGTAAATATTGCTATAGCCATCCCACAAGACATCTATTCCGGTGAAGGCATGACGTACATTGATGTATATAGATGACTCTCTTGATATTTGAAGATCGCCTGAGAAACAAGGAAGAGTTAGCATTACATGGTGCATTTGCCTAAAGGGTTCAGTTTAATGTTTTAGAAAAGGGTAAATAAGAAACCAATTCCAAGTGGTTTTAGTCAACACGTCGAACAAGCAATGCTTAGTATAGACACCTGATTGAAACGGCAGCTTAACGTCGTAACTGTTGATAGTTACTATCTCACCTTCCCGGAGAGTAACTTCCTGCAAGAGCATGAAATAATGTTTTATCAACATTCTTGATATGTTCAGAAGCGCTACAAAGTCTATAGGGCTATTTCCAACGTTAACTAAAGCCTCCTCTTTGAGTAGAAGAAAGTCTGTTACATTAAATCACGACTTGCTTGTCTTTGTCCTTTGATAGTAAACTTAATCGTAAACGATTTGATGCAGCTGATTCCAGCATCAGTGCCACATTCTGTATTCTCGATATACATCGTAAATGTTCCATCAACGCAATCTTCAGAAAAGATGTATTGGCAGCGACCTGGGAAGGTGAAAAACTTGTCGTCGTAGGTTTTGAAGTGATCGAACCCAACAACGTGTGCCTGTCCAGGGCACATTGCTATGCTGCAGTCCCACTGTCCAGCGTTGCAAATGCTATTAAAATTTGCACAGTAAAGTTAAACATATGAGATGTACAATTGTACAACATAGAAACAGAAGTTTCTTACCATTCATTGCAATTGTATATACTGGTGACGTCACCTGGCTTATACTCAACGTTACGATGAACGCAGGGACAATTTGGAAGAATCGTACACTGGGTGCCATGTTCATACAACCCTACAATATAGAAAAATCAATTTTTTTAGTCTGCCTCAAATTGACTTATGGAACAGAAGTATGATTTTTTTCAAGTGATGCGCTATTAAGGTCTGCAGTAATCGCAAAACAGCCTACTTCATATAACTGCGGGAGCACTTAACTGTCGGAAAAAAGTGAAACTTGATATTATTTTTCGACCTTGAAACAACTTACCAACACTGCATTGACATCTATCAAAACAAGGTTGATTTGGAAGCAAATGAGGCATCTCACATGTTTGTGGAGATTCTTTTCCACACTCCTGCCAAACTTGCTCATAAGAACAGCTACGAGCTGTATTGAAAGCGTTTGTCTTTGTTACCGTAAAGTATTATATTATTAAAAATGTTAGTGTTAAATATTATTAATAACAAGCAAGAAGTACAAAGCAAGTTTGCCAACAAACAAAACTCAATAATTTGCATATAGACAATAGAAATGTACGAAGCATTTTGGTAAGTTTTATGAAAACATCTCTCTGGCCAATAATAGCAAAGATAACCAAAAAACATCTCCTTCAAGAATATATGCGCCTGACTTACGGCAGCGACTGTCTGTTCTCCAATCAGTAACCTTTCCACCAGCTATGGCGCAATGTCGAGAATACAAGGTAATGACTTCACATTGACAATCAGCTCTGATAGTATAGTTGCATCTGCAAAGCTCAGTCTTACAAACATCGTAGAACTTGCTTGGATTGAGGTGATGGTGGCAGTCGGTAAAATAACTCCACAGTATATTGCAAATGCGGGTAACGTCCTGTATACAACGCAAGAACATGAACGCTACATTTGAAAGTCCTAAAAGTTAAAACGCAAAAGACGAACTAAAACAAGTGAAGCGCACCGATCTTTCACGGCACTCGTCAATGTTTTCTTCCAACATGGCGACATCAAGACAATTTTCGTTAACGTCTCGCTCAATCCAAGTCTTTGCAACAATGTGTCCCTTCACACCACCGCTGACTGTAGCCCCTGGTAAAACACAAGATTATTAAAGGTAGAAAACGCTGAGAAAAAGAATAAAAACTACACGTATTGTGTTTACCTTGTCTTGTCACCAAGTCATCAGAGCTAATGCCGTTAAAGTTTCCACAAAGCCCAAATGTTTTATTCTGGTAGGTATCCGATAACAAGATCACGCCAACTGATCCTGAGGTGTGGTCGTATCGAAGAGTAAGATCTCCTAGTATAAATGTTGTGTACGGCCAAATTTTCATGAGAATTACCCCATTTTCATCATGTGGTAAAGCAATCCTTTAGAGAAACAGAAAAGGTACTCTTTGGAAAATTTTACTATATACGCATTTTATGGATTTAAAACTTTATTTGATACTAATTAAGTAAATTGGAAACTAACTTTATTCACTAAAATTAAATTCTACATTGAGTCTCACGGTTTGTTTTGAAAAGTAACTTCGGTATCTGTAATTGTAAATTTAACTTGGGAGGCAGCGGCGTAAATGGTGATTTTTACATTACAAAGCCCGGTGTCATAAACATATTGTCCATTTTGTGCACAGTTTGGGTTCTTCCTAACCAATATCTAAACAGAAATAGAAAAATAGTAAGGTTAACATTGTGAAAGATGACAGTTAAGTTCTTTGCAGATATTTTCAAATAATATCTCAAATCTATGGTAATATACTCACAATGTAATACAGGTTATAGTCATTTGTTATCTGGCATTTTTTAATGTAGCCTATTGAAGACTTTTTCTGACAAAGTACAAGAAACTCTTAATATAATAGACAGCATCAGTGCAATCAAAATGCAACCAATATGGTTTAAATACGACATGCATAAAATTGCGAGATTTTTCCCAAATTTTGTGCCGCATACGTTTTGTCTGACTTTTTACTTAAAGGGCCAGTTTTCCTACCGTTCTTTCTCGGTTAACTGTGGTTTAAAGTAAAATTGAATATTTTTTTCAGGACTTTTTCTTTCAAAATTCTGTTCAGGCATAACAAACTAAGAGCTAGGTTACAAGTGGCTCAAGTCCAGAATTCTTTGTAGAAAATGATTTTAAACGTAAAATGAAATTATAAGCGTACTTAAATATACTGTACTTTAAAATTTTATTTATAATTTCTTGGTAACTTATACAAAATAAAACCAGAGGTTAATATTACAAAACCTTGAAGTCTGGTTGGCCAGCTGAAGACACCATTTCGTATTGGCATAAGCCTGGAAAATCATAGAATAGGCCATCGAATGTAAGGATATTTCCGGGACCAAACAAACTGCACATTTTAGTAGAAATATCAGCTTCAAGATCCACCACCTCCGTGTGGTCCATACTAAAATCTGAACCTGTAAATAAGGGACAAGCGATTGTCAACAATCGAGTCAAAGAATAAGTTGCTTGTTGGTTTATAATGTAGCCTGTCATGGTTCGCTTGTAATGAAAAGGAAATGCAAAACAAAAGAATAATACCAAGATTTAAGTCTTGCGGTATGCAAAGACTATGCGCTGTAAAGAAAATATATTGTCAAATAGAAAATTGTTTTTTAGCTATTTTCTTACCGTACAGACACCGATAACCAGAAAAAGGATGATAGCAATGACAAATGTTTCTCCCAATGCAACGTCCACCATTCATACATGGCAAGTCACAAGAATCTGTAAGAAAACGCTGTTAATTAGACCAGATTTTATTACTTATTTTAAGGGAAGTAATTAATTATTTTGCCAATGAAAGACATTGTACATAGAATTAAGCTTCTGAAAACAATTAAATCCGCTTATAAGCTATTGTTATTATCATACAAATAATAAAGATTTTACATTGAACAATAATAAGGTTTATGTGCACGGTTCAAAGGTGATCAGGCAATAATAAGACTGCTTGATGTTATTGACGTTTTTATGTAAATTGTAAAGCATTACCCGAAAAAAATCGTCAAGATTTGTGCGAATCTTACCGATAGAAGCGAGATCGTCGAACTCGGAGTTACTCGAATATAAAAAAAATTCTTTTTACTCCCATATTTGTATTTGTTATTTCAAAACGTTAGCATGGCACGTTGCTTGAACTTAAACATTTGTAAAATACGTATTTAAAGTATTAAATATGAAAAACAAACTCCTTATACTTGCAATATTACTCCTTTAAAAACGTTTACCAAACGTTTGTTTAACGTTAAAGCATGATATTTGGACAACGTTTATTAAACATGTTGGAAACTTTGGCATGGTGCGTTGTCTGAACTTTTGAAAACTTTCTATATTTGGTATTTAGAAACGTCTTAAAGACGCTTTTACTTAACGTTCAAGAAATACCATTTGGACAGCATATGTAGAACGTTATACTGACCTTGTAAAAACGCAATGCTAAAAAAACATTTAAAAAAATATTTTTGACCAGCTTTAGACAGCGTTGCTGTGCAACGTTGAAACGACATTCCCTCATTGCTTAGTAGCATGTTCAACCCTCAAGAAGTCAAATTCAACCTATACGCAGCCAAATCGGGAACTATGGTAAACCTAGCCTATATAGCGATTCTTCATGGTCTATCATCATAGTGTATCTACCTTATTATAGTCACATAACGTAACCCATACCATTTTATGCACTTTAAAAAATATTGAAAATATTGAACAAACTGATATATATGCTAGATTTTTCCTCGGAATACAATACAGTTGATTATAATTTATCGTTTTTTCGATAAACCCGGGCCTGACCTGTTCTTGGATTGACGGTAGTGACGTCGGCATGGGGAGTAAGAGAGACGCCATTTGCTTGTCGTTTCTCTGAAAAATAACGAAGTCTTAAATATGCCTAGTGTATTTTCTGTTTAGCAGTTAATTATCGATGGTAGTGCCTCCTGGTGCGTACATAACTTCAGCTTAAAACAGTTTACGCTATTCATACACGGTCCAGCAATCTTATACACTGTAAACTAAAAACGTATAACTTATACCTAATTGTTGTGGATAAGTTCTTTTTTATTATACATTACATTATTTACAAAAAGTAGATATTAATAAAATATTCTGAAGTTTTATTACACAATTATAACTTACTCATTTATTCCATAAAAACATTTTTACATATGAAAACTACTGTTTAGGAACCTATAAAAGCATAATTAACACTTAAACGTGGTATAAAAACAAACTGCGCTGACTTATTATTATTATATAATATCTTACAAATATATTTGGAATTGAAATACAAATATTAACAATAACAAAGCACCTTGATTAATTATAACTAAAGGAAAACCAGAGCAATTATTAATTGCAATAACCATATGAAAATATGGTCACCTAGTACACATCAACAATATAAAATCAACATTTTTCGTTTGTAATTTTTGGAAAAATTTATTGTACATGCATAGACCAATAAACTTATAGCCATTTTCGCAAATGCAACGTCAACGTGTAACTTACCGATATCGATGACGTGTTCCAAATTTTCAGCCCTAAAATGATAATTGATGACAAAAATGACAGTATTTAACAATATAAATGAAAAAACGTCGGATTTTGCTATTTAATGTAACGAGAACAGTAATTGTTACTTACTCGTCAACCGAAAAGCTTTCAATAGAAGAAGACAAACCGGCATACAAACTCACCACTGCAAAAAAGTCAAAGCTCTTAAATTATGCTACCTTTTCCATACGAGTATTCTATAAGTTAAAGTGTCCGCTTGATACAGGATAACAGTACCTTTACGATTTTACTATACAGAAGTAAAAAAAAATAGTATAGCTTCGTAAACTGACCTATTACAAACAAAAGTATCGATTGCTTCAGTTTTCTTCGTCTTGTTTCATCCATACTATAGATTAGGACAAACCTTTTGGAAATACCAGTTTTTGGATCCAATTTTGGAGTAAGAGTGATCCAATTATTTTAACTCAATGTAAAATGGAAGCTTAGTCGCAGTTGCTCATAAACTTACTTGCTGTCGTTTCGAACTGATTAGTAGTATTCGCCATTCTATGAAATGATTATTTCATTTGCCACATGATCGGAAAAGGAAGAAGAATGATTTCATTCAGCTATCAAACTGGCTTCATAATCTAAGTTATAAAAATTTTAAATTGGTTTATTCAAGCAGGCAATGCATTATATTATCAAATATTTAAGTTTTATGCAGGATCATAGAAATGTCCACAAGAACGTCTCCATAATGCTACCTGCAGTAACAGCAGAAATAGTTCACAGATCTGCCAGATGATTTATTTTACTTGGATCACTCTTCATGATCTTGGATTATAATGCTACCTGCAAGATATTGTAATTATTAGAATCTAACTTTCAAGTTACTGTATACTTGTCCGCTTTAGTATTTATGTCTAATATTTTGATAATATATTTAAAAACGGCATACTTCATTGCAAAATTTTCTGCAGTGACTTTTCAGCTATACCCAGAAAGTAACGGGGTGACGTGAGTTTATACTTAATATGCAGATCAAATGTTTGCACACACCATTTCGAGCCTCAAGTTAATGGAAAGTAAATGTTCTCGATCACACTAAGAGGGCTAACAGCACTAATCAGTGTAGGGTGGGTCCTTTTCCTCAAACTTCTTCTTTTGGCAATTATGCCTAGTGCCTACTCGTGTTACTTCACCCAGCAGGTAAGTTAGTACCTGTTTGCATAATCTGAGTACTGAGTGAGATTCGAATTCGGATATAATGATTAGCAGACGAGCGTCTTTATCGCTCGGCCACGGTCTCTCTAAACAACAAATATTCAGTTATACATATTGTACCTGAAGTTTTCACAAAAACACATTAAAAGCAACAAAACATAAACCCCCATAATTTATATAACGACGATGCATACAACCAAATCAGTGCATTGGATCTACAATTTGACAAACCCCATCTATTTGAATGAAGTTGGCAATAAAAGACAGGATCGTCTGCACAGATCAGATATATTACGGGAGTTAGGCAAAAATTCGGGTTAACTTAATCCCAGATTAAACTCGCATTTATATATGTCACGCTTGCTGCCGAACAGTTTAGTATCGTTACAGCAAGGCTATATTGTAAAATTGTTCTCCAGCAATGTGTAAGGTTGTGTTTTCATAGTTAAGCCATTTTTGATTGCAGACAAAGTTTCTATTTACTCAAGTTTACTCTAAAGCTTTTGCAACAAATAAGGCCGGCATAACCCATCAGTAATGTATGGTTCTGCCCAAAAATACCCAATCGCAGTAACCAACACCAGTCCAGATTTAAAGTATGATATCATCACCAGCAAAAATGTGTTTTTCCTGACCAAGGGAAAACTTTAGTCACACGACAGAACACAGCGGAAGCTTTATTCACACAACAATAGCCGATATTGCGCGATGCTTACATCAATCTGCATTCAACGTGCAATTAAAAGATAAAACGGCATTTTTGGACAAGCTAATGGCTATAGCATACGTGTCATATTCCCGGCCTGCAGGCCACATCCGGCCCGCTTTACAATAAAACTCGGCCCGCATAGTTATTTCATACATTGAACTATTTCCGGCCGGCGAGATCATTGTACAGTATAACTTACTTTTTTCAAGCAAGAAACAAGATTATAACAAATCGCACAATACAGTAGCAAAGCAGTTGCCCCACCATACGATAGAATAAATAGATTTATTTTATTGCTTGTAACCTGGCCTGCAACAGAAGAATAATTACAAATAGCCCAGTCAAAACTGCTCTTATTCAGCAGCCTCAGTTTAATTTTGGCAAGTCTAATAGTACGGCACCTTTCAATATGGCCAAACTTTCTAATGCAATTTCTAATCTTAACTTTCAAATGCATGGTTCCATTTGCATTTTTTGATGCAGGCTACCTGTAGTACGGTTGTGTTTGACAAAATATTATTACAGCATTTCTGCGTATGAACTTATAGTTATATAGCATACCTTAAGCCGCGTACATTCATTTTTTACATGGTATTCACTTTATCGGTCTACTTTGAGCTCACATTTGAGAGCGGAATTTTAAACATCGAAAAATGCAGCACAGACTTAATAAAATATTTTTCAATTCATGTTGTTTCAACTGATTGCGCGGCCCAATTTCCATGAAATACACTGGTTTTCCTAAAGCCTTGTTTTCAATAATAAGCCTACTTCGTGATAGGTAAGCTTTTATTCTATTACATGGTAGGGTATATTATCGAGTGCGATGTGTTGGACTTGTATTCGAAGAAGAATAATAAACCGAGCTTTAAACATCAAGCACTTGGTGTTGTTTCGCTGCCTGTTCCAATTCATGTACGTTCAATAAGTTATCATCCTTAATGCCCGCGGCGTTAAATAAGTTTGGAAATTTGGCCCCTGATGCGATTGAGTTTGACATCCCTGGGCAATAGGTACGCCTTTGTTTTCCAGCCAGGCGCATGTAATCGTCCAATTTGCCGCACTGGAACATAAAGCAGTCCAAAAAGTATAAGCCAATAGCCTATAGCACTGTAAAGTATTTTGGACTATACTTTATATTCTTTTCGGAAATTTCGGTTTGATAAACAATCCTTAACGTAAGCCGCCCTTGAATGCCAGCAACAAAAAAAGATGAAAAAATTCTTATAAGCAGCGGCATATAATCGAATATATACGGTAGGTCTTATAGGAACATTTCCAACATTTGTATAAATACAACCATAAACTTCTAATTTGTCCATGTGTGCTATGGCCATTGCTGTATATGACCAAATGCACACCTTCTGTAAATTTATATTCATCTTATGAGCACTATGTGCATTATGTTGAAAATTCACATAAAGAGCATACATGTAGTTAACAACTGTCACGATTTAGCACACAAAAAAGAGCAAAGAAAGTTAATACAGCACAAAATGCACAAAACAAATTAAGAGGAACCAGATACAAAAGCATGAACTGCATATACAATTCTCTACAATTTTTAATGATGCACCAAAACTTATGTAAAATCTGAGGATCTTGTAAAGTGGCATTTCGGTCTAGACTCTAGTCTAGACCAGGGGTGGGCAAACTTTTTGTACTGAGGGCCACATTTGAAAAAATGTTGCAGCCGGCGGGCCGCACATTCTCATTACAAAGTAGGAAAATTTACCCGGTGTGTAAATAAACGCATATTCATATTAAACACAATTTTTGTATTCCACACTCAGTTACGTTTAAATCTATGCAATCATCATCACAAAATTTAATGAGACTTGTGCAACTGTTCACAGTTTTACGGTTACGTTAGGCCTACGGTAGCCGCTACCGTAATTGTATTTTATGATCAAACAATTGAATCAAGCAATGCGTGAGAAGTGTATGTTGCAATACATGCGCGACTGACGTGTGTGTGTTTACGCACTGAAAGTGAAGAGAAAAACACACTCGTAAAGGGAATAATATTTTGTCATGTAACCTGTTTAATTAAAACAGTAAGTGATGAGTAGGAGTTTCTGCAAGTGCCGGCGGGCCGCAGAAAATGGACCCGCGGGCCGCATGCGGCCCGCGGGCCGTAGTTTGCCCACCCCTGGTCTAGACTGTTAGCCGGTTAGAACATTAATTTTAAGTTGCCACTATTTCACAGGAAAAATCGTGTGTTTTAAGGTATTTTCACAGTTCCTTGTTAACCTAACGTAAACGTTATATAAAAGCAATCTAAATGTGACCTAAATCTACTTTCTAATCTAAGTCTAACTAACTTAAAGAGAATCCTAAAAAGCAGAAAACAACTTTTCGCAAACCGATTCTCCTAACTTAACCAGTAACCACTTACCTATCTTAACAGAGTGACTATTGCACCTCACGCAGCACTGATTACCATAATTGGAAGGATGTGATTGGGCGACATGGTGATGTAGACCTGGTGGCAGTCAAAGTAACCACATAAGTTACATTGTTACTCCAGAAAAAATGTACTCCACTAAGGTAGAAGTATCGCTGTTCAAAACTACTCAAGTATGAAGTGTAGTTTGATAGATAGTTTTCGATCTATTCTAAAGCATGAGGTTGTGAAAGCATAAGTTACTACGAGCTTGTTAAAAGCTACATAAATGCAGGGAAATGCATAAATTTATAAAGCTAAATAGCTTCAGACATACTTTTGTCCTTTGTCAAAAGCATTGCTACGTGAAATCAAGTTGTAGACTATCTAATATAAACGCTTATATATATATGATATGATTACACACATATATATATACAGTGAGACCTCGTTAATCCGGACCACTTCGTTTCGTCAAAAAATGTCGGTTTAGCGGGGTTTCCGGATTATCGGAAAGGAGAAAATCAATCAACCATGCAAATGCAGCACCGTGTTCAAAACGCAGTACGCACCCTAGTGAAATTCTAAGTACCGAGTTTCTGGCTGGACAGCAACTAAAATAAAATTATATTTTTTGTATGATCCGACCCAGTGTCGAACCCCAGAACCACCGTATTAAAGACGAATGCTCTAAGCCAGAAGTGACGAACGGTTTGACAACCGCTCTTGCATGGCGAAGCATTCCGGCGGGACCAGCAGTCTTGAACTTTCTTTGACCTGTTTCTAATCATTGCGCAATGCGATATCAAAAGCTGATAGCACGATTGAGTTGCAGCAGTATGTCTTCAATAGATTGCCGCACTCAACCGATGTAATGTACGTATTTTTTTGCGACCGCGGAAGTGTTGTTTGTTACTGTTGATGAACAATTTATTTTTTCGTTTCTAAAATACTGTACAGTATTTCATAGTATGACTAAAAAGCTGTGCGGCTAAAATTTTTTACAAAGCGCAATGCTGTACAGTACTGTACTTTTGAATCAATAAAGACCGCAACGTTATTATGCGTAGATAATCGGCTATTGTTTCGTCATCTAACTACCCAGCGTACATAGTGTATTAGGACAATCGTGAATCATTTTCGCTAAACTGTTAATAATCCGGTTTATCGGATTTTATTGCGATTGATTTAGCACATTTGTTCCAAAACTTTTGTGTCGGAGTCGGACAGCGGGGTTTCCGGATTAAAGGGGTGAAATGCATAGGAAGAAATCCGTTCCCGGCAGTTTTGTGTCGGATAGCGGGGATTCCGGTTGTTCGGGGTCCGGATTAACGAGGTCCCACTGTATACGATATAAACGCTTTGTGCGGATACGATTACTAATGAAAATTAATACAAATTATCTTCGAATTAAAACACTGACTAGTGACTACTTTCTAGTTCAGTATTTTGTAACCTACTATAGTATGTAACTTTGGACAACAAACTACTTAAGTAGAAGTAACCCTGAATAAAACTACCTAAACAAGCAGCCAAAGTTGAAGAAATCTGTATAAGTAGACTATTTGCGTAAAACTACTTCGTTACTGACCACCACTGCGTAGACCTAAACGATAACACTGGTCAACACGGTTTTTGCGGCAGATTGTGTTTGGGTCTTTTTTACCTAATTTGGGGACACTGAATCCGAATCTGGCGTTATTTTGTTTCTATCACATCACGTTTTTGAGATAACATATATGTTCGTTATAAAATAATACTGCAAATCAGAAACCGCCTTGAAATGTAATGGTTGTTTCAATCAGAACTGCTGGAGCGTTTAATCATGCAAAACACGAACACAAAGCCTCGAAATTATTTAAAAAATATCACTAGAAATCAACTGTTGAACAATCAATGTAATGATACAGAAATGTCATGATCACTGTACTTCAGTGTTTCCATCACATCCTTAATGTTTTCATACGTCTCTTTTTGAATGTCACAGTATGTCCTACTGAAATCGATGAATATTTATTTCCATTGTGAAGTAACACGCACTTCGGGCTTCGTTTTGAGCTGTCAATTAACAGTCTCCACTCATCTGGTTGATATTTGGCTATTCCTAATTGTAAAAGAAGGACTTCAATATCATGGAAATAAACCAAAGATCTTTTTCTTTCGATTAAGTCTGCAGGACAGATGTATAAAGATAAAGATGGTAACTAAGTAATGAGCTACCAAAGAAAAAATGAATGCGTCCACACAGGTTTTTTTTTAAGGTTTGGTTTGGGTGACCGCTAAGTAGTTTTAAGAGACCGCAAGTGTTTCATTTAAACACCAAAAAATAGCCATATTTGCAAGTCCAAATTTTGGGAAACCGCTGGAGAAATTTGGGGGACCGTTTCGGTCCCCCAAAACACCTTAAAAAAAACACTGCGTCCACATATATTTTCGAAATTCCAAAAGAGGTCCGTGATTGAAAAAGGATTGAGAACCACTAGATTAAAGTTTACCGAAAACTCCGTCATTCTGTGCTACAACGAAACTTTCAGCCGAGGTTTCATCATAGGTGATTTCAATAACAATATTTGATCTGTTGCTGTTATACGCTCACCGTATCGTCACTAACGAAAGTCAAAATTTGATCAATTTATGAAATTGGGCAAAATGCACAGCGAAAAAAACCTGACGTGATAGAGCAATTCTGAGCTCGGATTTCGATTCAGCAACCAAAACTTAGCCTAAATCAATCATCAAAGTTTATGCCGCAAAACATTTTTTTGTAGACCAGTGTAATTAAAGTAAATTAATGCAGACTACGTTGCAACAACAGCCTAAGCATTATGAAAATGTTACAGCGAAAACACAGAGAAGTTTAGGCCCCGTATATGCTTGTGAAATACCTAATTTTTTGGTTTATTTTATTATAAAGTGAAATTATTAAAAATGCAATAAATCGAGAAGTTCCATATGGAGCTCGGTGAAATTTGCATACCACTTTAGCCTGCCTTAGGCTACTATTTCATGAAATTAATTCTCGCACTGATAAACAACACCGACCACTGATTGGTCTAACACAATTTTTTAACAATTACGTAGACGTCCAACAAAACCATGGAAATCGCAAAATTTCATCATTCTTTAGCTCCTTTAGAGCTGAATTTGGTTCAGCATTAGTCGCCTAAGTAGTTTCACGCTACAACTTGTTCGAAAACATTATTGTTCCCAACATCAGTAACTTTCTGATAACCTAGTCCTATACTGTGTGCAGCAACTTTCCGACAAAATGAACAAAGCAAATTACATGAATTGTATTTCATTCGAGAATCCTCAGTCCGCATAAATAGAAAGTTTCATATGAAACAGCAAAAACTTCAAACAAACAAAATCGATAGTTCTTTGCCAACACCCTTAAACTTAATCGTGTGAAGAAAACTCCGAAGAAGTTACTTTACAAATCTCAGTACACGAAAGTCCATTATAAGTAGGTTTGCCATTCCGTCCTCATTTTTAAGGCAGAGGTTCATATTTTGGGCATTTCGACACCTTTAGTATACCATTTTGAAATTAAATTAAGTTTGAAAGCAAATTAAGAACATGCAAATAGTGTCTCGTTTTTTTTTAGGAACATTGATTGCCTTCCCCTGTGGTGCACTGTTCAAGGTAGTATTGTTCTGTCGTTTCCTAGTCATCAATATATTTAAGTCCAGACCGATGGCAACCCTGATTGTAGGTAAGGTCAAGCGAAGTTTCCAATTAGGTGATCAGAAAATAGCTAATAGCAACAACAGAGTAAAAAAACATTGTATAATTTGATAAACGAACTTCATTTGTTGTACAGAGCACAATACTATCCAATTACTGATTGTCGCCATAACAGATATTTGTATTGTAAAGTCAAATTTATAAATTAACACAGGTTTTGTTAGTGCCGAATAAAAGTGAATGATGCATAAGTTATGTTCGTATAAACCGAACAATTCCTTAAAATCTCATTTAAGCAAATTATTAAGAAGACAAAGGCATTCATAACATATGAACATGCAAAAGTGCGCAAAGCCGTTAAAGCACAAAACAAGTAAGTTATATCTAATTGTTACTGTATCACAATTAAATTAAATGAATTATGCACGAAATTAAATGAATAAACAAACATTTACGAAAAAGTGGCCATTTTTCTATAACATACAATTAGGCCTACGTGAAAACTATATGACTCTGGTAAAATGTATAAAAATATTAATTCCAATAGGTTTCAGTTACTGCCATGCCACGCATTATATATGTTTGCATTGTGTACACAAACCATAAAGGCAAGAATAATTGTCCAGGGGCCTACAACATACCAGGCGTTTTGCGCAAGGTAGAAAGACACAGCAAGATGTAAACATGTGCATTGAAATAATTTGCCAATATGGTAACGAATCTAATACTAGTTTTTGCTTCCATCGAATAAAGTTATATTGTAAAGCAAAGTAATGCATCCGTTTAGTAATATCAACACTCAATAACTGCAAAAAATGAACAAGATCAGAGTAACTAATAAAAATTGAAAGCTGTACTAATATCAGTATCTAGTGGGAAGAACAGTTTGAAAGTATAGGCAAAAACCAACAAAAATTCAATCAAACCAATTACACAAATGACGAAAATAAATGTGAAAGCGATTGATTAATGTAGTTATGTCAAGAAGACTAAAAACATATCTATAATTCCATTAAAAACACTCAAGTCAATACGTGCTGACTGCTTGTAGTAAATAAAATCATCAATCTTGACAAACAATTACAATAAAATTTCACAAACAAATTCGTCATAACAGCTAAAGATTTGGACGACCACAGTTTAAAACTGTAGGTGTTTGAAGCTCGTACTAAAGTAGACAAAAGATCACACAAATTCCTTGCATTAACTTTTTCGAGACCAGCATTTTAAGGACATTCTACTTCTTCGCCAATAACTTCTTTATGTCAGCCACGGCCTCCTCTAGTTTTTCGCCAAACACCTTGGAGTTTGTTTCGGGGCAACTTCGGTAACTCGTGATATGCACCGTCACTGCGTAAAGTATTAGTAACGTAAAAGATAATTGAAGCACGAAGGCTTTGAGTAGAACTTATAGGATGCTTTTAAAGAAGCTGGGATATGGAAAAGATGAACATCGAATTTTTCCGCAAAATATTTCGTTGTTTGAGGAAAGCTTGCTATGAAGCCCCACACGTTGAAAAAAGGGGCTAAGTTTTGCCTACATGTTTGAAGAATAACGCTGTCGGAATCATGGTAGGTATGTTAAATAACAATATACAATTTCGACAAAATCGTCAAGGAAATGTCGTTAACTAAATAGTTTGACAGAAAGTCGATGGGTTTAGTAAATTTAACAGCTAACAAGACAATACTTACGAAAATTGTCGCCAAGGAACAAGTAATAAACACCGTAACCGTCTTCGCGAAGGGCCGCGAATCCGCCACCTGCCGGATAGATAGACATGGTTTTTGCCAGTTTTGCGTCATAAAAGAAGGGCGATTGTGACGTTGACAACTGATCCATGCTCATTAGAACCTACAAATATAACGTCCAATGTCATTGCACTGCAATGTGACTTGCAAAGGATGAAGAAGTGTTTTAATGAAACCGGGTAACACATTGGAACACGATCCGTCAAAAGCAATTAATCTCATATTTCAATTAATGGCGATTAAGCTCATCCACTACAAATTTAACCTTTACAGTTTACTGGAAGTTAAGTTGATGTTTGCTGAACGCTAGACTGATTTGAACGACGTTGTTTCGTGCAAAGGTCAACAATATTTGAAATCCGAGTTCAAACGCAAGCAAACCGCTTCCGCATTCATCCAACCAAGTGGGGTTTACAATCGTGAATGACGTCAAAATAAGCAGAAACAGGCAAAACAAACATAATATTTCGCCGAACATCATATCATATCAGTTTGTGTAAAAACCGAAAACAGAAAAGGATGTATCACCATTGCGACCTACTTTAGCATGTTTGTTTAAGAGGTAGGGCAGATAAAATATTTCAGTTTTGTCCGCCATAGGAAAATAAACTTCCTTTCCAGACGTTTACGGTATTTCCACTTGTATCCACAATATATAATATGTCATCGCAGTGTCACAAACAGCATGCAAAGGACGTAATAACTGACAATACTGCAGTGTACAATCATCACGCATTAATGAATGAATGCTTTGACACAATCGTAGCATATTATATATGGCAAGTACTTTACTTAGTCGAGTAGTAATCCGAGGCTAGCCAATTAAGATGCATCTTCCGCATCAATTAAAATATACCTTGATAAACCTAGCACGCAAATTATTGAGCTGTTACGTGCTGAATAGCAA
Source organism: Clavelina lepadiformis (assembly GCF_947623445.1). Lineage (NCBI taxonomy): Eukaryota > Metazoa > Chordata > Ascidiacea > Aplousobranchia > Clavelinidae > Clavelina > Clavelina lepadiformis. The sequence goes on from NC_135246.1 coordinate 8,962,119, forward strand.
ACTATGCATAAATATTGAACAAGCGTGAATATTTTTAGAAGACACTTTTCCTCCCGTATCTAACGCCTTAACCTTTATGCTTATACCTTGACATCGAAGAGCTTTGGCTTGACACCAGCTAACTTTGACGCAACATACAGACCAAACAAATGACGGTCCGCTGCCTGGCCGTTCATTGCTTCAAGCTTGTAGTTGTTGTGGTAATGCATTGCCGCTTTCAGATGACGTATTCGCTCCGCATTGGTAGATTTTGGATCTTCCATCGCCTAGAATGGTTGTGAAAAATTTTAAGACCAGTTCGTCAGATGAGCAATTACAATAGAAATTAATAGACTGCTAGCAATATATGATTTAACCAGTCAGTCCTTGTGTCAGTCAAAAAACCACAAACTTTTTAACGGTAGGGTTTGGAGACGCTAAAATTTCGCTCAAGGTAGAAAGAACCTGATACCCGGCAGACTATGACACCCTCGATACACTCCCAGGAGCCAACGCCAATGCCAAAAAATCTAACCAACTTGTAACAATCGAGGTGGGACAGAGCAACATGAAAATGGCCTGAAGTTGAGCTTTATTCGATTACTTGAGGTGGGTTTGGTCAATTGCGACGACTCGCCGGCAAGAATTCTCGTAAACTAGCAGGCTGTGTGTAAACGTGACGGGTAAAGAGCTTGGTTGATAGTGCATGTTTAACTGTAGTTTCCTGAAAGTATTGGAAAGTTTACTAAAACCAATTTGATTTGCGATCGGTTACGGTAAAGCCTGTGACAACTGCGTGATTTTGACTGTTTCGTTTAATCGTTTAGCAATGAAAAAAAGTTCTCGGAAATTAACATGTGAATTCGGACAATTGCGTAAGATGTATAGGTTTGAAAAAATAAATACAAAGAATACAGTGTTGTCACATTACAGGAACGGGACGCAATGCATACGCTTTGCAGCTCAGCAAGTGAAGAGACATAGCGTATATGGCGGTGTTGTGCAAGGTGAGAACGTTGCAAGTTAAAAAATTCCCTGGTTCTAGTCTAATAATAAAATTCAAAAATAAAGCAAGAAATTACAGTAGTTAGCGAAAAATATGCTACTCTCAGTACAGTGAGAAAAAGTCAACCAACCATCGTAAAAGCCACCGAATGTTTAGACACGGTACGAATTGTCTCCGTGCGTCCGTATTTGAAAAATCTAAAAAAGTAACAAAAGTTTTTTATATTTGTTCATTAAAGCTTTTACTGCCCTGGTTCAAATATGAGAATTGATTCAACGATACTTTATAAGTTATTTGACTGATAAAATACATTTCCATAGTGTTGATTAATACCTTGTCATTGCAGTTTCGTACGTTTTCGGCGTTGATTGGTGCATTCTGTAAAAGGCGAGTTGAAGAGCCATTTGCATGAAGCTGTCGGGACTTACACGAAGTTTCTTGATAGCCCCTTTCCCGTGATTACACTTGAGCACACATACGTCTAGATTCATAGCCTAAAAATTGTAAAGTATAAACTGCATTTCTCGACAATATCGATAACTACAACCGACTTCTGAGGCCGAATGCCCTCCAAACAACGACTATCATGAAGGTTGGAAACTGTACAAGCAGTTTCCTTTAAAAAAAGTGTAATGATGCATCACTTACAAATTGCTGAACACTTTCTAGGTAATTCGGGATCGCTGGTTTGAATTGTTGTAGATTCCAAGCTATTTTCCTAGGCACCGCCACAATAGGATGATCCAACGCGTCGGGAGTCGAGGCATTTCCATTCTGATCATACTTGCTGTGGCCCCAAATGTACTCCAGGATTCTGCTGGTTAACTGCGTTTAAATAATATGCAGTAGAACTAAATGTAATCCAGGTTGCCGCTGAGAGGGCATGGACACATGACTTGTGTTGCAACGGTCACATAAGCAAAACACATGAGCGTACTAAACATGAGCTTCTTAATTCACGCTAAATACCGAAATCGTATTTACAATAACATTCCATGACTATACCACATTGTTAGAGGGTAAAGTGTCAACGCTTTGTCTCGCGCAAACATTCTTAAAGCCTAGGTAAGAACGATATTTGATATTTGTTTAATTAAAAAACAAAAGCTAGACTAACGCACCTTATTTTTCAAGCAGATATAATGCTACAGCGTTGGATAATAAATACTATAATCACTCAGTATACCATAGGAAACGTAATTCGAGACATTATTAATGCACAATGTACATAAGCAGTTCGTCGTTCACAGCAAGACAAATAACAAGTCAATATCTGTGAGTGCAGTACGAATTTCACTTGAAAGCGTTGTTCGGTTTTTATGGAAACCGTAAACCAAGTTGCTAAAGCTAAACCAAAGGTAAGAACCTGCAATGACGTGAAAGCATGAAAACATTACGCATTGTGACGGGTTCTCACACGTTTCCGAATAAAAGCATTAAATAAAGCTACAACTGCACCTCACTACCACCCGTTCCACAGTATTCAGCACAATTAACTAATTCTAGTTTATTCACCATTGCCTTAGTGCTTTTCTTATTCTTGAGCTTTCCATAAACACGATTCGACTATCTGAACTTATTTGTTTTAAATGCCCTGTGCATAAAATTAAAAATAAATCGGGGCATCTGGGTTTATGCTGACTTTCTATATAAACAAGTCGCTTAGATGTAACAAAGTTTGAAAGTAATCAATGATACTCACAGTAGCATCTGCAGTGCTGTGTTCTACGTTTCCACCAGTTTTCCCATTCTCATAAGACACCAGAGTGAGTGACTTGTCAAACCAACGATTGAAACCACTGCTGGTAAGGTTGCTGTGACATTCTTCATTCAAGCCCTATGATCAAATGTTTTTAAAAAGTGTTAAAAACAAGATCTTAAAGTAAAGAAGTCAGTTAACTTTTACCAAACAAGGTCACTGTATACATCTATAAATAAAACCAGGTATACTAAAAAGGCATTGACAAATTTAAGTGTCAGCTACTTAGAAAATCAATTTAACAACATATCTTCAATAGCGCCCAAAGCTGTTTTGTAAATTCACTACACTCAAGTCAACTGCAAGCAAGTAACGTTGTTACAACACCGGTTTAGTATTACAATGCACATAATGTATAGAGAAAAACGCAAACGACCTCTGGACTGGTGTCTTCTAGAACCACGTGGAAGATTGCACTTTCAACATCGTGCAGAGACGCTTTGTTTATTGAATTATTCATTAGTTTTTCCCTTTCCTTCAGACGGTAGATGCATTTGACAAAGTATGTATAAATATAAATAAGTAGATGTACGGTTGTATTGTACAAAAGTCATGATATCCCAAACTGCATGTATATGATATAACCGCATAATTTATTACTCTACGTCTGTCACACAGTGATGAATGGTCAGTTGGTCACATGAATGATGACGTAGTTGTTTACGAGTCGTAGCACTAGTACGAGATATTTACGACACCAGGAAGTTCTTACATAGTCATGAAAAAACGTTAATCACGTCAAACACACCTGGCTCCAAACTGTGCGATTTAAACCAGTAAAAACGGAAGGATTCCACTGTGTTTCAGCCACATCAGTCGTATCATCAATTATGCTCTCAAAAAGTTTTTGGATTTCGATCCCTGATAAGAGGGATTCTTCGCCGGACACGTCGCTTGCAAACATCTCTACTCTGTACATGATCCCCTTTCTAAACACAACAATAAATACCATAATACCAAAATAACGACGAAATGCAGATGTATGAAGTTATGAATAGGAAGTGGTATGTCTTAAAAGCATAATCTTACAAACACTGCTTAACAAGTTAAAGTGCAACAACTTGAAACGTAGGAACAAAAAAAATTAAATGTGTTTCACTGTTGGGTACGGAATGTGATGAATGTCTGTCTACAATACCTGTGGAGAACGTTTCTTTAAAAACATACAAAACTCAATGCTCTTCACAAACCAACACCGAACAATTTCTTCCCTTTGTTTAAACTGTATAAAGATTTCAAGATTCACAGCTTACATACAACGAATAACTCAGGTTATGAAATGTTGTAGCGTTAAACAAGCCATAATGAAAAGGATGCAACATTTAATAATGGATACATAGGTAATTCAATAGCCAATGCTGTGCTTTTATTTGGCTTTTTAGTATTGTATAGCCATAGCGAGAAAAGCATAGACCAAATGAACTTCTGGTTGGAAGGACGGAAAGGGCAAAGTACAGCGCAAAAGGCCAGAGTGGCCATAAAAAAACTTTGGATGGCAATACAAAGCAAAACCTGACTTCAATAACGGGGCGGGTTGTTTTTTGTTTCCATTTCACTCATCAAATACTTTCCGCTTTAAACACTTATTGAAATGCTGACCACTGACCACTGATCCGTTACGAAGGCAAATAATTGTGAAAGCCGTGAAAACAAAGTCAGGAAATCACAACGGCACCAATCGTAGGACTAATCTTTTGTAACTTAAGCACTCTGTAGTTACAAAAGTACAAAAAAGTGTACTACTGTAGAGTTCTTCAATACTTTCCTTAGTTGCAAACCTACTTCCTTTTTAAACTTCATTGAATTAATAATAATACATGGCCTTACCGAAATACAACAATGTGTTTTGAATCTTCGTATGTTTTTAAGTCGTCCATAACTTGGCCAGGTGTTCGTGTGCATGAATATAAATAGCGATATCTGTGACTGCAGATTGGAACAAGGTCTTGCACAAGTAGTGGGGGAAGCTGAAAAGATAAAAAAACTACTACAGCATTGCACAGAAAAAATTACTGTTCACAAAGCACAACGGTAGTGATTTACATTGGTGGAACAATTTACATTCCTCAGACGCATTAACTAAAATGCCACAAAATATTCGCATTCTGCTTACAGTTCTTGACTGGATGAGTTGGTAAAACCTCATGTAATGGTAAGTTTGATTAGCGGCTATGGCACATTGCTTTCTTTTTGGTGGATATGAGAGGTCAGCTTTTTCAAGACCACCTTGATTGCAGAAGTTTGTGTAATCTGAAAAATGTGGTTTAACTTGGAATTGTACATACTATAAAAATATATAAAGTGACCTAAATACATGTATATATATATAAAATTTTAACCACACTTCTTTCTATTTGTATCTCGTTCATGTTTTGATAAAGTATAGTTTTATAAAGCGGGGACTGAAGCAACTTCGATTTTTTTCTTCTTAGAATCTTTCAATAATGATTCTCACCAATTGTTTCTTATATACATATTACCATTAAATTACATTCCTATAAGCATACCCTATGTACTTACACAGAGGAGTTCTAACTACCAAGTAAGCATACTTGTCCCATAAATCAGCAACCCAGTTATTCTCAGTATGATGTCTAAAACAAACATATTTTTAAAATGAAACTGTTCCTGTTCTTTTTTTTTGTATCGTATATTCTAATAGCCGCAAAGAATGGCAATATATACCAGTATACAAACACATATATAGGAATTTTAATTATATGTTTCCAAAACGTTTTGAAGTATGTAAACCAACCAGCTTAACACCAATTACAAATACCTTCGCAATGAAATAATATAAATCTATAGCGGTCGTTGATTATGGTATTTTTACCTTTTTTCAAGAATTTGCTGTAAAGCAAGACCTTCATTTACTTCAAAACCTTCCATAGTTGCTTTTATTTTTGCAAATTCATCCTGACTCACCAATGGTTCTACCGTTGCTAGAGTTCTGTAAAGTCACAATTATAAAACTAAGAATCACATTTACTTTTTATGAGAAATTTTGGGTTGGAGCTTGTTATAACCGGTCTTTAGCTTCTTACTTTGGGTACTGGTTTTATAGTATAAGTTTCTTAAACAGTTTTTATCTTTTTAAGACATGAACCTGTTATAAACCTGTTGACATTCTCAGTTAAGAAAACACAGAAATAAGAGTATTGTGCAAAGTTTTGAATATAATCATACAATTTTATGTACGTTGCATTTCAGGCTATTACAATAAATAACAGATGGTGCAGGTAACAACTGAAAGAAGTTCTTTTAACTTTATGTTGGCCCAGTACAAAAATTTCCTTGTTGTGCACAATGCACTACACTTGCTATCTCAAAACAGGTGTTGCAATTTCTCATACAAAAAATGAGTGCACTGTAGTCAGAGAAATCTATCCATTATGCAGACATTCATAACGGAAGCTTTTGAAGGAACCATATATGTAATACGCTTTGCTCCTTAATTTGCTAATGTATGTAAATATACAGTAAAACAGTATGCATATATATATATCGGTATATATAATATGAGAACCATAAATACAAAAGATAGCATAAACTCACTTTTGACAGGTACTCTTCAGGGATGGTAAAGGATATTTAGGCAGAACTTGCTGAAATGTGTACAAGAAACGTTTCCGTGGCAACAAACTTGACAACAAGAAGTACCATGCCTATAATGTAGCATGTATTTTAATAGATTTTGATAACTGCAGTTGAAATATTTATATGCTGTAACAAAAGTTGCTATCTTTTAAGTTTCAAGTTAAAATTTATTAACCTATGACAGTTTCTATATACAATATACAACATTTTTATATATGTAGACTGGGTTAGATACAATCGCAATGAAAAGCATATATATAATACCAAGAGAAATCTTTATTTAACCAACCTTTGTTTTACTACTTTTTGGATTGGTCAACCAGTCTCTGCAAAGGAATAAAAAATAGTTTTATAAAATTAAGGCTATTGACATTTTACACATGTTGAAGTGTAAGTAACAATATCAATATTCTAGTCACATCATATGTTGCATAAAAACAATGGGGAATTCTTGCTGCATTTAGTGGCTCACTCTTAAGCACTGCATAAATTATGATGCATACTACTTTTTATTTACATATAATTAAAAACATGTTTTCTGTTCAAAGAAAACGAAACAACCTACAGTATATTGTTGAGTGTTAAAACGGAATGTTTCTAATTTAGTTGAGCACCAATAGCGACTGAAGGCAGCATGAATGACTAACTGCATGATTTAAGGACACAGTGATACTGATTACATTAAAACAACAAAATTAGATATCAACCGATAGAGTCTTTTCAGGGCCGATATCGATTATTTAGCAGTCAAAGAAGCCGATAACTGATATTTGAAGCCAATATCAGTGTGTAGTAAAATGGAAAATACTGATATCAAAATCTTGGACAATCTTTACTTTAACGAATAACTTTTTTGAAATACTTTTATATATTTATCAAACAGCTTGTGCTTCAAAAGCATGTGGTGCAGGCAAAATCTTACAACTTCAACACATAACAGTAAAGTAAAATAATTTGGAAGTTAAACAGCTAGGCATGCAAAATTTTCATTGCTGATTGGTTGCCTATTACTGCTTTCGCTCTGTGTATAACTGGAACAATACTAGAGACAGGGAAGCATCGTTTCTGGGGCGAGCCAAATGACCCGGTTTTAAAGTGATCTGATATCGGCCACCAGATTAAAAGGGTCTGTACTGTTATACGTCAAAAATGTGAAACATCGACCACGGCGAATCCCTAAACAAAATCACAACTTTCAACAAAAATCAGACACTAGATGTAACATTGCTAAGAAAGTACTAGTTTAACTGACATGTGAATAAGCACTGTCAAGTGACTTGTATAACACAATTTGTCATCTGATAGTCATCTTCAGCTTCAGCTTATTGTTAATGTTTGAAATCCGAAGGCTGTACTGGTAGTTCAAACTGTTTGCAAATTTGTTTATATAAATCTTCACAATAACTTCCAGCTTTACTAAGAAATGCAGGCCCAGAAATTACATATCTGCCATTACTAAGCTCTCCCTAAGTTATATACAGTATATCGGCCATTGTAGACAATATATACCTAGCAACACTTGGGCATTGCAACAAAGTTTGGGTCTCACTTGCTTTTGGACTTACCTCTTAAAAACCATTTGCCTTCATAGTAATAGTTACAATGACAATGTCTAAATGAGGTAAAAGTGCTAATTATGATGACATCATTAGATATGATAACATAATAATAACGACAAGAAATCATCCTAAAACCAGGCTAGTTTTATGTGGGTGTGCAATAATGCAAAAACATATACTGTAGTGCAAAAATATGAAGAAAATGGAGCACATATCATACCTATACTTCAATAATTGTCGTATGGCACTCCATCGCAACTTTCCAAGAGCAGTCCAGAAAAACACGCCAAGCAAAAATCCACCAACTGCTGCAGTTAATTTTGCAGCAGGGAGTCGTGTTTGATCAGGAAACGGGTAAGATGTTCCCTCAGGTGCAAGTCTTGTTAAGGTGCGATCCACGTCTGCATGGAATCCTGTTGCAAATATCGCAGCCATGACAACTCCAACCATTGTCATGTAAAGAAGTTCAGTGTCATCTTGAAAAGCCTTTGTCTGCATGGCGGTAGTGTAATAGAAGTCAATCAGCAAGCCTACCAGTACCAGTTCTACTACCGGTAACTAGAAAAAGCTGACTGTCTTACACAGCTAAACATAAAACGATATCAGTATTAACGTCTAAGTTAAAACGTTAACGAGAGAAATTTCAACGAGTAGCATTGAGATATAGGCTACCTACAAAAACATAAACGCTTAAATGTTCTTATTTATACGTAATGCCTTGCACGACATGACAGTTTCTGCATGAAAATAAAGCTAAAACGCCGTCAAAACATGCAGTTATGGCAGTACTTCTTTTTAACAGGAAGATAAAGATTAGCACGCAGTCGTTAAATACCATTCCCTTCTATTCGCCCTAAGCAAACCGAGCAACACGCCAACACCATAGACACGCTATCAATATAGTCTACACTCTACAACCACACCCACACACACTCCTTCTGTACTTTGACCAAGCTCATACCGACCCAAGTCGCGCGCGAGCAGTTCAGCACGTTCTTCGGCATACTGCCAAATAATGGTCCTTTAGTGACGTTTAGCGACTAAATTATCTATTCTTGTGGTATAATTTTAAACACTATGTCGCGCCCTCAAGCTGCATTCTAAAAATCAAAGCTTGACTAACATTATCGTTTACGAATCAAAAAAATTTACATCAGTGATTTTCAAACTTTTCATGTTTGCAGATCGTTCAAAATAAAAAAATGCCTCACAGACAGTAAGCATAAAATTGTATGTATTGCTTACATTACATCTTCAAGCATAAAACAAATATAAAGAACAGAGTTGGGTACATGCCAGCGCAACAGAATTCAAAAGGGGTGTATCTGACGAGTTTGCATCGCACAAAACTGAGTTTTAACGTCTTGAAATCTTTTCTCAGAATAAGGCAACTAATAATTAAAACAATGAAATACCATCTTCTTTTACATTTGATTCATTAGCAACACGTGCCTATGGTGCACTAGGGACCCACTTTAAAAAACTAAATAATAAACCATCAAGCGTCAAACCGAATATATTACAAGGAAATTAATAACTTCTGACTGCAACGTTAGCCTACACGCGAGCGGATCAAGTTGATGGTTTTGCTTCGTTAGATCATAATGATTTTTGACAGTGAAACGTTGAGCTAAGCCGGAGGGGTGTCCAAACCGTGGCCCGTGGGCCACATTTGGCTCGAGGGTAGGTTCTGAGTGGCCCGAGCGGTATTTTTCGAAATGTCTTAATTTATTATCAACTGAATCGCCTATGTATTTTATGGCGAACTTACATTCCGAGAAATTGGCATTTATTGTTTGCTTTCTTTGTCTATTGCTCTATAGTATAGAGTCTATACTATAGACCAGGGGTGGCCAGACCTGTTTCATGCTCGAGCCGCATACTGTATAACATATTCCAGTTTTAAAAGAGCCACAACACAAACACAATAAAAAACACGAATTTATTCACTCACAAAGAAGTGTAGCTATTGATTAACATTAGTGCTGCGTGGTGATACTATGAGTCTCCAACTGGGCTTCACCAACTCTTTTTGCAATTATTATTATAACCGTAACCAAGACTTAAAACTAGGTCAGCCCTGACGTACAGCTTCAATCTGACAGTTTACTTAACTACAGTGTACAAGTTAGCACACTTCTGTACAATAATGTACTTTTTGGAGTATAATTTCATTATTGCTAACAATCATAACAATGAGTCCATTGTTACTACGTGTGATAGAACGGATTGTTTCACAATCTGATCAAACAACTCGTCTAGACCGGGAAAATTGCATGTCTAATTCAACAATGCTAATTCATTAAAGAGCCGCAGTTTGGCCACCCCTGCTATAGAGCAATTGATAATAGAGATAATAGATAATAGAGCAATAGATAGATAATATACTATAGTTTCTAGTGCAGGGGTGCACAACTGTTCAAGTTAATTTTATTGCATCAAATTTTATTTCTAAGATTAGAATTTTGGTGTGAGGGTTTTAATTAGAAACTAGCAGTAAACACTCAAGTGGCCCGCGCAATCATTCGTAAGTCGCATGTGGCCCTTTGGCCAAAAGGGTCGGACACCCCTGCTAAGGCTTCCAATGTGCCTGGCAAAAATTTAAAGCGATGCCAAGTCCAAAAACAAGTTAATCTCACATGAAAGAACACTAACAAAATTGACATTAATTGTGAAGGAGATAAAGGCTTTTGTGATGTCGTAGGTAAACAAAGACAACATTCGCAAATTAAAAAATTTACCTGTAGGTTACTTGCTGTGTAGGCCTATGTATCTGTTACAGTACCTTCCAATAGCTAGATAGGTGACAGCCTATAGCCAAACCACGGCAACCAATAAGGTACCGGTTTGACGGGTAGCCTATGCGGTCCAAAGGATACCGTAATTTCACAGACACAAATGTTTGGGCTACCGGATTTTTATGTTTAAAACAGTCGTAATTCATTAAATTGCAATGCTTCATGTAGTGACATTCCTTTGTCTTCCTTTTCTGTCTCGCGCATAATGACGCCGCCGTAATTGATTCTTGTGTTGGTTTTCATCTGTATAACGTTAATCAGTAGTAAGCGTAATGTCGGCTGCTTAATGTCAGGAGTTTATCTGTCTAAGAGTTGTATAGTTTACAGTCATTTCTTACGTAACTAATTATATTTTAGGACTAGTAATTCTGTTTTAATAAAGCCTTAGTTACTGTTGATTTTATATCTGAGTTCCAAGGTCATGACACTTCACGTTGCTAATTTATTCACATGACACCTTATTGAACATAGGCTAAACTCATGTGACCTACATTTCCGACTTCTGTTGACTACCGCAGAAGGACAGTAACAGCAGCAGCATGTTGTCAAGAAACTTGACTAGTGCATGACATAACAAGAAACTTGATCTACGTCACTATAAAGGCCAAAAACTGAGAAGTTTTGAAATATTCTTTTGCTGTTAACTTCCAATCGTTTAAATATGCCGTTTTATCAGCCTAATTGGGATATTTTAAGCTACAGTAGTTTTTTTTATAAGCTGCGTTTTCACAAAGTTCATTTTAGTCCAAGGCACACAAAGTCATAGGCGAAGTTTTTGCAACTGCCATCTACTTGTTTTTTAAGTTCTTTTTACGATATGAAATCCGGTTAAGGTTTTCAAGTGGTTTGCTTAGTATTAGCTAAGTACACTGACCAAGTAGATATAAGCCTATTTTTAGTTGTAGTTCAAAACATTTGTATTTGTAATACCGTAAGTGTTTACGCAGTATAAGAAAGTTCATCAATTTCTTTAAAATTACGTTAGATACGTCTATCTCTATCACTACGAGGCGGCAAAAGTTTTATATGAGTCCTTATACGTTGTGTAATTGCAACCTTAGCCAACGTGTAATTCAAGCTTAAATAGTGACCGCTTTCGTGAATATTGGTAAGCAATTTTGCATTGTGAAGCAAAAATTGCGAGCATGATGCATTTTATAAACGCGTAGGCGATTTACCGACGCCGAGACGAAAGTGAATTTTAACCCTTATGGCTAATGATGCCCAACCAGGTATGACAGAACAGATAAAGGAATACGTATAACTGAAACGTTCGTAAGAAATACTCCCCTACACAGCTGGCAATAATATTTCGAGATACTTGCGTCCCAGAAATTTCTATTATATGTTAACTTATAGTAGCGTTGTGGCAAGCAGTAAGACCACAGACGAATCATTACGCCAGATAGAAGAACGCCTTATAATTACTGGCCTGGGAGTAAATATTTAAAATGAGATTATGCCATGGTTAAGCACATAAACGATAAATGTTTAAATCCACAGTCTGTGTATCTAATTTCAATCTGGGTATGGATATTTCGCACGTTGCGCGACCACTCTGCACAATCCATGATTAAACTTAAGCAAATCTTTTTATTGACTAAATTAAAAAAATGGTTTCGCTTAAAAGAACTATCACTTTCTATTGAAAGCAGCGCGGTACGAACGCCCGAGTGAGGCAGTTACTTGTAATACAGCTTGCAATACATGTATACTGAATAAACAGGTACTCTAAAATGGTTTGTTACGGAAGGAAGTTTACGCCACCATGGAATGCTTTATACAAATTTTACAACTTAACAAAGATGCTGCACAGTACCGGATATAAGTTTTAAGGTTGTGCATCTAAACATTATGTGAAATTGTTCTACAATCTTTATAAAAGACACAGTATTAGCATAGTCATGCGGAAATTCTTATAAGTCGAAATCAACGTCGCCTTCCTCGTTAAGAATGGTAGTGCGAACCAAAGCTTCTGTTACAGTGTAGGGGTCGCAATTAGATGATGGTCTTCTGTCTTCCAAGTAACCAAACCTCTGTTCACCGACCTGTTTAGAAATAAGTTGTTATATAATATTTTTCATCGCTATAGCTGTAGCAAAGGCGATTTAACTTCTTTATTTAGACTGTAGATAATGATTATGACTGCCAGTGCTACAAAGCTTTGCATCTATAATAAATATAGAAATAGGTAAGTTGGTACAGTAGTAATCAGTATCATACACGAGCAAGCACTAATTATGAAACTACACAAGCACTATACAGTATACATCAGCGTCCGACCATATTGGTCCTCCAGCAAAGGATCTAGTTTGTTCTACAAGCAATGTTCCCAGCAAATAACGCTTAGCCTTAGGTTTCAACAACTTAACAATGGCTTTATTGTCTCTGACAATAAACCACTAAATAATTAAAATTATGTTGACAGACTGTCTGCACCAAGTGATACCACTTACATGTCTGGGGATCCTAATAGAAGCCTTGCGGTTTGCAACCCCAGAAGAAAAGTCATAGATTGAAGCTGTCTCGTGGAGTCCGGTCAAACGCCGAAGGTTGTCTTTACCACCTTGTGGATCGTACGCTTTAATGTGGTAGAAATGACGCTTACCAAGTTTTTCTACTGCTTTGTTAATAGCCCTAAAAAGAAATTTTACCAAAATTAAAACAAGGCATTATTGGCATTCTGAAGTTACTGTGAGGCAAATGGGGTAAAATAACCAATCTTTATGCATATTGGCTGTACAAACAATAAACTGCTCACTCAATTCCACCAGGCTGACGCATAGCTTCAGTGCTGTAGTTGGTGTGGCATCCAGCACCATTCCAATCACCTTTCATCGGTTTGGGGTCAAAGCTGGCAACTATGCCAAAGTCCTCACATACTCTGTGAAGCAGAAACCTTGAAATCCAGAGATGATCTCCCATTTCAATACCTTCACAGGGACCAACTTGGTATTCCCACTATTGCAGAGAAAGAAAATACATATTGACATCATTCAAAAATCAGTGATACAAAGGGAATTTTCATTTGGCAATGGTAGTTAAGAGTTATATACTTCAACACTGTAAAACAGCTTTAATACAACCAAACTACGACAAAGAAAATTACTTTATTTTTTTTTTAATTTGAACTACAGCTATAATAACGAGCATTAATTGTTACAAAACATGATCAACTATCTTTTTTGCAAAACCATTTAATGTATCCAATACATTTACCTGCGCAGGCATGACTTCAGCATTTGTTCCTGCTATGTTCACTCCAGCAAACATACAAGCTTTGTAATGTGCTTCCACAACATCTCTCCCATAGACATTGCCAGTGCCAACAGCACAGTAATATGGTCCTAAAACAAAGCTGTGTTACTAAAAAAAAAACTCCACAACATCTAGGTGGAACTAACTGTAACCCATTACGAAGTAAATTACCTTGTGGTCCTGGATATCCCTGTTTCGGCCATCCAAATGGGTGTCCATCTACATCAAGTAATGTGTATTCTTGTTCCATTCCAAACCATGGTCTGTCTTCTTTTACCAGCTCCATAGCTTTTTTACAGGTTCTTCGGTTATTGGTTGCTGAAATGTTGGACAAACATTACAGACAAGTATACTACTACATGTCAGAAAATGAGCTTGCGCAAGTGAACTAAAAATATTTATGCACGAATATAATATCTATGATTTATATACATGAAACATATACCACTAAGTAGAAATCGCCTATAGTGACACTAACACCTAAAAGACCTCTGAAGTGTCACAATAAGCGAATGTTGCTATAAGAGAAGGTAAGGAAAATGGCCGCAGATAACCATACATTATGATTATTAAATCGATTGCCAAAGCGCAATATAAAAACTATAAATATTGTCAGAATGTAGGCTACTGCATGTGATATACCAGTACCTCAAAACCAGTGATAACTTAACATACAATGATGTGAATTAATTTTTTCGAGAAAGAGAAGGCAATTATTTTTCCAAAAAATCCAGGATTATTGTGTGTTTTTGACTTATAAATGCTTTTATATGCAAATGTTTAAGCTCAGGGGACCGATAAATGGTGTCATTATACTCGAACTATTAATATAGATATGATAATATACAATTTCTACTGTACAAGCAAATACACACACGTGGAATACTAACCGACAGGTTCTTGTTTGTAATTTAGGACTTCACACATCACCAGTTTGTTGGGTTTTCCTCTAAATGGATCATTAAAGATTGCAACAGGCTTAATGTAACAGTCGCTGTTGGATCCTTCAGCTTGGTTGGTGCTTGATCCATCAAAGTTCCATAAAGGCAAATCTAAAATGAGATTGGTTTACAACTGTAAATCTATTCCAAGTTGTTTACTCAGACGTTGACCATACCAATTTACAAAGTGTTCAAAAATACAGTGTAGAAGTGCAAAATATGCTACAGTACATTATAGAATAGCTTACTCTATAACATTCTCTTTTAACTGATTGGTGCGATATTTGACAAGTAGTAGAGAGCGTAAACTTACTAAGATTAAAGTAAGATAAACTGTTAATTCCTAACTTACGGATATTATATAAATTTGGTGTTGCCCTGAGATAGGAGCAAACACTTGAAAATTTGTACAAGCAAATATTTAACATAATTATCACCTGACCATACCACAGAATACCACATTAGGCTAGCCTAGGTCCATTAGTAAACTTAATAAATTATTCATGGTTACCTTCATGAGACTTTGGTTCAAAGTCCAAAGTTTTTGTTTTACATCTTAAATTTTCCCCACTACCATCAATCCAAATGTACATAGCTTGAACTTTTCCATGGCTGTCAAGGTTCATGTAGTCAACCTTTGCTGTTTTGTTAAGCAGAGCAGTGGACGGCATTCTCGTTGTTTAGGGTTTTTATATAGGACGACAAGTAACAAACAAGAAAAAATCACAGATATGAGTTTAAAAACTATAGACAGTAAAACAAATATACATGAAATACTTATGGCAAGCCGCCTAAATAATCAAACAGGATAAATATAATAGAGCGGGGTATATTCTGATTATTAACGAATAAGTTGTGAAAGTTTCCTATGCATAGCAGCCTATACAGTATTTAAAATATAAATACAGAACTCTGTTTACTGACAAGATAATATCATCCGGGAAAGAAACCGAAACTGCTTGCCATTGTAACCCAAACCCAGTTTCAATACACGTAAAACAATAGAATGAAAGTTATCTTGACCTAAACCCAAATACATACAACTTGTATGATACAAGTTACAACAACCCAGCTGTGTCGAAACAGAAGCGTCTGTTACCCACTTACCCATTGTGTTATAACCAAGCTATACTTCTACTTTGCCAATTCTCCGTTCTAACTACCGCGCTAACCAAACGCCACGAGTTCGATAGATGACGCAATTTATAAGCGACGCGTGGTCGGAAAAAAAGAAATCCGGGTAACGTCACAAAGAAGCAAAAAAGAGAAAAAAGGTTGCAAGTGAGTCATTGTTCAGGTACTGAGGCAGTAAATGATAAAAATATAGCCTACGTTTAAAAGAATTACGAATCGGTGCCGGAGTTTCCCAAAATCCAAACGAATTAGTTATCAGTTATCACTTTGTTTTTGAGAACACCTACATATATATTGCTGTACTTGTGAGAGTCTGCTGCCTATTAACTTGGAGTGTTGGAGATAGTTAGAGATCCATTAATCGGAAAAGAAAGAGATCTTGAAATATTGCGTCATTATCGTAGCTCCTTCATTAATATTTGTCTTCTAACACTTCGGCGCCGCAAAGATATGTCGTGATGCCTATAAATGACGAAACAATCTATCACCAAGTACCAAACTATAAAAATATGGGTTGAAAATTTAGAATACAGTCGTTTTCAATCAATGATTTTCAAACCCACCTTATTACCCTATCTCAAACATTTCTCAGATATGAACATATCTTTCCAGTTATTGTTTGCTGTAGATTTATTAACCAATCGATCCAAATCTCTAATCAGGGAGTTAGTAAAATCCGCCACAAATACGTTTATGGCCACTTAACTCCCTGAAGAAAACTGTTACCTATTCAATTTCATTTTTGACGCATGAATTTTGGAACTGACGCGATTGACGTCTAAGCGATCCTGTCACTAAAATAACTGTGTATAGCTAAAAAAATGCTGCAAGGTATAACCTCTATTTGACGAGGGAATAATTGCATTAATTGTTTCGCAACTTTGGAGTAAACTATTAATATTCCGTTGATCAAACTATGATCACTATAGATTTTACAGGCTACTACTAGCCCTACCGTTTACTTATCAAAATGGATTACAAAAGTTTCAGTTGCAACACAATACAAACTTCTTGGTATCAAAAAAACCGAGTCTTTGGTTAGCATTGAAATCATTCAGCCATGTACTATACAGGCTTCACAGCAGGAAATCTCATCTGATATGGTTTACCGTACAGTCTACGACTCTACGGCGATGTAAAGGTTACTAGACTAGGATTGGCAGACCGTATAAACTAGTACTTTTTTCATGTAGGCTTTGCGCACAAGTTTCAAATAGAAGTAATTTTCCAAGTATTTTCTCCTCACAACTTTGACGTCTAATTTGAAACGTCACACCCTTTAACAACTGTACTCAAGTTCTAAGACTATAAAATGTTTTTCCCAAAATACTTGCAAATACATTTGTCACATCTAACTCAGAACAATATTTATACCGTGAAGATGCTGACTCGTAATTGCATTTAGTTGAAATGTAATTCGTACAGAGACTTTGTTAAAAGTTGCCTAATGCCAAGCGCAGCAAATTTGTGAGAAGTCTTTCACAACAAACCCGCGGTCAAGAGTCCAACTGTTTAACAAGTAGGTCAACCCAACAAAGTGGGCAGTACAGCACGAAGCACATGTCGTTCATATTACTGCGTGCTCAGAGAACGGAGGTAATTGGCCTTTTTTGAGCAAGCAAATATCTTGAGGGCAGCGGATCACGAGGCAGAATCGCAACTACCATGCGGCTAACACGTGCTACCTGAAAATAATCGATTTGACGATGGTGTGACCATTGATCTCAGGCAATCATCATTCGTCAGAACCTTGTGGCATTTTAAAATGGCGAAAATAAGTACGTGCATATAAAAAGAAATAAAGAAGGATTTCTTAATTGCAATTTATCGTTCTCCACAAAAGGCTACAGTCATCAATTCGTTGAAACACGTGGTTATGATTTCTTTCCTTTTTCAAAGAAAACAAAAACTGCTTACGGTAACATTATACGAATAATACGTAGAACTACTGTACTTTTGTGTTTGAACAAAAGAATTCTGTTTATTAAGATACAAGTGAAGCGAAAATGAGCCGAAAAAATTTTATGAAGCTTCAGTCACAGCCTTCCTTTATAGTTAAAATTTGTTTACCTGAAGTATAGAACACCAAAACAACACGGCAGAATAAAAGAAGTGCCTTGTAAGAGGTCCTTTTTAGATACGAATGTTTTTATCCTGTTCCAGAGCAGCGTCGTCAGCTACCAAATCGCAAAGCACTGGCTCTGTCCTGGTGTGTTTGGCGTTAAATTTTTGCTTGCATTGGCCAAGTTGGCATAGCCTTTAAAATTATGAAACGTTTATATGACACAATAACCACATGGGAACATGAAAACTTTACTACATCTACGTTGGGCCTTTAAGAAAAATATTTCATATCAGAAAACATTCAGCATAAGCGTGTAAAGCATGTGTGTATGAAATGGCGAAAACATATGATCTAAAATGTTTCTGTCAAAATCTGAAGTCTTCGTCATTTTCTGCAACGAAAACGTTATAGCTCCATAAGTACATAAATGACGTAATCCTGTATGAGTAACAGGATATTATGCTATGTGTGCGGGTTGTAAAAGCTTAGTAATCTTTTGAGTCCTTTTCTGGGAACAAGCGCGGTGGGTTTGTTAGATACAAAAACCTGAACAAGTGTTTTGCACGCTAGTGAATGAGCGAGAAATACTCACGTTTGCAAAAGTATTGATCCAAGTAAATAAAAGAGCTTGCTTTTGATTGAAAATGAAAGGTATGACGGCATGCAGAGAGTGACGTCACCTCAATTAGCAAAACTACCTCAGTTGAAAATTGTAACGAATTTGTCCATTCTGATTTTACGTGCTATTCCTCCTTATTATTGCCACTAGTACACAACACTTTAAATACCAAACATTGTCCACCATGATACACTCAAATTACAAATCAGACTGACACGGCAGTAAAATGTTTTTTAATTTAAAAAAACTATTAAAGTACAAACGTATTGTCTAACTATATTGTCGGCCACTTCCACTGCTTAAAACCTTGTGCTGACGTAAGTCGTTTGACGTAATCGTTACCGCCCACATTATCATAACAAAGGAGTGTCAAGTTTCGCCATTGAGCAAATATAACTCAAATACACGAGCCAGTACAATAGTCAGGCAAAGTTTTTCCTAATTTGACAAAAAGCGTTGTGTATTTTAGTTAAGACTATTTGTGATTATTGAAAACGGAAATTTCCGCGCACTGCTTTATTGTCTGAAAATATTTACAAGAAAAAACATACCTTATTGCACAACATCGTGCTTTTTAAACTTGTGGTTACTAACCTGGGAATTGCGATTCCGGGTAGTGAAGAGTTTTGTTGGGGGAGAGCCGAGATTCCCACTTACGATAAATCTTAGGCTAACAAACGAATTTATAAGAACAATAAAAATGGTTTGAACCAGCAGTAGCACGACTTCGGGCTTTATTCCCTTTCAAGGAGGGCAGTAGGTGGTAGTCCATACCGATTTATCCAATTACAGTGTAAAACACTGCTGTTAACTAAAAGTTTGTTACAGGCAGTTAAAATTACGTTGGTTCTAATTTGCCAATATCAGTAAAAAATGTAAACAATTCCCACCATGCCTAAGGTATAGGCCTAGCTCCCTTCACTAAACTAATGTAATGCCGCAATCTAATTTCTTTGAAAATTATAGGATAGAGATTACTGAAAACAACATTATTTGACGTGTATACAGTGGTGGCTTTAGGTTTGGGGGGAGGTAAAGTTGTGGCCCAGTTTGTAGGCCCCAACATTACGGGAGATGTAGCAATGTACCTTAAGGGGTTCGGGGGGAATGCTTCATTTCTTTGTTGCTATCAAGTGGCTAATACCTTAGAGGTTTGCCAGGGGAGAACACAATTTTTTTTCGACTTGGCATGATGTTTTAAATCAGGTGACCGTTTAAGCATTGAGCTACATGAAAGCAATCTCAAAGCAGGAGGAGATGAGATTTACACGGAAGTTAGATTTATACAACATTCCCCCTATTTTAAATACAGTTCATATATACAGCTAATCAGCGTTAACCAATGAATGATTCCTGTCCTGAAAAATTGTGAATAGTTAACAATAATACTCGTATCAAATGTTTGTTCTTTTAGAGCGCGTATACACAAACAGTGGGCCCTCTTGGAGGGGGCTGAGGTGAGCGAGGTGGTCGCCACGCCCTAAAGCCACAACTGCATGTATAACTATTTGATATTTCATGCAACGAGATTGCAAAAAAAGAGTGTAGTGAGATGTGTATGTTCCATAAACGAAGGCCGCCGATTTTGTATTTAACGAAATATAATTTTTATATTTAATGCATAACATTTCTAACTTATAGAAATAAAATGTGTAAGCAAACAACTAGTCAACAACAACAATAAAATTTGTTGTAGGCTGGTCATTCTTTCATACAGATATAGCAAAAATAAGCATACACGATGACGTATGTTTGCAGACGAGTAGTAAACTCTTATTTTAAAATCCCCGTGGTAATTCTAATACAGGTGCGCTTCACTGTTTTGTACTTGTCTGTGAAAAGGGAAAATGTTCGGTTTTATTATCTGCCCTAATTGCAAATAATCTGCCCTAATTGCAGATAATAAAAGTTTGTCTTCAAACATAATCGGTGGTTGTGATTTACAGTTAAAGGTAGACTGCCACTATTTCCCCGGAAAAATCGTGCTTTTAAAGCTCTTTTTTATAGTTTCCCGTTAACATAACTTATATGTTATAATACAATAAGCTAAGCCTCACCTAAATCTACCATCTAAAATCTAAATCCTTCTATAATTAAACCTTAAATAATTAAAATGAAGTTTTTGCATACTAATTCTCCTAATCTAACCGCCTATCTTTAACTATGGCCTGTGTGACCTATACATTCGGTGAAATTCTCTTAAACGTAATGTGGAATTTTTTCCATCTGATCTTTTGACACAACAGGCAATTGTTTCTTTCACCCTGTAACATTTTAAAAACAAAGTTTGTCAAATCCTTCAACATGGTCATGATGCGGGGCATAGCAGCATAGAGTATGTTATAGCAATATGTTGGATAAATCAACCCAAATAATTAAATATTTATGTAAAGGAATAAATACCTTAAACCAGTGCCTTTCGATCTTTCTGATGACGGTTCACGCTATTTTGTGTCACGAAGATCTCATCCGCACATAATACAATCAAAGCTGTAAAACGTTTGACAGACTGGCGATTTCATCATTCGTTCTCTTTTTCTTGATACAACTTATTGAAATTAAACATTTCATAAAAAATCTTTACCAGAATCCGTATACATGTGTCAGCATTTGTAATCTCAATTCGACCCGTACGGAAACGAATTAACATAATCTTGAAACAATACGTGAGTGTTTTATTTCAAACTTTCAAACTCTTTTGTTTGTGAACTGGTTCACCTCCGTTGGTTGTATAATAACATCATGCAAAATGTTGTTAGTAAAGACATCCTGCTGTAGTGTAGTCAGGAATTTAAAAAAGACGTTGAAGTCCTTATTGTCGAAAACAGATTAGGAAAAGTGTCATCACCGGACGAGGGTCACGCAAACCTTTCATTATGCATAAAAACATAAGATCGTTTCGAAGTCGTTCATCCACGGGGTATGCCCTTTTCCCAAAGATTTGCGCTTCGGTTGCAAATTCTCCCGCAGATTCATCAAGCTGGCGTCTATATAAGCAAACGTCCGGCGCATCTTTCATAAGGAATACGGAAAATTAATCATCAATTCGATTCTATAAACCACGTCGTCAAAGGGCATATCAGCTATTGAAAATTCGTCTAGTTGTAGCAGTAACTGTACCTTTTATGAAGCTATCGTAAAAGCGGTACATTTGCTTCTTCTGGTATAGCTTTGTGAGGCGGTAGTAAGATTTGAAGAGGTACAGAAAGCGTTCCAAATCATCGACTTTGTGAAAGAACGGACGTGGAAGAAATAACGCTGGGTTCATCGTGCTCATAGTGTACCTTGGTCTTGCGGTTGCAGTATCGAACCGCGCTCGCAAATGAAACGGGAATAACCTTTCCCTAATTTCAGCTAGGTTCTGTGCCGCAATGACGGTGAACCGCGACACCAACTACACTTTTAGGAAAGATCCATCATACGTTTATTCTTCGCCACCGCAGTACGCGAGCACAACCAAATTACAAACCCAGCATGCAACCCCCTCGCGCAAACGACACCTTCATAAAATACACACGGAAAAGCAATAAAAGATTAAACACGAAAGTGTAAAATACTTAAGGCAGTGATTACAAAGTAATTAAGGATAAAACACGCACATGTCAAATACCTAAGGTAGTGACGTGAAAAGAATGAAAATGGTGTTGGCAGTGAATAAAAGAGACTGAAGATTATTACACAGTATAGGAACTTGCATGAAGAAAAGATCGGTATAGCTGAGGTTCGAGCGATGAGGATTCATAGCCGAGTTTTAGTTGTGGTAAGGTTTTCCTCAGTACGACGATAAAGTTTGCGATATCAATCATATCATACGATACTACATGCACCAGTAACATCGATATCTAAGATTTCATTAGCGACGTGTGCACAAAAACGAAACATAAAGAGTTGGATGTTTGCAATAAAGTTAATTTAAATATATAAATTTAAAAATATGCAAGAATCATGTTAAAGTAAATCGTTTTCAAGATGATACAAAATTAATAATCGAATCGCGCAAAACCATTCAAAAAATATTTTAACCAATTTTATTTCACTCAATCATAATTTCCACTTTCATGTCGATACAACAAAAGCTCACGTCATTGTATCCGTAACAGCACTCGATTACTTTTCAACTATATACAGTATAAAGCAACGAGATAAGCCATCGCCTTGTTATGATGTGATATTAACATGGTCCGTTAATTTGCTGTTGTTTTTTCTTTCCCACTTCAACATTCTGTCACGCTCTTTTCAATGGTGGTCTTATTCATGCAATGCTAGATATTGACAAAACTGTGTTTGCTTTGTGATAACTGCGCAACGTACATTACGGATCAGTTCGCCTCGACCATGACCAGACGTGAGGGTAAGCGTGAAAACACCAAACTTGCACAAGCGATCAGCGTTGCTTGAGAATAACTGAAAATCAGGGAGACGAGTTTTATCCGCACCGTGTTCGTCATCTGCATTAAATTACTTTCTGTACGTATTAGTGCATACTGTCTCACAGGTTGAAATGCACACCTACGTGTTTGAGTTTTGACCATAATTGCAGATTTTAAACGTTGGCCAAATATTGCAGTGTTTGACAAACAGTAGTCTATACCAAAATTGCAACCGCTTCCGTTTTTTGCGCTATAGGTCACACACGCAAATAAAACGTATTTCTTATTAATTTGTTTATGCTTGCGATTTCAAATTTCCTCTGACGATGTGTATACGAAGTCAAATAAAGCAGTATTTTTTTCTTCTTTCGATACGATTTAAATTCTAAATCAACTAAAAAACGCGAAAGCAATAATTATGGATAGCCACCATACCATGCTTACAGAAATTGTCATTGCTTAAACTCAAATGCTTTCAAATGGTTTCATTTTGACAAACTGGTTTCTTTTTTGTACTGTACTGTATGGCATGAAACATTTATAACTATTGGTGATGTCATTTGAGTTGGCCAGAAAAAATTGTACCTATTTGCCCTTAACTGTTAAGTTAATGTCTTCAATCATTGATTGAAACCAGCAGTTTATTCTCTCTACATAACAGCAGCAAGCTTTGTAACACAACTAACGAAGACAATTGTATGGCGCTGTAGGTCTTTGTTGATTCACTTTGCTGGCTTTAAAACGCTGGGCTATTTTACATAAAAATTCTAAATGCATTCAGCCATGTAGTCACTGACTGTTAAGTTAGACATTGTATATACAGGTCTTAATGGCTTTCAGAACTTTCTGTAATTGCCATGACATCATTTATATTTAATGCTACTTCTATGTTCTGCATTTTCCTTTTGAAGAATCGCAGCTCGCAAGGTTTTTTGCATGTGCTTTAATTTCTATGATAGCCAATTTCAGTAAATTTTAAAAGCGGATTCTGTCTATGGCTTGTAATGGAACCTCAACTTTTTTTAAGATCTAGATATCTTCTCTTTCCATCGCCGTCGTGAAATTGACCGTTACCTCTGTGTCTCTTTTGTAATTAGTTGGGAGTTTAAAACTCCATTTGCTTTTCCTTTTGACCTGTTCTACGTATGATAGAGTTATAGTATTAGATGAGAGTGTAGTCCTGAAAAGAACTGTCGAAAAAACCTTTTGTTTGCTGCTAAGCCTGAAATATCTTTCAGCTATATGACAGATAACAAAGCAGTTCGATTGTGGGACTTTGACTTAGCCTTAAAAGATCCATCGCGAATCCACGCCCGCACTGCTCAATTGCAAAAATGGAATGACTTAAAGGTGATTTTTTTAAATAATATTTCATTGGAATCATGATAAATACAATGCACAACTTTGTTACTTTTTGTTACAACACAAAAACAACAAAGTGACAGTTTCCCTGTCGGGGTAGGCCTACAGGCAATGTTCCCTCTAAGCTGCGCGCGTGCGCAAATGCGCACTGCTGACACGGGCTCCGCGCACAGAAAATCTGTGCTGCGCACAAGAAAAAAATCCAACCTGAATTGAAAATAAAATAAACGCATAATAATGGCCACAGTGCGCACGTAAAACGTTTGATGTTGCTCACAGTGGTCCAAGGGACCGCTCAGGGAGTTAGTGTGTTTGCTCAGACTCGTGAAAAATTAGAGGAAACATTGCCTACAGGTGCTACACCTTGCCCAAAGGTGACATGGGAGTAACGACGGCTAAGAGATAACTTCGTTTAGTCTCAAAGTAAACCCCTGTCGCCGGATGCAGACTAAGGTAATTTGTCCACAAACCTAAATTTGTTAGGCAGGGGAGCCATCTCGCGGCTAAAATTTTACAGATGTAATCAAAAACAAACGGCCCAAGTCAAGGCAAGAAATTGAAAAAGTGACTCGAGTCATTTCGATTCTGCTAATCTATTACCCATCAAAGGCATACACACATATGTGCAAAAAAATATTCAATAATGTATATAATCTTAAAAATCGGACCGACAAAATCTGGCTTAAAACAACTTGAAATATCATGGAGCGTTATTGGGCGTCTTTTCTTGCCCCGCACCAGCAACAGTCCATATTTACCGGTGTGAAATTTGCTATCCTGGTTACTTATTGAGGTACTTACTTATTCAAAGCATGAACTTGGTTACTTGTCATGTGTTTTTTTACGTTATACCCATTTGCAGATGAAGTTGGTTATACATACTACGTAGGCTATAGTTACTTATTCATCAAATTATTGTTAAATAAAGATATTTAATTTACCGATTTTGAATAAGCAACCATTGCAGGGAACTGGTATAGCCATCAGCTTATCGTCGGTTCTAAAATTACACTTCCTATCCTTCTGTATGTTTCTGATGAAAGTAAAGTGGATTGGTAAAGTGGATAGTGCCTTAAACGGAAACTGTTTCTTTCTGCCATAAAAGTGACGTGAGACAAAGGTTTTATTACTCAAAACGTTAATGCTGTTTTGTAAATTTATTGTAATGCAATTTTTTCTCTTTATCCCAGATGACGTAATAGGCCTATTTCATGATTTTATGACCTTGCTTCGGACAATTACATAAAAAGTTTCATGATTTTTGAAGAAGTGTTAGAACTAACAAAGAGAAATAATGCACCTGTTTACCCGAACTTGATTTTTGTATGAGCGTGTACTGACAACTTTTGAAGCTGTTTATGACTTATAAAGACTGCTTAGTGAAATAATAATCTATCTTGGAGATAATAATTAATCCGCAACTTATGAAAGATATAATAGACTTATTTACTTGATCCCCATTGGTTAAACTGCAAAGTGTATTGTACTTTCACCTAATTTACACCACTTTCTGTGTGCAATAGCCTATATATTAGTTGTATTTAGTCATTGGTTTCTTTATTATCTGCCAACCTGTATATAGGCCTATACCGTTTTCCACCTCAAATAGTAGAGTTGTTGAGGTCAAGATAAGGACTAGTCGAGTGTTATAATGGGTAACCTATAACCTCTAGTTACTAGAGTTAACACTAGAGTCAAGTAGTCTAGTAACTATTTAATTGAACTTGACTGTTGTATGCTGAATGTAAAATTTTTAGATGTCTGTTAAATATTAACTGAGGCGTTGTTTAAGCATGAGTATGCTTTCTTGTTAACCTGGAAATACAAACTTTATCTGTAACAATAATACATATTTCTATTAATAATTGTCGGTTTTAAGTTTGCCGATGCCTGAAGATTTCTAAACTGAGCTTCTTCCCTTCTGAGAACATAGACAGATGGAAGTCACAGTTGATTAAAGAAATAGTCATCTCAATACAAAATTAAAGAAAACTTTTTGGAAACAGACATTTCACTAGTAGCCTACTCGACTTAAAAAGTGCGATGCTTTGCAAGTTGCTGAAAAATCATTTAAAAAGCAGGGGTGCGTTTAGGGATGCACATTCTAGAATAACGAATCCTAAAGAATCGAGTCTCAAAAGATTCGAATATAATTTTCGTACTTTTCCCGAATCTTAAGAACCGGTTTTATTTTATTATTGAAGATATTCATTGGCACATGCAGGAGATGTTGTTGTCATTTCACATTCCAATACTATGTGGTGGGTGCGTTAATCGTCATGAACTAAACCGTGTATTACGTCAATTTGACAATTGTAAACTTGCTTGAACCAAAATCATTTTGTGAGTATATCGCAAATTCAAAACAAAGCACTACTGGTGCTTAATAGTTTTAACTTTTATGCTATTCTATTCTATTCTAGATTGTTCAAAAATAGTGAATTATTCTGTATTTTACATCCCTCGGCGCGTTTCAACGGGCGCTTATATTAATTTTATCTAACTTAATACATAAGAATAAAACGGAAAGAAAATCAAAAATTAGAAAAGGACCATCACTGGATGGAACAACACCAAGACTGTATTAAGTTATGTTGAACTTGCACCTGCGATGATATGAGTTATTATTTGGTTATTGAAATGATATGAGTTATTATTTGGTTATTTGTATTGTAAAAACACGTTATCATTTCAACACGTCGTTGTTTTCGGTTTAGTACTAGTAGTCAATGCCAACTGCCAGCAAGGTAATATTGCTTTACCATCTTTTTGTGCGTTTTAAGCTTTCTTGTTCTTGTCACATTTTTGTGCATTTGCTTAGCGCGTACTAAATTTGCTATGATCAACTAGGATTGTTTTGCGTATACAACGCGCCAAGGAAAAAGCTATAATATATAGGAATGAATAGCCTACCAGTTAAAAACAACTTTCTGTGTCGGTTGCATTTTACACAGTACAAAAATACGCTTGTTATAAAGGGAAAGACCCGTAAAAACTTACAATACTAACAGTCTTTTGTAAATTTCTTACAACATTATAAAGTTTTTTAGTTGTTACGTTGGTTGTATTGTTATATGTCAGGATTATAATGACTCGAGTCACGTTTTTTGATGACTCGACTTGACTCGAGTCAAAAGTCTTAAATAACTCGAGTCACATTATGACGATTGTGACGGCAAAAAGACAACTTTAGCTAACAAAAACGGATATTTTCTAAAAAATTACCGATAGTCGGCACTATTTCAAAAAACGTAGTCCGGTACTCTGTCGGTACCGGTACTTCTACACACACACATATATATATATATATATATACATATACAGTATATACAATATCTGCAGTTACATGGAAGGCAAAGTTACAAAAAGTCACGTGATTACATCAGCGTTTGTAATTGAAGCCTGCTGACGTAGAGTGATGTCACACTAGAAAGAGCTTTGCTTCAAAAAAGAAACTTTGTCACGTAATGTTAAATTTGTTTGCTCGTCACCGAGTTGACGTATGGCGAATGGTAGCTTACTATTGCTTCCTGGTTGCGTGAGCAATGGTAGCCTAAATGACAACGCAAGCCTATAGCCTACCCTACATTCAGAGTTTCAGACAGTGTTTGTTTAAGATAATTTAGATTAGTATGTTTTCGAAACACGGAAGTTACCCTAGCCAAATACCGTAATGCATATATGACCTACGAAATAAAGTATTATAATCGTAAATTTGAAGATGTTACAGTGTTTTTAATGTTAAGCCTAGTCTTACAGTCTAGGCTATAATACCAGAAAACGGGTAGTCTGGGATATACGGTAATCTAACAAATTTCTTAACCTTGACCGGTAGACTATATTAAAGCAACTTCAGGTCAGGACATACCACTCACAACTTTTTAAACAAGAAGTCGTTTCATTTCTGAAATTAGGCTTACTAGGCCTATGCAAAGGCATCCATCCTGTTGTTGTACACTTGTATACTAGGCCTATAGCCATAAATCCTATAGGCTAGGCTACAGGTACTTGTTACATGTATATACATGGTAGGGTAGGTTATTAAATGTATAATAAGGTAGGCTAACCTATATGTAGTTTGTAACTTGACATGAATTAGCCTGCAGGCGCTACAATCCTACAGGTATCATAAAACCCTGAAAGACATAGGCTACCCGTACCGGTTACTGTTTTAGTGCTGTACAGAAAACAGTGATATAGTTGATGGCATTGACATGGATTGAGGCTATAGTGGCAGAATGGGGTCGGCTCTAGTTTTGCAATTCCGTATCGAATATTTAGGAATTAATTACGTCATAATTTCTTTGGACAACACTAATTAACGGAATGAGAAAACTGAGGACTGCAACAGAAATTCATGGAAAGTGAGGAATTACGAAATAATTTTTGCTATGTTTGCAATAATACAATTCGCAAATATATACAATATTATTTAGCTTAACTTTTTAACTGTAAAAATTTTTTTTGTTGCGATGCGTTTAGAATTTCTTACGAAATTACAAAATTCAAATCTTTACGAAACGTTTTTGTCGGTCCAGTGATTTATTTATTGTAGTTTTTACAGATTGAGGAAACTGAGGAACGCTCACTTTCTGTAAATTAGTGTTGCGTTCGTCAGTTTCCTCATTCCGTAAATTAATGTTGTCCAATTTATTTTCTGTAACCTCTTATCTTAGCTTAGCTCCTTTCCATTAAGCCTTCAAAGCCTCGTGTAAAAGTACAACATACCCAGATAATGCAGAATATACCATATAGATTAGTTTCAATGTTACCCTGTCCTATCTAAATGAAACGTTAGCAACAGATTTAAGAAAACTATTGACCAAATACAAACTCTTCTGGATATCATGTTTTGTCACTCAGCAAACTGCTTGTCTTAAGGCCCTGACCCTGGAGGCGACAATACCATATTTAAATTTAAAAGATTTTTAACAATTCACACGACCAATCAGTTATGATGGGTTTTCACATTTAGCTTTTTATCGTACGCTAGCTTGTAATACTGAGCATTAATTGTGAAAATAAATAAATTTTTAACATGTCTTTATGAACTTGCTCTTCTACAATTGGTAACCCTTTTGTTTGTAATATAAATCATGACATAAAATTTAAATTTGTTATACTCTGTATGTGTATCTTAGCCTTTGACATGCAATGTTGAAAGACCATAGGCCTTCTATACTTTGGACCCCCATGAACTGTAACTGTAAGTATCATGTATTGAGAAATTAATACATCATAACTTCTTTGCTATATCATCATAACTTTTACCCATTCACACCTTCCTGTGATAGTGCCAAAGTAAAACAAACTCAAAATATCTTTCTCACAAACTTGTATACTCTCAGTCTCAAGTTACTATTTAACCTTGGTTTAATAACAAAATGATGATTTGAGTTTTGAATAAATTTTTGTTGAATTTGTAAGATGCAGGGTGTGTATACATACATATGAGATAAATCAAAATTAAATGATTTTAAAATAAATTGGTTATGTAGCTTGGTCACCAAGTTTCAAAAAGATGGTAATCAAGTAGGACCGTCAACTTATTGAGAATGTCATAAATTTTGAGAAACAATGAATGATGAATTGGAATCTTTCAGTGTAACTGACTGGAAATATAAAGCTGAGGGTAACAAACACATTGTCATTTGTGATGGCAAAGGAAAGGTACTTCGATTGGTAAAGCTGTCTGGTCCTCTACCAGAGCAAGAATCCCATTCATTACAATCACGTGATGGCTATCCTGCCAAGTCTCCTTCATTGTTTATAACAGAGCATGGAAGCACAGAAAATAAGGATGAGTTGGACTTTATGGAGCATGTTGTTCTTCCATTAATGAATAATTGTGATGCATGTCACATTCCCAAATATGTGCAATTGTCAAAGTTGTTTTATGAGGAGATGAGGATCAGAATTGATAAGGATAGACCTGAGCATAGGAAGCATAAATCTTTGGATTGTAATGCTCCAGGCCTTCTAATGCATGACCACTGCTTCATTCCATTCTCAAAACAGTATCAGTCTTTATTTGCAAATGGTTTATCATCTAGATCTGATTTGGTCACTGTAGAAATCAAGCCGAAGAGGGGATATATGGCAACAGATGCTGCTATGACTGAAGCAAAATTTTCGAAACACAAAGTTTGTCAGTATTGTCGTACTCAGATATACCGAGTGGTCCATGGACAGCGTTTTAAGAAGTGTTCATTTTACTGTCCATTAGATTTATTTTCTGGTGTGGAAGAATGTATGAATTTGGCACTAAAGGAACTGTTTCGCACACCTCAAAATAACTTCAGAATCTTTCGCAATGGCAAACTAGAATTCTCTCAGGATATCATTGATGCAAGTCGTGAAACATGCAATATTACACCAGATCATTTGCTGCAACCTTTATTATCTTCTAATTTTTTTGATGACTACAGTTGCGTGAATGATATTATAAATTTACTTATTGATTTGGTTTGTCAATCATTACTTTTACCTATTGTTGAAAAACATGACCATGAAACAGTAATTAGCGAACATTGTCTTGGCTTGTATTTAAAAGAACATTTATGTAAACAAACACCTCAAAATGCAATACAAAGAACAACTAATTGTGCTGGGAAGTTACCTGCTAACTGCATACTAGGCCTTATACATTCACTGCAATTATTAGACCATCATTCCATATCGGATATTAAACACCACTATGACACTGTGACATCAAGTGGGCAGTTAAATCTTGACTTGAATGAACATCTTGCATTTGATGCTCCATACTCAAGTGATGAATGGTGCACATTTATAAACAGTATTCTCAAAAATGGAAATTCAGCCAGTGACAGGTGGGTAAATATACTGCAGTTTATGAATACTTCATGAACTGTAATAAGTGATTAGTTGAAAATTAGCCAAGAAATATCAATATAGTCTTTGATATATTTGTCATTCAAGTAGCAAGTACTCGATTGTAACTACAAGTATGTATGTTATTTAGGGATGAAAAACACAAATCTGCTGATTTACTGCGAAAGTTTTTGGTGGCAAAGTCATTTAGCGACTGCTCCGTCATGATTTCCTTTCAGCGAATTATAGATCCTTCTGTCAAATCTCTGCAACATTTGAAGAAAACTTTGTCATCGAGGTCTCCAACTGCCCACCTAAACATACTGCAAGATAAAAAAGGGCAAAATTATATTGTTTCTGTAGCTGTTGTGGATACAGATCCAAAGTTCTCTCAGAAAATTCCAGATTATTACAACCAACATACAAAGATCATGGAATGGTGGGAGAAGATCTTGTAAAACAGTTTCTTCTCCAAATTACAGCAAAAGTATGTTGACTCATGATCATTTTTTGGGGACCACTTGCATTACCTTAAGTTAGTAGAAATTTTGTGATAAGCAAAGTTCAGCGAATGAGCTTTCACTGAATATTTAATTAACAAATACCTTTTGTGTTGTATTTTTATTGTGTTAAAGTTTATAAAATATATGATATATAGCCATGACTTTTTTCTTAACATCGTAATGAAATCTAGACTAGCTATTGTGTTACTTCCTATGATGTGTTATAGATTCATCCAAATCATATACATATACCAGTGTAATAGAGAGTTGCATTTATTTTTGCAACAACTGCAATTGTAGTGAGATATAGAAGTAGGAGCGTTAGTGTGTTTATAAAGCTTTCAAAGCTGTACGCTGCTTCTTGAAACTGTTCTGGATTTGTAGTAAATATATATGCCATTTCTGTTTGATAGCCTTGTATATAAAAGATTCTAACATGTACAATGTTTAACTTTTTCTTGCCATGTTATATTTCAACACATTGTTGAAAATTTTGGTTTTATTCAAGAATTTACTTTATTATCACGTCCGCATGTGATGGATTCTCATGACTTGATTTTGCTTTTGCAGCAGTACGGAAAAAAATATTATGTGTTAGGTAAAGTAATTTAATAGTTAAAATGGATCACAACAAAACATATGAATTAATCTTGGACAGCTGCCATAATGGTTCTCCCCTTACAGTGGCGGCTTGTCTTATTGATGCTGGTGACAAAAAAGATGCTCTACTTTGTAAGCGACACATCACAGGCGAAGGTATGGTTTGGTTGTTAGGTAATGCTGTAAAATTTTGTTTTTACCAAGTTATGAAATATGTGGCATTTTAGTTGTTCAGCTTCTAGTTGCTTTAGTATATACTGTATATTGAAATTATTTGTCTAAAGTCTAAACTGTTCAAGAATTTCAGCTGGCTGGAAAAAACATTTGTATAATATAACCTAATGATTAAGAGTTAGTACAGCCTGCAGTTCAAATGTCAGTTTACATTGAATTACCGGCGATTGATCTCCCCATATGTCCCATAAAATCCCATTTGGGAGAAGTGCTTTCATTGAAGCACCCTTGGATCATTTTGTTTTTGTCATTTGGATCATACTTAACACATTTGTTGTAGGAGAAGTTTACACGCCATTTCTCATTGCGGTACGCAACGGACATACCCAGTTGGTTCGATTATTACTTGAACAATTTCAGATTAACCAATCACAACACACTGGAACTCTGAATTTTGATGGCTATTTAATTGAAGGTTAACAATTTAACCGTAAACATACATAATTTTAGATTCACAAAAGTGATACCAGTGTTGTTATTGACTTGTTGGTTACTAAAACTTCTAATAGCCTGTGTAATGCCAATTTGGTGTTCATCAAAATGTAATTATTTACAGCGGCTTCGCCTCTGTGGTGTGCATCGGCAAATGGCTATCTGGAAATTGTCAAATTGCTTGTGACACATGGTGCTGATTTAAATAAAACGACAACAACAAATTCCACTCCACTACGTGCTGCTTGTTTTCATGGAAAGCTGTCGATAGTAATGTAAGTTTGCCTAAGCTACCATTCTGCACACAAGATGTGTATAATTTAAGAATCCATTTTTTGTTTGGATGCATTGCTGCATTAATTATAGTTTAAAAAAACTCTTTCCTCAGGTATCTAATGGAACATGGAGCTGATCCTAACATTTCAAATCGCTATAGTAACACATGTCTCATGGTGTCTTGCTATCGTGGCAATCTAGAAGTGGTTGAGTTTTTGCTGCATTCTGGTGTTGATTGCAATGTACAAGCAAACTGTGGTGGAACTGCTCTCCATCTCGCATGTGAAAGTGGCCATCTTCTTATTGTAAAATCCTTAGTAGAAGGCGGTAAGACTTTTTTGAGAGATCTTATTATTTATTAGAATTTAATAACCATGGCCATTGCGTGTTCTGGCGTATTGTATGAGTAAAACAAAATGTCCGTTTATGGTGAAAGTTGCATGCAATTCTATTTCTAATTTTGATGACGTCCATGTGCTATGTGACTCGTTATAAAAATAGCACTAAAAACTTTCCAAATACTGGATTGTATTGAACCAGTATCATACCTATAACGTGAAAAAAGTACTGAAGAAAGAAATAGCCTTTGTGCAGTTGCGTTTCCTGGTGCACTATTGATTATACCAATAGGATACAACAACATCAAGCAAAATGTTTTGAAGTTTAAACTTCAACCTTTAACACAAGTGCCTTGTGATTAAAACATGGCAACTTAAGTAAGGTGTCTTAATAACATTGAAATTGTGTTTTAGGATGTGACATAAATATAAAGAACAAAGCCGGGATGACAGCAGCAATGGTGGCGGCAGATGCATGTAAAAGTGAAATTGTTGAATATTTTACTAAGCAGCCAAACATAGACAAGCAAACAAAAGTAAGTTGCTAATTTACAAATCATGGAAAAATATACTTTGGGGCTCGGGCTATTATATTTATCTAATAATCCTAACTTTTCAAAAAACACAATTGTTAATCAAAACCACTACTTGGAAAAGAATAGATTTTACGTACACTGCTACATTACTACGGCATGAAGATAAGAAGTAGTTTAAAACTTACATGGTGCAATACGCCAGACAAGATTTACGTAGCTTGCTGTTTTGGAGCAGTAAAATATTAGACAAACAACTTCTGCGAAATGGAAGCCTGATTAACGCTTAATCGTTTAGTGTGACCATTACACAGCAGCTTTAGCTTCCAATGGTTAACAAGTTATCACATAAGGAATCTCACCATTTTTACTGTATTGTCAGATAAATCTTCTTGAATTACTTGGTGCATCATATGCCAATGACAAGGATCGCTACAACACCGACAAAACGTATCATTACCTTTTACTTGCCATGCTTATGAGAGCCAGAGGTTAGTAAACTGATTTCACTCCCTAACTAAGTAAGTTTCCAACTATTGTAAAGAGGATGTTGCCTGATAATTATAATTATTAATTATCTAATGCTTGTATTCGGTTAACATCACCACTTGTGTTGAGTTGTTTGTAAAGAGCGAGGTAAGTTTATGTTTTAAAATATTATTCTCGTTGTGCAGAAAAGCTAGAGAAAGAAATACAACCGGCTGTTGAGGCCTATAATAACAGGCTGG
Source organism: Clavelina lepadiformis (assembly GCF_947623445.1). NCBI lineage: Eukaryota > Metazoa > Chordata > Ascidiacea > Aplousobranchia > Clavelinidae > Clavelina > Clavelina lepadiformis. Next base: position 8,997,044 of record NC_135246.1, read on the forward strand.
AGTGCCAGACACCACAGGAACTACAGGACATTCATCACGATCAGGTAACACCGACCTATCCATTCATATTAAAATGGAAAGCACCATTGTTTGTTATAGCGGATCATACATTCATTGATGTACCAGATCAAGGAACTTGCTTAGTTAAAGGCAAAATTGAATATGTTATAATCTCTTTGTATATAATTGTCAGGATGCCATACACGTTGAAGCACTTATAGTAAGGGAGAGAATTTTGGGCTTAAAGAGCCTGGAAATTATCCATCCAATTGTCTACAGAGGGGCGGTTTATGCTGATGGACTGCAATTTAATCGTTGTATTAAGTTGTGGAAACGGGCACTCCACCTGAGACAACTAAACAAGCGTTCAGCTCACAATGATTTGCTTAGATTCGCTGAGGTATGATTATGAGTCATCCTACAACATGTGGTAATTTGCGTTTCCTTTGCTGTGGTTGGTTCCAAAGTACACTTAGGTACCTCGCATAATACGTGCGGTATGTAATCTTGGAACTGGGTGGTAATTACGACTTAGTAATAATTAATTAATGATGTTGACTCTTCATAACACTTGATTGTTAATAACGGTATCAGAAAGAGTTGTTCCAGCTTTTTTCGTTACTTTTGCCGAAAATTGGTTTCTGTCCAAACTTGTCAAGTTTTTTTTTGTTTTTGGATGACCAGGTGTTTTCGCAAATGATACTGCTCAGTGAAAAAATTGTTATGTCTGATTTGTGTGATATCACAAACAGTTGTGTTAAAGAGATCATTCGATCTAAGAACGAAGTGGAAAAACATCAGGTATATATGCACTAGACTAGAACTTGAAATACGAAGCAAACCTATTCTAAAGCATTTACGATGCTGTTTGACAAACATAGCTGCTCGTAAGAGCTGTTTGTAAGGTTCAACTTCTTTAAAATTCAGGCGGCAGTTATCGGCAGGTTGTCACCAGAGGGGGTCCAAATGGACGTGGAAAGCAATAGCGAAATCAATGACCTACATCAAGACCTTGAAGGACATACCTCCTTAACTGCAATTCAGGTTGCTTTGAAACGTTTACTTGCTTCAGAATAAATTTCACACGATAGATTATTGCACAAATTTTAAATTCATCTCAATCGCAACAATCCAATCAAGCATAGAATAATCCCAGAACATGTATCCTGTGTTTAATGTGATCTAATTGTAATACCTACCAGCCTACCTACATTAAATTGTCCATTTTCTCTTTGCGTTTGCGCCGGGATGTAAAATTATTCCATGGCAGAGGAAGTAAAGAAGTTTACTTCATTTCACATTAATGTACGCAGCACGTCCCTTTTATTTCTAAATGCAGTATGAAGCTAGTAATGTTGTTTTACCGACTACTAATGGTATTCATTATAACAGGCCAACATTGCTTCAGCGATGAAGGTGCTTGATACCAATCTCCACACACTTCTCTACCTCATCTTCATATTCTGCAGGATAGAAAAACATTCCTGTGATAAACACAAGTTTGGGTCTATCATTTACAGGTATCCCTTCGCAAGAACTGTCATAATTATTTGCTCAGTTGTCGCTGTTGTTTGTCAATCTTGTTCGTGTTTATGTAAGTTATTAAACTACCATAGAAAGTCTTGAAACTACCACCTTGACCTACTTTGGGGGCAACTAAGCAAACAAGTGTACCACCTTCATTACGGCTGAAATGTCTTGAACCAGCCCATCTTTGTTCATAGATACATAGCACTGATTTTTAATCGATTTGCCTCGACAGTGATATTGTGCAGCTTCTCGGCACACATGCTGCTATTTTTGTGATGTTTCTTAGCCGGTGACTAAAAATTTCCTTCCGGTAAAAACTGCCATAAACAATTTTATAATTTAAACTTATTTCTTACGCTCATGTTTTGATTAGGTTTCTAAAGATGGATGTTAGGAGCACGAACAACTCCACACTCCTTCATATGGCCGTAAACGAGAAAACGCCTGTCGATGACTTCCACGTTAAGTGAGTGTGCACTTCGCTTGTGTAATGGGAGAAATGCTTACATTGTTGAAACTTGAAAGTTCCTCTTTTCCTGAATATGTGTCAGGCTTGTGTTTCAAATGTGCTTGTTGTTTGTGAACCACAAGCATTCAAGCAATGGTTGAGTGCATTGTAAAGCACACTCTTTCCGACACATTTGCACGTCAAGGCTAATATACCATGCAAATTGTCTCATTTTACATTTCTTGACACTCCTTTTTAACTTTTCTCCCCATACTAAGATAATATGTTGAAACATGCTTAATGTTTTTTTATTGTTACAGAGATGTCGTCTCCTTCCCTGACTGTGATGTCACAAAATTTCTCTTGTCATGCGGCGCCAAATCAAACGTACAAACTGTGGATGGAGATACACCACTTCATATAATTGTACAGGTAACAATCTCTAAAAATGAAACGCTGTGCGCTGTAGGAGTTTGGTCATTTAAAAGAAAAGAAAAAATATGTTAGAATTCATAGTAGCTTATTTCAGTTCCCTAAGCGTTAAATTTGAAAACAGTTATGACAGTAAAACTATTTTCCAGAGTTTTTAAAATAGTATAAAACATTTGCTTTATACCAAAATTCAATGAGAACAGGCTGAATTGTCTGACGGTATTTACTGTCAGTTAAAAGATGGCAAAGCTAAAGGCAATTTAGTACAACGCATTAGACTGAATGTAGATGTAACAAACGAAAAGAGACTCGAAGTTTATGTGGACAGTTGCCTTTTGGTTTAATTTTTCGATTTTCTATGAAGAAGCGATTACGACTTCTTATAAAAAAAGAGTGTATTGCTATTAGACGTTACGTCAATGTCTAAGGTAACGTCAATATAAAGTTCAATTTACTTATTAGAAAAATCCCATTTTGAAAGTGATTCTAAAAGAATTTCTAATATTTTTTTATCTATTATTTTTTAGTATGAGAAGCCCATCAGCGACTTCATCACTCTTCATCAGATCATTACCCAGCTTTTGGACCACGGAGCACATTTCGATGCATGCAACGCGCAGCGTAAATGCCCTCTCGAACTTTCGACGACGGGCGTAGCAGAAATTATTTTAAAGACTCAAGCGCACTTGACTTTGAAATGCCTGGCAGCCAAAGTTATTCGTCAAAATAATATAAAATATGAAGGACTTGTTCCAAAATATTTAAAAGAATTAGTCGATATGCACTGATAACAGTAATTATTATGCCACTTTCGTTTACCACTTCATTATTTTTTCTTTATTCTTAGCTAGTTTAGCAATAATACTGTACAGTAATTGTTGTTAAATTCATGCAAAAAAGCTTTCCATAGTTCCCAATTGAACTTTTATTTGATTAAATTTTAATTATTGGTCGGCGACCACATCACACAGGGTATCCACAAATTCTTCAAACAATTTTAAAATATTATTATTGTAAATTGTCTTTGAACGCTTTGTGGACACCCTGTATTTTAACAAAATTGCATTTAGGGAATTGGTTTTTGATAATCCTGCAAGAAATGTATAGCTCATTTCCCGGTTGTCACGCCTTTTTTGACTGATATCCACCATTTCTTGTTTGTATCACAAGCACTTCTGCCTTTTGTCAAAATGCATTTCACAGCGGACTACTGTAATAAGTAATCGTTTACTTTCACGCTTGTATAGTACAAAGCATTTGCAAACTTTCCGTCAACCTTTTACCTTTTCAGAGATTTATTTTCAAAATGAAAGCATAATTTGGTATGGTGTATCTTGCTCTGTTGCAACTTGTGTTCTTTTTTAGAACACTGGGCATAATAATGTTCGTTGCTCATGAAAATGCAATTTTTGACAGAACGTTGCGTTGTACCCCACCTTAACTGTGTTACTTTGATGTTTTTAATTTTTTTTCTGCGTGATTTGTCGTTGTTGCGCATGCATGGTGAGAGCCGGTCTGGCTCTAAATCACTGACACGAAAAATTGTCCAAAAATTACAAAATCATAAATCAGACAGTATCACTGAGCGAAAACAACACAAGAATTCCACAAAGTGTAAGGCAAATCCATCCACAATTATCAGGGTGGCAAAGTGTTTCAAACAAATAGGCATCCTTGTGAAACTCACAATATTCTAAAAGAACATTCCTGTTTTGGCTGTTAATATTCAAAGGTGGGCACTCGGTACCGGTACTTAATTAAAAACTGTTCCTGTTGGGCGTAGGCCTATTCGGTACTTTTTAAAAAGACATTATTATTCGGTACTTTTTGTGTGACTGATCCTGCTGCAAGTGCAATTTTTAAAACTGTTATGGCTCAAGGATTTGGTCAACTCCTGAATTTTATTTAATTTTTGGTTGGCATTAACGTTTAATTCAGCTATGTCCAACCCCGCGGGCTCATATATGCTGTCCAGTAAGGAGTCTTCGTTGTATTATGTTGGTAATGACAACCAATCTTTAATTTAATATGCGGCAAACAGTTGTCGAGAACACTATGGGAAGTGAACCTAAAAAAACATTCTGAGCTAGGACAATGTAGCAATTTGGTTCATCTGCCAACCGTCAAAGAGATGTGGCCAAAGTGCGTTCCTGTAATTATAACAGCTAATGACCAGTATATATAACTACTGCGTAGACTTTGCGTTTGGGGTATTTTATAGAGTTGCAGCTGCAAACAGATTCTTACTACAATGTGCTCCAGTGTTGCAAATTTAAAGTCGCGTTAACCTTAATTAAGCGCATTAAGTCAGGGTTGTGTAAACTACGGTCCGCGGACCAACTGCAACCTTCCACCTGTCTTTCATTAGCCTACGGCGGTCATCGAACTCACGCGAAACTTCGTAGTAAAGATAAAGAAATATGAAACAAACGTTGGAAGTTTAAGAGTAACAAACTTTATTTCAATATGGCTTACATAAAACTGCCTTATTCAGGTACAAATTAATTTTTCCAGCGTTTAGTGGTAATTGTTAACTTGCCTTCACTAATTCACAAAAGTTAAGATACGTTATTGAGCATAATTTAAGAATTATGCATCACAAGAACTGCAATTTCTTATGGTCCTATCTGTCACGAGATCCTGTGTGTATACAGTTAACTGCTGAGTGCTGTTATGCGTTAGGCCTACGTCGAATATGGCAGAACCAAAGAAATTTTTCGAATGCACGTAGGCTACATAAAGCAAAATTCATAGAATCAGTGTGACTGACAACCGTTTATGTGACGTCTTTCACATCGCATTACTGCTTCCACGAAGAACGCTGAAGCATTGTCTTCCTTTATTCGCCAATTTTTCGAATGAAATCATTAAAATGATATATTGTTCTAGCACTTCGTTTTATATACGTCTGGGCCGTGTAGCCCTTACGTTTATGGTACCTTTTAGAGATCTAGGAGCAAACGAGTAGCTACAGTTGCGTAAATTTTTAAGGCTTTGAGCGATGTTTCTTTGGGGCCTACTATTTAGCATTTTTAGTTAGAAAGTTAATTTTTCCGTCAATGCCATTGTTAATGATCTTCACAATCTTTATTCGTTATTCTAACGTTGTGGCCAAAGCAGTAATCCTCACACGTAGGATGATAGCGTGGCGACGATGATGATGATGATAGCGACGATGATAGCGTAGTGGTCATTGGTTAACTTTTTAGCGCATGACCCTCGCTGAAAGATGTTTGGACACCACTGTATTAAGCTATTCAATGTGCGGCCTTCATTAAAAATGACGTCATTTTAACGTAAAGCGTCTCATTTGGACAGAGCTGATTTAGTAAAACTAAAGTTTTTAAAAACACACTATACTCAAAACCAAAACGTCATGAATTTAAAAGTACCGAGTATCGGAGCTTGCCGATAATGCAGCTAAGCAAGTTGAGGGTAACATTAGGTCGGAATATATCAAGGAAATGGTGAAAATTATACTTACAAATGTTCTTATCTGCCGGTGGTCCGCACAACGGAGTAACCACAACATTTTTAGCGCCGATACCTACCATTCATTTAAAGTTATACAATGTGTCCCGGACTTTCCGTGCCTTGTCAGACACAAATGAGCAATGCAGAGTTACAAACAAAAAACAGTTAATTTGTGTGATGACTGATGAGGAACTTCTCTGTTTTAAAAAAATGCTCGGTTTTTGCTGTTGTAAAAATATGTTTAGTGACCAATTATTGTGTTTATTAAGAACACACATTTTTCATTTGAGTTATTTCAGTACATGTTTATAGGTTTGTGGCGAATATCAGAATTGAGCTTATGATATCAATACACTTTACAATAAAACACACATGAGTGTAGTTTATACCTCTATTGGAAGCAGAACTGTGGGGCAAAGGGAACTAAAAATACAGTATAAGCCGAAAATTGAAATATGGCTCATCTAACCCCGTTCTCCCCTGCCATAGCACAGCGGTACGGTCCACGTCTGTTAATATATTTGACATAATTACTTTGAATACCAAGTACACGTAAAGAGCCTATGAAACAAATGTTCAAACTCAAGTTTTCTAGTGAAGGCTTCTGTTTGAAAAAAATTAATAATAGGTTAAAGCAATCAATCGAATCGTATACTGTATAACCGATACCTATATTGCTATTATTTTTAATAATCGTCAATAGTGTATTTCGATAAATCTGAGTAGGTTTAATAGATATAGGCATGATTATGAAACATTTTATTCTCGAATATCAGTACCTAAAGCAGCTCTAGTATCACGTTAAAAATTATTAAATCTGATTTGTAATGAAATGGTTGTTTATCGTACCTTAACCTGTAAGGTTGACCACTTCACTACAATGTTTGTTAGTAGAATTGTTTATTGCGCTCGATGTTATATGAGTCTTCGAAGGTCGTTGTTCTGCTTTTCTTAATCTTAGAATTAATTGTTTACCTTGACAACTGTATATTCTGATTATATTGAAGCTTCTTTGAACGAATACATCTAGATAAAACATTGGTACATCAACGGCATAAAGACGTGCATGTTGCGGCGTTGATCGTAATAGCAAGAAAGAATAACTCAAAATGCACACACAATAACCAGGAAGCAATCGATTACGTCACGCAGTGTTATGCTTCGCTGATTCGACACTTAAAGACGAGAATGCTAAATTTCCAAATGTTATTTAACGCCACATGTTACATTAACTATTATATTATCACAGATTCTTTATAACAGGGAAATTATTTGATCTCATGGTAATAGACACAAAATAGTTTTTGTTACTGGAACTGGAATGGTTGCACACAATACTTAGGCTACAAAGTGTTTTCACGTGATAACAAACTTATCTTTTTTGATCGATGCTTATTTGTTCAATTGATAATACAATTGTTGCGAAGTACAATAAGCTTTGTGTTCTACTTAGTTCAAGCTACCTCATGGTGTTAAGATTTACTTATACAGTATATTCTTGTGTTTAAAAAAGTTATAAACCTGATAAATTTTTCATAAGTAATTTAGCTTAAGATTTCTACCACTGAAACTGGAAATCTGGTAAACGTTTTAAAGGAAGTATTTACGAGTTGTCTGATCAAATGAATGTTTTATGGAAGAAGTGCTTCATTCCTCTGCAGAATACAATACAAACAGCAGTCTCATTGTTCACGTGAGGGTGATATAAAACGAAAGCCTTACTATAGCCTGTGATCTAGGTCTAGGACCTATAGGTCTGTTTGCATCACAGCTTTCAGAGTTCAGTTGCATTAATCTGTGCTATACTTTCGTCATCAAGCAACCAACATGTCGTCGAAACCAGTAAGTAGAAGCTAACGCTAACTTCGCCAATAACAGAAACATTTGTCAATGTCTCAAGCCTTTTTATTGTTTATTATATTGTTAAGATTTGTTATTTTGCTATAGTTTGTATGTTATGCTAGCAGTAGTGTTAATGCAGTGTTATGAGATTGCCAGCGTTTTACCAGTTACAGGTGTTGTAGCAAAGATATGTTCTTTGCCAAGTGATATACCTGATTATTTAAGAAAAAGCATCCAAATTCACTTCTGTACTTGTTTCGCTAAATTTTTGTTTTAAAGAAGGAAGGTCTTTTTTGTGATTGTTTACCAAAACTTTTTTTAAAAATATTTGTGATGAAACAATAAGAAAAGCAATCATAAGGCTATTTTATTCGATATTTTGTTGTTATATTTGCAACCCAATTATAAATAGAAGATACCGTAAAACCTCTATTTCACCGCCATGGCGTTCTATTTTTCAACTCTTGTTTAAAAGTGGCGTTCTATTAGAGGTGACGTTCAATTAGAGGTTGGCGCTCTATTTTACTGCTGCTTATTGTAACGTGATACTGCATTGTTACTACCGGTATGTTGGTTGGTATCTTTTAAATGGCTGCTTTAACTGCTAGATTGTGAAAACTTAATCAATTGTATAATTATCAGTAGAGACCTGCTAATACAATTCCGCCGCTAAAAGTGGTGTTCTATTAGAGGTGGCGTTCAATTAGAGGTGGCGGTGAAATAGAGGTTTTACGGTAAATAAACTATATACGAGTGTTTGAAAATTCACAAAACCGTTTTTAGACAAACCTTTTTCCTTAAATTATTCTATCTGTGGCACTTGTAAACATTCACCTTTATTAGGTTGCGCATTAATTGTATCGGCGAATGTGAAATTTATGTCGCTGTGAATATATGCGAATGAATTTCGTTGTTTAAAAATCTAAGAGCGTTATAATGAACTTTACCAAAGATCATCTTGCTGGCGGATTATACATATAGTTTCTAATAAACACATAAGCTCTTTAGGTTGTTGAATTAGGAAAATACAGCGGAAGATATGAGTGCACACATCAAAACCTGCTGGTGTAATATAGAAGCAGTAAATTCAAGCAATAAAGCATTTTTGTCGCCGTTTCGGTAGAGTAAACTTTCTTCGTCAGTCTTCAAACATTTTTAGTGAATTTATTGGCACGAAGCAAAATTTATATCTCAGCGATGTTTGAATTGCATTGTGCAAACGCTTAATGACGTATGATAAAAGAAAACCTGGGAGTATTTTGTGGAGATGAAATTTCGGAGTGTTCCTCAGAGGTCAGACCATATCATTAAAGAGCTAATTGGGTTCCACCTAAATCCGAAGAAAACAAAATTAACCAAATTAGGATTAAAACATATCGGCCTAAATAATACATAATGTACATTAAAAAAGAAACAATTAAGCCTTATACATGTACAATGGAAATTTCTAATAACTTGTAAAAAAAAAATTATGAAGAATAATGTTACAAATTACATTACACGTGAAATTACACCCTTTATTATCCACTGCTTTCGCCATGAGTTTATTGTTTACTTATTTAATTTGTTTAGCTATAATGGGACATGAGAAAAAGTGGGGAGACCATTTGTCAAGACTTTATTGGCTTACTCCAGAAATAGAAAGTGAAACTTGACAAAACCAAAACGGTGTTGGCAGTCTTTCACCCAACAAGAAACCGAAATGTCAGTTCGAAGCTAGTTAGCAACGAAAAGGCGGTCAAGTCCCTCTGTCTAGGACTCTAGGTTGATCCTAAATACCTTGCATGGGGTAATCTTGTAAAGACCGCTCATGTGTCGTTCAGCTGCTGATACAATGAGTAAATAGGTAAAAAATTTACATCATCGGTCTGTAATGTTAAGACAACTAACGGACTTACGCTGGAGCGCTGTAAAGGCTGCTACATTACGCATAGCAGTTTTAGTCCTAGTCTACTACATCACCGAGTACACACATCCATCAAATCGAATCTGTCGTAAACGGTGTCTTGCGATACTGTCACGAGAATATCTTTACGCACTTGTTTTAAGAAGCACTGCATTTTAATGTTATATAATCCAATTGTTAAGGCACTAGTTTGGGTTGTAGTTTGTTGTTGTGTAGTAATATTTTATCGTTGTAGCACTTGTGACCGTTATCGTTTTTATCGTTTTTAGGAAATTGTAGTTCTATATACACGTGCACGTTTTTCTTTGTTCCCTACAACTCTTCCCCGAAGCATGTCACGCTACCCGCGAATCCTTTTTCCTCGTTGATTGATGGTGGTGAATGGTACGATAGTTTGGTGACCAATAGTTGGTTCAGTTACGTTTTAACTTTGTAGTGAAAAGATGGTTGTTTTTACCTAAGAAAATGCAATTAAAAGTTAATGAGACAAAAGAGCTAATTGACTAGCTGTCAAGCGGGAAGTTTCATGATTCAGTTTCATGATTCAGTTTTTCATGATTCAGTTTCATGATCGGCGCCAACTCCTATCCCGCCAAACTTTTGCTGCCAAGGATATCCTGATTATACGGCTGAACCGGCGTTGGATGTTTCTGCTTAGCTCTGTACAAATAGGGAGTGACAAAATGTCTTTTGTGAGTGTGGTGTGAAGGAGCAGACTGCAGACCATTTCTCACGTTTCATTTTTCCTCACGGAATACATCATATGTGCGAATTTTGGGCGACAGCAAAACCCAGTGACTAATCGACTTCCGCCCTGACATTTAGTCCGGGACCCGGGTAGTTAATTAACATTAGGTTCACCCGATGACTAGGAGTTACAGATGAAAGTAATCTTGAACTATTAGGAATACTATATTAAAACACGGAAAACAGCAATTGGTTATACTTTCTTGTTAATATAAGTATACCCAAATATGGTAGTTTTACACCCCTGTAGCTTTACCCAAGAGTATACTTGTTTAAAAATATGATTTTCTAGCAAATGCCAGTTCAATGGAAACATATCATGATCAGCTACAATTGGAAAGACTCGAAGAAGTTGGCACATAAGGTGAGTTGTGTCTGTTTTCAAAGTTTAAATATACCGTTTTTATTCGATCATATATATTAGCAGCGCCTTTTATAATTTTTATCATCATTTTTTGCGGTTTACATTGGGTTAATTTTTTTATCTGGCGTTTATTTTGTTGGCCACACTTTTTCGATAAACCTTGCTTTGTCTTTTTTCTTCTCTGTACCCCTTTTGTATCGTAGACGTCGTAGACTGCATATAGTATGGAAAAAGAGTATATTGCAGTAGCTTACTATACCGTATATGTTCCAGTAAAGCTTACTTTCCTATTCATTGAAATACATGTGGCTTACAACCGAGGCCTGCTTACAGTATAGAATAAAGTAAATACTGTATTTTTTATCATTTTTTTAGTCATCACTTTTTTTTAAGATCAGTGACATGTTATGTGATGCCGGGTACAATGTTTGGATAGACAAGGGTCAGATGAAAGGAGATATTTATGAGAAAATGGCTCAAGGTGTCGAGAACGCCCACGTGATTCTAATGTTCACGTCTTCTAATTACGAAAAGAGTGAGAATTGTAAAAGTGAGGCCACATATGCGAGGGACAAAAAGAAAAAAATTATTCCAATCCGTGTTCAAGATGGATATGAACCAAGAGGGAATATTGGTTAGCAAGGAAATTAAAAACTAAAAAACAACTTACCAGCAATTATATTTGATAACCATCAAACTGTATTACCAAACTATTCTCTGGTGTATTTAAATTCCAGGTTTGTTGACGGCAGGGCTATTTTACCATGACTTCAGCCAAGGAATATTTGATGACAATTTCGATAAACTTCTAAAAGAAATTGGTATAACTTTGATCGATTTATGCTTTGGCATTTCTCTATGTTTAATGTTTATTCTTTATTTTCTAAATTCTCTGTTTTTAATTTTTTTCGTAATGTTTATTATTTATATCATATACTGAAAACGATATTTTATTTCATTTATTGCACTATATTTTCCAGGCTCCATTGATGGCATAGAAGTGACAAGAAAGACGGAAATAAAAAACACTTCTGCTGGTAGCTTTTTGATACTTAATTAACTCTAACAACAACATATAACTTTCTTAAATTCATCACATTACCGGATACTCAGCTCGGGTAGAAATAAATATTTTTTCGAAGTTTCAAATCAGTGCATTCGTATTTTAACTATATACTTTTACTTGAGAGGAAATTGAGAACTGAATGGGAATTTTACTTGAAAATTGACTGGGCATTGCAAGTGCAATACTTTTACGTGCATTTACAAGCCAATTTATTTGCATAAAAACCCCACAAAAGTAAAAATATTTACAAGGCTTGACTTGTATGCTATAGCCAATCATATCAGGCCATCAGTTCAACATCACATAAAGATGTGTCACAGAAATATCACATTTCTAACCATTAACAATATGACAGGACTTTTAAGTCACAAAGATACGTCAACAAGAAGACGTGTAAATTCGTAAAACTCTAAATGTACCACAAGCATTTTAAAAGTACTTTTCAAAACCAACTCTATAGTTTAAAACCCAGCAAACTACGTTTCAAAAGCTATCTGACATATAACAATGCAAAACTATGTACAAATGTTTGAATGACATATCCTAGCTAAAGATAATACAACTTTCTTAATTATAAGCACAATTTGTAACTTAATACATCAGTACATCCACCACATTGCACTTCACGAAAGAGACACAGTGTGATGTGTCAATTAAAAAATCTAATTTCAACTGACATTGAAGGTTTATGCTTTTTGCATATACACTTTAGTCAACAGCCTGCTTCATTTTTACAAGAATCTGCTGATTGTTTCATTTACAGATCACTCTAATGAGATATTCGTGATTGGTGGATTGTTCTGTGAAAAAAGTGTTGTCAAGTACAACATCAGGACAAAGCAGTGGAGTGACATGCCGGTATGTCTCATGTCTGTAAATTTAAAGTGTTATTTATAACTTTTAAGGCACAAGTAAATGCCAAAGTAAGTTTGCCTCGACGCAAAATATAGAATGGTTATACGTAATTGGTACTGTATATCCAGAGATGTTTCATCTTAAAGTCCTTGCAGTGGCCGAAAAAATATGTTTTTGTCTCTCCCCATCAACTGTTAAAAACATAAGCGTTTTAAACCAAAAGGTAGCCTACTTCCCCCACATGAGATACGCAGACGTTATTTTCTGTGTGGGGAAGTGGCCGATTATAGCCTAGCTTGCAGGCGGTAGCCTCTGATAGTCTGATGTAAAATTCTTTTTAGAAAGATCAATTCCTGTAAAAGAAGTTGTATGAATTTAAAATTTAGTCACCACTCTTCAGAGTCTTTGATATTGAGGTTACCAGCAATTTCTTAAACTATAGCCATAGTGTGATGAGAAAATGTTTCTATACTTTTAACGCAACTTTTAAGTCAAACAAATTGATATGTACATATATCTGCATGGAACTTCATCAGGTTATACTTCAGCGAGGGAAAAATGTCAACTTCAGTTGCTGATTTCTTAGATAAAATAACGTGTCTTCTGGCAGAATACAATCATAGTTCGAAGATCTCCTTCTGCTGTGAAGTACAATCAACAAATTTTGTTGATGGGTGGTTGGGATGGTGTCACTGCCTTTAATTCAGTAGACGTGCTCTTGAACTTCAAAGATAAGACATCAAAGTGGGAAAGTGACTTGCCTTCAATGGGAGAAAAGCGGCAATCATTGGCATCAGCGTTATTGAACGGTAATCTAAGTCATAATAGAACGTTTTGATATGTTGTTAAAATGTGTCTCTCGCGATTTTTCCACAGGTTTTTTGGTTTGAGTTGTTTGTCAGTGGTTATTTTAGTTATTAGACCGAAAAAAACTTTGTACGACTTCAACAAATCAATGATTATTTTTGATCGTAAATTATCATTCTACTAAATACGAGAACGATTTAGTTAGTTTAATCATTTTAAATATAAGTTCAAAACCTAAATTTAAATGAAGTCGCTTTAACGTCGATTATGGCATAGTGTTTTCTTTTTATTGTTTGCAAATCGCTGGGTGATATTTTTGCTTATTCATAAGAGGCAAGTTGTAAAATACGCTACATTGCCGAACTTAATTCTTTTCGGCTACGTCCTCAAACTCATGGCGAGATAATTTAATATTTAAACGAATATTTGTACCGAAAACCCATGCATTCTTTTCAAAACTCGAAACCTTCGAGACTGTTTTTTACAACGGTCGGTTCAACAAAAATGTCACATAAAACGGTATAGAGCGATATTTTTGCCCAGTTTTACAAGTGCAACAATAACCAACTGGTGTGATTTTCGTAAAGACTATCGGTTATAGTAAAATTAGAGAAGCCTGTGCAAGTATACGGTACAGTAACTCAATAATTATTGAGATTAATTATATTATAATTAGTTTCTTAATAAAATAAGCCAAAGCGAAGCATTGTTACAAAAAAGAATGAAGAAATTAATGCTTATCGACAAGAGTTTTTGATTTGAATCTTTGTATAATTACCTTTAGCGTTATTTCTGCTTTAAAGTCTGTTCATTGTGTAATTGTATCTTTTCATGCTTTTAATAAAAGAAGTCATATAATATCTAAATTTCTTGGCTACAAAGCAGCAAGATTAACGAACGCAAAGTTTTATGTTTTTATCATAGGGAATGTTTATTGTACTGGTGGGTGGAATGGCAAGCGCCTGTCATCTTGTGAGTGTTACAACTCTAGAGCGAGAAGATGGTTTGCAGTAAGCAACATGAATCAAACACGAAGCGAACATGCGTTGGTCAGTGCACGTGGTAAGTTCCAATTATGGTCAATTGCTCGTGGCCATTTTAAAGAACTTTGAATCTTTGAAATGATATTGTTATCATACTTGTAATAAAGTAAGACCTAGCTCCTAAATAAGTAAGGCCCAAGTGTTATGAGCCTAAACTAATGAAAAACTATTTTAAACCATATAATAGTAATTAACTAAACCATCCTTGTCGTCATTAAGCAAGCTCTGACAAAACAAAGAAGCGTCATACTTGCCTGACGACATCATTATAGCCATTCACGGCAGCATGCTTTTGGGAGGGATAACCACATTTCCAATAATCTGATGTACATAATTAAAATTTTACAGTTTTGGCTAGTAGTATATGTTATTGCTAATAACTACTAACTTATTAGTTAACGTTAACTTGTTAGGTACCTTACCTTCATAGCAATGATTTCCAATTGAAGCTATCGTAAATCGGTTGCTTTACAGCAGAAAAACATATAGACTGATGACGAAATTTTTCATACAATTGCTGCAAACACGAATTAACAGAGGTTACTTTTTACCAAAAATTTCGTTGGTCGTTGTAGTTTTATGTTCCAATAAATCAAGAATCCCAGTTACCGAAAAAGTGTAATGATAAGGAAATTAGAAGCTTCTTTGTGTATGAAAGTTTTGTTTATGTCGTGGTTAGTATTATGGAAAAATGCTTTCTAGAACACTATTGAAGAACGGAATAGGACACGGGAGAGAATATGCAATAGCTGTCACGTTCGTCTTGCAACTGACCCATTTAAATATTCGATGATTTGCTTTCAAGGTTTGCTTTTTGCACTTGGAGGATGGGACGATAATGCGAATGCAACAAACACAGCAGAATGTTATAGTGCATGTATAGGGAAGTGGCAATATATTCCCCCGATGAATACCTGCAGAACCCAATTGACTGCCGTTGTATTAAACGATGAAATATATGTTATAGGTGAGGCTTGGTGCAAGTATAAGTTTCATTTAAACTTCACGTTTAAACAAATTTTTAACTTTATGATTTTAAATAAATTAAACCAGGAGGGTTTGGTCTTTCTTCTGTTGAAAAATACAACCTGGACAAACAGACTTGGACTGATATTCCAGCCATGAAGGAAAAAAGATGCGGTGCATCAGCGTGTGTAGTTAATGGCCTTATATGGGTGTTTGGCGGGTGAGATATAGCATAAACGTTTTGACAAGTTACACAAAATTTATTTACAGGTGTCACGCTCCAGCTACTTATAAAAAGTCCTCAGTGACTAATAATTACTGGAATAAGCTGTGCACACTGCAGTTTATTTAGTTGAAGAACTGCTGCAATTGATTAGTTTCAGTAAGGCCGATGAATTATTTTTGCACAATATAAATACGTGACATCATCATATGGTAGCCCACCCAACGTAAAAATAACTTTATTGTATATGGGCCAAGTAGCCACATGCAGTTAACTATTGTGTAAGCGAACTGTAATTTTTACTGTATGAAGAATATTCCTGCGATGCTAGAACCTTGTAGTGTCTTGGTGGAGCATCTGACAATTTTTAACCAGTGCCTCCTGTCTTCTTATGGAAAAATACACAGTCAACAATTGAGGTCCTCTTACACTTCTGCTCTGCCTGTGTTTTCATTTTCCTTTTGTTGTTATTGGGCAAGCTATAGTCTTTTCCCTTTATTGGCCTTGAAAGGCTTTTTAACCATTACAGCAGTAGCGAGTTTTAGTGCTTTTTTGGCTTTATTCATATTTTCACTTTATGGTCGGACGGCACTGATCGCTGTCAGGTCTGGACGGTAGTGCGTACACTAAGCATTTTTAATTGCCTGTAGTAATATTTTCCTTCATTTACATTGTCTGTAAATATAATTTGTGCTAATTTCATAAATTAGAAAAAATTATTTAATTTTGGATCACTAATCTGTTCAATAATCTTGTAATAGTGCTTTTGCCAAAACAATTGAAGTCTATGATCCGGTCGTCAACAGCTGGCAAGTGGAGAGCAAAATGGACAAAAAGCGATGGTTCCCTTGCGTCCTTGCTGTGTAAAGATGCTATTTTGTTATCACTGTTGTGTATCGTTTTGCTGTCCAAACCTGGTCGTTTACAGAAACTTTCTAGACCAAGTATTTTATACAGCAATAACAAAAAACTTTTCTGCATTGTATTTGAAACTAACTTTCTGTTCTGAAATATCAACATTGTGGATGTTGCAAGAGTTAAACGAAACGTTTTCTACAACTACGGTTATTGGCTGTTTTATTTGAAACTTTTATTACGTATTTTTATGAGTATTTGCAGTTGTTTATGATGACTTTGTTACCATTTTTAGTCCTGTTTCATATAAAATACTTCTATTGACAATTTTATTGCTTGACTTTATGGGTATTTGTAATTTCTTGCCCAGAATTTATCACCAGTGGATTGCAAGACTATTGTTTGTTAGTAGCCTGACTTGGAACGTCGCAACCTGGTTGGAGCAAAGGTTTTTGACAAATTTTGTCGTTGTGATGCCGACGAGCGACAGAATTAGTTTAACACAAGAGACAGAATGTGGAATTCTTAAGTTACATATCATGTCACTAGATGACGGTATTTATTTTGACTGCGGTCTGCAATGCCTGGTTTTATTGTAAGTCGCTGCCGGCATGCCCGAGTTGCCTATACATGGCGCAAAAAGCGACAGAAAAAACTGCGAAATTGCCCCAAAATCCAACAGAATAAATTTCGAGGAATTTGGTCAGGTGTAATGTTTGTTGAGCGAGCGAGCCTTTTATTGTGAGGCCAGCGCTCGAACCACTCGGCTATCAAACCGACCAAAAAGAGTAGTCGTCTTTTCGACAAGGAAGCCCACAGACAGCTCTTGATGCCAAGTTATGTCTGTGCTTTGGCGCACGTTTTCCGCCAATAAAATAAATTCAAGTTAACCTCAGTCCTAGACCAGCTCAATGACATTTATCAGCGCAATGTCTTTTCGTTGAGTTATGTACAGGCACTTGACACGGGTCATGTAAAAACATTCATAACCTATATTGTCACAAAGCTTGCAAAAGGACAACATGATATCTTTCTAAATACCTAATCGAATAGTAGCCTATATACAAATAACACCGGTCTACAAAAACAAAAAAAATTTTTGTTGCATGAACTTTGATGATTGATTTAGGCTAATTTTTGGTTGCTGAATCCAATTCTGAGCTCAGAATTGCTCTATCACGTCAGGTTTTTTCGCTGCGCATTTTCCCCAATTTCATAAATTGATCAAATTTTGACTTTCGTTAGTGACAGTACGGTGAACGTATAACAGCAACAAATCAAATATTGTTATTGAAATCACCTATGATGAAACCTCGGCTGGAAGTTTTGTTGTAGCACAGAATGACAGGGTTTTCAGTAAACTTTAATCTAGTGGTTTTCAATCTTTCTTCAATCACGGACCTCTTTTCGAATTTCGAAAATATATGTGGACGCATTCATTTTTTCTTTCGTATCTCATTACTTAGTTACCATCTTTATACATCGCGCTTGGTTTATACATCACGTTTGGTAGCTCATTACTGAGTTACCGTCTTTATCTGTATGCATCCGCCCTGGAGACTTAAAAGGCCAATGCTTTTTGTGACAGCACCCTGCTCTTTAGTAAAACGTAAACATTGTCAACAATAAACATAACATTGTTCGTATAATGTAAAAGAAAATTGAGAGCTCAAAACGAAGCCTGAAGTGCGTGTTACTTCACAATGGAAATAAATATGTATCGATTCCAGTAGGACATTCTGTGACACTCAAAGAGACGTATGAAAACATTAAGGATGTGCTGGAAACACTTAAGTACAGTGATCATGCCTGGGCATTATGTGTAGACATAACAATAATGAACCTTCTGTTAGGACAGCAAGGTGGTTACACCAAATACCCTTGTTTTCTCTGCTACTGGGATAGCAGAGCCATAGATGAGCATTGGATAAAAGATAAGTAGCCAGAAAGGAGCAGTTTAACACCTGGAGAGAAAAATATCATTCATAACCCGTTAGGAGATACCAAAAAGATCATCCTGCTGCTACTTCTAATCAAACTTGGGGCAATGAAATGGTATGCTAAGGTTCTTGATCACAATGCTTTGGAGTTAAGGTTCTTGATCACAATGGAGATTGCTTTAAGTACATCTGCTAAGCCTTCCCAAGTCTCAGTGAAGAAAAGAAAGAAAAAGGCTGGAGTTTTTAGTGGCCCACAAATAAGGAAGCTGCTCAGAGATCCAAACTTTGCAGCATCAATAAACAGAGTTGAAGCAAGGGCTTGGAATGATTTTCTTTAGTTGTTAGTAACTCCTTTGGCAACAGAAAAGCAGAGAACTATCCAGACCTCTTAAAAAAAATGTTATCCAGTATGCAAGAGAAGATATGCAATATGAGCATAAAGCTACATTTTCTGAAAAATCATTTAGATTACTTTTCTGAAAACCTTGGGGACTTCAGTGAAGAACAAGGTGAGCGCTTTCACCAAGATATTAGAGTTATGGAAGAGCGCTACCAGGGCCGATGGGACTGCCACATGATGGCAGTTTACTGCTGGAACTTGAAGAGAGAAAATTACACCACTACCCATAAACGAAAGCCATTAAAACGAAAATTTTCGAGCTCTTAAAGATTGTGGCAGTTCTGTATCATTACATTGATTGTTCAACGGCTAGTTTCTAGTGATGTTTTTTAAATGATTTCGAGGCTTTGTGTTCGTGTTTTGCATGATTAAGCGTTCCAGCAGTTTTGATTAAAACTACCTCTACATTTCAAGGCGGTTTCTGATTTGCGGTATTATTTATATTGATCATATATATTATTTCAAAAACGTGATGTGATAGAAAAAAAATAATGCCAGATTCGGATTCAGCGCCCCAAAACTAGGTAAAAAAGACCCCAACACAATCTGCAACAAAAATCGTGTTGACCAGTGTAATCAATCGATAAGACATTCTTGGCAAGTAAAGAGAATACTTTAAAGACCTGTTACATAGGCCTACACTCCAACTGTCACATAGAAAAGTCGTTTTGAAAAAGATATTCTCACGGAGACCGAGTTAACTTGATCAGTGATTAATTAAATCCATTAAATGCTGATGTGGTTTGCAATAAGCGTGTTGTCGCCAAATCAACAAAGATCCGGATTTGTGAGAACGCGATTACCATATTATAATATTTGTGCTAATCCGATTCAGCCAACTTCGCTCATTGCACTTGATCAAAGTTGGTGACGAGCAAGGAAATTACTCTGAAACTTATCATTTTATTGATTGATGATAGAAATAACCTTCTTTTTAGCGTATTTGAACTTACAAAGATACTTGAAAACATTTTACCGTATAGAATATAGATCAACCTAACAAGTGGAAACTTCAACAATTTGCTTTTGTTTTCTTAGTTTTTACAAAATATGAAGTTGAAGCTTGCAAAAGCTCGTGTTGAGTAAATAAAAGTTAACAACTAGAGCACTACTTTATATTATGCCTCTTTTTATTGCATGCTGAGGTTACACATGGTTTGATGATGTAAAGAGCGCAGCCACTGCAGATATCTGAGCTTCCTGAACGTAGGCTACTTTTAAAATTCTATAAGTTATTATATTGGAGTAGGCTACTTACATAATAGGCTACTGTGTGTTTTAGTTGTGTTTTATATCTTGGATGAAATTACTACGCTATGTTTCAATTCGATATGTTTATTTTGGTGATGTAACCTCCTTCCTCCCATGGCATTTTGTAAGTAGAAGGGAAGAATGTGATAATTTGTGGTCTTTCTTGACCAATTACTATTTGCTTATTGCCGGAGGCAGCTGGCGCTTCTCTGCTCAGTGCAGGGTGTTCCATAGTGCAGTGGGACCTGTAGCACTGCAGTATGTAGTGCATTTGGTTGCCTTGCTTGTTGTGGCGGAGCCTTTTACTTATTTACGTATTTAATGCTTGCTTTATCCCTTATTTGTTTTATATGTGTAGATACTGGAACTGTGAGTTAAAAAAAGCCTATTTTTAGGTTAATTCGGTTCATCACAGAAATCATCTCAATTACCTGCAGCAAATAAGGTCCGCTAATTTATAAATGCGCTTAACTCTATATTCGCTCGATGTATTTGGCCGTTTGATAGGTTGGGTTCATGGTTACAAGTTATCTAATCTTCGGCTGTATCAGTAAATAAGTTTTAAATGGTTAGAGAATAATTTTGTTTTTCCGGCTTTAGTATGACTATAGGAAGGTAACAAGGCCCAAGGCCCAAGGCCCAAGGCCCAAGGCCCAAGGCCCAAGGCCCAATTGCATGGTAAATGCTTGCAAATGGTTTTATTATATAAATATATTACAAGATATTTCAAAAATTAGGCAACCAGCAATCATGAGTGGTAAAAAACAGCATAACAATAAAGTTATCTCAGGCTACAGCTTGCCCATCATACAATTGCACGGGAACACATGCAATCGTGTTTATTTTTCAAGCATTAGAAATCGGTTAAGTGTTTAATTTCATTTCTTGATTAAAGCTTCTCAACTCGTCTCACTTCTTACACAATTTTCACAAGAAAAATCATGCATGCACAATCATCCGCAATTGGTATAATTTCCTGCTTAGACAGCTAAATAAATGTTGGCACAAAATCCTATAAACAAAAATAAAATTTTGCGCTAAAAATGTCATAATTTTACAAGATACTAACAAATTAGAACATAAGTTGTAACATGTCCAAATACACATGAAAAAGTGTGATTGAAAATATAACGGAAAAGTGTTTATAATTTGAGAGAAAAAACGGTCTCCAATTGGATGCACCCCCAATTTAACATCGTCCAAGATAAAGAAATAAATAAGACTTTAAATTAAAAATTTTAAATTTAAAGTAATTATTAGAACGTTTAAAGCGTTAAAGATTTCAATATATTTTATTTAGTCTTTTTTTAAATTTAAAATCAGATATTTTAGTGCACCTGATTACTAACACTGGTTATGCCTACGTAAACAAGGCTAAGGAAATCATAATAATTTTTTTCCATAGATATGCCATTTTAAAATGCTTAAATACTTGTTACAAAATACTTGGAAACCCTAAAAATGCAGGCTATACCTAATTAACAAAATTCTCAAACCAAACAATCTGAATGTTAATAGAATGATGCTACGGTTTATTCAGAAATGAGTAATGCACTTTACTGGCCAAGAATTAGTCGGAAGCACATCCAAAACGATGTTGAGATGTCTACAGAGATTGATGGCTTCCTTCTACTTAATAATTAAGCTATGCTGATTGAGATTAAGCTTCTATCTTTGTTTTGGGCCATGTTTGTAGTTTTTCCTGTTTTGCTTACTTGAGTTGGACGGCGTTGTCTTCACTCGTAATTCATAGAGCTAGTAGCATTTTAGCCAATAGCTCATTCATTGTTCTGTTGTAAGAATTTCTTCAAATTCGATACCTCGAGAATTTTTGAAATCTCTGCCCTAATTCGCTTGGTAATAGACCGCTGAACACAACTTGTCTCTCGATTCCTGTCTTACTCACCATTTCTGGCCTGCTTGACTTTCGTCTTCAGAAGGTACAGTTATAGTGCAACGAAAGGCATTACGCTATATGTATATGTATACATATTGTTGAGCCGTTCCTGATCCACGACTGCGGTTAGCTTGAGACAGTGTCTCTAAAACATAGGAAATTGTATGTAAATGTCCAAACTATAAATTATTCCAATTGTTTTTTTTATGTTTTCCAAACAAAACAACCACAAAGTCATGCATGTAGATATGACAAATATTTTGTTGCTGTATTACTTGTGTGTAGTATTACGCAACAAACTTATCTGTCATAAAGACCGCGTACACTGGCGGTAATTAATTGTTACAATATGAGGGAGGACGATTGATGGTTGATAATAATTCGTTTTACTTCTGCTTCGATGACATGAGTTCTCATTCCTCAAACGGCTTAAATTCTGTCTATACATATTACTAAATTATAAAGTTCCCATTTCATTTATTATTATCAGACACAAAGGCTTCCACTGTCGGGCACAGCTTACTGAATGTTACATTGCGCGGTAGTAACCAGCGAAATCAATCACGTAAAAAGGAAGGATTTCAAACATTACATCGGTATATATATGGCACACCAGTTCAAGCGAGGTAAATTATCTGAACGTCATTAAAGAGAATTCAAGTCTGGTCAAGAACTGAATTACAAGATCCCAAAATAAAATTTCAGCATTTACAAAACAACTCATGACTCGTGACGTAACCGTCACATAGGATTGTAAGCCTATGTTTCCAAACTCCATATTTTTGCAGAGGAAGGTGATTTGAGGAAAAAGCTTGTTTTATCCCCTTTTCTTTAACCAATCAGCCAAAGCCACACAGTTTTACGTCATAGAAATACCATTCCATTCATTCAATAACATTCCAACCGCTAAATCACTTTAAAGTACTTCACTACCCGAGACATAGTTAAAACATAGAAAAACTGTTTTGATACTTCAGGTACCACATCAATCACCAAACTAACATATCAAAGACAACCATTTGTGAATATCTTAAATGACACATTTCCTACCTAAAAGACAACATACATCTCTTAATTATAAATTGTCAGTTTATAAATTATATAACAATTCAATGCTAAAATCGCCAAAGTATATTGGCATAGGCAGTATTGCAGGGCTTTCCAAACTTTTTTGTTCTGCGGTCCCATCTTAAAAAAGAAATTTCTATGCGAACCCTTGATGGGTAGCCCACACGTGAAAGATATCAAAACAATAAACGCCCCATCACACATTCAAAGTAATATTTTTGTCTATGACGAAATCATACAAACGTAAAGCAAATAAAAAATAATATTTAAAAACCATTCAATTTATAACAGTAAAATTTGTTTCGGGACCTTGCAACGTTAAATGGGGTCGCGACCCATAGTTTGAGAAGCCTGGCTTATACGGCGTCATAGGGTATGGGGCGCATATGGAATTACCTTTTCTGTAAAGGAGGTATAATAATTGCAAGGAATATAAAGTATGTTTTATATTTCCTTTCTCAAACTTGTAGAGTTTTGTATTTTTGGTGGGCATGCGCCTAAAGTTACATTAACATCATTAATATATTTTTTGCTTTGAAGAGTACTTATTGGTTGGTTTTATTTAGCCGCATTCAAATAATACGTTGCCAATCTCACGCCCTTACTAATATTTTTTCCAAATGAAGCAAGCATTGCCTGCTGCCAGCATCTTCAAATCGTTACTGCCTTAGCCTAAGCTGCTGACTAGAATACAGCTTTGCCTTGTTTTGGTAATATTTGAGGTATTCAATGATTGTTATGCTTATTTAGATACAAGGTTGTCCTATTGGTAATGCTTAATTGTTAAAAACTAAAGGGGTTTGATGGTTGTATTGCAATTGCTGGGTCATTATCGGAACTTTAATTACGATAAACCGTTGAACTAGGCCTATGCTAGCCGGCTACAGGGCTAGCGCACAGTCGGGTGTCGGCACAGTACACAGATCGAGCTAAATTGTCAGAGTACATACCGACTTCAGGTTAATAACTACCAGTTTGGCAATACCCTAGACTAGGTAGTCCCTAGTTAAGGTACTTGTTCAAAAAGTGAATTTGATCACTTGTTTACGGTTTTTATTCAGTTAGCCCTACTTGTTGGCTGATAAAGTTGGTTATAAATGCTGCATGGATACAGGTATTCTCGATTAGTAAATACGGCAGTTTTTGATAAGAAATCGTGCATGCAAACGTAAACATTTGGGCATTATGGCATGCGCTAAAGCAGGGGCGGGCAACTTTTTCGGTCGGCGGGCCTGATATGAGAAAATAAAGTACTTGGCGGGCCGGATTCCTGAATCGATACATTAATCGTGTATTTATCCACCTATGCAAGGAATAAATCGTATTTAATGTAAACTTTAAGTTTTAAGGAGAGAGGCCAAAAACAGTATTTAATGAATTTATTAACGAATAATGTACTTCATTAGCTGCTGAAGTCAAAACTGAACTGCTAAACTGAACTGCTGAACTGTCTGCGGGCCGCTCAAAATCCCGTCGCGGGCCGTATGTTGCCCACCCCTGCGCTAAAGGTTCAATTCTTTGCTTATTTGGTTATTTATTATAAATAGTAAATATTTGGCATGCATGCCTATGAATCTCGGGTGTAGGTACCACACTTTCCACTATGGCCGGTATTTGGTCACTAAATGCTGAAATTAGGGTATTCTTAAATTAAGTTAGCCTATATTTCTAGGCTGTGTACTACTGCACTAGACCCAGATTTTATTTACCTATATTGAATAAGTAACCACGGAATTGGTAGCCATATCCAGATTGCTGTTTCCTGTTTTTTTTTCCACTGCAGGGCTTAGGGTCGAGAAGCCAGTGTCCAGATTTTACCAAAATATTGCTGTTTTATTATTAATTTTTGGTGCAATTTCATGGAATTTGCACAGGCATTAATTTTGCGATTCATCTAGCTATATACCAAATTTCACGTATTTACATAATACAATACTTTTCAAGTTCTATCACATCAAACTCACCCACCTCAGAAAAACCTGATTTTCAAGCCTAAATGAAATTTCAGTATCCAGTGCAAAAACGTTAATATCTCATGAAAGGAACAAGCTAAAGAGACCCTTTTTCACAAATTTGTGCATAAATTCCTCTCATATGTTTCTTCAAATTTTCACGGAGCTAACTTTTCAGTAACTTTGCTTTTCATCCACTTTCCTCAGTTTGCGTGTAACTTGTGCGGAAAAGATCTGCTATGGTAAAATGCATTGTTATCAATAGAAAGTTGTGCTACTCAATGTCTATGGAGAAGTAGGCTGCAGTATAGGTTGTAAAAGATATTCATATAATGATTTAGCTCATATACATAAATTAAAATGAAATGTTTAACAAGTACATTTGCCTTCCTACTATTATTTAACTTTGCATTGGAAAATAATTGAAACAATACGCACATGAATTGACGACGATAAATCCCATTTATAATAGACCTTGTTGTCGGTAGGCCTATAGAAAAAGCAAACAATACATGCTCGATTAGTCAGCTTGCATAAACTGTTGGTTTTTGATTATTCCCAATTGAATTTAGTCTAGATGCAATTTAATTAGTTTGTTTTGCTTGTTTAAAAAGTGACAGGCAACTTCCTGGCATATTGGTCGTTTTCGTGAATGCTATGCATCGAAGGCTGAGTCTTGGACGACTGCGCAATCAGAAAATAGCAAAACCAGCATGAATATGTGTGAGACAGAAAAATTTTTGTTTTCATACACTGGCGGAAATTAGGTAGACTGGTTCCAAAAGACTGATTGAAATTTGGCTGTTTAAAAGTATGTTATTGCGGATAAAATTCTACATGGGATGGTGTAAATTTTGTTATTGTACATTGAGTATAGCTTGTTTAATTTAGGTTTAAATCAGCAGCATAGCACGTTTTTTGTACACTGGCTACCCAACCCTAATCAGGGCACTACAAAAAATTTAATAGTCAAGCTTAATGTGCCAGTCTGGCAGTACTGTACTAACTAAGGCTATCGGGCTAACTGGAAAATACAGTTGTTTTCAACGTGAAACACGTGCGTGCAAACACGCAATATTTTGCGTGATGTGATGGCATGTATTGAAGTCTGAAGTCTTTCTTTATTATAACTTGGCATTCACACAATCAGCTTTCCTTTGTTTGTTTATTAAAATCTGGCGTAAAGATAAAAAATTTTGCACATTGATGAGTCTTGTTTGTGCAAGTGCCACACATTCCATTATGGGCTATTGACATGAAATTTAGGCAATGAGTTAGGCGGAATCTGTTTTTAAAAACTTTTTGCACCAGAATTTATGAACAGTTTTGGTATCAGCATGTGTAAGTTAGCAGTAGCTCAGATGGACTAGCTAGTCCCATAAAAAATGGAAGACAAGTCAGTAACTTAGGGGAAAGGTGAAAAATTCTGTGTGGAGGAAACATGGATAAGGGTGCTGATATCCAGACTGAAAAGTATGGATGGTTTTGTGACAAAAAATCTGTGCAATGGAAAGAAATGTTGTGACACTATGCACTACTTTTCTATTTCTTCACTATAAACCTTTGTGTATTCAAATTTTGGGCATGGTTTCAGTACATTTTTCCTCAGACTAACTTTCAGCTGCGATTCCAGGTTATCGTATTTTAAGAATGCAAGTTGTTGGCATATGCTTCTGACAGGTTGGGAACCACTGTCCTAAAGTATTCTTAAACAAATAATATTGACCACATTTAACTATATTGGTTTTTGTGTTCACAGGACTGCTTAAAAAAACCGAATTCTGACAAATTTTATATTTAAAACAATTATGGTTCTTTGAATCAAGGGTTGATTTATTGAATTGATATTTTTGTTGCATGTTTGTCCAGCAACAATGACAGACCTTTATCCAACATTAACACGAGCTGGATTAACTCAAAATTATCTTCACACCAATTCGTAAGTATTAAAATTATACAACGTAGATCAATTTGATTTAAGTTTATTGGTAAAGAATTATTTTTGGATTTTATGACCTTTGCATTTTCAACTGTTATTTTAAAGTATTTTTACATGCTTTGCATATACAGTACAGATCACACGCAACAATGTTTAGTTTGGTTTAAGGCTCCCAGATTTTTCCAATGTAACTGTTGAAATGCTTTTAAGTTATATCTTTATATTTTTCTGGGGTGGCTGGAGATTATACAGTTTCTTACCTTAGTTAAAATCTTTTCTATGGATTAGATTGTAATTAAGATAAGGTGTTTATTAAAATAAGTAAGATGGAATACCAAAAAAAAAATTTTTGGTATACCAAAGTTAGGTTTGGAAAAATATTTTGGTTTATTAATAAAACTTGCAGTTACTATCTTTTGCAATCACATCTGCTCAAAGCATATACAGTCTGCAACTTGATTTTCACATAACAATGCTCTGAAGGTCAAAGAACAAAGGTCAAAAGTATATCTAAAGCTATTTATCTTCATAAAATTATGTATTTCCCTGCAGTTGTATTGGTTTTAACAAGCTCTTTGTAACTTGTGCTTTCAAAACCTCATATTTTAGGTTGATAACTACTTCTTACTTGAGTAGTTTAAAATGTTCTATTTTCTATTTAATACTTGAGTAGTTTGAAACAGCAATACTTCTACTTGTAGTGGAGTGGATTTTTTGGGAATAATAATACTTCTACTTGAGTAACTTATGTGGTTACTTTGACCACCACTGCACAATACAGACAAGCAGTTTGTTTAATTCTAAAGTAAAGGCATAAAAAGGAATATCCCAATTCCTAAATAATATTATATTAAGCAAGGATTCAAAAAACAGTAAACAGATAGCCCCTTTAAGTTTTTTTTAACTAATTTTCTTTATCATAATACAAGTTTTTTTTTCATCATGTGTAAAAAAAGTAGGTATAAAACCTATTACTAATCAAGGTTAATTGGGACAGAATTTGTAGTTCGTGTGAAGAATGTCAATATTTATCCTTCATTAAAAATTTATGAAATTTTTTCATAAAATCTCTCAAAAAGTTAAAAAGAAGAAAAATTTAGCATAAAATAATTTGTTATTTAGAACTACCCATGAGTTTCTGTTTGGAGCACTGGCGGAATTGGTTGATAACGCTCGTGATGCGGCTGCCACTAAAATAAATGTTTATTCTTCTTCTAATCAAGAAGTTCGTGGAGGTTTTATGCTAAATTTTCTGGATGATGGTGAAGGTATGACATTGAACTTAACTTTTGTTAAACATTTCTTCTTTCTAGTACTGTATCACTATTTATTCCAACCATTTTTGTCAATATTTATATATTGCTACATGATGCTCGTACTAAGGTATAAGTTTGTCTGATGTTACGAATATTAGGGATGGACCCAATTGATGTTGCCAATATTGTTCAGTTTGGAAAATCGTTTAAAAGAAGTGCCAGTAATCAGATGATTGGGCAATATGGAAATGGCTTGAAATCGTATGAAAAATATGTTAATACACTTTAAAGTTTAAAGTGTATATACTACACATTGATCGTATTATAATGAGGACATGACAAAGTTATTGCTTTGTTATTCGTTGTTTTAATGTTGCAGCTTGCAACTCAGTGATGTTAATTGTTACTGTTATTTGCAGTGGATCAATGAGGATTGGAAATGACTTCATTCTGTTTACGAAGAAGGGTCGTCAGCTTACTTGCTTGATGTTGTCGAGAACATTTCATGATCGTGAAAATATTGATAGCATTATAGTGCCCATGCCAACTTGGGATTGTGATTCAAGGAGGCCAGTGTATCAAAATGGAGGCAAAGAGAGGGTGTGTAAAATATAAACTGACATTCTTTTTTTAGTGGTAATTTACAAAGATTGCTAATTTACATGTTTTATCTTGAAAACTATGTCTTAGTCTATTTTCATTGCAGTTTGATAGCGAGATGAAATTAATCCTGAAATACTCACCATTTAAAACGGAGCAAACTCTTTTTAAGCAGTTTGAGCATATCCGTGAGCAATCAGGTCCGGTATGGTTACGGATATAATGTACAGTATTACTATTGTAAAACATTAGTTAATTTAAATTCAGAATTTGAATCCTATTCTAGCATACTTTGAAATTTAAAAAATTCTTAGCCTCAGCCCTTTTTTTCGTCTTCAGAAAGTTATTAATAGTGTAAGCAAGATGATACATTGATGAAATGTTGTTTAATTTATGATGGCTAATGCATGCAATGCGAAATCACAATCAACAACAAAATGCATGTGCAAAAGAAAGATATGTTTAATGAAAGAAAAACATGTTTTTAGAATACGGAAAATATTTATGAAAATTTGATTGAAAACTTTTGAGATTTGATTCTCAAGGATTCGTTATTCTAGAATATGCATGCTTTGATATCTTGTAGCATTCAACGGGAGGAATCAAATGTTTTCTGCAAAAGATACATTTTCTGTCTGTTTATGCATTGAAATTAACATAAATTTGAAAGTGCATAGCCGTGTGTAGTTAGTATTTAAATAAATGAAGTTTTATTCTTTCAAACTAACTAACTTGAATGTTGGTATAGGGACATTGATAGTAATATACAACTTGAAACTACTTGACTCTGGGGAACCAGAGTTGGACATATATTCTGATCCGACTGACATTAGAATGGCTGAAATGGATCCTGACGATGATAGGTATTTTGTTCAGTAATACATTAAGCTTTTTGTAATGAAGTTTGATGCATTTCATCTGGAATTTAGGAATTCTGTTATAAATTCGTTTCTTGTTTCCAGTAACTGGCCTGAGCGTGTTTCCTTCAAAGCATATGCGTCAATATTGTATCTTGATCCACGTATGAAGGTTTATGTGCAAGGAAAGAAAATAAGAACCAAAAGGCTAGCATGCACGCTACACAAGCCAAAGTAATTTTATGTGTAAATTTATTCCCATATAGTTAATAGGGCATAGTTATATGCTTGTGGATAACAGTTCCTTTTTGTCTTTAACAACTGCATTTTGCTCAGAATGTATAAGTTTTCTTCAAGTCGATTTAAAAAACGATCGGAAGAAGAAGTGGCCAAAGCTGACCAAGAATATCGAATAGGTTAGTTTTCTCGTTGATTGATTGTGTTACCAAGGCATCAATCAGAATCAACAGTTAAATGTGCCAATAGCTGGAGAATAATATATTGATATAGTGGAAGATCGTTAACTCAAAGGTAACCGATTTACGGTGAGGTGTCCTACCGATTTGCTCGAGTTTTGACGTACGAGTTTTCCAAACTTGGTTAAATTGGCAGATCAAATTTGTAAAAATGATCCTGGGCACTGTGTTGATATTTTCTTAATGCCATTGCTCCAATTAAACTTCTACACCCATTCATACACAGGACACTACAGCTTAGACACTTTTTTTGAAATGAGGCGTGATTTTTGTCATAATTTCAAGATAATGTTTATATCTTTAAGTTTATGTTAAGTTTTGAGTTAATTCTTCTACTGTGTATAATTTTTTTTCGACTTGTCTAGAATAATATTGTATAATCTACCGTATTTACTTGATTTTTTATTGTAAACCACCCTAGATAGTAAGTCACATTGCATGTGGAAGTGCTAAGAAATTAATGTAAGCCGCTTGTGAAGCTAAAGTAGTCTGCACTGGATGGAACGTACAGTACAATAAGTCTCTGCAATATACTATTTATTCTCTATTACAATGACAAAGTTTTGTCGACAAATTGTGGCCAACAAAAAGCACCCAATGAAATTTTGGCTAGACAAAAAAATGTAAGCTACCCTTGCATCTAAATTGTAAAAAACGATGATAAAAATGTACTTGAACTTACACTTGAACATATATTTTGATAAACTTACTTGCTAAACTTACTTCGAAATAATTTCAAGCGTGGTAAATTTGAAGCATTTCAGATGCATACCGCTGTACAAATCGCTGAGAAGCTCAAAAACTTCTTCATTTAGTTGATCAATTATGAGAAGTTGTTCATGCTTTCACAATTCTGTTTAAGATTTTAATGTATCAAATGTGCAAACCACTGGTCATTAAGTTGACTGCTTTTGTGGAGAAATTCCTAATTTTAAAAAATGAAAAAAGTTGATCTTGACGCTATTATTTTGTCAGCTGATGAGAAGGCTCGTGAAGCAGAAAGTGTGAGTCGTGATCTGGAGAGGAAATTAAACCTCAAAGCAAAACCAAAAAAAGAAGAAGTAATTGAACTGCGAATGGCACAGGATAAGGCCGTTGGCTGCCGAAACTTAGCCCTAGCTAAAAAAGACACTGCAAATTTTAAACAAAAGTATTACATTAGATTTTTATATAAAAACAATATTATGTTTTACATATCGTCATTGCTGATGACTTAAAACAGGGATTTTACAGAGCACTGAAAGATAAAAAGACATTAGACTTTGTATTTGGATTCAATATTGAAAATAGAAAATATTATGGAATGTTTGTCTATAACTGCAGTCGCCTCATAAGAATGTATGAGAGAGTGGGTCCCCAGATTAATGGAGGAGTGTAAGTTACACTTTTAAATCATAAAACAATCTGTTGGTTTACCTCAGTTTATTTCGCATTGAATTTAGCTTATAGGTAAATTTTAATTGCTCATTTTATTATTTAACTAAATAATAATTTTGAAAATTATTAGAAACTGTGCTGGTGTTATTGGAGTTGTAAATATTCCCTACCTTGTACTGGAGCCGACTCACAACAAACAACATTTTGCAGACAATAAGGAGTATAGGCATTTGTTGAAAGCAATGGGTATAAATGTCGCTACTTGGCACCTTTTTACCAAGTTATTGCTACCTTCTATAAATGATCATTAATGTCGTATATGAAACCAGCATAAATATTTTTATCATTTAAAGGTGATTTGACTAATATCAAAGTTAATAAATTGACTTTTTAATTATGCTTCAGGTGACCATCTTCAGTGTTACTGGCGTGATAGTAAAGTTACAGCAAAAGGGGTTCTGGGTTTCTGGGAAAGTTTTGGTTATTTATCTGATGACTGGGGCGATTTGCCTTCAAGTGATCCTAAATATCAAAGGCAGAGAGCAATGAATGTCGGCAAGGTCATTCAGTGTGGTGAGTCTTGTTTGAACTTAGTTCAATAAAAAGAAATCATTTAACTTAAAAAACATTAAGAAAAGAAACAGATAACATACTACTTCTTTTAGCTCTAACATTTAAGATTCCATAAACACTTATTTTTCATGATAAAAATAAAAAAAATTCTCATAGCAAATAAACTCAATTTGTATTTATTGTACAGTAGTTGCAGCCTCTAGTGTTCATGAGCATTTAATTTCTTAAATTTTAGCACTATACTTCAGTACGTTTTAGTGATGCTTTTAACCAATCAAAAAATAAATTTTCTTAATAAATGCTTACTGAGAAGTTGGCCAGTTTTAATTAAAATGATGATAAAACTGAAAGTAACTGCAAAATTTTGAACAAGATTCTGTTAATGTTTTAGTATGCATATTGCAGCAAGCTTATTAGCAAACCAAATGTCCTAATAATACAAAGACATTGTAAACTTGAATTTTACATTCAGGTTCAAATGTTTTACAGTTCAACTTTTCCTTTTTTTTAGGAAAGCTCTACGATTTCTTCTAAAGTGTTTCCAATCCAAATAGAAACATTGTTAATCTTTTTGTTTTCAAAATTTTCTTGTAGATGGTTGCCTTAAATGGCGAACTCTTCCATTCCAGGCAGAAATGGTTGGGAAAGAGCCACCTGACAATTGGATCTGTTCAATGAACCCTGAAAAGAAATACAGTCGCTGTCAATGCCCAGAAGTATTTCCACAGGTTCCTGTTGGCGAATTTGTCAAGGACGTTAAAACAGTTGAGCAGAAGAAGGCTGACATAGAAGACAAAATGGAGAAAATGCAAAGAGAGCTGGACAAAGTTTCGGTATGTCAAGTTTCCAATTTTGTACCAAGCTCGGCAATAGCTGTCCAGTGTCCTCTTAATTTCTTCCATAAATTACTCCATTTTCAGACAACTGTTTGTGTACTTATGAGCTCTTTGATTGTTTTCACTAATAGCATTGAACCAAAAAGCATACCTCGAGGTATTACTTTCCGCTGATATTTGGTTGGTTCAGAAAAAATTTATAACATTTAAAATTTAAATAATTTAAAACATAAATGTAGAGGCTTGCTGTGAAGATGCACTCAGTCCGCCTGAAGTAAAATATTGATATCTATATGGACAATGCACAGAATAATGAAGTAAGACTATTTGACGATATTTAGATATCTTTTATTTTGTTTGTGACAGAAATTACAGACAGTGACAAGCAGCAAGGATGCCGTTAAGAAAAACAATTTCTTTCCTCGACGAAAGTCGCAAAACTACTCATCAGATGAATCGTATGGTGAAGAATTGTCTGATGATGAATCAGTTTGGAAACCGAAACTAAAACATGGAGTCACTCAGGACTCGAAAATGAGCTCAACCAGCATTGGATACAAAGTAAGAAGATCGTATTTACATATACGATTGTAGATATGTAACATATTCCTTATACCAGAGTGCTTGCTGTACTGTCCATACTTCTGATAGAAGTTATTAGTATTGGAAAAATCTTTTGGTTTCATTCCAAAAAATGTTCAGAAATCAGAATCTTATGAGTATCTAAATGTTGCCAGAACTAAACAAATAACAATTAATTGTGAAGTTTATGTTTAGATTGTGAAGTATATTTTACTCCTGATGATGTAACTCTGGTAGGGGGGTATTTTTGGTAATATATCATACATTCCTATTTCCATACTTGGTTTTTACTGCATGTTGATGTTAATTTCTCTTAAGCAGAGAAGACCCGTTGATGATCGAAAAGCAGTTGCTCGGAAATCGGCTTCGTATTCCCCAAGCAAACGACAAAGGGTCTGTCGAGACAGTTTTTAAAAAAATTACTCTCAAAGTGATATATACAAATATTGCTATTTTCTCCGGCATGTTTTTTTATTTATTATTTATTTATTTGCATGTTTTTAAGTTCTATGTTTTCATACGTCTAAGTCGGATATTGTTGCGTTGCAGATGTCCTTTGAGAGTGTTCAGTCAGACAGCGACGATGAAAGGCCGATGAAAGGTATGCAAATGTAATATAAAGCCACTTTTATTTAGAAATATCTTAGTTGTTTTTTGAATACTGATCCAATATTTGTAATATCTTTAAAGGAAAATGTACTTGCTGTTCTGTTATTAAAGCTGTGATTATTTGTTTATTTAGCGATCTTTTTTCCATTGCAGCTCTTGTGTTGTGTTAGTTTAATTGATTAACAGCCAGATTTTTTTTCGAAGAAGCTACTGATATAGGTCGAGCAGTTGAGGTTAATATCGGTGGGAAATGGCGGCCAGGTCGAATAGTTACTACAAAGGTTGTCAAAAACCAACCGAAAAAATTTAAAGTGAAGTTTGATCAACACATGCAGGTAAGCATCTACCTAATCCCTCACGTCATCAGCAGTATGAAGTATTTCAATATGGTCTTAGATCGTATCAATTTTTATCAAGTCCTCTTTTTACCAGGATCGATTCGACAAATGGTGTGATGAGAATTCCAGCGACCTTCGCTTTGTGTCGAATTCCGATCTTGTTTCCAACGGAGTTGGTTCACCCAGCAAGCCAAAGAGATCAAGTGCACCGGGTATATATCCGTTAGCATCTTCAGATATGCTCCAACTTTGACAAGAATACCCGGAGAAGTTTAATGTTATATTTCAAAATTTAAACTTTATAGAACATGGTTCGTCGTCTCACAGGATAGATGAGAAAACGATGGAGCTTCATGAAAACGCTCTCGGGAAATTAAGGCAAGACAGATAATTATTTATCCTTACTACAAGTTTCAACTCACTGACTTTTTTTTGACACAAATAGGACTTGTCTGAGATATTTTCTACCTCCACAATGGCAGATGCCCAAAGAGGAAATCAACAACCTCTCACTTAAAGAACTCGTTGACTTTCCTATGGTAAGTCATTGAAATAAAATGCAAATTTGTTAAAGTTATTGTGTCTTCTCTGTTTCAATGCCTTTCTCTCAATATTTCAGGACGACTTCTTCGATCACTACGAGAAAGGCTTGCGTCGTCTAGTGAGCAATTTTAGGTCGCAGGCCGACCAACAAAGAGCAGCTGCTGAATCAGCTCGTCAGGAATTAGCCGAATCACAGCAGCTGCTCTTTCAAGTATTAAACAGGCTCGATAAGGTAAGGTGTTGACTTGATTTTTTGGTTCTTATAAAAGTGCACTTATTTGAAATTTACTTGTTTTCTCATTTCACAAACTTTCGATTTTGTTGAATCAAATGAGATCTTTTTAATGTAAGGTTAACGACTAAACCATTTACAAAGAGTGACCTCACAACAAGTTATATCCGTGGTTGCACAATCACACCGTGTTAACCGATTTTTTTAAGTTGTAGCTGTTTTCATGCTGAATTGATCAATATTTTATTACAGAACACTCCCACCATGACGAACAAGGAGGTCGTTTTATACACGAAAAAATATCTGGAAAACACGACTTGACCCTGAACAACCCTAGCACGATATTTCTTGGATCATAAATACCGTGGCTTGGCGCTGCGCCGCAATTTAGTTCGTACTGTTAGTAACGGCGCCAAGGTACCTAGAACTTTGTGGTTTCATCTTATTTCCTTTTTCTTGATGTTTTGCTGCCCTGGGCAGTTCAAAAGGACAGAGAGGAGCTTTTTCCGGATATTTTACACAAATTTTTGAAGCTTTGCCCTTGTTTTATATCAACCTATGTATCAGTAAAACTTTGCCCCTTCATCATGGCTTACTTCAGTTTGTGTGTTTAGCTCAATTTTATCGCTATTTCAAGCGACGATGGATCGGCTATTCTTACGCTTTGCCGAGATGCGTGTACAGTCTTTTGTCGTCATTAATTTCGTTACAATTTTATTGTCAATAAAAAATATTGAAAACCGGTCACGTTAAAACACCATCTTTTTAACTTAAACAGCTGCTAATCTTGCCAGTTTGCATTTATCTGGGTTTGAACACGACGTTGTAACATACCTTTCATACAGTTTTCTATACACACAGGGCCTTGTAAGAGCGCATTATGGTCCCGGGCCTAAAAGGAAACTTGATCCTTCGTAAGTTTGACATGTCTAAAAACTAATTCATAAACGAACCGTCGATAAATTGGCGCACTGAACAATACAGCTATTAATCAAAAAGCATATCATTTATTCCAAAGGAAACTCGCAGAAAAAAACGAGAATTGATTCATTTCCTCAATGAGTACTAAACTTGTTTGTCTGTGGTACATGTTAATATTGTAATTGTTTCACTAATTTTTCTAAAAAGTAGGCTACTGTTTCGTTAATAAGTTCGTATAGAAACAGCTTGATTCAGGATAAGAGAGCGTTAGTTTTTAGTTCCATTTTTAACGACTTCACGTTTAGGCCTAATATATAAAGTCATGCAAGTTGTCTAATATTTTTGAGAGAAATGTCTATAAAGAGATTAGAGTTAGAGAAATATTTAAACTAATAAACTTCTACAAATTTTTAATACAAAATTTGCAATTTGTTGAGCTTTTATTTATTTTATCACCAAATCTTGACATGTATCTGATCAAACAAATTTTACAAGCTAAATTTTCATTTATAGTAGGCCTACACACGTGGCACATTTTTTTACAGACTCCTCCAAACATTTGATTTTTGTGTATATTTTACAGTTTGCTACTGATGTACGATTTGTTTTATGGAACCGTAATGTGTTTGCTTCCTCGGACACTTAATTGTGTTTTCTAATAACGTGTACAGGTCTCTATGTTAGTAATTAGCGTTTTCTGTTGGCATTTTCCTATTGCGCAAGCAAGTAGTCAAGCTGTCTGAGTTGTGTGGGTTCGAGTTCAGTTTTCAGTTTCACCTGTTGGCGATATCATGTTATACAGTGTTCTGTATCATTAAAAATACAACAGCTACATAAACCTTTAGCACAGTAAAAACGCTTGATTTAAAATGCTGCTAACGTGAAACGTTTTGATGAAAATTGCCTACCTTCTACAGCATAGATTTCTTTTTTGTTAGCTTTTTCAATGTTGAGAAACAGTAAATTTGCGAAGTTTGTTTATTTTTTGGATAGATAATAATAACCACCAGAAATAATTATTATTTATAGCTTATTTATTAACTGTAGTAGACTATTATTATTTAACAACCGCTGCTACCAAGAAGTGAAGCAAGTTTTTGTTTTTTAGTTCTAGAGATTCAATGTTGTATTCAGCTCGGTCGCCGAGTGGTTCGAGCGCTGTCCTGGAATAAATCCGGCTCGTGTTCGATACCAAGAGGCACTACTATACCATTGTAATGCCCTTGGGCAATGCAACGAGCTTGCTCTTTTTTATTGGACCTGATGGACAGTTCTAAATTCGTACAATACTTGGTAAAATATAAAAGCCTTGCTCGGTAACCGAGGCTCGAGCACTGAGGAATTATCGCCGGGTTTAAGTCGTACAAAGGCTTTCCTAAGTCCGAGGATAAAGATAATCAAGAAAATCATAACATACCGTTTTAGGTCCAAATCGTGACCTTTTAGGTTGAAAAAACTTTCCCAGTAATAACTTATTGCAACTTTTCATGTAAACATTTTCATTTCTTATTTACATGTGGTTCATTGTTCTGCGATTTGTTCAAAGATGTAGAAATGCATGTACATTGACTATACGCAGTCTTTGAAAAGGTCATTTGTTGTGTTTTAAAACCTTGTGTTTGTTAAACACAGCGGAATAAGCGTGTATATACATGGATGTAAACACAATTTGAGAAGACTCATGCACACACGGGCACAAACAGCTGACTATAGCTACGGCATTCTCCACATATAAGCTAATCGATAATACACAAAAATTCTTTTTTTGTTGTTGTTACATTTTTGTGATATTGTTTTCTTTAGGCTGACGATAAAAACGTTTTTGCAAATAATAAGTCCCATTAAAATTCATAGCCCCGGGCCAATAAGTCAGCCTTGCCCCCCTTTACATTGGCCTGGATACAGTAGTGGCTTTAGGATGAGGAGGCCCCTATTTCTGTGTAAAATCTATAAAAAACAAACATTGCACACAAATATTATTGTTAACTATTCGCAGTTTTATAGAACAGAAGTCATTCACTGGTTCGTGCAAATTAGTTGTATTTAGAACAGAGGAAAGTTGAGTAAATCGAACCTCCGTGTGAACTTGTCCCTTTCTGCTTTGAGATTACTTTCATAGAGCTTGATGCTCAAACCCTTACGTGATTCAAGACGAAATAAAAGTTGTGATTTCTGCTGGCAAACCTCTGAGGTATTAGACGCTCGATAACAATGAAGAAATGAAAGGTGTAAGATCTTGGGGCCATAGAAAAAAATGTAGGAAGCCATAAACTGAAAAGAATCGCACCAATAAATCTCAGGCATTCTTTTTTTGAAAGAAAATCGAAATCTTATGTATTTTAGACAATGTAAATTCAAAATTGTTCGGGGGAGCATGCCCTCGGACCCTCCTAGGATAGATAACTACGTTTCCCTTAATTTTGGGGCCCACAAACTTAAGTCGCACCATACCTTGCCTCCGCCCTCCAACCTAAAGCCGCCACTGCCTGGATAGTGGATACACACTACATTTCATGCAACATGCTATTGGTCATGTAAAAGACATAATATAAATTACAACACAGCTCGATAGCGAATGATGAAATATCGATTTCACAGACAAAATATATCTTCGTACGATTAACTTCATCATGATGGTCTAAGCTGCTACTTGGACAGTCATTTGATTCGGACTTTCTCCATTCATTTCTATCTTTAGCGGACTAATTGGATCCTCTATTTTCTTATCTACCTGTGGCGAAGGCTCATCTTTTTGCACATCTTCAACGCTTTCCTCCAGAATTTGCGGTTCTCTCTTCTTTCCAACGTCCCCAGTCGCCATTGTGCCTATCGGTGTAACTACGTTGTTTTGGTTGAAAATGCTTCGTCCAAGGGGAGTGCTCTGGACGCTTGGCCCACCAAGTCTTCCTAACACACCGTTAGGTGTCGCTACAGAACCGCTTACCGTCCAAGCCTGCTTAGCTTGATGGCTTCCTCCATTTGCTGTGCGCAGAGTGGCCTGCCGCGTCCATAGATCGTTGCTGCTTGTATCTGGCTGTACGTATCTGATACAATTTAATGATAGCATTTTG
The DNA here is from genome assembly GCF_947623445.1 of Clavelina lepadiformis. Taxonomy (NCBI): domain Eukaryota; kingdom Metazoa; phylum Chordata; class Ascidiacea; order Aplousobranchia; family Clavelinidae; genus Clavelina; species Clavelina lepadiformis. The sequence goes on from NC_135246.1 coordinate 9,036,320, forward strand.
GTATGATTTAGTTTGTCCGTTAAATGATGTACAACGTGTTTATAACTACGAAGACTTTGCTAGAAAACCCTTTTTCTACACTGCGTTACCGCTATGACAGCTCCTGACTTCCAGAGGAGTCCATACTTATTACACCATAGCTAACGAGTGACAGTGCTTTCATTTATCTCAGACGTATCATTTTATAATTATAACATGTTCTTCCCCTACCCTACTATAACCTACAACGAATTGTAAACTTACCCCAACTTTGTCTGAACTATACATTCATCGAAGTAGTTATCAGTGAAGCGTAACATCTGCTGCAAAGCGCTCAGAGCCAACACATCAACGTAAGTGTCAAGTTCAATTTCGTGTGTGTAGTTCTTAATCGGCAGAATATGACTTACTGGAACTCCAATTTTCAAGCTCGCCTATAAATTAAAGATTTATGACTTAGAATTTGAAACTTTTAAAAATCTTGCTAGCTATTCAATTCTAGGCAGCATATACTCGCAAGTAACATACTGTATACGTTTACCTCGGCGATTAAATTTTGTATGATGATGCTTCTATAAACCAATGAAAGATCAGCACCCACTTGATTGCAGACACGATCAATTTTGGTGACAAGCACAAGCAATGGAATGCCTTTGCATACAAATGACCTAATTATCAAAAGCTGACCGGGAGCTAGATCTGATATGCGACAAAAAATTCTCTCGAGTATAATTAAACCAAAAAATACCTCTCCCAGTTATTTTTAATCTCATGTCAGAAAATTTCTGTGAAAGATTATCCTTCAGGTTATGTATTTCACTCGCGTCCAGCACAAAAACGCAACAATGAATTTTGTCTTCAAGTCTAGGTGCTTTCAGGTAGCCTGGCATTTCCGCTGAGATGTTTCCAGCAGGATCAAACTAACGACGTTTAAAAATGCACGTTAATAAGTATAAGTATAAGCATAAGTAAATTCTTAATAAAAATAGAGAAATTTTAAAACTTTTACTGGATCAAAAAGTCCGAGTTATATATGTATTAGTTGGCAATAGATGCTACATGTGTAGTTATTTATTTTTAAATCATCCGAATATTATAGTTTTTTTTTACCAATTTGGAAATTATTTGTATAATTTTTTGTAAGCAGAGCTGCAGAACTGCAGAACTGCTGATAAATAAAACAAATTCTTGTTGTACGAGTCATTGAAGAGTAATACAGTTAACAAAAAGAAGCTACTGGAGTACTGGCAGTTGTAGCCTACTATTACAATATCGTTACATTACATAGTGGAGTTGGTAAAAAAACTTCACATAAAAATTTGTTTCAAAGGGTTTTGCAACTTGCTATACGGATACGTAGCCTATAGCTAAAGCATGCAAGTCATTCCAAGTGGTTATAAATAATAAAAAAGTCATGAATTTTGCAAAGCACGATTCTTATCATGGTGATGTTAAGTAGCCTACTTTTTAAAAAGATTAACACGCCTTGGAATATATACAACACGCACTCAAATTCACCTTGACTCGGTGTCTTATTTTATATATAATGACAAGCTATAGACAATTTCACATTTCTCACAAACTTTATGGCATAAAGAAAGAAAAATGTGAAATTTTGAAGTTGTCAAAATACAATAGTTTTAATAGTAATAAATAAAGTTAAGGTTTTCAATTACGGTTCGGTAGGATATTAATTAACACGTATATCTATATTCATTTAATAAAAGCAAAGTCATAAAACGCAAAAAATGCATGATTAATGATTGCAATTAAATTATTTTAGTTTGTATGAAACTATTTTTACCTTATGATTATCAGGGACATGTCCATCAAGAATATAAGAAAGTTCTGAGGGATCAAATCCTTTTTTTCTTTCCTCCTCCAGTCCCATCGTGTCCACAATTTTTAAATTAAGTATTTTTCCTTCCCTCCCGTTCCTAACTTGATATCCTCTCATCTGTATCATAAAATATAGTCCAACTCTATAATAGGTAAAACGTTAGGTCTAGGCTTACTTAACATTACCTGTAACTTAGAATTCTACAGTATAATATTCCTATTTGAAATCATTTGAAATTATATATAAACATTTTAAAAACATTTAAAAAATGAATCAAAGAGGCTTTAATTATCATCCAGCATAGACAGAGCCTTTCTTAATGAAACCTTTGCAACCTTATTTTTAATGAATAAGGATGTATATTCTTAATTAAAAATACTTTCATATATATACAGTAAATGCAAATTTACTCCGATAAATACGAAGTTAATGAACCTTAGTTGTAACTGATCGCTGGTCACGTGGACTACCGACTGGGGCCTGACCCGTCACGTGATTTCGAAAAATCGAATTAACCGTGTTGAAGTAAGATGACTTCCCCACATTTACGTGGCCCAGTAGGAGGATTCTTGCGCAAGGAACTCCAATTTGTGAAAGAGGAGCGTAACATTTAATCGCTTCAATGAGCTGGTATCTTGTCCTTTAAACAAAATGGCAGTTTTATCACATCTCTTAAGGAACTTTTACCATAATTTACTGTATATACTTTTGTATACAATTCATCTAAAGTATATACAGTATACAATATTGAATGATCTACAAAATTTGCTCACAAAATATAGGAAAACAATTTGCAGAATAGTTGGAGACTTGGTTAAATTGAAATGTATATGAAATTAGCAATTAGCTTTATGAGTGTGAGACTATGCGTAGAACGTATTGTGCAATACATTGTTTCAGCATAAAGTAATTATTGATATATATGGGCCATAAGAAATCTGTGAGTATCACGTTGCTAACGTGTCAATTTGTTTTCTCTTTCACTTTTTGAAATTCTGCATAGTAATCTGTGGAAGCTAGGTGCAGAACTGACAAAAGGGTTAGCAGGGGTCGGTTGCAAAAGAATTAATATGATACACTTCCAGTACTTCCGTAAAGACTGATATATAGGCTACTTTTGCAAATAATTACCACTCTTCACTTACTGTTCATCCCATTCCAATGGACGCCACTGCAACTTCAGCAAACCACTGCTGGATAACACTAAAACCATGAACATGTTTAAAACGGATAACTGCCGTTACGGAAATGTTAATAAGAAAAAAAGTGTGTCCTACAAAAATAATGCCATCTTTTCATGCTGAATCTATTACAAATTCGAAGACTTTTTCACATCTATAGGATAGAGGTTTTTTAAACCTAATACAAGAATTTTACAAAAAGTATAACAAAATATTGCAAAAAAATATATCAATATCTTATAGTTATAACTTACAGGCTAACTTGCTATTTATGGCAGCGCCCGATCCTGAAATAAAGTAATTAAACTAAATAATAATATCATAGTGTCTAATAACAGCAGTATACGAAAGCTCAAAGACAAGCTAAACTTACTTTTGGCAGCACCATTACCCATTGCAACAATCGTTTCAAAAATTGAAAGATCTTGAATGTAATCTATAATAGCTATAAATCATCTGCGACTTCAATGTAGACCGATCTGAAGATTCCTTTGTAGTGTCTTTTGCGCAATGAAACTCCTACACAAAATAAACGACATTCTATCACAGCAAATAAGGAAATATATTTTTATATTAACAAGGCTATACAAAAAACTGAAACTGTTTTTCATCTGAACATGCAGCCTGTATGTTGATTAAAGGTAACCCCGCCTCTTTCACTGACAAAGTAAATTCTTAGAAGAAGCAAGCATTGAACTTTATAGACAAAGTTATCTTCAATATCTTGTGTTGGCATTATTGGCAGGAAATTCGCCAGGATGAGCTTGTGCATTATTTAACACAAACTAGATGAAATATTTATAACCTGATACAAATGTTTGCGTGTTTGCTTGAACCATCAACGGTGAAATAAACTTGGCTTTTAATATTCAGACTCTAATCTAGATCGTGCGATTATGGTGACAAACTATAAATTTAATGCATTTTACCAAGTTTTCCATCCACTATAGGAGGCAGATAAGCATATAGGCGCGTTCTTAGAACTTCTGGTCAAAGTTGTAAACGAGCCTTATATTGTTGACCCGAACCCGAAAATACAAAGCCGAAGCCTTCCCGAAAATTTTATTTGAAGCCCGTATAAGGCCCGAAAGTTAATTTTACTGAGTCAATCAAAGTCATCTTTTGATAACTTTCTTAGAAGGGCAACCTTTTCTAAGTTGCCCTGTGCTCTTTGCGGAAGGTTTTTGCATTCAGCACACACGCACATTTGTGTAAAGAAAGTGAAAATAGGATGCAAATTTGGCAGAGTGTAAGTACAGATTTGGGCCCAAATCTTGCTTGATCGAAATTACTTTTGACACACCGTTTATGTGCGCGAATATAACAATTAAATGCTCATTGCAACGATACAAGATACAAAAGATTTAGATCGTTTTTTTTTATCCACCGAATGTGCTGCAGCAAGTAGCCTATTAAACAATTTCAACATATCGCTACAAAGAACTTTTTTAATTGGTTTTTATGCAGTAGATAAGTTTTCGTATATTACTAATAATATGTATTATTATTACCCGTACATTGCAACATTTTTTTGCAAACAACCAATTTTTTGGTGAACCGTTGCATTGATCACATTTACGCTTTTTCGAAATAAAGGATGAACAATTTGAAGCCAAAATCTTACTCATAGTGTACGTTTTTAAAAGACACCTTTTCTTTTCAAACACATGCAAATATGAACAGTGAGGTGAGAACTAGGTATTAAACTAAATGTCATGTAGTAAAAGTGAAGTTAAACACATAAGACACAGTGCTGCGCAATGATCAAGAATAGCTGCTCTGCATTCACGCTTTCGGAGTCCATGCCATTCGATCGGTCAGCCCCGCTTTAAACCATTGTTTCATTGTTTTTAGAACTTGGTTTTAAACAATTATACTTTACACTGGCAAGAGGTTAGTAATGTAAAATTTTTTTCTAAAATTGATGAAGCAATGTGTATAAAATACTGTGCATGTATTATAGCAAAAAAAGGAATTTTAGGCTATTTTGAGGAAAGTTCATACAAATTGCATACACTCCAAGCTATTTTTTACAAGTTCTTATTTTTATTCTTGAAATGTTTATTGCAATCACGTATGTAACTTAATTTGGATTTCACCAATTAGTTTCATTTCAAAAAAATATTGTGACGTCAAACGCTTACAGTTCAATGAATACTTTATTGGCGATTCCCTATTTATGATTATACATGACGTTTATTTTGTTTTTACCGTCTTTGCTATAGTGTGCCCGTAGGGCATTACACTTTTCGCAACTTCTACGTATTTAGTGTAATCTTGGCTTTCAGTTTTTCCATGCGAACTCAAAATACATTGAATTGTCGTGTTGTTGTTCTGAGCATCATTATGACTCATATCTAAAGCACCTGAATGGCAATCAATTATATTGTTGTCGTAAGCGTGTTTATATATATCAAAATTTATATATTCATATCTTAGTGTACAAGGACACAGACTTAGTAGCCTCTTAACAACAGATGAACAGACCTATATGGTTGAAGCAAAAATTGCAGTCCCGTTTCCTGTGCCGTATTTAGGATTGCGTTGAGGGTGGGGCCATAAGTTTTTAAATTCCCGCGTTATTCCACCCCGACAAAAGTAGGCGGAGCAGAAAAATTTAGAGTTTTTACACCTCAAAACCTACTATAAAAATGCCTTGAAATGAAACGAATGTTTATATTTTTACGTACAGTATAGCTGTATTAATTTATAGTGTACAATTTTGAAACGCCGTATAAAACGATTTGGTAATGTCGTATACAACGAATTAACATGGAAGCTGTATACTTTTCTCTGTCTGCCTTTACTCAGAATGAAAATGGCGGCAAAAGACGCCAGCAAAGCAAATACAAAGTCGAAGCAGTCATTAAAAGCAGGAAAAAATGGCTGTCACAAGTGACAACTCGTTCGTCTTTGCGTTGTTGTCTCTTCCCTCATTATTGTTCATGGGGCGTTGAGGGCAGATTTGGGCCAGATTTAAAAGCAAACCAATGTGGCAAACGACTTGGACAACAATTTTTAAGGCCCTATTCCCACGTATTAGGTCTATATGTTTACTTACCTATAGGTTATAGCTGAGAAGTAATCGCAAATAAGGAAGTGCGATGAATGAAAACATAAGACCAAAAAAGGCCTATGGCTTCCAAAAATTAGGTTTGTGACTTGTAAGGGAGGCATGGCTCAAAGACTAAATGAACCCCTAAATACGGTAATAGTTTTAATTATTAAGTATTTTCACGCAAAAAAAACCTTTCTTGATTTTAACAATTTTTGCTTGGTTTCGCCGGAATAAATCAACGATGAGTAACGTACATGTGATACAAGTTGTACAAACAAGGTGTTTACGAATGACGTATTGCGTCAGTGATGATTAATATCAGTTCTGAAACCAACGCGATAATAGCTTGAAATTTTTTCAAGTGCAAAGCGTTAGTTCAAGAAACACGGTTGAAAAATGGTATGCACTTGCGTACTGCGGGCTTTGCATCTTGGAAAAAGTGGCACCTGGGATTGGCGGCGGGATTTAAGCTAGACAAGAGTGTGTAGTAGGTCTTATTGAGTAGTCTACGTCAGCGGATATAAGTATGGTATACTAAAATATAAAATGAACTAAACTAAATACCAACCTTTGTTTATTTGGCGATGCAAGACTGTGTGTCCTTTCCCAACGAGGATGGTTATAGACTAGGGTAATCAGCAAGTACGAAACATGCGAAGACGCGCATACCGTAAATACGACACTGGTCACAGTTACGTAATTAATTACAAAACAAAAGTGGCACTGGACGCCACATTGCTAATTATGGATTTTGAAATAGGCTATATTTTCTGACTTGTTGTCGAGAAAGTGTTTAATTAGATTAACCTGAGGCTTGTCTGTTTCATGAGATATCATGTGCTGATATGCCGATAGTAAGCTGTAAAGTCCTTCTTCATTATAGTATATATATATATATATATATATATACAAATTCCTCATCACTCGATCCAAGGTAACCGAGCAAGTCTTTGTGCAAATTCCGATTGTCACACATTTTTTATTTTGGTAATTTTATATAATATTGCCCGAATTTTGAACTGTTCACCAGATCCACTGAACATGAGCAAGTGTCGTTAGTGCCTTATTGTTGAAAATTACAATTTCCCATGTTTACTGATCGAAATTATTCTTTTCCGAAATTGAAATTTGATTTGTTAAGGTAATCAGTCTACTTTAATCTTGTTCTGAATGAATTCATTGCAAGACAATACAGCAAACACTTATTCATGAAAAAATAGTTTTCCAAATCGATGTTTGTTATCAATTAGTTCAAATTTAAACAGCTCCCTGGTTTACGCTGCGCATGCGCACTGTAAGTCTGAGGCGTATCCCAATCAATGGGAGACCTGCAAGCTGAGGTGAATTGTTTCATCTGTGTGTGGTAGTTTTATTGGTTGTTATGATTGGTTGGTTGGTACGTCAATTTTAACTTGCAACTAAAGTGTTTACCTGAAATTAAGGATACCAAATCTGTAATGAATCGGTAGAAGTGTGAGCCGTCGTGGTAAAATTATTACCGCGACCGTAGGAAGCTTACCGGTAACCGTTTTCAGTTTTTCATGAACCGGCATGCACTGATTCACGTTTATTGCTTAGGTTCAGGTTTATTGCTTACCGTAGGCCTAGTCAAATTAATAGGCTGCTGTAGGTCCGGTAACCCTGTAATAAGCTGTAAGTATGGGCGTATAGCAAACCTAGATTGTTGCTGTGCTTAAGGGTTGGGAGCCAGTCTACCCAGTGTACGAATTCTAGCAAAAATCGCTGTTTAAATTAACTTTTGGTCCAATTTGATGGATTTTTCTCAGGTAGTGATTAAGGTTCGTTGTCTAACTTTATACCAAATCTAAAGTCTCTACGTACGATACTATTTAAGTTCCATCGCGTCAAACTCAACCTCCTTGGAAAAACCTAATTTTCAAGCTTAAAACGAGGTTTCAAACCTTAATATCTCGCAAAAGAAATGGGTCAGAGAGCGCTTTTTTTGCACATTAATTCCTCTATGTTTCTATAAATTTTTGTGGAGTTATCTTTTTTGTGAGTCTGTTTTTTTAACTACTTTTCTCTGCTTGGGTCTGAATTTTGTTTCGGAGCCAGTGTACCAGTACCCCGACACACTCTTCTTTAACACTAAATAGAAAAAGTGAAATAAACCAGGGTCGGTTTGTACGGTTTAAAACAGAAATATATTTCATGTATGTACAATAGTCACAATGATGCCTATAGATATATAGGTGGAATATGTTTCTGTTTTAAACTGTGCAAACCGACTAGGAATGAGCTGCTATGAAAACAAACTCGAATGTATTCGGCAAATATTAGCAAGTTTGTGTTTGTACGAATTATGTGCACTATTCGTCTACAAATACGGTGTACATGAATGATTATAACATAACCACTTCATCAAGGGAAGTTTTCATGTCAAACAAAGCCTAAATTGCATTAATCGATTCAGTTTTCAGAAGAGCATACTGGCGTATTCAACTGACGTCAAGATTTGAACCACTGCAAATGGATACAAATAGATTTGTGTTTGTCGAATACTGAAACAAGATATTCAGTTTCGCACAAACCCGAATAACTTTCAGTTCAGCATATCCCTACAACCGATTCTGGTTTATTTCACTTTTTCTATTTGACTTATCGTGCAGCTTGCTGACGAAGTGTTTATTAGTCTTTATACTCACTACTGTTTGAAGTACTACTCTTCTTAAAGTTCTTAATACAGTATTACAAGTGCAGCTACACTAACATGATCACTCAGCTTAACACGGCTTAACTGTGAACCCAAAGGAATGGAAGGCCATGGGGCCTGAATTTTACCACAATATAGCCATCTCAACATTTTTGTTTTTGTCGCATTCCCTTGCCCTAATATGTTTGCTGAATTGTTTTGTTATAAAATTCAACAAGTCCCTAAAATTTTCCATTTGCTTAGTAAAATTTGTCTTTCAACTTCTATCTTATTATTGAAAATATGTATCTAACAGGGGCAGGTACCGCCGGGGTGTTGATGTTGCAACACAGCCCTTGGCAGTTACAATAATTTTTGTGTGCACTGCTTAAAATTTATTTTGCTTTTAAAAAAACAACTATTAATTCGTTTCAACACTAACATGCAAACCAACACAAGAAAAAAAACACAAGGCGTTGAACATACTGCATTAAATGAATTGAAAAATTTCTAGATCTGCCCTTAGCATGTATGGCAGGGCTACTAAACTATTTTTAGCTAAGGTCCAGTTACAAAAGTTCGAAATTTGCTTAGGTCCGTTATAACTCTCATGAAATAATTTACAGTCCTACAAATGTATTAAAGTACGGTATGTAAAGTAATATAATTCTCTGGATGGGTATTAATTTAATTTTAAAATCTCTGGATTTTAATATATTAAATTCTCTGGATTTTTTTAACACAACACATGAAGTACGGTATATACAAGATTCGGTAAAGCGGTATTAGCAAAAGCAATAAGCGAAATTTATTTATTATTCTGTTAGTCACAGCTAGTGGGAGAATTGGTATTTCTCATTTCTTGCTAGTTCTTTAAATCTTGGTTCTAAAGTAGCGAGAACCAGTCGAAGGCAGTGGCGAAGGTTTTCATTGATCATAAAGATGCGAAGTTCATGTTTGAAAAGGCTGACTTGCAGCTGTGCTTTGTGACGTCAACAAGGCTTGTTTGATCTGTTTAAAATTGTGCTATTGTCTGCTGTTTTTTTGTTTTTGCAAATCAAGGATAATTTAATGGATTTGTTTTGCTAAAAAAACTGGTGTCCTTTATGAAGTCACAAATATCATTGTGACTTCATAAAGTTTCTTTATGGCTTCCAATTAGCGCCTTGCTGATGATCGGCTTTACCTAGAAACAGCGCAGTCGAATACTACATCTCCTTAGTGGTTTTGTATTAAACTTATATAAACATCGTTTTGTCAACAAAAGATGGCGCAAAACGCCGGCTGCCCTGATTGACAAACGACCTATTAACAAAAACCGTTAGAAGACTAGTTTGAGCTACCACTTACAGTAACTTACACACTCGCTGATTAATTGAATAAGCAGGAATAACAAAACTAATGATGAACGATTTCATTTGCGTAAATACTGAGACAGATAAGATCCGGATTCAACATTGAAAAGGTCCGCATTCGGACAGCGGGCCGCCAGTTGAGTAACCCCGATGTATGTGTGGTAGTTTTTGGAGAAATGTTTTAAAATTTTACCGAATGAAAGCTTAGTTGTACGAGTAAAATATGCAGTTTATTTTTTAAATAGCATTCTGATAAAGGTTAATGTATTAAACCAATTATTCTTTATTCAGCCATTTGCATTATGTACTGTAATCCTTGGCTGTGATTTTGGTTTTAGATATAATTTGATGGGATTATTACAAAGCGGTTGTAGCAGTATATATATTTTGAAAACTCAAAAGCGTGGTAAGTTTCTTGCTACTGCTATCTTGCATGGACTACTAACATTATTATATTTGGTGCGATTAGTGCATCCTGTTTTATTTTTTCAACAGCTTGGTTTTGTCTCTGCTTTAGTAACAAATATTAATCTTTGATTAACTTTTATTACTCATACCAAGCACCACTGATAATTAATTATTATGGATTAGCTGCTGAGCATAACCTTTACAGAAGAGATGTTCTGTTTTAATGATATAATCATGCTGCATAAATTGTTTTTTTATTGTTGTGTTTTAATGGCCATGTTGCCATGTCCAATAAAGTTACTTACGAATTATCCACAATTTTTAGTAAAGTATTGTTGAGTTATGATTTCTACTGTGTATTGATATACTGGTAATATTATGATAGATAAACTCCTTTTTAATAATATACAGTAGAGATCTTTTTTGCGGAAAGTTAAAAAACTTCAGTAATGGTCCTAATTTAAGCTAAGCAACGTTTCTGTGTTTTACTTTCACAAGCAGTTGTTTGTTGTGCAGGCTTAAAACATGACATATACAGGTAGTACCAAACTCAAAGGTTATGTTCAGAACTTGACATAGCAAAGTTTGATTCTGTTTTGTTTTTTTTTAATTAGGAACACTTAATTTAACCTTTTCTTAACGAAATTTGGTTTTAAAACAGGCTTTTGTTCAAAATTAATTAAGCTAAGCTATTAGATGCTCCAATCCAAGTTTTTTTTTGTAAAAATCAAGTGCATAAAAATATGGTGTTTAGAAACAAGCTGTAATCCATATAGCATAGGTACCCTGGTTATTAGGAAGCAATCAATTGTTATTTATATTATTTTTCATTAAGTGGTGTCTGTAGATCTACAATTATACGATATTAATTATAAATAGCCATAATCTCATACTCCAAATTGAGTTTTTTGTATCATTTGATGACAGAATGAACACATAGGTATATCGGTGAAATAACCTAAAAATATCAGCACAAGGATAGTGTTCTAAAGCATGGCTGCAGTTGATCGTCGAAATTTGCTTCATCGTGATGGAAGCATTTCGTCGCACAGTGATGAAATGCCAATGGAAGAAGACTCTGCTGCATCAATATTGCAATCTGTCAGAGAACAAGAGCAGCAATTTGCACAACTTACTAAGGAAATCGAAAATGAACGTAGGACTGTTGCAGATCAGTTGAATAATGGCAAATACAATGACATGGTATGTGTACAGATTGCTTAAAGTGTGTCATTCATTGCGCGGTAATGATTGTAGAGTTGACATTAGATCCATTATGAACTCTTAACCTTTGTGCTGTCAATTAGCTTAAAGGACTAATCTTAAAATAACCCCAACAATCAGTTGTTTGTGTTATTTGACTTGTAGTGTTTGTCTTTGAAGTACATAATTTGGGCTTTTTAATTAGTGTTTCCGCAGTTGCCTCTACTGTTGTATAAAGTTAGTCACCTCACATAATATAGTTGCATAATTTGTGTGTTTGTTTAAGTAGGATTTCCTGATACCTCTCTAATTTTTGTGTTTGAGCTTTTTAAAGAGGTGACCTATGTGAGGTAACCAGGGTAACCCTTTAGTGGTCAGGAAACGTATCAACTTACCCAAAACATCCTAATGATCTCTGGTAGCTAAGATTAGATCTTAGTGACGTCAGACTTCACTTCTCTATATGTGTACTTAGACAGGACAGATTGCTTACAGAGAAAAACTACGTTTAGGAAATTTAGTGCTTTTTTCAAGTTGCACAAGAGTTAACAAATTTATTTACTCGTGTTTTCTATATATATAAGGATTTTAGATAGTGGAGCTCCCAGTTAACTTCTGTTTTGTAGTCAGAGTATATATTGAGTAGCTTATATTGAGCAAGAGCAGCAACTCACAATCCCAGATTTGTTGTGTAAGGATCTTTGTTGTTTGTACAAAAGTCATTACCAGAATGAAGTTTTCCTCATTTAAGAGAGGTCAGGAATATGTAAATACCATCACACACAGCCGAGTTCCACTTGATGTTCTTGCAATTTCAACATCATCTCCATCTGCAATTTCACAGTCTAGCTACCTAACAAGAAAATGGAATTCATTTGAGAATAGATGGGGTTGGCAGAGTTACAACTTAGATGAAGTTGGAAATTCAAATTCATCTTTAGCAGGCAGTATCAATGCAGCTTTTTCCACAGACGAAGAGGTTGCTTATGATAGCTGCTATTCTTTATTTTAACCTAAGCCTAAGTAATTTGTTACTATAATCTATATTGTTTGTAAAATTATGATAGACACTTTCATTGGTTTTGTAATGTTTATAAATACGTGAATTTTCTGTTTTTATTGATTGATAAAATGATTGCCACAAAACCTGCCTGCATGTATTTGTTGCTTAGTGCATGAATACTTTTTACATAATTGCTTTTATAACCAAAACTATATACTAAATAACTGGTCTTTTGAGCTGCAAACTTTTATTCAAAGCATTTTTGGTAATAAGCTGTTTGTTCAGATTTAATTTCTTCACTTCTTCGTGTTTTATAGAAATCCATTCTTTTTAGATTATTCGTAACCTCATTTTTTTCTTTAGGAGTATCAAGAGACACAAAGCATGGATTCTGATGGTTACTATGATCCACCACAGGGAGAATATGTGACTGAGACATATTCACGACGAGAAGATTACAGCGATCCACGTGAAGAAACTGAAGTTTTAATTGATGAGGATGGTGTTTCAAAAACAGTTACAGTAAGTTTTTCTAGATTTTCCACTCACCTTTAGTTGTCCAATTTCGTTTGACATAACATTGAATTAGAATAGAAAAAGTAAATGCTTTGCCAATTTTGTATGGCGTGTAAGTTAAATGATCACATTAATTTGATAGAATGAATCACTAAGTTATTTTTGTCTGCACAGAAACGTATAGTAACAAAAACAGTTACTGAAAGGAGGGTGCGTCAGGTGGATGAAGAGGGAAGTTTGCCTCGAAATCATTCTGATAAAGTGTAAGTTAATCATAGTATTTCTAACATTTTCCAAACTTGAAATTTTTCTTACTTGATTAAGGTTCTTATTTTTCAATTTATCCTAGTTTACTCTAATTTACCAAGCTTTCCCTCATACTTTTGTCCTGTAATATTCTTTTCTTTCATCCTTTTGATTATAGCTATACACTACTCACACAAACTCATTTTCATGGTTGATATTTTTTAAATCTCATAAATTTTATTTTTGGTGTTTAAATATTCCATATATACGTATGCTAGGTTGCCACGACATGGATCTGAGCGCATCAACTCTGACCATGGAAGTAATTATGACTCCATGCGTAGAAACAATCATAATGGCCCTTATGATGAAACAAGAGGCCTGTTGAGAAGGTAGGTTAACATAATTTCTTCACATCATGCAGTGTAAATGTTCAGTACTTTAATCTTTTCTGTTAACTCTAAATCAAAAGCTAACATATATATAAATATTCTTTAAGATCATCAGGCAGCTCAAGCGGAAGTGATGGTGGGAGAAGACCATCAGGGTACAGTTATTCTTCTCCAAGAGACAATTTTGGCTCCACTGATGAGGTTCGCAAACAGGCACAACCAGAAAAATTTCAACCTGAAGAATATGGGCTTGAAGATGACAGGTTAAAAAATAAAAACACTTTAATCTTTGTTAATATCTTGGGCTTGTCATATAATCTGAACTAAAGTCATTTACTGTTGTATTATGTGCTAATATTCCGATTTTCTGTCACTCACTTTAATAACCAAAACATATTTGACCTAGGCGTAGTGATTATGACGATGACAATGACCAGTATGGATTAGAACCCGCCTATCATGATGCTAGAAAACAAAGAAGCATCTCTTCAGATGAAGCTCCCAGCAGGTAGGCCGAGTTCTCACCCATTTTTTATTATCAGAAGAAATTATTCAGTGTGTACTGGCATAACCATGAATGAAGATATAGTCGGTAACAAAAATATTTCTTTGACTTTTTTCAGAGCCCGACTGATATACGGATTAGTCAATAATGTTTGCTGATATGAGTGTTTGCCCTTATTATAATATCAGCAACTTTTACCAATATTTATCTACAGACTGCGGTAATTATTGCCAAGCGCCAACAGATGCTACTTTGCATTTTATTTGGTAGCCACTGGTTTTTTAACTCCATGAATTTAGAAACAATATCTTTATCTTCGTTATAAATATTTATCCAGATGTCAAGAAAAGTCACTATACATTTTCTTTAAGATTTAACACCTTTTTTATGTAGATTCTTTATATTATTTGATTGTTAAATGGATGTTTTCTTTCATTTTTTGAAAGTTTGGCAAAATGACATGCCAAGCCTGTAAATTATTACACAATATACTCTTATGTTCAAGATTGCTCTTTATTCATTTGCTGAGCATATGTTTTCCAATTTAGGTTGTATTTTGTCATGAAGTGATGTTCAAACTCATTAACTCAAGTATATTAGCTGTTTTATGCAGTAAACAAAAATATTGGTGGTTAGCCACAAAAAAGTTATTTTTATTGGTATCAGCTTGAAAATTTCCTGTTAGTCAGGCCCCGCCTTGTTTTACTGTGTCCTCAATTTTATTATGACTTAACAACCTAGAAAGTCAGCAATGACTAGCGTCATAAATCATTTTCTTAATCATGAACTGGTCTCTGATTAGTTTACACCTACATGTAAACAAATGCACAAGTTAACATGTCTAAATTAAAAATATATCTATTTTTTGTCATCTCTAAGAATAAAATGATTATTATGAGTTATGTAAATGCCATTCCAATTATTGGTCATTTTATTTTGTTTAGATATGATGACCAAATGGATGGTGATGTGCCAATAGCTGCCCCAAGATCAACTTCAAAGCCACAGATTGGCCGCGCTCCACTGGCAATGCAAGAAGCAGGAAGCAGGGGTAGTTTAGACAGGTTTGTTGTGTTATATTTTTGTCGATTTATTTTAATTTCCTCTTGTGTGGTGGTTTTCATGGGCCAAAACCTGGAAACCTTATTTACAGTGAAGTTAACCTAGGATGGAGCCAAATTTTGCAAGAATAAAATCAGATTTCGCTGAAGTAGCACACAGTCTTGTAAAATTTCAATCAAATTGGTGTAGATTTAAACATATTGCAGCAGCATAGTTCCTATTTCAATCCTTGTTTGTTTACACTCCATCCTTGGTTTTCATAATGGAGTCTGTTTCACTTACCGATTTCTGTTGATATATGCATTATTTAATTTTGCTTAGGGTGGAGCCTTACATGTAGTGTTGTATATATTATATGCTTTTTTAAAAATATATAAGATGTATGAAATATGTGTACATAAAACATATATTCAGTAGCATTGTTAAGAACTACTGAAGCTTATTGTATAGTTATGCGAATTGCCAATTCTTTTACTGCAACAATTTTTAAGGCTTGACAGGTAAACATGCCCTGCAGCACTAACCCAGTGAAAAGAGCAATTAAAAACCTCTAAATAAACCATTTCTTGTCTAGTTGTCTTCATACCTTATATGCCGTTGTATCAACAATTTACCAACAAATAGGCGAGGCTTTGTAAATATCTCTGCGCCTATGCTACACAATCGGAGATATTTCTTGAATACAATTAGAGACTACTACCTCCCTCCACGTTGACCAATTATAGTTTTTAATTACATTTTTTGTTTGGAATACTCTGTGAAAATATTTACCTTAGTTGTTGTTTCATATTTGCTGTTTCTGAGTAAATTAGCGAGTGAGCTAAAACCGACAACAGTTTTCGAATGCTCTTGGTTGTCTGTAGTTTTATCTTATTACAAACCATTCACTAATAGTAGTTTAAAAATATGTGTAATTTTTTTTAGGCTCGGAACAAATTGGCACAGTCCATCCTTAGAAGAAGTTATCAAAATGTTGTCATATAATATGCCTGTTGTGCAAGAAAATGCTGCCGCTTACTTGCAACATCTGTGTTATAGTGATGATAAGATTAAAAGCGACGTTCGCAAATTAGGTTTGTGTGTAAACGACAAGCATGCATTATAACATTTCCTGTGAAGATATTAAAGTTATGAAATTTCAACTTAATCTGAGCAACATAAATATGACCTGTACTTGACGTAAAGAAGATAATGTTAAATATAATAAGCTAGCATACAATAACCTTTTCTATTTACTTCATACTGTCAATCAAGCTAAATCATCATTAAATTAAAATCTGAAACAGTTTTATATTTATATTTTATCACTTTATTTTATTGAAATATTGTTTTTGCTTTAGGCGGTATACCACCCTTAGTAAAACTGCTTGACCATGAAAGCCCTAAAGTTGAACTAAATGCATGTGGTGCTTTACGTAATTTATGTTATGGATCAAAAAATGATAAAAACAAAATTGAAGTCAAAAACTGCGAGGGTGTCCCTGCAGTAGTGAGGCTGATACGTTCCGCCAAAAACAGCCAAATTAAGGAATTAGCAACAGGTAGAAAAACATTTGTTTTAAATACAGTTTTGTTAAAAATTACAGTAATATTAAGCTTTCCTTGCGTGTACTTTGGAATAATGTTGAATGGTGTTTGTATATTAAAACGTGCTTTAAATTTAACATGTTTCGCATTTTATTTCATGTTTGTAGACTGGCTTAATTTTTGTTGATATAATGTGAATAACTTTAGTATATCGTATTTATTTTATTTTGCTTTAATAATTTTGTAGGAACATTGTGGAATTTGTCAGCACATCCTGAATTGAAGGGTCAGGTTTTGGAACTTGGGCTTGAACCATTGACCAACCTTGTAATAATCCCTTATGCTGACAGTATTTCACAGGACAGTAAACCGAAGGAAATTGAAATGGTAGACATCTTTACTAACTCAGTTGGAGTAATAAGGTATGATTTTACAATCTAGAGGAAGGAACTCCATTCAGTATGTGAAACCTTTCATTGCGTCCAAATTTTTCAATTCTCCTAACCAAACAATAGACGCACCAGTCTAGAATGTAATTGAATGACATCATCTATTTTGTCTACAGAAACTTAAGTTCGACTGACAGTTCTGAGAGCAGACGCAGGTTACGTGAATGCAATGGACTTCTCTATGCTCTTATGAACGTCCTTCAAACCAACAAAGATAATGGAGATATCGACAATAAGGTACTCTTGTGAGGTTAACTGCTTTGTTACGCCCTGCAACACTTACTATGTGGATTTTATCATGTGGTATATTTTAAATAACCCAGGGGACTGAAAACTGCATGTGTGTTTTGCGAAATCTAACTTTCAAATTACAAGAAGAAACACCAAATGCTCGTGAACTTTATGTGCTTGATAAGCCACATAATGCAAGTGAAGACAAAAGTGACACATCTTGCTTTGGAAAAAGCAAAAGCAAAGGTAACTCAGAGTTCTTTTGTCCAGTGGAATGCCTTTGTTATAGAGCCATGTAATGAGCTGGTAGTGTAACGTTGTTAATTTCTTCATTGATCCAGTCAAAGATATCTGTAAAATGCTTATTTATAGCAATAGTGGTATGGCGGGTCTGAAAACTTTATTATTAGCTTATAAATTTGCTTGTTGAATATGGTATCTGCATTATGTATATTGTGTGCAAATGTGCAATAGTTACATTAAACCCATTAACGCAGACAAATCTGAGGACGTTCAGGAACAGATACCACCAGATGATCCTGAAGCAGTTGGCTCGGCACTTTTGTGGCAACCTGAGAATTCTCGTTTGTATGTCTCACTTCTCCAAGATTGCAAGAGAGATGAGGTTGCTGAGGCAGCACTTGGTGCTCTTCAAAACCTTACACACGGTGATTGGAAGGTAATGCTCATTGTGATAATTGTTTCAGGATTTAAACTCATGCTGGTTTGCATGCTGTAAGAAGCTTAATCATTGGCTTGTCAAAGTTTTTCCATGGTTTTCTAAATCAAATTCACTGCTTATATTTTATGAATTTAGTGGGCGCTGTATGCTCGGATCGTTGTAAGGAAGGAAAAGGGCCTTCCCGTTGTGATTGACAAACTAAGGACAGACAATGATCAAGTTGTTCGTGTCGGCACAACCGCCTTGACGAATTTAGCTGAAGATCGCAAAAATAAAGACTTGATTGGTTTGTCTCTTTCCTGTTTATTTCTTGTTCATTAGCGTTTTTCATTGACATGGGATTTTCATGTTCATGCAAATATATTGAGTTGAGTGCACTGGCCGAACAGTTGGATGTAAATATTTCTTATATTTTTTTGTAGGAAAATTCGCAATGAAAGACCTTGTCTACAAACTTCCCGGTGGTTCAGATCCCAATGTTCGTCTTTCTGACATCACAACTATTGCCGTGCTTAACACTGTCAGGATTCTGGTGGACAAGAGTCCAGAAAATGTTCGAAATCTTCGAGAAGCTGCTGGGATTGAACGAATTACTACAATCAATAATTCAAGGTACCACCAAATATATTATTAAATATATACAAATAACCTAAGCTGAAAAAGTGTTTTATATATTGCTCTTAAGATTTCAATGCTGTTTTGAAAAGTTGTACTGTATTAATATCAGATCATTTCATGTCTTTAGCTAACCTCCTCCGGCTTATAAATATTTTGAGCAATTATGTGATATGACATGATTTATGTGTGGCCTGAAGCATTGCATATAGAGCTTGAGAGTTTCCTTTTTAGTAAATTCTTCTCAGGCTGTTACCTTTTAGTACTTTTATGGCCACTCTGAAGCCTATTTAAACCTGAGGTTACAATAAATTTTGTTTTGCTTCGTAAATCAGTAAATTATTGTTAAAATTGAGTTGTTGACTTCTATATTTTAAACCACCTCAATATGTGACTCACTTAAAATCACCAGGAACGTTTTTGAAAACATAAACTTTGATTTTATCTGTTTACAAGAAATTTATTTTGGTTTCTCATTATAAAATGTACATTTTCATTCAATGCCTGCTTTGTATAGGGACAACAGCCGTTTTCATGCAAGGGTTGTAAAAGCAGCCGGGCAAGTGTTGCAGGCGATCTGGGCAAACAAAGAAACCCATTCGCTGCTGAAGAAGGATGGGTGGAACAAGAACCACTTTACTCCCACTGTCACTGTTGCCACATTGCCTAGAAAGTTAGTGAAGATGTCTAAACCAGATGACCTGTGAAATACCAAAGCAAAAAGTTACTTGCAGTATTGGATTCAATCCTTTGTTATTTCACATCCATTTTTCTTTGCAGTTCAAAGTTGAATAACAAACCCTATGAAGAACCACGAAGTGCACCATCTGCCTCATCTACTGGAGGAAGAAGAGCACAGAGAAATGCAAGCCAAACTGGTGAAGAGGTCAGTACTCAGTAACACTATTCGTTTATCTAGATCAGAGGTTCCCAACCTTTTTATGTTCTCGTACCACTTAGCCACCACGGATTGTTCAACACGTACCACTATTTTCAAAACAACTAATTTGATCCAATATTCGCACAGCAGCATTGTATTAATAACAATGACAGCAGGGAGCAAGATCGACAAAAGTAGCTTAATGAGTGCAGAGAATTTAGTACAGAAAGAAATAAAAGTGTTGTTCGCATATTTTAGCAACTCAAAATTAAATTGTTATACTACTATACTGTATATCGCATGCAACGGAGAGCTGCTCGCGTACCACCTGAAAAGCTCCCGCGTACCACCGGTTGGGAACCCCAGATCTAGATGCATAATAATATTATTGCTTGGTTAAAATGAACCAGAAAAAATGGAAATATTATCTAATATTAATATTATCAATTATCATACTTTAAGTTGCCCAAAATTGTAAGTGGAAAAGTGTGTTATGTTACTAATGTTACTGTACTGTATAATTGAATTTGGCAAGAAATGATACTCTACTTTCGTAGCTAAGCTAAACTAAGGTCAACATTCCTTGCAATAAATGTCATTACTTCAAGATTTTGCTTTTTAAATCAACATTTAAACCGCATTTGTTTTTAAAACAAAGCAATTTTTAACACTTACGTCATGTTATGAAAACGATTTGTGTACTTTGGATGAAACTTTTACCGTTTGATGCTGATACGACTGCATGCGACCTTCATGGTATTCCGATTCACACAATTCGGAATAATCTTCCTCAAGACACTAAATACCCCTTTTCGATTTAGGTTCAGATGACACCAGTTTCGAATGTGAGTGATTCCAGTAAAAGGAAGGGTCCTGCTGATTCCTGGGTGTGAGGCACAAGCACAATCAACTCCTTCAAGTGCCTAACTTGCAAATCTTTTAAACTTGAGACGGGAATTGGGAGAATGTTTGCGAGTTGTGCATTAAACTGCAACGTAGAAATAATTTACAATCTATCACTTGCACTAGTGGAGCATGTATTCATCTGAAGCTTTCAGCAAAACAGCAGAGTAGTTTGGCAGCATATTTAACACTATCTTGTTGTTTTATCGTTTGTTGGCGAGGCCTGCTTAAGCTAACACTTGAAGCTAAGCTAAGCTTGAAGTCATTCATATTGTAATCTTTAGTGTTCATCTTATAATTACAATTCTGGATACGGTGCTCCACTTCGTTTCTCTTGTTTGATTGGAATAGATCATTGTCTGATAATTTTCACTTGTTAGTTTCTGTATTTTTCTAATATATTTTAATTGTTTTTACTTTTGAATTGGTGTGAATAATTGCATTTTGTGTGCTTTTTACTATTGACATTTTCCATAACCAATATATAAGTTACAACATTGTACTTTTATATGATATTAATGTATTCATATTTAAAATGGTGCTACTTTTAAAACAGTTCCAGCATTCTTTAATCAAAATCAATCCCATATTGGATTTTTTGGTTTCGTATTTATGCTGGCTTCCTGTTGCAATCATAGAATAATCAATTGAACAATATTTGAATTTTTGCGGTTGCAAACTGCTTTCGAGTGGCTTTCCCATATCAAGGGCAAATTTTATCTGTGTTGTCATGATTTTATCCTTCATATAATTTGATTAACTACTACGTATTGTTATATCCTGTAGTAGCGTAGTTATGTTTTATAATGTGTTTGTGTGCTGGTGCTATATTTAATGCACATGAAAAATTTTTGTACTGTTTTGATCTATGTTGTGTTTTGCAGAAAAATATATTTTGGCGGTTTTGTAACCAATTTTTTCATATGAAGGCATGAGAGCTGTCATATTTTTACCCTGACAAACCTTCCTCACTACATGTTTTTAGTTATGAATGATGAATATTTTCTGGAATCTTTTTGGACTAAACATTCACTGCCGTTTTGTTGAATAATTTAGCTTATGCATGAAGTAGACCCATAGCAATTGTAAAATTTTGAACTTATCTATACCTAAACACTATTCTAAATTGTGTTGAGCATTGTGTTGTGTGTAGCAATTACAAAAAAGTAATTTCTCTGCCATTGTGTATGTCATAATGCAAGTTGAAAATATTTGTACAAGATAAAAATTTTACTTTGCTGGTCTCTTTATTTCTGGCAAGTTGAGATAATAGTGCACATTTGCGATAAAAGCGCTCTGTAAATAACATGCAAAGCTTCCATTTTCTGTATATTTTGACTTTTATATCTGTTTTAGTCTAGTGTATTAAGCTTTATGAGTATGTCATATATATACTGATGGTAATAATGATCTTGATTCTGAAACACTTGCTTTTATAATAAAAAAAAGTTCCGCCTTACAAACAGGCAACAATATATCTGTGATTTGGCTGGTATACAGTAAGGTGTCGAGGACTGAAATGTATGATCTTTATTCAATTTATTAGGCAAAGATATTACGTTGCTTTGATTAGTATAGTCTCTTATCGTAATCGCATATCCACTACTTAACAAATACACTTATTTACAACAAATACTTGATACACAAAGTGATCCATAACGAACATATTTAAAGTGCAAAGGTTACCAGTGAAGCAAAATGATCTCAGTTATACAGCATAGCTCAGCAGCCGGAACTATGTGTCGGCGGACTGTTGAATTACGATTTTTATTCTAAGATTCTTAACCATAACAAAGTTTAAAGTGACAAAATTATCAACACAGTAAATGAATGTACTCATACCATATTATGCGAGAAATGCTTATATACATAAAAGCTTATCTGAAAACAAGAGCACTACATTTGCTATGTTTTAAAATTATATTTTTATGCTTGAATAGCTATGCAAATAGGGTTAGATAATAACAGACCATTCTGCCCGGTGATAGTTACACTGAAATATACCAGGCTGTTTCAAGCAGTACAAATTTGCTAACAATACAGCTTTTTTGGAAACAAGGAAAAAACTAAAGTAATATAGAAGCATAAACAAAAAACAACATAGCAAATGCACTACACAAACGCCAATGGAAACTCAATTATAAGTAATCTGCAGAACATAACATTCTGCCATATTACACCCAAACGTGACCAAATTAACTTGTTGCCTGCACAGAGAACCATAACATTTGTAAGACTTTATCACAACACTCACAATGTGCAAAAATGTGTTCTCTGGCAGCAGTATGCAGAGCGCAGTTTGAATTGGACAAGCAAATTTAAAGAAATGCAGCGTTGATAAGAATGGAAGTCATCTGTATGTTGCCATTAGAATGCTTGAGCTCAGTGCATCAAAGAAACCTGTGCAACACAACATATAAAGAAAACAAAGTATTGTTCATGTTTTAACATTTTACTTAAAGTTTGCTACGCCCATTTGGAAGCTTGCCTTCAAAGAATACACACACACAGCTTTCAATTGCCTGCATTACTTATGTCACATCCTTCAACCATAAGAAACCTTTAATTAAGTTGTTTCGTATTACACAACTTTATTGCTCAAAGAAAATTTTTACTAAT
The DNA here is from genome assembly GCF_947623445.1 of Clavelina lepadiformis. Classification (NCBI taxonomy): domain Eukaryota; kingdom Metazoa; phylum Chordata; class Ascidiacea; order Aplousobranchia; family Clavelinidae; genus Clavelina; species Clavelina lepadiformis. The sequence goes on from NC_135246.1 coordinate 9,059,627, forward strand.
TATTTGAACAAAAAATTTATTTCTCAGCCCTGTCATATCTTTTGAAAATGTTTACTGATTACTATTGACAAATAGTTGAAACCTGAAATATGTGCTCTTTTAGTTTCTCTTTAGGGAGGTCATCAAACTCTTGCTCAAAAGTGAACGGTTGCTCAGCAACAGGCTCATCAGCTGGATCATAATATTGCTCCAAATAAGGGTGTGCGAGAGCATCCTCAACATTGATGCGCTTGGCAGGATTGAAAGTGAGCATCTTATCAAGAAGATCAAGTGCATCTTCAGGAAAAATATTCAAAGTTATTCAGTACAAAATGTGCTTAAATTTGTTTAACATACAGAAGATTCCTTGATGAAAATTGTGTCAAGTTGGATTCCTATAAATCCAGATATCAAACGTACTGACTTAACAAATATATTTGTGTAAATATCCGGAGCAAACTAAACTATTTTAACATATTGGTTTGTTTGGTTTAAAGCAGTGCTTCTCAAGCTCTGGATTGCGACCCAAAAGTGGGTCACTGTTTCATTTGGGTCGCCGACTACAGTAGTTCACAAAGCCTTTCGATAACTGAATACTGTACTGCATATTCGTTTGACGTTTCTGACTTGCAAATTCTTGTCAGAAACTTGTTCATGTAAAGTTGTCTTATCTGTGTGTCGTTCACTTTATGCTTACAAACATTTATGTGAGATCTACTTTCAGAAATAGGGTCATCAAAGCTTCGCTACTAATTTATGCTGAATATTCGAGTTGCCACAAAAAGGTTAAGAAGCACTGGTTTAAAGCATAATTTAACATCTGTATTCGGCATATGGTAAATCATGCAAGATATCTTGTCCCCGTTAATGGTTTTAAAGTAAACCATACAATACTTTCGTTTCAAAATCAATAATCTTATAGACTTTAACAAAGTTTATGAACTTGCCGCTATGTCACAACTATGCCAATGCTTGCCGAATCTATTGAGGTTTGGGTTTGTATCATACAACTCCTTCTGTTAAATAACGATTTATCTTAATTAGGCTAAAATATGCACTGCCTGCACCGCATTCTGGGCATTAAGTGGCAAGATAAAATAATTAACACTACTGTTCTTGAAAGAGCTGATGCTTTTGCCTTCCAGCATGTACAGTTTGCTGAAGTGGAGATGCTTGTGCTGGTTTGGACATATTGTGCGCATGGATGATGGATGGATCCCCAAAGCTTTTCTGTATGGAGAGCTAGTGCAGAAAATGACCATAAGACCACAGGTCAGCCTCAACTTTGATACAAAGATGTCTGTAAAGGCGACCTGGGAATCCATTGTTAGAAAACGTCCGGGATGGAGACAAGAGATGGAAAGAAATATCATGGGATTTAAGAAGAAACGTGCCCAGCAGCTTGAGGCCAAAAGAGTAAGAATAAAGACTCAAAAGCAGTCAAGCGCCCCTTTTTCTGCTTTCATTTGCTCTTGGTGCCAGAGAAATTGCCCTCTCCAATTGCACTGCTTAGCCACACTCAGTGCTGTCCTCAATGTTGACCTGACCGATTGGCAGATCCATAGTCTCTCTAGACTAAAGGAAGCCAACAGCAGGTTAAAAACAACATAACCATTTAGGATGACAGAATTAGAGAATACGCACTGCACAATTACAGAAAAATGAATTAAAATCATTACTGGATTACAAAGGGTCAAATTTAAAACCAATCTAACAAGTTTAGATCAGAACCTTAAGCGCAACTCCAGTGAGTCTAAAACAGGTTTCAAAATAGATAAAAAAAATCAATCCCATTTCCATTGACTGGCTGGACTGGCATTGGACTGGCCTTTGTACTTGGCACATTTTCCAAACTATGTTACAATAGGTCACGCTTGGATAATGATGCCTATGACAAGTTGACAACTAACTACAGAAAGATGTACAACAATTAACATAACAAACTCATAAAAACTAACTTCTTGTGGTGAATTGTAATGTTATAAAATCATGTTAAGAAGTAAAGTTGTAAACAACTGCATGTTCAGACATTTTTTTAATCCTATCTCCAACGATAAAGATTCCTTATTTTTATCAGTATATTCGAAAATAATTCACTCTAGCATTCATCTTTTTATGACAAAAATACCGTACCCAATCCATTTATTAGCCTATCGATCTTGTGTACATCAGCTTCTGATGGATCAGGTGAACCCAAACGCAGCTAGAGTAAGTCGCATGCCATTTAAAAGCAGTTAACTTTAAACAGTTATAAAATTTCCCTATAATTGATAAATACCAATAAAAACTTGCTCAAACCTTTTCGAAGTCAAAACCGAAAAATACTAAATTTGTGAAGCATAAATAATACATAACAGTTAAAGAATACAACATTTTGTTTATGAGTTATTAAGTACACTATTTGACATAGCTATGTAAAAAATCTTTTAAGCCAAAAAGTAGGCACCCTGTGGTATGTAAGTTTGGCAATGTAAAACTTTCCACTCAAATATGGTGTTACTTTCATTCATACTTGGGCAGCCAATTGCAATTCAATTGGTGGTAAGCACTCAAAACAGGTTTTTGACTTCCAACCAAAATCCTTTACAATAAATTTCTTAGTAAGTTATTATTGTGAGGGATACTGGCATAGTTAATAGTCTTAGCAAGTGGGACTAATGGTGGTAGAAGACAGAAGGGAACTTAAAGATCAAAGCACATACAAGCATATCAATGAATAAAATTTGTTTTGAAAAGCTAGTACGTCATTGTCATTCAAATACTTTCAATAATTAACCATTTCTGTTGACATTGATGGTAACAACTAGCAAATATGGCAATACATCACTGACATCACTTCTTCATCATCAAGAAACGAATTGTGGTTTCTGTAACTTGATTTTAATACAGAAGTACTTTGGGCGGTTTATGTTGAGTGAGTTTATGTGTTTATATTGTGTGTAGATGGATTTATTGCTTTTGTTTTACTACCCCTAATTGCTATCTTCGACCAAAATGAAAATTTAGCAGACATTATGTTTGGTATATAAACCCTAAGATTAATTTTTAACCATTACAGGTTATGATAATTATGTAGATTACCGAGTGAAATAGTTTGCTCAATACATGGCGTTAATCTAGTGGTCTGTTTTCATATCATGTGTATATGTATAGGTGCTAAACCCACACTCTACCAATAAAGCAAAAAATGTAACATGAGTTTACCTTTACTTTCAGCCTTAGCATAGAGTCTTTGCCAAGGAACTTTAGGTTTCTGTGGAAGAGACATGAGATAAGCACGGGCTTTGTCATTGATGATACAATCAAGATCGTCTTGGGAGGGTGAACCGAGCACACCTGAGTGCAAGAGAACATTTAATTTTTTACATCATCAATTATATACACAATGTTTGGGTAACATTTCATTAACTTATAAAAATCTAACAAGACATGTTAAAAACAAACAGTTATTGATTTTCTAAAATAATTAATAACCTTTCAAGTCAACAATTACAGAGGAGTCTTGTTTCTAATAAGAATAAATCACATTGTGATGATATCAACATGGCTAATACCATCAAATACCAACCCAGGATATGATTAAGTTGATCCAGATAGTGTTTTCCAGGGAATATTGGTCGATTACTGATCATTTCAGCTAAAATGCAGCCCACTGACCATATATCAATAGACTTGGTGTAGCCTTTTGAATTGAGCATAATTTCTGGTGCTCGATACCATCGAGTTGCAACATACTCCGTGAGAAAACCAGTATGATCATGTTCGGGATCCGCCACTCTTGCAAGACCAAAGTCACATATCTGTGTTACAACATTTCACTCATAATTATATGACTCTTTATTAAGAACAATGTATGGGTCTTTTGCTATAAACAGCAGATTATGCCCACAACGTTGCTCTTTTAAAGCAAACAAAGTGCAGCTTACAGAAAGTAAAATTATCTAAACACAAATAGATTTGCACCATTCATATCATGTTATGGACTAGAGCGAATGAGATTATCAGTAAGCAGATTGAAATGCAAACATACACTAAATTCAATAAACCAACACCATGTACAGTCTTGCCACTGTTTGATCAAATATTGAACAAAATTTAATTTGCAAAACTGGCAAATTTACATTGCTTTCAGAAGTCTGCACAATAACACTGGGCACCTCAATTAGTTTGAAGAGTGTAACCACAGAAAAATGCAATTTGTACATGACTGTACCTTGTACTGTAACACAATTAGAAAGTCTGTTGTGTATAATTACATTTTACTTACTGAAAAACAGATCAACGTTAAAGCCATCTCACAAAATGGTATATCACTGAAATACAACCACATTGTAACCATATTGATATTGTACAAACATTCACCATGGGACATCTTAGATCTATGGCAAATCATTAAAATGTACAAGAGAAAGTAATTTAAAAAACTCTTAACAGTTTTTTTTGTAATAGTGTAACGGAATGTTACAAAACTACTGATTCATATAACTGCACAAACCTGCAACAGTGAGTTGGTGAATAAGTCTTTATTATACATTCATTATGTTTGTGTATTAATATGCAGTTGTGCAGAGAGTGGTGGAATTCTTTACAAAAATGAAACTTCTTTTACAACTATGATATGTCTTCAAACACAGCCAGGTAAGAATTTAACAAATTCGTTTGACGTAAAGCATGATAATATAAACATAAAGTCAAATGTCAGAGAAAGCTCTAGGGAAAATTCAACTCCAATTCTTTATCTACATCCTAAGATACTCAACATATGTACAGAATGAAAATTGACCTTTCCAAAAAAACATAGGAATACCCAACTGAATCAAGATAAAAACAGCACAGAAGGCAAGTTCTAACCATGAAATAATAATAAAACCAACCAATAAAATATTTATAATAACATTTTGAAATTGTCAAAAAATATATGATAATGATATATGATAGCATACAAAAAAATGTCAGCGTGATTGGCAGCCAGCAGGTGTAATTTACTGTTGTTTAAACTATTACACCCGATAAAATAGCAATCAATCAAAGAGAAAAGCTTGGGCTTTGGGGTCAAGACAACCTAGAAGTGCAATGCATGTTAATAAAAAGGGTAACAACAGACTAATCACAAATGATTAAAACTTCATTGTAATATTTTAAGTGACCATAATTGCTAATGAAAAAACACTAATAAAATCATAAACATCGGGATAGTACCAACCAATACAAAAAGCTGCAATATTAGTAACAAAACTGCATGTTGTTAAAAGTGTTTAGTTACACATTAGTGTTTTGTGATCAGTAAAATAGTTGATTAAACCAACACCCAGTTACTAAGATTTGAACTATCTCAGACATACAAAATTTAAAACATTTTAATTGAGTCTTAATACCTGAATGAGGTCAGATAGCAACCTTTATCTACATCAAAGTTGTAAACATTATGCCTATCAGGGACATTAGAAAACTCTTAATGAGGTGGACCGGCTGGTATCTTGTTATGACTGTTTGCACACAACACAATGGATAGTGCATTACATAGACAGTTAGCGCTTAATCAATAACAAGATGTGAGTACATACGCATAACTTTTTGCATCTATTTACTCATTAGTGGCAATCTTCTGCCAGAAAATAATATTATGTCATACATGGAAATTTAAAGCACTTGAAATGAAAAAAAACTTTTTTCCAAATCTTGTTGTCGTGAACTGGTATTTCACTTTTAACAAGTGCTATCAGTGCAACATTTGGGTGCAATCCTAAACAATGCACAAGATTGTATGGTCGTGAGTACCACAGCAATCGACGCCAGTGAACAAACTGTCTCATACGATTATAAAACACAAATAAACAAAAAGGCATGTTCTGCATCATATCCTGATATTCACATTCTAATACTTACAGTAGATAGGCAAGTCATGGAAAAATATTAAAAATGACTTGAGTTACTTAATCTACAAAAAGCAAGATTATTCAGACTTTTTAAGGAAAACCGTGATTACAAAATAATACCAATAAATAAAATTATTCAACCAGAATAATACAAAAATATATTATGCTAATGCCAATACAAATACTGTTAAGCATTTTTTTCTTACTTACCTTCAGATCACAGGTTGTATTCAGTAGAAGATTACTTGGCTTAAGGTCACGATGAATGACATTTGAAGAATGAATGTACTTAAGGCCACGCAAGATTTGGTACAAAAAGTAACAAATATGATCATTGCTCAAATGTTGTGTCTTTAATAACTTATAAAGATCAGTTTCCATAAGGTCTTGCACAATGTAACTATATTAACAATAGTTAAGGAAAAAAACAGTGTTAATGTTAACATAGCCAGATATATATGCTAAGCATAATATTCAAACATTATGGTAACTTGCACTAACAATTAAACCAAAACAATGCCTGATAATAAAGGCCAGAGAATATGTTGATGACACAAGAATAAAGGATACACATCTTTCATACTGTCCAGTGTTGGTGCTCTGAGAATATCTTTGATAGAAATAATGTTTTCATGATTGAAACTCAAGAGAATTTTAATCTCTCGTAGCGTACGTTGGCAGTAAGTCTGATGTTCAAACGGGCTAATCTTCTTTATTGCAACTTTTTGTCCTGACGTGGCATCTGTTGCAGATCTGAAAATTTGTAAACCAATTTCATTAAAAGCAAGTCAATGACACAAATATTGTTGAGAGTAGAGTAGGCCATAACTACATAAATGTTATACAGTACAGTATAACTTTTCCAGCCGCTTTTGTTATCAAAAAAGGATTCATAACAGTGTTTTGCACAAATGCACTCCAAACATGAAAAAAAGCAAGTTGTTAAACAATGTGAAAACCGTCATTAAATAAGTAGATAAGGGCAGCCTGAATGATTACTATCTTGTAAGACCACTATTATAGTGCACTGTGTTGTGCCTGTTCTCCTTGATATACTCAGGACAGTTCTTGGTAATCCAGTTTTAACAAGGATATGATATAAATTAGGATTAACATACCAATTAACCACAAATGTATCACTTGCAACAAAGCATGATTTAGCACTTAACAGTGGAGTATATTTGTGATTCTCATGTATCACGATGTAAAGCAAAAAGTTGAGTACAGCAATATTATAACATTGCGTGTTCTATGTGGTAGTAAAATTTTACCATTGAGATACAGAACCTATTTTTATAATTACAGTACTTTTTGGTTTGGTTTTATATGTGTTACTTAAAAAATTTCTCAAAGTTAAGAGCAAAACAATTTATTTACTTTTGTTCCATAAAGTTTATCATGAACATACTGGTATATTGAATCTCTAGCTGTGATCATGTGTACTGCCAGGTTTTTTTTAAGGTTTGGTTTGGGTGACCGCTAAGTAGTTTTAAGAGACCGCAAGTGTTTCATTTAAATACCAAAAAACAGCCATATTTGCTTAAACGAATTATTTATTAGGCTTATTAGGAAACCGCTGGAGAAATTTGGGGGACCGTTTCGGTCCCCCAAAACACCTTAAAAAAACACTGTGTACTGCGATTCATTCAAAAAGACATGAAGACTGCTATTACTTGAGTGTAAGAGTAAAATAAGAAACAGGATATAACTTGGCACTATTAAGGTTAACTTTACTAAGATTTTCACAGTACACCTGAAGAAGCAAGCTTATGCTTGAGAAAGCTCGTGTCGAAAAATATAAAGTTAACCTTAAGAGTGCCAAGTTATATTCTGTTTCTTATTTTACTTTAAAATTTGGTTAACGCGGTTCAGACAACATCAATTGAGTATAAGACAAATACCATATATGATAAATGATTACATGAGGAAAGTAATTTATAAAATTCATTCTCCCCTCCAGTTACAAAACTTTGCTATTTTTTTCAAAGTATAGGTTAACTTTCTTTGCATTGAGTAAATATCAGTAACTGAATATCAATTATTATCAAGCAAAATTTACGACACAACTTATAAAAAACACTTTTCTAAAAGTAAGAAGAGTAATTTGTTTCCTGAAGTCAGAAAAAATAAATCAGTATCATGGAAAAAAAAACAGCTGAAACAGATCTTCACGCTACATTAGAAGGTGCACCTGCTTATTGATTTTATTGGCATAAAGCAACGAATATCAAATCTTTGACATGAATTAAAGCTCAATAATTTTGCCTCACACTCCTTCTTATCTAAATAATCTGTTTAATTCATTTTAAATATGCTTAGTGGTGATTAGAGCAAAATGTTATCATATTGCTATCGTTTTTTCCCCAATATATTCCATTCAATATTCTGAGTTCAGAGAAATTCTGAGTGGTAATAGGGTGCCCATATAGCTCTAAATTAATTGTGCACAAGTAAATGGCTAACACTACTAAAAATGACATTTAACAATGCCATACTATTAATTTTTCTCCTGCAAGTGAAGCATGGATGAACATAATTATATGCATAATTCCATGGTATACTACACACAAAACTTACACTGTAGCTATTTTGCGAAAGTAGGGCATTTATCATGTTTGTGAAAATAAAGTTTAGGAGAAAATTAAGGTAAAAAGATCATGAGAGCAAAACTCTAGTTGGGAGACAGGTTTCAAGGTTACTTTTAGGTAAAATTGAACTTGAAGTACCGGCCGACAAACTGTTTATAAAGATTCAATTTGACTAACAAAAGTGTGATAGTCATACATTTCTGAGTGACTTCATACTCATGAACAAATTTTAAATATAACAAATACAATTTTGAACTAAAACATTCATGATCTTTTTTACTTGAGTTGATGTTAAATGTTAGGCCTAATTTTCAAACGAGTCAATATTACACACTGCAATACTATAAAAGTGCACAACACATTAATTACTAGAGTGAAATTGTCACATGGCATATATATAACAAGCTTCACATTATTTTACATATAACCAGTCAATGACTAATGCAATACTGAAAACAATATCCTTAATGTGAGTCAAAACCTGACTACACCTCCTAACTTCATCAACTTTACACTCTCAGAAGTCAGTGTAAATGTGCAAAGCAAAGCCAACACCTCCTCGTCCATGGTGAAAGTGAAGATGTCCCATTAGAATTACAGCAAACAAAAGAGTTCCTGAGTAACAATTTTTAAAATAGTTATTATATAGCCATTGATCATTTCATCCTCCGAACAAGCGACTGTCAAGTCAGTCACCTCAGATGTCTCAAAAATGGGGTCTTGCAAGGCTCAATCTTGGCCCCCAACATTTCTAATCTATGTCAGTGACACCCGGGGAACATCCCCACTGCAGTTTTCCATCTGAGACACAAGCCAAAGTAGAGACTAAACAAAGTAAACCTCTCCATCAACAACGTGCCATGCTTCAATATAGAACTCCTGTACTACAACCTACATTGGAGTGACCATGGATTGCTTACTTCGAGGCCCACTTCTCTGTGTAAAAAGACAATGTTGTGAGCTTCTCTGCTAAACTGGCAAGCAGGTTCATCGTTCTCATCAGCTGCATACTGTTCACCAGTTTGGTTCCGAACTATTCATACCAAGCAAGTTGACTGGGTCAAAAATATACATCTACCAGCCAGCATCACTGGCTGAATCAAAGCAACACTTGCTCACATCTGCATGTCCTTGCTAGTATTGAACCAGCATCTGGATACGGCGACACTCAGCTTGGCCCAGAAATCAAACTACCTAAACCACTGGCTGCATGGGCATCTTCCCATTATAAGCAATTATAAACTACAGGCTGAAATCACAGCAGCCATTCAATCTCGTTGCAGCAGAGCTCCTCAACACCACTGTGGACTGCGGACATCACAATTTCAAATAAAACCGTGTTGGACTCAAGATTGAGCCCACTGGCAGAACAATTTCAATTAAGCCTCCCTTCTCCAGTAGAACATGTTTCCAGAACATGGTACATTAGTCGTCAGGACTGGGTCACTCTCTACTGTCTCAGAACCCGAGTTGGCCATTTCCAATTCACACTGCCCCACTAGGGCATGCTACCACATCCAAATTACCCCGGCAATCTGAAACATCCCAGTCAGTAGATCACATGCTGGATATATAACGTAGGCTCCACAAGTTTCGCATGCAAACCTGGACGTGAAAAAAACCCTTCGAGCAAATTGAAACAGCACAGTATGAAACCTATCGTAAATTACTTTTTGCTCAGTGGGTTTCTCCTTGTTTAATTATGCAAACTTACAGCAACATTCAACTTTTCTTGCTTTGTGATGACTTGTATGCAATCAAAAATGAGTTCATGGCCGCCAGCAGGCCTTATAAACAGTGCTGTGTATGTCACACGAACCACACAGTATAGTACTTGATGCTTACGGCATATTACCATAGTGGTTTGCAGTTAATTTTTTTTTCAAGAAAAGACAGGCTTGTTGGCAGTCAACATGTTAAACGGGTAAGCCTTAGAGGTGTGTGACTAAACTGGTAAACTAAAGCCTTGATATGTCTGTAGCACCATAACACTAAACAACAAAATAAATTTTTTCACATATTATACGTATCCAAGCAGATTCAGGTTGTTTCGAACTTATCATACTTTAGGTCGCTGAATTAAAATCTGACATTCAATTTTTTCTATCACGTCTGGTTTCTAAGACACCAAAACTTGCCATTTCGAGTATTTTTTAACTATTACATTAAAAATGTCATTGCAATCACCTTATATCACCTTATATCACCAATCACCTTATATTATACCATTATTGTAAATAAATGTTTGTTGTAAATTACAAGTTCAGATATTTGCTGCCATATATGACTTTGCTTCAATCAATTTTACTGCTGCAAAAGCTTAAAAACAACTCAAACAACACTTCCATAAAAATTAATTAATTTGACAAAATTTTACAGACTTTGGTCCGTATTATAAACGTCAGCAATTATTTTTCAAACTTTTAGTACTGTTTTAAAACATGTTATACATTGCAATAGGAATGCACTGGCTCCGGCTTCATGCTGTATTCAATAACACATAATCTAGATTTGTATTTAGCACCTAACCAATAAGTTACCCTAAAAACACTTACAGATGACCAGTTACAAAATTTTTTTTTGGACAGTATAATAGTAAATAGCGCATGGCTACAAACACATTGCAAAAAATTAATGAATGGATGAGAAAAAACAGTATATATATAAAAAGTAGAACTTATAAAAAAATCAACCTGTTTCCAAAAATAGGCCAACTAATGAAAAAATATAGCTAAAACACAACATTCCAACTACTTACACAACCATCCCATAAGCTCCTTCTCCGATGAAGCTGAGTCCTGCATAGCGAGGACCAACATCATAAGTTTGTCCTCGAATCACTTCTGAAGGAGGCTTATCACACATCTTAATTTCTTATTATCAGTAAAATACAAAAGCTTATTCAGCACTTCACTGGTTTTTATATTTCACTGCAAAGATAATGCTATTTGAGTTTAGTGCAAAACAAAACGATTATACCTTTTAATAAAGTATCACTCTATGTTGCTGCAAAGGAATAACATTTCTAGCCATGTTATGGTGGATATAAAACATCTTGCATTTCTATATGTGCATAAATAATGGCATTGAAGCATAACATTGCAAATCTGAACAAGCTTCGCTAGAAATAAACACAAGATTCAAAACCCAGAGACTGCTTCAACAGTAAGTCATTCCAAATTTAAACTTATATATAAACAAGTTACAGCAAGTTGAACAATGGAAACAATGTCATTTTAGGAAGATTGTATTTTGGGAAATTATTTTATTATACAGGGCTGGCAAAAAAACTATTTGTAACATACAAAGTATCACTATTCACCAGGTGACATAATGTTTCAGATTGGCAGTAAAAGGTCGATTAGGGTTGATAAAATCTTTGTTGTCAGAGTTTACACGTACTATCTTATAAGATTTCAGTCTAATTTTGCTATTGATAATAATATAACTACAGAACTAGATTTAAGAAATATAAATGAAGTGACTTGAATGTCAATTCTGGTTTATGATAGTGCACAATATATACAGTAGAAACCACTTTGGTCATAATAAACAAAGCCGCAATAATCAAACCTGGACAAACATGGTTATCCACAAAAGGAGTTAAAAAATACGTTTTGGTTCTTTACAGCTCAACTGTATGTTTGATACCACGATACCTAAGATTAGTCACAAGAATGGAATTAATTGACTACAGGTATGTCATTAGATGACTTAAACTGAAAGCAAAAAACATATTTAGAGCCAGAGTCTATGCAAACATTTTAATTGCAGACATTTCAAGCAGTAACTATACTTATTCCATTGCAAGGTAGAACTGGCAACTGGCATCAATTGACATACAAAAATGGTATGGTATGGTATGATAATGTTTATCCTCGGACTGAGGAAAGTCTCTGCAAAACGTAAAGCTTGACTCCTCATCACTCGAGCCCTGGTTACTGACCTAGCCTTTGTGCAAGTTCCAATTGTCATACATTTTTTATTTTGGCTTTTTCGTTTTTTTTTTATAATATTGCCGAAATTTAGAACTGTCATCCAGGTCCACTTAACAGGAACAAACAAGTGTCGTTAAAGCCTTGCCCAAGGGCATTGGTATGGCACCAATGGGTATCGAACACGGAACCTGGGTCGTACTTATTGCGAGGCTAGCGCTTGAACCGCTCAGCTACCAAGCCGGCTGTAAAACGCAGTATCGAGCGCGCCTATGCCAAACTCTGTAGTCTGGCATCGCACTGGTACTAATAAAAATAAATTTGCAGAAAATGTGAAGTAAAAATTGATGGGTGGAACTTTGCAATTAAGATGAATGCAATTACCGTAACAAAAATGTTTGATTTGAAACCGGACAAATCACAAAAAACTTTGTGCTAAGAGAGCAGTCAACAAGCCAAGATGATATATGCTAAACTTATAAAATACACATAAAACGCAATTGCACACATTCTGCACACCCCTTTTAACTAAGCATCTTGGGACAGTTAAAGAGAATTATTATTTTTATGAAAATGTTTAATTACAAATGAAACAATCAGTAACAATTTAGTAGAATTGTAAAAAGGCCGTAGACCTCTGACCATTGGCAAACTGACTGCCTTATAGCTGCTTATGACCTGATAATAATACAGTAAATATCAGTTAATACATCCATGTTTATCACAACCAACCACCTATTTACATCCAAATTGCTTAGTACGGAATTTTCCTATACTTTTTCCAAATTTACAAAAACCTTGGTTAATACATCTAGCCCGGACTGCAGAGTTTGGCAAAGGTGCACTCCATACTGCTTTTCATGTCACCAGTGGCACACTTAAGGTGCATTATTTTGCACTTTATGAGTTGAACAGGACTTCTGCGCACTCAATTTTCAATTGATTTAAAGGTTGAATAAATCAAACTGTGTCCATTACCGTGTAATTGCACATCTAAGTGCGCACTTCCATTGCATCTGAGCATTTTTGTAAAGCGTTCTTACAGTCATTATGGTTGTTTGGCACACCCAAGATCTTGCTGAAAACGGCCAGGATCTATTGAAAGTGCGGCTGTTTTTGACCAAAGATTTGTTATAATTCGGAATTCCGAGACCACAAAAATTGCAACCGTTACCTTTAATGGTTATAAAGCATAGGTGTAACGCATCAGATACAATGTAATGCAGTTTACAGTATAAATAGTCCATAGTAGAAAGTGTGGCACGTGAAAGCGCTAGCCTAGACTCATCAACGTGTACGTCAAACTTTCTTATCTTCACGCCAAATTAAAATGAACATTTGAACGCCAATGTATAATACATACACAAAGAATTGAGGTTTCAGTGCACGCCATCATACCAAAATTTGCACCTTTCACGCACGATCTCTGGTCGAAAACAGCCGTACTTTCAAGAGTTTGGAAATCTGCAATAGGCCTATATATAATCGTGCAGGCCAGTGGGGCAACTTTCATCGAGCACTATTCTACGATATTTTTCAAACCTTCCTATCGAAAACCTAAGATCCGAAACACTACAACTGGGCCTATTAGAAATAAAAAGCTGAATGATGTGGATCGAATTGATGAAACCCGTAACGCAGTAATGCTCCGCCAGTAGTTTTGTTTTTTGCTTTTACACTGTTGGCGCTATTTACAGCGCCAAAAAATGGTCAACTGTTTGGTTTAGTAGACTATGGCTTGATCCAGGGTGTCGAGTTGAACCGATGTAGTGAACCTGTCTCCCTGTCCAAAACTTGTCCTCCCTCATTGTGACGTCATGAAGTCAAATCCAATTATTATTTTGACTCAGAAAAAGGAACAGTAATAAGACTAGCAGCTAGCGCAATTGGATGAGTTGAGATATTGAACACTTCGTCCTCAATTTCTTCAAAGGGCCGAGTTCTCAGCAGTTCTTTCTAACAACAGAAGAGTTGTGATGGGTTTAAATACGGTTGACTGCTGAGTAAAATATAGTTGTTTGTTAGTTTAGTTATTACAATTTGTTTATTTGGACTGCTGAGTTTAAGCTTGACCGCTTACGCAGTTATTATGAAGACGTTATCCAAACTTTCAATTTTAATTCTCAATTTGATTCAATATTCAATATTCAGGAGGAGGACATATGGTAGCCCTAAATAATTAGTAAGATTAATATTGCACGGTTGGCAATATTCTTGTAGATGTGAGTCGAAATTAATTTCGGTAGTGTTTGGATGTTGCACCTAATTCGAGGCTAACAATTTCTGTATTTTTGATTAAAAGCTATTGTTTGATGCCCATGTGAGATTTTTATCAATATGGGAGGTTTTGCGTTTTTGCGCAGGGAGGTTTCATTCAAGTATCCGCCACAATAATCCACTACGTATTTCGTTTTTGTGTTGCGTTGACTGACTTTCGTTGCCTTGATAAAAATGCTATGCCTATAAAATAAAATAAAAGAAGCTCGTGTTCTTTTTTCATCATAAACCGTGACCAAACAAATAGCCTTGTATATCGTGATGATAAGTCGTACAACTGATGATACAGTACTCCGAATTGTTTGTGGTGGAGAGAAATAATTCAACCTACTGTCAGTTATTTACGAGCAGCATCGCTGTCTTATCTTTTATAGTGCTACAAATGCACCCTTCTCCACATTTCCTGGAAATGTTGTCAAACATTTCACGTACCATACATACCAAAATAATACAATATAGCTGTTCATACTATGTATTCACCGTGGTGTTCTTTAAGATGATTTAAAGGGCCCTTTATGTAAAGCTGCCCAGTCCGTCTAGAATCTAGAAGGACCGAATAAGTGGTGGGATTCAAATGTTTTAACAACCGGTTCTCTCACTAGCAGCTTGCCATATTTACCCGGGGCCGATATACACATAGGCCTATACATACGCTTGTTAACAACCGGTTGACGGAGGTCATTAAAATTCCAAGAACTGGTTTGCACGAACCGGCTGAATTCCACCACTGGATCGGATCCATCTATTCTAGAGTCTACGACCTGAGTTCGATACTCAGCGGTGCTACCGTGATGTCCCATAGGCAATTGGGCATTTACGACGCTTGCTCCAGCTGTTCAGGGTTCCCAGCCGGATTGCCGTTTGCAATACAGTTACAGAGCTTAGTAATAGGGGTGCCGCAAGATGTTTTTAATTTATATTTATTCTTTTATAACAGGAAACCAGCCGACCAACACATTAAAAATAACAGAATTATAATACAATACAAATGTGCAATATAAATACATGACAAGATTTAAAAGAAATTTTTTTATAAAACTCTTTTGACCATTTTGATTGGTCTGTTGTTTAGTTTGTGTAATGTCCTATCCAAATATGTGTTAAAAATAAAATTTTGCTATTTTACCTAGGCTTACCATACGTCCCGTTTTAGCCCGGACAGTCCCGATTTTTAAGGCATTGTCCCGGCATCCCGGTCAGTCAACCAAAAAGTCTCACTTTGGCATTTAGTCAGCCAACATTGCCCTACACTACACGAAAGTTAGCATGCTGTGGTTGGTCTGTTTAGTCAACTTGCTGAAGATTGATGCTTGATGCGTGTTTTTGTTTCATTGTGTTAAATGTGAAAGTGATTGTAACGTTATTGTAGCGGGTAGTTTGTTCAGTAGTGGGTTGATTGTTAGCGCATTCGTTAGTTCAGTAATAGTAGGCTAGTAGGAAAATAGTAACATATGAACCACATTTATCTGATAAGGCTCGTTGTTCTGAAGCGTCCCGGTTTTCAATCACAAAAATATGGTAGGCCTAATTTTACCGTGTTGGTGGTTTTTCCTTTTCTCGTTGTGTTGAACCGTAAAATTCTGACAACTCTTATCACAGTGACACCCCGGTTAACGACCACCCCAATACAGTAACATGACGTTCCGCAGTATCACTATTGCTTAAACGCGGTTCGAAATATCGTCTACTTTTTCCATTGCAATGCTAATGCATTGCACATAACATTCTGTTTTTCAAACACGACCACCACGGTCAGTACAGTACTGTAATGTAGCTAGCCAACACAACACAATTAATTGAACCCCGTCTCATTTAAACGTTAAATTAGTATTATTATTATTGTTAAAGTAGGCTATTAGGAAAAAATCAGCAATTTGTTTCGTATTATTAATTCAAAATTGCTTAATTATTTGCAACTGCATTGAGAGCACGTAGGTGTTTAGTTTAGTGATTGTTCGTGTGTGCGCGCAATGGTTAGCGCATGACAAAGGAATCTACTGCGACAACTTGAAATTTGTGTCCCTAGAATTGTATTTTCGTCGTTTTGCCTCAAAGTGCGTATGGTAGTGGATACTACGCATTGCAAGCGTATTATTCCTTACAATCAACAGGATCGTAAAACACGTGCAACACAAAACGGTCTTATGCAAAATTGTGACGTGCTCTTAGGTAGGCCTACCATATTTTCATTGCCCAAAAAGAGGACAATTTCGCCAGCAAGTACAACGTAAATAGAGTTTTACGTTTAAAGAATTTATCACATGTTTTGGATAACTATACGCATATGCACAACTAATGCATTCAGCTTCAAAATCATTACGTCCTTTTCTGAAACAAGGATACTTTTGCCGCAGTTCATCAGAAAACACAGTATTCCTCTTTGGCGTTATTGCTTAGCTTTATTTAGCTTTTATGGTTGTCTAAATCAAAACAATGATAAAAAAATGATTAGACCTCATGCTGTCGCCGAAAAGTCATTTGACTTAGGCCTCATTCCGAAAAGTCACATAAAAATATAATGGTGTTGAAAATATGAGCAAGAAAACGCAAAATGCAAAAAAGATGGCATTTAGACATTTTTCATAGTATCCTCGGAGGACAATTCATTTTTCTTTAGAAAAGAGAGCAAATCCTCCTAAAAGAGGACATATGGTAGCCCTATCTTAGGTGACGTCTGAAAACCTACAATGTATGTGAGGTAACAAAATTGCCCTGCCCATGAAAATTTTCTACATGCGCAGATAATCAGGCGAGAAATGTTATGGACATGGAAGCGTCTAGCGAAATATATTGTAATTGCCACACAGAGGTGGGCAAACAGTACTTAGCAAAAATGTACCTACGGTTCTGGTATTCGGTACTATTTGAAAAAAGTATTTCGGTACTTTGCCGGTACTCGGTACCGGTGCTTTTCGTACAACGGATCCTGTTGCAATTGCAATATTTGCCGAAAATATGATATCACTAAAGCTTGCTTCAAGTCAAAAAACATATTAACTAACTCTTTGTGACTTGATTAGACTTTTATGGATTAAAAAAGAACAAAAAGTGTAAAATTGGCATTAACTTTTCATTAAAATGGACTGACATAAAATTCTTGAAAAAAGGAATTCGGTACAGGGATTCGGTACTTTTCTAACACTACCTATGGTATCGGTACCGAAAAATTACCGCCGTACGGTAATTCGGTACTAGAGTATCACGGTACTTCCACCTTTGTTGCCATAGAATAAACACGTCAAACAGCTCGACAGAAAACTTACGACTTGATACTTACAATTTACCAGTGTTTGAAACAAAGCAGGAATAAGTATGTGAATGAGAAAAGTCAAATTGATTGTAGTACTTGCCAATCGCTACGTCAACATACGTTACAGCTAGGTCGGGCATGTTATGTTATTATAAACATAAACGCTTTGTCACGTCACACGATAGAGCTGGTTGCACGCAGCCGCCATTGTTTATTGATCCGAAAGTCGAAGCGACCATTGGAGAAAATCACTTTTGTTGCGGTTCTTAGTCACGTGACGGCAGACCCACCAATGAGCGTTCTTGATCGATCACGGCAATGAAATAGATTTGAGACGAAGCGCTTTTGTATGGTTGTGAGATCCATGCAAGATGGTAGTTATATCTGAGATTTGAATTATTTCATTTTGAGTTGTATCATTTTAAAATCTTTATTCTAAATCTCAGGCTATCATACATCAGTGAAACTTTATTAAGACTGATACCCACAGCAAGGTTTTCTGTTTCATTTAGTATTTGGGAAGGCAGAGCAAGCGTATTTGTACTGAGATCGCCGACATTTTTTCTATTGCTGATTAGCTTGGAAAAAAGGGCGTTTTTACTAACGTGCTAGTGGTTCATGTAGCTGGCTCCAACTGTAGAGACGAAAAGAAGAAGGAAAATTGAAGTCATTTATTGAGGAAGATCGCAGCATACTGTACGTACCAGGATTTTTTTATTTTTAATTTCTTCCTTGGGAAATGTATGCCTGTATCCTGTGTACCTTTCGAATACTAAAAGAGATGTTATACATGGCGTGGAAAGGTTACTTCTATACCTAAATACATCTGTACATTGTTTTCATGGAATGTCTACTTTGATCATGCACAGATACCGGTAGTTTATTACTATTTAGTAAGCCTATAAGTTGTCATTGTAAAATCTACAGTTCCAAATCACTTAAAAGCAATTTGAACTTTTGATCCCTGACTAAAAATTACTGAAACTACCGCTAACCAAAAATTATAGTAACTACATTTGTAAAAAATAGGCTATAGAAATGTTTGTAAAAACAAATGTGATAATTTTTAGAACAAGTTAAAATATCAGGGTCGGCAAGTTTGTAATCCATATTTTTAAAGTGAAATGGATTCTCTTAATCTCACTGTCTATCTTTAAGTTGAAAACAGGCTGCACGACCTATATATGACGAAAAAGTCACTCCCTTTATAATTAAACTACAGCCAGCTGTTGTTATATTATGGTAAACATTTTGGCAAAATTTTAAGTAACATTGTTGGCTTAAAAATAAAAAAATACTGGTTACCAGGAGAACTGTAGGAGTCAAATGCATATGCATACAATCTTGCGACTGCAAGTCCGAAATGTTACGGGCAATAAACTGGTTCCAATGCCATCCATGCCAAAATAAGGTGGGTATAAGCCTATCACCAAACATAATTTTGTCTTTACCATTGTTACACAGATATTGTGATTATATAGCTACCAAATAAGTGGCTCCAATTGCTCGACTGAAAAACCAAAAAATTCTTAAAAATGCATTTTTCGTGTCTTTCACATCGAAAAGTCTTCAGTAATGGATGAAAAGTTATTTCTCAGAAAATACCGCACGCCATGCTTACGACAATCAGGTTAACAAGCAGTGGCATATTTTAAATTGCATTGAGGAGCGGGGACAAAATCTTTTAAAAGCTAGCTCTAAAATGCCCGCTCTCAGAATTTGCAGGACACAAAAACTTTGCTGTTTACACCTGGAAAACTGCGTAGAATGCCTCAAAAAGTCAAAAAGAATTATATAATGTCTCATATTTACTTGTATACAGTAGATGGCAATTTGGATGGAATTTTCAAATTAGACCTACTATTTAAGGTTGCAGTGGTTATAACCGATAATGAGTGGCAAACAAGAAAACGTAAAAATACCTCTAGCCCACAAACAATTGGGTTCCGTGGGGGGAAAGCATTTTATCCTTCCTAAACATGCTAGTGTTAATGACTAACGAGTTTTCTTGAGTGACTGATGTGTGCACCCAGTTTTGAACTGGTTTTAGTGAATAACATTCTCCATTGCATACCAAATATATTCACAATGCTATTCAATTACTTGAAAAACTAAAGGATAGAAAATATGAGTAAAAAATAAGAAAAAACTTTAACTTTGAACATTTTTGCATTATGCATCACTGTATTTTTTTGCTCATTTGTGGCAAAAAGCAGCTGGCCAAAAAAGTGATGGCAGGCCATACACTACACATAAGACACTGCCTCAACAACAAAGTAGCCTTGATTTTGGTATGATATCATAATCTTTATTGTCGAACTGAGGAAAGTCTTCACACAAATTAAACTTAGTGGCAGTTCCTCATACGCATTGGCCTAGCATGTGGGATTAGGCTGTAACTCTTTCACCGGAAAAAAATTGTGTATTCAAAGTTATTTTTCAAGGCTTCTTGTTAATTAATAATGATTAATAAATATGACAAATAATTTCAATTAGACGGAGAGATAAAAAATAATTTGTACCAATAGAAGGATGATAGGAAAGAACAAAGTTAAGTAAAAATTAAAACAAAATCATGACGAATAAAAACAATGATTATGCTCTAATACACGAATTCATTTCATTGTACAGTAATTCGATCTTAGCTCTACCTGATAAATGTTTGAGTTGCAATGCAAATAATACAAAAAACTTGTACTTTTGACAAGTCCATACATGTTAAAAGCATTGTACGTTACGTGGGAATAGTTTTCTACTTTTGCTTCTACAAATAAGTGTTAGGGCAAAATTTTCCAGAGAAAACAAAAATATCATCTTGAATTTAAAATATTCTTGGTTGAGGCTAATCATGTTTTTCTGCCTATGCTCTAGGCCAGTGGTTTTCAACCTGGGGGTCCGCGACCCCTGGGTGGGTCGTTTGCCTTTTCTCTGGGGGTCGCGAAGACGACAATTAAATACCAATCACTATTACGAGAATGCCAATTAATAAATACCAATTCAATAAATGAGTATTTTTTTCAACAGAGTGGTATCATAATTTATGTTATTTTTAATTATATTTGTTTGTGCTATTGCGCATACACAAATGTATTACATATGCCTGAATCAAAATTTTTGGAAGGGGGGTCGTTAGTTACATTGGGTTGTTGAAATGGGTCGCGGTATGAAAAAGGTTGAAAACCACTGCTATAGGCAAAGGTGGTGCCAGGAGTCGAGTGACGATGTCGCATGCATTTCAATTGCCTTTACACAGTGAATGCATACAGATACAAAGATAGTTAATCGATATTTTGTGTGCATAAAATATACCAAAAAAGTAGATGCGTAATATACACCAAATATTCTTAACAGCAGCTCCGTTACGTAAGTTTCGTAATCGTTGTCAACTACGTGCAAGACTATTTGAAAATGAAGGAAATTAACTTCAATTCAGAAAGAAAGTCAGCATCTACAATTCTAGAAAGTTCTTAATACTCTACTTGTCTATTAATCATTTGTGGCAAGTGTGACCAAAACAAGTCTCTTTAGCATAGGATTCCATCAAGTTTCTTATAACATTTTCAGCAAATAATGAGAAGCAATTACGGTTGCAGTTAATCACATTTTACAATAAAAATGCAATTGTTGTCCGAAAATACGCCGGAGTAAATTTTTTTTTAATCGCCAAAAGGAGCGGGAGCATAAGCGACAAAACGAGCATGCTCTTTTCTTTATAGAAAACCGTAAGCACGAGCGATGCTCTTTTTTCATTGGTGAGTGAGAGCGTGAGTGACACTCCTTTTACAAGAGGGTTTACCCAGCTCTGGCTATTGGTTTGCTTCCAATGCACAGTTTAAAATATTAGTGATACTAAATGTTCAGTTGCACAACTTCATAATTATATGTTTATCTTGTAAATTTGAATCAATTTTATATGTTTTTAAGATTGTGAATTTTGATAATGGATCCTTCAGGAAATTTCTTCTGGCAAAATAATGTAGGTGATAGTGGCATGCTTCAAGGCAACATATCCCTGGATAATTACATTCAATCCCAGCAAATGCAGTCACACCAACAACAGGTAAACTGTTGGGTTGTTAGGTCTTCACTTTTTAATACATTTCTGCCTAGTTCTAGCACACCTACAATTTTATTTTTGTGGGTGAGTGTTTCATAAAATAAGTAATTTTATAATTTGCTTTTGGGAACAGGTTTTTCAGACTTTCTGTTTCTTATTTAGGATTCTAATTCTCCAAAATCCTCACCAATGATCTCATCAAGTCCACAAGACCAGAATATATATAGGTCAGATATTTTTGATACGATTAGTTATCCAATATAACTGGTCATATGGTATGGTTGGTAAAAATCGCATATCACATAAACAGGCAACAAAGTGAAGATTTACCTGAAGAGAAGATAAAAGATGAATCGGTACTGGCACCAGGAGATTCCAACTATACAATTGGCATTGTTAACCCAGATGCAATAGAGCCAAAAGAGAGATCATACACATGTCGTATATGTCAGGTGAGATATCTTGCTATGCCAAATTGCTATTACATATATTTGATCTCCTTTCTCAGTACGGAGTTGGTTGTTTATAAAGAAAGTATATTGCAGGTGACATTTCCAAACAAAAGTGCAGTTACTGTG
Organism: Clavelina lepadiformis; assembly: GCF_947623445.1. Lineage (NCBI taxonomy): Eukaryota > Metazoa > Chordata > Ascidiacea > Aplousobranchia > Clavelinidae > Clavelina > Clavelina lepadiformis. Next base: position 9,082,167 of record NC_135246.1, read on the forward strand.
CATTCAAAGTTACATACAGACCACCAAGGAAAGCCTTACAGGTGAGGTATTGCCATTGCCAGAAAATAATGTGTGCTGAAAAACAACAAATTATATATATGTATCATACAGTATCGTATATTTATATATGTGTGCGAAGCAGTGTAAGTCTCCAAATATGTTAAAATGATTTTTAGGTGCAATTTCTGTGGGAAAGGGTTTTCTACTAACTTCTACCTAAAGCAACATGAACGTATCCATAGTGGGCAAAAGCCCTATAAATGTCCAATGTGTGACAATTCCTTTAAGCAGCTGTCTCATGTTCAGCAACATGTCAGGTATAAAAGATGCTCTGTTGAACCTGTTAAATAATAGTCTACGGCTAATGACTACATTACATTTACAATAAACTGATGTAGTTTAAAAAGGTGCATTCTTTTTTTGCAGGACACACACAGGTGTGCGCCCTTATAAATGCCATTGGCCAGGTTGTGGTAAAGCCTTTCTTCAGCAATCTCATCTAAAAAGCCATGAAGCTCGTCATATTCCCAAGTAACTAAACCTTTTTTGAGTATTTTTATGACTTGTAAGGATTTTTTTACCATCTTGTTGTATAATATAACCAAATAACTGGTATGGTGTATTAAGTAGAGATGCATGCAATAGTAAGCAAATTCATCGATCACCAGCCTAATCTGTCATGCAAAATCAACTGAGCTGATTATTGAAACATTGATTACATGACAGGAAACTTGCAATAATAGTTATAACACGTGCATTTTGATACCATGAAAATTACGTTGTGATATTGCAGCATACTACTCTTTTATGAAGTTTGTTTTGAAATTTACATGTTACGACAGTTTTATGAATTATAGCTTTAAATGATACAGAATAATTGACACCAAAATGGCAGATAACTGATTAATTTAATCATAGCAGCCCTAATATTAAAGTTTTTTTAAAAAGAGTTTTTTCATTGGTCGTTATGCCCTATTTAAGTAGCAAAACTTGTAAACCCTGTTTTAGATGTGACCAAAGCATATAGTTCTACATTTTGTGTTAAAATAATATAGCGTTTTTGTATAGAACCACTTGTTTGAGTTTCAATAGTAATTTTAGAAGAATAAATAACACATACAGAATACATGCATTCTTTCAGGCAAAATACAGGAGTTCGTCCTTACAAATGCCATTGGCCAGATTGTGGCAAGTCTTTTGCTCAGCTCACAAATCTCAAGTCTCATGTAGCCCGCCATACACCAGGAAAGGGTAAAAGTCGCAAAGGAGGTTCAAGTACTGCCAAAAAACAAGAGCCACCAACTGAAAATGAAGATGTAGGTGCCATTTTCTGATAAAATAGTTGCTCAATTTTTGAAATTTTATTAGTACATAATTATAGGTCTTTCTGAGCTTATAAAACTGGCAACAATCATATGGACATTATAAGCATATGATGGGATGGACATTTTTAATATTTATGCAGCATAATTTAATGTTAATTAATCATAAATTTAATAAAATTAATCATAATTTAATTTATGTTGTATGCAGCATTACAACATAACATATAACTTTGCTGGATGGTATGTTAGTATATCTAAACACATTAAACAAAGCATATTGTTGATACATAAATTAGCGAAATGCACTCTATTGTTGGAGAGCGTTCACTGCCAACTTGCCAAGTACAATTATATAGGTTCAGGATCGTTGATAAAAGCAGTTAATTATTATTGAATATATCGAAAGCACCAATTGTAAGCAAATAATGTATGCTATGTTTTAGGAAAGTGGAAGTTCATTTAACTTGGCGAATGTAATCAATCAAGCGGCAGCTGCTGCTAATATTGTTCCTAGTATTGTTGGTGATGATGAAGCCGAAATTCGACCATTTCTTTGCCCAGGATGTTCTAAATTGTATGTGCGAGAAGCTACCTTCAAGAAGCATTTGGAGGAATGCAAGATGAAGCTTCAAATGTCAATCACAGCAACTGCTTCCGCGTTGGGAATTGATCCACCTCCCATGCCTTCCTCCGCCACAAACTCTGGTGAATATGATGGAAATCTGGTGCAAATTTCAAATGTTTCGGTTCAAGGAAATCCTGCTAAAAGACCACGAGTAAACATTAAGGAGGAAGATGATATACCAAGTATAGATGCCCATTTACCTATGCATCCACAAAGCAGTGCTCATCAACAAAGTGCTACAAATTCTCCTGGATCAGCTGTTCAAAACTTAGTCAAAGAAGAAGTAGTCAATAATGACACATCCAATTTTGTCTCAAGACAGCACTTGGCTGAGGACAGTGAGTTTAAACTACCACAGGTTCTTAATAACGTGTCGATGTACAACGTTCATTCAACCAACTCACCATTAACTTTGCAAAACACTGTCCTGCTGCATGGTGAAGAGCCAAAACATCAGCCACAACTGCTGGTTACTCAGCAGCAAAATGTTAATTCCAATCAGCAGCTAATTACCCAGAATCAAATGATCACAACCTCATCAACGCAGCCTCCTTCCTCCATTCCAATCATTTTCTCCAATTCAGTTACATCATCACCATCGCTTATTCTCCAGAACAACCCGGGCAAAGATGCAGTCTCGGAGGCGTCTGAGCATTCTACAATAAACCAAGCTGCTATCAGGTGGCAATGGGATCAACCAGTGCCTCGTCTAAACTTTCCTTAACAGCTGCCAAAAGATCGATTACTTAAATGGTGCCATGGCTTGAAGTTGTTAATCCTTGCGCAGCATTAACGCTGACACATCATTCTCGATTTTTGTTTTTTCTCATTGACATGCAGTATTTTTAATATTTCCTACATCAGGATTACCTTGGCCACTGCATATGTTATAAATTGGCCTTACTACATCTTCAGACTTTTGAAGTGCCAAATTGCTGCAAAATTAAGGCATATATCTCGTGTTAACTACAGTGATTATTAATTAACTACAACAATTGTAATTTCAGAGTTTCTGAAGTTTTTAGGTTATCTTATACTTTCAGTTTGTTGTTCTTTAATATAGCTTTACCGATCATGCTGTGTTGGAACTGCGATTACTAGTTTTCTGCTGTTTAGAGTTTTATAAGTGTCTCTATGTAATGGTGTGTATAAGCTGGCAAGATTTAACCGGGTAGATTGGTCTGTTCGCGGCCTGCTTTGTGCACACCTTTAATGCTTCCTGAAAAGGCCATTGTGTTGTTAGGCCGTTGCTTGCATTGATATTGTGATCGCTTGCCACTATAAAGCCTGGCATCACAGAAACCCGGCCTAATAACATTGCAGCTTACAGATATCATGTATTACTGCCCAATGACTTTCGAACGTTTGTTATCCTATGCGGCGAAAACGCTCGCTTGGGTTTGTGCTTAACTATTTTATAATTGTGATGTTCTTTTACCCTAGTTCTTTATCTTGCAATTTCTAACAGTTTTGAGTCGTTTCGGTTGTGGATACGTTCTATCAACCACTTCATGATTCATATATCATTTTGTGGGAATTCTTTTGGGCAATTGCTACACAAAATGAAATATTTTCGAAGCCAATTTCATCCTAAAAGTCCTTCCGTATTTGTTTATAGTCGCAGTATTAGTTTATATTCCTGTTGTGGATTGGTATGTTTTACCCAGGCCACTACGTTGGTATTTTGTGTGAGCGCTTTTGAACTAGTGTAGATAATTGTAATGGCAGAAATATTGCCACTAACCTGTTTTTGCCAGCTATTTTACTAACCAGTGCCCCAAATAAAGGCCGCTAATCAAAACTTTGTGTTCATATTGTAAAGATGATTTATGCCCAGTTATCTTTCAGCATCTCAATATTAGGCGTTCAGAAAAATATACCTAACTTCACCAATGCGTAAGTTTGCGTATAATTACTGCACAAAGGTTCGAATTATCCCTTATGCTCCTTTTGGATTACAAAATGGCTCAAACGTCCGGGTGCAGGCAAACATTTCCAGCTATGATATAAAAACATAGCACAGTTGAGTTTCCTAAGAATCGTGGATGATAATAAATAGCTTATGAAAGCCAGCTGAGAACCTCAGTTGTGACAAGACAGGAAAACCTGCATGAAGCCGCTCGCAGCTGGCCAGCGCACCAAGTTTATCATCACTACGTGAAATCAGTCTGCGCATTACTTAGGTCTTAGAACACTGGAAAAGAAATATCCGCAGTCTTTGGATTTTTAACCACGATGTAATTCCAATCTTGTACTAACATAAGTAATGCCAATTCATTATTAAATTTGCTGGTACTAAAATTCTTTTTTCTAGGATTGTGATCAGATACTTGTTCAGCGGGGTAAGTAATTTTTTAACTGCTGTAGTATGCAAAACAGCTGGCCTGAACCAGAGCCGTAATCGTTTAGTCATTTCCTTGTTAAGATTGAAGTTGGAGGAAGTAACTCGGGTCTGGTCATATCAATTAATATCTGAAGCCAAACAATATAGGAAGCAAAAATACCGTTTCAGTAGACAAGAAAGATTTATGAGTTTTGAAATTTTTCTTTTTGGCGTATCTTAGCGCTTACCATCGTCGTTTTATTTGACGACAACAAAAGGAGTACGAGTTTCCCTGCACTCCACGAGCTCAACAAAAAGAAAGTTCTCGTAAACCACATGGCATCGTAGCTTACAGACTCTCCCGAACGTTGGCCACTATACTTACTAACTACCGCGAGTTGGCGCACGATACAGTTCAAAATAAACAGAAGCAATCCTTTTTTTAAACCGTGCGGTGATGTGCACCGTTTGGGAGCCACCGCAAGCAAACAACATGGTCATGGAAACTACATCTATCCAATCCTCGATCAGAGTGATACACCTTAAACAATTTCTTACATGTCGAGACCACGGTATTTACGCAGTCACATGTCACATACAATGCAAAGCAAGCTATATGAGACAAATCACGAAAAGCCTTACTTGTAGATGGAATAGTCACAGCTGGCTTTGGAAAAGCATGAATAACGAACATGAAGATGACTAGGCAGCTTTGAGATGTCAATACCAACACAAAGCGCTCTTTTCAACAAACCGGACATAGCCGAGTTTTATAAGGTGACATTTTTAGAAAAACCTCAGAGAAGGGGTTTGGACATTACCGAATCCAATGCTGTTAGCTATTTAGATGCCAACACAAATGTACAAGACACTTTGCTACCCAAGATAAGATAATGTTCGTACCTTGCTGCCTATTTTTTTCACCTGCCTTTACCGCGTCTTGCATTGCCTACCCTGCAGTTTAGTACACTATTTTTGCAAAACCGAATGCTTGCAGTTAGCCGGATTAGATTGGTGTTCACCGCTTTCATACTTCAGATATTTCAGCTGTTTCAGATCCTGTCGGTTTTAGCATTTTTAGCTTCATAGTTTTATATTTTATCCGTCTATAACTCTATATTAATAACACAGGACAACAAAAAAATTTCGGCATGAAAGGTAAGAACGATTTTAGAGTATATCAGGGGCGCTGAGCTCGAAAATGCCATTAGTTTTTGCAGATTGGCTCTAGTTGAGTCTAGTTTTTAAGATATTAGCGAATTTCGATATTTTTCGTACATTTTAAATTTGAAGCTAGGTTGCATTTTATCTTAAGGAACAGCCTATATTAAATGTTGTAGTAAGTCTATCAGCACTAAAACCACAAGAATGAGCAAAAGCTAAAGACACAGTGAGATTAGTTAAATGAAAAAATGCTGCATAAATCTATTCTTTTCCATATATTCAACACAAAAAATGCCCCATTTATTCGTATTTTAATCAGATTCTCTCAACATATTGCAATTTGTGAGACTAAGCTTTCAATACCACATTAAAACTTGCTTGAAGTGAACAATAAATAGCAGTAGTTTGGTAATAACAAATCAAGTATGCCTAAGCATACACAAGAAAGACGACAAATTGTAAAGACAGACGAAATGAACAAGCAATCAGTTTTTTTCATTTACCACGGAGTATTCAAAGCAAAGCACTTTATGAAGAAATATATCCATCTCAGGATGTGCATTAGTTAAGTTCTTAGATGCACTGTAGTTATTTACTCAAATTAGCTTGAAGTCATCTGCAGGAAAGTCCTCTTGTACGACTTTCGCCTGTAATCTTGTTGTGGACAGCTTTGCATTAGGCACCAGCAGTAATCTGCCATCATGTGAGTATCCCATCTACCTTGATATCTCTCTTCCGTTAATTTGATATCTTGATGAAACCTTTCACCTTGTTCCTCACTCATATTTCCGAGGTTTTCAGGGAAGCGATCTAAGTGACTGAATAGATAGTGAACTTTTACGCTCATCCTTGATTCAAGAGCTTGAAAATTCGTAAGCATCACTTGTACGAGATCCACATACTGTAGTTGCTTGCTTTTGTGTTTCCAAGAAATCCTTTTACAACTGCAACGAAAGAGTGCCAGGCTGCCTTCTCAACTTCATTTATATGTGAGGGAAAAACTTGATCTTTAATTAATTTTCGTATTTGTGGCCCATCAAAAATTCCTGCTTTCAGCTTTTTAATACTTAGACCAGGAAATACTATGCACAAGTAATCAAAACAAGCACCATCTTGTAAGGCATTGACAAATTGTTTCATTAAACCCAATTTGATGTGCAATGAGGTTAAAATGATGCGATCACGACTGAAGGTTCATTTACAATGTTTTTATCTTCGTGCACAAATTGTTCACGTATGGGTCATTCCTTTTTAATCCAGTGTTGATCAGTGGCCCGACTATCCCAGTAACAAATAAAGCAGGATACTTGGTGTAGCCACCTTATTGTCCTAAGAGAAAGTCGACCATTTTCAAATCAACGCATATCTCCCATTTATGCTCAGTATAAGAAAGTTTCTTGATGGGATGATGATGGTTATGCTTGATTGGAGATGATATAAACTAATCTAAGGCCTTATTTACCTCCCAAGCGAGGAATTTGTGCCAGACAACTCAACATTTGGGCAAAACTAAATAGCTGCTTCACATGGCTTCAGTTTTTATTAACTTATGTTACTCACTAGCATACATTTCTAACTTTTCATGGTATATGTTGGAAGAAGCAATAACTCAAAAACTAGAGCCAACTCAGCAAAAGTAATGGCATTTTCGGACTCAGCGCCCCTGATATACCCCTAAATCGATCTAACATATCATGTCTTTTGAAAAACATATTTGTTGTTGGCCTGTGTAATTATATTAATAATTTTATCAATTATTTTTTTTTGTTTCTGTATTTCTCATAGATACCGATGATGCCGTTAAGCGAAATATTCATGTCCAATGATATAACAAAGTTGACTGACCCGTGAACTGTGTCTGCAATTATTGCTTATTATCATATAGCCTAGTATAGACATGGGATCATCAGCAGAGATAATAACCCTACTTGGATGATTTTAGCCTTAATGTAAAGTTGCTTAGTCTATGCTAAAGTAAAAACTTTTTGGTGAACTTTAGGTAACATTTTTTGAGATTGGCAACTGTACAAGTTGATGTAATTGAAATAAACGTGAACACAGACCAATAATTGTATTCAGCTCTCAAAACCCGCTCGCTTAACTCGAACTTTGACAAAAGCTATAAATCGTTTGTTCAAATGGATGTGGTGGTTGGCACCATGTCATTGCTACGCCATGGACAATTTCCTTTCATTTCTTATCTTTGCCAAATTCTTAGTTAATTTCATGTTGATACCTTTGCTTTATATTCCGTTTACCCTTTGTCAATTTATTTAGTCATTCATTTGTTTCTTGACTTCGTTACCGGTTCAATACCATTTTATTTTCTCACGTGTTGGCCGATTAATGTCTGCAAAAGTGCTGCCGAGAATGCCATGCAAACTCGTAAAGAATGAAAATGAGATTTGCATGTTATCAGACTTGAATCGCTCTCGCTCTAGATTCTGACGACGCCCAAGAAAGTTTTGCAATGCAAGCGACCTATCACAATGAAAGCTATGATGCCCAATTGACAGGGACGGCCATTGAAGTATGTGGGACCCTTAAACAACATTCTCTCTTTGTTCCTTGTTATGGTATGTTTGTAAAACACAATTTATGGAAAAACAAAATCAAAATCCAATTCATCATTAAAAATAGATTCACTTTCCCTGAAGTGAAAAATAGTGCTTCTGTGTCAGAAAAGGTAGCAGACGAGCGTTACCGTCGAGTCACCACAGCACAAAGTAAAATACTGACTTTGGTGGTAAACTTTGCAGTGGATTTATCATATTTTTGAATTCGTTGTTTAATTGATGTTTGCTAAAAGTTCACTTACATTCATGCTTTCTTGTCCTTTAAAAATATGCTTTACAAACACGATAATTTGCAGTTTTTCGATAGATCTGACTGGTTATTCTGTCTCAAGAGTCCCAGAGTTGGGAGAGCACAGAGACAAAAAATGAATCTTGATTTTTTGTCGTTGCTTTCATTAAGTGTGTAGAAGAAAAATTAAGCCCGTTAATATTATTCCAACCAAACTAACATGCTAACAAAACAAATGTTTTAAAATTCTTTTAGCAATTTGGCAAAAATTGAAAAGATTTTTTATCTCTTTGGTCCGACATTTCCTCTAACTTCCTATAGAAAGAGGCTTCATAATTCAACAAATGATTTTATTTTTCGTTATTAGCGCCATGGCACGGTGTAGAAAACAATGTTAGTTGCTATTAGCATGCCTTAATATACGGGGAAAATTGGCAAAATCAAAATTCTTCAAAATGGCATTTGACTGAAGTATTGAATAGTTTCCATTGTTATGACTTGTGTTTCTGCTCATAGTCTCAACCATTCGCCAACAACAACGTTTGCATGGTAGACCTACCACAACTAAAAAGACTAGCACCATTAATTTTTAGTAACCTATAGGTTTCCTTTGCATAATTTTGTTTAATTTCATATTGTACTTTGACGTATGCTTCGTGTAAAAGTGCTTCATTCGGTAATTATACCTATACACTTGTGGTTTCGAAATCTAGACAAGAGCAATGTAACCTTAATAGCGTCAAGATATATCGTCAACATGGTTTCTAATAAATATATTAAACTGAAGTCCACGCAAATACTTTAAGATGAAAACACAATTAAATTATAGATCGCAAAATTAACATCTGAAGTTTCCAGCCTAACAACCCATTAAGTAAATAAAAATATATTGTTTACATTTTAAAGAATAATTTTCCGACTAATTTTGAGATAACGGTTGTTATTTTTGCTCTTGCGACAACAAACCACTTGAAACATAAAAAATAAAGTAGCCTATACTCTTGATTTTCATGGTAAAAATTTATTAGCAAATGCGAACCAATAACATGGTGCATCTGAGCAACAGACGTGGCTCAATTTGTTTTGCGCCACTTCGCAACTTCGTGGCGCCCAGACTACAACCATTGTTGGCTATTGTTCAGAAAGGCTGACCTATTTTTTTTGGTTTTCTTAGGGGGGGAATGCCCTGTTACAGATTCTTGTAATCTGCAATTTCAAAAGTAAACAAGTGTTTTGTTTTTTATTTTCGGGAAAAGTTGTCTATTAGCCATTTTGCAGCAAAATATCTGTACAGTGTACACGAATAAACAAACTGTTTAACTTCAACAACTTTGCTTGTAATGTGTTTTGTAAGTGTGATTATTTCCTTTTGTATTTCATTATTACATCATAATAACAAACACACCACTAAGATTTAAACTGACAACTGAGTTGTTATTTTTAAAGTACCCCGTGCAAACCTATATGCAAAAGCTCTTCGGAAAGATTTTTCTTGCAGTTAGCTCTTAGCGCAATGGCCGCGGCAGCAAGAGGCGGATTAAAATGCTTAGAATGTTGTGGATATTGCTGTCAAGCCGCAGCATGTGGCGTGGAAACACTGCGGGCAATATGGAATACAATCACAAAAGTATGCACTTGTGGTCAAGGGTGGCAAGGAATGTTGTACAATGGTGCAGCTTTATGTACTGCTGAAGAAGATTCAGACTACAAAGATTGTGACATCCCACAGGCAGATGGTCGAAAGTGTACTGATATGCCAGCTGCAGTAGTTTTTTTTGCAATGCTTGTTGGAATGTGTGTTGCCATGAATAGGGGTTTAGCTTATGGCAAGCCAGAAGTCTATACAAATGGAGTTGATTCTTGGGGCAACATTTGTGGTTGGCAAGAAAACATTCAGTTTTCAGCTGTAGATCATTCTGGAACGGCAATGGATCAGTATAAGAAAATTCTAATAGCTAATATTTTAAGTAATCCTAACTTTATAGCCACTGGTACAGTATCAAATGTTACACGCATATGTGTAAAAGCATGTCCTGTAATCTCTAATGACTTTACGTGCACAAATTATCTCAGTCAGTATTCTCCCTATGAAAGTTCCTTGCAATCGTCTCTGTGTGGATCTTCTCCTAATCTGTCAGTATTAGTGTTCTCTGAAGAAAATAACCATTGTATACCAACTGGTAGTTTTAGAGACACATCTATTCAAATCCAGAATGCCATTTTGAACCTTTACGGTGGAAATTGGCTTCACAATGTAGTACACGATTGTGGAACCTGTGCTGCTGAATTAACCTGGTTAATATTGATAGCAATTGGGTTCACAATGCTGTTTACGATTGTCATGCATTCTGCAGCAAGTGCATTGTGTTTGTACAGTTTTGCCACATTTTTCTTCGTTGGTGCTGCAGCAACTGGGTACATGTGGTATTTATTTTCGGTAATCCAAAGTGTGGATGCTGGAGTCAGTATTTATTCTTCTGGAGAAGAATCAATAACAGGAAGAACTTCAGATAACGATGATTATTTTCAAAACAGTGTTGTTCAAGCTGCACTTCGCTTATTTCCAAGTAGCGGAAATTTTTATCTTCAGAGTGATAGTAGTACAGTTCCTCAAGCTGGTTATTCAATTGTTTTTCGAGATGCAGCAATTTATAGCACAGTAGTTGTTGTTGTTTTTTCAATTGTTTGTATCGCAGTTAGCCGTCGTAATATAGATGCATGTGCATATTTATTTGAAGAGGCTATTGATTCATTGCTTGATATGAAATGGGTCTATCTTCTTCCCTTATTCTCCATAATGTCTGTGGTATTTGCTTTTGGTTTATGGATGTATACTGTTACTTATATAACGGCAGTATTCCTAACAGAACCAAGTATAAACAATCAGGCTGGAATAGCCAAAGCAACTTATGTTCCTGACACTGTTTACACAACGGGCGTATTGTTGTTTGAATTTTTATCAATTGCATGGATTTTCAATTTTGTACTTGCATGCCAACATATCATAACTTGTCTTGCCGTGGGGACTTGGTATTACACTGTGGACAAATCAGATTTGTATCGGCCTTTGCTGATTGCCTTTTCACGTCTAATCCGAAAACATCTTGGATCTGCAGTCGCTGGGTCTTTTCTGGTTGGTTTTTTCGGAATATTAAGATCTCCTTTAAGGTATGCAATGTCAGTTTTTTCCATTGTAAACTTTGTTAAATAACAAGCTTGGATATAATAAAACCTAAAACGCGATTTTAATAACTTCATAATTCGTCTACATTTACAGCTTTCTTCAATCTCGGCTTGTTTCAAATTTACAAAGTGCGCAAAGTTTGAAAAATAAACAGAAGAAGAGTCGATCAACTGCTTATTCAGTTGCCCACTCCCCTGTTAAAGGAGGAAATGCATCACAATCTGCTGGTGGCCGATCACTGCAGATGAGCCAGTCGCAATACACTGAATACTACAGTGATGCTGTGCCTGCTCCTTCAGGACATCCTTACACTGATCCCGAAGAGGAACCATATTATGATTCTGTTCCTTCTCAGGAAGTACCAAATGAAGAGGAAGATGAAAGCAATGAGGAAGCTCCTTATACAAATTCCAAATACAACAATGAAAAAGTGTGTTGACAAAGTTTTTTTGGTGATATTTTTGTCCCAAATATAACCTAGCAGCCAGGTGATAAAGCACTTCAATTATAAGATTGTTAAGCATTTTTGTCAAGGGCAAAGCAGCCAAAAAGTCAGAACCAGATGGTTATGTAGCTGTTGAAGTGTGGAAAACAGCTAATACTGCATGTTCACCATTCTTCTGGCTACTGAACAATGTTCTCGTATACCTCAGTGATCTTAATTATTCTATGGTTGCTCTTAGAGGAAGTTGGTTTCTTCAAAGTGGAAGAGTAATGCGTGACCGTCTTGAAGAGCATAAAGTAAAATACGTTACAAGATAGTTGATTGTAATATCATAGTAAGCTTACAAACAGCAATATCCATTCCATGTTGTTTGTAAATTTTATTGCCTGTAGCACTTTTTTTCAGAGTTTGAAAGGGATTCCTGCTATCGCCTCTTTTGCTTTATTTCTTGGCAAGATCACTGTTACGTTGACTGTTCTACCTATAGGCTTTCTACTGCTGAAAGACAAGGATGGTGTATTCATGTATGGATACCCATTAGCTGTTGGAGCTCTTCTGTCATATCTCATTGCCCACATTTTTATATCATTGTTTGAAGCTGCTGTTGGGTATGAAGTAAAAAAAAATTATTTCATGAAACTGGTTTAAATGCAAGGTACTTTTATTATAAAACAGGTGTAGCTTGTATTTTACTTGTTATTATACGCAGTTAGGTATTTTCATTGCAGAGCAGTATTTGTATGCTACTTGGAAGATATCACCATAAATGAAGGCACAACCGGAAACCCTCTTTTTGGGAGAAAACAATTTTTCAGAAATTTTGAAAATGCAGTAAATTTAACTTCGGCAGAAGGTTTCACATGTTTGCAAAAAAATGTCGTGTCATGCATAGTAACCACATTATTTAAGTTTATCATTTTGCAGCTGGTACTCGTGATAAAGTTCATCACGATGAAACAGTAACAAATAGAAAACACTCCGGCAGACAGCACTTAAGACAAACAACAGTGGAAAGATTGTCAGAAGACAGTGGATATAGTAACTTACAACAGTCTCTATCGCAAGTTTATCAGTACGAGTTACGTGATTATCAAATAACATTAATGTTCCAGATATTGCTACTAATACAAACAAGGAGGAAAACTGTTCCGAAAGTCCTTTAAAACTCATTTGGTGAATTACAGCTATGAGACATCAGAGCCCACCAGAAAACCAAAATCAAACCCTCCTACACCAATCTTTGAGTTGATGCCAAAAAAACAACCAATTAAAGCTAACAAACCTTCCCATGAACATGATTATGATGCGGTGTATAGTGAAACGTACAGTAAAGATGAAATGATGGAGGAAGCCATGAATGTATTTGATGAGCTTGATCACAGTGTAAGGTTGCTTGGCTTTCCTGCATGTTTTTTTAACATGCTGTCCTTTTGAACATTTCAACAATATTTTTAAATAAATGCAGTCTAAAAGCTTGATATTGGCTATTTTAATGCTTTAATTTTGTAGGCTGATGAAAGCAGAAAGAAAAAACGAAATGGGAAAAACGATAAAAAAGGCAAGAAAAGTGACAAACATAAATTTCAAAGTAGACTTAGGTAGTCAGTAATAACACAAATGTTATTTTCTCTACTTCTCAGGCAACAAAAATGGCAATAAACAGAAAGACAAACAGGAAAGCAGCCAACAGAAGAAAGATAAAATTAAACAAAAACCTGATCCCAAGAAAACAGAAGAACAGGTAAAAAAACATGGCAAAGCAGATTCGAAAAAAGTGGTGGAAAAAGGAAAAAATGATACCAACTCATCAAATAGCCAGGGTAAAAGAAAACAAAAAGAAAAACAAACAAACAACAAAAATGGCAATAAACAGAAAGACAAACAGGAAACAATTCATCAAAAGAAAGATGAAATTAAGCAAAAACCTGACCCCAAGAAAACAGAAGAACAGGTTAAAACACATGGCAAATCAGGTAAGAAGAAAGTAGTGGAGAAAGGAAAACATGATACCCACTCACCAAAAGGCCAGAGCAAACGAGAACAAAAAGACAAACAGTTACCAAGTCATCAGAAGAATAAAATTAAGCAAAAACCTGACCCCAAGAAAACGGAAGAACAGGTTAAAACACATGGCAAAGCAGATAAGAAGAAAGTAGTGAAGAAAGAAAAACATGATACCAACTCACCAAAAGGCGAGAGCAAAAGTAATAAAACAGTCAAGCAGAGTGACAAGCTCAGTAAAAGTAAACATAAACACGACGAAAAGCTTACATCAAAAGTCAAGACAGAAAAACAAGCTAAAAAGTCAAATTCATTCAAATCTACCCATAAATCAACATCTAAGCCAGGTAGAAAACAAAATCAATAAAATTGTACAAACTGACTGCAGGTTAAATCAAACCTGCGAGAATTATTACGTAGCTGCAGCAAATTATATGATTTTGTAAGCTCTGAACAGAGCGAAACATTGCCAATTGCTTCCAGATTATATTTCATGTTTCACACGTAGTCTGCTTGCGTAAGCAGTTTTTGCAGCCAATTATTCTGCAGTTTGTACAATGTTGTGTTGTTTATTAAATAGTGAATGCAAACATACTCTACTGGAGTCACTTTGTTCACACTGAATATTTGTTAACAGCAAGAAATTACAATGCTATAACTTAGTAACATAACTGATCTTAGCTAAATAAGAACATAGTAATTTGCTAGAGGTACCAACAAATATCACTTATAGTAGTTTAATGAATCTGTTTAACTTGAATTGAGAACACAATGATATACCTACACTACACCGGAATAATCCCACCACATTAGAGATATCAAGTTAACAATAGAAACTGGTTGATAATTTTAAGAGTTTGGGCATCAGTTTCAAGGATTGTATTACATAATTTGGATTATTCCGGTGTTGAGGTTAAGAAAGGAACTCTTTGCTCTGCATTTTTAAAAATATCAACCACTTACCGGAGTTGCAGGAAGCAGCAAGTCCCCCAACAAGGTTTCCGAAAAACATAAGAAAATGAAGTCTACTCAATCTAAAGTCAAGACGAAGAACATCAATACAAGAACTGCTCCCACAAAATCTAAGATGAAGGCACCAAAGTTGAAAATAAAGTCAACAAAACCCAAATTTAAGACGAAGAATGTCAGCAAAAACTCTACTTTCATCAAATCTAAAGTGAAAGTGCCAAAGTTGAAAAAACTTAAACCCTCAAAAATGAAGTTCAAGGCAAACAAGGGGTTAAAATTTGGCAAGGGACTAAAAAAGGCAAAAATCAAAATGCCGAAGACTCCTAAAATGAAACTTGGAAAAAAAATGAACTTTGGAGGCAAAATGAAAAAATTTAAAATACCAAAGATGAGAATGCGTGGAGGAATGAGAGCAAGAGGTGGGAGAATGGGTCCTGGGGATGTCATGGGTGGAGTGCAGGGAGCTATGAATGTCACTGATGGATTGCTTAGAATAACTGGTAAAAAAGATGCAGTTGAAAACCAAGTAGAGAAGGAAGCATTTGGCACAAGAAAGCGAGCCAAAGCATCAACCCTGGCCAGCCATGTTTTGCAAAATCGCTTTAAGGCTGCTTTCGACGAACGAAAAAGTGGGTTAGGACATATTACCCAGGTTTTCAATGAGACAAAGGACTTGTTTGTTGGTGGTCAGGAAGCATTAGCTGATGTTGATAAACAATGGGATGAGATTGATTCCAACAAGAGAAAGCAACGTTCAAAAAAAAGAAGAACCTGAAGAAATTTTCATTTCAGTGCCTGGCCATTGAAATAAATAATCTGATGTGATCCTGTTGTTAGGATACTTGAAAAAACATCTGGAAAATCTAACTGGTTCAACACAAACATCATTACTATCTTTCATGGGCCTAGTTTCTTTGCTGCTGTAATAAGTAGTTTATGTAGTGCTACTTGCAATGTAAGAATAGTTTCGTATCTTACAATGGCACTCGCGTATTTTGTTTATTGAAAAACAATTACAAGTGAAGTTGATAGAAAGAAATAATAGAAAAGTACAAAGTTGCAACAACTTGAGATAGAAAACATAATACTGATGGCACCTTTTTAACAGCAAGTTTCAAACATACTCAAAAAAAGTACACAGCTATTACATTGGTGTAATATATGGCTCAATTCTACACAATTCAAAACAACAACTTGATCGCATACACATTTCACATTATTTGTTATGACATAATAGGCAACTTAAAGTATTTAAGAATTTCGAGCATGATAAGGGTGCATTTACAGATATCAAAAAAATACGCATAAAACTATTATTTTATTACAACAATTTTCTTGATTTCACCAATGTAGCCATACATTAAATTCAATAGCACGTAGAATATTAAAAATAGGTTTATATTGAAACAAGTGTAATTGCAAGATTACAAAAATATTAATTTATTAAGTTTATTGGTAACAAACAGTTAAATTTCAAAAAGTAGAAAACAACAACATAACATAATGGGAAATTAAAAAATATGTCAATTAAAATAAATTACTTTATTGAATCAAGAATCTTGATGTCACAAAATAAGCCACCATAGTTAATACAGTCTTTGTTGTCATTACAATGTTCGTACCATACTCTACTATAAATGAAAGCTGGAAAACACAGTGTATTTTTTGATAAAGTTTTAATTTTGTGAATGTAGTTTTTGTATTTTGATCCAATAACCAGTTAACAGTATTTTACAGATAGCAATTATAAGCTGCTGCAATAGATAAAAACATACTTCTTATAAGTACCGATATGTAGTAATGTAATATTGTAATATAGGAATTTGTAAAATGCCTAATGTCTTCCAATGTTGATACATGAAGGTCAAAACAGAGACGAATCAAAACAAACGGCAGCAAAAAATCAATGAAATACAGTGCTTAGTTAACGGACGAGTACCTCAGGCTGAGATTTTGCATATGCTATGCATAACTCTGTTCAACATACCTATCATCATGAGTACCAACAATGGAAAAAATCATCGTGACAATGAGGTGCCACTGGTGCCTGTTTATGAAAGCAAACAAGTTACACAAAAATAATAACGTTATGGAAAGCAGCCAGTATGACCTATAGCACCATCATACTGTACAATACAGCTTCTAAGAAAAATTAAAACGAATAAAAAGTTAAGCACCTAGAAAGAAATATTCAACAAAACTTTGACAATTACACCCAAACACCACCAGACTCATTCTGACTTCCTGTCGCAAGTGATAAAGAAGAATTGTTCTGCATTGTTGTGTCAACAGGAATGTAGTAGTCTTCTGTTACACCTGATAAATTTACAGTGGTTTCTGTTAACAAATGCGTTACCTCATCACAACTTTGTTATCAAAAATACATGTTTAAAAGCAAAGTTTGCATACTACGCATGCTGTAAGTATAGAAGGCATTTTAAGACATATGTTTATTGTTTAAAGCAGTGGTTCTCAAATGGTGCGCGGCAACAAATCGCCAAGTGCACCACAAAGCTCATCTTTAAATTTTATTGTTTTGGATAAAATACAATTTAGCAGCAGGCTTTAGTGAAATCAAATTCAAGGATCTTTTTATGCCAGCAATGCATTCATTACTGAGTGACAATTGTGCATAGCTGTAAAATTGCAATCAGATTCATTATAAAACAGCAGTTCTACTTAATTGCTTGTTTTTATTTAATGTTAATTCTTATGACTTCTTTTGATTAGGTCGCCGTGGTGATTTCAAACCTTTATAGAGGGAGTCAAGTTAAAAGTTGTTTGGGAAGCACTGGCTTAAAGTGACGTGAATGTGCTGAAACAAGTTGATCATAATTCATAAAACAAAAAAGAATTGTAAGTAAGTATACCAGGTGGTTGGATTCAAATATTTCAACATCCGGTTCTCTCACTAGCAGCATGCCATATTGACCCCGGCCTGATATATATAGATACGCAATATACATGATTGATATACGCGATTATCTGTTATACACGAAATTGACTCTCTCAAGTGAAAGATCAGATGGAGTGTGAAAAATAATGCATGCTTTCTTCTGCGACAATATTTTTCAATGATATTTGGTTGTTTAGTAATTTTTGCCAATGCCAAACATGTGTCACAGAAAAGGAAAATTTGCTGCTAAAATGACATAGGACTTGTTGGCAGAGGTGGACAGAATCGAATTACTGTACCAAACGGCTTTATTCAAGAAAACTTGGGCAGTCTCGATACTTAGTCATTTTTATGCAATTATTTCATTGTTGTGAGAAATATGTTTATCAAAAGTGAATTTTAATTAAAACATTAATGCCAACTTTATCACTCACTGTTCTTTTTTAATCTACAAATGTCTAACAAAGTTGGAGTTATTGAGGTCAAATATATTTTAACCTGGAGTAACCTGTAGCGGGGGCCACAATAGGAAAAAAATTGCACACGCAGCAGGATTAGTGATACGAAAAGTACCAAACTACTTTTTTGAAACAGTACTGAATACTTGTACCGTAGATAAATTTCTTGCCAAGTACTGGTACCGATGGTACTTTTAAAGTATCAGTATGAATGCTTCAACAGAACATGTACTATCACAGTGACATTTCTATGCTAAAAATAAACATCGCCTACAACTAATTGATTAGCTGTGAAGTCATATTCCATCTAAAACAACTTTGCTGGCCTAACACTACCACCATACTACTACAGTACTCAATTCCAACGCCAGTAACCAAGCATGTTAATTATAGTTTCACATTGTACCATCATAACTGTCACCACCTCTGTCATAATTAGCTGCAAATTTGTTATTCACTTTGACAACAACTGCTAAGTCATTACATATTATTGAAACACTTTTTCTCCGATATAGTTACTAACAATTAGTCTTCGATTTAAGTTAAGATCAACTTGTTTTTGGACTTGCTCCTACATTTTATATTCATCTGCATATATCTCCTTTAAAAACAACTTGGCTTATCATCATTTGAAAATGAACTTTATTTATTATAAAGAGCTGTAGCCAGAGACCAGAGCAAAATTGACTTGCAAGGGGTCAGTGGTTATAAACTTTTAATCCAGTGATAATGCCATCAACGGTGCACAGTTAAACGCTCAATCGCCCATAGTTAGTTGAAGCAGATGGTTTAAAAGAAATGCTTTTATTAACTTTTGAAAAGCTTACCTCGGTCCGTTTCGGGAGGTAAAACTGTAACTTTTGAACCAGTCTGTCGGATAAACTGTTGCAAATTTACTTGCCGCAGTTCTCGATTGAGGGTTTCCATCTGTAACGCTTTTTCAAACATCTCTACAGGAAGCGATTTGGGTTAGTATTGATTACTTTTCAAACTGTAAAGCAGCAGAACATTCAGTCATGTACAAACCTTGGTCTAAGTTGTTTATTCTTTCATCTACAGATTTCAGTTCACCAACAACATTCCGCAATTGCGCATTCACTTTCTTAACTTTGGACTGAGCTGTACGACTTCTGTAGGTTAATAAAAATTAAAATATAAACTACTGAAAGAATTATCAGAAATTAATACAAATAACATCTTTATCATCAGCAATGAAATATAAAAAATCACCTGGAAATTTGCAATTAATATCGTTTTTTTGTTGATACTATGCTTTTTAAACAAGCCATACTGAACAAGTTTTGAATAAAATAAAAGCATTACTCTCTGAAGAACATACATACAGATAAACGAACTAAAATTCTTTCAGAATATACTAAAAGTAGTCAACTACAGTTATCTACAAATGGATATAATATTAGATATTTTCTTGCTAATGAAGGTTGATAAACATAGTATAGCAAGCAAATGAAGGGATTCAGTATTATTTCCATTATATTTTACTGTACATACGTTGTATATGTAAAAGTGATATTACTTTTCAATTCACATTCACGATGATCTTGCACTATTAATTGGAAAGGTATTATTTACATGCAGATATTGTACTTTATTTCATAGTCGTTAATAAGAAAGAATTCGCCTGAGGGCATTAACTTCTTACTATCAAGGAAATCGCAACCAACAGGCAGGCAGTTTTGGATCTAATTTAAGCATTTATTTACTCGTACAAATATCAGAAAGCATATATATAACATGATATGATTTAAAAACTTCCACTTTCTACCATATAAGAACTAAAACTTGATAATAACTCAGCTCAAAGCAGACATTTCATTCCAATTACTCATTAAAAAGGTATTTTAACTATTAGTTGATTTAATTCCTTAAGAGTAGAGAATAACAAGTTTAATAGTGCTCAGCTAAACTGTTATTAAACATAATAAGCATGGTCACAATGGAAAATAATATAGCCTACACAGGTCATCACACGATAATACCATTACTACATACATGTTTCAATCCCTATTAAAATTGCTACTCAGTCACAACCCTACTTACTACAAATTACGTCATAAACCCAAACCTTGTTAAGGTGTCTTCTTTTTCTTGAATTCGTTGTTTAACTTCTTTTTCAATTTCCTGCCAAAAAGGGCAAAGTTTTAACTGCAATGCCATATAAGCCGATTAAATGAATAATTTAACTGAATAATTGAAAATGATTTGATGTAAAACAAATGGGTATGTATCACTAAAATAGTACAAGAGGTTAGACACATTTCATAGCCTCAATGAAACTCAGTTATTCAATTAAATTGCAAATGTTTTTATAGACATAAACCACAAACAAAGCATCGAGGTCGACTTAAAACTAAAGCAAACAGTAGCTCCATCTTAAATCTTGCACCTCACCTCCTTAAGAAAACTTAGATGTTTCTCTAGCTCTGATATATTTACATTAACTGTTGAAATTTCAGACTGGAATTTTGAATTTTCTCGCGTTATATCAGAACCTGAACAAAGAATAACACTTAAAAAATGCTTTTAAAATAAAAATTTATTTGAAAACAGGTTTTGCTTGTTTAAATGTGTAGTATGATTATTGAAATATATGCTAGGGATCAAAAGCAATGTAACCGATACTAAATGCAAATTTGCCAAAAAAACGTTTTAAATGTAATCATTATTATCCATTAGTAACCATAGACAAACTACCTTTTCTTTCCTCATCTTGAACCAGACCTTCTAACAGTGCTTCGTTGTTGAGGTCAATCTCATTTTCCTTAATTTTCTTTTCCAGGTTTTCTATGTCTTTCTAATACATTATTATAATAACAAATTTATATTCTCTTATATTCAAAAACGAAAGAACTTTTTGTAAAAAACAATACCATGGCAAGTTACAAGTTTATGTTGTTATTAACTTATTATTTTTTACAAAAGTAAGTTTTTTATAGTGCCAGAAACCTTTAGAAGTTTTGAGTTCTTTTCTTTGCGTTGCATTGATTCTTCAGCCTTCATTATCTCATCATCCAAACTTTTTAATGTCAATATTTGTTCACTGACATGTTCATGTTGCTCAAATACCAAGCGAGTAAATTCCGCTCGTGCTTTAGCAGAGTCTGTTAATTTGGACAGTGAACCAGTCTTGGTTGGTATTTGTTGTTTGGATATATTTGGAACAGAAGTAACTGTGGTGATACTTTTCAACCCACTGTTTGCATTTAATGAACTGTCTGAGTCTTTTCTCATATGGGGAGGCATAAGTGCTTTCTTTTTTGTACTGACTGATGAAGATTTTGAACCATTTAAAGAATGAAATCTTGAGGTGACTTTGCCTGTTGACTCTGCATTAGAGGTTTCCAACGTTTGTGATATGAAAGTGCTATTGCGATAATTTGGAGGAAGCAATGCTTGTTTTCTTGCATTGGTCGCATTATTTGTACTTGGTTCCATTTCTGGTCTTGTGTCTGGCTGGGTCTTTTGTTTTGATGAGCTAGGGTCAGGCACACCTTGAAATATAAAATTAAACTTTTTAGTTAGATGCTTCATAACTATAAAAACTAAAAATAAACTTAAGGTTATGGTTAAAAAACTTAGGAATCAATTGCATCAATGAATACAAACCCGTGAGGTTTAAAGATTTTCTCTTTGGTTCTTTGCGATTCATTATTGCCTCATTCTTCTGTCTGTGCTTCAGCTGCGGTGGCAAACTTTGTCTAAAAGCACAGCATAAAACATTCAATAAGCTATGTGAAATACTGATTAAACACGGTATAGTTCCAAATTTCGGTTATAACAATGTTTCAACCATGTTACAAGCATCAGTTTTTAAGTTATCGGTATACACATGCAAAAGAAAAATTTTACCCGTCAGCAAGTAAACAGTAGTTAGTTAATTTACTTAGCTTATAGGTAATTTAGCACAACTTGGTGGAATAAATTTTTTCTTTTATAAAAGAATGGACATGTCAAGCCATTTTCCCAAACCCTTTTGCTGTTTTAGTGTTTGCCAAAACAGAATGATCTTGATCTATTTTCACTCGTATCATTTTCTATTATGCAGTTACATTGAAAACAGAATATTATAACAGACAAATTTCAAAATTAAACATTATTTAAACTGAGATTTCAGGTCAAAATAAAATCTGAATTTGCCAAATTACGGAATTTATTTCAATTTGCTACCAAAATTTTTATGCTTACAGTCAGTATAGAACCCTCCAACTATCACATACATTGTAGTTTTCTGTCTTATGATGTACCAGTACTAAAATTGTCATGCTAATTCAACTTTATTTAGTTAAGGTGTTTCATTTTACTACAACCTCGTGTATTTTGGTAAGCATACTGGAATGCTAACTGTTCTTGTAAATAATTTATGTCAAAATTAACGTAGTTTAAAGTCAGAAAGTTAATTACCCTATTAATTATGAATGATAAGAACAGCATACCTCAGGCTCTTATAAACTTTGAGGAAAAAGTTAGAATTGATTCAACCATTGTTTACTTTGAAGGTTATTTTTTGATGCTTACTGGTCAGACTTTTCACTCAAACACAACAAACTTTTGATGGCTTATTGCCAAAAAGATAATGCAAAAATCTTTCAAGAAAATAACTAAAAGTTTGTTAATTTAAGTATTTAATAACAAGTCATTGCTTAACTTTCACTATTTTGTCTCTCAGCTTACTGGACAGATTTATAATGTAAAAAAGGGAGTTAATTAAAGAAATTACTAAAATGATAACACAGCTGCCCCAGTATACCTGTAACTATAAAATATGTGAAAACAATACAATGCTTGAAAGAATTATACAAGTAAACTGAATGACATGCGAATATAGATTTCAAAGTTCTTATTGAACAAACTGACATTTCCCACAACCAATCCTTGTTCTAAATGTACTAAAAATTAACAAATGGGAGAGTTTTCTCATGAAACTTACCGACAGCAAGTTTATAAAATTATAGTCACCAAGCACTATCAATATGTGCTGTTGTACTGCATGTACTTAAAAAAATGCTTGTATTTTCATCATACTATGTATCACTAAAACCAGAAATATTGGTATAATCTCTATTTTGCAACTTTTTTGGGTCAGGTCACATGAAATAACTCTTCTATGGGTCACTTTTCACACATTACCGCTGTTGTACCAGCATTACACAGTAATAATTTCAATTCTATGAACATTTCATTCCTACAACATTCTGACAACTACAAGTGTAAGTTAAATATTGTCTACGGGCTACGGACCTACCTGTACTGAGTGCGTTCAGGCATTACTACACCTTCATCACCACTAGCTCCAACAACACCATTTGCTCCAGTCCTCCGAAGAACAAATTGTACATCTGCTCCTCGTTCTCCCCAGTCGGCTAATACCTAAAAAGTAACAATGTTAGATACATGTTTTGCAGCAGGTTTACTAACCTCATGGAGATGAAGTTAGATGCAATTACAAGTGGACATAACGAGTAGAGATGTACCAATGTATTGGGCCTTTTCAACATTGGCTGATGTTTGTGACTTTTTACAAAGCAATATTTAACGCAATGTGGTGTTTTTCTTGCGCGCTGCATCGTGTAATATATGATTTTTAGGTTTTTTCATACCTTGACAGCTAACGTGTCACTTTTACTATTGTAAACCCATATTTATACGTACGCACACAGCATTTTTTTGGAGACCGAAACGGTCACTTAAACTTGTTCAATGTTCTCTCAATATTTACATTCCAGCACCTACAGCAGAAAATTAGCGGTTACTGGTTAATTTTTAATAGGTTGTGGTTTTTCTTAGCGGTTGTTATAGCAAAACTGGAGAAAATCCCTGTACGCTCCGATAATAACATGTGTTTAGAGTGACAAGTTGCTTTGAACCTACAGTTTGTGATGTGCAGTCCTATTTATTTCAATACGAGTAAACGTTCTCCGTTAAGACAGCTAAAAGGTGGTAAAGCAGTTCCAGAAAAAATTCAAAGGTTTTACAAAACTTCAATAAAGTAAAGGTGGTAAGCAAAGTGGTCAATATATCGATTTTCTGATGTTGAACATCGGCATCGGTACATCACTAATAACGAGTCATATCACATGCACTACAAAAATCAACATAATTAGCTATAGTACATTAACCACCTGCAAAGGACGTTCAGATGGAGGAAGCATTTTTTCCATTGTTTTCCATCTCTCCACTAAAGTATAGCGTCCAGTCCTACCTGAATAACATTACCAAATAGAAGAGGTACTGATCAGTGCACATCACCAAACCACAATGTCAAAAAATATAAAGTGTATATACATGTTGGATATTTTTTGAAAAAGTAACATTACATATTTTTTAGTCTAGAGGAGAAGTGCAAAAAAGGGGAGTCCATATTTTAGAAATTTTCGAAAATCTACTGTTTTTCTTGTGCAAGATGTGAAAAAATAGGATTGCAAAATTGTTTCAAATGTAACTTGTTTAGACCCTCCTTAAAGCTCCCAGATATTTGGAGTATTTTCCAAAATCTGTGAATCCCCCTATTGCTATATCAGTCCATTTCTTTAGTTAATCTGGAAGTGGTCAGTTTAAAAGGAATTTTTTCCGCTGAAATTGAAAATGTATTAAACACATTGTACAACCTAGGGATGGGCCGATACGAACCCAAACCCGAATAGATTCGCCGAATATCGCCTTTATGGAAGATTCGAGCGAACACGAATACCAACAATGGCGAACTCAAATACAATATTACTTGTAAATTTACTGACTTTCGTAAAAAATGATGATCTAGTTTCCCGACAATGCTAAACTAGAGTCAGCAGTACTTACAATGAAGGTCGTTTTCCTAACGATTTTGCTTTTTCAATCGTTTTTTAAACACTATTTTTCGTAAGAAAGCGATTTGTTTATCGATTACGTCATTTTAAAAGCAAGACTTGACAACTTTTGGAGGAAATTTTATTGTTTGGTTCTAATATGAATAGATTCGGGATTCGTTCGTGTCAACCTTCATGATATTCGGGTTCGCACGAACTCGAATAATCTTCCTCGCGGCACATCCCTAGTACAACCACATATCAGAGATCGACCGATATGGTTTTTTCAGGGCTGATACTGATTATTTAGTGGTTAAAAAGCCCAATAAACGATATTTGAAGCCGGTACAAATTTGTAGCAAAACGGAAAATATTGATGTGAAGATTTTGAACAATACAGACCCCTAACACTTAACTTGTTTGAAATACTTTTATATACTTATCAAACAGCTTGTGTTTCAAAAGTATGTGGTGCAAAGGTGCATCCAAAGTCTTACACCATCAACACATAACAGTAAAGGTAAATAATTTAGAAGTTAAATAGCTGTGCGTGCAAAGCGTTCACTGGTACTGATCGGCTGTCCATTCCTGCTTTGGCTTTGTGTATAACAGGAACCATGCTGGAAACAGGGAAGCACTGTTTCCCAGCAAGCCAAACTAACCGGTTATAAAGGTAATCTGAGATTGGCCACTGGATTAAAAAAAGGCTGATGCCGACTTACGTCAAAATACAAAATATCAATGCCGATAACCGGTCAATCCCTACCACATATATAATACATTTGTATACCAGATCTTTGTTACCCAAAATTGTACTGTTATTTGGTTGTGCACTTCTACACTAGACCTATATTTTTTAATTTAGTACTGTGACAGCCCACTTAAAATAGTGTACAGACCTGTTGCCTGGGCCAGTGCAATTACAACTTCTTGGACAGTAGTCTGTTCTGTAATTCCACACACCACTCTTTGTATGCCATCAACCCAAACTTTCAATTCCATTTTATTAATAAACTTTGAATCTAAAATGTGCTACAACAAGTAAACAAAAATATCAGCTGAATACATTAAGCTATACCGTATGATAAATTTCTGAATAATTTAATGCGCAACGTTTTGGAAATCTAACAACCTAGATGTGGTTTGCTAGTACAGGTTTGCTGACTGTAAGCTACAGTACAGACTTCGCACTGCGACTTGAAGGCCTAAATGGGTAGGAGTTATGAGGTAATACAAAGGAATTATGTCGTAATATGTTCTCAATAGTCAATCCTGGTCTTGAGTGCGAAAGTAAAAGAGACCAATTTTGAGTATCTTTATACAGGTTTACTTATAAGCACAAGTGCAAGAACATGAACTATTAAACGGAGCCCTTCCAAAAAACTTTTCCAATGTCAAAATTTTGGTGACATCTGGTGCACAAAAAACTTACATTCCATACTGGCCTTCGGAGCGGTAATGCTAGTTTTCCATAGAGCCTACTCATACGGAACGATTGCTAGGTAACTAGGTTACAGTCAAACTTTTAAGCTAAAATAGCCTATGTACGCAGTCTGAAAGTGGCACTAATGTGCGCTTATACCACTACCTCTAGGCTAAATTCGGCATGCACTTCTCGCTTTTCTTCGTGGTACAGAGTATGAGGCCTACTGCAGTATTGTTTAATGTTTGGCATGCACAACTATTTTTACAGCCTAATCTCAGTAACCTGCAAGCTGCAAAAGAAGGCCGCTCAGCGCTCAAATCTAAATTTAAAAACTCCACAGCATTGCTACTAGGACACGTTCAGGACTCCGTCCACAGGCATAGCCAATGTTTGTTGCCTTTAAGTCAGCATAACAAAACTTCAAACGTGTCACTAGTCACATTCAATTTCTCTGACTATGAACTACACCTTTTAGCTAATGACAACATCCATCAGTCATAGACATCATGTTTTATTTTGGCAAATCGTAGACATAGAGCTACAAATAATACCACTGAAATTTTGATTATCATGTATAAAACATATTGCCTGGTCGAGCATACACTCAACAAGTCGAAAGATTTTTGTAGCTTAATTCTTACCAAATTTCTTCTGTATAGACAGTTCACTCCTTTCTGTTTCAAACCATTTTGGCTACAGTTGTTGCAATACAGCAAAAAGTATTTTTAAATCTTAATAGTTTTCTTATATAAGTTAGGTTAAATTAAATTGAACATAAATCAAATAAGATCAAAATATTCATTCATACTTCTCGTTTAATGAGCACATTGATTTAATCCTGCACTTGTTCAAGCATTAGGCCTACTGGATCCGGGATCCAAGTTAACGCGGAAAATCCACCATTTCTGCAACGCAAGTTAACATGCATCACATGGCAGGTGTACTTAATTAAGCAGATCGCGATTTGCTTTTTCTTGACGTTGGATCAATCCCAAACGAGTCGTACAATTGAAGAACACTTTGACTTATGAGGATATCTTAACTTAATTTACCTGTTGAATTATCTGACTCTATTGTTACGTGCGGTTAGAATACTCTAACCTTTTGTTGGGCGAAAGGTTTTAATATTACAACAGAAATAGCTCACAAGAAAAGGATTTGATTATAGGTGTTGAACACTTTCTCAATATTACTAATAACCAATAACATAAGTAATACTACCGCTTATAAGATGTCTAATACATGAGTGGCAATCACCATGACTAGCTTAGACAGCTTGTCTGTTGATTTCGATGATTCACGCAGTTTGCACTCTCTATCTCGTTGCATGATTCGGCTTACTCTGCCCGCTTGTAAAAGTGCGAGCTTATAAAACGTGAAAGCGATGTGAGTGAAAATGTTCGCCAAGAAAAACGCTGCAATTCGTAACAGGTGCAACGACAAAAACAATGTGTTGAAAATATGAGATATGTCTAGCTAAACCTGACACATTGAGATAAAGATAAATAATAATAATCAGTGTTAAAGTTAAGAAGCGGGCATTTCCAATAAAGACTTCGTATCAGCATAGATACTACAAACAACCTGGGAACATACTATAATAACGAAGTTATTCAGAGCAAGTTTCCAAATATCAATCGACAGTTGAAATGTTTATCAGAAAACAATTTCATATAGCCTACTTCAATCAATAACATGAAAACACATTTGCAAGAAATGATGTATTGGCATTAAAAAATACCACCCAGGCCGCTACACAATAAAACAGCGAACCTCCTGTGCAGCTTGACCAGGTTGCATTACGCTGTTCATATTTCCGGAAATGGGGTAATGTTTTTTCGAAAGGCTAATGCTACTATTGACCCTTGCGTTCACTGCATGGCTGGCAACAGAGATGATGAAGTATTGTTAAAGATTAAGATTCCAGGAGAGTTTGATGATCGTTTGTTTTAAAGTGGCTCTTTGCATTCTTACCTCTTATAGACCATATATGTGTTTTGAAAATATTGATTAAATACAAACGTAAGAAAACATGCCAATAATTGGATGAGTATAGCTTAAAAAATACTGTGATTAGCTTATGTTTGAACTTTTGTTACAAAATGTAGGTTATGTTAAGATTTGGACGACATTGTGCATAACGAACTACTCTTATAATATTCTGTGTTGAAGTCAACATGTATTTTCAATATACATAAACACTTCTTTTTGTTTTAACGCAAAACTACAGCACACATCAACAAAACAAAGGCGTTTATGTAGGCTAATGGAATGCAAACGTTTACAATAATAATTCTTTTTAAGCTGCTAAATAAAAATGTACACTGCAAAAGCGATCTATAATAAAGTCAGAATAATCATTTAGTTGAGGTAGTGTAAAGAGAGCGTCTATTCAAAGAAGAAATTTTTGGAACAATAGATCCCCTTCTTGACTCCATTTCAAATTCTTCCTCCGGATTCCTTGGTGACGTCACAAGTAAAGACGAATCGCGTTTGGAAATTCCGTAAATAAGCTGACCATCACCAGCACTCTCTGGATGCTGATTCAACTCCCAAGGATCAAGAGCGCAACCTCCGGCTGATATTTGTGAAAACTTTGCATTCTTATCTGTTTTCGACTTTTCGGAATTATCAAAGGATAGCTTTTTCGGTTGAAATGATTTTCGTTTGTCGTTATAGAAGTTGTGCAGACTGATTTCACTCAGTCTATCCAGTGTATTTCTGTTGAAAGTCAATTGAACATTAGGCCTGCTTATTCTACACCTTTCTTTTTCGCGAGTGAGGGTGATCTGTTTGGGCATATCCGAAGATCGGTTGAAATTAAACACGGGCGTTTCATTAGTTGTGTTGCTAATTCGAAACTTTTCCGGTTGCTTAAAGGGGCTCTCAATACCCCCACTGTCGCTTGGGGTAAACACAGAAAGCTTTTCTTGTGTCGCTCTTGAGCTAGCGCAACTGGATGGATAAGATTCTTCCTCGTTCAAAGTTGGTTTGTGGTCTAATGGTGACACGTGGGCAATGGTGTCTTTATTAACCTGTAAAAAGATCACATTTTTGTGATTACCTCTTTTCAAGCTAAATCGTAATTGTAAATTAGCATTGAATCTTTACCACGGCGTTTTCTTGGGTTGAATTCTTTACTTTCTGCTCAGGGTTGCTGATATCTGTGAAAAAATTTAAATAATGTTGCGTGAAATTTGGAAAACATTTTCAGCCGATGTTCATTATAGCTCACATATTAACATGAGACGAATATTCACATTGTTAAATCTGAACTTTTATTTTGATTCAGTAAACTGGCCAACCTTTGTTAGCTGAAACAAATTGATTTGTAAGTGATACTTGTTTCGTAATAGTCACGTTAGGTTTTATGTCGTTGGGAGGTTTCCTATAAAATAAAGTTGGTGTTTATAACATTACCCAATAAGCCTACTTTTGTACTTCAAGAAAAGTTATACCTGGTATATTTGTATAAAGCAACAGAAAGCGCACACAACAATCCAAACCCTATTATACAGGAAATGATTATGGGAATCCAAAA
This sequence comes from Clavelina lepadiformis, assembly GCF_947623445.1. Classification (NCBI taxonomy): domain Eukaryota; kingdom Metazoa; phylum Chordata; class Ascidiacea; order Aplousobranchia; family Clavelinidae; genus Clavelina; species Clavelina lepadiformis. The sequence goes on from NC_135246.1 coordinate 9,112,132, forward strand.
TGTGTTAAGTTCATTTCCAGATTCTTGGTTGTTTGACCCATCATCAATATCTTTGTCTAGAGCATAGATATTCAAACCTTTTAGGCGTGCAGGGTATACTTTTACTAATAAGGATACTTTAATGCCGGGTGCAAAATATGTCTACTTATATATTTACGTAGCATATAATACGTTTGTTCTTCACAAAATATGCAGTGATTAAGCTTTAAAATAAGCTTAACGATATAGTTTGTGATAAGCTATACAAAACGGTTTCATAGTGATTGCACCCGCGGAATTGCACCCACACGAGATTGCATCCAAACGGTATTACGCCCAAACGAAATTGCACCTATGAGGACTTGCACACACACGCAATTGCACAAGCACATTCTGGCTTTGGGACTTCAAGAAACAAGTACTGTAATACATAAGGAAATACGTTACTTACGTACCATTGATAACAGTTAAACGATATAGAAAAAAATATTTAGTCTAACAGGTGCGTTACACGCAATAATACTAACACTATATTGTTTATAAATCGTGTTTATATAATATCAATGGTCACCCGGCATGAAAATTGTTCTATACGATGTTTCAAAATTGTACACTATAAATTGCCAGCTATGATTGTACGAATAAATGTTAGATATCATTTCCTAATTTGCACTTCGCACTTCCTGGTCGGGCGACGATGTGATCAATCAATCAAATCAAATGTGGAAATCAATCAAATTCCATTATACAGTTGTTTGCTCCTTGGGTGTCGTTTTTCTCATTTATTTTGACAAGTGGGGCAGCAAATGTTCCCGCTGTTCGCGGGCACTAAAAGCCTAGGAACGCTTTGGATTCCGTATGGGTGCAATTTCATGTGGCTGCAATTGCGTGTGGGTTCAGTTACGTTGAGTGCAATGCTGTGAGTGCAATCTCGTGGTTGCAATCCCGTGCGGATGCAATGCCGTGGCCACCATACAAAACGGCTTCCTTGTTTTGAAAAGAAAGTAAAAACTGTCTATACGTTAGGTGATTATATTGAAACAGAATGATGTGCGATCGACTCGAAGGTTGATCGATCCGGCGGATTGCATTTCTCGTAATGCACGTATATTGTGCAATACCGGTCTAAGACTCTATAGGGCAGCGTTTCTCAAAGTGCCTCCACGGGGCCCTTGTGCTCCGTTAGAGACGTCTAGGAGCCCCGCAAGCCTGATTTAATTCATTTATGTTTAAGACTAAAAAACAATATACAGTCATAATAGGCTGCACATATTTGCGTACAATTACAGATCAAAACTAAATCTAAAAGGATAGAATCTGAAGAAGAATTAGTTAAAAGCTTTCCCAATTCCCATGTTTTAAATTGTTAAGACTCCTCAAACGATCACTCAAGGGCTCCATAACATTCTTAATTTTGAGAAACGCGGCTCTAAAATAATAAACCTTGACAACTTTGAACCTGGTAAACGTCTATAAACGGCATCTTATGTAGGCATTAAAATTGTTGGTAGCCTAAATTCGAAGCTTCAAATCTGATTGAAAAACAATTAATACCCAAACCATCGACAAAAGTAAAAACCTTAATGTATAACTAGCATCAAATAATATATCAAACAATGTTTATTTAACAATAAATTCTTTACTTACTAAAACAAGAGGTTGCTACAGTTACCTTCACAAAGCTCTCCGTAGTAGGGTTCAGAACAGTTGCAAGAAAACATGGTTTTATTGACAGAATTATCAATACATATTCCACCGTTTAGGCAAGGTTCTGAATAACAGGCCGGCTTTAATATTTCACAGTGAGATCCAGAATATGCTTTTTTGCAATGACACCTACAGACAAATTAGAAATCAAGCTAAATTTTGGTGAAAATGCTTCAGGTAACTAAAGTTATAAAAGCGGTTTTGAACCCACAAGTAAAAGTCTCCAGGTTGTTTGCATGATCCATTGTTGAGACAAGGATTTGTGATGCACAAGATTCCATTTAGGCAGGTATCACCGGACCAGGCCTTCTCGCATCCGTTTTCGCATTTGCCAAAGGTGGGATCACACAAAGATTGGCCTTCCAATGATTTGCAGTTGCCACATTTTTGAGTACAATTTAAACCAAACGTTCCGAACGGACAAGGTTTCCAGCAGCTTTGAAAAAGAAGAAAACTAACTTCAAATAATATGTTTAACTACGACGTTTAACAAGTATCAAAAAGATTTAGTGTAATCACTAGAACTACTGAATAGAATAGAAAACTCACGAATAGTAAGAATACAAAAAGCAGTCCCAGACTAAGGTATAAGCTATATGACATACTCGTCTCCAGCCCATCCTGCTTGGCAGTAGCCGTCGCATGCACCTGTTACCGGATCACAAATTGTTCCGTTAGCACAATTGCATCGAGTTGTACAGTTAGTTCCGAAGAATCCATTTTCACACAAATCGACGCACCGCTTAGGTTGATACCCTGGATCGCATTGGCCCCCATTCAGCAAACAGTCTCCTGATATCGGATCACATTGTGTACTATTGACACATCTTCCGCATTTTATGCCACATCGTGCTCCGTAGTAGCCTCCATCACACGGCTCATTGCACGCTCTTCCTTGCCATCCATCTTCACAAATATCTTCTTCATCGTTACCAGAAGCAAGGGGACAATGTCCGCTTGTCGCCTCGCAACTTGCACCCGTTTTGCAGTAACATTTATCTTGACAGTCTAGGCCCCATGTACCAACCGGACAATTCGTCTTGCACAATGGTGGGTTGTAACCCATAGCACATCGGATCGACGTATTACGATAAGAAGAAATATTCCAGGATGCTTCTGCAGTAAAATTGGATGTTCCTGAGCAGTGACCGGTCTTACGGCCACATGACAAGTCGTTCATGCATTGTCCGCATGTCTCATTGCAATTTGATCCAAACGTTCCTTTTTCGCAAGGTATCTGGCAGTTTCTTCCCTTCCAACCTGAAGAACATCCAAACGTGCATTTTCCAGTAAAACCATCGCACTTGTCTTCTTGGCAGTGACAGGGCAAGGCGCAGGTATGACCGTAAGTTCCCTCGCCACATTCTGCCAAAGCATATTTTTCGTGCAAGAAATGATAACAGTGTAGTGTGTACTTCGAGCCATATAATAATTGTTGAGTAATTTAGTGCAACAGAAAAACATGTCATAGTACAGTAAGTATAGTATAGTCATTACTCTTTAGAGTTTTATATTTCAGCTGACAAACAGTTACTTATATATTGCAGAATGGTAAAATCTTGTAAATGGCTCTAACTCTATCCTTTTTTCACAAACTACTACAATTTGAAATTAACCGTAAAAAGGAAGTGTAGGACAAAGGTATAAGATACGTAGGCCTAGATGGTATTACCATAAGAGCATATGACGCCAGAATATCCAGTCGCACAAGAACAACCGTAAGGATCACTTAAGCAGAAGAGTTTGTCTTTGCATCCTATTTCATCGTTCTCTGAACACTTATGCTGACATTTAGAACCAAATTTGTTTGGTCCACATTCTGCAAAGCCGTAAAAATCATGTTATGTAAGACCAATAGACCATGTCATGAATACTTCTTATAAACATACCTTTATTTCACTGACACAAATAAAATTCAAAAGAATACATTATGCTACTTTTCTATACTATCTAGATTTTCGTTTGTACTTTGCTGGATATGCGTTTATAAGAAAAGCAAAGGATGAAACTTTAATTTGATTGGTGCCCATGTACTTACCGATTTCACAAAGATCTCCCATAAATCCTGGAGGACAGATACACGTTCCTCCCACATCATCACATATTCCGCCATTTTTACAAGATGGACAAATTTTGATGCAATTTTCACCGTATTTTTCAGCTTCACAAGCTGAAATATAGAGTAGAAAAATGCAAAGGTTGTCGCTTGAAGCACATAGCATATACTTTAACAATCAGTTATGAATATATCTTGCAATACTTACCTCTTACTATTACTCTTGTAAGTCCTTGCTGAAAAACGCGAATTACGTTGTCATCCACTTGATGAAAAACAACGTAAGGTCCAGACCTCGCCTTACTTATGCTGGCGAATGCTATACGTAACCTACCGGTTGCAATTCTTTGCGGATATTTATTATCTGCAAACAAGTTCAATTTTTTCCACAATACAATATTTGCCGCTTTTAAAAATATCTTCACCGCTAGAGTGTAACCTACTGTGGTTTGATATCGTATGATCAAGCAAATGACCTTAACTTGGCAAAATAAAAGTCCATTGAAGTAAGCCATATCTGATATATATAATATATACCTTGGAGTTGAATCCAAAATATATCATTGTAACGTCTATTTCGAGCTTGCACCATTTCCAAAGTCAGCGATTCATTGGTCGATGCCCGATAATTTAGGCTGGTGGGGAAAAGTAGAGCTGATATAGAAATGACAAAGTTATTTAAGCGGAGCTGTGGTTTGCGATCAACTAATTTATAGAACATACATCAAAAATAACTCTCAGCTGTTTTAATACAAATACAACATTTTCTTTGTTAGATAATATCGAATAATAGTTTCTCATCGCAAAGTTACTTTCGTCATAGAAGTTATACCGTTTTTTGACATAATCAAGCCCGTGACTTTAGTTTCTTCCACGTCGTTTTTTACAGAACAAGATATAAATCCATATTTGTATGGACCTGTTTTTTCTGGTAGAAATATTTGTCGCCCAGGCCAAAGTTCCGGCTGTATTCTTCAAATAGATAAGCAATGTTTGATCAAGGATATATTACACTTTGCTATGCTGTAAGTGTAATATGACTTTTTCAGGCATAATTATCAAATTTCAACCACCATTTGCCTTCGAAAAAAGTCAAGTGTTTTGTGGTTGTTGTTTTTTTGTTAATTAATTTCATGTTTCTTTATTGTTTGTTTACGCATACGTATAGCACATTAGCCCTAAACAGGAACATGAGAGTGGATTTTTTCCTCAATTTACCTACCTGCTTTCAAATCTTTCTGTAGTTAAAGAAGTTCCTGTTCCCGTGTCTGCTTCAACAGAAAATGGACTCGGTCGGCTTGAAAAATTATTTTCATCTGATACACATTTTATTAGGGCGTTTTCGTTGTATGCTGTTATTGGTGTTGGAATAACTACCGTGACGTCTAGCAGTGAATCTAAAGTGACAGTAATTTCATTTTAATGTCTTCATAACAATCTCCTTGTGCCTATTTACTTCAGAAGTTTTAATTTCTTAGTTTTACTTTACTGTTTTAGTTTCTCGACTAGTTTCAATTTCTTTTTTACATTTCACAATTTATAACCTTTTGTTTGCAAGTAGTAACCAACACATAGTACCACACACAATTATTATACGTCATGAGAATGAATAGCTTAAACATACAACATAATTGCCTAATTATACTTTTGACACGTACATATCTCTATAACTGTAGGTATAAGTAAAGCACCTGTTAGCGGCGCTGAATTGAGTAGAATCAGCAGAAATGCTGAAAACAAGAATGAAACCTGTTTCATGGTCACATGACTTTATTCTCACTTCCTGCAGCTGTATATACGGTTTCAGTTATTAAACAATTACTAAATTAGGTTTTTATATTAAACTATTCCGTTTTTTGCCAAACATCTGGTATAATCAGCCATTAAAATAACTAATGTTTTCTATAATCATTCATAAACACTTGCTTGTGAACGGTTTAATAACGTTGCGAAATCGTAATTAAACGACCACTTAAAGTCCTTTGTCGTTATTCATTTTATTAGGATAAAATTAATAAAGTGAACCTCTTCAAAGCTCAAGAGCAGAGCTCAGCTTAATTTAATCATATTTTGATTGTAACTGTAAATACTTTACAAATAAAAATGAGTATTTTGTAAACACGTTAAAGTGTCCGTTGAACTAATCACCATAAGGACAAAAGTCACGTGATTTTATTACATTGGTAAAACGGGGAGCTCCGATTGCTTTTTATAACAGTGAAATGTGTATAAGTTATGATAACAATTGATTCATGTGTAGGCCTATACATAAAATTTGTCTGAAACCATTACATATTAACAAAGCTAGATTCAGATTGTTCATCTTCAAATTTTTCAATTGTTGCTTACCTGAACAACTGAATGTTTCACACATTTGACTTAAATAACACCATTAAAAATAAGCTGGTATTTCTTTAAGGGAAGGTATGTTATAGTTTGTGTAATGCCATCTTCATATATGACATCATTTAATAGACACTCCGGAGTATCAAATTAGTATCAACGATATACATATTTGTCTGAAAAAGTTCTCAACTAAATGTAAACAAAGGCTGAGGGCAAGAAAAGGTTTATGACCTTTGTTGAAATAAGATTTGTTTTCTGGATTTTTTAACAAGATCGTGATTGCTGTGCAATAATGCGGTCATTATGTGCATGTTTGAAGCCAATGGTCCCGCTCACCTGATTGCAATCAGTAGAAGAAATGCGACAAACAGTTGCTTTAGTGAGTATTGTGGGTCAGGTTTGCTTATATACAGCATAGCCTATATTACATGACAAACATAAGACTAAGAAATTGTTCTACGAAGCTGAGATAGCCCAAAACTACCTTCTCGAAAATTTAATAGCAGCGAAAGAAAACTTTACGAGCATATATTGCACCAACATTTGAGCATAGCAACAAATACAGAGCGCCATTTTTGCTTCATAAAGAACAATATTCATCAAGATTATGGGTACTGGGAAATTAATTTGCACAAATAACACAGGTTGGAAAATAAATCGTTTAGTCATACATTATACTGTATGTGGAAGCCATCAAAAAAGATGAATTTCGCATTGACCAATTATGAAAACAATATTTTAAACTTTCCAACTCATACTCCACATAGATTTTGATAAGCTTGTAGTGGCCTAATCTACTGTATAAGCTTATAGCAGAAAATAAAGGTTAAAGAATAACTGGAAAAATCAGCATTGCAATATAAAATAAAATTAATTTCCAACTTAAAAAATAAAAATAATTTGTTTAAATCTGAAGGACTAGGGCGTTTCTCACATGTTTCAAAGGTTACGTGAAAACATGTGAGAAACATTACTTACGTGACCTAAGAATATGTATCGTCATTGAATAGATTAAAAATAAAGTGTTGTCAAAACGCTTTCCATAATTAATGACGTTGCTACGTACAAGCGCTGTCATATCGCGTTTATAATAAATCGTTGGAGGCATTTTAGGTAAGGACCTCACAACATTGACATTTCTATCGATCCAACATCCGGGACGGCATTGACGTCATTAGTACAAGGCAAATAGCAAAGGATCTAAAAGGATACCGGAAGCATTGAAGGAATCTCTAAGCACATATTTACCTGTTTAAATTTAACGTTTTTTACGAATTTACCCTCGTTTCAATGCATACCTACGAATATCATGTTCGTATAAGATAGTTTGCTTGTGTCATTTCTTCACAATATGCACATTCATGCACTGCAAAGTTTTAGTTTGAACTTTGTTCGATGTTAACTTTGTAGCAATGTTTAAGATCACAATACTGTTTGTTAACGGAGCCCGGAGGTTACAAAGTAAAAAAAATTCTGTCGCTCGCCAAGTCAATTTTTCCGGGCAACCTGTGGTTTGTCGCGTTTATCAACACTGTTTGGGCTTGCTTTTGTTGAAGTTTGAGAATTTGTAAAAACACCCTTAGGCTAAAAATTTCAACTTGCTAATTTTAATCTGATTTAACCGCAAGTACCTTGCTTAGTGCGGCATGCAAGAAGTTTTTGCAGAATTTTACTTAAACAGAAGCAACATAGCCTACGGAACATGCAGTTTACGTTCTACTACAATAGGTAGGCCACATTTATTCTGGTAGGTAACCGCTTTAGATCAGAGTAAACCTGACTCTTCACTTTATATAAATGAATGTTTATGGATAAGCATTTTGATCATTACACATTCCGTAAATTAAAGATAACATCGGACGAAGAAAACATCCGTTGGGAATGAAAGTCGTTCTAAAAATACCCTTTAATGCGTCACAAATGAACGTAAGGTGAATTCAAATTCCATTCATTGCTAACTAAGGAAACAGGTGACGTCACAAGAACGACAGGTTACGTGACAAAGACAAGGTAAAAGAAACATATAAAAAAATTTAATAAAAGCCATGTTTGATATTTATTTGCTGTAAAATTACTTTTTGTTTAAACATGTGTCTTAATTTTTTATTTACGTACAGTTTTGTATAGATAAAACAGCTTCGTAGTTTATAAAGTTAGACAAGAGTACGATTTTCTGTTGGCTATCGTTGCCGTACTAATCCAACAGGATTTTCTAAATGAGGTAAAGAGAAATTGCCTACGCTCAAGTTGAATGTGGTTCAGCGAGACACATATGGGTTAGTTAGTTCTTTTAAGTCACAAAACATAGACACTGTAAAATCTCATAAAGTGGTTCTCATCTGTAACAAAATCGAAATGATGTTGTAGTTTAGCAAAATGACAACCTCACATCAATTTGCATTACAAATTTTCTGCGAACAAATTTCATGCCAGTAGAAAAAAAGACAATAAAAGTGGTTAAAACAAAGGTCGGAAAACATACAAGTTAAAACCGAAATTTGGGCCAAAGAGATGCCTTTGTTTGGATTGCAAAATGGCCAAGGACGTTCCAAACTTTCTCTTAAAGGTGTGCTTGACAAGCAATTTGTTTTTTACTTTTTTGATGACTGTTTTCCCGTCTATACAAACACAAATTTGTTTGCTTAAATGAGAGAATGTATAGGCCTAATGGCCACTAGTATGATGTACTGTATTGCTCACTTTCTGGCTTTTGCAAAATCTGCTAACGTGAGGCAATTATTACAAGTGAGATAAGACGTGATCTATTTGGGCTGCGCCCAGAGGCAAGATGGGCTACTAAATCATACAACAGTATGTGGCTACTCAATCCACTTATACGCACGTCCGCTCCATTTTTGAAGAGACGGTTTTTATTACACATTAATAAATCTCCTCAGAACAACCCTTGTAAAATACCGAAACATTTTTTGTGGAATCAGTTGATATAAACTTTAAAACATAGGCATGATGCAATCGACTCGTTCTGTGAAATGTGATGAGTAGTAGGTAAACGTTGTTGTTATTTTGATACCTAATACGACTTCTGACGTCCCAATAAACGCAGTAAATAGACAGACTCTTGTTAAACTGACGACTGTACGTCATGTTGTTTCTCTGCGTCTACGATTAAAGAAGTCGTTAATCGTACACCTTGAAACAACATACAGCATACAGCAATATAATTTAAAACAAAACAGAATGTTTTGAACTTCTGACATTATGTTTCATTGATCGTTAGTGTAGACCACATCGACTACCAACATTTAATTACCAGTGCTTAAATCATGGTAACGTGCAATTATCACAGAGAAAACTTATAATTCTCAATTCGTTAAGCCTCACGGAAAGTAATCCATACATTTGTTGCTTGAAATTTTACGTTAACTATGTATAGGCTACTTGAGCTCGTAAAATAGTATAATACATATTTGTATGCACGGGTAAAGCAACACAAAACATTACGAGGAAGTTCATGTCGAACACCGGGATTTTTTCAGGTTAGTCACAAACGCGGTCCATCGTGACTAATGTTTTATTGCACAACTGTTGAAGTACAGCTAGTGCTAAGCTATTGAGAAACAGAAAATTTAATGACTTCATCAGGAAAAGTGTTCTTGCAGCACTGGACTTAAACTTGTATTTACATGATTTGACTGTAGTATGAAATTTGCATGCCGTAGAAGGTTTTGCATATCCAATAGATATGTGGACGTTATCAAAACAGTACCTTCGTCAAATGAGAGTGCTGGCGGAATTTTTAATTGCATCGGCTTACTCATAAAGGATTCACAAAACAATGATATTTTCATAGCACGCTCATGTCATAGTGCTTACACACTTCCCTGATGATAATTTGTTAAGGCTATAGAGAGCTATTATACTAACAATTGATAGGTGAAGATAAAATATATAGAATTAGTATATGAAAAGTATAATGGAGTTCAATATATAGTTATAGTATATACGGTAGTTGTTTAGCCTAGCGTATCTGACTTAACTGTTTAAGTACGCGAGTCGTAAGAGGTAACCTACGTAAATCAGTTTCTTAAGATGATTTTTTTGGTCTGCAGTTTAGACATCGTCTTAGTTGGTTAAGTAAAGAATTTTTGGCTATTTTTGAGTGGTATAAGTTCAAGTTTATAGATCTACGTAGAAACGAAATTTTTGGTACAAAGGTCTCTCTTAATTCAAACGCAAAAGTAATATAAACTTTGAAATATGAACTCCAAATACAGATTATTATTATTAGTAATTTCTTAAATTTTAATCCGATTTTATGGCTAACTTTTATCTTAAAACATTTAAATAAGCAATAAACAACACAATACAAGTTATTAACAAATTATAACATTTACGCTGCTTGTGTCAGTGGGATAACAGGTAGATTTATTCTTTTGTAAGTGCAGACTGTGTACAGCATACACACCGTATGCGCGCTCCCGTTGGAATCGTTCACTTGGACAAACAATGGTGCATTCGTAATCTCTGTAAGTTTCACCGGTTCTTTGACGTCTATCACGTTGTCGATTCTGTATGTCTTGTATTTACTAAGTTTGCCTAATGCGCTCCCTCCGGAATGTCTATTGCATACACAAAAATGTTAAGCCACGTTTAGCTTGGATGTAACTTCGTGGTCATGGAGCAAAAATCAGTCAAGTTTAACACGAAAAACCTATTGTAGCATAAGTTTAATAACATTGCAGTTGTGCTATAGATTATAACAAAAAAGTAATAATTTTTTGTTGTGATTTTCGTTATAGTTTACAGTTACAAAAATTGCGTTAAAAATAAAAAATATGTAACTTGCATTGTGTAGTTTAGTTATATATAAGTTACTTCTGAGATGTTTGCAATTATTCATGTTTTGTGGTTGGCCTTAATAATTTTATAGTTTTGTTTAGAACTTGGAATAAGAATATATTTTTAAATGCCTATAGTTATGATTTGCGAACAAAAGTGGTTATCTTACTAAATTCGGTGTAAGTAAATAGGTCAAGTAGCCCATTGTTAAAAGATAAGCGGTTATGGTAGAAGAATGAGTATGCAAAAAGTTGATTTTAGCTATTTAGGGTTTAATTGAAGTTAGATTTAGGTTAGAAGGTGTAGATTTAGATTAGATTTGAGTTACTATGTTATAAAGTTTAAGTTATGTAAACAAGAAATATATGAAAATAGCTTCATTTATTTTACGAACTATTTTTCCTGTGAAATAGTGACAGCTATAATATAGGTTAATATACGAGTATACGCCGATGAAATAAACGCCGCCAACAATCTAACTTATAAGAAATAAAACTCTGCTAAGGTTTTAGCCGATATTCTAAATTTATAAAATATAGTACATTTCTACGTCATGTATTATGCTGGAAAGTTAACTAAAATAAACCCTATGTAATAAATAGGCCATCTACCCAATTGAATACTTGCTGTATTTTTCTACTGTACTTATATGGTAATGTCTGGTTTCACGTAACAGAAACGTCATGGTCAAGTCATTGTAATACGGCAGCTGACGTCGATCAAACTCAATGTGTAATCGCTTAATGTACTGTCTTGCTATGTATAGTGATGATTGAATCGTTTGAACACTGCCGCCCTTCTGTGTTACCTGTGACATTTGTAGAGCGGTCGACTAATTAGTGCAGCTTGGTGTAAAGATAGCAAGCATTTTGTAGCCTAAGTTGTAACTGGGCTTTGCCCTGAACTTCGCTAATCGACTGCAAGCTCAAACGAACAGATTTTAAGTAAATAATCTTTCGAAGGAATTGGTGTGCTCCAGTTTATTTAAGGGTTGTTGACATTTAAAAACTTTCAGTGTTTCATAAGTTTTAATAGGTAGCTGATTGCTTTGAGAAACTGATCTAGAAATAGGTCAATACAAGAAGAGTTACCTTTGTTTATAGCTTGTAAAAGTGACGTGAAATTTTGTTTAAAACGTCTCAATCATCTATGCGCAACTTGCACATGGATTGTATAATTTCTTCAATAGTTTTACGCTGTTGAAATGTACAAATAGAACCACTTAAAATAGGCTTTTAGTATTAGTCTCGTAAAATGGTATGGTTGAAGTAAAGTTTTTCGTATTCATAAAACATGTTTTATATCAGTAAGTTTTTGCGCAAGTTAGCTATTATTTTAGTTGTCACCTAATAAAAAGTTTTGCAAATGTTTATATATGACACAAGCAGTAAATTCGGACTAAAACTGACTGTTGCATGATTTTCGAGAAATGCACTTAATTACATATTCTTTTATTTTGAGCTTTTGCAGTGTTATGGTCTTTTATAGGTAACTGCAGGTCATCCCTACACGTGACGTCACACACAGTTGTAAAATTGTTGTCATGGAAAAATCGGTCAATGTCAGGGCATGTAACTTTGCAGATATCTTAAGAAACGGGTTTGTTAATCAATAAAACAGCGATTTAAATTTTTTTATTTTTCATGCGGCATTCATTTAAGTTAAATCACTTACGAACGCCTTGAACCCGTTCGTTTTCAACGAATAAAAATTTGTTAACCTATGTATCAGTACGAGCGCTTATTTATACCAATAACGGAATACTGCAAAAACATTACCACAACGAGTTCAAATTAGCCTGAGTTTTCCTACCGATAGATATTATAGTTACCTCAATACATTTTTGGTGTTGAAGCAAATTGCAATACAGTACTGTATTTATGATTATGTTCTCGTGATGACTTTATTCCAAATCTAATTTAGTAATTTAATTATGCCCACCAGTATCAAGATCGAACATTCTTATAATGTCTTAACTTCTTTCCATTCAGGCCTCCAAATTTGCGTGCACATATGGTCTACTCCAAACCCAGCTTTCCTTAATTAAATTGATATGAATGTCTTAATGAGTGTACTGTTTGCCTGTATGGTATCAACTACTTTATCAACTGTCCAATTTCACTCATGCAGTCACGTGGCAATGATCAAACAATCGTATCCATGAACTTTTGAATAAACGTTCTGGAAAAAATCAAATACAGTACTCTGTTTATTCGGAGTCATGTATTTGCTAAGCATCACTTCGCTTGTTCAAGGACATCCAAGCCTTCGTAGTTCTTAACGCGTTTGTGTTTACAGCGCATTTTTCAACTCTATTTTGACTTCAGTGAATGATCGCAAGCTTCGTCAACAAACAGTATTATGACGTCAAACCAATAACCGTGACCAATGGCACAGAACAAATATCAATTGTCCGGTTTTCAGCAAGTGGGTGAAGTAAGGTAGCATGCGGTATCGCTGTGTGCAAAATTTAAGTTGGGATAAAGCAGCTTACTTGGCACAGCAACTTTGAAATTATGAACGTCAATATCTATCATGAACCTCAGCAGCATTAACGGTGATCAAATTTAACTGTAAAGTGACTGGCGTTTCAAATCGAGAGGAAGTGGATAACATAGGGTAGCTTATCTTCACTCTAAACTTAGTAAAGCTGATACATGCAGACTAAGTTGAGTTCCTGAGAAGATTTTATGCCAGAATGTATATATGGAAAAATTGGCGGTCGTAATATTTCTGTTTCTGCTCAATAACACACGAATGTGGTTGATTATGGATTATTTATTGAATGTGTAGGTCTAGTCTTATAGACGTGTATATTTTTCGAGGTGAAAACAAAGCACTGTATTAGATGCTACTCAAAGTCAGTTAGTCAGACTGTACTTCGTTTAGTATTTGTCATTTCTAAGACACTGAATAGAAACGGGATGTACCCAGTAATTTCTAGACCTTTTTGCTGCTAGTTTGTGAAAATGAGTGGTCTGGAAATACATTTGGAATCATAGGTGTGTAAAAAACCGTATTACCGTATCACGGAGACCACAATAACAATACGTTTTGTTTGGTAATATCAGAAGTAGACTATCAGACTGCGGAGGATATGTACTACCGGTAATGCCCATGCAAAATAAGGGGTTATGTTATAAAATGCTACTCAAAAGTTCTTCACGTTTTTGTGCAATGCCAAGTACATAGGACAGAGTTGTGGGGAAACCAAACCACGGCTTTGAATTGGCACTTTGATGCCTTTTTTCACCTTAAGCTTTTTGCTTCACAATGATACTGAACAACTTCGAAGTTCGTTCCAGACGTTAATACTCGCTGAGACTTGGCTCACATCTGTCAGACCTAATACATTTTGGGTCCTTAGTAGTCTGCTGTGCAAGCAACGAAAACCATATGCAGAAATAAAACATTAAAAGCAAGCGATGGAAAGGAAATAATTTCAATGTATTCATAAGAGTCCATATAACCACACGGTAAAGTATTTGTTATTACTGATTTTACATACTATTGACCAACAAATATTTCTTAAGGCTAGCAATCACTAAGCCAACTTTTTTCAGTATATCGTTCTAGCTATGTATGTTGTCGTTAATTAAGGTTATTGACTTGTTGTGAAATTTTGACTTGACGTGAATGTGTGTCTTGGCTTGCGGTTGCGTCAATTAGTGACCCTTATGAAGGTATTCGTGTTCCATTTCTTGCCTGCAGCAAGCGTGTTAGCTTGGTCGCGTCAGCAACGTCATTGGCCAATTGACGCCTGCCCTGCATCGTCACAACAAAATCATCAGCACGAAAACACTCCTAAGTGCTTGTTAAAATGAATCTTGTTTGAGAGAAGAGAATTTTCTACTATTGACTTGTTTGCGGTGGAATACTTTTGGAACTTTAAAAGGTCTGGCACAGTTTGATTACCAGTACAAACGTTCAGTAATTTTCTTCTGAAAACATTTACGACTTGGAATGTTTCAATGGTATGAAAGTTGTTTTCAACACCATTGCAACATGTTGTGGCTCGGAAGGATTATAATGTAACATGTTTTGAAGTTTTTTCTTCGGACGTCGTGAGCTTCGAGGGTAGGCCTTGCTAAGCGTTATCAAAGCAGCAACAATTTACACGGTGGCGTGTACCTATATGGACGCTGATGAATACATTGACATTATTTCCTTTCCATCGCTTGCTTTTATTGTTTCACTAGTGCGTACGGTTTTCGCTGCTTGCACACCAGGCTAGGCATGGGTAACGCGAAACCAATTTGCTGCATATACCACTAGGTCTACTAGCAGTCCAATACGGAGAAAAGAGTAATAATTTGTACTATTTTGTCATGCACAAGATGCCGTTTATTGTGCGTGAACGCTGGAAATGAAGGTTTTGTGAAATATAGAAGCAAAACCCGGTGGAGTGTACGTGATTTTGATTATAATATTTTTTGTAAAACCTTCTAGCCTAGCATTTTGCCGCCTCGTTCGAAATGCTCGCTAAACTTAATCCTTGTAAACTGCGCTTACGTAAGCAGCACAATTGTGAGAAGTAAGACTTTGCATGAGTGGTAATTCAGGTTAACTAATTCAATGCATGACGCGCTTATTTGCCAAACGTCGCTTCACAGTGAAAATGCTTTTATTTGTCGGCGCCGATTTGTCACCATTAACTTTTGTTAGAGTAGCTTTAATATCCCATAATACGTTTTTATTGATAAGCATGTAAACCATGCGGTTATTAGTTGGCGCCTATTATAGCAAGAGGTACATGTACGTTATCGCACAATATTTGCATTGCATTATGCACTTGGTTTAGGGAACGGCTAAGCAAATACAACTAATTACTGTGATTTCTTGCCAAAGCACGAGTAATAAACCAATCAAAAACTTTTGACGCTGGAAACGGATGCTTTCTCCCACAACCTGTCGTACGTTTTGTCATCGATGTTACACGTACATTTATATTAAAAAACGTTTTGCATATCGCCTTTGTAGATACGTAGATAGATGGGACTTAAAATAACTGACGTTCTGGGAATTTTTATATTAATCGTGAAGGGAACTCCAAATGTTTTATGTTAGTATTGGTTCCGAAGTGCGGTAATTTGAGAAATTCTTGTATTATGGAGGAAAGCCACCAAAAATGATGAGCACTATTGATAGCACATACGTTAAAAATTTTAATAGTTTATCTTGTAGAATGTAGATTGTTCAAATAGACGAAAAGCAGCATACCAGTGGCACAGTTTGCTTATAAGTTTAACAATGCCTTGGCTCCCCCGAAAGAAGTAAACATGGTTCTATGTGTGTTTCTTGAGTAAGTTTACATAACAAAAAGTATCATTATAAGTTTTTGAACCCATACAGGACCGTAAGCATTTGTGCTTTAATGTGGTCAAATTGTTTTTTCTAATCAGTATTAAATGTAAGCAAACAATCTTGACACGTAGATAATAATATCTTTTAACCTCGGAGGAACTAAGGTTGTCTGTGCCAAAATAGCCTATCTATGATGAGATTTAGAAATAAACATTCGTTTCAAAAAAAGCCTAAAACCACATGTTTTCTGAAAGCGATATATACAGTATATACAATAGACTCCTGACTCATACAAAGCATTTTAAGGAATATATTTTCCGGATATAAGTGGAATGTGGTAGAATTGTAATTTAACGTTAGAATGAGAAAAATTTGCAAAGCACCGGCTCTTATCCATTATTTGTGTGTTTCTATTTCACATCCGTTGCAGGTGCGCCCTTGTAACCAAGTTTCGTTTTTAGTTTTCGTTGTTTTGTTTGTTTGGAGATAGTTTAATGGTGATTCGGCGTCTTTTACAACCGGTTTATTTCCTGCTAGAAAAGTAACAAAAAATCCCGTCCCAATTAGTTTACTCCGTTGTTAACAGTCATCGAGTGTGATACGGTATTGAAACTAAATGGAGAATACACTCAAGTTCCTTGAAGTCATTTCTGTTGTAAAAAAGTATTAACATAGAATTTTGGCTATTATTTAGCGTCAGTTTTAAAGTTTCGTTCAAGTCATAACGTACCGTACGTTAAACAATTTTCACAACATTACCGTGCAATCATTAATTCTGATGCTTGCAGAGTACCTTGGTTATTTTGGAGTTTCGATTGTCATCGCGTTGCTGAATGGTTATGAGCGGTAGAGCGCTACCGGTCCATAGTTAATTAAACATTTTATAAATTACTATGTTTAGACCTTGTGGTACAAAGAACTTTTAACCAACGTGTTAATGCTATTTCCATATCTGCAGGCAGTCTACAAAATATTTTATACATGTTTGTGAGTGGTTGGTTGATAGTTTTGAGGTGACGATTCTACATTTATTGAAGAAATGAAATGTTTTTGCTGTGAAATCTTGCCTTTAAATACAGTTATAAAAGGGTATGGTATGTGTTATAAAGGATTTTCAATAACAACCAAACTGTAATATATTTTTCGCTCGTCAGCTGCTGTGTCCGTATTCGTTTTTTTACAACCATTAAACGCTACTCACAGAATAATTAAAAACAAGCAGGGTTGAAAAGGTCACAGTTGTCAAGATTTTATACAGTGCTTAGCTGGTTATTTGCGTTACAGTGTTTGCTTTTGACATTTTTTGTCACAGTCAGACATATGCTTATGAACGACGGAAGCTCCAACGGAGAGAGTGCGTGATAAACTTCCTTTTAATGCCCGAGTTAACTTTACATCACACCTGACGTTGGGATAGCGGTTAACAGTTGCTTACAAACGCCTTAGTATCGCCTTACAAACGCTTAATAATATCTCAAGAGTGAACGCGGTGATTTAATACCTGCACTCTAATGTTAGAATGTGACGAACGGTCTATTGATCAATCACAGGAACAACTGAAGCGAACGGTTTCTTGACCATATAAGCCTATTGTGATAAATGTGTTATATATCTGTCGGAAATGTGAAGACGAATAGCGATGCGCTTCGAGCGCCGGGATATCTTGTCTTGTATACCATTTCCCATTGCGAGCCAAAGGAACACGTGAAACAACAGCAATGGTGTTTTTAGCGCACTGACCTGTGCACTACGGTGAAATGATGTCATGCAAACCTGGAATCGACTCGTTACAAATTTTGGAACGAGGAAAGCGTTTTCCAGGAAGATTAACTTTTGTTGCGTAGAATGAACCAAAACTTTGTCAATATCATTCCGATTATGTCCTTGTAAAGGAAGTTAGTTACTACTCCACATTTGAAGTCGAAGTACCTAATACCTATGGATACTCTATCGTCGTCACGTTTAAAACTCTATTTAGACGTGCATGTAGCATGTAGCTGTCGGCACGAATTGACATTGATTCTTCGAGTGCGATTTAAGCTGGGTTGTATAAACTTGTTATGCTTTGGGCGATTTTTTGTTCAAAACACTATCGACTACAAGTGTTGTTTAATAATACGTAACAATTCTTGGAACACACTATCTAGAAAACGGTGGTTGCAGTATGCTGCGCAGTTATGTTTTTTCTTGTGTACAAGGGACAATATCAGAAACTGGACTACTGGCAAACCCTTTCTCTTACCGTTGTAGTTACCATGACTGTGACGTACTAAGTTGAATATGTTAAACCAGTCAGTGTGTCTGCTCTAGCAAATAAAACAGTCTCTTGACTAACCGCGTGATTCATGTTTTTTTTTTTTGCTTTAACCCGTGAACATATATGTCAACGTGAAATAATTATTGACTAACTGGCGTTGTATAAGTTGCAAAGTTACCGGTTTGAACAAGTTACCTTTAAAAAATAACTCGGTAAAACAGCAACGCGTTGCGTAATCTCTTTAAAAAGATAGGGATTTTTTCTTCATACGACAACAGAAGTGATTTAGCTAGCCTTAATTCTAAAATAGTCACATCCGGGCTAGCGAAACAATTGTTTTAATAACACCATATGACTGTATAGTTCCTTATCTTCTGGCGTGCATGTTAGATGTGTGAAAATTAATTTTATTTTTGTTGAACACTTAATGTGTACTATTACGCAATGAATGCAATTGGCTTTACGCAGTCTCATTAAAAACCAGTTTCAACGTGTGGCTACATCAATGGCAAGGTTGCTGGTGCTACGTCTGGTTGCTTGTCAAAGACGTCGTTGTGGAGAAAAAGCGAGCGAGTTCCGTTACCTACTTTTTTGCCACTTCTCATATTCGTTGCTCGTGACGTCACAAGATGGTTGCGCCATCGTTGTCAAAAAGTCTCGAGAAAAAGGCGTTACGCTTCGGCGATTTTCCGGGATTCGATGTAACCAGAGGCAGATCGCTTAAATGAAATAGTTTAGCAAGGCAGCGAATAGTAGAAGGTAAAGTGTGGTACAGACATGTTGGCAGAAACGCTTTTGCACTTCTATAATTTCTACAGTTGACAATGCGTGTTTAAGCTCAAGTCAACTGCATCGTTTGTAAATCTTTTGACCAAGCAAATCAACTTTTCTTATATTCTGACGCGAGGCAATACGGAAAGCTCGAAAAATGCTTTTGTAAATATAAATATTTCTGAATTTGTTCTATTACAGGACTGCAAAATTTGGGTGTGTGTTAACTTGCATGTTTACCTATAAACACTTGCGTTACATTTAGTCAATTGCAACTAGAATCGGTTAGAAGGTTTAAACTTTAAACAGTCGCAGCATTCATTAGTTTCTTTGAACTACGCCGCGAAATGATGATGAAAATTCTAGAAACATACCTGCTGGCGACATGCGTTGTCCATGTTTTCACCGAACTGCCGAATGTAACGCGTAATGATTTGGCAATTGCAGTGGATCGTCAACTCTATTAAAACAGCGTCAAAAGAACTGGAAAGAGTTGAGTTCTGCATTAAGCTAGAAGCAGTCACAAATTTTGGAGCACCAGAAGCTAATATGCATAGACTGTGACTATCGTTACTATTTCTAATTTACATCGGCCTTCCACCCGCAACAGCGCGTTAACTGGGTTGGGTTGGTGTGTTTATCAACACATCGCAACAATAGATCTCGTCAAAGTTATTTTAATTATTAGACCAGGCTTGCGGCGAGGTTGCCGCTGGCCTGTCTCATTTTGGTAGTCAAACTAAACTGGTGAAGGGCCGAAGCGTTGACATCAACAGCGAATGTAATAGCTAGTGAGGCGGATGTGTCATTTAAAATACAATGCATTGTCAGATATGGTGATATGTTGCTCCATCATCGTAAACCGTCTTGTCCCGAAGCTAATTTGTGCATTTCTGCCCGAAGAACAACACTTCTGTGCTATAAATTACTCAGTTTGCCTATTGTTGATGGTTTCTTTAAGCTAAGTAAGCCACCTTCGAAAGCAAAATGTCTGTTCTATATTTTACGACAATATCTGGGTTATTGCGTAATTTTGTGGTCACTGCTATCATCCCTTCTTTGTATGGCCGGCAACTATAAATATTTTTGGACGCCAAACTATAAACAGATATAAAATTAACTGAGTATGCATGAGAAAAAACTCAGGTATTTTTTGGTGCCTACATTAGATATGTTAGGGTGCCAAGTAAAAATATTCCAAGATATTAGACAGAAATAACCTGTTGACATTTGATGCTTAACTAATACTTTCGCTAAAAATGGCGATTCCTCAAAAATGAGATTGATAACATAGATCGTGAAATACTGTAGTATGGATGGAATTTTAATAAGTTTTTTTTGAATGAATGCTCTGGCTGTTATGTAGCCATTAACGCAATTTCTTGGCCCATAGAATATGACACTTTTTGTGGTAATTTTTAAATTTAGTTGGTTTGTTTCTACATTATTACCAGTGGGGATATATGCGATTAGTGGTTCTGCATAAAATGTTTCGTCGTTTTGCTTTTGACTTTCCGCATTTTCCGTATATGTGAAGGTACCGGCATATGTGATGTGATGTTTATCCATCCGTCTTTCCACAGAGTTTGTACTAGTTTATTATTAGTGCAATATCGAAAGAAATTATTTGTAGGAAAAAAACATGGAAACTAATGCATCCTCTGATCACCGGCGATACTGTAATAATCGCCTTGATCGTAGGAGGTCCTACCTCCGCCGATTTCAGCTGTTGCGTTATCGAGACGTCGCTCGTCTTTGTGACGTAATGGAAACTGTTGTTCCTATTCACGGAACTGGAAATTTTCCCACCTTGGAAATACGACCAAGTGAACTGGTCCAGGTATTTTTCTTTTTTCCATCGCTGTTTGGATTTTTTATTGGTAACGCTATTTTTAACTTGACCAAATTCGTTTCAGCTTGTCCGTGCTCGCCTAGAAGAAATCGGTGTAAAAGTGCGAGACATTCGTTTAAACGGGAGTGCCGCTACTCACGTTTTGTCCGACGATACTACGCACAAGTACAAAGATCTCGATCTAATATTCGCCATAGATTTTCCGAAACAAAAAAGCGGAACCACAAGCGTCAGCAACACCAGCCCATACAACTCAAACAGCGATGGCATCGACGGCGAAGATTTACTCAAAAACAAGTCTGTCGAACCTCGAAGTCACATAAACGAGCGTCCTACTTGTTTACCGAGCAATTCCCGCCGACGAACGCAAACTAAAGGATTCTTGGAAGATGCTAGTCTTGTGGAAGATAGTGGCTACACAAGTAGCGGTTCTTCTGAAGTTAGCGCTCCCGCTTCTCCGTCTTGCATCACCTCTCCTCTCATTCAGAAGAAATGCAATTCGGCAAGTTTGAGAACGCGCACCTGCTCCATTGAGTCCATGTCTTCCACATCCTCTCTCCACAATCTCCATCCGTTGATCCGGGATGAAACCTTCTCCATGCATTTCCAAAGTCATCCAGCCATCTACCACCAGAAAGATCGATGCTGGCAGGAGGTCAAAGATGCTGCGATGCAAACGCTTTTGGAATTCTTTCCAGAGCACGCTAGTAGGAGTAAGATGAACAGCGTGGTACTGGGAAGTGCGTACGTCGAGAAGATGGTTAAAGTGGCCAACGACTCGGACAAGTGGAGTCTAATATCGTTCAACAACAACGAAGGTACGTGCCAGTTCTATTAATAGTATAGTTCTCAATACTTCCAGCACGGTAAGTATCAAATAGCTTGCTGAATTAAATGCTATACTTGAGGATAAGTCAACTGCACCGTTGCTGGGAACGAAGGTTTATGCAATCACCTGTCCCGTGATTGTTCAAACTTTCTGTATTGTTATTTGTCGTTTTGGTCCTTGTTTAAACAGTAACCATGGAATTAACCCAGTGCACTGCAATTCATTATTCTGGCACATTATTTCATGTAACTGTGTTGTTAATATTGTCTGAAACAAACAAGAAAGCAATCGACGCGCAATTGAAACTTGCCAAGTTGACCTGAAGATGTCTGTAAAAACATTTGACTGAGCCCGATATGTCTACACAATCGTCTTCAACTTAAGCGCTTGTTGCTTTTTGCAATGAAGGAGGTGCTCATGATATTTTGTTGCAGTATTTATTATACGCTTTGTTTGTAATGGTGTTAATGACAATTAAGTTAAGGGCTTGCCTATCAGACACAATGGTATTCGATCATTTTTAACCCTCGTGTATAATCTATTTCGTTTGCACGTTTTTCAAATTGGCTCCTTATCCACCATTATATGGATGCAGTTTCACGATTTGCAGCGCTTGAATTTTGCAGCAATTTTTGATTTATCGTTTTCGCTCATTTTCGAAGGCGTCTGGTTCGTATGAACGACAAAACCATAAAGCCAAGAAAGAAATAAATACCACATGTTAGTTCACGCTTCGTCGCTCAAGAAAAAGTTACGGGCTACTGCACTGTTACTTCTTTTTCTTGCGCCAACTAGGTCAATGGACGGTGTTGCGTAAACTAAAATAATACTCGCGGTCAAAGCCTGCGCTTACAATCTCGGTAATACTTCGATTGCTTGTCGATGAAGTCTTACTAGTATTAAAAAGCACCCTGCGGCGGTTTACTTGACGTCTGCCATTTAGCCTTACACCGGCAATGAAATAAATCTGTCTTTACAAGAGTTTCTGCAATCAGTATGAAGGCCTAACAACGCGATTAATACGATTGTCTTAGTTCTGAAATGCATATACTGTTGTAATGTGAGTTCATTGCTGATGTGTATAATATGGGTTTAAAATTAAATACTCCAATGTATTTTTATTCTGTTTGTTTTTTCACAGGACGAAACCTCGAATTCAAGTTCGTCCAAAGCATGAAACGTCAATTTGAGTTTAGCGTCGATTCCTTCCAAATCGTCCTTGATACTTACCTCGAGTTCTGCAAGGCAGCAAGGCAGAACGAAGAGATGCCGGTGGTTCAAATGACTGAGAAATTTCACCCGACCGTGATAGCAGAGAGCGTGTATGGTGACTTTGCAGCAGCTTTACGCCATTTGAGAGAACGTCGCATTTGCACGCACCGGCCCGAAGAAATAAGAGGCGGCGGCTTACTGCGCTATTGCAATTTGCTTGTACGAGAATTTAAGCCAGGCGACGTTACGAAAGACACAGACTCATCGGATTTCGGCGACCGTTCTTCAAGAAAGTCAACATCAGATTTTTCTTCAAGCGATCCAGATGAGATTGAAAGGCTTGAACAGCACATGTGCTCGAGATTCTTCATCGATTTCAACGATATTGAGCGGCAGCAAAAAAAGCTCATCAGCTACCTAAACAATCACTTTGCTGGCGAGGAAGATCTCAAATTTCAGTATCTGTTGGTCTTGCGCAGGGTCGTGGACACGCGCACTGTGTGCCTGATGCAACACGAACGCACGATGATATTGGACGCGATAACGATGCTTGTGCGACAGACGCTGGCCAATAACGTTGCTAAGGATTCCCAGGAACAAATGCAAATGCAGCAGCGTATACAACAGGATTATTATTATACCACCCAGAAAAAAAGTTTTGCGAAAAACGATAATACTCATTCCACCGGGCTTCAGTACGTGCATAACGACCATACTCTCAACCCTCCTCGACCCATGAGCGATCGATCTTCACCGATTTCGTCATATTCTTCCCCAATGGCTCCAACACCGTCCTCGTCTCCTGCTGAGATGTACTCTGCCCCAAATAGCCCATCTCCCTACTCGAGACCCCTAACTCCGAATACAGGGGCCTATAGGCCCTCGTCTCCTGGTGTCTGCTTCATGGAAGGCAACCAACGCGGATACCAGCCCCCGACTGCCGCTTACCAGCCACCCTTACCCTACTGTAATTGTTGTTGTGGATGTTGCTGTTGTAGGAGACGTCAGCAAGGGGACCCATACTACCACTTGGCGTATTACCAACAAGCATGCCAAACCCCATATCCAAACTCACCGATAAACCCAATTTACTATTCTCCTGGTAGCATGACCTGTTACTATCAGCCTGCTCAATACGTGCAGCAGGATATATAGAAAAAACTGTTATCACTACTGAAAATTGGAACTTGTTTTTTTCCTCTAGAGTCTAGACTACTCTGTACTATTCCCAAGCCAAGTGTAAGGTGTTTAAGTACTGTTTCGTTTTGTTGATTTCTTTCTCTTTGTTGAAGGCAAAACTAAAAATGTTTTCCTGTTGTATCCGCTGCTTGCTAGATTAATTAAGCAATCAACAAAAAAAAAACAATTTAACCCGTAAAAATACGACAAAAACAAATCAATAATTCCAAAAAAAAGAAAATTGTTTTCACCCAAAAAATCGAGCGACATTGTATGACTTGGTTGAACATTCTTTGTGAGCGCGATAACATTATCAAAAAAAATAATAGAAACGATAGGTGCTTGTTTATCCTATCGATTTTTTGTATCCGGCATTGGACGTGAGCTGCGCAACAAGTGTTCTTAAGCCACCTGTTTATCAATGTTTCAAGGACTTTTTTGCAAATTTGCTTATACTTACGTTGTGGTTCTCAGCAGAAACTCTTTTTTAAATCCACTACATAAGAACCTAAAAAAATTGTAGCTTAAAAATTTCGTGAAATGTCAAAACAAGTAAACACATCCCTGGCTTATTTGATGGCGTTATTAAAGAAATAATTAAAACATGCTTAAATATTTTAATTATATATAGCATGCTTTTTTGTAACTGGCATTGACATTAGCTGCGCACCAAGTGTTTTGACGCCGCCTATATTTATCAATTTGTCAATGTCTTTTTAGTTTTTCTTAAGAAGCTGCCTGCACTTGCTATGGGGTTTCGAAAAGATATTTATTAGCGCCTTTTTTTGTAAAAACGCTCCGCACGAAAACCTATAAACATTTTTAACTTAATAAGCTTGCTTTCAGTGTAAAAATGAGGGAAATTATAAACAATCAATATCGCATAATAACTTTAAATGCCATTCGTAAAATCGCTGTTCTGTGCCGAATTTTTTCTGTATCCGGGTTTACGCCGGTTTTTGTAAGTTTGAAGTGGCATTGGCTTTCAACAAAGCGCTTTTCACTAAACCATCAATTGGCCAATATCAAACCTTTATCCATTTTCGTACTATATTTGTTGCCGGACTACAATGCTAAGTTAGCAGTACACAAGAGAAAAAATTGTGGTGTTCGTACAGGTTGAATTTTTTGGCTGCTGTATGCTGTTCATGTGCCGCACAATTGCTTAGAAATCGCGAAAAAAAGTGCAATCTATCAGCGGGATTTTGAAAAAGCACCCCATATAAAGCGAAACAGCAGTAAAATATTTCCGTTTTTTGGGGTAAAGATGTAACGCCTTTCCGTGAATATGCAAGTTGTTCATTTGGCAAACCAATGCGTGTGTTGTATAATGGCTATTGTGTTTTATGTTCTTTCACAGCCATGATCTATTTTAGTCATGCAGGCAAAGAAGCGTTGGTGTCCTGCAAGCCTTTATGAAGTGCTGTGTCTTTCCAGTTATGTATATGTCTTATAAAAATTGCTCTTTCCCAAAGTCTATCTGTTTTTGCTTATTGTGCATAGGTGTCTGTGTAAGTTGAGCGAAAGATTTCTTGATTTGTTTTTTGGGCAATTTTTTTCGTCGCTGTATTTTCATCTACTACGTAGCCGGTTTTACTTTTTTTTTTGCAGAAAGTTCGTTGTATTAGTTCCCATATAAAACGGTGTAAAACGGAGCTTCAGTAGTTACCACGTTAACATTTACAAAACAATATGATAGTGAATAGTGACAGGGTGTTACTGTGTTGCCGCATTTCAGAAGAAGATCACTGCAAGGAAAGTTATCGACGACGTTGTTTATCTCTATTCACCATTGATTGTTACCTAATTTTTATTTCATGTTTTAAAAACTTTATTAGATATAACTATTTTATGTTTACGTTATAGTTTCTTCCGAACGGAAATATGGGAATCTTGTTACCGCTTCTTTGAAATCTGCCATGTCCTGGTTTAGTGTCTTTTTTATTTATTTGGGAGTGTGAGCCGTCAAAGAAAAATGTGATATTAATTCATTGTTTGGCTTAAAATACAAAAGTTCAACCTCAAGCCTTGTGTTTTCTCACGAAAAGGGTAAGAAGCAAACATATGTTTCATATTTGGGCTTAGAAATACGTGGTGACGTGAAACTATTGTACTGACGTACGAGGTTAACGTACAACATAAAAAATTGAAACACGGTATTGATATTACAAATATTTGACGATGTCAAATCTTCAGTCAAGCAAAAATCACGGTTTGCGCCTCGGTTCACTTTATCAATATTCATTACATTAAGTGTGGTCCTGTTTTTTGATTGATGCATCAAATAATTTGCGAGTATACAAAGGTTAACGGTGCCTGAACCCTGTTGACCTCAGTTTAATAAAAAAGTAATGAAGGTGAAAGGTAACACCCTAGAGCTAAACTTTTATATCTTCGACACGAGCTTTCGCAACCTTCATCAGGTGTACTGTGAGATGGAAACTTCTATTTCAACAGCTGAGCATTAAATATGAATCTATAGCTCGCCGCTGTTTAGTCTTCACAAAGGCTAGTGTCACGTCACACTTTCAAAAGCGTAATCTCCGTTTTGTGCTTGTTGCGTCCAACTTTAATTAAGGCGACCTCCAACCATTTTGAGGAATAAATTTCCCTAACAAGAAAGCGGGCCAAACCCGAGGTAATTTGGCCATCAATGGCAAAGTGCGGGACGGCGGCATAATTACGAAATGTAGTTGTGGCATCAGAAGGATTACGTAAGGTTGTTTACTTTTTACATCTACTTTTTCTTGCGCTTACAATGAGATCCAGATACTCGCTTTATATTCTTGATAAAAGCTACGAGCATAAAGAACAGCGTCCGTAGATTCTCAAAACAGAAACTCTCAAATGGACCGTTGGCTTCTGACGAAACTTAAAATCGTGTTGTTGATGCATGTCCATCAATTTCTAAAAACACTCCTCTTCAAACTAAACATGATTGGCCTCCAGCAAGAGCTGCCGAAACAAAATTTTGCAAAGAATAACTTTATTCAATCTTTTAAATATAAATAGCAAAGCTCAAGTCACGTGATCGAAAAGCATAAATTACACTTATATATAGCGGAATACGAAGGCCCAAACTTTGCCAGAGGCCTGAGTGTGTGGACAAAAACAAGATGGACCTAATATAGCTCAATGCTGGCACGACCATCTTTCCCAACAACCTATTCAATATTAGCGGCTGTAACCAACTTACTGTAAGTTCTTTGATCATTGATGTCCGCAGCAATTAAAAACTTTAATAGAACCTAGAAGTGTTTACGTGCCGCTAGATCTGTGTAAGAAGTGCCTGGTGCTAGCAACGTCAGGGGGTTTTCGTGCAAGTTTTATCCTAATTCAAACAACAATTAAACGTGTTTTCGTCACGTAACGTGATGCGATTTCAAAAATTGCAACCAATTGCTATGAAGGACGTTTCATTTAGCGGAAAAACGAACGATTAAATCGGCCGACACTTGGCATCCAATCATGCCCACAATACATATCTATACACCATGACAAAAGATATAAATCACATTAAACTTAAAATTCTAAACAATAAATTTTGTCAAAGAAATTCACATGACAAAGCATGATACAACGTGCTATAATAGAAGCGTCGTTTTCCAATAAACACACAAAGCAATTAGACGATTAGTTTTTAATTTATTTCGGAAATTGCGTCCTCAAAAGCACGTACCAATTCCAACCGCAATAAGAAGAAATAATAGCAATGAACAACCGGGGATGCACGATGCGGACGTATAAGAAAGTACGAGAGTCATAAAATGTAGGGAATGACGAATACGCTACAAGATGATCACAGCGACTGTCGACGTTTAGAAATGTTCTTTTCAATCAGGCTTATTACTTCCATTGCAGCTAGCGGCAACCTCGTGCCTGGTCCGAAAATGCAAGCTACACCAGCTTCGTAGAGGAATTCGTAATCCTGCGGTGGGATAACTCCTAAAAAACACAAAAGACACGGCTCATTAAGTTGATGGAGTAAGAAAAAACGATGATGATAAAAGTAAAAAGTTATTATCGCAAGGGCCATATCGCAAAGGTTGCCTTGACCTAGCAGCATAAACTGTGCTTTTATCTTCAACTGTGGTTTTGAATATACGAATGAGTAATTATAAATCAATATTTATCATCGTTTAACAGTAGCTGGAGCCCAAACACTCGTCATGGTTTCGATAAGAGCCAAAACTTGAGTTTGTTTATGTTATTAAAATACATTGCTATCACCAAATTGAAATTTTACTGAATTTTCGGTTGCGTTTTTGTATGTCCTAGATTATTTAAAAACCCTAAGCCAAAGCAAAATTCTACATTCAACAATAATATATCAACAAAATTGACAGCATTAAACATCGCGACCAAAATATCATAACGCAACTGATTTGACAACAGTAAACATATGCTAGGCGCGGGAATGCGTGAGACTGAACAAATAGAAATTCTCCCCTCAACTGCTAAATGTGAGTGCTGGACAGGAAATTACAGCTGATGGGAACAAAATTGCTCGAATGTCACATCATCCAGTCCGCTGTTAGACCCACAACCATTCTTAAATGAACGTGAACTTATATAAACAAGTTTTTGCAGTAAAGTAACTTTCTGAATATGGCAAATCGCAACACACAATTAACATGTGAAGTCAGTCATAACCACTCTCATTGAAAAGATAATCACAGCAAGTGCCACCCACTTAACATGTCAACAGCCGTCGAATCTATTCTTGGCAATGCTAGCTACAAGGTATTCCAGGCAAGCGTCATTATGTTTTTTCGTTTCTCAAAACAACAGCGACACCAAAAAACCGCTAATAACAGATATGTAATACCGGGCTAACCATGAAACCTGCGCGAGAATGCGATCGTGTGAATTGTCTTTGTTGATTTGTGAGAAATCGCGGTATTGTTAATGAAAAACCGTTTCAATATGAGCCATGACAACAGAAAGTCAACAACACAAACGCAATGCAAATATCAAGATGTTTATCACAGTGATTTTGGTCTCAAACTCAAGGATAAAATACCACACCGGTGGCCTGACTTCCAAAAAACAGCCTTTGGAGTACATGACAAACAAGATATAAAGTTTGTGAACGGCCGAAGCTCAGTAGGGCAATTCTATCGGCCATGAAATCACACTCGGTTTCATTATAATTTAGAAAAAGATAGACCTAAGATGTGAGTATGACGTAGAACTTGTTTGATTGTCACGGGATATGAAACTACTATATATTGGATAGCGTTAATTGGCTATGACGTGCGATATCGAAAATCGATAAATTTATTTTGATGTTCTTGGCCAACACTCAACATGCGCAAGTTCTTAACAACCCATGGTATTTTTGCGTGACTTATCGCGTTATTTAAGATAGAGATGAAATGCCATAACTGCATGACGATCTTAAAGAGAAGACATCATTTATCAGCAGAACTCTGGCGGATGTTTTCAAAGTTTGGAAATTAACTGCAGTTCTTACCGTAAAACGTGAAACTAATGGTTACAGGAAACGATCATTTAATAAGCTGTATGATATCACTATCACGGTAAGTTAATTACAGAAAAGTATTTCTTTACTTCGGTCAAATACAGTTTGATTTTCCACATAAAAATACGCACTCGGCTAATTAGCATGCACAAAGGGAGTTTCTAATGCTCTTTCTTCACATATTTTTCGTAGCTTATTTGACCGTGAACTGCGTTAGAATATAATAATAGGCAGTCATATCATTTAGCCCAGTGGTTTTCAACATCATGGTACGTGACTCCCTTACAGTGGCCTTCAAAATCCGTGGCCCCTGCTCATCAATAAAAAAATGCAGATTGTTGATTGCTGGTGTAGAGTAAAATATATAATCAAAACCAGGGTCAGCTTGCAGATTTTAAAACCAGAAATATATTTTACCCGAAATGTGCATCCTCAGTCTCGAGCATGTGTAGATTCTACATTTACAGATTCTATTTCTGGTTTTAAAATCAGCAAGCTCACCCTGGTTTTGATTATATATTTCACTCCACACTTGCTAGTGCAATTGACAGTCGATCCAGTGATCGTTTACCGTTTCATATAGCCGACGCTGACAAGTTTTTTAGATCCATGTTTTAGAGTTTAGACAAACGTTTGTTCTAGTTTTTCACAGCAAGTACATGCACAAAAACATAAGAAAATTGTGTCCCGCTTTGCCTCGTCTTCCCCTCCTACTACTACTACTACACTATAGCTCACTAGTGAGGCATCTGCTCGTGACCCCGGAGAGCGCCCCCATGAACCCCGGTTGAGAAACCCTTATTTAGCTTTACAGGGTTAACTAAACGTTGACTGAACTTCGAGTTGCTTTTTTTCGCCCAATAATGGTAAATGATGTAATATGTATGCTACACCGATGGTGTAACGTGATTGCAACTGTCAAAATTATTTTGTGCTAAAATAGAAGCGAAACAACTACACACCACAATATATACGCATACCAACCGGTCATTTTGCCGCATTCAGAGCACCCACAGCTAGAACTTACATATATAGAAATAACAAAACCACAGCAAGGAAAAATGACGATATACGCTATTTTTTCGCGACATGTTGAATAGGGGTGCGTGCAATATTTAAATACTAAAATGCGGTTGCTGACGTCGTTCAACAAACGTGTGTTGGGTAGCAATATCAACAGGCAAATAAAATTAGATTTCATCCGGATTTCTTTTGGCGTTTAAATAACTTTATTTTTCTTGTGAAGGCCTGTGTGTTTGGGCGCAAATATAACCATGCTTTCCGGTTATCATACACGCACGCACGCTCGCAAATTATTATTGTGGTCTCGGTTCAATATTTCGCTATACATGTGAAGGAAAATTTTTTGCAAAACTCTGAAAATCAGGCTTAAAATTAAGTCGCAACTTTGTTTACTTACACGCCAAAGATAGTATTTTAAACTATAGCGCTGATGAAACCGAAAGTTAGAATCACATTATTACACTTTTAATTGAAATGATTATTATGCAATCACGATGACGTCAGAGATTTCATCACAAGGAGCGCTGAATATCGTGTTATGGCAGCAGATACACGACCATGAATGTCGTTCTAACGTCAGCCACAAAACAAAACTTATTAAATTGGCAACTCATAGTTTGGTAAAACACAAATATGGCGTTTGAATTTTCACAGAATATCAACCACGTTTGGCAACCACAGACAGTCACGTAGTCCAAGTCGCATGCATTTTTCACTATGACGCTACAAGCAGTAATATGTTCAAAAGTAGCGTAAGACAGTTCATAGATCACTGGCCATTCCGTCACTGACATACGATACCAGAATATCAACGTCGACATGTTAGGTCCCGTTTGTTTAACCAGCACTACATTAATCAGAGGTTGGTAAAACTGTTGTGCTTGCGCGTTACAAACCACAGCAAAACAATAGTTGGAAAAAGATAATTATTTTGCCTTTTCATAACTAAAAGTTGATAAAATGTTGTCAAAATCTAGTCACCTGAGATATCAAACTTCTTAATCAAATGCAAACGTACTATATAGTGCACACTGTGTGAAGCTTGTGTATGACTAGACAGGTACATTGCGTTACTGACTGTCGCCTTCGTATTAAGGAAAGATGCATTATTAAGATTAAGATAAGTTATTAAGTTTTGAGAATTATCCCAAACGTAACAGAAAAGCGAACCGATACAACACTAAGCTAAGCATGCCTCCAAAAGAATTTTATGCTTGTATCGTATTTCCAAGTAAAGCTTATCGGAATAGCATTATGTTACGCAACCGTCGCTTATTGGAGCTTTGTCGGTTGTCATTCGCAGACAACTGAACATTTTTCACCCAAATTGAATGTCATGAAACCGACCAATTTAAAGAGGCATGCGAAAATACAACGTTGTGCATGGCACACGCAAGCAAGCGAGCAATAGCAGTCCTCAAGAAATCAGAAATCAAGAAATCAGTCCTCAAGAAATCATTACACTTGTTAACTAAGGGTTAGGCTCTTATTTATCACTCTTAAAGTTCAACGGCCTAGGTAAACAAATTTTCCCAACGCTTGTCAACATTAATCACATAAACATATTGTTGAATTCTTCTCTTATAGCAACTGCGAGTTTATGAACGCCATTTGTAACTAACCTTGAAGGAAACAATTAACTTTAATTCGAAAAACCGATTTCCCCTGAATTACTTCGCAAAACGTCACAAAGTATCACCGTAGGCCAAGCTATTATCATCACGCGGCTGTGACAGCTAGGCTATAGATCGCGCGGGTGAAATGTACCAATAATACAATGATATATTCCGTAAACGCTTCTGCGAGTTTAAGATGTCAAATAGGTTATACTTAGCATTGTTTCTAGGGGTTTTAGCTAATGTTGCGAACAGCGTAAAATCGAGGTCGGAACAAGTGTTGTTTTAATAATTAATAAGGCAGAAAACACAAAGGTTCTAACACAATTTTGCTCAATAACGCCAAATAGTGATCACTATACACGAAAGTTTCAGTTACATGGTGGCGCGGAGTAAAAAACAGTTACTCACCGCCAGCTACAACTAGAATGTCCTCCCGTCCAAGTTTCTTTAGTTCTTGTACCAGTTCTGGAATTAAAGTTTTATGTCCAGCTGCCAGTGAACTAACGCCAACGCAATGGACATCGGCATCAATAGCCAGCTGCGCTACCTCTGGTGGTGTCTAAACATCAGACGTGTAAACGACCAAATATCGTGGGTCCTTTAATTTCAAAGTTTAACGATTCCACTCTAATACTAGTGTTACACTAAAGGACAACTTTAAATTCCACTTCACTTAATTTTTAGTTTCCAGCTTAAAACCAGTAGGTCTATATTTGTTAAATGTACTGATCGTACATTTAAAGATGAACCAATTCAAGCAATTAGATCTACCAACCATTATATAGCTTATTGTTCACCTGGAAAAGAGGACCCACGTCCACATCAAAACCCAGATCGGCAAACCCAGTAGCAATGACCTTTGCTCCTCTGTCATGTCCATCCTGTCCCATCTTCGCGACAAGGATGCGAGGCCTTCTTCCATCTTCTTCGTAGAATGTTTCTGCTCTTCTGAGAGCTGTGCTCATTTCATCACTTTCACCAAACTCAGTTCTAAGGAAAAAGTGTTAACTTTCAAAAAACATTGGAAGCTCATTAACTTGAAGTAAGTATCCAAGAGTTATCCGAAGTTAACAAAATTGATGATAAACAATCATGAAAACGTGACTGGGGATAATAGATGCATCTCTTGTGATAGTGGTATTAAAATTAAACAGAGTATCAGTAATGTCCAACTGTTACAAACGTTTAAAATTAGTAAGTACCTTCGGCTACCCTAATTAACTGCTGGGTTGTGAAACAGTCGAATAGGGTTCTTAAATGTTATACTCTGGAGCAAATGCGAGAGTTTTACGGTGAAAAAGTATTAACTATAATAAAATAAAAAATTAATGATCCACATTTCTAGCCTTCAAAAATCCATTGAAGAACATGTGATAACTATGGCCCAGAGACCAAAAAACACAGGGAGTTGACCAAAATTTTGAGTTAAGCGAAAACAGGTTAACAAGGTTTG
Organism: Clavelina lepadiformis; assembly: GCF_947623445.1. Classification (NCBI taxonomy): domain Eukaryota; kingdom Metazoa; phylum Chordata; class Ascidiacea; order Aplousobranchia; family Clavelinidae; genus Clavelina; species Clavelina lepadiformis. Next base: position 9,146,004 of record NC_135246.1, read on the forward strand.
ACTGCATTAAAGCAGAAAGAAAGCATCTTAAGCTAAGGGAAATTAAACAAGGTATAAAAGTTAAAAACGGATGAAACACATTACATAACAGGTATCGAGTTACATACCAAACAACTTTTTCATGAATGTTTGTTATGTTATATTTCAATATCTATTTAATAAATCTTTTTCCAAGAGTTTTTGATTTATTACTTGTAAGCTCCACTAACTAATCGATCCAGAGCTTTGTGCCTTCCAAAAACTTCTTCCATGGCGGATGATATTTCACCCACAGTGCAACGTGCTCTTGAACAATATACCGCATGCTCCAAAAGGTTTCCATTGCCTCTAAATGCAAAAATTAAGCTTCGTAACGCGACAAAACCTTTTCAAGGTTGTTTTTGGTAATTGTTGATTTAAGAGGAAGTGGTTATTTTTATTTCATTTGGTAGTAGTTATTTATTTAAGCCCACACATCATACCGAAAAATGCTTAATGCTCTAAAATAGACTAGCAACTAAAACAACCTTGCAGCTTCAACCAAATTTTCAAGACAAGCCTGAACCTTCTTTTCATCTCTTGTACTTTTTATCCTTTTCAATTTTTCTACCTACAGTTAACTTATAACAAGTTGAGCACAAATCATTAAATGTAGGCAAACAAGGATACAAGAAAAAAATAGATGCTTTGCAGGAAAAGTTGCTATTGTTTAACTGATGAAACTAACCTGATTATTTCTGACTTGTGTATTGTCTATTGACAGAACTTCAATTGGATCTTCCTTAGCAAGTCGATGTTGGTTCACGCCGACTATTATTTCACTTCCTAGACAGAAAATAAGCTGAGTGACCTATTTAGAGTAGATAGACTACACACTACTTACATACTACTAGCAAGATTAAATTTCCATCAGAAGTATGTGGTGTGTAAATTATTGAAGTTGCTAGCAATGCATTGTGCATTATTTCATCATCGCACATGTTTTAAATTACAGTATATTGCTTCAAACAAAGCTGGTAAAAGCTGCGAATTACAATACACAGCTGCTTAGTTCCTCGTGATCCAAAACATTTTGTTGGACACTTTGCTACAATTTTTGTTTTTGCTAATGATCATGCAATGTCAGCCATACCTGAATCTATCCGTGCTTGTCTTTTTGCAGCACATTCTTCTATTCTTAGCTTGGGGATGCCTTGAGCAACCGCTTCTGCCATTCCACCCATTTCTTCTATCTCTTCAATGACCTACAAACAAGCACTGTCAGAACAGGAGAATTTCAGCATAAAAAATTAACTAAGAGTAGACATGCCTTTAGTGCAGCATCATAGATATCATCGGTTAGGTTCTCCATCATGTAAGAGCCACCCCAAGGGTCAACTATGTGAGGGATTCCAGTTTCTTCCTAAAAACAAGCATACTAAATAAAAAATTGAAACAGTTAGTAAAGTAAGGCGACTTGATGGAGGATATCATGGCTAGAGCCCTTTTGCAATCATTCAGAAGGAAAGCAGAGAGTTGTACGTCATGCTATGCTCAAATGATTTCAAACTTATGGGCCAGGAAACATAGCAAAGCTTTAGTTCCACTATTTGAAAGAAGGCACTCTCTTCTTCACCTTCTTACTGATAAATAAGTAGAAGGTTCTACTGATATTATACAGTTTATACCAAATCAGGGCTTGGAAAACCAGGATCAATTTCTATGAATAGGGTAGACCAAAAGACATTGAGGCTGGTGACTGCGGACGGAAGACAGTACACCACATATATACTTCTTGCTAGGATGCCTGCATTAACTTGAGTGTAAGTATGAGAACAAAGACAACTGTTTGTTATGAATTAGTAGTGTCGGATTTTAGTGGGTGTCTGGGTGCCATGGCAACCAAATTTTGATTTGGGCATCCAATATTGAGGTGAATGGATGCCCATTGGGCACCCATTGTTTTTTAATGCCAGGTTTTCACTGTACAATGAGGTTGCCAATGTGACTGATGACTGGATAATGCCATTGTTTAGGGTGTGATCTGTTACAGACTATGCTATACGCACAGCAGGAAAAGATTGTATTAAGGGATGTATTTGCAGGAAATTACTAGCTGGCAGTTGTGACTAGACCATTGAGAAGAAAAAGAGCCGAGCTTTTATGAAATTTAGACATAAAAACAGCATGGTTGTTTGTGTCTGTTGGCAGATTAAGCTTAGTTTGCCAGAGTTGGGCATCCAACTTTTTCTAGGGGTACCCATTTTCACAGAGCCAGGATGCTCATGGACATCCACTAAAAACAGTTAAGGGTATTCACTGATTATATTAGGGAAAGTAAATGAAGATTTACGAGATCAACATATTTACACCTTAATGTTTCGGTAATTTCTAAGAAATATCATGTATCATGTATATCATGTAACTGCACGGGCAAAGTGCATTGTCAAAGTGTGTTGAAAATACAAACTACAAATTCATGAAATAAAGTCCAGCTCGGTAATTTAATTTTACTTATAACAGTTTTGAGTAATTTTTAAAAAACAGTTTCTGGAGCTATTTTCATATGCTATAATACATGCATCCAAAGATGATAGATATATTTAGTATAGATAACATACATGAAAAATACTGAAATAAACAAAAATTGGAAACCTGCAAAATAATCTGTGTGTTTCTGGCAATTCTGGCACTTGTAACAGTAGGTAGTCCAAGAGCCTCATCAAATGAATTTGTGTGCAAAGACTGGGTTCCACCAAAGACAGCTGCCATGGCTTCAATGGTTGTACGAATAATATTGTTGTATGGGTCTTGTTCAGTCAATGACCAGCCTTTTTATTTCCAAACAAAAATACAAATAAAAAACAAAGAATGTTATTATAATATAACATCTTATGTACATATTATACTGTATTTATATACATACATACTTTTAATAATTTGTTATTTTCTTTTTAATCATAATACACTAATAAAAAACATTTTAGGCAAAAAATTGTTAAGTATGGTAGTCATATTTATGCATCAATTAGTAGAGATAGAATAACTGAATGCTATATTTTTTTTAAATGCAATAACTATAAATATCAGAAATAACATTATTGAAAAAAAAATAATATATAAAATAAACCATTGAAAAACTAACACCTTGGAAAGCCAAGTATGTAAACAAAGGGAAACTACCAATATATGACAATATAACCCAAATCATTCTAATGATATATACATATAGTCTACGATACTGAATAATGAAAAATGTATGATTGCTATGCATATCATATATATATATATAACAATCTATTTACCTGAAGTCTGAGAGTGTGTTCTTAAAATACAGGATTTAGGATTCTTGGGCCCAAAAAACTTCTGAATAAGATGGGCCCACAATCTTCGTGCGGCTCGCATTTTTGCGATTTCCATGTAAAAATTCATTCCAATACCCCAAAAGAAGGAAAGTCTTGGAGCGAACTGATCAATATCCAAACCAGCCTGAAAGCAAAATAAAAGTTCTCTATTTGGATTGCAATGTCAAAACAAATTTGTAAAATAGCTTAGAAAACATATTTTAACCATGGTAATAGTAAGTTTATGGAGAGTTTTCAGACAAAACGTCAACAAACTACCAGAAAAAACTCAATATAAAATCTCCTATAAATAAGAAATAATATTATGTATTGTATATAGTATATACTATCAAATATGGTGTGATACTAGTAGCGATACCAGATATCACCAATTCATTTTACATTCCACATCCATAATTTCTAAATTTTCCTGCATTTATTTTTGACACAAAACGAGTAGAAACTAAGAAACCACATAGTAACGGATTTAACTTTCATTGCTATTGGCTTGAAAGCAAATGATTTTCAGCAGTAGATTTAATTTTCATATGCTTTGTGGAAAATTAAGAGTGAAGAAACAATTTCCTCCTCAACTGAAAAACTTACCTCAATTCCAGTTCTGCAATATTGTATACCATCAGCTATGGTGTATGCCAGCTCAAGAATAGTGTCTGCACCTGCTTCTTGCATGTGGTAACCACTGATGGAAATGCTGTTGAACCTGCAAAATAATAATCGTTTCTCCCTTATAAACTATACACAAAAAATATTTGTTTCGCACACATTATGAATAACATTATGAGAACGAAGACAAGTATTTAAAATCGAGCTTACTTTGGCATGTGTTGGGAAGTGTAAGCAAAGATGTCAGATATAATCCTCATCGATGGTTTCGGTGGGTAGATGTACGTGTTACGCACCATAAATTCTAGTTTCAAAAATTTCAAATATCAAGCAAATTTCAAAAAAGTTTATGTTTTCTCTTCAAAAAATAAGATAACAGTATTAGCACAAGCTGTGGCTTCTCACTGGATATTTTGATATGTGACTTCTCACTGGATACATTGTTTCTTACCTTTAAGAATATCATTCTGTATTGTTCCAGTTAATAACTTGGGGGAGACACCTTGTTCCTCTCCAGCAACTACAAACATGGCTAACACAGGTATCACTGCCCCATTCATGGTCATTGAAACTGACATTTTGTCAAGGGGAATTCCTTCAAATAAACTAAAAACATGGGCAGATTTTAACTGTTGTGCTTTTCGTTTTTTAAAGATAATAATCTTGCGTTTTAGGAAACCAACTAATGCATAGCAATGCATGTCTAAGCATAGTATACTAAAACACAGACCAGCTGGCAAATGTCAATTGTTTCAGTTGTGCATCAGTGCTGTGGCATAACTTTTACTAAATTTTTTCAGTAAAATAAAATTGCCAAATTTGATAGAATTGTTCTTCTATTTACTGTATAAGTGTATATACTAGGGTTGCCATACCGTCCGGAAAATTCCGGACATGTCCGGAATGTAGGGTTAAATTTTGCGTCCGGGAGGAATTTTAAAAAATCCTCAAATGTCCGGAATTTTATGATAGGCGCTAGGCTAGTAGCTGAAGGCCTTATATCTTGGTCGATATTGTAAAATTTAGAACATGTCTGAAACGATAAGAGCGTATATTCGCTGAAGAAAATTATAAAGCAGTGAAAGCAGTAGAAAAATAGCGCAACAAGAAGTCTGTTGCAGACCAAATTAAAATACCAAGGAAATTGTCGTTTGTTTAATGCTTAATGATTTCGAAGTGGGCCGCGGGTTTTGTTCGCACCGTCAAGGTGGGGCATTGCTAGTGTGACGTCATATTGACAGACAATGTGTTCATACCTCATTCTAAAAACCGCTAGTGGGCACTAAAGAGTGTCCGGATTTTAGGCCATGAAAATATGGTAACCCCAGTATATACTTCCTAACATAAAAATGGGTGTGTCCAGTCATCCACCATATTTAGTGCGAGCATAAGCTGTATAATAATATGTTTCACGCAAGTGAATGAGATAATTTTGCTTTTTAAAGTTTGGACTAGGCTATTATATTTGTATGAAATGTGTTTTTTTTTCACACGTAAATCTTTGGTGCTTTCAGAGTGCCTCGCCTTTAAACTTTCGTAGTTTTTATTTTAATTTTATTCACTTGGGTTGCTTTTGAATTTCAGTATTGCAGAAAACAGTGTTAAATTGGAATTCAACAAAATTAATGAAATGAAATTTACTCAGAAAATATCAACAAAAACTCCACCAAAAAAAAAATTTAACTAAAACGAAATGGTCAAATTTTTACATCAAAATTTTATATGCATCATCCACAGGATGAAATAGGAAACTAGTTAGGAAAAGTTTTGATGTACTGAGCTTGCTAATGCCTACAGTGTATGTGTTGGAGCGCTTAACATTGGATTGAATGGCATAATTAACATTCACTCCTTATCAAAACATACAGCAACATAGCACAACAACCAACAGTAGCTGTTACACCACAAGACCTTTATCACAAACAAAATGAGTTACATGGCTGATTGTGGTGCACACCAGTAGCAAATCAATGTTAATCTAAACTGGCAGACAAAAATATAAAAAACAAAGCTAGGAGTACAGCTGGTCTACAATGTTTAAACATACTGTGGTGCAATGAATATAAAATAAATAATTTAATTGATTCTACAGTAGATCTGTTTACAACATAATGCACCATCTTCGCTAAAAGTCTATGATGCAGCTCAGCATATATATTTATCAAGCAAATTCAAATAACTTTTATGTCTACCTTTTCATATCTTCCACAGAGTCAATGGCAACTCCAGCCATGCCAACATCACCCTTAACTCTTATATTATCAGAGTCATAACCTCTGTGTGTTGCAAGATCGAATGCTACACTGAGCCCTTGCTGTCCAGCTTTAATATTGTCCCTGAGCGAACATGATATCACGTTACAGGACAACATCACACTTGACAGAGAAGGTTACATAATATTGGTTACCTGTAAAATTTGTTGCTTTCCTCAACTGTACTAAAACCAGCATATTGCCTTATTGTCCAAGGTCGGTTTGCATACATCGTTGGATATGGACCTCTGGTGTATGGATATTTTCCTGAAAAAATTGTCCTATTTTAAACACTGTAAACAAACAGGTTCGCATCCACAAAAAATTCTGCAAGACATAGCTAAAGAAACAACTCCTTGCCTAGTATTTACAATATCAAGGTATACGTTCCACATTGTGGTATACATACATAGGCATACAACGTTCTTTATCAAGTAAGTATATACAATATATATGTATACAATACAAACAAATTACAAAAACACAATCACTGAATTAATATACTCTACCATCTTACTAAAGACATTCAAGCAGGAGTTCTTTACTATCAGATTACTTTCACCCACAAAAATCTTTACTCAATTCAGGTTTTACAGCATATCTTGTAACATTTTTCTAGCGCTGTGCATAAGTTATCATGATTTAACTCGCCAAATGTTGCCCTAGTAGTTTTTTCATAACCTGATAAATTATAGTTCATGCACCAAAAAGCTAATTTCTTTGTGTAAGCTTACATTAAACAACAGCATGGGGCGGTCTGCTATGATTCCGTAATGCTGAAAGAGGTCACCCAAAACAAAAAGATTAAGAACCACTGCATAAAATGATAATTTGTTATTTTCAACTTATCAAGGTTGCTTACTACCTACTAGTGTTTATTTAGAATGACTTTCTGTAATATCCTTTTGTGAGTGTGGTATAACATGAGATGGATTGCATAATAAATGTAAACTGTGAACAGCATAACTTTAATTCGTATATTCATTTTGTAGTTTATGGAATATTTTTAGGAAGAATGTAAATATAAAGTTGACCATAGAACGAAGACTTGGACACATTTCTATATGCAATTGCAAGCAACACATAGGAGTATTGAGGATTTGTGAATGTATATACGACGGAAGTCCCTATATGAACTTGATCTTAAGGAAGATAGCGTGCATATGATGCCAATTATATATACTATTAATGTACAACTACCTAAAGGGTTTGATAACACGCTGCAATAAAATTATATTATTATGAATGTTAATGTTCAAGTACATAGGCCTAATTAATTGCAATTATAAATAAAGATATAAGCCTGGTATATATGTTTCCCAAACATTTATTACACATACCCGGTAATTCATTAGGCATGTCTTTTGTGTCATCCTTGGTATAAATTGGTTTCACAGATAATCCTTCCGGAGTAACCCAGTAAAGTGTTTTTGGATCCACCTTTTTAAGCTGCTTTTTTGCAAGTTCAGCCCATTCTTCGTTTAGTGGAAGATTGATTCTGCTGCTGAAGTGCCTCTCTGTTGGAGATAATCCCAACACACATTTCCATTGTAAAGACTGCCTTTTAACTAGATCTCTTTTCAGCAAACGAAGCATTGCGAATGCATACTAAGAAACCAAAGATCTTTAACACAAAAATGCAAGCTTCTCACAATATACTTATGGAACAGTTTGGCAGTTTAGCAAGGTTTTATACGCAATCAGCTATAAATCTTGCATTGAAAAATGCTGGAACAAATCTAAAGTGATATAGACCCCTTTCGGAGTTACAAATGTCAGCTTTTTATGGGTGGTACGATTTTATTAATTGTCTATACTTAACCATGGAAATTGTCAAACCACTTCGATTCTTTTTGAAATTGCAAGCATACTGAGCATCGCATTATAAAGATTTCACTCAGGTGAGTAGCATATGAATTTTTTGCACAGGAAAGCAAAAATATTCAAAAAAGGTTGCCTAGTTTTTATTTTACAGCGCTTTGAATCCCACGCATTGGTTTTGTTCAACACGAGGTTATGTTATGTTGTCAGTGTAGCATTTGACATGAAATGCAAAAAAGTTTAAAATAACCTCAAATTAACAAACACATAAAACTATAAGGATGAACTGTGAATCGTTTTTACAATAACACATAAACCACGACATTGTAAAGATGATTCTGCTACTCAGAATACAATAAAAAAAAAACACGAAACTTGATATTCGCCTTCGATTGTCTGACTAAAGTAGAAAACTAGAAGTGAAGTCGATAATGCATACCTGAACCTGTGCTGGATTAATAGGCCTTCTGACGATAGAAAGTCGGAGTATAGTGCAGAAGTGCACACCAAATGACACCACAATTTGAAGAGCTGGGGTCTAGTATATAAATGCATCCTGTGGTTATGCACTTCTGCATTAGCCTAGACTCGGAAATCGATATGAAATTTAATATTTCTGTACACCAGACCGCATAATTACGTATGCCTGATGTGCACCAATTATACGTACCCTTTCCGAAAATTAACACTCTGTCAAAAATTTTATTTATAACGGCAGCAAATATTTCCATGGAAAAAATCGTGCATTAAAGCTCTTTTTCACAGTTTCAATTTGAGTAGCTGGGGTTAAGTATCATAGCATACAAAAGCATCCTGTGGTTGTGCACTTGTATACTAGACCCCTTAAATATTCAATCAATCAATCACTTTATTTTTCGCTAAAAGCGTGGTGGGGACGAAAAATCATGCCAGTTTTCACTAACACGCGCCAATGAACAGGAAAAAGTGACTAAGCCAAAAAGGCTTAAAACGTGCTCAAGAGAAATAATGTTGATATTTGATGGTAACAACTAGCATGGCCAGTAAGCCTATAATTAGTTAAATCTATAAAACATAAGTTGACAAAGCGAGAATTAAGCAGATAAGCAGCTGGTGGTGTGTTCAAGCAACAGATGAATGACATTCGCTTCAATGCTGTACAACAGAGGATGGGAAAAGAAACTCACTGTAAAAGAAACCCAAAAAATTTACAAGTTAATGAATAAACAGACTGACGTTCAATTTTCTTAATCCGGTTTGAAATTTCCACTACCATCATTTTATCAAAGTGCTTTATCAAAAGCTACTTGTCATGTGCATGCTGGATGCTTACTGCCTATGTCTGGAGTTTGGCAACAACAAATTTGGTGGCATGTGGTGGAGGAAAGCTTTAACTATTTTGAAGTTAAAAGAAAGATAAAGCAAGTGAACATTTTTTAAAAATTCACTGAAATTTCGTCAATATAATTCCAGTTCCAGTATTACTAAGCGTTGTCTACACTCAATAACAGAATGTGACTCAAAGCCAGTAAATATCCATTAGTGAAATACAACTAAACACATAATTAAGAGAAAAACAGGTGCTGGAGTGCATAATTACAATTGTCACATAGTGTCATGCAAGTGTGATGATGAAGCAAAATAAATTTGTAATTTTTTATAAAAAATTGTCTTATTTTTCAAAAGTTTTAAAGTTTTCGTTAGGCAGAGCATTCCAAATTTTGGTCCCATATATGGAATAGTTTGTTGGGTTAAGAATTTACTGTAGAAAGGAAGGCAAAAATTGTTATAACATAGTAACCTAAACCTTGAGCATAAATCTGCCCTCTAATCTAAATCTAACCTAAACTAAATTAAACCCTAAATAACTAAAATGAAATTCTTCTGACCTAACCGCCTATCTTTAACTATGGGCTACGTGACCTATTTTAGGTGAGATAGCCTAGTCCAGTGGTGGGCAAACTGCGGCTCGCCGGCATGTTTTTTGTGCTCTTGTAGTCGAATCGTAAAATTCCAAAAAAATTGTAAAGGCTACCAAGAGTGCCGTTTATGAACGTTGCTCTCTTTTTATTTTCTTTATTTAGGTCAGCATTTCGTTTATGACGTAACAATAGACATAGAATCCGAAGAGTTCGTGTTCAGTTGAAATAATTTTGAAGCTCTCTGGTATTTGCATTTTCTGCAAATGGCTCTTCTATTGAATACATTTGCCCACCCCTGGCCTAGTCACTCTCATTAATAATTTGGTAAATTAGAGCAGCGTCTTCTTTAAATATCCTTGCCACAAGAAACTAGTTCTTACGTACCACAAAGTTTAGGGAATTCATGAAGTGGGCCAGTCTAACTCTAACCTGAGACGAACGTGTGCTTACCTTGCCGGTTGGAATAGTACTGCTGTATTTACCAGATGCTTACTGATGTAGGCTAACTACTACCGGTAATCGTTTGCTAAAGCAAAACATAGTTACTCATGACGTCAGGGATCATAGGGAATTTCCCATTTCGTGGACCTCTCTGTACAAGTTATTCCAGAGTTTAACAGACATTAAAAATACTGTACATGAATAAGTACGGAGCTAAAACAAACACAAAAAAAGGTTAACGCTTTTTTCATGGCTGTAGAATAACTATATTTTGCAGCGTTTAAATTAATACAAACGTAAGTTTACCTTCTTTGCCATTGACCTGAAGAAAATTTTGGTAGTTAAACAAGTAAATGTGTATAAAAAAATGTTTTTAACTTCTAGAATATTACTAATCATTTTATGCAGCACTTCTACGTATAGAGGCGTGTTCAAGCTGTTCATAGCTTCAACATACGGGGGCGCTTTTTATCTTTCTGGTTTCAGGATATGTTTCTGGCTCTTTTATGACATCTTATAACTTTTTACATGACTTGCGAATTACACTGTGACAAACGCTTTGACTAAAGTACCGGTATCCTATGGTTGACACCAGGCATAATAATAATCATCAAATGTAATGCACTACTGGTGAATACAGAACTTTATTGGCTGCCGACGTTTAATTAACCCATTCGGGTTCGAGTAAGGTTGTATCGTTAATTTTTTGCAATTATCTGTGGTGTGTTGGTTGTAAAATGTTGTGCCAGCTTAGCCTAACTATTTTGCCAGCGTTTTAACCTTCACGGACCACAACACTATGGTTGTCTTCATCTTTGTGACCGGCCCATATAGAAAGAAAGCGTTGTGCACAGCACATGTCTGGTGTTTAAAATGAGTCAAAAAATCTTCTTAGTAAGCTAAGTAATCCCATGCATACAGCGATATTTGGTGCAAACTTGCGCATACTGGTGCACGCTTCTTGTTGCTTACTGGTGCACAGCAGTCTTTGAAAATTACGCTGTCTGGTGCACAAAAAACTTACTTTTCATACTGGGTAACCATCCTTTACTTTTTCCTCTTGCCTCTACTGGAAAGTTTGTATGATGCGCCAGTATGTTCTGCCCTATATTCTATTGTATTGTTAAATTTTTTCCTTGAAAATGGGGAGCAAAAAGTATGGTGTTAACCTTGTAGAATGGTCAAACAAAAATTACGCTCACAGACAATCAACGAACAGGCAAAAGCGGCAAAGCCCTGAGTGCTTAAATCGCGCAATGTGGGAATTACAGTGGTGTAACAACGATGGAGCGTTGACATTGGCACTAAACCTGGAATGCGATTATATTAAAATTTAAAAAAAAAGTAAACCAGAAAACAGAAAAGTTATAAATATTATGACTTTAATATTGAAAGTTATGAATACACTAGTAGTTGCCAGACTATAGGTCACACCCATGGTTGCAAAGGGTAAAAAATAGGTTGTGCTGAGGCAATGCAAACCTGTGTCTTAAAGGTCAAAACTAGGTTTTGTTGTATATTTTCAACGTTTTTTTCCTCTTTTCAAGTTCTTTTAAACTCTTTCATCATAGAATTAAATGTATATGTTGCAATAATAGACTGAATTATTGCATCATAGATATTTTATCTGAGAGTTTTAACAGCTGCATGGTAGAGGTAAAAGATAACATGGTTCACAAGTCAAGATTAGTTGATTACGGTAATATGTCAGAATTAAGTTATTAAACATCCTGTTTTACTCTGTTTTTTTTAAAGGGTTAATTAAGTTGAGATGTTAAAAGGTTGATAATTGTGCTTGAACATGCTCGTTGTGATAAAATTTGTTGTTTGAGGCTTGAGTCATAAGATTTTCACCAAACTCAAGATTTGGGTCCCGCTCAAAAAGTTTGGAAACCGCTGGAATATACCAAACAGTAAATTAAGGGAAATGTCGAGGGCATGATTAGAAGTCATTATTGTGCACATTGGATGGTAAAAATATAACCCCACCAAAAGAAACACCATCCCAGGGATCAAGGTCTCGTTTCTATGGCCAAGATGAGGGCACAATAACAGCACACCTTAACGTTCCCATGAACAGCTGCAATTATAATTTAAGATAATACTCTGACTATGACATATTCTTAACACTTGATTCAAACAATTGCAATTTCGTTATTGTTAAAATAACATAAGAAATTAAAAAGTTGATGTAAATGCCTAGAGAATGTCCAATGTTAGTCAAGGTATTAATCTTCCATTTGTGATGAAGTAGCCTATGGTAGATTGCCAACACCCCTTCTTCATCACATTCCCTGCAAGGGTTTTGCTGTTCGCTCCAGACTTAGCAATTAAACCAGGACCTGAGGCGGTATCCATTCCAAAGGAGCATTCTATTTTGTTTTGTCCTGTTACTGTATTTACGAAGTCTATTGTGAAATCAACAAGTAATTCAGATAAGAAATGCAGCTGGACAAGGAAATTTTGTTTTGTATTAATGCTTTGGAGGTTTTGTGTTAAAAGATACTTAAACTTATGGTGACATCTAATATTTTCAAAGAAGAAGGGAGCATTATTATTTGTGCATAATCAAATTGGTCTCCAAAGACATTTGTTAGTTAGTTAATGTCCTCATGTTAAAATCGACAGGAGACTCAATTTAGTTTAAAGGAATAGGCTTGCCCAAAATCATTCTGTTGAATCTATCACATACCCTTTGCATACGATTCATTAAAGGTGGTAGTGCAACTAGGAATCTAACTCAGTTAGCATTTTTATGAGTCGGGCATTCTAGCCACTTCTTCGACAAAAAAATTACTCGGACAAAAGATGTCACATTAGATGAGTTTTGTGGTACTTGCTGGGCTATCATTTGTCTGTACATATACATAAGGGGTTTGAAAGGCAATTTATAAAACCGGCAGGCATTCTTGATTGATAAGGAAGATTTTTGTAAGAATGTCGAATTCTATGCTGAAAAGCCACCAGTGATGTGTCATTGTATTGTACTGCTGCTCCAGCAGCTTGTGACAAAACTTTGGTTGCGAAACTCACCTTGTTTCTTCAGTGTATATCCGTGTGCATTCCGAAACAGTTGAACATTTGATATGTAAGTTTTAAATGGACATGATGGATGAAGAAGCAAGCAGCATTTTTGTTTATTTAATATAAATTATTGCTTAAGCAGTTGCTTTAGCTTATGATAAATTGGTTTTTATACGGTAAGATAGAAAATCACATTCATTTTGGAAGTCCTTATCTGCAAGTGCATGGCACTCGGGTAGCTTGATTCTGTATGATGTTTAGTGTATTAAAAAGGAAAAATCATTAACATTTTCTTAAAGAGGTTGCAGTGTTTTATGACATACATTATGGAAGCATATAAAACGATCAAACCTATAACAAAAAAGTTACTGACAGTGTGTCAAGTTTTGAATTGTAGTACAGTATATAGTTTTTTACTGTTTGACAGACCATATGCTATTGAAATTTTATTGTATGTTTAGTATTTCAGTAAGTAGTTCCATTAATTAACAAGAAATGCCTGATTATTTGGGAGCTGATCAACGTCGTGTCAAAGAGGATGAAAAGGAGGAAAAGCCAATCCAGGCACTGGATGAAGGAGACATAGCTCTTCTCAAAACCTATGGACAAGGAGCTTATGCAAAACAAATCAAGGCGGTGGAAGAGGACATTGTCAACATCACAAAAAGAGTTAATGAACTGAGTGGCATCAAAGAGTCTGATACCGGACTTGCTCCTCCTGCCTTATGGGATCTGGCTGCTGACAAACAAACTTTACAGAGTGAGCAACCTCTGCAAGTTGCTCGATGCACAAAGATTATCGATGCAGATTCAGATAATGCCAAGTACATCATTAACGTTAAGCAGTTTGCAAAGTTTGTTGTTGATCTCGGAGATCAAGTAGCTCCTACCGACATTGAAGAGGGCATGAGAGTCGGAGTTGATCGCAACAAATATCAGATTCATATTCCTCTACCTCCAAAGATCGATCCGACAGTAACGATGATGCAGGTTGAAGAAAAGCCAGATGTGACATATTCTGATGTGGGTGGATGCAAAGAGCAAATACAGAAACTTCGGGAAGTTGTGGAAACTCCGCTTTTACATCCAGAAAGATTTGTTACCCTTGGTATTGACCCACCAAAAGGTATTTTATATGTGCTTTTCTAGTTTACTATAATGTCTTGGAGAGAAGCTAAAAATCAATAATTAGATTTAAATTGAGATTTTTTCAAAAACTATTTAAATGTAATTTATTTGAAGTTTTTTGAATTCCTACTTTTAATTCTGTTTATGCAACTTTGCATATAAAATTTTGTTGTTCCTTTTATCAATGTTTTGCAAAACAGTTTCACTTTCAATCTGTTGCTTAGGTGTGCTTTTGTTTGGTCCACCTGGTACTGGGAAAACATTGTGTGCCCGTGCCGTTGCAAACCGCACAGATGCCTGTTTCATTCGTGTGATTGGTTCTGAACTTGTTCAAAAGTATGTTGGAGAAGGTGCTCGAATGGTTCGTGAACTTTTCGAAATGGCTCGTACAAAGAAGGCTTGTTTGATCTTTTTTGATGAAATTGATGCTATTGGAGGAGCAAGGTTCGATGATGGAGCAGGAGGGGACAATGAGGTTCAACGAACAATGTTAGAACTTATCAACCAACTTGATGGATTTGATCCAAGAGGAAATATTAAGGTAAAAGTCTGTTACAAATTTCAGAAAGGTAATGCATGCATGTAACATGCTATTTACATTACTATGATTGGTAAACATATAAACTACATACTGGTGGTACAACCAAGGTTTACTAATGAAGAAGAATGATATAACTTTTAACTTTATATGTGTTAGAAGTTTTTCCATTTTTTTTACCAGCCTGTAGGAAAAAAAACGTTGTACTTGAATTGTTGGAAGCCCTTGACATAAACTTCTTAAACCTTCACTTTGCAATTCAACTCACTATATAATTACATCTATGTTCATACAGTTTAAGCATTCAAATTTTAATTGACTAAAGTTGCAACTTTAGGTATTGATGGCAACAAATAGACCAGACACACTTGACCCTGCACTGATGAGACCGGGTCGAATGGATCGAAAAGTTGAGTTTGGACTCCCAGATCTTGAAGGTCGAACCAAGATATTTAAGATTCATGCACGTTCTATGAGTGTTGAACGGGATATTAGATATGAACTCCTAGGAAGACTATGTCCTAACAGTACTGGTGCTGAAATCCGTAGCGTGTGTACCGAAGCCGGCATGTATGCTATCCGTGCACGTAGAAAGGTGGCGACCGAAAAGGATTTCCTGGATGCAGTCAACAAAGTTATAAAGTCTTATGCCAAGTTTAGTTCTACACCAAGGTACATGACCTATAACTAACTGATGACGACTTTCATATTTGGACACAGATTGATGTTTTATGTAATCATTATTGTTTTACTCTGAACACATTCTGGTTTCCACATGGTTGTAGGTCATGGATTTATTGTTGTAACTAAAACACTTGCGATTGTAATCTGGATAAACTATAGTATTTCCATTTATTAAAACGACCATTGATTTTCACGAGTGTAGAGTAAGTTTTTTGAATAGCTCCTATACGTTTAGCTTTGCCATTTTTAGGCCGAAATTAAAGTTACGAAATTTCAATTGCGTCATAGTTCTGGTAATTGTCAGTTTCTTCAGTGCATACAGTTACGTGATTGACTGCACATGTTTGTTCATTCGCAGTTTAAAGGTTTTTTTCTAGTTGTCAGGAGTGCTTCGGGTCGTCGCAGTAGGGCGAGAAATATTTAACCAGTGTTTACATAAAACTTAGCGGTGCTTTGCTTTATCTGGAAGAGCACAGTGAAGGTGAACGATGCTTGGTATCGTGTTGAGTATAATGAGTGGTAAACGTTAAAAATGTTTGCAGAGATTTGAAATAGGCTACCTCAAAGGAAGACTTTTCCGCCATTATTAACAGAAGTTCTACAGGTGATTACAGCTTTTAATCTCTCGCGATTTCAAATTAAGGTAAAAGCAAACTTTGTCGTAACTGTGAGTTAGGAAGCACAGGTGTGGGAAGGTTACCGCGTGTGTTATGCGGAAAGACCTTCGCTCTCCACAGTATATCGCAAAACTGCGAAACCAGCGGCCCAGAAAAGGTTTCAAGTTAGTAACACAACTACAATTTGGGCTAAGCGATGAAATTATACTGATGCGTAAGCTAGATTAAACTTAAACAATTTCTTACCTACTTTAGCTATTTCCAATAGATGAAGCGTTTGTGGCAGAGTCAACTGATAAAAGACGAAAACATTTCGGCACGCGCCAGTCTAAAATTTTCGACTTTAAACTTTACGTAAATATTGCTTCGTTCATCACTTGAGCTGGAACACATCGGTGTGTCTGCACCAAAATAATCCCGCCACACAGAAGATAGCAGGATAAAACAGAAATAAAATAATAAAAAATAAAACAGGACTTAGAATAGTTTTGAGAGTTTGGTTTAGGGCTTAGGCCAGCTATGTCCAACCGAAATACTTTAGTGGGCCAAACACCAGGTCATTAGTTCAATTGACCGCACATTGCCATCATGAATGATTTACACTAGTAATAATAATTAATCAACGGCACACTTTCTTACACATAGATTTCATACACATTCATATACGTATAAACTTTACATATAAAATACAACAATACCAACAAAATACAAAAAAAGGCCGCACAAAACCTTCAAAAGGGCCGTATGCGGGCTGCGGGTTGGCCATGGCTGGTTTAGGCAACAATGCCAAATAAAACATAAGAACTTTTGAAAAGTTTTAGGCAGGATGTAGCGGCCTTCGAAAAATTCTCCTAGTGTCGTTCATTAGGCTCTCACAACAAGTGCGCCCACAGCGTATACGCATAGTACACACGTGGGACCTGGGTATCTTAAAGTGAGGGGCAAGTTCAAAAACAAGTTGGCCTTAAATCAAAGAGTACCTGTCAGTAAATATACTGGTGAAAGGATCTGTACTAACATACAGTGATGAAGTAATTATTGCCATAAATAAGTGGCAAAAAACGCAAATTCATCCATTAATTTTTGACGAGCATGGCGGTAGTTATTACGTCACGATAAAAGAAACAATAGGGTTGACTCAGGTGTTTGGATCAAATATGATTAGAATGTTTTCTGTGACAACCAAGTAAAGGGTAATAGATATAATTATAACGTACTAGTACAGGGGTTCCAAAATTTTTTCGACTGTGGCAAACCGACTAACTATGCCTACGATATTAGCTTTTTGCAAACTTTTCGACCGAAGCCGCTACGTTGAAAAACTATATACGGTAAAAGTCACTTCAAGTCAGATTTAATTTGATCAATGCATACCAGTAAAATCATTTATTCTTACTGCAATGTGAAGGGTGTTCCCGCTTTTGTGCGCAAATAGTTTTCATCCGGGGCTTAAAATCAAACAAGCACACCCTTATAGTTCCTGTTCGACAGCATTAAGTTCTGATCTTTGTTTGTTCTTGATCTGCGTCAGTGAAGAAAATTCCGATTCACACAAGTAAGCTGTGGCAAATGGTAATATAACGCAGCACACCTGCGACCATCTGGCGGCACACAGTATGAGAAACCTTGTACTAGTGTACAACAGGAACATTTTGCGTCAAATTGTATTGTTAATTTTTCGCTATTTGCGCAGGGCGAAAGTTAAGATGCTAATCTTTGTACAGTAGTTATAGCGCAATAAAACACATGCTCACGAAAGCAGGAAAGAGTGGTAGCGCCCAAGCATTCAAGATAGCAACAGTATAATTGTTCTGTAATATAGTAGGTTAGCATGGCCACCTACTAAAAGCCTAAACTAGCTTACCGTTGGTGTATTTGTACTGCTTAATGTATATGCAACCCTATAGTACTGTTCAATTTTGGCTGTTGGCTCTAGTCTAGTCGGGTACCGGTAACTTTCTTTTCAGACAAGAAAGCTTTAACAGTTTATGTAGGCTTAAACAAAACTAAAATATTCGGTTGAGCAGTTGAATTCTATCTGAGTATCTACGACTAGCCTCGCTGTTGTTAGGCCAAAATTAGAAACGTTACAAAATGGGTATTACCTAATTTACGTCGTACCCGCCTGTTGATTTGTAGGTCACTTTATTCCAGTCAATGACGTGATTGTATGCACACAGTTACCGGTATTTTGGTTGAACGTTTTTGCTAGAACCATTAGCCGTTCGCAACGTCGCAGGATAACAAGAAATTTAACTAGCTGGTGTTCTCTCATGTTTTGATTGAGTATGTGATCCAGTTTTTTGTGCAGGGAGCTAGCTTTTCCTACTGTAAGTTGAGGTATCGTATGGAAATCATGATGTCTATGTTTGCGTTCCAAGGCAATAGCACGATAGGAATACCACAATAGCAGTTTTAACTGAGCGCATGCAAAAATTTTCTCGTGACGTCAGCAATCGCAGCCTGCTGTTTTTGTTGATCGGTATAGCACCCTACTATTGGTGACATCATGTAGTTGCTGATAGTAATGTAGAGAGACAGGGTGATAATATAATCAAAAGAATGGGTGTTAATGCTGTACAGTACCCTGCTGTTTTCTAATAGCATCATGTTATTCTTTACTGATCAGGAATTGACAGGCTGCTGTTGGTGATGTGTAACCCTATGCTGCTGTTCATGACGTAGGCTGTGTGCACAGCAAACTGTGATTGCTCAAGTAAAACTCAATCTCAATCAATCAATCAATCTTTTTATTTTTCGTCAGAAGTGCGTTGGGGACGAAAACATCAAGTCAATTGTTATTAGCATGCGCTAATGAACGGGAAAAAATGACAAAGCTGAAAAGGCTTAAAACGTGCCCAAAAATAATTAAGGTAATAATTGCTGGTAACAAACAGCATGGTCACTAAATCCGTAATCCACAAAACCTAAGTTAAAAAAGTGAAGTTAAGTAGACGAGCAGGTGGTGTATTCAAGCAACAAATGTTTGAAAATTTAAGTTTATCGGTGGATGGGAAAAGAAAAGCCGCCGTGAAAGCTTTTTGGTGGCCATAATACTATCAGTAATGTAAGGCGTTGTTGATGAGCCCGAGTTTGAACAGCAAAAATGCTTAAACACATATTTTTCTTCACGTTCCTGCTGTTTATGTTTTGGTTTATGTTCGTGCGGGTATTTGCTTGGGTTGTACGTGTACAGAATCGTGTTCTATGAATTCGGTTCGAAACTGAATTTTTGGAAAAAGGAATCTATTGTAATGCAAAAAGTCGTATAGCAGAAGTGAATGAAAGGGTGCCTATTAGCCGCGGCTCAAGGTATATAACTAAGGAAATACTATGGTTGAACTAACTACAGTATACTTATCAACGAAGGTATACTTAATAATAATAATAATAATACAAACGTAGCGTATACTTAGTTATAACTTGCCACAGAACAGTACGTAAATGACATACTTATAAATTTTTTGTTAGTTACGTACGATAACAATCATATCCGCTGTTGCTGTACTGTAGTCTTCCTGCAGTAAAAGAATTTTAAAGTAGCTTTAGGTATTTAGTTTTCGGTCATATCTAAAATAAATTGAGAAATGAAATAAATTGTCACCCGATTCGAAATGCCGAAATTTCAATGCACCTGCAGTACCGTATTTAGCTGCGAAGGCAGCTGATCACAGAATACGATTTTTATGTTTTATCTGCTTTTGTTCATTATACAGTACTGCATTTTTGTGTTTGCAACGTCTTATCGGCTATAACTTTTGCAATGTTAGATGCTATAAAAGTCCAGATGCATAGTTATAAAACAAAGACTATAGACTATGGTCAAGAATATGATGAATTCAAGCACGGCAAGTTGCTTGTTGTTCTGGTTATCAAGCAGTGAGAGATAGTTTATTGCGTTATTATTATTGCTATAAGCTTAAGAGTTTTTTGCCCCTTTATGAAGTCAATCAAATCAAGGCTGTACAGATAGATGCTGTGAGGAAGGATGTTATAAAACTTTTTATGATGTGAGTACGGATACAAGCCTTACGCAATGCAAGGTCAGTTATCAAAAATTTGGCTGATCCTTGCAAAAAAATACATTATATAGTTGGGTTGTTTGGCATTACAAAATCATTTTATACGTTGGCATCCCAAAACTAAACGTCAAATATAACCAACTACCGTTTGTACAAACATGAAAATACCTTTTTTTAGGCGTAAAAGCGCTAAGTTCTGGCTTTGTGCATTTCAGGTTTTTAGGCAAAGGTAAAATTTAGATGAAACTTACAAATATTTTGGCATTCTTCTAGCATAATTACGGTAGTGGGCCCATCGCTGTGGTCAGTGACAGTAGGTTACACGGCAAGGCCTTATAGTTATATAGTCATCCTAGGTTAAGACCAATTACAAAATTTACTTTACACCCTACACGACTGTTGCACATCACCAATTTACTGAAATCGGTAGATTCCCATCCAGTATAAAGAGGAATGCAAATGCGTTTTCGTTCTATGACAGACTTTCTTTTCTATCCCATCGCATAGCTCAATTTAATGACTAGTTTACAGTATATCGTTAGTAAAATATCGATGACGGATTTTCTATCGCATCGTTTATTTTTCGTCATCGATGGGAGGTCACAAGTTATTTTGCTCATGCGTATAGCCTAAACAGCTTGCTTTTATATGTACCAATTAACTTATATTTATTTGGAGTATCTTTTCAGAAATTTTTCAAACATTAGTTTCATTGTCGATGCATTACGGTACGGTACTTTTCAGAAAAGAGAGCGGTACGTATAGCCCAGCGGTTCCCAAACTGGAGTCCGTAAAGCAGTTTCAGAGGGTACGCAATGAGAATTAGTCTTTAAAGCTTTAAAGCAGTTTCAGAGGGTGGATGTAGTACGCGACATGAGAGTTGTGCTGTCCAAAACCAAACCAAACATCGATGAGTTAATTGCAACAAAACAAGTGCACCCATCCCATTAAATGCTTACCGTATTTGTTAGTTTTTGCTTTTTCTTTCATTGGTGTGGTTTTTGCATTTTTTCCTTTCCTATAGCATTCTTTGATTTTTATAGGGCAGCGAAATATCAAAATAATTGCAAAGGGTCCGCAAGGCAAAATTTTTAGAAAAGTTTGGGAACCGCTGCTATAGCCTCTCTCTTTCTTTATTTTCTGAAGTACTGTAGCCTACCACTTTAATGATTTGTCATCTAAAAGGTTGACATCTCATTTAAAATATTTCAAAGCTTACAGTGACAGTATTGTGTATTAATTCAAAAGTGCAAATTCAAATTCATAAACCAGCTCAAAAGGACAAAAATCGGACGTATCAGCAGGCGTTGACGTCACCTAGGCGATGCTCTAAAAATGTTCACGTTAATAGGCCTGTACGTTTTCAGGGTTATGAACAGAGGTATGCGAAAACACTAAAAATAACTTCAGAGACCTTGCGATACCGATCCGATTTTTGTGTAATTTTCGAAATAAGATCCTGCTTTGCTAGCAAGTTTAACAATCTTTACAATTGCTGTAAGAACAAAGCCTAGTTTTATCTTATTTGCTTACGATTAATGTTATGGCTACTAGTTGATTTTTTAAGGTTACAACATTTGTGGTTGACATTAAAGGTGGATCGATATGATATTTTTCCTTGGTCAGTTATAGAGGTATGCTGTGAAATGCTGTTTTCTTGAAGATACGAGATTGTTAGACAGTTTGGAAATATGTTTTGATTGCAATGTGAAATTTGTTGCTAAAATGCTTTGCGATGATTGCCAAAGAAATTTCCTTTAAGATATTTTAGCAATGTGTGGTTGGTAGTCGTTTAGTTTTTAGGTTCATTCACGGACCTTCATTGATAAAATACCTAACAACAGTTGTCGTAATATACAGTAGAAATTGCCTAAGTCGTCACTTAAGGGGAACACAAAAAGTGGCGACTTACGCGAACAGGCAACTTAGGCAAACAACTCAAAATCGAATTTTTTATTGCATTTTCTGAGGTACTACATTTAGATTAAAACCTCCGTAAATTTTTTTTGGTTAAAACTTAATGTTTGTCGAGATATTAACATTTTGTACGTAGAATAGCCTCCTAACCTAAATCGATATAGAGTGGCCGTGCTAATTGTTACCAGAAATTATTACCTTAATTAGGCTACTTTTGAGCACGTTTTAAGTCTTTTTGGCTTTGTCACTTTTTCCCGTTCATTGGGGCGTGCTGGTAGCAACTGGCTTGATTTTTCGTCCCCACCGCGCTTTTGACAAAAAATAAAACCATTGATTGAAATCTACTTAACAGGCACAACCACGTATCTAACAGCCTTAGGCTGCTACAGAAAACCAATCTCCACTCGATAGCAAAAGCAAAATTATATAATCTCTGGCTAGGCCGCTTCACCTGACTGTAGCAAGGCTAAATGAAGGAAAACTAAAACTGATAAAAACAATCTAAAATCACAAGATTTCCCGATCCTTCATAAATAAACATTGTGACGTAGGCTACACTAAGATTGTAACAAGGATCGCAGTCAGCTTGCAGCCACAGCTGTAGTGTAGTCGTACCAGATTAAGTTTGCCAGTTTGTAAATCACGCTGACAAAGTGTTTCAAGCTCTGACTCGGCTAGTTATGCGAATTACTTTGATCATAGAAGCAAGAACGGTGACGAGTTAAACGAAGACGACAAAGGTGAACTTGATACCACAGAAAACAATAGGCTTTCAGCCGGGACCAATGTGATATGCAGCGACTTAAACTCAAACTGGCGAATTAGGCGAGTTCTTCTGTATATATTCATATATATATACCGTACTAACAAATATAGATATCGGATGTTGTGGCAATGAAGATGATTGCGCAGTTATACTCAGTCAACGTTTCATGTTAACTCTGTTTACTTTGATTGATTGGACATTTTAGTTTTTTTTGTGAGCGATGAATTTTTTTTTTAGTTTTCAGTACATTTTTGATATTACGCACCTTTTAATTTTTCAAGTTTTTTTAATATACAACTGCCAATGCAGGGTTACAAGGGAAGATTTTGTTTTGGTTTAAAACATGAGTCTGCGACCAACGTAACGAAACTAGAAACTGTTCTACGTGGATACGTTTTTATATCATCATAAAAAGGACAGAATAAAATCATCTTAATAAGTTCAAAGCGGCCTGAAATAGTTCTATCATAGCAATAAATTCTCGTATCTTTTCCAGGTTTAACTTCATATAGTCTTGGCCTTATTCCATCTGATGATGGTTTCATTGCAATATTTTTAATTTTATTCCGAAGTCGATCTTACTTTTTTTGATGAAATCAGAATGGACGCCCGTTATATAGTAATAGGATTAAAATGCGCTTTGCAACATTTTTAAACAAGTTCTGCTCCCAATCGTTTCGCTTCCTCTGTTTTAGCATATGGTCGTAAAGGAAACGAGTTTTTACAGTATGTCATTAAAATAATGCATTAGCCTATGTCATCTTCACAATTCAGAATAAGTAATTGCCTGAATAATTTCATCAAAGCAGTGAGTTCTCATGTCTTTTTTATACGTGACTATAATACGCTGTTGGTCTTATTCCATCATTGTGAAGGTCTTATTCCATTACTTTTTACTTTTGTGTCCGTGTTGATCTTTTTCCTTCGATGAAGTTGATATGGACGCCCGTCCTAAATGCTTTTCTAAAGAAAAGTGCTTCACGACGTAATAATAGTTCTTGCTTTTGGCTCGGTTCAATTATATGCACTGCACAATTGAAGAAGCAGAATATATGTAATTTTTGTTAACAGGAAGCCAATTGCGTTTGTGGTTTAATCTTATTTATCTTTGTTGTCGTCGGGGTAGTTTCCGTTGATAATAATAATAAGCCTAAAGCAGCAAACTAAAGCAAAACTCACCGAAGATAGAATCCACTAAACATTATTTTAATCAATTGTTTTCTCAACTTGACCTTGAACCATGAGCAAGGAACAGAGATGACAAATCATGCAAGCCACTTTTTATGGTTTTGGAAATAATTAGTTGTAGGAAATCAAAATCATTCTTCTTAAACAATTATTAACTTATTTCTTAATCGTATTTTAATCTTTTAAAAATTTAAACTATGGTGGTCCTGATTCTTGTGGCTACTATAGGCCTATTTGTTGTATTGTTTTTGTATTTAGGGCGCAGTTGCGGATAAAAGCACTATAGCAGGCCAACTGAACTAAACTGATTTTTTGAGAGGCGTATATCCTATACATATATAGAAAGAGAGAGACACTTGAACATGAGCACCTCACCTTATGACATACAGATCGATTCAGCATCTTCGCGAAACTTTTCGGTAAGTGTCGCGTCACTCTTTATTTGTATAATAGGCTTATCTCTTTTTGTCGAGTCGGTAGCCTAATTGATATGAATATGGAGGACCCCGTGATATATGTTTGGCATAAAAAATTTTAGGCTGCCACTATTTCACCAGAAAAAATTGTGCGTTCAAAGCTATTTTTCACAGTTTCTTGTTAATCTAACTTAAATTTTATAACATAGTAACCTAAACCTTACGTAATGGAACACTGTAATCTAAACCAAAAACTAAACAACTCAAAAAAACTTAAATAGCTGAGATCTTTTGCATACCCATTCTCCTAACCTAACCGCCTATCTTTAACGCAGACTGCGTAACCTACACACGGTGAAATAGTCAAATTTTTATTCTTACGTTGATATATAGTTAAATCGAACTTTTCCGTTTACAATACCTGTACCTATAACTTATATGCTTGCTTATATCTATATTACTAGAAAACCATACAATTTTTTTAATATCCCATTTACAACAATCTTATTCTCAGTATACGTTCAGAAAATTTTTGCTGAAAGGGTTAAAATTGTATGTAAACGAGGTGGTCTGTAAAAACAACTGTCTAGGGACTGTGCGCTTATATTTAAAAAAAGATTGGATTGCGATAGCGCAAAAACATTTTAATTTTGTTGAAACTTTTTTTGACGATCGCTTCGTCCTGGCATTGAACGAAACGACAACTTACTTATTATAAAAAATATAGTTCTATCTGTTGCGAATGAAGTAGCCGTAATAAGATTAAAATTTAAGGGTGTGACGCGATTTGGAGTAATTTGCAAATTGTTAAGATGTTATCCAGGAACATTTTAGCGTTCTAATCAAATCACAGCTCGTTTTCTAGTTAGCTGGAAACCTTTTGGAACGTACTAAAAACTAGTGTCGGTGTAACGCGAAAAGTACACGTTCTACCCAAATCACAACCCATCTTACGATTTCTAAAAGCTTAAATAGAACGTGTTGAGATTTAATTTTGTTGAACGCGCACTTGGAATCTGTCTGTTTTTTTGTTTCAGGTGGCCCAGGCTGATTCAACTTCGTGTTTTCAGAAATGGACAACTGGAACCAAAGGAATTATCGTTAAAGTTCTTGTTTTATTGATATTAGCTATTATATTCTTTGTCATTGGCTATGCGGTTGGTTACAGCATACACAGGTGCAAAGAAGAATGCGTTACCTGTCCTACCATACCGTACACTACCACTGTGAGCCCTTGAATGCATCGGAAGCAAGTTTTATGATGTGGCGAAAGCCAGCATTGGGTACATTCAATTATGTACATAATTAACCAATCCATGTACTGTACCTGATATTATGTGATAAAAAATATCAGTGAATCTCAGAAACCTTTGGGTAAATATTCTTATTGAATCAATTTTTTGATTGACTTCGCGCGCAATTGTAATGGTTCCTCTAGCTGTGTAGGCGTCATGATGCACAGAATTTCCACACTATGATTCTTTACACTTAATGTACGCATCTCAGTATTGCAACGCATCATAACAAGTTATAAATTTAACATTCAGACATCATTATAAAATTTGGTTGTAATTTTTTACATCCTTGGGGCAACACTGATAACACCATAACAGAACCTTATTTTTACTTCATAAACGCCGACTCTACTTTGTTACTGACCATAAACGATTTTTAGGTCTTACGAATATTACTTGTCGGTGATTGGTGACGGATTAACTGTAAATTTGAAGCAATAAATTTTTTAGACAAAACCCGACATTGTTTACCGCTCCTGATTGGTCACCTTGCCAGTTACTTAGAGCAAATTTTGGAATGATGAACTTTTTAGTCAAGCAAGGGCATCATTTTTGTTCTGTGAAGTATTGATTA
Source organism: Clavelina lepadiformis (assembly GCF_947623445.1). Classification (NCBI taxonomy): domain Eukaryota; kingdom Metazoa; phylum Chordata; class Ascidiacea; order Aplousobranchia; family Clavelinidae; genus Clavelina; species Clavelina lepadiformis. The sequence goes on from NC_135246.1 coordinate 9,172,514, forward strand.
CAAATACCATTTCCCAGCTATTCCTGCAACATCTAAAGGAGACAAACTGGTAAACGGTAGTGCCACTTCCGGACGTTCTTATCTTTCGATAATAAAAGAAGATTAGTACTATTTACGGCCAGCATGTGCGTACAACCTACAAAGGCAAATCTGTGTTCGTCGCTTGGTACCCTTCCTTCGCTTGGAGGTAACAATGATCACCTGGCTACACGAAACGCTTACAAGTCAGATCAGTTTAAAGGTACTGTTTATTAAGCAGAACGCAATGCGCAAACATCGCTTAAAATGAAATACAATAATATTTTAACTAAGAACTTTGACGTTTAGACTGGTTGCCGGAGTAAATCTTGATAGATCTTTATCTTGCTAGCAGTTGACATGTCAATGTATTTCATGTCAGTATACTTGTCTCCAATATCTACTATCATGCCACCAAGAATAGTTGGATCAACCTGTGAAATACACAGCATGAAAAACCACTGTGAAAATTAAGAAAACTTTATAAAAGCCAGCTTGTCTGATGCAATTCATTATACCAGCCACCATACTCTATTTCTGCTTTCTCACACTATCTCTGCTATTTCCAAGATTTTGAATATGGGAAAAAATATATATATATGCTTGGTTAACACCAATATCTTGTTCAGTAAAGTTTGGATTTTGACTGAGTAGAAAAATAAAGTTTTCTAATAAAAATACAAAAACTGGCGACAACTTTGACTGTTGTGTTAAAGTTATCTCGGCAAGCGTACAGTAGAGTTGTTAAGTTTTGTTACTAAAGTGAGGCATGCTAAAATCTCAAACACTATTGAAAAAAATAGGGCTAGATCCATTCCAAAAGATTTTGTACACACAGTACAACAAATTTCAACATAGTCATCAAGAATAACAGGGTTGAGAATTTAGTTAATTTCCAACAACTAATTGGTTGGTATAAGCTATTAATTAGCAGGAAATTGCTTGGAAAACTGTGTGGTAACTTCAAGCATGAAGTAATGGACACCCTTTTCCACGAATTCAGAAAACATTGTTCATTTGAAAGAAATGTGTTACAACATTTTTATGAGATACAACCTTAATAGTTTTCACAAAATGATTCAAGAGAAGTGAAAGTTTATAGTAGTGTACAAAACATATCACATTACAGTGCGATAAAATTTCCTGCCTTTCTGGACAACATACCTTTTCTACCAGCTCAATTTTTTCATTCTTATTAACAAATTTAGCCAAAGCAGCTTCTACATCCTTGCGCTGTTTTGTATCGAGTGGCTGAGCAGTAGTGACAGTTGCTGGGACTTCCCCCTTTTCTGCTTTCATCAAACGAGCAAAGATATGAGAGACTTCACTAACCAAATTCAGCCGATGATTTTCAGCAAGTGTGCCTGCGAAATAGTGACCAGTTGAACAAGACATCAAAAATGGCTAAAAGGTCATATCACTACATTGAGTACAGGTCAACAATGGGTAAGAATAGTATTTCCAAATTACAACAAATGCAAGACTGTTGAACACAATCTAAAACAAGACTGATTCAAAGAAAAGGTACATATTTCACAAAAACCAACCGAATAAATTGATAGTTGTGTCAGCCATTCCCGTTTTGCCTCCTACTTCTTTCAAAAGACCTGTTACACACACAAAATCTCAATCAAGCAAAGTGGAAGACCAGTGTTTTGCTATCATGGTTGATCAGTATACCAAAACTACCAGTGTACCACTATGTATAATAATACACTAATAGCATATCATTGTCTTAAAATGGTTAACAAAAATCATGAACTAAAAGTATGGTCTTCAGTTTATATGAAAATACAACGCTTACTGAGCTTGTCACTGCTGCCCACAAATGGGTCGTTTATGTAATCAGAGACTTTTGGATTTTTCAAAACTTCACCAAAATTAATCAAGTCTTTTGCAACTATATCTTTTGTTTTGTTCTTAACTGAGGCAGAGTATAGTGCTTGAGTGTATGTTCCAGCTATTCCGAACGTTGGGACAGGGGTCTTTATCATACTTTGGTATGGCCTACCAGTGGACAAGCTCCGCCTTAACTAAAAATAGGAGACAAGAATGAGGAACATATAAAATTTAACTATTAAACGTAAAAAAATTAGTATAAATTATACTTTTATATTATATTACTGTACAGTATGCCGCAATGAATAGAATAATTCCACTATACCACACATACTACATCTGGCAAAAATTAGTGTGTCTACAGTTAAATACATGTACAGTATTTAATAAACTAAAAATTGCCATAATTGCATGATTAAAATTATTGTGATTTAATTATTCCAGCATTAGGAATGAGATAGAGACCCGGGTAATATTCATCAACATAACAAGTCAATTGATTAAAAAATTATACTTACCACTAAGGAAATTGAAGAAGCCATCGCTGCAGTATTTTCCTTTACACAGGCCTACCAATTCCTATGAAAGGATTACAATGGTATTCAGTTAATACGTACACCAACAGTTAATAGAATCAACCGCTTATTACAGCCAAAATTCCTGAGAGAGAATTGTCGTGTTCATTCCCATTATTTAAACTGCAGTTATTACAACAAGCCACCGCTTAATACATCCACTTTCAATTTCTCATGCAAGCAAATTGGTCTTTATTGTGTTCAAATAATGGGCCTAATGGCCTTAACGAACAAAATCCAATTAAACAAGTACATAGCCATCTCAACAGGCCATTTCTACCTAAACAAACCTCGTCCGGCAGATTTTTCTGTGTTGAATGACTATGCCAAACTATTCCATCAAAGCGAATGCATGACTGACTACCTTGTTAAAAAAGGAACTATGCAAATCATGTAATAAACTTTACAATGGATGCTTACAGCAAGAAATGCTAGTGGAAATACCAAACTTTTGGACAGAGTTTTGCTTTTTAGCTCCAAGCCAACTTTGAGATATGTAGAAATTCAATGTTTTTATTATATATGTTACTGGCAGTCTGACAGACCTTCCACAGTCCACGAATCAACAAGAAACGTGACTTTGTTGATGTAAATTGTACTATATGTTGTGGCACTATATGAAACTTTTGAAAGATTTTAGACAGATTTGAAAGATTCTGCAAGTAACTATGAATGTATTTTATTACTATTGCCTTGACTTGGTATTATCATGACCTTACTCGGAGGCATTGCAACCATGTCGAAATACAACGCAGCTAAATAAATTTTAATTTTATGTCTGCTTCCTGCGTTAATAGACTCATAAATTATGTTAATAAACAAACTAGCTAGGCTAGTACAGTAGTTTTCCAACTGTTGGCCAGTGGACAACAAAAAAAATTAAAAACAACACTGGGTAGAATACCTGGCTACTGCAACAAAAATGTAACTAATTCATGCATAGATCAAGTTAATTTTGCTCTTCTAAAACCCAAGTTATTACTTAAATCTGTCACAATTTGGCAATTTGTTAATGTACAAAATCAACTGCATATGAAAGTGTATCGTCACAAAAAGAACTGTTCATATTTGTTGGAATGAAATGGTTAAAAGGATGAAAAATTTGCAAAATAGGCAGCTGACGTTAACTTACTGGCTGCCACTATTTCACCAGTAAGAATTGTACATTCGAAGCCAGTTTTCACAGTTTCTTGTTAAGCTAACTTAAATATTATAACATAGCAACCTAAACATAGTGTAGATCTACTTTCTAATCTTAATTTAACTCCAATAAAACCTTAAATAGCTAAAATCAACTTTTTGCAGATCTATTCTCTTTACCTAACAACCTATCTTTAACAGGCTGCGTGACCTACATACGGTTAAATAGTAAAGATTTTGATATGATACCAATTAAATATCACTATAGGCTTACAATTCCAATTAAGCCCAATATTATTTTATTTTGGCCTATTATGCATTTGTTGTTTTAAATGTTCTTCACTGAGACCCCTAAGCTATAGCGAGGTCATGATCACGTAATGTGACAATCATAACCATACAGCAATAAATTTGGAGATATCATTAAACCGGTGGTCGGACGATTCAACCCACGGACGATTCAACCCCGGACGATTCAACCCCGGACGATTCAACCCAGGACCATTCAACCCAGGACCATTCAACCCAGGACGATTCAACCCACGGACGATTCAACCCACGAACGTTTCAACCCGCGGATGATTCAACCCGCGGACGTTTCAACCCGCGGACGTTTCAACCCGCGGACGTTTCAACCCACAGACGATTCAAACCGCGGACGATTCAAACCGCGGACGATTCAACCCGCGGACGTTTCAACCCACGGACGATTCAACCCGCGGACATTTCAACCCAGTACCATTTAACCTAGGATGATTGAAAGAACGGACGATTTAACCCGCGGACGATTCTTATGGCTTAGGTTATCACCAAGTCACTTTGTAGCCAATTTTAAGCTTAATATTGGACAGTCCAGACTCTAGAGTTAGGCCATCCTGAACAGGCATGTACATTATGATTAACGGTTATGGTACCATTGCAGTCGTACCATATTTTGTTCAGGTACCATAAAAATTTAAAAGTGCACAATGATAGATCTTGTTCATCATGCAAGTACCACACTTCCCACTATGGTTCACCAGGTCTTCTGAACAGGAGCACAAAGGCATTACAGCAATAGAGCGTTACTGGATATCAAATACTGGCTTCATTATGTTGGGTCTAGTGCTCAATTCAATCGTCCGCGGGTTGAATCGTTCGCACTTTGAATCGTCCGCGGGTTGAATCGTCCGTGGGTTGAAACGTCCTGGGTTGAATCGTCCGCGGGTTGAAACGTCCGGGGGTTGAAACGTCCTGGGTTGAATCGTCCGTGGGTTGAATCGACCTAGAACCCATTAAACCAACTAATTTCTTTAACTGTTAACTGAAGTTGACAGACTTGCATTCTGATTTATAAAATTGTTTTGATGAATTATTTATGATTTGACAATAAAAATTTTTATGACATTTAAAAATTAAGTGGCTTTGAATAAAATATATTTCCTTGTTTTAACTTTTATTGACCTAAACTTTTTTAAGCATATTTTTAAAAGTGGGTATTTAGACTAACATGTTTAACTTGTTTCAGAAAGGCCGAATATCGACGTAACGACTGCTGTTTGTGATGTGAAGATCAGTAGCAGGTTAGATTTTCAATAAAGTGAGTGGCTGACATGGATTTTTTTCCAAGAAAAATGTACATTGATTTATAGAAAAGAATATTATATTGCACTATTTATGTTTCGCACATTTACATACATATATACAAAAATTGGTTATGAAGGTGAGGATAGCATAATTTATGTTCATTTCTTGATAATCCTGAGCACCCTTGATTTGATTATAAACAAGCAGTGAGCTGCCTAGCATTTAGCAGCAACTCACAACACTCATGTTGCTATTCAATCAATGACATTCTGCAATTCATTACGTCATGAACAGCAGCATTTTATTTACTGAACAGTAAACAGCAAAGTGTTATTTGAAAACAACAGGCTGCTGTACAACAATAATAGTGGTACTTACGATAATGCCCCTGCCTCTTCAAACTACTAATCAACAACAGTACCTAATACCACCAATTGTAAGGCGATATTCAAAAAAAGCATACTGCAATTGGTGTCGTCATGAAAAAAATTTAGCATGGGCTCAGTTAAAATTGCTTTTGAAAATTTGGCCTATTGTTGTGGCCGAATGTATGAAGCCAGCCGTGGTTAGCCTATTTGTCAGAAGTCAATGATTCAAAAATTTTTAAAGGTGAGCTTGAAACTCTTTCCCTGCTGTAATGATGTTCTTACCTTTTGCTTTATGCTAAGCATTGTGGCGTTTCGCTTTACTAGGTACCACAAACGCAAAGTCGTATTTTACAGTTAAGTCGCCATTTATTCAGGTGTGCAAACTGTTTGCTTGAAATTTATCTCGTGTGTGCAGTTACCACGAATCACAGAATGGCTGGTTGTGTACTTTTGCACTAGATCAGTGGTGGTATTTAAAACTCGAAGGAATCATAATCAAGCCGACAAACCTGATCGAGGTTACCTGTAGCGACAAGGCAGCAGCTCTGACCTTGGCTCAAAAACTCCAGTCTTGCGAAGAGGTTATCACAGCATAACATAGCACACGCACAACAGCAATAACAAGAAAATGGTTTCCAGCAAAGGAAATAAGAAAGCCGTCAAGAAGTGAAGAAAGGTGCCAAGAAAAAGTGAAGAATTAGATCTCTGGGAAGCATAGGTGAAGAATGGCCAAAACTTTCACCTACGCAGACAGAGTTAAAAGACAGTGGAATAATGATGTAGCTGAAGAATACAGCAACCATTGCGAGGTGACCATCCATTTGACCAATGATGGCAAGAGGGAAGACATATACAAGATGCTAAAAGAAACCAAGATACCGCTTGACTACATCGAAGGAATAATACAGAAACCGGGAAACATGGTAAATATTACTTTAGACCGAAAAAACAATGCTATCAGACTTGCAGAATTACTTCGAAAGAGGCCGGAAGTAAAGTATGCCATAGCTCACGGAGACGAAAGAATAGACCTCACGATCAGATGGGTACCGATCCACTAACCACAGAGACACCTCGACGAAATCCTCGAAGAATTCGAAATCCAAGGCCCAGCTCAACTGGGTGTCGACAAATATGGCATAAAAGACGAAAGAAGGATATACAAAGTCAACAAGAAGACGATGGAGCGGCACCAACTCCCATCGTACCTATACCTGGGAAAACTGAGATGTGCGGTAAGTTACAACGGGCAAATCTCAACATGTTCTTACTGCACTGAACAGGGCCACAAATTCAAAGAATGCCCCAACAGGATACAACCAAGTACCGACAACACGACTAAACAGGACCTTCCGAAAACACCTACGCGGGCTCTAGATCCAGACGATGAAAAACCAGCAACATCCCCCAACGAAAGTAGCACAGTGGACCATGCTGCTGCCGAAACAAAAGAACTGCGACGAGGAGCAGAACGAGAGAGTGCCAAGGACGCAGAAAAGAGTCGACCCACAACAGAGAATCCACAAGAAAATAGCCGGGAGCCCGACTCCTATGAGCGATCCTCGGAGCGAGAGCCGAGGAAACAAGAGAAAAAACATAAGCGGAGACTCGGATGAACAACAACAACAAGAAGAACCAGGTTTTATGGACGAACAAATCCCACACGATGCTTCTTCGATACCACCTAACCTATCACGCTTGATCCCCTGCTCATGCGGACAGCTTATTAGAATCCGAAGAAACAAGAGCTCACGAAAAACAACTCCGAATTTCCATCAACCGATCTACTGTGAACGTTGTACAGCAGCTTTTATTAGATGTACTTGTACAAATTTCTCGATAATACGTATCAATAACAGACTTAAATCATTCCAATGCGAAAAATGCGAACACACCTACGAACCCAATCCAGCAGACCTTAATGCAACTGTAAATTAAAGATTATAGATGTATTTTGTGTATGTTTTTTCCTCCGATAAAAACCCGTGTTTTTTTTCTTTACGACATTTATACGAGCAGTTTTTTTTAAGTTTTATTATTAAGTGTGCCTTAATTGTTTAAGAGCGCTTAATAAACAAAAATGGATCAGTGGTGGTATTTAAATATTTTAATATCCGGTAATTTCAACTAACAATAGGCTATGACATATTGACCGGATCGAATCGGCTGAATCCCACCGCGGTACTGGACCCAAAAAAGCCTAGCAATCCTACCTCAATAAACATCGAGTTTGGTCTGCAACTCCCATATACAACGTTCAGAAGGTTTTGCTGTTACCGCTAACATAAATACGTAGCTTATTTGTTAGTAGGCTTGCCTAGCCTATCTATCCAGCCAATAGAAAATGAAACCAGCATAATCCAAAAGACAGTAAGTAAGAGACTCACATTTGAGAATGAGAGGTCACAAGAAAGCTGCCACTTTATATTATAAAGCAAAATCTAGACTTTTTTTTGCAATTTTTTTGTTGTTTAACCTTTGTCCTACTGCATGGGTACAATTGTAACCTTTCCAATTTTAAATTAAGACAGTATTTTTTCTAGAAACCTGAGAGACCTGAAATTTCCTGACATCTCTACATTTTTGTGTTAGATTAGGTAGACTAAATTTCAAAAAAAAATCTTTACACGTTACCGAGATAGAGGATCGAGTTGTTTTTACACCCTTAAGAGGCGGCATGGGTACAATTGTACCCTTACACATTTTGTATCGAAATGACGCCGGAATGCATAAAACAAAGACAATTTTTCGAATGTTCAATGAACCAGATTACAGAAATGATTTATTTGATACAGAAATATGAAAGAAAACTTAATCGAGGTGGTTTAAGTCCGTTTCACAAGTAATACACTTTGTATTTGTTACTGAGTGTTTGTCGCCAACAGGCTGAACGCAAACCACGCAGTTTTTCCTGGTCTAACGTCGTTTTCGTTTCTGGTGTCTGCAACATAGCAGTTACCAACAATCAGTGTGCGACTTCACGACTTCCATGAGGTTCTTTGGAGTTAGTTTCTGGAGTTAGTTCGCCTTCTGGTGGTGTCGCAGTGTGCCGTCCTAGAACCTTTTCCACTGCAGCTCGAAGGAAACGATTTCTCATCACCATCCGGTTGGCAGAGCGATCTTCCCCTGAAGGCATACATAGCTGTTTCGCAAGATCTTTCAGAAACTTTCTCCGTTGGTCCTTTTTTCAGAACTCTTGGTTGTGCTCCCTGTAGATGATAAACGACGCTAAGCCAGTGAAGTCGATCATAAAAACGTCAATGGCCAACGCAATGTCCGTCGTTTACTCACCCAGCATTTTGTCCATCGTGTCCAACCCACCTTTGGTTTTGACATAAGACTTGATTATCTAGGGTTTGCTTGATTGCGTCGCTTCGACTTCTCCAGTCATGTGCATGGATGATAGAAGAGCACGACCGATTTTTTTTCTTTGGCACATATGAACAGACTCTTGCATCTTGATGGTAGACGAAATTGGTCGAGTAAACAGCCCTTTCCTTGGCTGGCTAGGCAAAAACCTTTTGTTTTTTCTGACTGTTCCAACTAAAGTCATGTCCCATATGTTCATTACATTAGCTAGCTGTGCCTGTGACGAAGAAAGAAATTATCGGTGGTGACATTTCTTCCAGAGCCTTTATACAAACAGGCCAGGTTCAGCTTGTCTGGGACCATCTACTGGTTTACCAGTATAAATCTGACCATGTAGAGGGTAGGAGTTTGATGCATCACAAGCCCAGAAATCCTTGATGCCATATTTAGCCTGTTTTGATGGTATATGCTGTGTAAATTGAGTATGTCCTCGATATGGAAAAAATTGTTCATCTATGGTGATACATTCATGTGGTTTGTAGGCACTCCTAATTTTTATTCAGCATGAGCCAAATATCTCGTATTGGTGCAGCTTTATCATTTTACTCATGCTCTGCACGGGTATTTTCGTTGTCAAATCTAATAAATCTGAGCATCATCTTGAAACGGTATCGAAACATAGCTGCACGTACAAGAGGCAAAGCATCTACTTTCCACATATCTTCCAGATTATCTTTGTTATTTCTGCGTAGACCAGCAACAAAAAGGATGCCAATAAATGCTAAAGAATCTATGCTAAATTTCGAATCAGTGAAATGCCATGCAATATCAGCGGAAATTTATGGGAGTTGAGTACAGGGGCATAATGAGCTGTTTTTCTGAGTGTAATCGAGGTCACAAAGATAACATATCATATAGCGTTGTCCAATGCCTACGTGGCCTAACAACACGTGTGATACTTCCGTAGAGCACAATATTTAAACGTTCGGACCATTAAATACGGCACACCGCACAAAAAGTATAACCAACTTGGGAATTTCAATATAAAATGTATGTGGGTACAATTGTACCCATACCGCCTTTTAGCGGTGTAAAATTATGCAGTAGGACAAAGGTTAAAACCTTTAACGAAATTCATACGTGAATTACTGAATCGGTAAAAGATTGTAATAATATGAACTTAGTGGCTCACTCGATTTAAATTTTTAGGTTAACCATAAACATTCAACTTCAAGTAAGTGGGGATACAATATTTCAACATTTTCGGCATATGCAGCGTGTTTGAGAATTATGCCTTATATCTTTGTAAAATCATTAGGATTTTTACACTTGCCATTATTCATTCCAGGCTAAATCACCGATTATAAAGCAAAATTGATGACAACAGCGTTCAAAACTATTCCTTAGTGCTGGGCTCACAATATATCGTGGCCTGCGCTCTGTGTTTGATATTCAATATCGTTACCGTAGTGCCGTTGGTCAAGGCATTAACTAGACTTGCTTCTATTAAGTGTTCAGTGGAACTGGTAGTGGTGAACAGTTCTCAATTCGGGTAATAGGATAAAAAACATCAAAAAGCCAAAAAAGGTTGCGTAACAATCGAAACTTTCACAAAGACCAGATCGACAATCGGGTTTGAGCGATGAGGAATTATCGCCGGGTTTTCTTTTCTTTCGTCTGAGTCGCTCTCAGGGCAAAGATTATTATACCATTTAATTCTAATTGTAAAGGTCAATGTTTATGTCACGATTGAAAATTTAAGACGTCGGTTAGTTGAACACCGATTAAATATCAAATTGAATAAAGACATTTGTGGCTGATCAGGATGTCAGCACGTGATAAGACTTTATCTGACTTCCAGGAAGGTCGTCTGTTCTTCTCAATTAACACTGGCTTACAAGCACATCGGCCAACAAATAAAAGCAGGTAAAAGTTTACTTGAAGAAGATTTTGATTTGTTCGGTAAACTTTCAGTCTTAAAATAATTTTTCTTGTAATTCCGTTCTGTATTTTCGGGTTCGGGTAAAAATTATATGGCCTGAGTAGCCTACAATTTTGCTTCCACCTGGTAGGGAAGTGTTACCAAATTGCTAAACGACTTTTGTAGTATTTTTGTTTTGTTAGAATGTGTATTTTGGATAATGTTAATGAGATTAATTCTTCTTGTAAATACTTAATGAAAAAACAAAAAAATCATAATTTAGCTTTTTTGTCTCTATGCACCCCCACCTCTGAAACTTTTGCGACAGACCATGGGGTATCTACTGAAAAACTGTAAATTTTTGTGTTTTGCGCAAATTTCATGTGTTTTGGGTAGCCTTGTCCATCCTTCGATGATGATAAAAAGAAAAAGCTAACATTATGTAAGAATAAATCATGTAGGCTATTGATAGTGTCACGAGATTATTTTTATCCATCCGTTCTTTTGCCATCACATTGTACATTGTTTTTCCCACCACTTTTATTGGTTGATTTAGTCAGATGTCTGGGTCGACTTCCGTTTTTAATCGCATTGTGTCATTTTTATGCATGCTCACGTTCTGCCGTATTTTACTTGTTTATATGTAGGCTACACATGTTTTTATTCGATCTCTTGTGACGTCTCACATCGCTATCCCGAGAGCTTAATTAGTATTTAACGTTCCACGTACGTAGATTCTCTCATTGCGTGGAATTTGTTTTGGTGTGGTGTTGCGCTCGTCTGGGAAGTGCTGGGCAAGTGTTTATTTCAGTTACGTTTGGGTTTTGTAGAAGTAAGATGGGTGTTTTTATCGAAGAAAATACCATTAAAAGTTAGTGAGGCAAAACAGCTAATTGACGAGCTGTCAAGCGGGAAGTTTCCTGGTTATAAAAAGTTTGGTTACAATAGAAAGAAAAACTCCCTATGACAGTTAACGCAAAATAGCCAGTTTTTTTGTTTTAAATCCGGAATAAATCACTTACTAATGAATAATAAAAGTCATACATAGCAAGTAACAAGTATCAATTAAAATTGATACGAGCTTAACCCTATTTACATTAGGTGTGGCTTCTCCTGCACATAATAACAGCAAAACGTGGCGTACAGCTGCATTGTTTGTTGTAGAAACTTGAAATTTGGTGACTTTCCCTAAAAAATGTTCAGCTATCTGTCCATGTTTATTTTATAAAGTTGGATTTTTTTAATTTTCGAGATATTGTCATATTTTCATAATTTTGCTCTCTCCGCATTGAAGTGTATCGTTTTCGTTTACTCATTTACGCACTACTAACTCGGCTAACTATTCTCTTGTGTTCTCTTCTCGCGGTCAGTTGGTTTTCTGCTCAGCAGGGGCGCCGCGTAACAAGAAAAACTTCTAGAAATGTATCACATGTAGAAATACTTAATTTGCACTAAACGCACTTTCTTTAGTTTTACAATTATGATGTATACTGGAAGCCAAATGGTTTTGCTACTAACCAGTAAAAATCCGATCAGTTTACGACGTATAGTTTTTTAGTAATTAACAGTTTAAAACTTGTGCGAGTGTCGGCCACACCTAGTTAAAATAGTAACGTCACGCACCCGGTTTGGATAGGGTTAAATAGAAACTACACTAAATTTAAACTTCTTTAAACTTTAAAAAATGGAAAAACTAATCTTGGGATATAAATAATGTTCTTCTACAAAATAAACGTTATTTTCATATTTATTACTGTTTATTTTTCCAATAAAATTGTATGGGGACATCAAATTGTTTTAGTGCTTCAGGCTTCTAAAGATCTTAATCTGGCCCTGAACCGTGCCCTTTAGATATTTGTCGTTAAAATTTTTCAACACTCCCAACCACAAAATACAACCTTTTTGGTCAACCATCTTTTGTTTGAACACACTATACCTAATCGTCTGCTTTAGCTGAATAACTTGGCTAATAGTCTAAAAACTAGAGATCAATAGCTGTTCTAGTTATTATTAATAAGTTATTAATTAGTAATTATCCTATTATTACTTTTATGCATATGCTTTAAGTCTCTTTGACTTGGTCGCTTTTCGCCTTTGCGTTAGCGACTGGCCGGCTCCCGATGGCAAGTGGCATTGTTTTGTCATCATCACCGCGCCAATAACGAAAAATTAAATGATCGATGAAGCATTTATTCTAATTAACAGTCACACGCAATTATTCAATTCCAAACATTTTCTCCTATACTGTATATCACGGATGTTTTGTTATTTTACCCTATTCTATATAGTGTATAGCGATAACAGATACCATAACCTATAGACCTATTGCTTTACAAAGGTTTTCTAGTTGTATTATGTGGATGTCCTTGACCATTTCAAACAATCTGAAGTTTTGAAGTCTTTGACTGCTTGGCAATTTTAAGGACATTGAGAAACTAGATTAAAAACATTAACCTGTTCTATAAGCACTTTCTTTTACTAAATAGACCTAAGCTCTTTAATGCCGCCGTTAGCTGTAGTCACGTTTAAAAAAAACTCGCAGAAATTGCGGCTTCACAACCTTTACTCAGCACTCATAGGAAAACTTGTTTTCTCTTACTGCCCTTACACATGCTTTGAGCGATGTTGATAGCAAAAAATTCTGCACTCCACCTTGCACTCTCTTCAATGCGTAATCGCACATTTCTGCGTTGTAAAGCTCTAGTTTAGAGCGCATCTTCACAACGGAATGATCTTCACCATTTATACTTTTGGCTGTGAATGTAAAACTGGATTATTGTTGTATTAAGCTTATAAAATTTAGTTTGTGCTTACTTGTCAAAAGCGCTGGGGAGTTTGGTGTTTCTTCCGTCACAAACTTGTATGTGGCCTGAAGCTTGTAGTATAACTTGCGACGAATGGGATGGTTGAAATCCTCTAAAAAGGAGTTCAACTGGTATACACAGCTGTCCGCTTTCCCGCTATTTGTGAGATGTAGTCTTCTAGCGATGAGATTATATGTGTGACTTAATTCACTGCCGACAAATAACAGCCATTTAGCGCAAGTGATGCTGTTGTACACAACTATAAGTATAGATTTATTGTTTCCGACCTGTTTTTAGATCTTTGCTTGTGTAATTCCATAATAGTATCAATACATTTGAAGTCTTGATTGCTCTCCCAGAGCAGTTTCAAAATATTATGAAACAGACACTTTACATAACGAGTAAATAATTCAACGTCTTCAAAGCAAAGGTTGTGATCTAAAATTGCCTGAAGTACAGATTTTATTAATATAATGAAAAGACAAAACTAAGATCATCATGTCAGCAGTTTAAATTTTTGCTTTTAAATAAGGTCCGGTATTCGTCATGTCCGATTGTTAGAGTCATCGTTGACGGTATGTTGAACCTTGAAGTTCCACTCGATACACAATCAACAGTGTTTGTAACGAGTATATCTGCCGTGTCTTGCACGAAACAGATGATTAGCAAGTATTAGTTGGTAAAACGACCCAGCTTCTAATCTATAGGCTACACGATTTCTGCCCTGGCCCTGGCACCTGGCTCAAGTAGTGGAAGAACTATAGCTCAAGCGATGAATAAATGTTAGTAAGGTCTACTCACTTGCAGCATTGTTTTTCTATCAATATTTTGTGGACCCCTTCTAGCAGCTGTTTTTTCGTACTTCTCAGCAACATCGTCTGCTAGAACTTGTAGGTTGTCGAATTCGTTATTCAGTCTATCTATTCGGAGCCTTATCCTTCCCAAACTATAGCCGAAAACGTGTAACCACGTTAAAGGAATAAAGTAAGCTAATTATAATCAATCCTTTTGAAATGCAATAACACTTTAGTAACTTAGACCTTATATTTGTATGACATAATATTAAATCCTGAGATCATAAATTTTTTTAACGTGGTTCTGATACTTACTTTGTGCTTATGTTTTCAATGCAGTGGTTAATTTCTGAGCTTAATTTCCTGTTTTCGTCGCTATCCAGACTTACAACAGGCGGGAATAACATGGAAGAGATTATTGCCGGAATGAAGTAAAGAAATATTGTAAACAATTGTTAAAATAAAATTTAATAAAAATAATATTTCTTTGTGCTCTTAAATCAACGTCATAGAGGATATTGTTACTTAACAAAACATATATGCAACCGTGGAAAGACTTTGTATTTTGAATGTACATTGAGTTTTTCTGTCTTTCTTCCTATCGAGTTGCATGTACTCTACTCACTGTACTGCATACTGCACTTGGGCCTACATAAAACAAAGTTTATATACAAATTATTACGTCACTATGGTCAAGAAATGCTCGTTAAAAAACAACCATAAAAAGAACGTAAGTAAAACCTTTTTACCTAAACTTCTTTATATCTTTGTTAAAAACTATTCTACTGCTTACGTTCTAGCAGTATAATCAAGCTCGTGAAAGCGCAATTGCCGCGATTAATAGAGTTTTATCAAAATTATTTTCCAAAACCTCATCAAATTCCAAAGAGTAACCTAAAATATCAAAATTATTGTCAAAATTTTAGTTTATGGCGCTGTTTTGTGCGTATTAGGTCAACAAAGCATGCATTCTTTTCTACATGAAAAGTTGCTTTGTTTTATAATATATTGTATCATGTTATTATTTTACAAAAAAAACAGATTGAAAAAAAGCTTAAGGAGTAGAATTTGGTGTCATGTGTCGAACTTGACTATGACAATGAAAAATCAGCTGATAGAATGTTTTTTTGAAATATAACGGCTAACGCTTGTACAAGTTTATAAGCAAACATGATGCAGAAGTTAAGCTGCCTAAATTTACATTATGGCGTGATGACAAATTATTCTCGTAATTTTGGATATAATGACTTATTATTACAAAATAATGGGAGAGCGGTAAGCTAAAGGAATGAAGAAATAATTCTGCAAGACGCAAAACTGGGCGTTTTATACAAGGTATGCATTTCACAACATTAATTTTATGCAGCAAGCTAAAAGTTAAAAGATTTTTCTTTTAGCTTGGGAAAATCCGGTCGGTATAAGACGTGGAATTGTCGTTTAGTTAGCAATTAAAACCGGTTGTACCGTTTCGGTACACCCTGCTTTTTTACAAGGCTTGCTTTTTATTGGTATAGCTCGGGTCGAACTAAAGTTCCTTTCACATGTGTGTTGAACGTGAATTCTCCTTTGACATGAAAACAGTTCACTCTTTACTTTTTCCTTATCCGTTCCTTTTTGTACAGCATGTAATGTATTACAGTTGTATTATTATGCAGTAGTGTAGTATAATTATTATTATTATTATGTATTTTGTTATGTATATTAGTTTAGGCATTATTATTTAAGTATATTACTACGGTATTATTATATAATTAATTAATTATTATTATGTATATATTATGCATTGTAGTTTAGTATCGTATTAATATACTATTGTTGTGGTCAGGCATTACTACTGTTATAATTTCATTTAAAGCCGATTGTTCTTTGTGTTCTTTTTTTTACACTCATGTCGTATCTTTGCATCCATATTTGCTATAGATGCTGGAATCGTGTAATCAACGTGTACCAATCACAAGACGAGGTTTTCTAAAACGAATAACAGCGATCACAAATGAGCGGCTCTTCAACGAAACGAAGGGTTTCAACGAACGAATGCAGGAAAATTGTACCACTTAAATACAGAAATTTTTGCTTCTGCATTTCTGCAACTTAAATACATTAGGTGTTTGAATTACATTATTGTACGTACTGTATAGTTACGGAACAATAGGCATATCTTGGTATTTAGTGACACCGCCTGTTACAGTAACAGAATAGATGTTGTCTGAACCGTGTTAATCAAATATTAAAGTAAATAAAAAAAAGAATATAGTTTGGCACTCTGAAGGTTAAGTTTATTTATATTTCTGTACATGAGCTTTCGCAAAAATAAGTTTGCTTCTTCTGGTGTATCGCGGAAATCAGAGTGCCAAACTATATCCTGTTTTTTATTTTACAGTTGCAGAATAGCTTCATTTTGGCATTAGTAACTATATTATTTGCAATAGCTATATTTTGGAATTTATGATAATCCAAATAAATTTGGTTCTTCTCTGCTTTCTTTAATGAATGGCCGAATGACTTTCTGAAGTACTGTAGCAAGAACCCATGCGTCCAGCACTCTTCCGCAACTCGATCTTTCGTCATAAAGTTTCTGAATGTTAGTCTCATCCCTTTTGAGGAGAGACCCTTTAATCTGTAACTGAAGTTGTGTTGCGAGGACGTTTTCACTTCTACATTCTATATTACATTGTGGTGTAGGAAACTTATTACGAATGATTGTAACTATAACTAGGCTCTGCATGTTTTCAACTTGGTAACTCAGATGAATGGGATTTTGCGAAAACACGTTGGAAACTTTGTATCATTTACTTGGCGTATGAGGGAAGCAGTTTTTGTTTTTTCGTTTTATGAAGTTGAATCATGGCTCTCAGCAAATCTAAGCATTTCTTTGAATCTTTTGTCCCGATACAAAACAGCTATTTAGATTTAGAGGAGAAAATAACTGCTGAACGTCTGTTTAATACTTTGTGCACGATTTGTTGTAGGTACCTACACTACATAATTATATTGGACAAGTGTTTTTAAAGACATTTCAGAAAAATTATAAATTTTTGATGTTATAAAAGTCATTGTTGCTGACGTATCTTTTGTGAAATTAGTATTATCACTTGATGAAATTTGTTATTTTTTTGTTTGTAAGTATCATGTTTAACTGCTAATTTTTTTCTTGCTGTTTAGATTTAGAAAATAGGTAGGACTATAGCGTAAATATTTAATACCTTAATAAAATGAAATAACAAAATTTTGACTATGTTACTTTTATATCTATCATGACATATAATTATATAACTTTATGTTTAAATGTTTTTTCTGAAATATCTGCGCTCTTCAAAAGGACTTGTTTGTACTGAATTTTGCAAAACAAAGCAATAAGGGTCTACAAACAAGGAAGTATAAGTTATAGACTGTTTTACCACATATTTTTCATAAAAAGACAATATAACTAATAGCAACAAAATCTGCATACTGTACAAAGTTTTGTACAAGATTTGGGTGAAAACTAACATATTCATACGATATACTACACATGCACATGCATAGCACAAATGCAATGATACCAGTATCAGAAGAAATACATTAATGAAAATTATAAATTAGTTTGAAAACCAATTAAG
The DNA here is from genome assembly GCF_947623445.1 of Clavelina lepadiformis. Taxonomy (NCBI): domain Eukaryota; kingdom Metazoa; phylum Chordata; class Ascidiacea; order Aplousobranchia; family Clavelinidae; genus Clavelina; species Clavelina lepadiformis. The sequence continues at coordinate 9,190,447 of NC_135246.1, forward strand.
TGCAAAAAGGTTTTCAAATGAGTTTAAATTTTAAAATGACAGTATAGGACTATAGGTTATACGAGTATAGTTATTTTTAAATATCGGCAATACTTTATGTACACTTCTGTGTAATATGCGTTAAACACTATAGTTCCTTCAAGCCTGTCATACTGCCTTAATGCGGATGTGGATCACTGTTATCATAATCATGTCGTATTTTTGCAGCAATATTTGCTAGATGCTGCAAGAAGGTCAATAGAGTATCTAATGAGATATTTTTTTAGGTTAACTTTGTTTACCCTTTCATCTTTGTACAGATGTGGACGATTTATTATAACCCCATCATCGGGATTGACAAAGTAGCCCATGGAATGAAGTCTAAGGTCTCTTTGGTTCTTATCAGATGAAACTACAATCCGATGTTTCTTCGCTTGTAATTGCCCATCTCCAAGATAGACCACTGGACATTAGGAATAGAAACAACGTTGACCAATATACCATGCTTTTCATATTGCAATCCACCAACATCGTCTGTAAAAAGAATGGTGGAAGTGGAGTTATCTGTATGACATCCCAGTCGCACATCGCCTTGTTTTAGATCGCATGGGAAGCGGCGGATAATGATTTACTTGCATTTCTGTCAAATTCCCATCCATGTGTGTCTTTTTGTGATTACCTTTCTGAATGAGAAGATAATGATATGTAAATATCATAATGAAAATATTAGATGCTGTGCTGCTTTTATATTTTTGATATTTGTTCTGTGTTTGCGCCGTGAGCAAAATAACAGGATTTCTTAGTTTTAAGCGTGGAAGCTTGGAAGTTTGTTTATTACTATTAGGTCACCACTTGGGTCGCCACCGCTCCTACAGATAAGACTTTGGGTCGCGGCAAAAAAGATTAGGAACCACAGCAATAGAGTTTATCAGCTGTCATTTTTGAACTGTAAACGTTTTAGTAGATTAAGCTTGTATAGCCTACTGTATATAATATATGAAATCATTTTCCAATTGCATGAATGTAACAGGCGTTACGCTTATGTCTGATGCTTCGACATAGCCTATATTAGGCCTATGTTAAATAAAACATGTAAATAGCACTATAATAAGTTGTTTTGGGGTTGTTTGGAGTCAGAACAAGAACGTTCCTTTTTACATCTGGGATGTATTGCACTACAGTATACAGTGCATTTAATTGCCTCGCTTACTATAACGAAGTCTTTTACTTATTTATTTGTTAGTTTATCGTATTATTTATCAATTCCTTGTTTATATAACTTAGATACCGAAATTATAAGTTTAATAAAGCCTATGTTGAGGTTGTCAGTGATTTGGTTCATGACACCAACATGGGCATCCTGTAAATTTCACCCCGATGTCTTATGATAGGCTACAGAGTCAATCATTACATGCATGAAGCGTAACGTACACTTCTTAAATTGGTTAACGCGTTATGGAAAACACAAATTACATGCTTTCTATACTATAGCTATAGTACTTATGAAAGTGCGGTCTATATTTCATAATTTTCATATTTTCTTGACGTCAGAATGAGTTCTGAGCTGCAATCTTATGCTACGCTCCATATACACAACATAACGCGTGCTTTGTATAAACATTTTTACAGACATGTAGGCTACCTGCTTATATAGACCTTTAAAAAAGAGGGAAAGTAACTAAAAAAGAATAAGAAAGTTTGTTTAAATGGTACGTAGCCTACTTCTATGTGGCGTCAGCCGTCAGACTCCTTATGTCATGATCAAAAGCAATTTTAGCCGCAATCTTCACTGTAGGTTTAAAAAATGCAAAAGTAAACAGTGTTGAAATTTGATTAACATAGCCCAAATATCCTATGCTTGTGTGATTTTAAAAACTGTTACCTATTGGTTTAAAACATCTTTGTATACCCAATTGTACTTGCGCTATTTGTTCTTTCATTTGTTGGAAAAATCAAGTTAATCGCTGTTTTATTGGCATTTTTACTTCTACTTGGTGAGTAAAATGCTCTACCGTGAAATTTTGCTAAACTGATGGGTAGAGAGCCCAAAAGCAGGAAGTTAAACCGCAGCTGAAGTTTATAAGTACACAAGTACAAGTTCAATATCCCAACTTGGCCAATTGCGCTGGCCGCTAGTCAGGCTACTGCACTTTTCTGCTAAGTCAAAACCGGAATTGGATTTAAATTATATGACGTCACCATGGGTGGACAGGTTTTGGCACTACACCGGGTTTATGGCCAGCAAACTCCGGGTTCGAATGAAATTCTCCAAACCAATTTCTTTTTAATTTCTTCAACCAAACTGCTCGAGTAGAACTTTATTTGAAAAGTTATTTTCAGCTCAAGATTCCTATTATTCCCAGTCAATTGAGGCGAGCAAAATGTTATAGATACCATCGTAAAGATGAGTAAACTTCTGTTAATATTAGCAAATAAAAAAGTGGGAACACCGATTTAGGTTTCTCAGCAGCATCGATCAAAATTTTTGGTCGAATCAATGTAGTTTTATCACGCCTAGCTAGGATTGTATTTTAGAATTCACGTTAATTTGCTCAAAATTACTACTATTTTCGGCCAATTGAGACAAACAAAATAGATACCATCGTAAAGGAGAGTAAGTTTATTTTTATATTAGCAAATAAAAAAAGTGGAAACACCAAGTTAGAATTTTCAGCAGAATCGATTGAATTTGTTGGTCAAATCACTGTATTTCTATCTCGTCTCGTTAGGATCGTCTTTTCGGAGTACACGTTAATTAGCTTAAAATTACTACTACTTCCGGTCAATTGGGGCGAGCAAAATAGATATCATCGTAAAGACAAGTAAATTTATGTTAATGTTACAGCAAATAAAGAAGTGGGAACACCGAATTAAGTTTCTCAGCAGAATCTGTTAAAAGTTTTGGTCGAATCACAGTATTTCCCGTCACGCTCGTCGGGTGTTGTTCGAGTACCTGTTAGTTATATCTAAAGTTTGTTTTAATTGCAAACTTAATCCGTTTTTGTTTAATTTACAGATTTTATACCTTTCGTTTTACATTACTTTTGCTAAAATTCATGCTTTACCGTCTGGTTTGGATGCTTTAATCACGCATGATGTTTTGCTTCGCATTTGTACGCGGCCGTGCCGCGTCGTGTCGTCCTTTTGTTGTTTTGGATTCTATGATCTTGATGAGGTCATGCCAGAATAAAGGTGGTGGAAGAGAGGTAGAGAGACCAAATTCTTACATTTAGGTTGCTACAGGTGTGGAAGGTAGTGTGCCCAGGTAATTGGATTGTCTTTACTCACCACTCATAATATGAAAAAATGAGTCACTTTCCGAATTGTAAAAAATAGCTCCACCAAGCCTTTCTGGCCTACAGGTTCGAATTGACTCCAGTTTGACCATTAATTCTCTTTAATATTGTGAATGGTGAGTGAAAAGTTGGGTCTAGTGCACAGCCGCGTGATGAATTTGTATACTAGACCCCTGCTACCCGAATTGTATCGTCATTTGATTGTGCACTCCAGACTTCTGACCTAGACTTTAATTTGTTTGGTCGTTTTGAATTTGATGATGTGAAAACGTATTTACACTTACGCTATATTAGCCTGGCCTAGAAAAAATGTAGAATTGATACAGCCTATAGGCTAGCACTTTAAAGTAAACTTTACTTTATCAACTTAAACTTCTGCAAGCTTGAGTTGGCTTATTTGGATGTAACAAAAGGATGGCAAAAATTTTAAAGCTGGTATGTTCTCGTCTGCTGGGAAACTGCAAACGTCATAGTCCATATAAGTGGGAACCTTTATGGAAAGTTTGTATGATACGCCGGAGATTTCCAGTGTAGTGAAGGAGTATCAAATATCAATACGCCACTGGGGTAAATGTCAGCTTCAGCCTTTCTGGTGTGGCATCACAAAATCGTGTCACAAGAAACAAGCATACAAAAATTGCAAGTGCAAGCCAAAGGCTTTCCAACCTCTCCATTCATTGAACTAAGATTAGACCCTTTCCAAGTTACTGTCTCGGTGACGAAATTTTTTCGATCACCTGTACTTACCAATGGATATTAACAACTCCCTTTGGTTCTGGACGTCTCAATGCGAGGTCATCGAAGCACGTAACGTAAAATGCATTATCTGCAGCATGTTACATAGGCTAATTTTGTTTTGCATGTCAAGCAAAGTTATAGTAATCAACTGGAAGTAAATACAAACTGAATTATTACATTCAAACATGCCGCAAATACCACGCAAACTCGTGCATTTTACGTCGCATGCTACGCTAACCACATAACGTGACTTTGTACTGAATAAGTTCCTAAAAAGTTACGAATAGCCTTGACCCCGGGTAAATTGACGAACATTTTTGGGAAATTCGTGAATATTTGTATGAACAAAAATATTTTCGTACAAATAAAATTATCTTCGCACGAATAAATCAATATTCGTACAAATATTTGTAAATTTTATTCGTACCAGAACCATAACGTAGCAAAATGATAAATATTCATGTTCATACGAAGAGGACAATATGTGGCCCCTGATCTGATCGTGAAAATTTGAGTGTCACATTTACAGAATAACATAAATGTATAGCTCTTATGGTTTACAAAGTAAGAAACATTGGTTGATTACAGTTTCACTGTTACTATTATTGTCAGTTTTTGTGTGCTAAATGCAGGAAGTTCATTGTTTTAAAAGCACTGCTCGTCTGATGAAAGGACAAGCAATGAAAAAATACAAAAATGAAACCTAGAGCTTAAGTGCGAGTTGAACGGTGAAGCTGATTAGACAACTTTTTTCTTTTGGTACATGATTTCCCGCCGACTTCTCTCATATCCTGTAGCATTGTACTGTAAGTGTCGTTGTAAACAAAAATGACATATCTAGTGCAAACAGTGCATTTTAGTTTAGTTGATAAAACGTTTCTTACAAAGGTGATTGCTTTCCATTTGGCCTTCTAACTTACTCCGTCTATTGCCATAACCAATAAAACCTGTAAAATCAGATAAAAGCTGTAGATGCACCTAAAGAGCTTATATATAAGGTGTGACAAAAAAATAACGGGACTGTGTCTGCCACGCTCTGGGATCAATGCCAATCAGCAAGCCAGAATTTTGTTGCGCTTGTTTGCAGTCAGTGCTGTTGGTTGTTATGTAAATTATGGTAGCACTAAAAAGGAGCACCGAATTAGTTTTTAGTGAAATGGAGGAAGAGTCCAACTAGTGTTTCAAACTTCTTAAAGCTTCTTCTTAAGCTCTTTCATCATAACAATGCACCTACTCACAACACCATCGGTGTGAGGCAGCTCTTGGTCAAAACATAAATCACAGCTCTCGACCACCCTCCATATTCCCCAGATCTGGCGCAGTGTCACTTTTGACTTTTACCCAGGCTGAAAATTTTGCTAAAAGGAAATCATTTCTCATCTTTAAAAGAAATCAAGGTCTCAGTGACAAGGGAACTAAAGAGCCTCAAAGTAGAAGAGTTTGCCAAGTGTTTCCGGGAATGGCAGGATGGAATGCAAAAGTGTATTAACTCGGAGGGGAAGTACTTTCAGGGGGACAATTCGTAATTTATGAAAAAATTTGTGTTAAAATTTTTATTACATCAGTCCCATTACTTTTTTGTCACTCCTCGTATGTTATTGTTACTGTCCATGCGAGCCAAAGCTAGCAACAGCAAGGATTTTGTGACACAAAATTTTCTAACTTATCAAAGATTGCCAAGGTGTGATCATGATCACTAATGCGACACCGAGGCCAGAGCCACTTTTGTTCACGCATAACTGTGAGTTTGCTAACAAGGTGGTCAGCTGGTTATGTAATCGTCGGCTACAACTACCTATATACAACGTTTCTTCAAGCACTTGTTGGTTTTATGATAGAAAGGTGACAGAAAAAATGACTAGATGCAAAGACAACAGGTCATAGTAGATTTACAAAAGTTAAAGTGTCAGTGCCTGCTAGTCACAAACGACTGATTTATGACAGCTCTCCGGCCATTTATTGGCAAAGATGCATATTGTAAACATTTATTCTAGCATCATTTTATGTATCAGTAACCCCACCTGAACAAAGATTTCATGACACCATATCGTAATCATGTTACCATCTAGTTGTTTTTGTTGTTATGAGATTAATAATTTTGAAGCCTTTTTAGTTGTTGGTAAAACACTCACTAAGTGCCTGTTGTGATTAGACTATTTTTATGTTTCTTTAAATTTTTCCAGTACCTAGTTGGAGTATCTGCGTAATGGCTTTCAGGTCTGGTACACTGTCCTTACAGACTGATGACCAAAAGAAAGATCTAAATCATTCATCTGAATGCGACCAGATTGTTCAGCAGCGTGACAGCTGCAGTTATACTTATGCTCCAATAGGTACGTATTTAGTTATCGTCAAATTTCCTAATTTCCTTTGTTAGGAAATAAATCATAAGAATAATATTTTTTCTATTGTTCATAATAAATTTTATTTAGTTCACTGCTTACATGTTTTTTTGTAAAGTATCACTTATTAAAGACAATATCACTCAACTAAAAGCAAAGCTTAACTGTTTTTTTATAACAAAGTAGGCTTTGTGTAATTAAATTTGTTAAGTAGTAAGCCATTTTTTAGTTTTTTGTTTTCATATTTAAAACGTCATTAATTAACTTACATATACTGTTTGTATGTAATATTATGAAAAATAACTTGATTTCAGATGCATTTCACATTTTTATGAGGTTGCATGGAGAAACAATTGCATATCTAAGGTTTCAGTATTTCAAAGGTGCAATTATGTTACAAACAGGCCTCAGAGCTAAAATGTTACTGCAATTAATATTTTTTGATCTGGTCTTGTTTCATCATTATTTGCTGCCAATTTTATCAGCTTTAGATGAGCCAGAAAGATTTTATTGCGTCAAGTTAACTTTCATCAGTCTGAGTTAACTAGTTAACAAGCTTACAGTAAAAACCAATGCTTGCACTGACTGACCATGTTTGAAGCCAGAAGCCATACAACAGAAATAAGCTTCTAACAAATTCAACAGCACTTTTTAAAAGATATAGGAGAATAGGTTATAAGACCAAGTCCTATTTTAGGAAAAATATTAGGCTGCCACTATTGGAAAAAATCATGCGTTCGAAGCTATTTTTCACAGTTTCTTGTCAACTTAACTTACCGTATTTTACGGACCATAAGGCGCAATTTAAATCCTTTTTTTTTCCTCATAAATTGATTGTGCGCCTTATAAGCCAGTGCGCCTAATGTATGGATCAAGTAGTGCTTTATTGCCTACACTCAAAACCAGTACCGATACTACATTATTATTATATAAATAAACCACCGTCTTACACAATAAACTATGTATGAACAAAATTGTATGTGCGCCTTATAAGCCGGTGGGCCTTATGTATGAACAAAAAACTAATCAAAGCAATTTATTGACAGTGCGCTTTATAATCGGGTTTGCCTTATGGTCCGTAAAATACGGTAAATGTTACAACATAGTAACCTGAACCTAACCTAACTCTACCTTCTAATCTAAATCTAACTCCAATGAAACCTTAATTCATAGTCAAAATCACCTTTTTGCATATCTATTCTCCAAACCTAACTGCCTATCTTTAAAGTGTAGGGCAAGTCCAAAAAGCAAGTTGATCTTACATCAAAGAACACTGCTTAAGTAATATTCTGGTAAAATAGTTTTAAAAATATTTCTTGGTTAGGTAATTATACACAAAAGAAAATCGCGAAATTGACCTTTATTGTGATGTAAATAAATGATATCATAAGTAATCACAAAGAACATTTGCAAATTCATAAATTTAGCAGTAGCTACTGTATATCACATATGAATCTGTTACAGTAGCTGCGGATAGCTTGAAAGGTGACGGCCTATAGCCCAACCACGGCAACTATTACGGTACCAGTTTGACGGGTAGACTATGCAGTCCAAAGGATACCGTAACTTCACAGACGCAAATGCTTGGGCTACTGTATATTTATATATTTAAAACAATCATAATTTGTTCAATTCCAATACTTCACGTTGTTACTTTCTTCATATGACGCTTTATTGAACATAGACTAAAATCCTATGACCTACACATCTGACTTCAGTTCAATACTGCGGAAGGAAAGTAACAGCAGCGAGATGTTTTCAAGCAACTTGACTAATCTATGAAATAACAAGAGTCGTCTAAATAACATCTACGTCACAATGGAAGCCAAAAACTAAGGCGTTTTGCGTTTTTCTTTTGCCGATAACTACCTTCCCACGAATGATTTTCCAAAAATATTTTATGAGAATTTTAAGTTAAAACTGTTCTTTCATATGAGACCAATTTGTTTTTGGACTTGCCCCTCATTTTAACAATGGGCGGTGAAATGGTCACTTTCAATGTGTTATTAAAAAAGCTACAGTGAAATAAGTTATGAAATATTTTTAGATAAGTTTGGAGTTATTGGTCGATGGTTTCGTCACAAATTGCTGGATGGTATTTTAGTCGGAACACCTGTGTTGCTTACTATTCAGAAGCACAGGACTTCGAATCGAACAATCCTAATGAAAACGCTAAGCTTCTTAGGAACTGAGGATTTTTATACAGCTTTATTTCTTTGTTTGATGTGGTATGTCGTTTTAAAAACTTATGCTAGAAGTATAAAATATGCGTAGCATTTAAGATACTTATAATGTAATATATTAGGCACATAATGATTTTATTACACAGTTTTGAGCAAATAACTTTATATAAGGGGGAACTGGTTTAAAAAGTGGTTAATTGTCATAGCTGACAAGCTAAATGTTTTATTAGGTTGTTTGATCCAAGACTAGGACGTTTATTTGGACTTCTTATGTGGGTTGGCTTCTACATAACTGGTTTTTTAAAGACCTTGCTTTGCTTACCTCGGCCACCTTGTCCTCCAGTTGTACCATTAGAAAAAGCTTTTGACTGGTATATGTCATTTTTTTTAGTATATTCGTTTAAACAGTTTTTTGAATTATACAGTATTTAATAATTAATTAACAGTAATTGAAGTAATGGTTTAATTGGCAGAATTAAACCAAGTAGTATGCTATTTAGCTGTTGTTCACCGGTCGATATTTAAATTCTGCCCGCCAAATACACCCTAAAGTAAACCTATACTAATACAAAATGTGTATGTAATTTTCTTTAAGCTTCTTTCAGGCAGAAACAAATACTTTTATATGTCTAGGGCGCTGCCAAGTCATCATTCTCTTTTGGGCGTTATTATGCCATGGTATATTTGGCTGTATGCAACTTTGCACTATGAACTTTCTACTATTGAAATGAGTATTGTTTGCACCTTAATTGTATTATGTAAGTGACATAGTATATTTTCAGTATAAAAAGTGTGCTATTGGTTTACATAGTATATAATATATACTATATATTAATCATAAACATAATGCTACAAGTTCGAGAGATGTTGACCGGTAGAAGTTTAGAAACTACTTATTTAAAATATCATACCCAGTAAAGTGTAAATGCAACTTTTTCAACTTTTTTTCTTGTACAAATCTGTTAAATTGCTGGTTTTGGAATTAAGTCTGTGAAACTTGCTGTGTATTTGTCATGCATCTAATCTTTGAAACATGTTAGACTTTTTATATAGTTCTGTTGTTTTATTTTTGCAGGGTCCTTTGGTGTGTTACTAAGTAGACTATATCTTGGTGTTCACAGTCCAGCAGATATAGTATGTGGTGGCATAGTTGGTGTCTTGGTGCTTTCTATGTGGATGCAGGTCAGTTCCATACCTAGTTATTTCCACTCCATCTTTGCAAAGGTGAAATGCAAAAATAGTTGATTTTTTATAGATCGACGATTTGGTTGACTTCTATATCAGCCAACAACGCCTGGAACCACAGCTCAAGCTTATAGGCTGCACATTCCTGTTACTATTCATTCATCCAATCACTGAACCTGGCAACCCTTCGTTTATAGATACAGTAAGAGTTTTTTTGTTTTTCGAGAAACATAAATTTCTTTTGTTTCAGTAATTACCTGATACTATTTTGTTTACCCCAGTGTGTTCTTTATGGAGTGGGTTGTGGAATAATACTTAGCAGAAGCCAAAGGTCAAGATATCTTGGAATGCCTGCACTTCTGGAAACTCAACCAGATCTGTTATTGATCTCATTCTTGAAGCTCTCTTTTTACCGGATGGTTCTAGGTAGAAACGATTAACTGTAACATTTAACCTAAATTTGTTGTAATTTAAGCATTATTAAATTTATGATCTACCACTGAAGTAGTAGCGATAGCAGCCTTTCAAGAAAATATCCTAGTTCAACTTAGACATATTATTATGTCATAGAAGACATAGAGTGTATGAGTTTATTGTGAGCTATCTGTGAATGAATGTTTCTTTGGTGATATTTTGTTGAATGAACAAAGTTGGCAGAGTGGGCGTCTTGTCGCCGCGTGTGTGTAACTAAAGTCAACCACCATGAAAGTGCAACGAATTGTTCGTGAAGCTCCCTACTTACAGGGTCAGTAGAAAGTCATTGTAGTGCACACACTTGTCGTTTGCCAGACGCTTGGCTTCGCTGATGAAAAACCGGTCGATTGTTCACGAATGACGAATAATTTGTAGAGAAATTTGGCGTGCCTTTGATTAGCTTGTATAACTGAGAAACGTCACAGGGAGATGATTAGCGTTATCGGTTTGTATGGCGACATTTCCTGGTATGGAATATTGTCAAACAGACCAGGACTTCCTCAGCAAAACTCTAATGTGGGCGTCAGTTGTAGTTTGTTCAGTGTTCACCCCATTTAAAGCCCTCACACTAATAAAATTGTTGTAGAGAAAGGCATTTTGTGGTCAATATAATATGTAAAAGCTCAATAAAACGACTCAAAGCATTTCCTGTCTTCTATGGTTTGTTTCGTACTTCCACTCGTAATTGACAAAGAATTAAATTTTACTCGAATTGTGGGAAGAAAAATTTCTTAATGAAACAAGAATGTTTGCAGATTTAAAAACCTCTGGTAAAGCGTTTTACGACATACATTTTCATGTTGCACGAACGTCTATACGCCATACCGTCATGGTGAAAACATTCCAAAAATGTTCTGCTTCATGCGTTAAACGCCTGTACAATGCCTCCTCTTTGTTTGAGTAAAACTCAGCTACGTAAATATAGGTCAGCATTATCTGCTGTTTGACCTCACATTAATGACTAGATTTTCCTGAAAGGTACCACTTAATTCGGCTTAAGCTCTTTTTAACAAATGCTCCATGTACCTTACAAGGAATTACTTTCTTGAGTTGTAACGTCGTCTTAAAAAGGTTAAATTGCCGTCTAGCAGTGATAAGTGTTAAAAAGGATGAATTCAAGCAATGTTTGTCGCACCGAATATTGAAATGATCATGTGCGGAACATAATCATTTTTGATCTATTTGAGGATAAGGCCAACATACAACGACTTTGTGCAGAGCTGTCCGCTAATCGCACTGGTTTTGTATTCAATCAATCTGTGCTAGAAGTGTGAATTGTTGGATGTAACTTAGGCACTTAGACGAAGAGGAAATCGCCTAATTTCAATACGACTTCCCAAACAGCTGTTGCGACATTGTTTACCTCATGCGTTCATGATTGTTACGAAATTGCTGACTTCAGTTGCATTGGTTGTACGGTATTGATTTTTACAGGCGTATGCTTCATCGGTAAATACTGTTGCACAAGACTTGTCTTCGCTCTGGTAGAATTTTTGCTTTCGAAAAGTTGTACACATTTGTAACAGTTAAATCTTCGTTTTTACCTCCAAGTTAAAAATTTTAGGCTCGTTTTTTGGGGGTTGTTTTTTAATGTTTTATATATACATAATTAATTCACAGAGTTCTAGTGTTAATTATAAAATATAAGGATCAACAAATATTTCGCACGGCGAGAATAGGATTACATAGTCATGATAATATGAACAATGCTTGGACAGAGAGGTTGTAAGATACCTCGATTATATACTGTTTACCCCCATTTGCGAGAAAATGGTGAACTATGAACCTCTTTACATTTGTAGTAAGTCGCATTGAATTGATTTTTGCTTGCCTTGTACTTTTAAGTCGTAAACAAGCCCTCAAAGTTAGCCTTGTGCGTTTATGGACATGGGTACCTTGGATGCTCTATTCCCTGTTTTCCCTCTACTTGGTAGACTTTGGACTTCAGACTGATCGTGTTAGTTTATTTCGCGGTGCAAACAAACATTCTAAAAACTTTGTTTTACGGCTTTTGAAGTGGAACTAATGTATCTATTGTCAACGTGTGCTAACTTAATCAGCTCCAATCATTAGCATCTTTTGAAGAAATAACCTGTTTCTGCAACGTCATGTTAATTTTTCCGCCGATATTTGCCCCAAGACGCCTCCAATGAAGAGAAGTTTGCTTTGCCCCAATATGCTTTTCGTCATCGTTTGTATCCGCAATAAACGTTGAAACACGTTTGCGACAAAAATACTGTAAATTACAGTATTATCGGACATCTAGTAACTCTGTGTTCTTGTTTCTTTACCAACTTTCCGCTGTAGCCTATCATAAAGTAATGCGTGGTTTGTTGCAGGTGTGCTGATCATCACGGTTCTTCGTATTTGCCTCAAACAAGTTTTCCTCACGCTCGTGCAACAGACTTACCGGTTAATCGGGCTGCCATGCTTCAACAGTAGCCTGTATCGCAAATCAATGCCACCGAATCCAAAGCACTACACCAAAGAATTCAAAATCCCACCCATTTACGTAAGAGCCCAGATTAGTATTATTTTGCTTTTATTTTATTTTAAGATATTGTTTAAACCGTTATGGATTTTTGATGTGTTTAATTAATTTTTTTATCAAGTTTAACAGTTTGATATGTGACGTTAATTTTGTAGTTGAACACCAAGATAGACGACGACAAGAGCGATTCCTCGCAGTCCTGTTCTTCAAGTCAGGGTGAGGAGTCGCTATCAGAAGTTTCCAAGGACGAGATCAGCAAAGATGACTTTGACAGTCGGAAATGGTTCAGTTTTATGCAAATCTTCAGCACTGTGCATTCGTTGACATCCAAGTCAGCCGAACCATGGGATGTTACGATTCCCGTGAAATTGGTTGTCTACTGCATTATAACCTACGTAGGGCTGGAATTTGTGCCCCAACTTTTTACCATGCTCAACATTTAAAGGAAATTTTGGAGCGCGACTCTATGTGGGAAAAGACAAACGTTCAACGTCAGCTTGCCTTGTTTACAAACTACCTAAGCAAATGGTTCACAGTTTTACAGCAGTGCTTGCAATTATCACTTTTAGCTGGAAAATTAACTTGCTGTGTTTCGTTCACTGGGCTCTGAAGCCAAAAACAGTGAACGTCAATCATAATTGTAGATACAGTATTAGGTAACCGCTCTCTAAATTCTTTTGTACCGTAAGTTTAAGTGTGCAGTCGTGATTCGTGAAACACTATAAAGTGATTGCAAATCACAGAGAAGACGTTGGCAGCAGGCAACTCATCCTGTTAAGCCAGTGATATGCAATTTGCTTGTTTTTTAAAGTTGCCGCGACTGTTTCAGTGTAAAAACCTTTTTAGCCAGTACGCTATAGCCTTCACGCTTGGTGTCCTTCAACAAAAATGTTGTTCTTCATAGCTCAAGATATATTATAAATAGATGTTTTAAAGCGGTTCTAATGCTCTGGACTTTCCTGAGTTTTCTAGCGTTGCGATGACGAAGGAGGCAAACCCAGAGAATTTGAAGAAACCGGTTTTACATGATATATCCAACCACGCAACGATGCTCCTCTTTTATTGTAGTTAAATAGAACCTTCTATCGGGCTTTGATGAAGTGTAAAATGTTTCTGCCAGGGTTTCCCTTGACGTGGTTGCTTATTTATTTCGTATGTATGGAAAGTATAAGTTTGAGATCGCTTCGGCATATGATTTTTTTCTTGAAATTGCTTGTCACTGTGATGGATGGCCGATGATGAAGTCGCCTGATGAAGCAATTTTAAAATAAATTCAAAATAGTCATAAATATTAATTTTATTTTTATTATTCGATTTTTGGTTGAAAACTTTAAAATAAAACAAAGTGCTAATAATATATACCCGCGAAAGATATTACACATTTTAAAGAATTTTTTGACAGCTTGTAAGCTTTGATGTTTCGTGAACAACCTAATTCTGTGACCGCATAAAATATTTTATTACTTTATCAACTCAGCATTACATTATATAATTTGTTCTTGTCGATGTAGAAGCTGATTAAACCTTGTGTTGATGTTGTCAAGATGCAATTGTTTACGTGCGTTTGTTCGTTTTGTATATTAGGAAATAAAGACTATCTTGAAAGTCGTTTTGGACTGCAGAGAAAATTATGTTTTCCGCACGGGTCCTAAAATTTACAGACAAGTATCCAGAATATCCTATGGCAACATTTCAAAAGTAGGTGTTACAGTTATGCACTGGAGTTACAAGCATTTCACAATAGACAAAAAATTCAGCAATGGTAAAGTTATGCAGGGTCCGTTTTGCCCCAGCATGATATGCTCCACTTCAGTCCATTTTTTGTAAAAAAGTAAAAACTCTTCAAAGACGTTATTTACCGTTAAAGCTACCTTGCATTGCACATTATTTTGCAAAAAAGCCTATTTCGCCTAAAGTTTATCACGTTTGAATTTGCCTGAATAACATTTCTAAGAAAAGAACCCTAAGTGAAATTTCTACTCTGACTTCCACCTTGGAAGAAGACTAATTCGGTGGAATAGTGATTTTGCTGAAAAACATTGGTGGCGCTACAGTTTGCCGTTATTTTTTTAAATGCATGGTCCGGTTTGCCCCACTTTCCCCCTTCACGTTTTCAACTTAAATTCAGTACTTTGCAGTACATTACTTTAACTTACGGTTATTAGTCTTGGGTTAAGATTGTGCATATAAAGTTTTATCTGTTTTTTTTTTATTTGCTGGCCGACATGCCTATATGTCGGTGGTACTCGAGAACTACACGCAACTGAGTCTGATAATGCGTCATCATGCACTTAGGCTTACATCATGATCGGCCACACTTCTCAAGCTGGAATATTGATGATGTTGTCGCGGCACCTTTTCTCATTAAAAAGAATTTTGCGGCGTCCAAAATCGCTTACCGATTTGTGTTTTTGTAACAAGCTGGTTATCAGTAATATGAAAAGAGGTCTACTTCGGGGCTTTCGAAGCAAAACAAGATTGTTAAAAGAAATTGCTGAAAGAGACTTTGAGGTTAAAAGATACCAATCGCTTATTTTGTCTGAAGTTTCGCGTCACCATTGGCTGATCTCATGGCATCTACTTGGAAAAGCAAGTCTCCTAATCATACATATTACATTACAGCACAAGATTTTTTTGAAGGATTAACGACACAAAAACAACAAACAATAATTAAACAGTAGTACAGTATAAAAGAAATGGCAGACAAGCCCCCATTTTCTATAATGAAATCTCAATTTATCTATTTTTTCTTTGTGCTGAACATCTCTCGGATTCTTCAATATCTTTAACCGAATGTTGAAAGAGCTCTGTTGATGGTTTACAATTGTTAAACTTGGCTCGATAATTAGTAAAACGCGCTGCTAGCAATAAGTATTTATCAAGTTTAAAAGAAATTGTCACTTCTGGAATACCGAACAGTGAGTTGTTGTACTGAAGGGTGTGAGGCCCCGCGTACTGCAATCCAGTTAAATACATTTTCCCAGAACAATATCGAAAATGAACATTGAATAAACATGTGTAATACAGTTTCGACAATATTTTTACAGAAATCGCATAGCTTAGAGTTTAACACTCAAAACCTAAACAGCGCCTGATTAAATACTATAGCTTTAAGTTTAATTTGAAATGAACGTTATTTTGTTTAGAATGACTATTTCACCATATGTAGGTCACGCAAGCCATAGTTAAAGATAGGCGGGTTAGGAGAACGTGTATGTAAAAAGTCGATTTGAGCTATTTAGCGTTTATTAGAGTTAAGATTTAGATTAGAAGGTAGAGTTAGGTTTAGGCAACTATGTTATAACATTTAAGTTAGGTTAACAAGAAACCATAAAAAATAACTTTGAACGTAAGATTTTTTCTGGTGAAATAGTGGCAGCCTATTTTAATCTCTGAAAAAAGTTTTTTCAAGTTCTTTCCATGTAGAGCGGTAACTAAAGGGTCAATTAATAGCTTAATCCATTTTATTTTTAATGCGTTTATATTTGCCTCAATATCAATCATATTTGCGCCGTCTTCAGCGTAATTTTAGTGCGCACAAAGTGGAACCCCAGATAAAGCGGTATAACGAGGCTTTAACTTTCTTAATAATCGTTGCCGGAAGATTCATGTGAAGTACACTTGCCTTCTATACGTTAAAGTTGGAATTACCGATGATTTAAAAACAGTAATTTTAGCTATCAATGTCAAGCCCCTACAAGACCGAAGGTTTAGTAAGGTAGATATGTTGTTCAAACTACACTGGAAATTCATAATAAACAAATTTTGTTTGTTTGCTCTATCTATTGGAACGGTAATTCCCAAATAATCTATAGAATCAATGGGCCATTTTAAACCTTGCTGGGCTAATGGTTTACTTGTTGTATATCTCGAAGATCCAACATAAAACGCTTGCGATTTATCAAAATTAACTTTACAGTCAGAGATTTCGACAAGTTTTTGTAAGATAATATTTACAGTTGAAAAATAAGTTGGAGAACCTTTTAGAAAAATTAATGTGTCCTCTCCGTAAAGCGACACTTTAAATCTACTTTGGCCTATTCTTATTCAATTACAATCATGCGGTCGTAACATAACTACTAGTATTTCGATGTACAATACAAATAATAATGGAGATAAATGGCAAATGGTAAAGTTTTCAGATAAACGTCGGTTATTTTTAATTGCGCATCTTGGATTCAAATAAAGTGTTTTCACCCATTCAATTAGTTGTGCTTAGAATTTGTAAGCTTCGAGACTGCAATAAATAAAGTTCCAGTTAAGGGATCGAATCAAAGGCTATACATATATATCTAACGATAGAATGGTATCGGGAATTTTATACTCGTCCGTGTAATCAATAATATCATAAAGCATACGAATGTTATTGCAAACAAACCTATCATTTACAAATCGATTTTGGTCATGATGAATTAAGTGGTCAGTTTCTATTATAATTCTTTTACATATTATTTTCGAGATTATTTTATAATCTGTGCTTAAAAGCGTGATTGGTCGGTAATTGTTTGCAAACAATCGGTTTTTATTTGATTTTGGTGTAAGAGTTATTATACCTTCTCGCTGTGTGTTAGACATTACCCGAGTGGCACTAGATTAATCTATCGACGCCACAAAAAGCGAATCAATATCTGGCCAAAATGTCTTGTAAAACTCTATGCCAATGCTATCGGGACCTAGAAATACTTTTAATTACACTTTTTAAATTTATTCATTTTAACAATACGCTTGCTAGTTCGAGGTTTAAACTTATCAAGTTTGAACCTTATATCCAGGGTTGCCATACCGTCCTCATTTCTAAGATTTGTCCTTATTTTAAAGGTCCGTGTCTTAGAAAATATGTTTGCCTTTTTTCTAAGAAATGTCCTTATTTTCACTTTCGTCCTTATTTTTAGGGCGCAGGTGGGCACTTTTGTCCTTATTTTGGGCATTTTGTCACCTTTACGACACCATTTTGTACCAAAGAGATACCAAAATTATGAACATGCAGATAGTGTCTTGTTTTTGTTTTTTTTAGGAACATTGGTTGCTTTCTCTTGTTGTACACTGTTTAAGGTGGTATTCCTCGTTCGTTTTCTAGTCGTCCTTATTTTTGAGTTGAGACTGATGGCAACCCTGCTTATATCCAAACATTCACCATAGTTTTTCTCCAACGCTGTGCAATTTCTTCATTGAGAAAGGCACACGGAACCGCATGTCAGCCTTTTTAAATCATATTTTCTTTCAATGCTTGACTTGCCGCGTGGGAATAATTAATTGCATTTTCTGCGATTACAAGCCTGCGGTATAACGTCCGAACGCTAGCTACACCAACACCTGATTACTACACAAGATGGATTACTACACAGTCTGCGTGGATTGTGTTGACGCATGTCGCCTCTGGTGGCTCTTGGACACACAAACGTAGTTATTGCCTGAAAAGCGTGGCGGATTATTGAGATGAGACGTCTGTGAACGTCAAGTAAGTAAAACAGCTTCGTGGAATAAATAGGTGTGGGCTATAAAAATTATAGATAATGGACGCACATGGGCTATTGAAACGTAACATAAGCAATTTATTTACAACGGGACCCAACCAATTTTGCAAACTGACGCTGCGGAAACGGCCGAAGACGAAATGACAAAAAATTTAAATAAAATTGTATAGCTTAACATCATGTATCCTGTGCCTAAAAAAAACAAAGGACCTACTTACAAGCGAGTTTCGCTTGGGTGTTGGGACAAGCGCAAAATGGTAAAAGCAACATAAGAATGACAAGTGAGATACTAAAAATGTTCGGTTAAAACAATATGGTTAGTGTTTGGTCACAATTGAAAACATTTCAAAATCCGCAACAAAAAGCTGATTAATTGCTCATAAACGGCAACTTGCATCAGATTAATTCAATTTTATAGATGAAAGTATGGACAAATTTTAAAAATGAAATTTGTACAGCATTTATTAAACGACGTATTTTTTAATTTGTTCCTAAGTAAATTGGATGCAATATAGGCAGCTGGCGTTAGTATTTATAACTTTATTAAGCGTGTTCTGCTGTACCAACTTATAGAAAGTAAGGAGTGTGACGTAACGCTCACGGTGTTTTTTTTACTTTACGATGCCCGTATTTGGTTGCAAATCTTATACTTATGTAACATATACTCTCGGGCAAATTGTATTTAAAAAGAACCGTATCTCTATAAGACACATCAAGTTTTGGAACCAGTTAACACAGGATGTAGTTGTAGCAAGCATTCGCTTTGACCTCTTTAACATGTCGAGCTTTTTTACCTCTGACGTTAATATCTAGAAATATCCGCAAAACAGATTCAACTTCATTGCTTATCTCGCTCGACTAAGGAATGACAGAGACGCCAAGCCGGCAAGTAACATTGACGGATGTTACTGTTATACGTCCAGTAGCGCAGTATAAGCCTACATCCCAAAACGTTAAAAGGAGTTGCGGAGTATTTTTTCAACCTTATAGAGATTGTTATCGTACATTACCGGCAATATTTTACTGGAATTGCTAACTTATACGAAAAGATACGAATACGATTCCAATGCAATGTACTCGTTTCTTTAGTAACTCAATAAAGATTCCCCTTTACGCGCTATACATCGCCGTTTCTGCAGATTAATTATATCAATCTGTATAAAAACTAAAATAATTCGGTACTTTTGTATTGGCAATATTGCGTAAGTTCTCATTCTTCTAGGATTAGTGTGACGTTAAGTTAATTCTCTTTGTCCAACTTGTAATGTAGTAGGTAGTATGGATGTTCCCAACCAAATACAAATCTGAATATCAAATATTTTTGTTATTTTTCGAAATCCGAATTTTACAGTTGGACTTAACTAAATCCTTTATTTGACCAATCGTATTGATAAATGAATTTTTCCAAAACACTTTCGTAAGCCCAGTTTTTTATATGCTAAAGATAGAATTTCAATTTTTCAAAGTTCTCATTTCAAGCAGTGCTCAGTGGCAACTAAGCTATAGGTGAAGGTAAAGTTAAATAAACGTAATCTTTGCGAATTTGAAATCTCTGTGTGGTTCCAGTTTAACAAAGATCGAGTGAGCAGAAAAGTTTATTTAGAAGAAATTTATTGATTATTTATTTGCTATTTTAATTTTGTCCAAAATCTTCTTATTATCAGCATTTTCTACAGACTACAGCTGATATTCGGAACACATTTTCCAGGTAACCCAACTATATGCCCACTCATCACTAGAGGCGCAACGTGACCACGCAAAATTTGTATCTTTCACAGGGTGAAGTAGTCTCAGACTGCTATCTTGTGTAGTGTATAAAATAATCTATGACATACTTGACATTCACCTCGTTTTACGGCAGGCCAAAGTCCCCTTCGCTTTTTACCACTTATTATATTACCATTGATACCCATAAAGATTGCACTTGCTCAAGTGCAAACGCATAATATAATCCGTCAATCATTACATGACGTCAATTTGTAAAAAGAGTCCAACACGGTCGCAAAATTTGCTAAAACGACTTTCAATACTGTAACTATTTTTAGGGATGTGCCGCGAGGAAGATTATTCGGGTTCGTGCGAACCCGAATATCATGAAGGTCGACACGAACGAATCCCGAACCTATTCGTATTAAAACCAAACAATAAAATTTCATCCAAAATTTGTCAAGTCTTGCTTGTAACATGATGTAATCGATAAACAAATCGCTTTCTTTCGAAAAATAGTGTTTAAAAAACGATTGAAAAAGCAAAATCGTTAGGAAAACGACCTTCATTATTAGTACTGCTGACTCTAGTTTAGCTTTGTCAGGAAACTAGATCATAATTTTTAACAAAAGTCAGTAAATTTACAAGTAATATTGTATTCGGGTTCGCCGTTGTTGGTATTCGTGTTCGCCCGAATCTTCCATAAAGGCGATATTTGGCGAATCTATTCGGGTTTGGGTTCGTATCGGCCCATCCCTACTATTTTTGCATTGATCCTATATAGCCAATGTCCTTGAACACCCAACCAATGCGGTTACGTCATATCCTCTCGTGCACACTTTCATGAAAACAATTTTGCCAATAACTTTTAAACGAAGAAAGATAGAAAAATTTAGTTTTCGTTTTTGGAATCAGCGAATTTTTCTTTGTAAAGTTAGGTTGAAAATAACTTCAGTTTCCATTTGGTCATGATCGTGTTGGCATGGTTGGCCAGTGTCGTTTCAGAGTTCATGATACAGTAGTTGTTAGCGCTTTTCATCCTGCACACGCAACTCAAATAGTCTGATTCTTTGCTGACTCTAACTCTTATGCGGTATAGGCCTATACAATATCTTAGTTTTACATTATTCAGGTTGGTAAATTGCATGCTTTCACAGCCGTAGGTGACGCTTGTTTTAGTCTATCTACCGGTTAACCGGTGCCATAGGTTAGTGGAAAGCATGGCAACTGTACCGGTACACCCTAAAGATTTTTGAAGACTGTTCTAGCTACACCCAAACTTTTTAGCGTTACCCCTAAAAAACAGAGGTAAAATGCAAAAGGCGAAATTGATTGAAAAAATGTGTATAAAAACCAAAGCAAACAACAATTTTCTGAAAAGTTAATAGACCCTTTACGAGTTATGGTCAACATTTTTGGATGGAAAAATTTTTCCAGTCACCTATAATCAGGGTTGCCATCGGTCTCAACTCAAAAATAAGAACGACTAGGAAACGAAAGACGAATACCACCTTAAACAGTGTACAACAGGAGAAAGCAACCAATGTTCCTAAAAAAGAACAAGACACTATCTGCATGTTATTAATTTTGGTATCTCTTTGGTACAAAATGGTATAATAAAGGTGTCTAAATGGCCAAAATACGAACTTCTGCCATAAAAATAAGGACGCAAGTGAAAATAAGGAAATTTCTTAGAAAAAAAGGAAAACATATTTTCTAAAACACGGACCTTTAAAATAAGGACAAATCTTAGAAATAAGGACGTCAGGATGGTAGGCCTATGGCAACCCTGCCTATAATATACTCAATGGAAATTGTAGACCCAATGTGATGGTTTTTTAAATTACAAGCGTTCTAGACAACAGGCTGTAAAGATTGTGCTCATGTGAATAGCATTTGAATTCCTTTACATGATAAAAAAATTATAAAAATATATTGCTTAGTTCTTATTTTACAGTGCTACGTACGTACATGAATTACAAAAATATAATTGCTTAGTTCTTACTTTACAGTGCTACGTACGTACATAGGCTAATTTTGTTTTGCAAGTCAAGCAAAGTTGAAAATAAGAAACTATAGAAGCAAATACAAACTGAATTACTACATTTACACACAAGGCAGATAGCACACAAACTCTCATGTGAACAACTGGACTGCAGAATATGGCCGTTTTAAACAAGATCTTTGGTGCGCCAAACAACCAAAAAGGACAAGTGCTGTGTGCAAAAATATGCTCACACGCAATACAAGTGTGCACAATAATGTACACAGTTTGACTTTAGCAATCTTTTAATCAATTGAAAATTTAGTGCACAAAAGTTCTGTCCAAAATGTGCAAAAGTGTCCAAATGTGAAAAATTGCAAAATAACGCACCTTAAGTGCGGCACTGACGCTCATGAAGAGCAGTATTGAGTGCACCTATGTCAAACTCTGCAGTCTGGCCAAACAAGTCCAGTGCGTAGGCTTCAAACCACTGTAAGATAAAACTGAGCAACATACTATCAATACTTCTTCTTTATTGCTTAAAGGAACTCATATGCTATTTACCTGAGCAAAGTCATTTCAATCTGATGCTTAAAACGGTTGCGATTTAAAAAAGAATCAAAGTGGGTTAACAGTGACTATTAAGTGTAGGCGATCGAAAAATACCGTATTTTACGGACCATAAAGCGCACCCGATTATAAGGCGCACTGTCAATAAATTGCTTTGATTAGTTTTTTGTTCATACATAAGGCGCACCGGGCTATAGAACGCAATGTATTTTAAGGAGTATGGGTTACCGTATAAAGCTCATTAAACAAAAATGCTCAATAATTTTTATGGTTATTGTATTTTATTCAAAGAAACGATCAAACGAACAAAAATTAAAAACTCAAAACAAGTAATAAAAGTTTAAAGAATAAGAGAGATACAAGAAGATACAAGAGAAATAAAAGTTTACTTGTTACGTAATAAGTGTAAGCAAGTCACAATAGTACAATGAGCAAAAGAAAAAATGAGCCTAGTGAATATCACAGTTGCTAGTTGCTTTTACCGTAGTTTATTGTGTAAGACGGTGGTTTATTTATATAATAATAGTATCGGTACTGGTTTTGAGTGTATGCAATAAAGCACTACTTGATCCATACATTAGGCGCACCGGCTTATAAGGCGCACAATCAATTTATGAGGAAAAAAAGGATTTAAATTGCGCCTTATGGTCCGTAAAATATGGTACCCACCCAGACAGTACCCAATAACACGGAAAAGGTCTATTGGGAAATTGGCTTTAACACCGAAAAAAACATATGTAGCCTACTGTACTGCATGTGATGTAATTTTAAATTGTAAATAAAATCAGTGCAGTGTTTATTAATTTATCATTGGTTTTGGGCTTTTACACATCTAGTACTGTAGTAGCTGATTTAATAAAAATTGCTCTGTAGGGTTGTCTTTCCCTGGATTCGCCTATAAAGACATTCACTTATAGTGACACAACGTAGTTGCAGTGGTTGACCAATTTTCTAACTTCCATTACTTCATATACAATGCAGGAAGAATTACACTGGATTTTAAAAACCATCTGGTTGCACAAATGCAGGAATTATACAATTAACAGAATAAAGCTAACATGTTTCGGGCATAAACTTTTTGTTCATCTTCTGAGAAAATTATGAACAAACTAATGGTGAATTTGAGTATAAAATAAATATTTACAGGTACTGGTACCCCGTACAGAAGTAATTGCACAAAAAAATACAAAATTGAAACAGCAGAATTCCTGATAATAGGTACTAAGACATTGTTAAAAATAGAATGAGGTGCAAAGTTAACAAACATTGCTTAATATTCACAATTTGAGGTGATGACGTGAACGATTGTTACCAGATGTCAACGGGCGCTGGCTATAAGCAGTTCTGATTGTAAAATTTTAATAAAAATGATGAGCCATTTTGAACGCTGAACTGAATGATGTTACAATTTTGGTTGTGCTCAATTACTCTATTTACTTGAAAGCAATAAGCACAGGGTAAGAAGAACGAGATCCACCGGTCACTTACTACAATGGCCATCCTATCCCCATATAGCATTAGCCTATAGCCTCTTATTACTGCACCCAATCTGAGAAAAGTAGTTAACTTATACCAATAAGCTTTTGACCCATTTTCGTCTCTGCACCTCATCGAAGATACTGAGAGGGTTTAACTTACCTGCATTACACCAACTGTTGAAACCACCTCACCACCAGAGCAAGTCAGGTTTCAAGGTAGTTGTTCTAAGTTTGAGCAGCAAGCTGCTCTGCTAACGGATACTATGAAACAAACATTTAACGTAGGTTGTGATGCATTTAATGTAGGTTGGTACTGCTGTGTAAGTGTTGTTTGATCTGACTGCATTGTATAATAGAGTTTGGCTTCAAAGCTTACATTGGAAGCTGCAAAAGACCATCTCTTGCAGCAAAACTATTGATCTCATCATGAACATTCTACTCAATCAATCATTTATTCTTTTTACTGGAAGCCAACAAGCAGGTCTTTTCTTGTCATGAATGGTTTTGCTCAGGGTACACCCATACTGTACAATAATTACACTGCTGATTTTTCTTTAACATCCAGCAAGCATTATATTTAGGCTGACTATGAGTCTGTACTGTCGTTACTTGCTCAGAAAAATCAATTCCAATGGTCTAGGACACAATTTCTGCTTGTAACTCATTTATTTTTAGTTGTGGTTAATACTTAATTTTATTTGCATTTATAGAAAAATAACTTCATTTGTTTTACTTAAACAAAGTGGCAAATATTGTTAACTTTGCTTTTTTGCTGTGTTTAGATAATTCACATACTAAAAAGCTGCTTGGGAACAACCACTGGCATATAATGCTGCTTTTTATATTTAGTGAGATTATTATAAGCATGAAATAATGAAAAATATGTTTTGTGTAGTCCAGCCATATAAAAAAAAGTCAAAAAGTTTCATAACTCTACTGCTAAAGTCTTCAAAACTGTGATATTTCAAAACAGTGTTTGGAGTTAAATTGACCGAATGGTAGACAAAGGGTTAAAAATATTGCTAGAGGCAATAAGTACATGTACGAGACACTTCTAGTAGGGTAGTTTTTTAGCATCACTTCATACATCTTTTAACCAAGTAAGTTCGGTATGTATGAAGATATAATACACCATATCATTTATTCTTTCCAAAATCGCAAAATTCCAAAATCTTTTTCAGGTACATACATATTTAAGCTATTTTACGGATATCTACTTTTTGCAATTGCTGTCGATATGTATGAAAACGGACAAGAAATGCAACAAGATTCTCAAGCTTCTGGTAATACAAATTCTTCACAAATGGAACGAAATGATGGCAGTTTGATTAAAGCTTCCCATGATGAAGAAAGGTAGGTTTTGACTGCAAACCTTGCACTGCATGCTGAATATGTTTTGCTTGCACTTTTTGTACAAGGAGATATACATTATTGCATATTTTGTTTACACTATTTACAAACCTAGTATGGATATGAGAAATTTAGTGGGTGGATCATTTACTGCTGCTGACTGTCATAGTTTGACGTATTATACATACTGTGTTTCAAACCTATGTTCATTTGACGCATGTGACTTTTGCCTTGTCTGCCCCAATATGCTTAAATGTTCAAATGTTGCTAATTAATACATAATTTCTACGTGATTAGAATTACATACCTGCCATTCTTTGTTGAAATTAAAAGTGTGTTTTGCAAACAGTTGTTATATTAATAAATATTTTTTTAGGAAAATGTTTGTTGGAGGTTTATCATGGGAAACAGATGAAGGTTTGTTTTAAAAATGTTTTATTCAATGATATACAGTTGAACCTCGTTATTGCATGCCCATTTATAACGTTTAGCCTCTACAACATTCAGATTTTCAAGTCCCGAATTCAGCTAATGCATTACGTCTTTTACCTGTAACAGCTTAAAGCGAACACCTTTATAACGTAAATAGGGATGCGACGTCTAAAATTTCTCTGAAAATACACAATGCCTTCCATACAATGTAAATGTACTTCACTCATTGATAAAAGCAATTATAATTGAAAGATTTGGTAATTGTCACATCTCAAAAATCTCTATAGCTGATAAGGAGGCAATCGTAAACAGGCGAGAATAATTCATTAGGCCTACTTTATGGTTTAAATATGTATGCCAAAAATTCCAAACTTTCAAGAAAGGAAAGTGAACGGTTTTGAAAGTTTTTGTTGGTTTTGGGGGTGTAATGGGAGATTTATCTGAACAAGAAGTGTCTTATTGTGAATGTAATTTTATTTTAACTTTATAGGCCCACCATATCATTATTAATGTAATTGCTGCCATCTAACAAATATGTAAGTTGCTTCAGGTGTACAAATTGACAGTGTTCTGTTGCCAAGATGGCAATTGATCTGATATCTATTGCTTTCCTGTTGTTTGATGTTTTTCTATGTATTGATCTCTACCTAACTCAAATAGCTATTTGTTACAAGGAACTGTGGATATAACATATATACATATTTTCGAAGTCACCGAATGTACGTTATAACGAGCTTCGACTGTATATTGAAAATTGTTTTTGTAATTGAGCAGGTATCTGCATTAGATTCAAGAGTACATAGTTTATATTAAAAACTTTTTACACATCATTAAGTAATCGATATAAATATGCCCAATTTTCAGCCAAACTTCGCAACTATTTTACGGAATATGGGCTTGTTCAGGATTGCACTGTTAAGAGAGACGGACAGACTGGACAGTCCAGAGGATTTGGTTTCGTGTTATTTGCAGATGCCTCGAGTGTTGACAAGGTGAAGGCTGCAGCGCATATATATGTTTACCCAGTTATGGAGTTACCTATGATTTTTTGTTTCTGGTTGCTGCAGGAATTTTTTAACAATATTGTTGTTTACGTTACAGTGTTAAAGTTGAATAATGTACTCTAAATTAATGAATTATATTAATTGCAAAACCTTTCAATGGTTTTAGTATAAACAGAAAGCTAATGTATTCTAAATTTTTAACGCAAGTAATCATACCATGTTATGGTAAAAATAGTTTGATTTGAAGTTTAGCAGCTAAACCCAACTATCTCATTTCTCCGAAGCAGTCTAGGATATTTAGTTTTACTCATAGGCGTAGTGTAAAAAGTCGAAATTAAAATGTTTACGCTAGTTACATGAAGATGTTGTCTGTTTCTCCCATTTTTGTCAACAAAGGTTTTCGCAGGTAATTGATAAAAAGCCCCATTTACTGGATTCAAGAACTATTGATCCGAAAAGGGCTAAAGCTTTGAAAAAAGACGCAAAGTTGTTTGTAGGTGGATTGAATCCAGACACTGATGAAGATGTAATAAAGGCATACTTTGAAAGATTTGGTGAAGTAAGTTTTGTGCCAACTGGTCATGGCAAGATAGGCTATACATTTAAACTAGTTTTTATTCTAGTTTACTTTTGAAAACATGTTGTCTTTAAAGTTGACATAATACTGTATGTTACCATTTAAAAGAATAAAAACAATAATTTCTCTTTATATTTAGATTGATTTAATAGAGCGGCCAAATGATCGAGTTACCGGGAAGAAAAAAGGATTTTGCTTCATAAGTTTCACAAAAGATGGTGTAATAGCTAATGTCATTAAAGAGGGGAAATTTCATCAAATTGATGGACGACAAGTAAGAAACATTTTAAACTTTTTTAACAAGAAATGAGAAATACTTCTGACTCAATCATGCACACTTCTCTACTTTGTTGCATTGTTTAGCTATGCTGCCATTAGCATTATCCCTTAATCCATGTTTGTATGTTGCAGTGTGAGTGCAAAGATGGAGATCCAAAACGACAGAAAAATAAGGGAGTGGAAGGTAAGAATCAGGCAATTGGCAAACTCAATCTACACTGATCATAATATTACATGAGTACAATCTATTCTACAGGAAGCCAATATGGTATGGGAATGGGCTGGGGCCCACAGGAATGGTATGGTGCAGGATATGGATACGGTAGTTATGCTGGTTATGGTGGGTATGGCTCATATGGAGGGCCCCAATCTGGCTATGGAGGATATAGCAACTATCCTACTGGATATGGTGGTTATGGAGCTGGATATGGCGGTTATGGTGGCTATAGTGGAGGTAAGATATATTTAAAATAAATTCAGAATAAATAAATCTACCAAAACGTATAAATAGATAAATGTAGAGTTATGAGTATTAATTAATTATGTCATATCATACATATACTGCTTTTTGTGTTTAATTCTTATTTTTAGCAGATGGCTCATATGGTGGTCAAGCACAGACACAAAATTCTGGTGGCAAAGCAAAAACAGCAGGCCGGGGTGGCCAGAACAATTACAAACCATATTGAAAATGGAATTATCTTGTAGGTTGTAATTTCTGTTCTTTGGTGATATTTTTGGCTTGACGATTTAACTGTATGTTTTTTGTTGTGTGTTATGTAACTGTTTGTTCACAGAGATGACTTTTACCCTAAACTAAGTGATGGTGCAAGGTATTATTAGTTAGGTGTCAGAGGTTCCCAAAATTTGATAAAAGAACCATATAGTGAGAATTTTAAACTCACGACTTTTATCTCGTTTAATCTGCTAGGTGGAGCTCTCTACCCCTGAGTAAAGGGCCTCTCTCTGAAAACAAAGCTTTCGGAGCCCCACCCTAAGGATGAGTTTATTGTGGAAATGATAATCTCTTGATTAACTTTTTAAATAATATGAAGCACTGTTGCTAAAAAGTTGTGTAGTGGGCAAAAGTTTATGGTGTTTAGTGGCGTAAAAGTCTCAGTAATATAAAGTATGAATACCAGCTATTTGAGGTTGTATATTTTTGACTGGAGCGTCACACTGCCAAAAGACGTTGTGAGAAAATTCTACTTCAGCCGGTCACAAGAGTTCGTCACATGCGGTAAAAAACAAAGCATTGGGATAACAACTGGAATAGAATTTTTCCATTGTGGCAAAGTTTTGAATAGTGTCGATAAAAGTTGTGAAATTCCACTTACTCTTTTAATATCGTTGGCACGTCAGTTTGCGAATACTTCTCTTTAACCAAACGTGTGGTGCTAGAGTCAAACTGTAAACTCTTTGGTTTTTCTTTGTCGGTTGTAATTGTTTTTCAATGTCGTCGTGAAGAAATTTGTTTATTAACAAAGCCGTTGGACTGTATCAGTTTTCATACTATGGCAGTTTTTCAATATATTTGGTACTGCTTTAATAACGCTGTTCAGTTAGTTTACACGTACTGTATTGTACAAGATTTTTTTACCCTTGTGGATATTGTTGCAAGATTCATATTGTTTTGTTGAATTGTCTTAAGTGATAATGCACAACAACACAGCTAGCTATTGGGAGGATATGTACTGGCAGCAACCACAAACAACAGAAACACCAGAAACCCCGTACTCTACAGAAAAGAGCAAAGTTTGATAGCTACCTATAGGCTTTGATGTAATGTTTAGTGCTCTACCTCACTGCCGTTTTTAAGTAAAATTCCTTTTCCTTTGATCTGTCTTTTTGCATTGTTTTGGCTCTAGCACCACCGTCGTTGCCTGACGCCCTCCATTTTCATATTAACAAGAAGATGATAATTAACGATTTACTTTTTTTCAGTGATACAGTGAAGCATCCTGTTGACCATTCTTTTGATGACGTTCCAGCTGGCGACTATAAATCCAACGTTTATGCCTGGTTTCACTGCTGTAGAAATTACATGAAGTTTTCTCATATTTTAAGCTGTTTATGGATTTGAGTCGAAGTTGACATATTTTTTTCGACATTTGCAAGCGTCTCTGATAACGTACCGTTTCCTCTTGCTGTTGCATTTTAAATTTTCCTGTAAGCTAAAACAGCTAGACCCTGAATACGCGTATGTGAAAAATTCCAACTTATCTCATGTGTAAATAGCGGAATCGTTGTGTGCTGCATTTTAGTTGATTTAACGTAAAGTCAAATAAATTTCGTTATTTGTGCTGTGGTAATGGCTTGCGTCAACTGAGATCATGAAGTACCGAAAATTGTTAGCAAAAATGAGTTCTACTACCTTATTATTCTAAACTCTAAAGTATTATTATTGTTGCTACAACTCACGCGGGAAATATTTGGCAAAGTATAAAGGAAGGAAGGAAGCATTGAATATTAATCAGCCTGGAGCTGCATTTGGCGGCTTACACGCACACACAGTTATTTCTTTCCCTATCTTTGGTAGCTTAGAACCAGAGTTAAAATAGTTGGTTGCAGGATTCCGTAGTTCAGCTGAAATTAAAATGCCAACGGAAGATAATCCGACAGGTCTTGCTTATCTGAAAACCTTTCAAAGTCTTTTCCAAACAGTGGAATTAATCTTTCTCCTGGTAACGTGGGCCCTGTTGGCAAGCCAGCAGTATTACATGAGACCTGCCTATAGCTTCGCTTTAGGAGTTTACATAAGCGTTTGGCTAGTTACATTGTAAGTACCTGTGTTTTTTAGTTTGAACGCAGTCTTACTAATTTTAAGTAACAGCATTAAGATTTATATGTAATCTGTTTTGTAAATATGGTTTGTTTGTTTCGAACATAGTGATAAGCAATTTGAATTTATCCAAACAATAATTTCTGTACCCTCATATTTAATCTTGAACTACAGGTTCTTTTTCATGACATACATTACCGGCCTACACACAAAAATCAATGACAAGTTAGCAAGCATCGGTAATACACCTTCATCACCGCCATTAACTGAAGGCACTGCTGGATCTTTAGCTCCCCCTCCGGAAGCGGCAAGATTTGTTCCAAAGGGAGTTCATTGGTTCGCAGCAGAGGTAGCCTATTCGTTTACTTTATGTAACAATCTGACTTAAGTTTTACACCACCTCTGCTGCATATCGTCCCGGTACTCACGAAAACAAGTTTCTCCTGCATATTCTCGGTGCATGTTATATTCTATTCACGGTTATAGTCTTCGTTTTCGGGGACGAAGTATACCGTCTTGGAATAGAAATTATATCTGATTAAAGGCTGCCTTAACATTTACATGTTTAGTTATAAAAAAAAGTTTTGTAAGAAAATTAACATGAAGCTTTGCATATTTTTGCAGTACATCATTTACTTCATTTGTGATGTATTTTTATTCGTTGCCGTTTGCATCGTGACTTCACATGCAAATCAAAATACCCACTATATCGCATCATACGCGTTTGGATGGTTTTCTTTGCTGGTGTACATCTTGCATTTTTGCCTATTGGTGAAAAACACAGAAGGCGTTTGGCCTCATGCTTGCATATCTGACTGCTGCAGACAAATTACGAAACGAAAAACATCATCAGAATCACAACAACTCATACAGCCAGAGGAGCCATAATAGCAAGAAGATGAGCATTTTCTTTAAATTTGTTTCCAATTTTTTGCTTGCGTTGTGGACCACATCGTTCTGTGAATGCTTCCCCTTTTAAACCTTTAGTTTTAGCTCGAATGAAAACTTAGTTCCTGTTCTTACATTTTTTAGGCTACTAAATTTGGATTTCTTACTTGTTTTGGGTGAAGTTGTCATTTGGTTTGAATCCGTTTCAGTATAATTATTTTGTTGACGGTGAAGACTGCATAAGTTTTTATGTTTTGATCTGGTAGTTGTTCAGTAATTGTATAATTGTAACGTTGTGAGTGTTTATCATTAACATAAATAAACTTGTAAGTTACATTTGTCTAATTTCAGTTTATACTAGTAAGGCTTTTTAACCGTATTGTCTTAGCTCGGACGTCAATTCTGCTTAAATACGTCGCGGTTAATTACGGCCATGCACCTGTGCAAGTTTTGTAAAGATTTTTATGATAATTAAATTATTAATAGGTCATTATTATAGTATCTAATAGATTACTTAGGCCACAAGCTAATTATGACGTTTGTGCTTAATTGTAGCCGGCTATGAGTCTGTGCATCTGTCGGTCGTCAAATCATCGATGCTATAATTATGTAGGCATTGTAGGCTATACAGCGGCTATAACCGTATTAAATCAACAAGCCTATAACAATCGATACGTATAGCCTAACAAATCGTACATAGGCGCCCGCAGCGTATACGCACGTGCGTACTATTTTTCAGTTATGTTTTCTGAATTTACGCTTAACCTATTAGCTTTGAAAACTTTCAGGCTGTTACCGTGTTGGTTTCGGAGTCATATTTGCACCACTAATGGGATAAGTCATTCGTTATTACCATGTTTGTAACTTATAACTTGCATCACGAGTACGTTACTCGTTTCACTTGATAAATTTATTCCGGCAAAAACCTATAAAATTAATTGTGGTTTTATTGTATAATTTTTTATTTTAGTTTATTGTAGTTTTATTGTATATTGTATAATGTTGTATAATAAAACATAATAATTAAAACCACTAACATATAGGGGCTCCATTAGGCCATGTCCCCCGTCACAAATCCATTTTTGGGGCAATATAGGCCCTTTTACATTTGCAGGCAACCAGTTTTACGCTTTTACAATAGAGCTATAATAAACGGATATACGGCGTTTCAAAATTCTAAAAAAGGAAGCTATTGTACGTAAAATATGAGACATTTCATTTTGAGGCGTTGTGACAGTGTTGTGATGACTCGAGTCAAAAGCCCTAAATGGCTCGACTTGACTCGAGTCAAAGTCAAAAATGATTGGAGTCACGTTATGAAAATTGTGAAGGCAAAACAAACAACTTAATAAAGTCAGATACTTTTCTGAACAATTACAACACTCTGTAATAAGTATCAATCAGACCAATTTGTAGATAGCTGTAACGTTATGCTATTTAGTTTAATGCAACACATAGTGTGATCTTATACAGTACTTATAGAATTATTACGTCACGAACAATTATTAGCTTTTGACAAAAAATAACATGATTGATTGAGATTTTATGCTTTCCTGAGTTGTACGATAAAGTTCAAAGCTCCCAGAAATCAATCATTTGATTTCAAAAGTAAATGATGTAGCATTTTCAATGCCTTTTAAGCTCGGGCAAGACACCGAAAAACCCGTTAAGCTTAAAAAGTCCGGTGGATGGCACCCTTGCAATAATCTGATTTGCTGCCATTTCGGTCGTGTAACTTGGATACAGTGAAGCTTTTATGTAAAAGACATAGGTCAGAGTGCTGCCAGTATAGGCAACAGTTGGGTCTAGAGCAGAGGCACGCAACCAAATGACGTCACAATTTGGGTAGCAGGGGTCTAGTATACAAATGTATTACGTGGTTATGCACTTCTGCTCTAGGCTAGACCTCAACAACTTACCGGTACGTCCACTATTTTAACATAGGCCTACCGCCTATTTGGGGCATGGGCTGGGATAAGAGCTGGGCTACGGTATCATACTGATCATAGCTCTCTCCGTATAGGTATAAAACCTTTAAGATTTTTTCAAGGGTTCCTAATAGGCTTAGATGCAAACAGTGGTTAGGAAATTCTGAATTCTGTTGATTGGTACATATTGTAAAGCAGCAGAAAATGAGTGTTTAATTACGGTAAGTCTTTACAAGTGGACGTTAGCGTATTCAGGTATTTCAGAGTTGAAATGGTCCTACATAGTGAAGAAGATGGGCTGGTATTTCGAATATCTGAACATGTTCCTGAAGTTGTGCGGCAGGTTGTACACAATTCTTTTTCATACATATACTTAGCATATAGCAGTGTTTCTCAATCTTTCTAGCCTACTGACTAGCCTATTTCCACTTTGGCATAATAGCCATTTCCATTCATGAACTCAAGTACTATTGGTTGTAATAAGTAATTTATTGCCAATAAATTATTTATTGGCACACACGCACTGTAACCTAAATCTTAATGGGATGAACAAATTCAGCTCACACTACCACCTACAGGGTATCAGAAGGATATTTTACAACTTAATGATAATTTAGTAAGTTAACTTGGCTAAAATATTTACACCACCTGACTTAAAAATCATCCTTTTACCACAAAACCATATAGTTGACTAGTCAAAAGCACATTGTGTTCTGAGAACTCATAAAATATCTGCATGACATCACAAAAAATGCAAAAGATAGCAAAATTCGGCATGGAGTGAACAATATGTAACAAATGGGAATGTTCGTAACATGTACAGATAACAGTTGAACAAAAATTTCTAAAGTTAACGTGCTCGCTGACTCATCCAGAACTAGGGTTAGTTCAGATATCAATGATATTGATTATACTATCCAACTAATGGGTATATATATCCAAATATTTCTGTTTTAGCTAACCGGTTAACCGAATAAGAAACGGTAAGCACAAAGTAACCTTTTTGTCCTAATTTTTATTAAAACATAATGTTTCGATTGTAAAAGAGCTATATAATGTGACACTACAAGACATTTTAATGAATTTTTATAGTTTTATT
Source organism: Clavelina lepadiformis (assembly GCF_947623445.1). NCBI lineage: Eukaryota > Metazoa > Chordata > Ascidiacea > Aplousobranchia > Clavelinidae > Clavelina > Clavelina lepadiformis. The sequence continues at coordinate 9,224,687 of NC_135246.1, forward strand.
AGAATGCTATTGCACCAAAAACCAATTTATATTAGATTTTTTTTTCTGAACCAGTTTTCACAAAGAAGAGTATGGAAATATTATAATGCTACAATTTTTATGTGAACTTCATCTTTGAGCAAAAAATAGACTGTGACACTACAAGACAAAAACATTACCTCACTTTCAAGCACTAACACAAAATTTGAAAAGTCTACTCTTGTGTAATCCATGACGCAAGGTAAAGGGCAGTAGGGTTTCCCTACTATAAATATAGTTTAGAAAGTGTTCCAAATTTAAAACTTGTTATTAATTGTACTTAAACAAACAAAATGTTTGTGTGACACTACAGGACGTAACACTACAAGACAAAATAGTTGTACTTAGAAAACTTTAAACATCATTAAGTGACTATAATATATAAACCATATACAAAAACAAACAATAACAGTTGTAACATAACATTAGACAATAACAACAATTACTTTAATTAATCAAACTCTAATACACATCTGAACAAAACATTCAAACAACTAACAACACTATTCCTCACATCATTTTCGAAGTGTTACATATTCATTTTCATACAAATTACATCATAATTCTTTGGCTATAACATTATTATTTTCCAAGGAAATGCAATGAATTTTTGTAACATTTTCTAAAGGCGGTGATACTTCAAATGCCTGAGAAATAACTGCGACCTCTGTTTTAATCTGGGACTCTGCAATTGAGAGAAGTCTAATAGCTGAAGAGCTAAGTGCAAAAGCTTCTTCAAAGGATTTCATATTATTGTCAACTGTTCTACGAGCCTTAACTAAATCATAAACTGTTCTATCATCAAATATCAGATAGATATTCTGAGTTGAGAAATTCTGAATAGATATTCTGAGTTGAGAAACATTAGCAAAAAGGCTAGGCCCATAATAATGGAAAGTATCATAACTACGGCACACGAATGCATGAAACTTATTATTGTTCCCTCTGCACTTTTTCACGTTCACACTGATTTATTAAAAAACAAGGCAAGATTTATTGTTAGACCACTAATTCATAATAATAAAAAATTTAGGCTTTGGTGCTCACCATCACACTAAAAATTTTTTCTTTGCATGCACTATTGTTCATGAAAAACTGCAATACTTTCCAGTCTGGGACATATGAATAGGCCTACCGATTTCGGTTGTTCAAGTTAAGTTAGGAATTGTGGTCATAGTGACCATTTATATTTAAATACGCTTTTATGTTGTGAGACATTTAATAAGTCAAGTATGGTATACGTACATGTCATTCAGTGTGTTCACAAGCTGCATGTTAAGGTCAGTATTTGAAGATATTTCATTCCTAATGCATACCAGTAGTTCATAGCTTAAATTTAATTAGGCACTTCAGGCCAATTAGTTTGTCATTTTTGGCATTAACTTATATTACAAAGAACAGCATAATGCAAACTTGTGCAATATTTTTGATTAAAATGTCAAAATTTATTTTTCATTTAGCTCACTTTATTAAAGTCCATTTTATAAGTATTTTAATAAGTGTTAGTATTGTTTAAAATATACAGAATCGAAAACCAATTGGTACTAACGTACAAAAAGTGAAGAATTAATGAATGCCTTATTTAAATCTTTGAAATTTGGATATTCTTCACTTTCCAACATTCTTTAAATTATTGTTGCCTTTAATAAAAAGGTGGTGGAAAATGGGAGCGTGCAGAATTGGAGTGTACAGAATGTGGAGAATTTAGTATAAGAGGAGTTCTGATTAACCACAAATACTTAGACTTTATATAATAATTTCATGACTAAGTATTTTGAGTTTGATAATAAACATAGACTACCTCTCTTTGTTTACTTATACTTTGCTTTGTTTTGTTTATTATGTGGTATGATCCACGTATACATATCCACATTATCAGCTCAATCTGTAGGTTACTCGCATTTGCCTCTCATTCTGAATATTTACCATCACAGTGATTATAACTTTTGTAAAAAGTATGGGTAGTATGGTCAATGACATAATGTGGTAAAGGTTTTGTTTAAACCCTTATTTAGAACACTGCTATTTTGTTCATAGTTGTTATTTGTTACCAACCTTACATTTAAAATCAAAGGTTCTAAGTGAACGTGGTTGGACAGAATTTGATGAAGAAGCAGAATCGGAAGGATCATGGAATTTATGGTGGAAAACACAGCGGTTTCGTAAATCAGAGCATGACGAAATTGCTCCATGGCAGCGTCTTAACCACTTCCCCAAGACCGATGCTATCACTAGAAAAGATTGTCTTGTGCGAAATCTTCGCAGAATGAGGTCATGTTCAATATCGTAATTTTGTTATAAAGTGAACAGTATTTTATAAGTGGAAACTTAGTTTCTGGTTATGTATGAGTGTTTTTGCGATAAACCAAGAAATAGAAATGGTATGATTGTAAACAAATAAATTGCTTTGTTATTCAAATTACCCTTTTTGCATTTAATAGTTGTGTCTACGGTATGCAAGCGTTTGGTTTTCATCCACATTCTTATATTCTTCCAAATGAATATACTAGATTTGTCTCAGAATATGCAAAAGAATCACAGAAGCATGGCAGAAAAGTCAGTGTACACATTTATGTGTTTACAAATATTGTTTGAAATATTATGTCCTCATGTCGTTTTTCTACAAAAGGTTTTAGTGCTATGGAAAATAATACTCTTGTCCATGTATTTCCAATCTGCCTACCTGTGCATGCTGCAGCAAGTAGTAGATAAAGCAATGGCGTTCTGTTAGTTAGTAGAGTATCCTTTCCATTAGTAGGATATTTTGCAAACATGCAACATAAACGAAAGCAAATAAGCTCGTTTATAAATGTCTTATTGTTTTGATTTAGAATCTTTACTGGATATGCAAGCCAGTGGACCTGTCAAGAGGTCGAGGCATATTTGTTTTTCACGATTTGAAGCATTTGACCTATGATTGCTCTGTTGTTGTACAAAGATACATTACCAACCCATTCTTAATCTCTGGTTACAAATTCGATTTGAGGATATATGTCTGTGTACCCACCTTTCACCCTCTTACTATATATATGTATCAGGTGAGATAACTATTGGAATATTTTGAGCAATGGTAAAAAATCCGTTCTGTGAACAAATCAAGAAATGTACCGTTATTGTCAGAAGGTATACAGACCCACAATTTTATAAAATCGTAGTCATAGCATATTATAGTCATTACTGATGCGGTCTTAACTTCCTGAAGCTCAAATACTGAAAAAATGGTTTTCTCTGACTGTTGCAACTAATTACAGGAGGGCATAGTTCGCTTTAGCACAGACAAGTTTGATCTGAATCAACTAAATAATGTATTCTCTCATCTAACTAACACGTCCATAAACAAGTATGGGCCCTCTTATGGTGTTGATAAGGAACGTGTTGGATCAGGTTGCAAATGGACCTTATCACAGGTCAGGTTTTGTCATCCCAATTTTTTTAAGCTTTATTGCTCTATTCAAAGAATTGAGCTACAGTTCACTACTTATCAGTGCCAAGATTGAGTCATACCAGTAATTATATGATAATTAATTAATCACTATGTGATAAGTATATTATCGATAACATTTTGCTCACAAATATGGAAACTAATACTGTTCGCAATTTGTTTGAATACAATAAAATTATAAATCATTGCAATTTTTTAAAAGAATTATCTTTAATTACAGCTGCGAAGTTATTTGCATCAGCTAGAAGGGTTTGATGAAATTCTGCTTTGGCATCAAATTAGCAACATAATAACTCTTACATTAGCAACACAGTCACCATCCGTCCCCAAGTGCCAAAACTGCTTTGAAGTGTTTGGTTTTGACATTCTTGTGGATGATCAGATGACGCCTTGGCTTTTAGAGGTTCATCCTTTTCAGTTACAATGCCACTTGAGTTTATGGTAGTAGTTCCCAAACTTTCCTTGCTGCGAAACCCCTCAAGATCATTCAAAAACCTCAATCAAACACTTAATAAAGTTTTTAGTGTATAAATTACAACATACTAATAACCTCTATTGTAGAAATAGAAATTTATTATAGTTAGTTATTATATATTATAGAAATTTTATTATAGTAAAACTTAATAAATGTTTTGACTTGTAAGTAATGCATTCTGCACATAACTGGTAAATAATTAATTTGGTTGTTGTCACTTTTACTAATAATAATTACCCCAGTAATTGTATCTATTTCTCGGACCCGTGGTAACTATGCACTTCAACCTTAGGGTACTGGGTAACTAACTTTGGTAACCACTTGTTTATAGTGATCCATAATGGTATTATGATTGGCTTGTTATCATCTTAGAGTATTTTAAGAAGTAAATAAGATGCCATACAATCAGAGGTGGGTAGATGGTGATATAAAACATACCAGTTTGTTGTTGGCAGTTTGTATAGAAATGGAAAGAAATCATTTTTAAAGTATTTATGTATTTGTCAATATAAATTTGCTATAACTAAAGGGAACCTAGAACTGATTAAAACAGTAAAAATGACTAAATAATGGGGTTAAGAATGAAGTTTGTGATGAACAGCGAGATTACATTACTTCAATAAACAGAAAGGCGAGACAACAATTAAAATTTTGCAATGTATTGATGCGTTATAAGATAAAAAGTTTTTAAATCGCTAAGTGAAAGGTTCTATCTATGTGTTAAAACAAATAAGAATTAGAAACTTCACAATGTCTGAGTTTGACTTCCATGTAATTTTTATGTTGAAAATTTTGGCATCGACTAAACATGCTTGACTTCACTACAACCATTCAGTATTGGGGGATCGAAGTACGTTATTGACACTGTGACAGTAATAGTTATGGTCCTGATAAAGTATGGCAGTATTGTGATTTAGCACTATATTGTAGTACTGTATCATGAAACTACCCACCACTGAATACAAACCTTCGTTTTGGCAATCAACGATAAACTGACTGTTTTCTCTTTAGGTTAATTTCAGTCCTGCTTTAAGCATGGATTGCCAAGCAGACTTTATAGCTAAACGGTCAATGTTAAATGATTTGATTGATCTCCTGAATTTTAAAGGTGTGTTTTGTGGTAAAACTGAAATTATTAAATGTACTAGAATTGCATACAATATCACATAAAAATTCTAAATTTACTTTCCATGTCTTTAAAAAGTTTATTGATAGCATTAGGTTAATTTTGTTGCAATTTCCTTGTTGTTTAATATTTACAAAATTTATTTACCAGAAAGTGATGCTGAGCATGGCGGGAAAGAGTTTCGGGAATCTTGTATTAGTCCCACACCAAGCTCAGGAAGAAAAAACACTGTTGGTTCATATGGTGTAAGATCTTCTAATTCCAAGTCAGGCAGCGCAAAAGTTAAATACGTTCAAAGGGATGGTAATCATAGATTGGACCTGAAGTCAAAAACATCACAGAAAAATGTGGTTACCTACAAACCAGTGGAAGCAGAGCAAAAGAGGCAATATATTTTTGGGAAACCACAGAGTGATAAGTCAAAGAATGTCATGGATGGCAGTAAACTTAAAAAGCCACCTCAGTCATTGTCATTACCTACCATTCGCAGAATGTCCACTGACAGCATGGAATGTAAGTTAACAGTTAACTGAGAGTTTATGAAATATTTAAAAACTTTCCAATTTTTTGGAAATGTCTCCAGGCTTTTATAAAATTTGTCGTAACAATTTTGTGAATGGTTTCATTCAATTTATATTTACTAGAATTTGAAGATTATGCCAATTTACTTTTTCAATGCTAGAAGTACATGCTATATATACCTATATGGTATAAATACTTAATAGCTGGCTGAAGTTTTGCAATCTAATTTTGCAGCCGCATCCAGCAAAACATCATGTGAAGGTTTTCCTCGCAATTTAAGCTCCAGTAGTGTTGCCTCCAGTGGTTCATCAGTTGACCGTTCAAATCAACCTAAATCTGCACAAGATTTAGATAATTTCACAAGCAATGTAGATGTTCATTTGATGAAAACGCCTCGGAAGCTGAGTGTTAAAAATATTTCTTCCAAAGTAACACACGTGGATAATTCTAAAAACCATGACTTTTTGCAAGATGTTCCCTCATTGTCTACGATTGTCGAAGCAAGACCTTCGTCCAGTTATGTTAGGGAGGATAACATTGATCACAGTGATGTGCTGGACTCTGGAAGGTCTGTCCCCCTTAATAAGACAATTAGCAGGAAAAAATCTTTGAACTCTGCTCCAGTTTCAAGAACCACTTCACCAAACAAAAAGTATAATCCCAAGTCAAACAAGCCTGGCAGTGGAAAGCCAAAGTTAAAGTCCTTTGCAAATTACAGTAAGTTACTATAATCTTTCTATGCTGTCCGTATAGTGATAAGTCATAGTATACTCTTGTTCTTGGTATGCGTATCTGAGCCAGATGCTTAAATATTATTTAGAGTCCCCGTATAGTATAGCAAGCACAGCAGCCAAAAAGACAGCTGCCTCCAATCCCTGGCCAAGAACTCGCGTAGGAGACTTCATTTTAACATTTCCTTTAAATGAAGCAATGAGACGAGCATCAGGGTTTCATTACGACATGAAGGGAATTATTCGTGAACAACAAAAAATGCTAAAGGTTATTTTCCAAACTGTATGATATAAACATTGGCATTTCAAAAATAATCACATTACAGTAAAATTCAAACAGTTAATACATCCACTTTGGGACCAGTTGATCTTGGATGTAATAACCAGTTTTCCTAAAACTGTAACTAAACAACTTCTAGAGAATAGAATAGGAATGTCTTCCTGAGATGGTCATCTATTTGTTCAATGAGATTTTCGTTCAAATTAGGCTATTATGTCAACACTAAGAACAATTTTTCTGCATGAAGAATTGGATGTATTAAGCGGTGGCTGTATGTATTAACCAGGGTTTTTAAAATCGGTAATGAAGAAGAAAATTACGTCCCAATTTCTTGGGATGTACTAACCGAGTGACTGTATTGACCATGGATGTATTAACTGAACAACTTGCCTCAGTTGTCGTATAATGTTTGTCCCCAGCTGAGAACCTATTTTTTCTGTATTATCTGTATTATTATCATTTCTGTATTATCTATATCAGGGTTGTCCAAACTTTTTCACTCGCCACTCACTATGTGTGAAGCTGCCTGCCTACAACGCACTAAATATCGTAAAGACCATGAACAAAGGCATTGACCGTAAAATTCATTTTCTAATTGAAAATGTTAAATAATAGGCCAATAAAAATATCGTCCAAAGCAATAAAAAGTCACACAACTGTAGCGACTCGCTTGCCCCTACAACTCTAACAGGTAGCACAAACGCAAGGTTTACGCCGCCCAGCGCTATATAAAATAAAAAGCCATAGAAGAATTAATATAATGAAATGCAAAATCGGCTGATTAAAGACGGCAATATTTTAACGTTCTTCGTGGGAGCAGTGATGTGATGCGAAGACGTCACATGAATGCTTGTCAGTCATTCTGGTTTTCATGATATTTTTGTTTTGAATTATATAACAATGAAGATTTTTGCTCTATGTACTTTGATTCGAAAAGTTCCTTTGGTTCTGCCATGTTTGATGTAACACATAACAGCACTTAACAGTTAACTGCAGTGTACAGGCACTACAGGGTCTCGTTACAGGTGGGACTATAAGAAATTACAGCACAGTGAAGTTTTTGTGATACATAATTTTTAAATTTTTATGCAATATTTGCTCAATAACGTACCGTAACTTAGGTCACCTTACAATTAAGGAATGCAAGTTAATAATTACGACGAAATGCTTCGAAAAATAATTTGCACTTGAATACTTTGAAGTTGAACAGTTTTATGTAAACCATATTGAAATAAAGTTTGTTAGACTTAAACTTCCAACGTTTGTTTCGTATTTCTTTATCTTTGCTACGAAGTTACGTGTGAGCTTGATGATAGCCGCGGAACAATAATAAACAGGTGCCTAACCGCAGTTGGGCCTCAGGTCGTAGTTTGGATACCTCTGATCTATATTATTATCACGGCTTCCATTTTTTTGTTCCTACATTTATAATGAACAAGTCTTTGACAAAGGCAAAACAATAACAAATCTTCAATTTCAGTAATAATTGCATTTTGAGAGTTATGTACACAACATTATTGTAAATATGTACAACAACCCAAAAAGTGTTTCCTCTTAGTGTTCTTCCATTTTTACAAATTTTCGGGTTTTACAGAAAGAAAAGGTTCTTTAGTTTGTGTAAGCTAGCGCATATTAATATGTTGTTGTCCTAAGTTACCTTTTTTTCTGTTCCCCTTGAGGTGTTGACTTAGGTAAATCCTACTGTAGTGTTTATTAGCTATTATGCTTCCTATCAAATCTGTTCTTTCGTGTGCTTATTTAAGTTGTTTATTGCAATATTGTTCCACTAAAAAATTGCTAATTTAAGATAAATTCTAGAAGTTAACGGAAACTTCCCAAAAAAGAACTGAAGCTAGAAGGAAAAGTTCTACTACCCTTGATCGATCTGAAGCCATTCAGTTGAGTTTTCAGTTAAAGTTTGATGACAAGGATGCCAATCCACTTTACTTTTGGGGTCCACAAAATCCTCCACTGCTTTCCAATATACTATCATGATAAGAGATTAGCGTCTTCATCAATAAGGTAGTGTGTCATGATATTGATCGGTGCATTTGTAAACTAGGGTTGTGGTAAAATATTTTGTCCATTTATGTTAATTTTCCTTCAGGAATGAATTGTTTTAGGTGATAGATTTTAGGACCAATGTATTGTATTAAGCCACATAGAATATACTGCAAGTTTGTATTGTTTAGCTGAAACAGTGTTGACTTTATTATGAATATTACTACACCCCTGTACAATAAATCAATAGCACTACATGTTTCTACTAAGACATGTAACAAAGCTTGCACTAATGGCATGACAGTTGGAATGTGGTATGAGTATTTAGGTGTTTTTCCTTTTTACTATCTTCGGCACACTTACTTGTTTATATCATATAAGTACCAATGTAAGGTATAAACAACAAGTGCCAATTGTGTAATAACTGTTTGTAACATAAGACAGCTACATGTTTGAATAATGTGGCCCAAGAGCCAACCTTTTGTTTGGAAAATGTTTTAAATATTTAGTTACTAATGGGAAGAGTACCTTCACTTAATTTCATTCAGTATTGGCTATTTTTAGGACACTCAAACACCATTAAAACAATTCGTTGTGCATAATTTAAATAATTTCTAGTTTTAAAATATGGTAACATACAGAATTTATTGTCATCTCAGTGATCTTTTTTTTCCGTCATTAGGTGTAGTATTACTTCATTGCTTTTTAAAGTTGGCGAAGTGCTCAAGTTCTAAAAAGATAATTTCTCTTATTGTTTTATAAAAAACTTTGGGTACGATGCTCAAGCTTTTGATGTTTTAGCTTAACCTTTGTTTTTTTAAATTTGGGGAAAATTTTATTACAACAAAAGTTTTGTAACTAACAGAATCTGCAAGCATATTAGAATGAATGCGCAAAAAAAAAAACTAAATGTATTTAAATTTGATTGATCTGATGCCTTCTGTTGCAAAGTTTAAAAATTTCTAGTTCTTTAAGGGAAGATTTGACTAGTGTTACCACTTACCAGGTTCTTTATTTTTTTCTAGCTATGACCCAGTTGCTTGGTTAATTAGAATGAAGCTTTATCGACAGACGAAAGTGCAGATGTCATTGTTATCTGTTTTACATATGACTCTACCTGCGTTTGCAATTCCAACATCCAGTTGTGCTAAAATTTTGTAATTAACTGCCAATACATTTGTGTGCCAAATATTTTTTGTGCCAATTTTGCAAACATTTTCATTCCTGGTCTTAATATATCATACTACACTGTAGCATATGAGCATAATGTATGGAACAGCTTTCATTAAATATTATATTTAATTTAAAAATCTTACCTGAATATTTAAAATATAACAAACTGTGGCTCGTAACATTGCTTGCCTGCTATTTATTTTCCTTTAATTTTGTTACTGCAATCAGTTCACTGTGTTTGTGTATAATGGAGCATTAGCAGTCTGTTGATGCCCCATTAATGGTTTCTCTAAAAGAGAACTTTGTTGTTTCCATTTACGCTATAGTGTATTTATGTATTGCTTCCATTTTTCTGTGTTTGCAGTGGACACTTTCATTGTATAAGTAAAGCATTTCACGATAAGTTTCTTGAAATACCAAAGTGTTTTATATTTTCTAAAATATCTATTAATGAAGCACATATGCTTATCAACTGTAAGTAATAATATACTACTTTTGGTTAATGTGTCTAAAAAAAATTAATGATAACATACTGAAAATAATAAGCCATTTGGTGGAATTGCTATAGTTGTTTTTCATTGCACTTTCTTGCATATAATTTCTCGGTAACTTGTAATGTTGTTACCATACTAGGGTTCTTACTTTTTTGAGACCACTGTGCATTTGTCTATTTATAATGATTAATTTTAATTGTTTTTGATGCTTTCTATTGCTAGTATATGTGGTTTTCTCTAAGCAAAGTGCCAAGTACATATGACCAAAATAAATTTGTAATTTTTGGTGTATTGAATACACATTTAAGTTAGTGACATTAGTGATTACAGTCTAGTCTGTTAAATTCAATTATTATTACCTACCATAAGTAAATTTTCATGTACATTAAGATCAAGGTAACCCATAAAACTAGGTGACCCATAAAAGCAAAAAGTAAGTTTTACTTTGATTGCCATGGAAATGGTACTCAACAAATGTCTTTTACATATTGTATACATGGTAAACATATTTTTTTCTGGCTATATCTTTAAATACACTTTTAGCTTGATATTTAATTGATGGTAGCCAGTAATTATGCATACATCAGATAAATGTAGAATTCATTAATCTTGTTGCGTTTCTCCTAATGTATAAACTACTCCAAATCTAAAGACCATTGAATTATAAACAGGCTTGCCTGAAAAAGAACTTCACAATAGGTTGGAAATTAGCAAGAACTATTCTGAAATATTGGTGCTTTCAGGCATTTACAGTATCGTATATCATAACTTTTTGTTATAAAATTATAAAAATTAAAAACATTTCCACAAGAAATTGATATGACTGTATTTGAAGCTGTCCATGAAAGATATACACCAAGGGTAAAAAATATCACTACCATCTCGGTTTAAGTGGAAAACTGTTGTTAAGTAGAACGAAATCCCCTTATCCAACTTAAACATGTTGTGACATCCATAAGTGATTCGGATGTCACTCGCACAAATAGATGTGCAATTTTTAGAAGTGTTATTAACAATGACCAATATCAAAAACTTTCTTATTGCGTGGTCTGGAGCCTGCTCAAGGATGTCTTCAAAAAAAAAAAACAAACACAAAGATGATCTTTTAAAATTTATTAAATGAAGTCGTTAAACTTGTGTCAGGAATGATGCAAGCCCGCTTTCATTTCAGCATACTTTAATCGATCCTGAAAAGCGAGACAAATATAAGACCGATATACTGTGCAGTACACAAGTGAATACCATAGATAACCAATGCATTCAACGCCAAAGAAATACCTTGTTTGATATAGATGGATGAACCTTTGAAAAAGCATCATCAATATTTTGTTTTGTTACTTTCACGGTCTCCGGTTGCGTATTCTCTTCAGGAAGAATGACATTCCACTGATGTTGAACACTTTTACGTACTGCATTAAGAGCAGCTTCCCTCATTAAAGCAGACAAGTCAGCACCTGTAACATAACATACAGGTCAATACAGATTCTTAAAAACAAAACATTAACCTGTTTCTGATTTTCTTTAATGAGCACATATTGAAAGATACCTGTAAAGCCGTTGCATCTCTCATCCTTTCCAACAGATTCGAAACATACATCATCATCTAGTAAGGGTTTTCTGCCATTCTGAAACACCAAGCAGGTTTATGTTCCTCATACATATGCTTTGAAGCAAACTATATTCAGGGGCAGGAAAAGTAAGGTAAAAGCGTACAAACCTTTGTGATTGTGACCAATATTTTTACTCGTTCTTCAGGCGAGGGGATTCCAACATACAATGTTTTATCCAGGCGTCCTGGTCTAAAAATGACGGACACAGATAGATACATAAAACCTTGCCCTTCTTGCTATCATTTATATCCTTCCATGCAGTTATTGTCTTATGATTGGTCTTTATATCTTTATGATTTACCTTAGAATAGCTGGATCAATGATATCAGGTCGGTTGGTCGCCGCTACCACAAAAACTTGCTTTCTGGATTCAAGACCATCTAGTTCAGTCAGCATTTGATTAACGACTCTAGCACTTGCTCCAGTCTGTTTTGCAATAATAAATAGTATTACTGTGATAAAGGAAGCCTCAAGTTTGGTTATTGGATTACTTTTCACACTTACTTCAACAGATGACCTTCTTGGACAGAGTGAGTCCAATTCATCAAAAAATATAACACATGGAGAAGAATCACGAGCTCGCTCAAAACACTGTCTAACTGCACGCTCACTTTCACCTGACCGTAAAAGTACCCAAATGAAAAGTACATGCTACCAGCAAAATTGAATTCCATCGAGCAATACTTACCAACATACATATTAAGCAATTCCGGCCCTTTGACAGAAATGAAATTGATGCCAGATTCATTTGCTATTGCTTTTGCAAGGAGGGTTTTTCCACAACCAGGTGGACCAGCTAACAACACACCTGATGCTCTGGAAAGACCAAGTGACGAAAAAATTGCTGGATTTCTTACTGGACCCTGTGAAAATAAGTATGACTGTCATGGCTTTTTCAACTGGGTTATGAATTGACCCATGCTAAATTTATTTCAGTTTGTATGAATACAAATAACACAATTTTGAAAACGACAAATTCCAAATCTATACGTATCAATATCAAACAATAATATGCTTTTTACACTCATCGCTACCTAAAGAGCAAGCTCATGTTGATAATTTTAAGTTAATCTTAATAATCCTATATAGTCTGCTTTTGCTTTTATTAATCAAACAATAATAAGTAAGCAATGTATTTCTCTGTTTGGGCAATAGCATAACATAAGAGCTTAACATAATGTATTTTTGGAAAATGATAATTTGTTGGCTTCTAAGAATATAATTCCTTTGGTAAATGACATTCAGTACCACATAATTTGACCATACTTATGGTTTTCCTACTAAACTATATCACAACTATTTGGTAAATTCAGTAACGTCATCAGGAACTTTGCGATTGGTTTTTCTGATGTTTGTAATCAGGTTCGTCAAAATTTCACAATTAAGTTGGTATTAGGAAAATGTATTCAAGTTAGGATTCACTTAGGCTTCTTCTTATTCCCGAAACTGGGTACACCATCGCACATTTTATCCCTTTATAGTTAAATAAATAACAAAAACTTGAAACAACACCCCCTTAAATTGTTGGTAGGCAAAAACAAAACTATCATTAATTTTATGTATTATGCTGCTGTAATTCAGAAATATGTGGTGTGTAACAACATACAATAACTTAAAAATTTTCATAGCTACCAAAATTGCAATTGAAAGTTCTTCTCGAACAGATTCCAGTGCACCAACATCGTCCCAAGTCACACCAGGCACTGTGGCAAAACCTTCTCTCTTAGCTGATGGTTGCACATCTGGTATAGCTAGTTCAAAATCACCAGTTTCAATTGACAGCTTTTGCAACTCTTCTTCAGTAAAAGGTGTTGAACTTGAAAAATATTTTAATATGTCGTTGGTCCCTGTAAAAATCATCAAGTGCATTAAAACATGTTTTGGGAACAGATACAGAGGTATGAAGTATGTTTTTTTGTCTATTAATACAAAACACTTATAAGTTTATAAACCTTTCAATAAATCATGTTGAGAACCAGTTCTGAAGTCAAATATTCTTGTCACAGCTTGCATCGCAGCTTCACGGCAAAGAGACAATAAATCTGCACCAACATACCTGAAAAACGTTTTGCCACTTTAATATAGTTTATTAATTACAATAAAGATTAGCAGAACCCTTTTACAACTTAGTGTTACTGTGTAGAAAATAATTGTAATTGGTGCTACAAAAATGTAAGCACAGTTCCAAACATCATGAAAAAGATTTCAAAATTCTTCACGTACCCAGGAGTTAGACGGGCGATTAGGTTAAAATTTATGTCCTCTTCCAATTTTAATCCGTTGCACATGACTTTTAAAATCTGTCTTCTTGCGTTTTCATTTGGAATTCCAAGACATATTTCACGATCAAACCTATATGTTAAAAGTATTTTCTAGACTAATTTCCAGTTAACTTACAAAGTAAATTTAAATAAAAAGCTTGCAAACATTGACAAACATGCTGTTCCCGGCGGATGGTTATGTACTTACCGCCCAGCACGTCGTAATGCAGGGTCCAAAGTATCTGGACGATTTGTTGCTCCAACCACCATAACTTTGTGGTTACTTTGATTCAACTCATCAAGACAAGCAAGAAGTTGAGAAACGATTCTTTTTTCCATTTCCTTTGATGAATTATCACGCTTTTGTGCAACTGCATCAATCTCATCTAATAATGGAATTAAGCAACACTAAACATGGGGAATCTACAAGAATGATGTAATGTTGGGATTTCTGTGAATTTACCTAAAAATAATACACATGGTGCACTATTTTGAGCAGTTTCAAACAAATCACGAACACGGCGTTCACTTTCTCCTGAAACACCAGCAACTAACTCTGGTCCAACAAGTCTTAGTAGTGGCATGTTAAGTTGACCAGCAATTGCTTTTCCAAGAAGAGTTTTTCCACACCCTGGTGGTCCATGCAGTAAAACCCCTCTCGGTGGAGAAACTCCTAGGGTGCTATATACTTCTGGGTGATTCATATGCAGCAACAACCTTGCTAATTCTCGCAATGCACCTAAATATAGAATGTATAGAAAGCTTTCATTTCATGTGTGCAATATAAAATTGAAGAAAATACACAGGGTTTTATGCTTCATTATTGTACATTCTACACAGAACTTGTTCTGTCAAATCTTACCATCATTTCCGGCAACATCACTGAAATTGATCTCAACAGTTTGAAGGGAAAACAGTTTCTTTTGAGGAAATACCATTTCTTCTTCATCTGACTTTTCATTGTTATTTTGTTTGCTTTTGCGTTTAACACGGCTTCTTTTACTGCTAGGCAAACGTTTATTTTTTTTACATTTTTCATTCACTATTTTCCCTGTTGGTGTGTCTAAAACTTTTTCTTTTAATGTTGAGTTGTCCAACTTGCTGCAGTTATTCACAGAGTCTTCATTTTCAATCAAATCTATCGTTTGTAAATCAATTTGCTCCTTGACAGAATTATTTAAATCGGGATGGTGAGGATGATTGTCTGTGGCAGCATTTAATGCTGATTTGATAACTTTATCAGATGCTTGATAACTACTGACATTCATGACTCCCTTTTCTGATGTCTTATCAATAAACCAGCCTTAAAAATAAAATGCAAGATAAATTCAGCATTGAATAAGTTTCACCTGTTTCAGGTAAAAGCTAATAACATCAACTGTTTGTTTTACTGGAAATATTAAACCATTACTTAAACTTGATGATTTTCCTTTTTGCGTTATGTTATTGGTTGGTTTTATAATCTGCTGCTCATATGGCTGTGGGCTAGATGAAAGACCTTTACTCACAACTGAAGTTGAATTTTGCTTGTTGTAAAGTGAAGACAGGGACTGATTCATCATGTTGGTATCCTGTAATATCACAGGGATGCAGTCAGTGGCAAATAGTAATTCAACACAGACATGATTATTGATATAGAACAAGGTTGGAATAAAAAAGATACCATTACCAAAGTAATGACAATTTATTGGAATGGTGATTAGGTTACTAATTACATAAATATTAGTTATCAAACTTCTTACCGAGTACTCAACATATTGCATTTCATCATCTGTGGAACAATCTGAAGAAGAACACTGGTTGCTCAGATTTTCCTCAACATGCTTCTTCCTTTTCTTCCGAGATTTTTCTGCAATCCCAAATTCTTCTTGTGTTTCATTCTTAAGATCTTTATGAACTACATAAACATTAAATTGAGCTTAAAACAAGCACTATGGGATAGGTTATAAGCAATTTACATATTTCAACAGTTAAAATTACTGGAATCATTTTAAATTAAAGCACTAAGGGGGCATTGAAAAATGAAAATTTATAAAAAATTATATATCTATGTATGGTACTATGCTGGCTAAAAACAGAGTTTTGATCAATCAAAGATATCAGATAACGTTTTCGAAAAATGTTATTTATCAAAACAAAACACCATTTTTATTTAGAATAATGTGAGCACACCTTGAGCAACTAGTTTTCGAAAAGCATTCCTCTTTCTTCTACCATAGTCATTCCTGATAAAATAAAATAAGGTTATTAATATTAATGAGATGTGTGTGCTATGATATGAGCAACAATATCATATTTTTTCCTAACCACATTATTACCATATTTACAAAACAAGATTAATGAAACGTTTTAAAAACATTGCATTTGCATGATAACCATTATTTATTCAAGCAAATTTAAAAGATAGGCATATCGGTAGCAATGTTCCCTCTAATTTTTCACGAGTCTGAGCAAACACACTAACTCCCTGAGCAGTCCCTTGGACCACTGTGAGCAACATCAGACGTACGCGTGGCTTTATTATGGGTTTATTTTATTTTCAATTCAGGTTGGATTTTTTTCTCGTGCGTAGCACAGATTTTTTGTGTGCGGAGTCCGTGTCAGCAGTGCGCATTTTAGAGGGAACAGTGGTCAGTAGTTGTTTTCCAGTTACACAGGCTCTGCTTAAATACCATAGTAACCAAAAGGAATTTCACATCTCTGAAGATTTAATTTCAAAACTCACATGTCAACAAAAATTAACTTTCACATTTATACATTTTAACTACTATACATATCTTCAGTAAACAAAATTTTTGTTATTTTAAACTTACTTTATAGATTAGAACATACTAGACTTTCACATTTTACCGCTATCAAATTATACAGTTCCCAAAGATCCCAACCTTAAAGTATGACAGGTTTTGATGACAAATCAGCCTTGCAGAACTACTACTTTTGACGTAAGGAAGTGCATTAAAGTCTTATTTCTTTGTTCACTTATTACACACACTTCCCAATATGGCAAAATATGCAGTTCTCAAATTAAATCATCTTAAATACTAACAAATACACTAAAAACTGTACTGAGTAAAAAATCAATGTTTGATCAATGTTTTCTGTCAAAACACCAAATATTCTAATAGTAGAAACCAGAAAAACCTTAATAAAAACAAGTTTTATAAATCCATCTGGATTGTCAATACATTGCCCCATCCACTGTGGGCTTGGTGACTGAGTCGTTAGAGCGCTAGACTAACAATAACGCAACCCAAGTCCCCATAGTGAAAAGTTTGGCTCCGTTCTCTCCATTCTGTTGAAGTATCATGTTCCATACCCAGTGGTGCTATTGCTGTAACGCCCTTAGACAAGACATTAATGACGTCTGTTCAGTAGATCTGGTGAACAGTTCTAAATTGGGGTAATCTAACTTCGAAATTAACAAAACAAACAATTAAAATTTAGGCTTCCATTATTTCACCATTAAAAATTGTGCATCCGAAGCTACTTTTCACAGTTTCTTGTTTACCTAACTTAAATGTTACAACATAGCAACCTAAAACTAACTTAAAGTCAGCTTATAATCTAAATCTAACTCCAATAAAACTTAATAGCAAAATTCAACTTTTGTATAACCTTTCTCCTAACCTAATCTTTAACAACAGGCTGCGTGACCTACATACGGTCAAACAATCCGTGCTCTTTAAAATTTAATATGTGACAGTCAAAACTTGCACAAAATCCAGGTCTGCAACCAGGGATAAATGATAAGGAGTCATCACCAAGTTTAAGTCATGCATAGACTTCTTTTAATCCGAGGATAACGATTGTCGCACTACGCTATTTATTAAACAGGTTTTTATCAAGTTTCACACAGGATTCCCTAATCTATATGATACTACAAAAAATGACACTTACTTGTATTGTTTCTGCAGATCTGCTACCATCACATCAAGATCGATTATTTTGTGTGTAGCGACGTACTAAATTTTCAAAGGAAAAATAAAATCACAAATAGACGATAACGAGATTTGATTGCAGGTTTAGTTCTTAGTTCAATATACCGTAAGTTAGTTATGGTATCGCTTATTGGTATAGGCCTACAACGCACAGTCTGGTAGTATCTTACCTTTTTTATGCGAAGTGGTAAGGCACGATCAAAAGAAGTATAAGTTGGCATTTTGTCTTTCACTATAGGTTGACCCTACTCAACACATGTTGGCTTTTTGTTTGCTTTTTAGCAATCCTTACCTAACAAAACCATCATGTCAAAACATGAGTTACATAGTGGGGATTTCCCGATGCTGAAAATTGTTTATTATTTAAACAGAAAATGGGATATAAGTTTTAAATTTGTCTTATAAATATAATATAGTCAATATTGCATAGTAAAAATTATAAGTGCAAAAATAAGTAACATTTGTAGCACCCTTGTCGACAAGAGACCATTTTAGCTGATTAAATGCCGTCTACTACAAGTTTATTTCATTTACATAGATTACAAACTCACAGCTTCCTTTTCTACCAAGTTTTAACGTTTTTTTGAGAAATCAATATGGCATGGGCAGGCGTTTTGTAATTTGGATCCTTACTTTGTTCTGCTGCTGTCACGAAGATTGTAGACCAGTTTAACTGTTGGTTTGCTTGCAGTACCAGTAGGCTGCCTATACTGTAGGCAGTATACCACTTATGGTATAGCAGCAGACAGTAGAGCCAAGAAAGGCTTTGTACAATCATATAATATAATAATTTGCCGAGGTTTATTGATAATAAGTGTTCAGTTATTGTGCCTGCACAAGCCTAGCTTTGCAGTCTAAACGTGTATCCTAGCTACATATAATATATTTCTGTTTTTAAGGATTGTTTGTTTAAATGGAAAATTTATATGAGCTGTTTGAATTACCCGATTTTTCATCATATGAAATTGTAAAATCACGCTTTCAAGAACTTGCAAGAAAACTTCATCCAGATAAGCTTGTGAACCATAAAGAGTCCAACACAAAAGAAGCAAGCAATCAATTCATAAAAATTAAAGAAGCATGGAATACGTTAAGTGACCCTGGCTGTAAATTACAGTATGATTACAAGCTGAAGCAATGCCAAAATGAATCAAGTTACACTGTTAACGAAGTCTTATGTTTGGAAGATTTTACACTAAATACAGACTTCGCAGATGATGAAAATGATCAGGAGGAAGTTTATGTCAATGACTGCCGATGTGGTGGCAGATATGAACTCATTCAATCTGATTTAAATGAAATGAAACACATACCGGTACCACTTATCATTGGGTGTAGCAACTGCTCACTTTGTGTGGAAGTTACAATGCAATGAAACTTTTAGAGCTAACTGCTAATGTGATTGCCAAAACTTGTCAGTAGTCTGTAAAGATTGTTGTAGTATAGCAAGTTATTGTTAATCAGCCTACTAAAAAAAGTTAGCTAGATTTTATTTCAGTTCTGAAGACATTGCTGGTTTTATGCCTTAGTCCACAAGAAGTAATTGCATATTTGATATGGTATCGTTGGAATCATTATTCTCTGCACTGATGATAAGTTTTTGCCTTTAGATTTAAACTTGAAAATTATTTTTGATCACTCAAGCTCAAGCCCTGTTTGTTGAATTTGACCATATGCATTTTTGTGATTGGTTTATTTTTATGTGCTTTTTTGTTTTAATGTCATCTTAATCAAACTTGGAAATTTTTATCATGACCACTAGACAGAAGCAAATTTATTAGCGCCTTTCTTATAGGCCTTACGACGGTAGGCACTGGGTGTTGAACATAGCTCTAATCTTTGTGAGCCTGCCACTCAAAACACTTTGCTGCTACCACATTTGACATGATTTTATGATTGACATTTACCTTATGTGTGCAGGGGGGATATATTCAGCCTTATTTGCAAGGTATATTCAGTTTAGGCAATTAGTTAAAGAGCACGCCAAACGTTTAAATTTTAAGTGTTGATTTTTGAAAGAATTTCACTGCACAATGTATTTGTTGTTGTCCAAAATCAAGAGACCACCAGCACCGTCTAGTGAATCCCTCTCTGTTTGTATCATGCCCAATATAGACTTGAAGTAACATGATGTCGTCTCGATTATGACATTTGTGGATTAATTTACATATGTTTATCTTAAAATTCGAAATGAATGTAAGTCTTTGTCTGCCGCGTCCTTGTCTTTAAGGAACTTTTCCAATACGCTTAAGATTTTCTAGGCGTCCTTTGTGTATTACATGTCCCCCACAAGTACATTGCTGTTTGTCGGTATCCGATGATCCTAGTTAATTGCCTGCTTGTATTCGTTTTATGAAGTATATATTACTTTACTTGATGCATGCTCTGTCCATGGTAAATTTAGTAATTGATGAAAGAATCACATTTCAGCAGACTCCAGCCTTGTCTTTGTTTTGATATAGACATATAAAAGTATAGTCGAAATGTAGCACTTCAATAGCCTGTTGTTTAATGTTTACCCATTTTCAACATTGGGAAATGAAAATCAAAATATTTTTAGATTCTGTTATCATAGATGAAATTAAACAGCTGTGGTAGTTAACACCTAGGTATCAAGTGGTTTCCAAGAAATGTCCCAGCAAAACGGTTTGGATTCAAAACAAGAAGAAAATGAAGAAGCAGCTTTAAAGTAAGCATTAGACATAACCTATCAGCACTTTTTAAAGTTGTCATTTTTACACACATGTAAATATGATGCATGACTGAAATATGTTTCATCAGGTTAGCATCCTTACCCGGTTCTAGTGGGGATCCACAACACCAAACAAAATCTTTAGGGGGAAAGAAAAAGAAGAAAAAGGCAGCAAAAGTTACCGAAGTTGATGCAAAAAATGCTACCCCAGAGGTATTCTAATGAAGCATTTAAAGTAGCAGGAAAAGATAATTTCAGTTAAAAGATTTCATAAAAATAGCAATGGTTTAATTCTTGCGTATGCAGATGCTAACCAACTCATAAGTTTCCAACATACAAACATACACAAACTCAAAAGACATATGTTGCATGTTATGTTAATATTTGACGCATTTCTAAATTGATGTGAAGAAGCATTGTGTGGCCACACGTCAAAGTTTCTTACCATTTGGCAATATATGGATCAATTAAAATTACATATGAGCATTTTTTAATTTGTGTCTTTTAAATAAGAGAACAATTCAATTGTATTGTTAATATGGTGCCCAGGAATGGTCATATTTTATGCCACACACCGAACAACAGTGCACCACTTCATTGTACTTAAAAATTACCAATCTACAAACAAATTTTCAGATAGAAATTGTCACAGACAGGTTTTATGATTTTATGAAGATCTTAACTAAAAGATTCCAATAAATTATTCAATTACGTTTTGTTTTTATGTAGGTATCTTATAACTTTAAAAACATGAGAAATGTTTTAGCTGCAATGGGAAAAGAAGTTGTGGTTGAGAATCCTTCCGTCAAGAAGTGGAAATTTTGGGATACTCAACCTGTTACTAAGTTTTGTAAGCATGACATGACATTTTGATTTGTTTTAATGTACAGCCAATTTTTGATTATTATTGCCATGAGTAACACTTGGAAATTTTTAATTGATTCTGTGGATTTAGTTACCTCTACCTTCATGCAGTCCATGATTATATATACCAGGGGTGGGCAAACTTGTTCAATGAAAGAGTCACTTGCGGAAAAATATGAACACCAGCGAGCCGCAAAATCAGTAATGATTGTCAATTTGGTTGATATATTATTAGTAGTCATTTTGGGATATTACTTTTTAGCTAGAAGACCCATAAAAAACATGTCGGCGAGGCGCACTTTAACAGCCTTTGCCATAGAGTATAGAATCTATACCTGAAAACAATGTCGGATTCTATGTCTAGTGTTACGTCATAAACGAAATGCTGGCCTAAATAAGCAAAACAATAGACAGAAACGTTCATAAACGGTACTCTTGGTAGCCTTTACAATTTTTTTGGAATTTTACGGTTCGACCAGAAGAGCCACAAAAAATATGCCGGAGAGCCGCATGCGGCTCGCGAGCCGCAGTTTGCCCACGTCTGATATATACCTATGTTTATGAACTTAGTTATAAAGTCTTGTTATATTGATGTTAACACATAAAATAGCGGAAACAGTGGACGATGTGGGAATTATAGAACCAGACAAAGATAATGTGAGGCAAGAACCATATAGTTTACCTGGTGATTTTGAATGGGACACCGTTGATCTGGGGAATAGCAAGCAGGTTGGTTTGGATCGTAAATAAAGTGATTGTAATGAATGGTTTTTAATTGCAATACACTTCTAAAGAGTGATTTTAAAATAGTAAAGTTTGTTGCATCATCATAAGTAGTACAAATTTAAATTCTCACAACGCGCTAGTCAAGTTTCGTTTTGGTCAAATTGTAACAAACAATTTATTTGAAGTTAGATCTCTGTTACAAAATATCACGCTCAGTTACAATATTACTCTTTTACTAATGCTAATTTTAGCTTGAAGAAGTTTACAAGTTATTGAATGAAAACTATGTTGAAGATGAAGACAATATGTTTCGTTTTGATTATTCAGCAGAATTCCTTTGCTGGTAAGTACAGCCAAATGCAATTGTAATAGTAAGTAACTTATAGTTTTGTTGTTGGTTTCCTTCCTCTTTGTAGTCTCTTTTTCTTTTTTCAGGGCATTACGACCTCCCGGTTGGATAGCAGATTGGCACTGTGGTGTACGAGTGAAGAAGAGTGGAAAATTGGTCGGTTTCATCAGTGCAGTTCCAGCATTCATTAAAGTTTATGAAACGTAAGTGGCATCACAGTTTCTCTGCAGCATTTTCTTTGCTGACATATATACTGTCTGTACGTTGTGGCTTTAATTGCTTTAATTTTCTCGCCAATCCATTCTCGAAGAGGATCAATCCTTTTGTGTGTAACAAATTAAAACTATTACCTTCATTGCTTATAACTTGTTCATTTAGTTATTTCAAATGCATATTTACCTTTAAGTCAACAAAGGATGGTTGAAATCAACTTTCTCTGTGTGCACAAAAAGTTAAGATCAAAACGTGTGGCTCCTGTCCTTATCAGAGAAATAACAAGGCGTGTAAACATTAAAGGAATATTTCAAGCAGTCTACACTGCTGGAGTTGTTCTTCCCAAACCAGTTGCAAAATGCAGGTAAATTGTACATTTCAGAACGGTCATATAATGTAAATTATGACACCCAGTCATATTTTTTGTATTGTATATATTTTTGTATTACAGCACACATTTGAAACAAACAATAAACACTAAACTTCAATCCTCATATTAATTGGGGTAAAATTTACCCATCTCATAGCAGGAGATGTTACAAGCAGGTCATATTCAATTTTATAAAGTTTGACAACCTAACAGATATTATCATCGATCTTTGAATCCTAAAAAACTTGTGGATGTAAATTTTTCTCACCTTGGTCGCAATCAAACCATGCAGCGTTTGATCAAGCTGATGAGATTGCCAGAGGTGAGCATTCTCTGTGTACTGAAGCATTAGTTTATCGTATTCACATTGATCAGTTACTGTGATTGCCATTTGTACATCTGCTCTGTACAATGTGTCACATGTTATTGTAGGGATAAACTGTATGATATGACAGGAACAAATAAATTTTAATATACAGTTCCAAATGAAAATAAGTTACTAACCTTGTTTTTGACATAGTTGATGATGTACTATGCGATAATAAAATATAATTTTTGGTGATAAACAATTAACAAAGACAAAATGAACAAAATACATCAACAAGGATAACAACCTAAGAAGTAAGGCATAATGACTCAAATGCACATTTTTAGGAACCACAGATCAAAGGCTTCCGAGAAATGCTGGCTGCTGATATTCCACAGTGTCATCAACTCATGGCAAACTACCTTCAAAAATTTGACCTTGCTCCTATCTATACAGAAGTAAGTACTGCAGAATCATCCGCTTGGTATGACTATTTTGATGTGGTCCCAAATTTTGCCTTATAAAGTTCTCTATTTACTATGACCAGTCTTCGGATATTATGAGGTGTGAAAGAAGTGGTTCTTTCAATTTTTTCAGTTTTTCGTCATTTTTTGTATGGATGAAACATATGATAAGTTTGACTTTTTTTTTCATTTTGTGCCTAACTGTATCAATCCTGTTGTGGTTAAACCATACTGTAGCAGTTTTGGTTATTAATATTATGACCTAAATGGTTTGATCCCAAGGTGGTCATAAAAAGCGGAGTCTACTGTATTGCTTTTTGATGACTGCTATTTTATAAACCCTGCTCTAAGTTACGAGACCTATCCTTGGGTTTTGGAAACAAGTATGCTTGTGGTTAAGCAGTAAAATTGGTTGCCCATAATACTTAGAAAGAATTTATAATACTTTTTATTTTTTTAGGAAGAATTTGCACATTTCTTTTCTACCAGAAAAGGAATTATACACTCCTTTGTTGTTGTGGACGAAACAGGTGTGTAATGAGTTACATAAGTAAGTGATATGCAATTACTTGGAATTCTGGTTCTGTATTCACAAAAAGTTTCATACTGACCCAAGCCTAAACTTCCAATTGGTATTTGGCATAATGGATGAAGACAGTAATCGTTCTTGCTTAAGGTTGTTGTTTCTTCATAACAGTCTTCCCATAAACAAAGACGGCAATTTTTTAAGCAGTGGTACTTGTTTAAGGCTAAATTTCTATCATCGTACAGGACAAGTGACAGACATGTCCAGCTTTTTTTCCCTACCCTCATCAATAATGCAACATCCCGAGCACAATATGCTGTATGCTGCTTATTCCTTCTACACTGTGGCCACCAAGCACCCCCTTAAGAGCCTGATGAAAGATATGCTCATCATTGCTAAAAAGGTAAGACAAAAACTTACCCTAAAGTGAAACAGGAACCTATAAACAATCAGCAATATCATGTTTTTGTCTGTTTCCTGAGTGTGTGTAGCAGCCAGTCAGAGCCTGACACCTACTTACTGACAAACCATTATAACAATAATTTTAATGGAATTTTTAGTAATATATACAGATAAACTACAGATATACATCAAACTACAGATAACCTTTATATATTTACGCTAAATTTCAAAAAAGAATACTCTTGCAGGCTTTGTAATCTTTGCAAGTATTAAACAAGTATAGTTGTTAATATTGGTGTTTCTCTACCAGTGTTCCTTTTGTCGTCCGTAATCTGTACAGTATGCATCAATGTCCGGAAATATATGAGCAAAGCAACTGTAGTTTTAGAGACATTTTGAATGAACTGTAGTTTGTATTTATTGATTCATCCCATTTAAATATTTCGTTACAAAAAAACTGGAGGTACAGCAAATATTCGGCTGAAAACTGAATATTAAGATACTTCCAAAAACTGCCTGAAAAATTTTTTATTGCAAGAAAATCATAACAACAGCTGATATTATTTTAATATTGCTTGTAATAGGAAAGCAAAGTTTGTCATTTAAGTAACTTTTCCATTTCAAGTAACCACTAAGTAAACTTTAATTCAACTATTTTATTTCTTTAATTATATAAGCTGCAGTGTATAGGCATTGTTTCGTTCACTTTTTTCTATATGAATACCCGCAATACTAGACCACAGGATTTAGTCGAAATTATTTGGTTACTTTTTTTCAAAAATTTGGTTTCGGACCGAATTTAAAAAACACGATGTGGTACAGCTCTACAAAAAACATAAATATACTTCTTGTATGCTGCATTTGAAACTATAGACTTAATATGTTATTGCTTGAAGTGTGATTTGCAGAGCTACATTGTCTTAATGACACAAAAAAGGTGTGATGATTAATCAAAGACATAGTTTGTACTGGCAAAAAGTTGATTATGGACATACTATGATCATTTTGTCATTGCTTTGTGTTTAGTGAATGTTTTCTCCCCTTGTGTTATGGGCTGGCAGCTTTTTCTTGCAGTTGGTTGGGGTGCATTGAAAACGCCAAGAAAATAATACTAGAAACTAGATGAAGCAAATGACTGTTTTTGAGCATGTCAATTGTTTAGGAAACTATGTTATTTTGCAAATTTTATTGCTTTTATTAATTAAAATCTACATACAACGTTTTCATCTACAAAAATTGGTTACTATCTACAGGTTGGTCAACTTTTTATTGAAATCTGAAAAAAAAACTTTTTGAGTAATGTTGTTAGCAGTCAAGCAAACAGACAACCCGTTATCAATAAAAACATAACCTTGGTGGAGATAATAATTTTCTTTTTTTTTGTAATAAAATGCAATAGCCCAACAAGCTACATATTAATGCTTGTAAGTTCAATCAACTAAAACAATTTTAGGGAATAAGTTACAGTAATTACCAAAAACGTTTCCCGACCCCTGCTCTTCAAAATATTTAACAAATTTACAACTGTCACCAATGCTTTCTCAGCTTGGATATGACGTTTATAACGCCCTGGATCTGATGGAAAATCAGGAATTCCTCAAAGACCTCAAGTTTGGAATGGGAGATGGCAACCTCAATTATTATTTGTATAACTATAAGTGCCCCAATATACCTGAAGATAAGGTAAGCTCTGCAATATTTGTCGTTAAACATCAGCAACCGTTGAACCAATTTGATAATGGATAATGTTTGTTTTTAAAAATGATATTTATTGTTTCTTTAGGTTGCACTTGTTCTGCAATGATGTGAGTTTGCATACTGCTTGGCCAAGTCAATTTATCGTAGTTATGTTGAACGTGAGTGGCAGGGAAAAGCTCTATCTTCTAAGTGAAAGAATGATAAAGACTTTGTAGTTACAGTTTTAGTGTTTTGATGCACGTTGCTGCTCTTTGAAACGAACCTATACTTTTACAGTTAATGTTTTACTTATTACAACTGTCACCATGTTCGTAGGCCAAAGGAGCCACCTACATTTCACTATATGTATTCAGAAAAGAACGTAGAATTTTAAAAAGTGAGATTATCGACCTAAGTAGTACCACCGGAACCACTTAAGTTAACTTAAACTTAACTGGTCAATTCAAAGAAGTTTGGAAATCGCAGCTTGAAACATTGATTTTCCACGCACAATATTCTGATTGGCATGGAACATATTTTGTTTCTATGTTTGCTTTTCATCATGCAATGTTTAACTGCACATGACTGTACGGTTAATTTGCAGTTTGATAATTTTAAATAAATCTTGAAATAATTTTTGTCTTTGATACACATTAATTCTTCTCTTTGCAGGGACCTAGTTTGCTAGAAAACTTTGGAGGGGACAAACTCAGTGTGATATGCATTGTCAGTATAGAATACAGTTCCAATTGTGATGAACTATGATAAAATAATTAATTATTCTCATGTCATGCCCCTCTCCTGAACGAGGTCCCTGCCTCATTGTAGACCATAAGTACTTAACTAGCCATATATTGCTTCGGAAATAATGACTAAAAATGTGTAACAATTATGCCATTGAACTGTTGTTGGCAATTTTAAATGACAAGGACTGTGCAAAATACTCAGTCAAGTCGAATACGAAATGCAAGTTCATTTTCACGTCTGCCTTGGTAACACATTGCAGGGCCCTTTTCAATAAAAATAGTTTATTAATTAAGAGTATTTTTATTGTCCACTTGTATTAGTTTTTATAAACTCAAAATGTAGATTGGCATGTTGCTGCAATATTAATTCTTAATTAACACTATAGTGGCTCATAACTTCTGTGTTTGGGCGAGTAATGGTCTTCTTTGATGATTATAAGCTACAAAAATAGGTGGAAAAACTGATACAGACTTGAGTATGTATGATTTGATCAAAAAATCGTGATTTGTTTCTAAACCTTCAGGAAGAAAGTCGGTTTAACACTAAACTTGATGGAATGGTAGCCAGAGCGCGAGCGGTCAGAATCATGTTGAAAGGAATGGTAAGATACAATATTATGACCTGATTTATCCTGGCACAAATCAATTTAATAGCTAGAAATAAAACCTTACAGTTCTACATAAAGAAAATGAAGTTTTCGTGTTGAAAAACATCTTGTTTGCGCTATTATCGAAATTTTGGTTACAGATCCGGTATAAGCGAATTTTCGAGTTGCATAAAAATGTCAAGCGTTGGGACGTCAAAACAGGAAATTTTTTTATTAGAACTCTGGATTGTGCTTTTATAACAAAGAAATGAACCAGGGTATCGAACCGAACCTTACCCTTTAAACCGGTTAGAGCAGGTGTTTTTAGAAACAGAACCACAACCCAATATATAAATGTATTTGAACCCAAACCAAACCTGGACTACTAAAGACAAAGAGACAAAATCACAAACTGGAGTCTACCTTTTTCAATTGTAACCACTTTTTCAGTACAATAACTTCATCCAAGAGTTACTGAAAATTGTCTCTCGGTAGCCGGTTCAATCGCTTGGTTCGCAATACATGTAGCTTAGGTTCCGTGTTCAATACCCAGTGACGCCATATCGTTGCAATACCCTAGGGCAGTGCTTCTCAACCCCTGGGTCGCGACCCAAAAGTGGGTCGCCATTTGTTTGGTTTGGGTCGCCGTCGCCTATTAAACTAGTCCACAAAGCCGTTCAATAACTGAGTACCTTACTCAATTTATTGCATATTGACTGTGAGTTGACGTCATAGTGCATTGTTGCGGAAACACAAGTGAAGAAGCATGGTGATGATTATTTGCTGTGAGACTCTAGATTAGCTACGTTCGAGTCAAGGCTAAATATTTGTAGCCTAAATACCCAATTTTTGGGTAAAAAATATTGGGTCGCCTCAGCATCGCTATTAATTTACGTTTAATATTTGGGTCGCCACAAAAAAAGGTTGAGAAGCACTACCCTAGGGCAAGTCATTAACGACACTTGCTCTTGTTCAGTGGACCTGGTTGACAGTTCTAAATTCGAGAAATACTATAAAAAACTCAAAAAAACAAAAAGTGTGGTAAACGGAACTTGCACACTAGAGGTAACCGGGGCTCGAGTGATGAGGAATCATCACCGGGTTTAAATCGTACAAAGATTTTCTTCAGTCCTAGGGTAATCATTAAATTATCAAGCCATACCAAACGATTTCTTATATACCTATTTTAAAATGTAGGAAACCTAAGCTAAGAAATACCCACTCCTTATGCATTGCTACTTGAACAGCAGTAGTAGACATTTTTTATAAATTAATTAGCTGGATAATGTTATTCGAACCCGGAGTGAACTTATATCAGCAAGCTTGATGAACCTAAACCCGGAGTGGAATGAATGCGTGCAGCCGATGCAAGCTCGAACCGGAGTAGAACTAGTAAAATAATTTTTTGTTAAATCTGAACCGCAGTTAAACCGTTTTCCACTGTGGTTTGTCGTCCTTGTATGAACACAAATTTGAAATTCATAATAAATAAACAAAGATTTGAATCTTCAGTGCAGACTGTTCAAGTCAAACTTCGCGTCTCTGATGTCAGGTACAGTAGGTAGCACACCATATATTGAGCTTTCCATAACTGCACAACCAGAACAACGAAAGAAAGCTTACATGGAAGTTTGCAAATATGTTTGATAAACAATTTTGCAGATTTAAATAAAAAGTTAGGCAAGAAATAAAACTCAGAACTATGATATCTATGACAAACCGCTCGTTCTGAAAAAAGGTAAAGGACCCAAAATCACTCAGGCATAACCATCTTTTTTTCGCATTCTGATTGGTAAGAAAAAGCCCATCTGAATAAAGCAGAACCAGCGCAATTTTGTCAGAAATCAGTGTGTGCAATGGAGACTAGAGTATTTTGCTTTCGTAAACAGTTGTTGGTAGGAAATATAGACTAGCCTACCTACTGTAGATATACTCTTAGTGGCTTGGTTCCAAAACTATGGTACCTGTACCGCTAAATGCACAGGCTCTGCGGCACGCAAAGGTATTCCCGCTTTTATGTGAAAAACTTATTTACCTGGTATTAGGTTTATTAGTATAGAAATTAATCAATCATAATAATAAGGCAGTGTCTGCTCACAGGCTGCCGGTTACCGAATTTGGAAAAAGCTGCTTCAGTATTCGGCTAGCCAGTTACGCACTTGGTATTTCCTACTTCGATAACCAACGGTCGGTGAAGTAAACACCTGACTTAGCCTAGCTTAATTTACTGGCCGCCGTTTACCGAAGTAGAAAATTACATCATAACTTTTCCTCATTCAGGCCTTCAAGTTGGAGTGCGAAAGTATAAGATACCCCGATAAACGGCAATTAGGATAGGTCTTGGCTGTGAATTAAAGTATGTGCTAATTTTCAACATAAAATGATATTTTAACTTTTCCAAAACTTTTGTGAATCCCTACTCCAATGTTTGCTTTGTCAATGTTATTTTTCCGATATGTTTTCTGTTTTACATAGTGATGTAAAAAACATACATAATGTTTTAACTTTTTTATTATCCAAAGTTAGGGTCCTTTTTTCCGAACTTCAGGCAAGGTACTTTAAAGATTTATTTATTGCTCTTCGTATTTCTACTTCAATAGAAAACTCAAAGACGCTAGTTGAAGTTTTTAAATTGTTTTAAGAGCAAAAATGCTTTTCATAATGATAAAAACAATGAATTCTAATTATTTGTTCATATTACCTTGTCAATTTAACAAGAACTTCTGTTGTTTAACTTATTCCTCCATGGAAACGCGGATTACTGTTGCCAATGCCGGGTGTCAGTATACAACAGTGTAAATCTCCTCCACAATCCACATTAATTTTAATTTACACATGCAATATATATGATTTTTCCAATTTCTAAGTGATTAATTCCAATTTTAGACAAAACTTTAGGCTGCCTTGCACTGCCTATCACAAAAAAATTTGACTTTTACAGCCCTAACTTCTGACACTTTTTTAAAAGTTCAGCCATTTGTGCACCCATTCCCCTAACCTAACTGTCTATCTTCAACAATGGGTTGTGTGACCTACTTTTGGGGAAATACTCACTTTCTTTTTTCCACAACACAGCGTCACTGTCACAGAGGGGAAAAAAGCACAGAACTGTCACATTTGTTTAGTCTGACAACTTTATGTTTTATTAATATTAGACCTTTTTTCCGCTTAAAACAATTTTGCTACATTCACCATCTAAAAGCTACAAAATACGAAGGTAGGTCTGGTCACTATATAGCAAACAGCAAAATTGATTCCACAAAATAAACTAACCTAGTAGAGTGACTCAAAAAATAAAAAAGCCAATTCACATTATTGCCAAATAATGAAAATTACTATATCACAAAGCAAGTTTAACTGAAAAATTACACTAAACTAGCGCTAGGGCGAGGAGTTTTAGCCGGTAGGCCCAGTAGGAGCGTAGAAGTCTGTAAAAAGTTGAAATTTTTATTTTGACAATACGTGTACATTTTTTCAAGTTAAACATAACTTACTTCGCGCTAAAATTCCGGTCATGAGTGCACTTTTTAGAATTATTCCCGGACACAGATTTCAACACCGAAATTCCGGACATATGGCAATTCTATACTACACAAGTCACTGACTAATACACCACTCGATTTTTTCCCTCGTCCGAAATGAGAGTAATAAACCTATCAGCGGAAATCTGCCGGTTATGTTATTGCAATTTTGTAACTTTGGTAAATGGACACCTGTGAGTCGTAACTTCATCAAAATAGTAGTAAATGATCTTGTACATTATTGTAATCAGCACCATAAGCATTATTTTAAGACCCTACTGGAAAGTTTGTATGATGCACTGGATGTTTGCTTTTGCGCCAGTTTTCTGGCACGGAATTGTCGTTTTGCCCTATATTATAGTTATTAACTTATTACATTGGTGTGGCGCAAATTTTGGCATTACATATATTGCCACATTTATCCGGCACATTGAAAGCAAATTTTCCAGTAGGGTTTTAAACAAACTGATTACTTCACCATGATGATTCCTCATCAATCATGCCCCGATTACCAAGCTGGCTTGTGTACCAGTTCCTTTCACATTTTTATTTGCTTTTTTTCAATTGCCCAATTTGGTTCAGTTCATTAAGTTTCAGGACCACAGAACAGTAAACAGGAACAAGTATCATTAATGCCTAAGTGCCCAAGGGCATTTGTCAGTGGTTACGCCACTGAGTACATGAGCCGCTTTATTATAAACCCGGCACACTTTTATGTGTAAGCACAAAAAATAATTTAAAGAATTATACCCTACTGGAAAGTTTGTATGATGCACCAGACAAAGTTGGCGTATGTGCATTTTTTCTGGCACAAAACTGCCATTTTGCCCTGTGTTATATACTATAAGTATTATGTTGGCGTGACTCACATTTTAAGTTGCGTATTTATCAGGTGCACTAAAAGCATATTTTCCAATAGGGATAGAGTAATTATATATTTATAAAATATGTCTAGCTATAGCCAGGCTATTTATCAGTGCTTCCTAAACTTGGTTCACTCAATCCCAGGTGTTTAGAAAGTCGGTCTCTGTTGTTCAGCGAAGATTAGGCTGTGTAGGCCTATGTTCATGTGAATTCGGTGAATGTGCGCATGAAACTTGCAATGTTTAGTAGTCTCCAAGTTTAAGAACCAGTGCTATACATATAACTTCAGTTTATTTACCAGTGTTTTCAATGTCTTACTTTTTTCTCTAGACATTAATAGATCGATTGTTAATCTATTTATTCTACTTTTAAACTAATAATTTTGAATCTTTAAAAGAAGATACACAAATTGTTTGTGATTTTATGAGAAGAATTTACCTCAGTATTACAACATAGCCTACTACAGAAATGAATTCAAGGAATGTTTCACCAAATACTGTAAGTATAGTATAATCCCTTTATTTTCTTACTGAACACTTTAAGTGTATTAAATAAGTTTTATAAACTCTATAGGTTATCAGGGCTGCATACTCCATCGATTTTAATTTGAGTTCGAGTTCTGCATATTTAAATATTCGAGTTCAAGCTCGGCAGAATTGTTAAGTTCGAGTTCTCCTCAATGTCAGTTTTGATGGTATAAGTTTAATGTTATGCAATCTGCAAACAATGATGAAAAAATTTATTGCGATTGCTATAACAAATTACTACAGCATGGATGCATGCCAGAAGAAACATGAGATAGAATTAAAAGTTGTAGTCAAGACACTTAAGTTGGTGATGTTTATTTAAAAATTCGATGTATATATATCATATAGTTGAAATTTTCTGTAATGTCAGTTTGCGTATGAAGTCACTTTTGGTTGGCCCTGGCAAAATTTCTATATCTGCATAACGCATTAATTGTAATCTGCTGCTTATTAATTTTTTTTTATTATCATTTTTGTCGCTTACATTTAAGGGCGGCTTACCATCGAGGGGAGTTTATGGCTAATTCCATGACAGCGAACGTTAAAATCAGTTGCTATACCAAACTGCCCTGCTTTTAGTCAATTGGCTGATTTAGTGGAAATAAAGTAGCCTTATTGTTTGACAGACCAGTAGAAGTATAAAATGTTTGTAAAAGACAACTTTTTATACTACACAAAATTATCTGCCAGACAAAAATTATAAATAACCAACATTTGTGGATAGGACAGCAGCCTTGCACAAAACTATTTGTGCAAGTTTTTCTGCTCAAACACGTCACCTAAACTAATTTTTGTATTTCACACGTAGTCATCACGACATTAGCAATTTCCATAATGATAACTTTTTTTTTTCATCAAGCGTGTTTTGAACGTGACGTCTTTTTTTATGGAAACGCACGTTTGGTAACGAAAGTTGTTTTTATCGTTTGCTGTTTTGTTCTGTTAACCTAATTCTATCTTTACAAATTGTAATTGCAAACAACTCTACAGAGTCTTAGTATTAAAGTAGGCAATCAGTTCTGGATGAAAATGACACGTACAAGTTACTATGACGTCATAGACGCGAAGTTCAATTGGTGTCATTTATGATACAATAAATGCTAAGAAATTGGTCAAGTATTCTTAACTGAGCATAAAAGGTTGCTTTCAAACTAATAATAAAAAAAGAATAGAAAATAACATTAATTTCGTGTGCATTCAATTATAGAAATCCCTAAAATACTGGTTGTATGTAAGTGTAAAGTGCAATTACAATTACAGTTGGCTTGTTTTATACTCGCATTCATTAAGTTGAAAGTAAAACGTATGTGAGGAAATTCATAACAATATAACATGGTTTCATACAGAATATGACCCCATGTAAATACTTAATGAATGCATCATCAATCTCTCTCGTACGCCCTTTCAATGGTGGGTATTCTTCCAATTGCTACAGGGTAAAGCCAAAAGCCCGCTCACCTTTTGTGCTTCTGCGGCAGGAGCCTATGCATTCTTTTTGCATTTACAAACTTAGTCTATTATAAATTTATGGTGTTAGTTCGGAAAGAACACAATCTTACTTCATGTTCAATAATTTTTTGATAGAATGCACCTCCCTTCAGACCAGCCAATCATGTACACTCTGGAAATACTACTCGCTCCCCAACACCTCATTGGCAATCACCACCTTGGGCTGCTAAGCAAAACTTTGTTTCTCCAAACAATTTCTATAATGGGGTGCAGCCAGTTTGGAGAAATAGCTACAAAATGCGACATAGATATAACTCTCCAAACAGTCCAAATTTTTATCGACAGAAGGTATGTTTACCAGTTATATAGCTGTCATGTTTTCATTCTTATTCAGTTATATAAATGACCAAGATGCATGCTTTGCAACATACTTTTTATTGGCAGAACTTGAGCCACACATCAACACCAAATAGTCGCTCTTCTGGACATGGTACTCATGGCAGTCCTTCCTTCCTACCCCTCTCTTACACCCCAAATTATTCAAGACAAAGGTCGCCATATTCAAGAGGAGCAAATTATTCTCGTGGTAAGAGGTCAGGTGATCGGCCATGGTATCCTCGTGAACATGGAAAACAAACAATTGATGTTTACTTCAAACCATCAATGTTACAAGATCCCTGGAAAAATTGCTCTTCATCCCGAATTAACAAAGACGTTTCTAAGACCCCTGCCACCCAAACATCAAACAATAATGCCAAAAGGTATTTCGGCAAAACGTGATTAGTATGGAAACAGTGGTGGGGGATGGTTATTTATTAGCTTTTTCTATGATCAAGCATTGCATGGACGTGCTTTTAACAGTGTTTATCTAGCTAGAGGCTTTGCTTTGTCGGGAAGCGCTTTTTCATAATGTTTTTAGGCGTACTTTATTAACAAATAAACTTCGATGATTGAAAGAGTCCGATTTTGCCAAATTAAACAGGTGAGAATTGTTAAGAAAATACTGACTGTATGACTAGGAAAATAATATTTTTAATAAAATTGTGAGGAATTTGCTGTTCCCAATTCCAAGAAATTGCTGACACTAGGCAAGAAATTGCTGGCACTGGGCACACTGGCCCAGGCGTAAAGCATATCTCAATGACATTGGAAACAATGTTGTTGTTCAATACTATCAATGGATTCTTATATATAATTTTATAGCTGATATACCAATTAAACCAACGCGAGGATCCATCAGTAAAACGTTTGTTGCGTGCGTTTGTCTAAAGTAGGTGTTAACATGTTGACCTTGCTTTTAAAAAGAGCGTTAACTCCTTGAAAAATAGACTGTATTACTCATTAACTGGGTTACTTTTTACGTCAAATAGGCAGCCAAGCAATTGTGCACGAGATTAATATTTTTCGGGTGAATGAAAAAATCTAAAAGTCTGGGCCTTAGGTGATCTCAATAAGTAAATATAGCGCTCACGTCCACGATATAATAGCTAACGTGCATTTGGAGGAAACTTCATTTTAATACTATTTTTAACTTCACAATAATGAGATTGTTAAAATATCTTTTCAAATAGTTTTTTTTTTCAAAAACATGTGTAAAAATATAAAACGGTTTATTTATGGTACATTGTAAGCTACTGTGTAGATTTCAGTAAGGAGTCACAAACAAAATGCACAGGCTGCCACAAGAACTCTCGCATTCAACTTCCCGCATACTTTTACATTAATATTGCAGCAAAAGTCCTAGGCCAGTGCATGATATTTAGTAAATGTTTCCAGTTGTCTTTAAATTGGTAAAGTGAATGAAATCAGATTTGTCCAGCGCTGGGTACTTGGCTTCTTTTATTTTCCAGCTATGGCAAGCATATTGTCAACCGCTTGGTGCTCCACGTTACTTTATAACGGAAAACTGCGTTTTTCTTGTCGACGCAAAATATGTCGTCAATTTAGGTCATGCTGGTTTAAGTGTGGTGGATATTAGTATAGTTTCTCCTGGCAAGAATGTTGAAATCATTTTCGAATTGTTATAATTGCTGTTTAAGCTCTGCTGACTGGAAGAGCTTGCACGATATTCACGATCTTTCTTCATTAAACTTCGATATATACGTGTGAAAGTGCTTCTAGACTGGGAATTGTTATACAATGGCTGTTCTTCTGGTTCTAACCATCTGGCAACTGATGACGACACTTCTCCCAGTACAATTGGCTTCCGCCTTCGAAAATCGTTATTCCTGCAGTATAGAGACATGACATTTATCTTCTGTCTGTTCGAAATCATAAGCCATTGACGTTTACGTGAATAGATTGAAACGTAAGTGCAGTATAAGTTAATAGGCTATGCGTTATTTAAAGAGTGTCGAATTTTAGTAGAAAAAGTTCATACACTATTCCGGTAAGGTACTAAGGTTGTAGTGTATGAACTTTTTATAGACCCTTTCTCAAGTCTACTAGACGCTTTTCCTTTTATAAATGCAGTAAAAAAGGTTGGTTTCGGCATGGGATTCTGTGAATTATCTACATAAATAAGCTACTTACGCATTCAGGTATTCGGCAATTTTTTCGGCCCTGTTTAGATACAGTTTACATTTTGAAAGGATCCGCTCCTTAATGTTTTCGCTTTCTGCTTCATCTGTAA
This sequence comes from Clavelina lepadiformis, assembly GCF_947623445.1. Classification (NCBI taxonomy): domain Eukaryota; kingdom Metazoa; phylum Chordata; class Ascidiacea; order Aplousobranchia; family Clavelinidae; genus Clavelina; species Clavelina lepadiformis. The sequence continues at coordinate 9,261,674 of NC_135246.1, forward strand.
GAAATAAGAAGCCCTGATGCAAAGCTTTTGCGTTTACCAAGAAGAGGCGAACAAGTCTAGGCATACCCTAATTAGAAAAAAGAAATATCACTGAACACAAAGTTGGAACCGCAGTTGATTCAAAGAATAAAGAGTCGTATACTATAGAATATAGATTGTTCTCATCGTATTATTACTGAGTTTAAGTATATAACTCGAAACGTTTGTATAAAATCATTGCTGTTTTTTTGGCACTATAATAGGCATTCTTCCAGGAAAGTTGGTCATTTTGTGCAGTTGGCGGCAATTTTGAACTGATCACTGGGTTTCGTATTCGGAGAGATATAACTTTACGAACTAAGCTTCAGTGAAAGAGAGGCCACAAGGTTATGCAAGACATACAGCAAAACTCTCCAAAAGTGGGAAGATTGTTGCTGGCCACGCCCTGTTTTTTTTTCGTAAGATACCAAGAAGCGATTGAGCAGAGCTGAACGATTAGTGTTTAAGTCTATTAGGTAGTAGTTTAATATAGTATTGCATCGCAAGCAACTATTTCGTTTCGTACGTTAACTGAAAATTGCACAATTTCTGTAAGGTACACAAATACGTACAGTTTAAACTTTCAAGAAAATACACCAAGCCATGCTGATACAAGGACAACGCCTCCTCATAGTTGTGAGCACGGTCTTCCTCAACTGCCTGTTGTACTAAACGCAGAGCCGTTTCTAAAGAGCTTTTGCACTTGGCTTTCTGCAAAATAGATGGCGTTAGTTTTTGATACTTTACAGAAACAAAAGATAAGGTTCCCATAACTCAAAAACAGAATGCAAAATTGTTATGTGTAAAACGTCCTGATATACTCACAACGTTCGCATTATTTTGTGCTTCAACGTTTTTCGATTTAAGCAAAGGAATGGTATCCGTTTGTGTTGACATATCCTTCAAAATTCTTCTTTTAGAAAAGGTACAACAACACAACCCCATGACTAAAACTGGACTTCCACCTAGGTTTGTTATATAGCTTAAGCTTGGAAGCTGTAGGATATACGTATCTGCAGTACTTTTATTGTCGAGAAGTAAGTCGTAAGTCAAGTCATTCCTTTACCAAGTAACGGTTGTCGTGAGCTACAATTAACTTCGCGCAGATCTACTTTTGCGCTTCGCTTCCCAAGTATGCGTCGTGCTCCGCACTTGAATCGAAATTAAGCAGTTTCATAAGATCCTGGGCCATTTATACACGGTTATTTTAAGAGACTTGCTCAAAGCTAAAATATGCGACAATTTTTCACTCCAAGTTTTCTCAGCCATTACGTCATAACGTGAGTACGCTAACTAGTTTAGGACATTTATCAATGTTTGGTTGAAACATGTTAATGTTACAAATCACGTTAGTTGTAAACGTTTGAAAAATCGAATGCTTTTAAACTTTTTTCCTTATTAAGTAGTCCATTTGTAAAAACAAATCAGAAGTTTAATGAAAAGTGTAAACTTATAAGCATTGCTAAAGTCGTCTTAGCTGACGCGACAAAAAAAAAATATGGGCTTTGTTGTATTTTGACGGGAAAAATTCAAATTAAACTATGTTTATCTTCGTACAAGCATGATCTACCAAAATATTGTACAGTGGTTTGTTGGTGAAGTAAAAGTTCTCGTCTGTAGAAAATGTAGCCTATATCTTCATCGATCAAAAATGCAGGCTTCATCAAAACTTCACCGAATGAAATAAGACCAATAGTGCAGTTGCTGTAGCTAAGTATGGATATGATACAAGAACTAATTCCTTCGATAGAATTATCCAAGACTATTTTCAACTTAATCCTCTGATGATAATATTCTGGTATTGATATGGCCTAAAAATGCGTCCCTTCCTTTACCTTACCCCTTTTTCTCTGGAATAATCCGGACTAGCACGTAGCCAGAATTGTGATTACAAAATTACGGTTTTAATAATTTGACTTTTTCCCAATACTACTGCTCGAAATTTTCCATCTTAAAACTACCTATATTATCTTAAAATATCCGAATTTGGTGCTGCTATTTCTCCTGTGTAGTGTAACTATTTCGTGCAGGCTCTATTCTATGTGTTCGCGCACTTTCCCTTAATGATATGGTTCAAGCAATGACAAAGTTTGGTTATTTAAGAAAGTTTGTTATAGGCCTACATTCCCCATAATTTTCCAGAAACTTGCTTTTAATATATTAGCCATGTCGAAAGGATGAATAATCTGAACTACCTTTTTTTAAAAGTCAAAACTTTTCTTCATAATCTACCTATGGCCGAAAAACGTTAAGACTTCTCTGTTTTTCCAAATCTTTTTTAAAAGCAGCATTATTATCTGAAACATATAGCATAATACAAACAAACGAGGTTAATGGCAAAGGTAACGAAGTATGAAACCGTCCTACTTGTTTCCCATCCCCGTGGTAGCGATCGATGAAACGTTGTTCTTTCTCACGTCTTCCGCCATTTTTCACAATGACGTCAGCAAAATTTCCCTAATTTTGTCTTTTACAAACTTTCGAACGAATCGGTCGTCAATGTTAAAGGCGTTAAAATTTGAAGTCTGGCATCTGCTTAGTAAAACAAGAATCTCTCTTCAACTATACAGACCTATTCAATGACGCCAATTTTATAAGATACACTGAACACGATCCACGCTGTTTGCAAAGCAAACAACAGTCGGAATTATTAGCTTGGCGCTAATAAATAAAATACCAGCGGATCTTCAACGTCAATTTCTGTTTTCATACTACTTCACCCTAATTAAGTTTTTTGTTATTAAGGTAGGTTTACTTATGCTCTAATGCTTTTACATTTAGTTGGTTAAATAAATTATAATTCACGAATCCAAGACATAGGTTACTTGCGTTCTCGCAAGCTTAACGCGTTTCGTGTTTGGCAGCATCTGCAACAAATTTTCGATAAAATTTTCGGTTACATACTCCTTCATCAAATGTTGGCTGACAGCAAAATTATACGGCCCTGCTGTTAAAACCTCAGTTCATAGGAACAACTCTTATATGGATATTTTAAAGCCAAACTTTATTTGTATGACGGGGTATGACCTGCGTTGGTTTCTAAATCTAAGCTTTCGTATCCTGGATTTGACGAGCATTTACCGTGAACAAAGGTTAAACTTCTATAACAGGTAATTTTTCAAGCACGAATAAAGATGAGCGTTACGGTTAAGTTGATATGTTTTGGTTCAGTCAAATACAAAGAGAGCTGGAATATCAAATGGTCGATAGCGCACTAAACTTTTTTGTGTCATGAGCTCGTATAAGTTATATTTGTGCTAAGAAGTAGCTTACAATAGAAAAAGATTTGCTTGAGCACACTGATAACGAATAATGGTGAAAACATTTCCGCGCCTGTAAGTGTAATACAATAAATCTCAAATGAAATTTTTACTTGATTATGAATAATAGGCAACACATCAGGCAAAACATCAGTAAACATAATTACTGCAAACGTTTCGTTTCTTTGTTGAAGCATTCCCAATGCTTTTAACTATTTCTTTGTTAACTATATTACTATATGACTAGCAATTTGTTGTTAACTACTAATGTTAACCTTTACTTCACGTAGGCTACAGGATTTTCCCATACTGTATGCAGTATTGCACTGCATCTTTTCGATTTAATATAACTTGCCTTGTAATGTTATTCTTGTTTGTATGAATTTTTATGCTTCGCTGCAGTTTCAGAGAGACCAGCATTTGAAGCACAAATTGTCAAGCTCAACAACTCCATTTATCGTTTCTGTTCTGTTTCTGCGTACAACCTCATCCAATCATTTGTGGGTAAGTTATAATAAGGGGATTAACGTTTGGATACCAAATGCAGTTAAGCAAAAATATTAATCCCGCTTATGCAGCTACATAAACGCTGCTTGTGCGTCAGGTTCTGCATTGCGCTTCCGGAATAGGATATGACGATAAATCTCACACTGTTGTTATGCGATTTATATCAATACTGTTTCTTAATTATTCGCTACAGTTTTTCTTAATCGCTATTTAACTCATTCCTTAACCATTGATTGTCTTGTATACTGTTTTTATTATCCACAATGTTTAACATCAATGCTAACGGTTATGGTTAAGTTAAGCAGTAAGTCATAGCCCTTTATATACGTAATAAACACCTTAACGTACACTTAAACTTACATGAGTTTCTGTGAGCAAATCTCACAAAAATGCAAGGGTTACACGCTCTGTTGCAAGCGTAACCAAAAGTTCAAGGTTGATTGAATTGTCGAGTTTTTACCTTTATTTGGGAAAAGATGTCTTTTTACGCTTTAGTTGACCGAAACAACACGAATTTTAGCAACGCTATTTGAATTAAAATGTGGTATAGAATCAATCTTATACTAAAAGAATTTTTTGTCAATAGATTACAACAATAAGGTACGGCTGCGATGAGACTACGATACGTCTTCCATTGGAAAGACTTTTTCTTCTTAATTACCAAGAAAAAACGATTTGTCTTTAAAAGATATTTAGAATCCTCAAATTCCCCCATGTTGGGGCTTTGGGTATTATCTGTTTTTTCCTAAATGGGCAAAATATGTACAGCTAGCGGTAAAATACGAAGAGGTCGACCAAAACCCGGTTGGCCAATTTAGGTTATATTAATGAAATGATTTGGTAACTTTTGTATGTAACCTCCAACTAAACTGGCAGACGTTGCGAAAGATCGTGAAAACTTTCAGGACTTTATGTGCTATGTTATGTTATGTACTTTCGCGCAAGTCTCAAGTGATAAAAAAACTGGCTTTGTTAAATACAAATTAAAAAAGTCATAACAAAACATAGAATAAACCTTGAAAAAAATTTAATGCAGGTCAAAATAGATGAATTGCATGTAGACCGTAACTGGACAAGCAACAGCTTAAAGACGAGAATCTTTTTTAGAATCTGGCTTTAAACACCAAGAGCACAGTTAGGCTACTAGACAATGGTCAAAATGTTTTAACCGAAATCGTGTTCTTCCTCCATGGAAGGAGCAATAAAAGGCTAGGCTATTTTAAACTTATACATGACAATAAGTGGCACCACACTCACACTTTTACATGCGGAGTAGCCTTGATCAATTTTATTTATAAGGTTGCTATAGTGATAACAATTTATTTCATAATTTGATATTACTTTTTCTTTCATGTAGCTAGTTGATGGCCTTAAGTGAACCATCAAGGACGAGAATGCATTTCTACATGTCATTCTGTGTTACTAGAAATGTTGGAAAAAACTTTTGATTATATAACTTGTTGGGTTGCTTTCTATTATCTATAGATGTTGAGCGCATTTTACTGTCTTTATAAAACTATGCCATTAAGAAGTAAACATCTATTGGCGGTAAAGACGGGATGTATATGCGCCAGTTTGTATAATGGCTTAGGCTACTCATTATGCTATACTGGAAGAACACGTCTCTTTTCTACGTATCAGACACCCTGCAGTATAGGCTATTATACTTCACTTAGTTTAATAAGGAAAGCTGACCAGTTGCTCTGCATATTCGGCTAAAATCAATATTTATTTTCCTCTGCGGTACGGGAATGAGTATATACACGAGAACACGAAGTCTAAGACATTACTTTCTTGTTGTACAATATACATACAGGCACATCACATCATAATTCCATGATAAGATTCGCTGTTCGAATTAAGCGTTGGTGAAAGCTTTCGCAATGTGTCAATGTTACTTTGATTTCGCGACAAATTAAAAAGAGAAGCTATCGCCCTTCATCATCGCTACGAATTCTACAAAGAAACAGTTTTTGGTAAAATATGAAATAAAATGAAGAAATGAAATGATGCATATTTTACATTTTTAATACAAATTAAGGTTTATTCCCAATTTTAAAAATACCCTGTTGTTTTATTTTTTTCGTTACAAACTCTTTATCCATATAGGCCTATATGCTTACATAGCTCTTTTTTTGAAATTCGATCGTTAATGCCAAAAAATTAATTTGACTTATTTATTTTTAACATATTGGCTACTGTGCAAAAGCAAATAAAACAAATAACCTTCGTAATCGATTCGTCCATCACCATCCTTGTCGGCCTCCTTCATCATGACCGTAACTTCTTCATCAGTTAACGGCTCTCCTGCCCCCTGCATGACGTATTTTAATTCATTCCATTCTATGTAACCGCTTCCGTCCTTAAAGAAAAACAAAGTATCATGATAAACAAGAAAGAAAATCAACAAACACATTAAAATTGACACGATCGCCATTCAGACGAGATACCGCTTGCCAAAATGTATTAACAATGGGAGTCTACTTACTTTGTCAAATACTTGAAAAGCTTGCTTCAATTCTTCTTCGGATTGTTTATTTTGATGAGAGTTACACCAACGTTCCATCAACTTAAGAAATTGTGGTTTTGTCATTTTTCCGGCAGCTGCGTAAAAAACCTTACGTAATGGCTTCTTATTTCTAAAGCAATGTAATATCTAACTATAAATTAAACAAGAATAACAAGAAACAAATTACTTGCTATCAAACGTAAAAATGGTTAAAACAACCTACTCACATCGCAAGCCCGATTTTCTGACAATCTCTTGCAATTCTGATTCTGTGGGATCCCAACCCAATAGTCTCAGCATCTTATTGAGTTCACCTACATTGATGCTTTCCTCTCCTTCCTCATCGAACATTTCAAAGCATTCTTGAAATTCTTTTTCTTCCTGATCGCTGAGTGGCATTTTGTTCTGCGAGAAATGCAAAATGTTCAGAGTTCCTATATTAGGAGAATTCAAGCAAGTCTTGCCTTTGGATTCTAACGAACCTAAAAGTTTCCAAAAAAGCTCATTTATGTAAGTGTGAAGCCTGATAAATGTGCAGCCTATTTGGGAAGAAATCCCACAATTAGTGAAGACTGTTTAAAATACTAAACCGTTCTAATGGTGAAGAATACAGTCTACGGTTGTCGAAAATGAAACTTGTTTTTACTTTATAACTATCTGCATAAATTTTTAAAATTTAGTAGCCTCATCTTTCTCCTGGCTATGCCCCTTAAGTCCATGGCTAGGATTATAGTTATAAAGATTTGTTCAGACTTACGTTTTGTTCTTGAGTATCTTTCGTATCCTTCAGAGAAACAGTTAAATTCTGCCTATAATAGCCGGCCGTAAGTGCCGCGAGGCTACCTTGCGGAGCAAATATAAATTGCAGCTGATGCTTTGTTACGTCACTGATGATGGGCGCAATAAAGATACTTTCAACCAATCGACTCTTATATTAATTTTAACAGTTGACGAGCCATATTCGGATTCGTCTTTAAGACTCCCTTGGGAAGATCTATTCTTAATTTAGCTTCACGTTGCGTCTCTTTTCGTTATACGTCGTCAATAAACTACCAAGGAATACTTTTCATTATACATACAGTATGTTACGATACTTCAGTTAGTTTTATTCCGTTAAAGTGCTATTAAAATGTGGGCTTCCACTATTTCATTGGAACAAAATCGTGCATTTTATAAGAAAGAATGTTCTTAAAAATATTAACAAACTTATAACACTACATAATAATATAAAATATTAAATATTACATTACCTATTGTCCTATTACATAATACAGTATAATATATTACATTATAGTCCGGGAGCCCAGATACGCTACCGTGTACCTAGGGATGTACAATACAGAATAATTGAGAGCTATTCTAGAATCATCTAGAATAGTTTATTCCGGATCCAAAATTTCGAATTCTATTCTAGAGTAGCATAAAAGTTAAAAAATTTAAGCACCCGCAATGCTTTTGTTTTGCCTTTGCAATACGCTCACAAAATTACTATGGTTCAACAAAGTTTACAATTTTCAATTTGACATGACGCAGGGTTTTATTGGTGACGATTAACACATGCAGCGCATAGTATTGGAATGTGAAATAACAATCGAAAATAACATATCCTGCACGTGCCAATGAAAACCTTCAATCATAGAATAAAACCAGTACCCAAGATTTTGAAAAAATACGAAAATTGGATTGGATTTTTTTGACGCTCGGTCTTTTAGGATCTGTTATTCTAATCTAGAATGTGCATACCTTCACGCACCTCCACCATAACAAAATGCCATTAGATTTTTTTTATTCTATGGAATGTCCCAAACATAGTTATGACCCGTTACAGTGAAATAACTCATTCCTGCAATGCGTTTTTGTATCATATCAAATGTTGCCTTTTCCCAGTCTTTTTTTGGTGAAACGTGATGAATTTACTTTTTTATGGCAATCACTGCTTAACCATTACATATTAGTACATATCCTTACACCAGAATGTTTACTGATAACTCTTTGATTTAAGGTCAACTTGTTTTTGGACTTGGCCCTCACGTTAAATAATATCTCTTTCGTATAAGACAAAACGCCTTTTGTGATTTTCCTTTAACTTGTTCTTAATAGCGATGCACCCATAGAACATAAAAGTTTTTAAAGACATTACAGAAGTAAAACAGCCAGGACATTTGACAAAAGCTTAACAGCAGGCGTTAAATTTATCGCTGAAAAACACTTTCAATAATCTCTTTTAAGACAAAGTTGCTATTTTACAATATATACAAACAGTTGGAAGATCTACATGCAGTATTTGGTGAGCATCTTGACAAAAATATTTTCAATGAATATATTGTTTATTCACATCAATAAAACGAACTACTTGTCGATCATGTGTAAACCTGTTTTTCTAAAATGTAGTAGGTTATAGTTTGTGTTAAATCTGTTTCAAGCTTGCAATTGAAACGGATAATAGACCATATGCAACAAACTAAGTCTTTTCAGTAAATTTCATTAGCTTCATAATTTTAAATAAGTTTTAGTTTTACATTATTTTGTTTATTTGATTTCATTTTTACTTTGCATAACATTTAAATAGGGTCATTTTTTCATTTAAACTTTTCCTAAAACTCCCATAACACAGGCTTGGAACAGTTTTGCAAAATGTTTACCCCATAACACAAAGCATCAAAAATTTCTATTATTGTATAACGACTTCAGAAAAGGATATAGTAGCCTTTGGCAAACAGTCAATAACCGTTTTTGCAACATAAGTATTAATTTTCTAGAACAAAAGTTAACATTGATAGAATACGACAGTTATACTTGCTATATTTTTGTAGCTTGAACTGTGGTCAGGGCAATTGGATTAGCGTGGACCTATAGCCTATACTCGGGCAATGGCCAGGAATCAGTTCAATTCCCGTTTTCTCTGTTGATAATTTTTTTGGGAACGTATTAAAATATGACAATAACTTCTGCTTTTAGAATCTTAATTTATTCCGTTTATATAGGAACTATATGTGATATGACTTACAGCTATCACTGTCGACAAAACTATTTAGTCGTAATTATTGCCAAGTCGTCGCAAAGCACTTCTGTTTCTGCAAAATACATTTGCGGGTGTCTTGTAGACGAATTGACCAGTCGTTGACCGAATTGGTACCATGGTAAGGCGCTCGCAGCCTGTACTTTTAACTGCATGAATCCTATAATAATAGGTGCTAATTGCGAAACAACTGTTATCACTTGTCAATCACAGGTCGGAATGATGAAAAAGATTTTCATCTCATTTTTTGTTATTTATTTCGGTCCTCTTTTGCTTCTAACTTGAGTAGTATTATCTTTCAGCGGCCGCCGTGCAGTCAGTTCTCCTGATAAGTAAGAAGACCTATAGGAAGAAAGAGCTCATTTTGTAGAATTTCGAAAAAGTTTAACGACAAAGCAACAAGATGGTAAGCCGTGTGCAGCGCTATTGCATGTTTAAATAAGAATTACGCGATGTATGGTTTAATTAAGTCTGCAACTTTTTATGCTATAATATTATTACAGTGCAATGTGTATGTAAGATTTTTCAGAAAGACGTTGTTATATCATCCAAAAAATTCATGTCAGTAAAATTAAATGTCAAATAAAATCTAAAGCCACTCTGCGTATATTTGGTGTAAAACGAATATACTTTAATCACCATGTGTGACAGCTGTATAGTCATCCAGTTGTTGAAGGTTCTCGATTACGGAGCAGCTGCCTTTTTTCCGTAGCTTAACTCTTGTGAAATCACGTGGTAAATTTAACCTACGTATTGTTGAACTATACCGTATAGATTTTTTATGTTGAACATCGGAAAATTTTTTTGTCTGTATTTCCCGAAAAAAACAGTTTCTTCTCAGTCATATGGACAAATACTCTTCGTTAATATTGGCTACAAGTTTCCGTAGATAAGCTAAATGTTTTGTTGGTTTAAAAAGAGAAAGTCATGAGTAATAACATGAGGTCACAAGGGATTATCTTTCGTACATATTTAAGGCTTTCTATATCAGTAAAAGTCAAACTATAGTTGTCTGTTTAAAAACACCAGCGGTTACTTAAGCACTTTGGGAGCCCTGATATTTTGCAGGCGTTACAACAAAAACAAGATACAGCTGACAGCTGCTGATAATAAATCTATAAAAATGTTCGACTGCGTGGAGAATTAATACTTACGATGCCACCCCACATGGGGTGGCCGTGTGTTCATCCGAAGTGAATTTCTTGATTTTACTTCTCAGGCTATGACCCCAGAGGAAGCAAGAAGTTCTCTCACAAAAGAACAGATTTCAGGTACATACGGTATAGGACTTGATATTACATTTGTGCTTTTTGCTTTGTATTATTATATGTATGTACTATAAGTATAGCTAAATATCCAAATATTATTTTGTGGTTTTTCTATTGAGCATTATGTTGATAGAAATCTTGTTTCACCAAAAATGGCGAAGTGTTAGCTATATTGCGATCATGATTTTGAATTCTTCATACAAGAGTAGGCTATGCGCAGGATTTTTGTTTGAATCGCAGTTATATAGACATTATCAGAGCCTCAAACATTTGCTCGACCATGTTAAATATTAATAATCTATTAAGAAATTAATTTTATCCTTAGGGTTATATTAAGGTTCATCACTGTATGCACAAAATAATGCAAATTTAACTCTTGTAAAAAGTTTATTATGTTTTATCGTAATGCTCTTTTGTTGATTTTCAACGACAAATATTCGAAATTTTCTAACATCTGCGCCGCTATGAAACGCTGTGTCTGCGTTATCAAAAAAGTCGAAGACCTTTTGCAATTAAAACTTTGGATGTTTCCTTATTTCATTTTTGTGATTTAAATAATCATTATATAATTCAGTTTTTATGCATTATGTCACCTGGTTAAACACCAGAAGGAGTATTTTTATCGTTGGATGTGTCTGCCAGCCTGCGACAGTTACGAAAAAAATGTTTGTAACAGAAGGCTTAAACGTAAACAAAAACACAAAATGGCAATGCAAAAACGAAATGGTTACAAAGTAAGAATGTAAAATTAATAAAGCTGGACATTTACAGTAATAGAGTGCCAGCAGATACGCTTGGGAAGAAATTTTTGTTTAGCCTATGCATTTTTGTTTTCGTTTTCTGTTTATGTAAATTTTGTTTACAGTAGTATTAGACTTCCGTATTTTGTACTTGATTTGATCATTGTGGCAGCTTAACATATTACGTAGGCCTAATTGTAAAAAACTTTTCCTGTAACTGTAACATGTAATTGTGTAATCACAGAATTCAAGCAAGCTTTTGACATCTTTGACGAAGATGGTGGCGGTGACATCAGCACAAACGAACTTGGAAGGGTCATGAAAATGTTGGGACAAAATCCAAACAGAGAGGAATTGGCAAAAATTGTCGAAGAGGTTGATGTAGACGGTAAATCATAGCCTATATTTTATCAATGATCATATCACTAGGTGTTATCAAAACAAAAAGTCACCATCAATAGCTTTTTAGTTAAATGACTTGAGTTAATTAAAATTACTAAAGATAACTGAAGTGCTTACTAACAACTGACGGTTGGTCTCGACTAAAAGATCCTGTCAATTGCATACTTTTTAAGTTCAAACTTGTATACTGTGGCGAGAACGTACGCTGCGTCATTTATATTTCAATCACATTATGACGACTACTACAATTCCATAGGGAGCGGAACGATCGACTTCGACGAATTCCTAATAATGATGGTGATGCAAATTGCTGAAGAGGGAAAAACAGCTGGTGAAGAGGAATTAAGGGATTTGTTTCGTTTACTCGACAAGTACGAAGCTATATTGGAGTATCCCAACATATAGCTAAACAATTTCTAAATTATGTTTGTTATAGTTTGATTTAAATACAGGACATATATCGTAACATCATAATATCCTAGATACTTTTTAGGAATGCGAAGAAGCAACCATAAATTGTCACATAATTTAAAGCTTTTTAGTTTTTTTTGGCCGACTTAATATATTGTTCTGTTAATTAATATTTTGTTCTGTGATTAAACACAAAAAGTCAGTATCATATAACCAACAAAGTCAATCATAAGTTATTTAAATTGTTACTGTATTCCTATTTAAATTAATTTCCAATTTAGATAAGAAATACATATCATAAGCAGTAAGTTTGTACTGGGGATTAATGTTTAGAAATGGAGACAATTATATTGATTGGGATGAATTAAAAGAAGCACTTTCTGGAACATCCGCCGATCCACCGGTTGAGTCTTGGGAAGTTGATGAGCTGTTTCGGGAAGCTGATAAAAATGGCGACGGATTCGTCGATATAGAAGGTGAGATCTCAGGTGCGTGTAGAGTAAACGATAACAAGGTTAATAAAAAATGCGTTTAAAAACGAAATTTTGCAGTTTTAGACCCTTTCCTCGGGCTAAGAACGACGCTAAATTTAAAGAAACTTGCGATATACTTTGAAATTTTGCGTTTTCTCGCCACACTTTATGTGTAATGTGTTTATCCTATAATTATATTATAGCCTGACAAAACGGCCTTTTAATCACAACTCTACAAAGATTTGTCAAGCTATCTGATTAGTTTGCAAGAATGGCAAGGTGCCTATATGTGCATTTCCTTGTCTTAAGCATTTTATTACTTTATTTTGTAGAATGGAGCATGTGGATGGACGGTGTCCAAGCACGTTAAACGGATGACTAATTACAGGGATCTAAAAGAAGACATAGCATAGCAAGACATCAACTTAGTTATACAAATTTAGAAACACTTATCGTGGAAAAGGCTCCGCTAATGAATTTATTGGAACTCTGATAACGCTATCTTCTTCCTCTGCTGACTCAAGATTGTCACTGATACAAAGTAAAACTTAATGCATTTGACTAATTCAATAATGGATACATCTTAACCAGCGTAAGATACTGTGTAAGTGCGCGTGCTCTTTACTATTACGTAATTGCTTGTTAGAATTAAGTTACTTTGCCGCTCTACGGGCCATTCCTAGTACTTGTTTGTGTTGTGGTTTTGGATTATTTATGTTGAAGAATATTTCTTGGACTTCCATTTTCATGTGTCAAATGAATGGTTTCGGTATACGGAATTGCTATCTTAGTCTGAAATCAATGTTTTAAATTTGAGTAATAAGCATTTTTTTCAGTTCTTAAATCTTTATTCTTTTCTTTTCCTTTCTATTCTTACAAAATTAATCTAAAAAATTATTATCTGAACAACATATATGTATTTACGTAAATGTAAAATACCGTTGTATGTAGGTCTATGCGCACCTATTTGGTTTCAATAAATTTCTGGCTTCCTTTACTTCTTCTTTCTTTTCCTTTTCTCTTGACTTTCTTTAAGATATTATAGGCTGTTTAAATTTTGAAGTATAAGAAACAAACTGTTTGTCAGTTCGTTAAAGCTAAAAGCGTTGAAGTTAAAAACTTTTACAACATTTGAAGACTTAGAATAATAGGTACCTATTTTAGTATGTAGGGTAGCTATGTAAAATGCTTAATACAAAATTTGTAGCATAGGCTACTCTGAATTTGCTTGATTCTACCATTAGTTCCAGGTCATTAACTACCTATGGTTTTGTTAATTTTTTTGTGCTAAAACTAAAGTTTTTAAAATTTGCCCAATTCCCAGTTATTTAAAATCCCCTTGAATAAATAATTATAAAATAACATAAGTTTTATATAAGTGCTTCAAATTTTTAATTTGTTACCTTATCCAAATTGTACCAAGATTTTAGTCGCTTGCAATCGTAACAAGCAGATCAAAAAGTTTTTTTGTCATATGGTTATACAGTAGCCTACTTGTATGTCAATGTTTTACAAAAGCAGAATTCAGATTTTTGTCACAAAAAGCAAGACGGAGTGATTTTTATTGACACTACGTAAATTTTTCTTCCCAACATTTCAAATTTAATTATAAATATTTGTCATGAGTCTCTTTCTGTCATCTGTTTTTGATTTCATATTTATAAACCTTCGTTACGTTGTTATACTTGATGACTTGCTGTAGGTTTGATTCTTTCTTAATTGTAAGTCGCCTATAAGTAATGCTAATGGTTTCTACCTCAAGGTTTTGAATTATTCTATATGAATCTTTGCAAAACATTTGGCAGTTTCAAACTTTCCCCTTCTTATCCTCTATAAACCTTCAAATTTTCCGAGCTTTATACTACTGTATTTGTATCCTTGTTTCTAAGCACTCTCACTATCTCTGTGCCGATCAATCATTTTCACTATCGATTTACTTCTATACCAATTTCTCACATTCTTTCCACAAGCAACTTTTCTCATTTTTCTCTTAACTTGCTTTAACTCTGTACTTCTTTTCTGCATTTATCCGTTCAATCTTTTATTATATACTTACTCTTTTCTATGCCTACCATTATAAAAACGTTCTTAAGTCGCTATACCGTATTTTGGGGTAGGTTAAGTAAAGACATTTTTCACTATTTTGGTTTTGAAATAGGGGATAGTCACAAAAACATGGAACCTTTTTAGTGTAACTTATGTCCATGACTTAACTCTGCAGCATAGCACAAAATTAATGAAAAGTAGTTTTATAGAAATATTTTTAAACAAAGTGATGACTAATTGGGTGAATAGGAACACTGTACATTATTCGATTTTTTTTAAAAACCAGCATTATAATAATTATAATACTAATTCTAATAATAGTTACAATAATAATAATAATATACAAATAATATTTATTACCTTTATAATAATACTAATTCAATTTTTAAGGGAACTATTGAGTATTCATGATATTCTCCTTTTGACACATTCTTTTAGCCACTTCACTACAGTACAAAAATTCTTTAAACCATTTTTCTGAAATATCCCACCTTTTAAGTAATGTTTTTAAATCTTCAGTGGCCATTGACTCCAATTTGAACAGGTAGTTAGACATAACATTAAAGCTATCTTTCCACTTCTCTGTTAAAAACAGTTTTAATCTTTTACAAATCTTCAAATTTTTCTAGCTCTTTTTCCTTTCTACTTTTGTTTCTAATTACCCTCACTATCTCTGTACTTTCAATCATTTCTTTATGGGTATAGCCTACATCTAACTATATACCAATCTATCAAGTCCTTTCCAATATTAACTTTTCTCATTTTCTTAGCCTTAACTGTATACTTCTCTGCATTTAATCTGATCTTCTTCTACATTCTTTGGAATGCACACTAACTTGTGCTTCTGTATACTTGGTCATTACCTTATTAAGCTGACATCCCTTTGTCAAAATATATTTACATCTTTTTCACTTTCCTTCAAAATCTTTCTTTAGTTCTATCTTTAATCTTTACATCCAAATCTTTTAAGTCTTGATGCCACTTGAATTTTATAATGTTATTAAAGAAACCATAATAACATGGGCAGGCATTATTAATATTAAAAATAAAGTTTTGGTAGTAAATGAATTTTGAATATTTACTTTAAAAGATATTACCACTGCAAACTAGTAAGTTAATGAATAATTGATTTGAAGTTAACCAGAATATGATAGAACTAATGTAATTATTTTCTCCTTCATCATCTACGTCTTACTATCTTTTCTATTCTTAAATCTTGCCTTTTACTTCTGCTGTTATTTTCTATTCTCAAACTTCTTATTGCTAGCATGGCTTCATTTGTAAATGTTATTCTATCATTTAGATTTTAAATTCTAAATAAAAATCACTTTATAGCCATTACAAGATTTAGCTGTTGTCATTTGTGATGACAGTAATGAATCATCTGGTTAATTTAAAAAAATAATGATAGCCACACTTACCAAAATTTTTTTCCATTGTAAATAAAAATTATTTATTTATAATCAACATCAAAAATGCAATTTAGTATATAGGTCTATGTTTACATTCATGTAAAAATGTAAATTTACAAACAATTTCATTATTATACTATCTTAGTATACATTCACATTTACACGATTCGTGGTAATTTTTCTTACCAATGAATATTTTCATTCATTGTACAACAAAGCAATATGCTCTATCATTTTTCTTATGCTCCATGTGTCATTTTGGCATTCTTGCAGTAAATTCCACACATTTCAGTTTATCATCATCAGCGGTTGTAAAAAAGTCTCCCTGCTT
Source organism: Clavelina lepadiformis (assembly GCF_947623445.1). Taxonomy (NCBI): domain Eukaryota; kingdom Metazoa; phylum Chordata; class Ascidiacea; order Aplousobranchia; family Clavelinidae; genus Clavelina; species Clavelina lepadiformis. The sequence goes on from NC_135246.1 coordinate 9,278,070, forward strand.
TCATATCACCTCCAGTTTTCATTGTAAGATACCCATGCGTTTGCATTTAGCAATATTTGTTATAAATTTTTGGCAGGGTAAAATCACATTGGATTTTTATTAATGTTAATCGTTAACATTTTGTCAATGTTAATCTATTTGTACTTAAAAAAACATCTAAGTTTATTTAACATATACTTCATAAGTTTATTGACGTCAAATTTCTAAACTATTACATTTTTGTTTGCTTATTGTCACTAAAGGACAGAAAAAAAAGGGTAGATACATGTGAACAATCTAGTATTATTCTAACATTTCCAGTAGTAAAACACCAAAGCTCTGCTTTGCTTTTAAAACTTTGTCCTTTTAGCTTTTCGTTTTACCTTTCTAATATCAAAGACAACTACAAACGAGAAAGCTGTTGTGTAGTCACAGCAATTCTTGAAACATAACATACTTAAATATGCCATTCAACACAATTTTTTTGCTAAGATTTAAAATATTTTTCAACATAATTTTTTTGAGCATTTGTGCTTTGTAAGATTTTGTATGCTGTATATATATATCGCATCATTGTATTGAATGGCTAGTTGCACAAATATCAATACAGCATAGTGCTGTACTGTAACTTGTACTCTTGAGAAAGTTTAACTCGTATTTAATAAAAAGCAATGCATCTCTTTAGTAAATGCACGTTGCATTTTGTTGACTCTTTGTCAATTTGCAGATGTACCTTATCTGTGATCATTAAACCTGATCAGTGTTGATCGTTGTGAAAAATGTTTTGGGAGAGTTATGTGTGCATGAAATATCTGTCATGTGATTCTCAATTGCTCTACTGTAACTTTGTTATGTTTACAGTAAACTTCAAATATCAGTAACAATCTATAGCAAAAAAATTAAAAATCTGTCGGCTTATTGTACTTATTAGTAGCTTAGTTCAAAGGACTCACCGCTTAGATGGAAAATAGACAGCTTATTCAGATTGAACAGAAACATGCAGTTATAGGTAATGATTGCATGAGAACAATAATTAGGGTATTAAATTCATAAACAAATACAGCTACAATCAATGTAAAAATTTTAATCCAGCATTTTTCATCCAATTTAATGAAAAGATACATTTTAGAGGCCTGGTTTTCAATACACTGAATATATAGTTACATAAAACAATTTTTTTACTTCAAAAATATCACTTTAGTACAAGAGTAAATAACAAAAGTATATTACAATTCTAGATAAAAAATAAACACAACCTGGTAGCATGATTTTTTGTAGCTAAAAGCTTTCTAAAGAAATGGTTCAAATTCCAAATAAACAAAAAGAGACATATTCGATACAAAAGGTAAAATACAGTACTGAAAAAAATTTAATCATGGAATTTAACAACAGTCACAGACATTATTACTTGCAAAAAGGCATCAGATTTCACCACAGAATCTAATTACATTTAGCCAGAAAATCTAATTAATATTTATTGATTTAGTCTACATCAGCGGTTCCCAACCTTTTTTGGTGTCGGGGCCGAATTTCAAACTTCAGAGTACATATGGAGCCGCATGAAAACACTCAAGTAATTATAACAAAAATTTTAAAGCATAAAAACATGTACCAACGAATAGCAAAACTAACAACAAAAATAACACCAATTTTCACCAATTTTTGACAAGTCAAAAAATAATCGCCCTAATTTTTATAAATAGATTTTTTATATTTTTTGTGGGATTTTCAGGGGTCAATGAGAGCCGCAAAAAGGCTAGCTTGGAGCCGCGGTTGGGAATCACTGGTCTACATACATCAGCTGGCACTTAATACAGTTCTCTTAACAACTCCTTAGCATACAATAATCACAATAAAGGTAGAATAAGAATCTCAAAGTAATTAGTATATATGGTTAGTAGAAAAATGTGTCTTTAAACAGAATTATAGTGTAGTGCCTGTATTTCTTAAGAAAATATTTTTAAAATTTCTGTTGCCTTAAGAAGGTTTGCCTGGAACCATGTTTCTTGATTTGTAGTACTGGGTAACTTGTGTAGGTACTTCAGCAAGAACGGCCTTTGCTAAAGCTAAGGAACTTGCCTATGTAAAGAAGTAAAAATGAATAAATATGTTATAAAGATCGAGCAGGCAAATCAGCCATCAAAAATCATATTAAGAATTGCTCAATATACATTGGCTTAAATCACGAGGAAAACTTTAAAATTTAATGCAAAACAGATTATGAATACAAGATTCACGAAGCACTTTTTATTAAGCAATTGAATCCAACTCTTAATAAATAAGCTTATGAAAATGGTTCATTATTTTTAGTAAAAGTTTACAACTAATCTGTCTATCCCACGCCCGTATATACTTGTGTTACATTATTTCTACCATTATCCGATCAATCAATGCTATTTTTGCACCATGCTTTTCACAACATCTGCTACCACCACAGCCTGTTATTTTGAACAATGCCTTTGCACCTATTAATTACACTGGTCAACAATTTTTTTTTCATTTCTTGTTGCATGAGATTTTTTAACTGATTCTACACAATTCGGGGATGCTGATTTCAAATCTGCCATCAGTTTCTTTATGCATGCTCTAGTTTTCATGCAATGGACAATTTAAATTTTTTCGTTTCTGGCGCATATTTAGTGTGCGTTGTCTGTATGGTACAGTACCAGTGTTTCAGATAGAAGCTTTCAGCTCTTTTAAGTTGTAGCCTACTGCTGTTTAAGGGCGTTTGAAGAAGTTAGGCATTTTGATAATAGTGAGGTATTGCGGATAGATGCTGTAGGATAGGCTATAAGCTCTATTTTACACTCGTCTGCTGGTAGCCTTAATTAGAACCATGGTTTTTTATTTTTTTTGGTTGTATGTGGTAAACCTCTGTTCCACAGTTAAGCACATATATTTTTCAGATTTGGTCATGGCTTCTTCTAGTAGACGTAAATGCAAAAATAAACCTGATTCATTTTGTTATATCTGTGGTGTGTACACGCTTTCTCGTCAAAGACGAAATATAACATCGTTCGTGAAGCGTGCCTACAGAGCTTACTTTGGCATCCATCTTGGCGATCAAGATAAGAGATGGTCTCCACATATTGTGTGCCATAACTGCGAAGAAATGCTCAGAGACTGGACAAAAGGAAAGCGGAAGAGTCTGCCTTTTGGCATTCCAATGGTGTGGCGTGAACCCCGAGATCACACGACTGACTGCTACTTTTGCATGGTAAATATAAAAGGTGTTGGCAGGAAGAGCCGACAAATGCTTTCTTATCCAAGCATACCATCAGCTATACGACCTGTTCCGCACTCTGATAGATTCCCTCCTCCAGTCTTTAGTGGTTTTACATTTTCTGAAGATGAGAAAACTGAATCGGAAAGGGAAGAGGTTATGGAAATGGAGTATAAAAGAACAGATACAGAATCTGAACACTCTTCTTGTGAAACCAGAGTAGCTGTTCAGCAGTTTAATCAATCAGAACTGAATGACTTAGTACGTGATTTAGATTTGCCCAAGCAAGCAGCTGAGCTCCAGACTCAAGGAAAAACAGGTTCTAGATCAATCTGTAAAGGTATCCTTTTTTTGAAAAAGAGAAGAACTCTTTCTTCCCTATTTTTCAGAGGAAAATAAGCTGGTATACTGCAACGATATACCTGGTCTTCTCGGACAATTGGGTATCTCCTCGTATGATCCAGGAGAATGGCGATTGTTTTTGGACAGTTCCAAGCGCAGCCTCAAGTGTGTCCTTTTACACAATGGAAATGTTTATGGAGCTGTTCCAGTTGGTCACTCCACTGTCTTGAAGGAACCGCATGATGACATTAGAATTGTTATGGATTTGCTCAGATATCATGAGCACAACTGGATCATTTGTGTTGACCTCAAAATGGTTAGTTTTCTGCTAGGTCAGCAAAGAGGATACACTAAATTTCCATGTTATCTATGCATGTGGGACAGCAGAGCACGTGAAAAACATTGGACACAGAAGGAGTGGCCCTTACGTGAAACATTACAAGCTGGCATGCCTAATGTAACACATAACCCAATCGTAAGCAGAGACAAAATTGTTTTTCCGCCCCTGCACATCAAACTAGGTCTCATGAAACAGTTTGTTAAAGCTCTAAATCCTGACAATGAATCCTTTCATCATCTTCTTTATACTTTCCCTGCTTTGTCATATGATAAAATTAAAGCAGGAGTGTTTGATGGACCACAGATACGTACACTTATTCGTGCCAAAAACTTCATTCAGAAAATGAATGTCAAGGAGAAAGCTGTATGGCTATCTTTTGTAGATGTTATAAAGAACTTCCTTGGCAACAGAAAGGCTCCAAACTATGAAACACTTGTATCCAAGATGCTCTCAGAGTTTCGTGATTTAGGATGCAACATGAGCATAAAAGTACATTTCCTGTACAGCCACCTGGACAAATTCCCTGAAAACCTTGGAGCTATCAGTGATGAACAGGGAGAGCGTTTCCACCAGGATCTCATGACAGTGGAAGAACGCTACCAAGGTCGGTGGGATCGACATATGATGGCGGATTTATTATCGTTTACTGCATCGTCTTGTCTGTGAACTCTAAATTTCGCATCCTTTTTTCTTGCAGCTACTTCCGTACGGAGTGCTTATAAAATATTTACACACTTTGATTTTAACATAAACATTTGTTTCTCACTTTGATGAAGGACAAATGTTCATATCCAAAACATGTTAGTTCTCGTACATTGTTAAAAGATTAATTATGTTTCCTGCGCTAGTTGTTTTGTTTGCAACTTTATGGCATTTAAAGTTGACTTCTACTCTTCCTACATTTACTAACTATGTATCCCAAGAAAAAGTTAAGCTAAAAATGAATAAAAGCAAGACATCACAATTAGTATAAAAAGACAGCAGTAACGTCTTGCATAATTATATCTGCTTAATCCAGTATATCTAGATTGGTTCAATTTCTGCTAAAACTAACCTCATGACCAACCTTCTTAAATTTTCTGTATGGCACAAACTGCACAATGTCGCGTATGACAGGCTGTCCAGTGGGAGCACGCAAGACTCCATCATCACCATCAAGCATTTCCATTGCACTGATAAACACAACAATCATTTTATTTGTCTATTTTCATCATCAGATTTGACAATGAGATGTTAATAATTCTGTTATTACAAATTTTTTTGGACTTATAGCAATTAGATTTTTACAGTACCAACAGTATTAAGAACTCTCATTATAAAGCATAGATCTGACTTGCCTGAAATCTGCATTGCCAACACCAACAATTATAATTGACATCGGCAAGTGTGAAGCACTGACAATAGCAGTTCTAGTTTCATTCATATCAGTAATTACGCCATCCGTAAGAATAAGTAAAATGAAATAGTTCTAAAAAACAATTTGTATTGCACAAACAACACAATTTTTTGTATTTTTGCATCACGCTATTAAGGAGGCGTCAAACACCTAAAACTAAGATCTTTATGAATTTGTTGTACTCTTACGTAGGGCTTTAAAAAACCTATTTAGACCAAGCAGAACACAGCATGGTTGGTGTTGTTTTCTAGTCTGGGAATTACCCTAGCAGTTGGCGTGCTTCAATGTCCCAGGTCGCGTGCAGAATTAGGCTAAAAATTAGCATGAAAGTAGCTAAAATTGGGTTTTTTAGACCAAAAATTCTAGTCTATATTTTGCGCCTCTGTAAAAAAAGTTTGAATGATGGTTTTTTGATGGCATTTAATGGAATGGTAGTTCAAAGCTAAATTAAACTAAACTAGATTAAACTAAATTAACATGCAAAATTTTAGAGAGCCCCATGAAGGATTTTTCGAGTAATCAGTCTTTTAGAAAATTCACTGTATAATAAAACAAACCAAGATTTTATAGCATTTTTTTGTGTTTGGCACCTCCTTAAACAGTGCTTCAGTCACACTTCCTAATTAAAACATTAATGATGCAAGAAGATTTTTAATTATTCATAACTACTATAAATAATGCATTTTTCAACCAATGAAACAGAATGAATGTACTGTGTTCCAGAAGTTAAGGAAACCTAACCGCTAGGCAGTAAAAATTCCAAATTTTGCTCATAACGGTATCTATTTCACTAACAGAACACTTCCTCTTTAACCTAACTTTGCTTTTGTAGTAAATGTATGCTTTTTGCTTTTATATGCATGGCAGCTAATGCTACCAAGTTAATTACTAAAAAACTTAAGCTACCTGAGGGCAAGCTTCTGACTGAGCTTTAGCAGCAAACCTTGCAACATGATTTATAATAGGTGATATGTTGGTAGGTCCCCACAACTGGATCTGTGACACTGCTTGTTTGTAAGCTTCCACAATGCCATCTATACCTGAATACAACGCAAACTTTTTTACTAGAAGTAATCTATAGCCTTTGGACAAATAGACATAAAAAGCAGAATGCATTTTAATCAATTCTATAGCAAGGAACTTTTTAAAGAAATGTTAATATATTACCTTGGCAATATGGGTTATTGGGCTGAAAATTCAAAGCAAATTCATGCGAAACTTGATTAGTCATGGGAAGTTTTGCACCAAAGCCCAGTGCGGGGTACAATTTATCACTAAATAAATATGTAAAAAATATACAATTAACATGTAAAAAACAATAAAAAATGACACAAACTGTCACGGGAATTCTAAGCAGGAACCACAAAACAAACGTACCTATCGTAGTCCTGCACAACAGCACCAACTGCAAGAAGAGCTTGCAGATATTCGTTTGGAGTCCGCGGGTTCATAAAATGAAGAGAATCTGGTGAACGAGGATCACCGTTAGATCCAGTAAAGTCAATGCCAACCTGAAAGATTTGTTCAGCAATTCACTGTTTAGTTAAACGACTTTCACATTTATCCATTGAATAAACCTTACTATGAACATAAACAAAAACTACATGACAGTACAGTAATTAGTTTATGCTGTGTACTGTACTGTTTGATATTGCACTGTTTGATATTGCACACTAGGAACATTTTGTTTGACATTTGGTATATACTTATTTACATCAAACAAACATTGTTATATACAATATACAAGAAGCATACAATATGCAGTGTGTGTTATTGATTAACGGATTACTAGATTCAATTTGTCACTACCAGTATCACATTCATGTTTAAAGCTACCAATTCACTGGATATTTTAGAATTCACAAAACTTACAGTAAAGTTTAGTTGTAGGCCTCCAAACACAAAATCAAGAAAGCTGTATTTCCTTTCGACCTGGAATAGGCATACTTTAAGCAAAATTATATAACACTAATCAATGTGTAACAAATTCCTGTGATTGTGGAAATAGCACTTACCAGCATGGAATTCTAATTGTACAATGCACTTGTACTGTTGAAGGCATAAATATACATCAATGACACATAATAATTCACCTTACACTCAGATAGTACAACTGTTCCTGAATGTTTGTATGAAGATTTTTTAGCTTTCTTCTTAGGATTGATGCATTGGAACTGTTTCTAGAATAAAACTTTTGATTTTAAAGTGTACTGGGACTATTATAGGATGCAGACCTAAATTATGATGGAATGAATGTTAATAAACGATTGAAATTATTACAACACCTGTTTACTGCCTTCTTGTATTTCTTGCAGTGTAGTAAAGAATTCCCCAATAAGATCATGGCTTCCATCACTGTCCCAGTCATTACATACAAACTGAGGGCAATACATTAATTTTGAAACATAAACTAAATCACCACGTGATTACAAGTGCAAAAAGTATTTTATTTAAACATTTGCATCATACTTTAATTTCACGAGCCATGTCTCCTTCACATAAAGCTTGCACTGATACAACAAATGGTTTCCACCTTGGATTTAGATCATTTTTTACAACCTCAGTCCTGTAACAATTACTATTTGTTATTTATGAAAATATCACTTGAACATAACTTCATAGCGAGTGCAGAGTTTAATATCATTTCATTTTGTTAAATATTATTGACAGTGCAATGTCACTCAGACCTGTGGGCAAGTGTCCATGTTCCATCACTATTTTTCCTCCAAATTTCTAAATAAGGGTCAGATTTACCCAAAAAATCCTGAATAAGAGATAAAGTACAAATTGTAAGTTACCAGTATGTGGATATGTTAAAAGCAAAGAAGTATATACATGCCGTATTATCATACTTTTGAAAGCAGAATATTCCACCAATAATCACATAATCTACTTAAAAACAATCAAAGATTATAATCAACAACTGTTTTAAACATTTTACCTTTTTATCCAAATGAGTGGCATGGAAGGACATTGTCACAATGCGATTATCTGTGACTTCTTCAGCATGAATCTATTAAAAATTAAAATATAATACAAATATACATTAAAAACAACATTATGAATGTAACATCATAAATGCTGCTCAAGTTAACAAGGATTTTATATCTTTCACATAAAAATCAGAATGAAGAAAAAATACAAAAAATGACAATAAAAACAAATTATTTTTCAAACAAAAATATATTTACTGTAATAGCTCCTTCTCCTGCTGGACGCTTATTATCTTTATTAAATAACCCAGAATTGAACGTTTTTTGAGAAACAATCTGTAAAAAGCAATGACAGTTTTAATATGTATCAGAATGTCATCAATGAGAAATGGCAAATCTCTGTGGGGCTGGGAAAGCAGTAAACAGAAATAGGTTAAATTACTCTAGGTAACCATGATTCACATAGTGATCTTAATAAATATAAAGGATATTTTACTGGTAAAATGAACTGCAATAACGATACAGGCAACAAAAATGAACAAATCTACGTTATCTATTGTTAACAATGCTGGTAAACTGTCATATGATAGTAGTATATCAGTAGACAAACTTGCCCAGACTTAAAAGTCTTCAAAGACAAAACAGTTGAAGTACAATATTTTTTCTATGAAGAACATTTGTGTGAGAATGGGAAAAAGCTGCAATGGTTGGGCACAACATAAACCTACTTACTTACATTAAAAGCAATTTACACATGTACAAATCCACTTACCTGTCCCAAAGTACACTCCACCTGGCCAAGAAAATCATCATCACTTAGATCTATTGTTTTATTGTCAATATCGTATATTGCAAATTGAAGTTTTTGCACTTCTTCAAAGAAGTAGTCAATGTCAATCTTCTTAGAAAAGTTTGGACTAAGCTCATTTTTAACCCTCTCAGTCCTTGCAACCTTTCAAAAAAATTCAGTAAGTATTCATAACATTTTTCAAAAAATCAAGTTTTAGACCCAGTTCTAAATCCCAGGTCGTTTAATGAATTTTTTTTTAAAGTTCTCAAAAACCTGGAGAAGGTGTGACAAGAAAAGTACACCAACACGTTCTAGCCAGATGTGGCCTTGTAACAGAGGTTCTTAATCCTTTTTTGTCGTGACCCAAAATCTTATCTGTAGGAGCGGCGGCGACCCAAGTGGTGACCTAATAGTAATAAACGAACTTCGAAGCTTCCATGCTTAAAACTAAGAAAACCTGTTATTTTGCTCACCGACGCAAACACAGAACAAATATCACAATTATAAAACAAAAAGAACAGAAAAAGGAATGCAGCACAACATCTAATATTCTCATTTTAATGTGCGTCTTGGTACTGTTTGGCATCGCAAAATTGTTGAAATCTTTGTTGGAGGATGGAGAAGGCACAAGACAAATGAATTGGCTCACACCTTCTTGGAAGTTAATGTGGTCTAAACCGTGTTAACCAAGTTTTAAAGTAAAATAAGAAACAGGATATAGTTTGGCACACAGTTTAACTTTATTTATTCGACACAAGCTTTCGCAAGTATAAGTTTGCTTCATCAGGTGTACTGTGAAATGGCCATTGGCGAAAAACATAAAGTTAACCTTAAGAGTGCCGAACTATATCCTGTTTCTTATTTTACCTGCTTTGAAGTTATACATGTAAGCAGCCATATTGATGTGCAGTACAACAGTGTGGAACGCACCTCAGAAAATTTCCGGTGCGCATGTGGTATCAGCGCTAGCCCAATTGTTACACACTTTGAATTTTGAGTATAATATACTTATTTTGGAGGCCTCTCGCGTATCGTGTAGAACAGATGTAGAAATATCCACTTTCAGTGTAGCAGCCAGGACCCAGTCGCGACCCATTTTCGAAGGATCAGCAACCCATGGATGAAGAACCACTGCCTTACAAGGCCAAAACTGACCTGGTGTCAATAGGCAATTAATATGCAGCAGACAATCAATTTTCTTCATGTTACCATAAAAATGTAATCCGGTGTTCTGTCTCTTTCCAGATTTTTAGTTGTGGTTTGCAAATTTAAACCCATTAAACCAAATAATGTGATAAGACATTTTACACGAATTAAACTGTTTAGTATGACTTCCAGCACCACCAGTTTTATAAAATATTTCAAAAACTTTGAAACAGAAATTGCTATTGTGGAGTCATGGGATGGTTAGAGTTTTGTGTGAAAACCAAAATGGTTCCACAGTAATCGCAACATGAACAACCGTTCCTATATACAGTAAATTATGCCGCAAGCAATGGTAACCACAGGCATTACCATCATAGTTTAATTGCATTTACATGGCTTGGACCAATATTGTGAACCAGTCCAATGGGCAGGGTTTTTTCAGAAACTTTGGTCAAACATAAAAAGAAAATATTAAACAGGGTATAATTTTTGAGATATTCAACAGTTCTACTGACTGGATACTACTGTCGTTTTGTTTTATGCCAAAACTATTCAAAACTATGTTTTGTTTATACTTGGCTTTGGGCAAGTTAATCATTTAGGTTGTGCATTACCTCATCATCATCAATGAGCAACACACAATTGGCAACTACGCAAACACCATTAATTAGAACTTATTTATAAGATATTTCAGTCAATATTATAAATAATAAATAACAAAAACAAGGCAAATTGTCTATTAAAGTCCTACCTGGTAGTTACAAAAGGCAATCACCAATAATAAGTGAAATGTTACAAGAATTAAAACTTAAACAAATTAGTTTTGCAAGCATGCTGTGCGCTTTGCTCATTTTGGCATTTAGTATTAAATAAAAGCTAAACTGCTAAAATGAAATGAGTTTTACCTATACTGTATACAATTTGGTTCTTCAACGATTTGATGTACCAGTATAACGATTGGCACATTGCCATTAACAGCAATGCAAACACTGAAGCTGGTCATAAAAAAACAGAATATAAAATATCTTACAACTAAATGCCAATAACATGAATAGTGAGGAACAAAATATAAAGCAGTGGGATTATGCAGCAGAAAAAGGATCCTGCGCAAAGCCAGAAAAATAGATCAAAGAAAAAAGCTTTCATATAGACAAATGTATGAAAAAGGTGGCTTCCAAGCAGAGTAGGGTTAATGTGTTTAACAAAGATTAGCACCTTTGCACATTGGGCTCTTTCACTATTATGCAAACTAGCTTAACTTTAAGCAATCAAAACCCATACAGGCTTAGATTTGCGTGCAACTACATTCAGGTTTATTTTTGCGTTTAATATCATGTTTGAAGCAATATTTTACCTTATTGTTAAAGAATGAAGCAGTGTGCATTACCGTAAACCTTTTATTACTTTACATTAAATACAAGTATTATACTTAGTATGATATATTTTAACATAACATAGCATAAAATTTACTATATTTAACTAAACATCAAAATTTAGTATGCTATAATGCTACATTATAGATTCATCTACTTCCATATTTCAATATATACTTCAAAGACATTCCGTGCAAAGCATGCGACAATATTACAATATATCTAATGTAAGCATATTGCATGTAACACAATTTGCGTCTAGTATACAATTGCACAACCAAATGATGTCACAATTAGATTAGCTGAGACCTAGCATACGAAAGCATCCTATGGTTGCGCACTTGTATAAAAGACTCCACAACTTGTCTTAAGTCATATATATACCATATATTCCTGACAATAAACTTGCTAGAAGTGAAACCAAGAAACAAACATTTTCATAAAAAAACAGTGATACCTCGTGCCATTTTTGTGATTTTGGGTCGTGTAGAAGAAGAACACAAAGTGGATCAGATTTTGAAGTCACATCTGTGTCGAGAAGATTGGTACAAGATATAGTCAACTCTACTTTCGTAACACAAGCAGAAACACCACGAGACATTTTAATTAGCACACTGCTAAAAGACTATATAGCTAGCCTCTAAGAACGAATTATAACAATAACAGTATACACTCTAAATAATAGGACAAACGCACCTGGTAAAAAGTTAAACCTATTGACACAAAAACAGTACTTAATAGGCTAATAAATCAGTATTGAAAACATAGTCTACCCACATTTAGCCTAACCTAATCTAATACTAGTAGCCTAATTAGCAAAAAATATAAATTTTCAATGACACAACGAACGTTAGAAATCAAAGTTCTGGAAATATACACGATTTAGGCATTAGGCCAATATTCGAAAAAGCGTAGACTAAGTAGCATAGCATAGACTAGACTACGCCTAACGCGAGGAAATAAATCTCTTACAGTTTCCACAGCCATTCGGAAGTAAACAGCGCATTTTCGTTATTTCCGCAATCTGCTTAATCACAGTGAAGATGATGTCATGCAAGGACTACAGCTCACAGGTAAGCAACAGTTTTAACAAAACGGGGTTTTAACCGAAATAGAGACTCTTCTGTATATTGTCGCTTACATTGTAAAATGCATCTCCAGTTAAATTGAAATAAAAAAAGATGTTATATTAAGATTGTTAAATATAAGGTAAAATTTATTACCAATCAGTTAAGGAAATTTACATTTTTTAATTATCCAATCAAGCAAGCTGGATGAGATAAAAAAAAACGTAAAAACCATTGACGCCAAATTACTGTGCGAATCTAACCTAAACGTGCTTCTTTCCAATCTGCAATAACTTCAAATTAGGTATGCATCAATTTGACTTCCAAAAAGTATTCTAATATCATTTATCAATAATTTGTCAAATGTCAAAGAAAGTATGTCAACAAATTGTTTACCGCCGAGCATTGATTGCTTGAAAAACCGTTACGTGTTTATCTGCACATGCTTTGCAAAGCAATTAATTTATCAACAGCAACTTGAATATATGAAAAACACACTCAAAAGCTTGATAACGGTAAATTTATGTCCTTCAAACACTTTTGTCAGTGCCAGGATCAATATTCCATAATAATTTGCAAGTTTTGGTTAATAAGTTTTTTTTCCATCTTGTATTGTACCAGTACTTTTGGACCAGGTGTTAGGAATAGCTCTTGTGCTTTTTTTGTGCCCTTCAACTTGCCAAGAAAACATTGTTATTTACGTCATATTTATTGAACCATATCAAACGCTTTAAGCCAATGAAGCGAGGAAATCCTTAGCAACGCTTAGCAACACTGCCGCCAACGAGAGATTTCCCGCAGCAAACGCCAAACATTGGGGAGAGTAAATATTGGTTGGAATTTGTTATACGAATGAAAAGTTGAGTGGAAGCTACCGATATCGTGCTATATAATCCAGGATACTCATGCGGAAATGCCATTACCTTTTACCTAAAGGATAATCTCCAGTCTTTTTTACCTTTTATGGTAACAAAAAGTTCCATAAGTTGATCAAAATGCCAGAGGTTATGCAGAATCTCGTATCTGAGGCCAGAAAAAATAGATTTACGGCAATACCTAAGCTTTCGGAAGAAGGTAATGAAACCATAGGGTACAATTAGATTTATAATTTATTTTATGTATAAGAATAGCATGCCTTCTTCGTGTTTATTGCAATTTTGGAAATTTTAATATTCATAGCATTTTATTACAAAATTTGTTCTTTTCAAATTTTAGAGTTAATTTATACCGTATCCTAGAGTTTATCTGTATATTTTTATTTAATACACAATATGCCAAGCTAAGACTGAGATGAGACCTAGCATACTTTTAAAATGTAACTGCTTGTACAGCAGTTTCACTTGAATGGAAAGTTTCTGGTAAACATTTTATGACACTTTTTTATGGTTAATTTAGATGCACCGAAGCTTACGTTTTAAAGCAGTTAACTAGCATCATTCCATATCATCACGAAAAGATTGTTTTATTAGAAATTTTCCTAAAAACCAATAAGCCTACATGCCAGATTGGAAAGTTTGCTGTTTTTGGGTGAGGAATCCCCAGTGCAATCAAGACGAAACAATAGCCATCATACACAAATTTAATTTCTATCCCGCACACACTTAGCAAACTTTCTAATCTGGCCTATATGTCATGTATTGTATCTACGTGACAACAAAGGTCAGAAATTTCAAAAGGAACATATCATTATGAAAATCTTGGAAAGTCAAATGCCAAAATTTAGTTTCGACATAAAATTCGGCAGTGTCAATAAGTAATTAGTACTTACAGAAAATATAATTATGATTATTAAGATTACATGGAGAATCCATGTCAAATTTGTATCATATCAATTATTTTGGAAGTTGTTGAAATTGCTATTTTATTATTGCAGCCTACTGTATTGCATTGGGCGTTAACAAAATGCTGTATGGGATATTGTTCCTAAGCAATTTCTAACATTTGTTAATCTAAGGTCTGTCCACATCAAAAAATGTTCACAGTTTGTCATACTAAATTATATGTGCTGTAACTACATTAGGTTTAAGATTTATTTTCCAAATAGACATAACTGCAGGACCATAAATAAATTGATGACCAAAAATGACCCGAAAATTTATTTCAAACCAAACATTGTGTATGTTTAGCAACTCTATTCCATAGGAAAACTTAAGATAGTTTTTGGTAAACTATAAAAACAACAAATATGTTACATTTCTAGGGATTTTTTAGGGAAAGCTTATGTAGAAAAATGAAAAATACAGTTAACCTTCAAACCAACCTACATATTGTTTTTTATTTTACTATAAACTTGGGTTAACACGGTTCAGCCACCATCATCATTTTTAGTAATGTAAAGCAAACGATTTTAACAGGAAAAGCATACATTGCATAAATATAACATACATAAACAAAAGGAGAGTGTGGACCCAATGAGAAAAATTTTATAATATGTGACCAATTTTTCCTCAGATAAAAACTTAATTTAGTTTTTTTGCTATGGCATTACTCGTACGTACGATGTTTTTTTTCTGATACATAAGCAGTATCTTTCATGTCAAGGAGCATGAATTTATTTTTAACGATTAATCCAGTTTTGATTTTATTTTTTCAAGAATTATGTTATAAACAAGTCATATAAAGGACTAAAGAGACAGTACTGTCTCAGCGATGTCATATGCCTCCATATTAAACAAATGACTGGCATGGTAACTTTTGTTAAAGTTTGAACTATGCTGGTATTGAAAGCTAAATATGTTTGGCTTTGCTTACGTTTCTAAATCTAAAATTAGCACAACCTAACATTAGCCAATCTTAAGAAATATTAATTAAAATTCACCTAACTATTTTTAGTTTAGTAGCTAAAGCAACATTTTTCTTTCTAAATCTTTAAAATAGTATTCAACAACTTGACGAAAATTGCATAGAAAAAGTTAATTATGTTGTACAATTTTTAGTATGGAAGCAGTACGTTTATCTTCACAGTGTTTAAAGTTCATCGTCTCACAGATTCCTTATTTTCCCTACAATATCTTGCATGTTTATTGCACAAATGTTTATATACATGTCATGTAGGTTGTTTTTGTTAATCCAGTACCACATTTTTTTGGTTCAATACAACAGAAATATATTTTTTGCAATAATCTGTATTTAATATGTTATGTTATTTAGAAAAACGTTTAAGTTTGGGAATTTTGACTGCAAAAATTAATGTTAACTATTCAATTAGATTCTTTTAAGTAAATTAAAAAAACTTTAGCACATTTAATATCAATGTTTTCTATTGTATTGTATTGTATTATACAATTTCAAACATTCTTGACTAATTAAAATGTGGTTGTCTAAATTTCTCTATATGTATAGATATCATCAGTGTGTGGGACAACTTGTCAAAGTATGTGGAGCTACAGATGTGTTCTCAAAAAGGGGTTCACATACCAAACCTGGGAACATTTACATTTACACACAAAAAGATGGATATTGGCAATAACAAGTTCGTTTTGATACAGAGACCAGTATTTCTTCTCTCCGAAAAATTTTCCCAAACACATGCTTTAAGTTGCACCAAGTATCATACAACAGGTGTGATTTTAAAGTAATAGAAATTTCTTTTCATCAATTAAAACAAATTCATTCAGTTAAATTGTAACTTATACGTAAGTATTTGGATTTAACCTTAGTAATCTGAATGTAACTGATGACTCAATACATCTGAATAAGACAAGTGTATCAATATACTTTGTAGGTGAAATCCCTGTGGTTCAACTAAACTTTACAGCTTTAGCAGTAGAAAGTCCATTTGACAGGGACACCGTTGAAACCTGTGTAAGGGAGGTTTTACAGGTATGAAATGACAAGCAAAAATTTAGAATTTAACTCTGTGGTGAGATTTACTGGTTCGCGTGAACTGGTTGCTGTAACTAGCAAACCAGTTATTAGAAATATGGTGTTTGCAGACTATCCATTGTTTGGTGATCATTGTTACTTCAAGTAAGCATTAAAGAAACATTTGTGAAAACATTTTAATTCCACCACTGCTTTACCAGCTTATACTTGTTCCGATTTAGTTGCTTAGACATATTCATTTTAATTTGTTGCATGTGTTGCTAATTGTTTTTTGGTAAATGTTTTACTTAACGCTGTTGTACCACTTTTTTAGTCATTGTCACGAGCGGTAGCCAATCAGCAAAATGTTGAATTTCTTTTTCGGGGTATTGGTGTTTTGGCCATCAAAGAATTAAAAGTGAAATTGAAGTTTTTCAAAGACTTTTTAAATTCCATGGATGGATCAGGAAATTTGGTAAAGGTTTTAGAAAATGTAAGTTTTAATAAAAAGTAATTGACTGTATGCAAGAAAGTATGCCAAAACATTTAAAACTCATTAGTTTAACTAGCCGAGATATTTTGAATATGTTACTATTCACCAGCTAACACAAATTTGTTGACTTTATGCTATGCTGTTTATATTTTACACCTAAGATTGAGTTACTACTTTACTATTCAAAAAACAGATAATTAATTAACCCTTTTCTTAGGAACTTTTTTGCAGTAACACAGCACAGAATGTTGACTTGATTAGAAAGTTTAGTGGGAGGCTTCTTAATAAGGTAGAATCATATGAACAGTTAGGCTATTTAAGCTTTTTTGAGGTTTGTGGTGAATAAAAGGTTTCAGTTTAATGTAAATGAACTACTAGTATTTGTGAAATTGCTGCAGAGTTTTCACTTTAAATTTGCGATTTTAGATATTGTAAATAGCTAGTTAATTTTTTCGTTTACAATTAACAGCTTTCTTTTATAACATGTGTAATATATAATGATAACGCATAACTTGTGTGTAATAATGTAGGCCTATCACACTTTCAGTATCATAAAAATTTAACTGTATTGAGAGATAGGATATCTATGAAAGAATTCCTTCATTTGGTGGTCAGCCACTGCTAGTTATTGTATTTTTTAGAAAAAAAGTCAATAAATATCTTCAGTATATCAGATATTTCAGCGTTGACATTGTCAGGTTCAGTTCATTAGCACATTATGTTGGAGAAACTATAGTAGTTTTTATTAGACCTAAACTAAATAACTTTTGACTAAAAGTTATGAGTAAGCGTACGGTTATGTTATGCTGTTGGCAGTCAAGGTATTTTTAAGAATTAATTGGGAGGCAAAAAGATAAAGTAGCTTTGAACCAAGATGCTGGCATTGGGTAATATCGTGTATGAAATATGTGAAGCAATATTGACATGAGCAAAGCATAAACATATGAAACTGTTTTGTGAGGTTGGTCAATGCTCACAAAACATTTAAGCATCAACTTAAATAGATGTTGTTCTGTTTGTATGTGCAAAATGACTATAGAGCGTAGAGGCTATATGTTTATTTCCTATTAGCTATGTTTCTCTTAGGTTATGTTTTTACTAGCAACATTTTCCCATTGTCAAAAGGTTCTCTTTGTTATAATTTACAAACAGTGTTGTTGACGGACCCCTTTAATAAACGATTTTTATTTACAGCGCCCCGGCACAGCTGATTCTGTCATGTCCAATCAGACTACACTAAGCGCTCAACGTCGCCCTGGAACACAGACTCTCACTTTACCAAGGCATGCATTGTACAGACTAAAACTTATAAATAAATTAGCAACCAGTTTTACTCGTGAAGAGCAGATTGGTTTCAAGAGCCAACAATAACTATGCTAATTATGCACATTTTGCCAGTAGGGTTTTTACGTTTTGTATGAAAATTACCAATCTCTGGGGTAATTTGCATCAATGTGGTAAGCATCTCCGAGACAGCCATCTCAAGTCTCATGGGCAACCATGTCTAGAACATGATTGCAACAGAACATTATTTCTATGCTTTGGCATTTTAACCCTGGCGTCCTGAGCCAGATTGCCATTTGACCCCATAGCAGTCAACATCTTAAAACACGCCTTATGCAAAAAGAACAACCCAGACTCCTCCTTCCACATTTATCTATGAGTCATAACTTCCAACATTTTGCTCAAATTATACTTTATTGTAAAACGATCATACACCTATTCTGTTGTGGGTTTGGTTTTCTCGTTTCAATAAAAAATAGACAAACAGATAAATTTTGTACATAAATTAATTCAATAGGTTGAATGGAGGTAAAGATTTACTACCACCCATCAGTGAATACGAACAAACTGAAGGTGATGGAGGTAAGTTTCATTGACCATATTGCTTACTGACCGAATTCAAACCGATAAACGTGGTTTGGGATATCTTTTGATTTCAGTTTGAAACATTAAATGTAGTTGACAATTGTATTCATCTGAATATGACGTATGTCATTGATTGCTGCTATCTGCAGTGTCAATGCAAACCAACTGCTTACTGTTGGTAGATTTGTAGTGCAATGTGTTCCAACTGTCACATAAAGCGAAACACAATCGAAAAATTTCGCAACGTTGTTAGAACAATTGGTATTTTTATAATGCGGTTAAAATCAAAGAACGTGAAGCAGTTATGTGACTAATCTTAATCATTCCGGTTCATGATTAAATTTTTTTAGACAAGATCCCTCTTCCACCCACTCGATCAACAAATCGTGAAGTTATACATCCCCATCCTGTTGTTGGAATAAGTCTCAATCCTGAGGAGTTGAGAGAGGCGCTACCATCAAGGGATGGAATTAGGGGCTCACCTGTTAAAAAGTATGTTGTCTCAGGAGCTCAACCACTACTACAATAACCGTATACTAAACCTATATTAACAATAATTCTATTTAAATTGTAAAACTTAATTTGATCTGAGACATATTCAGTAAAAAAAAAGTGAAGCAGAAAGATCTACACCGTGCTACATTTTAGTGAAACTTTCTATACAATTATTATAGATTAAATAAAAATTAAAAATAACAACTGTAAAATTATGATCCATATTATTTCGATTTTTTAATAATAAATCTTTTTATTTTTTAAATTGTTTTTTTTTAATTAAGTTTATTCATAAATGTTTAAGTATTTTATTTTTATTGCTGATTGACCATAAAGATGTAAGTGAGCTTTATTTTTTATATCATTAGGACTTTTTTGATCTAACTTTATCCTGAAATTGCTTTTCAAAATATAAATGTATTATCAGTAATTTCTACAGACCCTGAATGTTAGACTTAATAACAATCACCAGTCTTAACCAACTAGTAGTTATACTGCTATCACAATACTGTGCTTTCTGATTTGTAATCATTTTCTTATGAAATCCGCAGTCATAAAAATGTGTTTGCCATTAAACGATATTGCTCGAGCCAACATGGTTCATTATGATAAATAGCAGCATGACCACTTAAAATTCTTCAATGGACGTCTCTTTTATTTGCTAATAATATCTCATCAAATATTGATGGGTTCTTTCCTTCTTTTTCATGTCCTGTCCTGTGAAACACTTCATTTGTATTGATGATACAATAATAGATAGCAGTTGGCTAGGTAATCATTACATCGCTTATCATGTATTTTTTATCTTTCTCCCTACATGACATTATGTTAATAGTCCTATCCACCTAGATACAACAATGATTAAACGAGAGAATGGTTGCTATGCTGAGAAAAAATGTTTGATCAGTGAAGATGCTTCACACAGAATATATTTTTATGAGTGGTAATTTCCACCATGTAGGCAGTTTATAACTACAGATTTAGTATAGTAAAGGAACGCTTTTGAGCAATTTTCTAAGTGGCTTGAGGCATTATTTTTCAAGGTTTTGTGATTTGAAGACAGTCACAAATAATTAATTATTTAAATTATGGCTACATATGTTTCGGATAAACATATTAGCTCCTCACTTGTCAGAGGTGGCTATAGATCTCGATATAGCCAATACACAGGTAAACGGAATGCAGTTGTAACACCTCCTTATGCACTTTATCCAGATGCAAATGATTTGAGGAGGTTAGTAAGTACAAGGTATGACTCTTTCATCTTCAAACTTCTTTTAAGAATAAATTTTGAGATTAAAAAGTTTTCAAAAAAAAGGTGTGGTTATACGAAATTTACCCCAAAGATTTTCTCATGTACAATTGTATGAACCTCAGTAATATTTAACAAAGTTGTTTATTTGAGGACCTGACTAAAACCGATTGTTCTATTTGTTCCTAAGACCTGAGTCCATTCTAGTTGTATTTGCAATACAGTTGGGTAATCTCTTATCAAATTGGTTTATAGGATTTACAGTCCAAACAGTAACCACTCACCTAAGCCGCCAAGCACTGCAGGCAGCGCAGATCGACCTGAAACAACAAAGTTGCTGGAGACTCCACATTGCTTTGAAGAGTCGGCAAAAGGTGAGAAAGAAAAATTGGAAAAGAGAATTCTGGGTGGAATAAGGTTGTGTTTTTTCAACACCACAAATGTTGAGTGTTTTAAGCTGGTTAAGCTACTCCAGTATACAAAAGCGGCCTGTGTTTAACTAATCAAGTGCTTTATTTCAAACTAATGTGTACCCAATGCGCATTATACCACTTGTGAAGTGGTTATTAGCCGTGCGCCGCTTTGAGGATATTGGATGACGCTTAAAATGAAACCACAATTTGTTGAAGTGTCATTTTTTATTCGCGTTATAATTTGGTCGTTGTGCATGTTCGTGTCATCGCCCATGATCTAAGTTTTAACACAGATGAAAAACAGCCAAGACCAGTGTCTGCCCCACTGCAGACGCCTGAACCTCCGACAATGCGCCGCTACTCTAGAAATAGCGTTCCAGTTTGCACTTCTCCGAAACATCATCACAAAACTGGCCAGGAGATGTGTTATCTTTGTATGCAACGGTCGATGCGGAATATACCCGTGTCGTTTGAAGATGAACGTCGTCGCAAGGAAAAGGAACAAGATGCTCTTTTGCAACAATATCAGCAAATGAAAGACCAGGAAGCCATACTATTAACTCAGGTGCTTCAGAGTTCAAAACATCTGAAAATTCAAAAGCGGTAGACTGTAGAAACACAGCGTTCTTCACAGTAACTCCGTTACAACAATATTCTGTTGCGCTTAGGCAAATCAAAATTCCAACAGACAATCTAATCAGAAGGTGGCTGCATTTAACCTTGGAGTGGCTGAATGCCTACGTGATTCAAAATCTAAACGCTCTTCGGAATTTGTTGTAAGTTATTATCTACTGGAATATAAATTTTTCCCATATCATTAACTTCTGCGCGCTACTTAATTTACTGTTTTACCTACGGTTTTCTAAAGAGATCCTACGTTTTTCAAAACCGACCACTTACACCACTAAGATTCTACAAGCAAGAAGAGTACAGCAAAGCGCTTGAAAGTCAGGTAGTATAACAGAATGAAAAGTGCGTTAATATTTGGCTTTGATCAGTTTTCTAAGGATATTCGAGTTCAGTTACCGTAGGTATTTTATTTTTTAGGTCAAACTTCGCACATCTCGTGAAACACGAGAAAAACACGATCGCGAATTTCAGGAACGTTTGGAACAAGTACAACTGGCCGAGGAGTAAGTATCGTTAGAACTGACCTAATACTGGAGCATTTGTAATCTAGGAAACTAAACTTTATGTTTTTTAAAAGTTTGGCAGCGCAACGTGAACAATTTTTGCGTGTGAAGGCTGATCAGGTTTCACAGTATCAAAGAGCCCTGTCTGCGCAGGTAATAACTTTTTTATATTCTCTTAAACTTTAATTCCCAATACTTCAGATTCCAACGATTCAGAACTTGTTTCCAAACGTGTAAAAATACGTCATTTTATAAGGTCAGCGTGGTTGACGTCAGCAATAACATTTACTGTGTCGTCATCGTCGACAAGGGCAATTATTTTAGGTTTAATTAGTTACGCATTGATGTATAAAATGTTGTTCAATTGACCTTGAAATCACTTAATTAAACTTTAGTTATATTAATTACCGGAATTATCCAAACTTATAGAGCGTAGATCACTTGTTAATTTAAATGTAAGTATTTTACTTGCCGCTGTATGTTATATCTGCGGCAGTGGCTTTGGCTCTCAAGCCTTTGCTATAAGACAATTTTCTTTTGCAACATTTAACTAGATACAAATTCATAAAAAAATCACGGGCGCCGTTGAAGATGTAACCGAAAGGCGACATCTTAGCATTCCCAAGCCTCGGGTATTAAGTCCGTTTGAGAGCCCAGAAGCCAGGAAGCTGCGTTCAAACAAGGTTTCATGAGGACAGAGAAGTTTCAGTTATACATACACAACATAAGCTAGCCAAAAACGTTCAAGAAAAGTTTCTAAAAAAAGACAGTTAGACGAACAGATTGATAAAGACCACATTTCCTTTTTGAATTTCTTAAATATGATCCAATATTTTTGAGAAAGTTTCTGCAAAAACAGTAACTTTGTGTACCCTTGGTTTATGTTAATATTCTGCAACCCGATGCTCGCTCGTTTCAGATAAGAAGCAAGCCGCTCCCTCTTCCGAAGGCGGAATCGGACTCCAAGCAACCTATCTTTGGCCGATTTGACGCGACAAACGAAAAACTTTTGGAGCAAAAAGAAAGAGCGCGTTCGCTGCTGAAGTAACTATCGCGTTGCCATTGCTACGAATATGCTTAATTCATTGAAATTGTCTGTTGGATATTTCACTTAGTTGCACTGCAGATAGTTTTGCTTCTTTGTATTGTTAGACCTACTACTAAAAGGGTGTCCACAAAGTCTGGGCACATGGTTAAAAATAAAACTATACTTACGATAAGACCATTCTTCTCGTATACTTACCAACTCGATTCGTTCTTCTTTAGACAGAGCCATCGTTCAATCTGGAAAAAAATAAATCAATTAGTAAAATTCCCTATGTACCATGACTTTATGGACACCCTGTTCTATAACTGGTTTTTTGATCCAAACTTTTCAGGCTTTAAGGTTTATTGTATCGCTTTAACAAACTCCTGGTATTGAATTAACTTTAAACGTGGCAGACCTACTGTATATTGATTAATTTTCTTTTTTTGCATGTAGGAGTCAGCTTGATATGGTGGCTGACAAGAAAAAGAACTCGATTTTGCATCACCTGGGGAAACAAAAAGAAGAAAGCGAGATGTTAGAACGTACTAAGCAAGAGTAAGGCTTCACTTTACGATGCACTTTTGACTTACAACAGCTGTCTTTTTAACCTTGACTACGTTGCTTTCAGTCTATTATGATTAAACTCCTATTCTGCTATTCCAGGTTGATTACGGATAGAGTAAGCTCACATAAGCGTTCCCATGAAATGCGACGCAGCTTGGAGCAAAACTGGAGGAACCATCATCTGTCAAAAATATCACGTGAGGAAGACGAAAGATTCCGGATGCGCACGCCAGGAATGCTCCTCCTCCAGCAAACCGAAAAATACAGGTGAAGGAATGTCATTTTTAACTTATGCAAAGTAGTTGACCTACTATCGCAAAATTTGTCTTGCCAAGCTTGTCTGTTGACGAGATTTGATTTCGAGGTGATCAGTTTCCAAATCAAGCGAGGCATCAGCTATTGCACTGTTCTAACGTAACTGTTGTGGTTAATTGTATCTGCACAGCAAGCCGCTTACATTTACCTCTTGCGTTTGCAGCCGATGTGGTCAGTGCGAACGAAGAACCAATAACTGTGGTGAATCAAACATATGGAGTGAATCTAGGTATATTCCGGGATCCCGTTTGATGGTCTAAGCGTCACTGCTTTAGTCGAAATCTCTTTCCGTTAGTGTGCCTTAGTAAAGATAAATTGCTTGCTTATATACTGTACATTTTTGGTCTTAGATAATCTGCAAGCCTGTGTCACTACCTGTCGCTATAATCCGTAGTTGCTTCAAAAGTTTCCTGCTTTTATACCCGAAGTGCCTTTAATAAAAAAGTTTTTGCATGCGTTGCTTGTTTCGTATCGCATTTTTCAAATTAATACAAAAGAACGTTTAATGGTGATCATGGAACGGTTTTTCTTTTCACTTTACTTTGTTGTTTGCCTGACGATTATTGTTTTATGAAATTGCCAACGTCGTAGCTTTAATCTAAATGTAGCTTATCACTTCTATGTTATTTATGGCACATCACCATGGCTATGAGATTAACATGCTTTTAATGAAATAGACTTGTAAATTCATTGAGTTATTATACTTGTGGTGCCCGATGTTTGCAGGCTGTCTTTGTCCACAGTGAATTCTGAATAACCTACTAATACTGAAGGTATGAAAAAGCAATTAACTACTAAACTTGTATAGAAAAAATTATGCATTTGTGTAGATCGCTTAAATGAAACTCTACAACTTAATAAAATATGAGCTTTCTGAAATACGTTTATGTTGGTATGATAATAATTAATCTTTATCCACGAACTGAGGAAAGTCTTTAGACAACTTAAACCCGGCGACGATCCTTCATCGCTCAAGTCCAGGTTACCGAGCTAGCCTTTGAACAAGTTCCGATTGTCACACTTTTTTTTTATATCGCATTGTTAAAGCGTAGAACTGTCCACTGATCGGTAGCGAATACGAGCCGCATTATTGCGAGGCCAGCTGTCGAACCACTTGGCTACCGAGCCGTCAACTGTTTTCACTCGTCAACAGGCAACGATTTATTCTACATTCAGTAGGTTACAGATAAGCCTAACAATTGTAGCTTTATTTTCAGCACCTTGTAAGATAACATGTTCCAAGCCACGCAGAGCTAAGCACTGACATAATCGAATACACTGCATTCCCCCAACTACACTTACGAATATGACAAATTATTATTCAAAATCACGTATGTTCCCTGTAAAAATTCAGGGACATCAACTATTCTGGCTGGATCCATATGAGCAGTGGGCCACCCAACACTCGTTCGAATTACGGCTCCCGATGGCTACTTACTGCAAAACAACCAATTGCAGCGTAATGTAAATCACTGTATTCGCGTGGAACATCCGAGCAAAACAGATTCGACACAAACATGGTTGGTTTAGCTGAAAAGGTCAAACCACTCACAAAATTACGAACACGTAAGTTTACATCACATAGACAGAAACATCCAGTAAAACAGACATCAAACAGAAATATGTGGTTAACGCCACCGACTGTCTCACCTACATCACGAGATTTTTTTAAAGCCGCTACTTGCACTTACAAAACAGTCAAAAAAGTACATCAGTTCATTAAACAATGGGTTCATACAAAAGATAGGTAGCGGCGCTTAGCAATTCGCTTTGACGATGCCTAGCAATTTTGTTTAGCAGTAAAAATGAAAAGCACAGTTCGCTGGGGACCATAAAGCAGCATCGCCTAAAGTTTCCAACAAGTATCCATGTCCTAGGTTGAGAGCAGTTGGATCACGGTATGAGCGCACACGACAAACAAATCACGTTGTAAGATCTCATTGATTTTATCCAACTTAAAACCGGGAAAAAAGACAGAGAGCAGCAAAGAAAAAAGTCACAGTTAAAAATAAAAAACGTGTAAAAATAGGCACTGTCAAACTGGCCGCAGGTGATCGGGCGAGTTGAGGAAAATTTAATTTCACCAGTACCCCTTTAGCTAGACGTGTAGCCTAACTAAGTAATAAAACAACGCATAGCAGCAGCAGGGATATAAAAATAACCAACTCAGTGAGTGTTAAACAGGTAACGTAATATGTGCCTTTGCAGAAGGGTCAAAATCACAAGCTACAATCATGCTATTGAGTATTATTAGGATAATAAAATAGTTAACACAAAGCGTAGAACTGTGCAATACATTTTCTCTGATTTTTTGTCATAAATTGCGGATCAGCTTGTGTTCCAGCGGTTATGGCAGTGCAAGGGCTTCAGTAGGGTGCTTCGTTTTTGACAGTCCGGGCAACACCGCTGGAGGTTATGACATTACAACGACAAAGTCATCTGCAAAGCAAGATGATAATAAGAATCTGCAAGAAAATAATAAATCACATGCCAGAGATTAAGAACCAGGTTCTGGAATACCTGCTTTTTAAGCAAGTTTTGGTGGGCATGAGCTTTATCTTCAGAACAAAAACACAAGGATACATAATTACATATACATGTGATCCAGATCAGTTTCATATTTAGCAATGAATGTTTATACCAAATAGATTTGATAGAGGCTTAACTTGCCGAATTGCCAGTTACCACATTGTTGAAGCTTTGACTAGTTCATATCCAATTTCATTTCGCAAATTTCGTTTCTCCAATCACATCCAATTGAAAACGTCGAAAATCACTTTTGCAAGTGAAGGGTTGTACTTTCTCGGCAGTTGCAATTTTGAATAAAATTTTGTTACAGTCTTTAGACGTTTTGCCACATTTCACTGAATTTGGCTTTTGAATTTACCTTGCTGCGTACAACCCCTGTTTGAATCTTTATGTAATTAGCATGACTTCATGTATATGAGAGTGAGTTTTGTTTTAAAATTACAGCACTACATAACATAAAAACAAAAATCAAGACAAAAAGCTGGCAATACAGGAAAAAACACAGTCAGACCATTACAAAGCCGAATCTGGTTAACACAAAGCATAAAAATTGATTTGCTTCTTTTTCTGAGGAAGTCCTACTGAAGAATAAGCTAATTTGCATCAATAACCTTTGCCAAAATGACAGATTACAAGAGTGTTTGCACAGTTGTAAATTGCAGAATTTTGGTCAAAACTTCATATTCACCATATATACACAAACGTTTAAACGTTCGATCAAATAAAGTTATGAATTTGTTTGTTAAGTTCGAAGTTTTTGAAAAATTTGGTCACGGTTCATGACCACTGCTCATCAATACTATCTTGAAACCATTCAGCTCCAGCCTCTTGATGCAAAGGCTGTTGGGCAATGGGCTCACTGCCCCACTGACCACTGGATGTTGCCACATTAGTAGACATATTCTGGCGTTTACCACCAACTGGGGCAGCATTGCCAAAGTTTGCCTTGCGCTTGCCCGGCATATTTGGTTTGCCACGGCCACGCATGGAATTATTGCCACTACCTCCCCCTCTGCCTCCTCGAGATCGTCCTCGTTGGTTGTTGCCTCCACCTGCACCTCCTCGGCCACGCACGTATCCACCACCATACATTCTGGAGCGATATGAGTATGATAATAGTAAGAAAAACATCAAGTTAAGAAATGTAACATTCCTGTCACACACCCTCTTTGATTTCCTCTCATCATTCCTTGTCGTTGTTGGAAATGACCCCCTCGCATTGGAGCGCCATAAAAAGGGTCATCGTATCCTCCAAACCCATAGTGCATGTAATCACTGGTGTAGAAATCATCAACATAGTTTCCACCATATCCACCCATCATAGGAGGGCCACCAAAACCACTCATTCCGCCGCGGCCACCTCGTCCACGACCCATAAAGGTATTCCTGGGGCCACCCCCATAACCTCCTATGTTCATACCACTAAAAATACGAAGAAATTAGAAATATTCCTTGTATAAGTTTTAAAAACTGATGCAATGCTCACTAGGGGGTGTTCATCATTTTTCTTTCCATCTGTCTCTCTTTTTTCTTTTTATCCACAGGTTTGGCAAGACTTATTTCTATTGGTTCGCCTTCCAAGTTTAGACCATTCAAACCTTCTAATGCCTTAGAAATAATGATCTTGATAACTAACACATAAACGGAGCGATACTCCACAAACATAACAATTCGCTCTAAACTTTCTAGGAAGTGAAATTCCCTAAAACACAAAATATTTTTCATACCTTCATGGCATCATCCCTTTCTTTAAAGTGAACAAAAGCATAGTCTTTGATTTTTTTTACCCGTTCTACTTCACCAAATGTGCTAAACGTGGTCATAACAATTTCTTCACTGGCTTTGATTGATAAGTTCTTTATGTACAAAACTTTAACCTATAAAAAAAACAAAATTTTTTGTTTGTCCTCAGCTCAATGATGTGTTAACGCTTTGAACCAAATGGAAATAGCTTGGCTGGCATGTGCTGTATATAGCATGTATGGACCAAAGCATGAGCACAATTAAATGACTAGGAAGCCTGACACGCTTGTTAGAAATTACCTTGGACATAATTTCATCAGATGGCTCTTCTATTGGATCAGCCCAGTCAACCGATATTGCATTATTGAATGCTTTTACTTTCGGCGAACCAAGCTTCCGTCGAGCCTGTGTATCAGCAACAACATGTTACACAACACATTCAACAGAATTCTGAAACCAAGATAAAATACCCCAAACACCTGAGAGGCTGCTTTGTGGTCTACATATTCCAGAAAACAAAATCCTCTGTTTTTGAGTTTGTCTTCTGTTTGTAGATATATGATGACGTCTTTTAATCCCTCTAATAGTGAAAATCATAAAATTTGCAATTTGCAGGAAATTCAATAACTACTATTTCAGGAAAACTCACTTGTTAATTCATTAAATTCGTCATATATTTCATCTTTTGTTTTCGTTTTTGGAATTGATCCAACAAATAACCGACAATTAGATTGTGATACACAAACACCCAAGTATTTTTTGGGTTTTATTTCATAATTATCAAGCTGGAAAACAATTCAATCGATACTGTTTAAATAAATGTCACATAACACCTTTCTTAAAAAACAACATGATAACAAAACCTAGACGACAAATTGGTATGCTTAGTCAATTCGTTAATTAAGCTTAAGCAATATGTATATGGTATAAGTTTCAATGGTCAATACATTATTAATCCAATATTCCAGTGTAATCTGACTAGGTATGAAATGAAGTATTTAAATAACAAACGGCTTAAAAGCACTGGCTACAAACCTTTTTCACACATTCCACAGCACTTTCCTTCGAGGTATAAGTGACAAAACCAAACCCACGATTTTGGCCTGTCAGTGGGTCCATCATTAAACGAAAATCCCAAATGATTCCTGCGTCTTCCAAGAGTGGTACAAGTTCATCTTCAAATACTGTACGTGGTATGCGTCCAACAAATACCTTGATAAAAATAAAGATAAAAAAACACATCACATGAGAAACTTAACTGAAAAAACGCGCAACTGCATATGTAGATGTTGCAAAATAGTCCAACCTGACATCCAGGACCAGGTTCATCTCCGTCATAGATTTCTTTTGGTGGGGGGCCACCATATCTACGCTGGCCAGTGGTTACGTCAAGTGAATATTTAGTACGCTCAAGCAATTCCTGTCATAAATTGAATAATTCTCAGTTTTAGTCATAAGGTCAATGCAAATTGAAAGCACTGGGTTGATGCACAACCTATTTTTCACCATTTATGGTCCACAAAATTGCAGCAATCAAACTTTCTACTTTAACAGCCAATTTTGAAGACCGTTAGGTGATGTACGCAACAATTCTGCTTAGCAAATATTCTAAAAATATTTATAAACTTTCTCAAGTTTCAACCATTAAGCAATAAAATTAAAAACAGTTACCTGAATTTTTTCTTCAGCTGGGCCACTTCTCTTAACCTCTGGGGCCAGGCCATCTTTTTCATGTTTTGCTCTTTGTCGATGAATTTTCATAACTCCACACAGAAATGCACTTTTATTTTGTACATGCTTTGGGTAGAAATAAAGCCAGTGGTTAACTCTTAACAAATTTAAATAGTTTTTGTTATACACCACAATGTACACATTGCTTCCCTCACCTGAAGGTTTGAATCATTAAACTGCTTCAAGACAGCAAGAGCCCCATCCTCGTCTAACTCTTTTAAAGCTTCAATGGCACGATCATCAAGGTCAGAGAACTTGACTAAGTCTACAAATAAAATATTGCTATAGCGAATGGAAACTGCTACACCTATATTTACCTGAACCTATCACTGTACACTTTCTACCCAGAAAAGAAATTTATGCTTACCATACACAAATACTAAGCATTGTATTAACAACTTATATTGGGTAATAGTTTAGCTAAAATTAAAGCTTCACTGCACGGAACTGCAAAACAATTATGTAGTTGAGTCAATACTACAGTACATAAGTTTTGTAACTGGCTACAGAAGCTACACATGTGAAATTATGCAAATTGATTTTTAAGACTGAACGTCTAATTTATTAATAATGTGCAAATGCATAATTGCATTCTGCAATTTGCAACCAGTATACCATCCACTGTTGGCAGTTGAATCACATAACCACCAATACCAATTATGCAATTGGTGATAAACAAGTTTAGGCTTTTGTGGCAAGAGTATCCTATGATAAAAGTATGTGCAAAGCAAGAGTGAATAATTGCATTTAATGAATGAATAATTGCATTTATATTGTATCATTTTATGGGTTGCAACTAGGGTGGATGAGAATGATGTGATGGCTGATTATGTGGTACTGGTAACCAGGAAAATACAAGTACAAAATGGTCAGAAAAAACAAATGCTTCCATGAAAGCATAGATTTTTTTTAGCTAACACGTTTGACAAAAGATGTGCCATGTTGCAAAACTTTAATGCTAGATATTTGATACCGAATCACAATTATGGTACATACACAGCTTAGTGTATAAACAAAATACGGAATTTGCTATGAAGACTTTGGTAATGCATAACTGCACTTCTACTTGTGGATTTATATGGCAGAATAACGGAAATGGATGTTTATGAAACTATTTACCTGGCACTTAAACCTCTTCATAAACACGGTTTTAAAGTAACAAAGCAAAATCTTTTAAACAAAGTTATAAACACATGTGCTGTCATACCCAGTAACATTCCTAATATAAGCAATGCAACTTGCCAAAAATTAAACGAATCGTATATCAAATTTGGAGAACTACAAAAATGATTGATGATTCTTAACTTGAGAACATCTGTCAAGATTAGCAAAGTATCTTTGTATATGCGACTTTTAGATATAGCTGGTCTTGTTACTAATCCAAGACATTATAAACTCTGGATGGGCCGATGCAAACTAAAACCCGAATAGATTTGCCAAATATCGCTTGTGTAGAAGATTCGGATGAACACGAATCCCTACTATGGCAAATCTGAATAAAGATTGATTGACTTTGGTAAAACTGATGAATTACTTTCAAGGCTAAGCTAAACTAGGGTCAACATTCCTTACAACTGAAGTCATATAATTAACAACTTTGCTTTTTAAATCGCCATTTAAACGGCATTTGTTTTAAAACAAAGCTGTGTTTTGGCATTTACATCATGTTATAAGTAAAATTGGCAACTTTCGGATGAAATTTATCGTTTGGTGCAAATCTGAATAGATTTGGGATTAGTTTATATCAATTTTCATGATACTTGAATTTGCACAAAGCCAAAAAATCATAGCACTTCCCAATTATAAAGCAATGTCAGATAAACCAAACATGCTCAATTTACTGACAAAAATTTTTTAAAACTAACTTCTATACCAGGGGTGTTCAAATGATTTCTGCCATGATCCACCACAACCAAACCTGACAAGGTGATGATCCACTAAATACGAATAGTAAACATATTGGACATGGTTTAATTTTTATGGTGCTTTATTTATGTAAATGTACCCTACATTGTAGGGCCTACAACATATTTATAACTTTGTAAAAGTCCAAAGTGAAGTGTGCTGCAGCTGCAAGATTGTTTCAAGACTACATTGGAAGATCCACACAAAAAGTTGAAAAGATCCGGATCCGGATCGAGATCCGCCATTTGAACACCCCCGTTCTATACACTTTAAATGTGCTTTTGTTTCACCTATATTTTGTTTGTGTGTCGTATTGATAGCAAAAGGTAGTCTAGTTACATTGCTTTTTATAAAAGTAATTTTAACAAACTTTTACAAAAATCGCAAGTAAAACAAGAAATCAACTTGAGTACCTTCTTTAAAAACAGCATCCAACGCATTAGCAACACCAACGGAAAGTCCAGCTTCTAACAACTGTGGATAACTTGATGAATGATTTTGTGTCCCATTCTCATTGCCTGTGCTTTCAATGTTGATACTTTCAAATTTTAACTCTGTTCCATTGCAGTCATTCATTTTAAATTTATTGAATTTACAAAATTATTTAGGACAGTGTTTCCTAATTTGCCTGTTGAGCAGTGAAAATATTACAACTCAATTTGTATTAAACTGGCTTGGAAACTTTCAAACAGGTTTGCATATGTATATCATGCCAGTATTGTCAACAATGTGGTAGTTCTGTAATAATATGTTGGCTATTACGAGGATAGATTACATTTAACTTACTTCGATGACATTAGAGCGTGAAGCGCCAATACAGACGAAATCGGTTAATCGTATTACCTATATGCCAGACGTTTTGATCCGTTTAACAAATATGCTAAAAAATGTTTATGATGAACAGGCATTATTGTTGATGATGTGTATGAGCTAACTCGGTTGCAATGGGCATTACAGTACCGTACGACTCTGTGAAACAATCCTACGTCAGCTGGCTACAATTCTGGTTAAATTATGTAGAGTTTATTACTGTAGTGGCCTATTGCACTGTGTTACGCAACACAGCTGGCTACATTGCCAGCTACTGCCCAAGAGCATGTTGCTGATTAAAGCATTTTTTTGGCAAACTGCTTTAATCGGACTCTCCTTTTATCGTGAATGGTCTCTGTTTCGTCAGTCTTTTTTGTCAAGCGTAATTGGTAACGGTACTGTAGTTGCATTTTTCCTTTGCACTGTCTTTGTAATATAATTAATTCATTGTTTGAGTTGACCGCACACGTGACCTCATCTTCGCTTCGCTTTTAAACGTCGAGACAAATACTCGAAAAAGGCATTCTCCTTTCGCTTATCGGTAAACATGAGATGCGCAAGTCATCTTTGCTTCCGAATATCTGGCCGAAGACGATGATACGATTAAATAATTGCAGTATGCAAGTGAGAAGAAAATCCTGATACCATAATCCGATCTATTCCTTTAAGCGTGATTTGATTAACCGATGGTTTTATTTAACATTAGATAGGATTTGGTTTGCGATTTCAGATTTTGATACCATTAAATGATTGATACATTTAACCAGTGTACGATTAACCGATTTTATCTGTACCAAGAAACATAGGCACCAGCTTAATAAAATAACTGGGCGTGTGCGATGTGAATTTATCACGTTCCGTCATGAGGTAACGTAAGTAACTCACCCCATGCGCAAAGCATGTCAAGTTATTACTAGGGCAACCAAAAGTCAATATGGTCAATTTTTTTAACCTGCTCAGAATGCTATCAAACAAGCACAAAACAAATTTCAGCTTTGTACGACGTGTGGTATAGAAGTTATTAGGTCAAATAAAGTCAAAATGTTATATGTTAGGTCAAACTACGGTCAACTTGTTTCTTTAGGTCTTCTTTTTAGGTCAAAATCTATTAAACTTGTAATTTTGTAGCCATTTTGTAATATTATTCTTCCGTTTTTCTCTTTTCTTGTACCGCAAACAATTCCAGTGCCCCAAATTATACTTAGAACCAAAGCCACAAAGAGAGGCAAGGCCTTTCAGCGCGTCTGGTGACGTCACGATGTGAAGGCATTGCATTTGAAACTGCAAGTTGTCAATCTTAATACGCAGAAACGAAAAAAAAGTCAACACTAGAAAAGCGTTTTGTCAATTTTAATTGCAGCTTTAGATTAGAAAGTTGCTGTAGACAGTGTAGAGACTATCAGTATAGCGTTTTTCAAAATAAGGTCAAAATTTGCAAATTTTAAGGTCAAATTAAAAATTTTTAGGTCAAAAGTCTGGTTGCCCTAGTTATTACTAAAGTTACTCTGAATATTCCTTTCAAACGGTGTAAAAATTTAATCGTAAGATGTTTCATGTTGCTTAGATTTGATATACGGAAAGTGTAAACACTTCTTTAGAAAAAATTAAAGAATTTCGATGATATAAGTCGTACTCTCTTTTATTTGGAAAATTGGTACTACGACATTTTTTTTAAGACGAATGCGACCACCCAATCAAAGCAAAGTATTTATGCATTCACGCTTATTAGAACGTACATTGTTGACAATTGAAAACGCTAGACATAATTGAAACATTTTCATGCCCGACAACAACGGTAAATGACCCTACCTATGAGAACAGATCGAGCGAACAAACCCGTCACAAAATAGACTTAATTATCGCTTTCATGAAACAAAAATTTATCTCATATTTTTAACGTTGAACGAAATAATATATTTTATTACTTTGAAACAAATATACTTTGTTCAAAATGATAAGAAATAAACGATAGATACGAATTAGAGTTCAAATTGTAAGCACTTGGATTTAACTTAGCATCTTTCTGCCACAGTGCGTTGTGCAGAAAACATAACATTCGCTAAGGAGTTAAAAGAGAAAAAACAAATTCGAGAAAAAAGAGGCGAAAAGAACAATCCTTGCTCCTCACCCAGAATGTGCTGCAAGTTGCAGGATTTAAATTAAGGACAAGCAGTTTGTTGTAAAGCGGGCAGGAAGCTGTTGAAGTATCCATTAAATAACAAAAAACTTCTTACACAGCAGATTTTGCCAAATATGAAAGAATTTTTTTTATGCTTAAACAGGTCTTTATACTACGTTATAGGGTTATAGGCTACAAAACGATTTCCAGAAATGAAGCTTTGCGCTTAAATTGACACGATAAGAAACTGGTCAGAGATTATTAAAAAATTAATTTAGAGAAACTTTGCGCATTTAAACTTTGCGTGTGAGCACAAACAATGACCGGAAGACTGTCCTATGTCAATATTTCTAATGGTTGCAGCTGCAATTAGTTATGATTTAACAATTTCTACTTAAACTTTTTGCAAAATTTCATGTAATATAAAATAATAGCCTTATAAAATAATGGTTGTTAGTTGCAGTTTGACTGTTTGTTTCTTGCCAGGTAAATTGCAGTGATGTTAATAAAAACAGAAAGCAAAACATTGCAATACAAGTTATTCTGAACTGCAATTAAAGTGGTTGTGATACCAGAGCCATCTTCTGCAGTTTATTTTGATGTTCAGGTCCCTTACAAAGTTCCAAACTTGTTGCTGCTTGCCAATGGAATATTTGGTGTATTTTTTAGACCACAATAGAAAGTATATAAGCAATTGATTTATAAGCCACACATTTCAACCCTACATGCACGTTCTGTGCAAAACTCATGCTGTCCACTACAGTAAAATAAGTTACAACACAGGCAAACTTTATTAATACGTTATTCTAATTCATAAAACAAGCCCACACATTAAAGAAGTGGTTATTGATTTATTATCTTACAAAAGAACACTAGACAAACTTTTCTCTTTGCAATTCGGATGCCAAGAATTAGTAATCTTAATTTAAAATGGTTAAGTTGTGCATAACACAAAACATATAATATTAAGTATATATAGTTAATATTCTGCCTTTCAATGGAAAAATATTAGCAGGCAAAGTGTCACTAAAAAGGAAAAGCTTGGCTCACATTTTGTTTAAGAAGATGGGTAAAAGCTGCATAACATTTTGTCACCACACAGTTGATCCCATCTTAATCTAAATAGTGTACAAAGGTTCACATGTGGGAGATAAACACTTAAATGCTCTCCAGTCGGTCAAATGTACATAACAAAGTTGTGTGCAAATGAAACAAGGAAATATAGGCTAATGTAAAGTAAGGTACAATTTACCTTATACCAAGCATAAAATTCTTCGTGTAAGATGAGTTATTATTCAGGCTTAAATGGTATGAGCCAACTTAGTGGTGAAAAAACTGGATACAAATATCGTAATAACAGGCCGTACAAAGGGTTTGTAACATATTGACGCAGACAACGTATGGCACAAAAAAGTGAACATAAAAAGATGATAGATAGTGCATAAAAAATTTGCCTGAGGTAATATATTAATATAGTGACATTTCATGCAAATTGCATTACATATTTGCATGACAAATTCTGCAGCAAAATATGCAAACTAACATCACTTTCACACCAGGATACACAAGAGAGTGCAGTTGACATAACATGATTTTTGCATATTCGTTATGTAAATCAAACTGATCTTCGTACACGTCTCACAGAATTCACCCATGATATTAACTGATTAAAAAAAACAATGAACAACATGGTGACAACGCAATAACTCATCTTTGTAATGTGTTCTCTGAAACATTTACACACAAAACTTTAGAGTATATATATACTTGTGATATTGTCATATCAGAATAAAATGATAAATAAAATGAATGCAAGCAAAATAGACCTAAACGCACTGTTCTTAACAGAATGACAGGTGAGTATTTAAGGTCTAGG
The DNA here is from genome assembly GCF_947623445.1 of Clavelina lepadiformis. NCBI lineage: Eukaryota > Metazoa > Chordata > Ascidiacea > Aplousobranchia > Clavelinidae > Clavelina > Clavelina lepadiformis. The sequence goes on from NC_135246.1 coordinate 9,314,740, forward strand.
CTTGATCTGGTGTGGCACACGTGAGCGCAAGATTCATCAACGTGTACGTTGAACTTTTACACATCGCACCAATTTACAATAAAAACAGACAAAACCAAAAACCGCCATATTTTTCAATCAGGGGCTTTAGGGTAGGCTAGCCAATATGTAAAAATACCCAGTATGCAAAACATTACTTACCAAATTTTTAGTTTTGCATATTTTTAAATGAAAGTTTGTGTGCAACATTATAAAGCCCTTCTCTGTTAATATTCCAATTTTCAAGTTTCTACCTACAAATTATCCTTCGTTTTCATCAAGACAAACACACCTTACTCAAAAAAGCTAAATCTCTTACAGAGGCAAGAAATTGGTCCCTGTACAAATCTTTTAATTTTTTGCGAATAATAGCAGCTCTTTTTTCACACATTTGCGCAACAGTTCCTCCCTCTCTTTAAATTTTCGTGGAGCTCTTTCATCTTTAAGTTTCATTTTTAATCACTTTTTCTACATCAGTCCAAGTTTGGTGAGGTAGCCAATATGCGAAGATATTTTCATAGTGCTGTAGGAACTTTTGAGTCACACGTGGTGGGTAAAATACGATCATTGCGACCACTGGTATGACGCTAAATGCACCAACTTGGATCTCAATCTCACCCAACATGAAGTCGAAAAGCTCACTTAATTCTGTCATAATTGCGAGTGAACGCATATCTGAATGCCAATTTTCCCAAGGTAATTTGAATTTTTGCGCTAGTTGCCATTCTTTCTGTTGTTATTTTCAAGTTATTTGCTTTCAAGCGTAATATTTAACTCATTCGTTGCGAAGGAATTTGCTGTTTTCGTTTAATTGTTGAAAAAAGAATACAGAAAAGATACAGAAGTTTATTGTTTGAAAATTTGACGAAGTGTATCAAGAAACACAAATATGCATTATAGAAAATAATTTCAATTTGAAGTCAAAAAGTAGAGTGAGATTCATTCTTTAATCCTTAATTCTATTTAAATAAATTTTAGACAGTGCCGTCATTTGCTACTTATAAAGGGACATGATAACAATGTGCAAGTAAAACTGATTTGAAACTATAAAAGATAGAGCCATGTGATAAGGTTTTAGCATTGGAAAAGCGCCAACTGTTTCATTTTATATAAATACAATGCCTCTGATTGCACATCAATATTGAACATTGATTGACAGTTGTGGATTTAGATGTTCTTTTATCTTCAGTTTTCGATGTTTTTTAGCAGTAAATAAAACGATTCGCTACTTTTGATTACTCCGATGTCTTAGTATTTGGCTCGTTTTCTTTTAACCTGGTCTTAATATTTTGGTGTATGCGGCACAGGGCTATATGTCAAATATATGTATAATGGCTAGAAATTTTAAAAATAAAACATTTATCGCATCATGTTTGAGCACGCTCTCACAAGATTAGCATCTTACTTTTCGCTCCCTACAATCAATGGCAAAAATTAAAGATACGATTAGAAGGCACATTTGCTTAGAATCAGCATACAATACTTATAAAAGAATAATGATAATGGTTTCTATTCGAGACGTATATAACGTACTATACGTTATTTATTTTCGAAAAATGCCATGTTTTATGGCAAAAGTTTGGCAGGGCTTTAAACCTATTGAATATTTGATGTCTATTTAATTAAAATTAGTTTATCAGAAAACAGCAAAACTAGCTTGAATCCGTGTGAAATTTATGTTTTTGGCATTCGCATACTGACGCAAAAATTGTTGGTGCAACTTTTGTTACCACCTGAAAGATATTGACTAAAAATTTACAGTTTTAAAGCATAATATACATAATAAAATTACGCTTTTAATGATATAAAAACCATGGCTATGTGATCAGTACAACTTGTTTAATTTACGTATTACTTTGCATTATACAAAGTTTTTCACAAATTGGCTAGCTTACTCTATGTGGAAGTGCGCAAGTACCGTAGTTAAGCCCAGATACAACTTTTATTAGGATACTTGAAAGTATATACAGGTATGAAGCGGCAGAGATGCAATGCATGAAGCTGGGTTCTGAGTTAATTTATTTGCACAAAAGTGCACATGTTTTATTTTTAGGTATTACGTTGGCGTTTTGCAGTTTCTGATGTTAGATATATTGACACATTGTCTGATTGTGCACTGTAAACAAACCTTCCAATAGGATGCCAGTAGTCTATCCAACTGACTTGACCAGCTAATTGTGACATCCCTTTCAAACGGTTTTATATGCCTTCATACCAAACCCACTATTTCCCAACAAAAAAATAACCTTCGAGCAGCATAGACACAGAATCAAAATATCGAGAAAAAGCATAAAAGTGAGAAAGTAAGTTTTAATTATTGTCTTTACGCCTGAAATGAAGACCACCAGTACAGTTGGAACCGTTAACAACCTTGACTATACCGTATACCTCGCAGAAGCTCATAGGCAAGTTGTGTTACCAACTTACAAGCAAAACAGATAAGGTAAATTTTAAATATTCAACCGTAAAACCGTTGACAAAAAACTACTATGACTTTGTCCTTGACTCAATGCAGAAATAACCTTAAACTTCAATCTACTATATTCATAAATTGCTCGAGTCACGCCGCACAAGGACAACACGTTTGCTTGAAACAAAAAATTACTAGACCGTGACAAACCTCGTGCTGTACGCTTTTTTCTAATGAAAGGAGCAACGAGGCTAGTTCGCAGGGGCGCAAACACCGGGAGTTTTAAAATGTAAACAACAGCTATTTGTGAGAAGTGTAAACACTTAAAAAGATTAAACGACTACTGGTGCAGCCTACTTTCATTTACTGTAGATTGTGTTAACATTAGTAGTCCATTTTAATTGCGTTTGAAAGCAGAACGGACAGAATATTTTGTAGCTATTTTTTTTATCTTTTGCGCCAAGTCTCTGTCTGCTATAATAACTTGTAAAGACGTGCCAAATGTGTGGCAAAGTAGAACTTACGACCAAACGCAGTGCATGCAAAAGACTAATTGATAAAAACAACTTCTTTAATAAGCTATTCGGGCGATACTACACCCATATTCTAAGCATAAAGAACAACTGCAACCGATCGATTTGTTTGGGTTACCATGTGGGTTGGAGAGAAAATCCGAAAAACCATGTCTGTTTGGATGGATCCACGCAGACTGACGAGGTGTCTGCCATTAATACTAAATAATGGTAGTAATTAATGTTGTGAATATCAAGACTTGCTTTTGTATAGCTTGAGTGAAGTTTCATTGCAGTTAGGGTTTCGATCAGAGGCGTAGCTGGAGGGCAAAACGAGACACTATTTGCATGCTCTTAACTTTGATATCTCTTTGGTACAAAATGGTATAATAAAGGTGTCGAAATGCCGAAAATAGGAACCTCAGCCCTATAAATAAGGACTTGAGTGAAAATAAGGACATAGACAAAAACAAAAGAAAACTGGAAAAACATTTTGAAAAGTGGTCGCCACTGTAATTAATAGAGTCTTACTTTATGTGCTGCTTATATTCGAATTTCGCTTGATGTTGTTTTGTTTCTTGTTTATTCATCCACCATTTTATTAAATAAATAACAACAAGACGCTCTCATAATGATTGATGCAGCTCGTTAGGAATCGACGGAGTTAACACCGTTGGCGACGTCTCCTCCTCGCAAGGGGAAGTTGGGTAGCGCCCCACTTGTTATGGTTAGCCATATGTGTCGTTTTTTTCAGCGCATTCGTAAATCGCAAACGCGTTCACAAATTGCGTGTATTATGTTTTGCTTGGCTGAAAGGTTCATAATAACATTGAAATTGAAGACACCTATTACTACCGAGTAGAAACTATTGCATGTTTTTCCCGAACGGGTCATTATTATACGGTATTGTAAATTGTGAACGCGTTGCCAATTTACCTGTATTTAATATGCACATTGTTCATAGTCCCACAGTTTAACAAAGTTGCGCATCCAAGATTTTCCAGGGGCACCCAGTTTTTAGGACCTTGAATGCTCAAAGGCATCTACACAAAAAAATTAAGGATATTCCCTGCTCAAAAGTAGCATAGTTCTCTTATATGTAAGAGACAATACCTAATTAAATTACTTTGATTAAAAATAGAACATTGGTGGGGGAACTGGTTTCTAAAACAGTTTTATACCATTGCGTTGGGATAAACTAGATAATTTGCACTGGCCAAATTTTTTGGGAAACGTTTTGCTTGAAAAATGTGCTCTCTGCGCAAAGCGTTTGGCTAACGTTACATTCAGGTTGTGACTCTTTGGCTTTACTTTTGCACTCCCATGTCATGGCTTGGATGGAAGGAATTATGAAAACAAACTTTTTGAAACATTTATAGCAATTTGAAATTTATGAAACATATAGCCAAAGAAGTTTAGTGTTCAATGAAGATATGTATGACATTTCGACTTTGTGTCTGATATTAACTTGTGCCGGAATGTGCGCGTTGTGACTAAAACCTGCAGAATGTAGTGAGTAGGTTTACAGTGGTGGCTCCCGGCCGTTTATGAATCATGTATTTAGGATTTACGACCTTACGTAATTTTTACAGGGGCCTAAATTTATTTTCTGACCCATGCCCGCAATGAGCTCTATACACAGCCTTGTCCGCATCGCTCGAGCTTGGATTACACTTCAACTGTTGATTGATATTTGGAAACTTGCTTTGAGTAACTTCGTGTGAACACTTACTTTAGTACGTTCCCAGGTTGTTTTCCAACATCTATGCTGATAAGAAGTCTTTATTGGAAATATCCGCTTCTTAACCTTAACTATTATTATTTATTTTTGTCTCAATGTGTTAGCTTTAGCTATATATATCTCACATTGTTTCGCTCGCTGCGTTTTTCATGTTGAACATTTTAAATCCCATCGCTTTCGCGTTTTATAAGCTGGCGCTTCCACCAGCGAGCGTTAAATGAGTGAATCATCGAAATCAACGGATGAGTTGTCTAAGCTAGTCATGGTGATTGCAACTCAATAGACATCTTATAAACAGTAGTATATTACTTATGTTCTTAGTTATTTGTAATATTGAGAAAGTGTACAGTACCTACTACAAAACCTTTTCTAGTAAAGCTGTTCTTCACAGCAATGCCAAGTCACTGAAAGATAAAACCAAAGAAATTACAGCACTGCTCTGGCGACGTGCGTGCGACCTCTCAATTTGTCTGGTACTCATTTTCACAACGTTCTATTCTAACAAACACTGAGCGAAAAATAATATTTTAGGGTCTGTCAAACTAAAAATTAACAGTAACTGTGTAATTTTTATGCACTCTGTCTTTCTCAACCAATCTTTCATGCAACGATGCAACCAAATACGATTGTTTAAACAATCTCCATTCAATACTTTACAATCATGCCGGTTTTAATACCAAAATAAGCAGTACTTAATGTTTTAAGACATTCGTTAAAATACGTACAATTGATTGTTTCTGCAACATGCCTGCGTCTGATAACATTTACCAAATAAATAGGTCAGATTATGACGCTGTTTTGATGTTCACAAAGATGACAAACTGCATGACAAAATTATGTTCAAAGAGGCATTAAAACACATTCCTATGCAAACTAACTAAAATTTTCAGTTAGATTAGAAGCTCTGCCATGACTTTCACATTTGCACCAAACTTTAGCATAATCTGCCATTCTGGAGCAAAAGTATTCAAACCACTACTTGCTATTATTATTAGGTTGGAAAAGATCAGCTAAACCAAGGTATTCTTGATCATGCTCCACTTTGACAGGTTTATTTTGTATTCTAGAAAAAGGTGAAAATTCGTTCATTTTTGGCACCTCCTTGAACTGCTGTCCAACATGATGCAAAATCATTCCACTCATGAGACGTTTAAAATTTGTTTTTCTTTTCTTTTCACTCGTTTTGTCATAATTTTCCAAGAAAGTGTTTATCTGTCTAATATCCACGTCAGGCACAACAGAATGCAACAATGAGCTGATGACATCCATATGCTTATGATGAAGGGGTCCAATAACAGATAGGGCAAGGGAAGCCAATGTTGCTTCACAACCATCATGCTGTCCATGGCGATGCAACCCATGAAGAATGGATTGTAACACTATCCTGGTAACTTCTTTGTTAAAAAGGTTTTCCTTCTTCTGCAACAGCATCTTTAATAGTGGAGACAATAACTGAGTAGACTTGAAACAGGATGTAGTGTCATGCCATGACATGGCTTCTAAAGCACTGCACAAAACACTTTCGCAAACTGTGTGATTAATGATGGCAGCACCTAGACTGGTTAACAGTACAACATTGAGATTTTCAACACTATGGTTTTGACTTGTCATTTCAACATCGTCTTCATTTGTTGTTTCTTGATTGCCTTGCATGTTTGGAGAGGGTTGTTTGTTAACAAAAAGATTTATAAGAATATCTAGATGTTCTCTTGTTAACAACCTTAATAGTTGCTCGTCTATCATTTCACCTTCTTCCATGTTATCAGCGTCATCTTGATTACTGTCCAGTCCCTGAAGGCGCTCAGCTGCTTTCGCTCCAAAAGCTTCCCATGCTTTCCGCAACCTTTCCATTATAATTTGGCAATAGGAAGTTAGCAAAGGGCCAATAATGCTATCCAGGTATTCCAAAGGGCAATGTTTTAGGAAGTTTCCCAAGAAATGTCGTAGTAAAGATTTTAATCGCATGACAGGTAATAATTCCATATTTGCTAAGGCCTTTCTTACAATAACTTGTTCCAAATTTAACAAAACATAAAAGCGCGGTCCTAAGATTTTTCCAGCTAAACCAAGAATTTGATAGCAATTGTCCAAACACAGTATTAAAAAATTTTGTAGTCGTTCCCAATGCTCTTTTGGATTCCCTTCAGACTTGGATTTCTCTTCGGTAATGTGATCCAGGTTGTGATACATCAACGTTAACTTTTCAGATTCTTTAAGCTGCAATGCCTTGAGATTTTGGGGGTGAATAAATGGTTGTACATCTGATGACCACATGGCAGATAGCATTTGCGTCATCATTAAAGTATGTTCGATAGCTATGCCCACATGCAAGCAACAAGGATTGTCATTGTTTTCAATTGACTTTGTGCGGTTCATGACCGCCAGTGTTACAGCAAGGTAATAGTAAATTCCGGACCGAAAGTCTGAACAAGAATCACCTTCATTTACTTGTGACATGTTAGATGGCACTGAGTATAAACCAATAGCATTTGCAAAATCACGGGAACTTTGCAAAGCACTGAGCAAAATGTCCGATTTAGATATGTAATCTGCAGTGCTCATTATGTTGCCTATGAGCTCGCTTTGAGCAGATAAGCTTTTCCATTCCATGCTTAACAGCACCAACGACTCAAACATTGAAACTCTTTCAAATGGGGAGAGTACACAAGGTGTCTTTGACAACCTTTCTAGGACTACTGACTTGAAGTGATCCATTAGTGAAAGCATAATATCAGGATGGTTTTTGGACACACGAACAATAATGGCACATGCAGCTCTCCTTAATAAACTGGTTCTTGGGAGACTTGCTTCAGAATAAGTAGCATCTAATATTTCAAAGATCTTGTCTAATAAAACTTTAAAATGGGTTTTAGGCTCGGTAGACAATGCAACAATTTTACACAAACTATATCCACAATTAAGAAAAATTTTCAGCATAATTTCATCTTTTGTTTGATTGGTTAACAAAGTGTACATCAGACTTTCAGCTTCCGCAATTGGAAGCATGTCCTTTTCATTGCAGTCATCAGCTGCTTTTAGCACAGATCCTGAAACGGTTTCCATAAAAGTCAATGTTCCTTCCCATCCAATGTAGCACAAAGCCATACTTTCATACCGTTTTTTCAGTTCTGCTTGAGTGTATTGAAAACAAGCCTTAATTGCAACTAATGGAGAAACGCAGGTGCAAAATCGTAGAAGTTCAATCACTGTAAAACGAAATGATTTAATGAAGTTGTTTTTTTCTTCCTTTCCATTAAATTCCAAGTCCTCGAACTGAGAGAAATCATTTTGACTCGTAAAATCTTTGCATAAGTTCCTTGTTATTACATCAAGCAGAACTGGCACTAAAAGCTGAATAGTTTTATCTTTCCGAATCTGTTGATGACGTAAAAGATTACACAGTGCTGTTAGCACAGTGGCAGATATATATCTGCTGTGATGGCTAGCAATAAAATACAACAGCTCAAGAAAATTTTTATATTGCAATATATCCTTGGGAAAATCTTGGTTACTTTCATCTTGACTATTCCAAACAGTAATTAAGTGGTGTACCAATGCAGCGACAACTTTACCAATGCAGCATAAAAACTGGAATCGAGATTGATTAAATCCTGCAGCCAGAGAAGCATTTTTAACTGACAAAACGTATCTTTCCACATATTTATCATCCATTAACCTAAGCAAAAGCCTTCTTTCCGATATATGTCCCTTTCTACATACAATAGCATGCAAACATTGACAAGCTTGTACTTGTAAACTTTCTTGTTCAAGCAAATACAGCAATGTCTGTAGCAATCCTTCCTCATCAATAAAAAAAAGGTCAATGTTTATCCATTCCACATATGCCGTCATTGCCTGAAGAGCTATCTTTGCCAAATGCACGTAAGCATCATTAATAGCAGTTGATACCAGCATCACCTGCTGTTTTAATATATTGACTAAGAATTTCACAATATCTTTAGATGCAAGTGATAAAGCTTGCCTTAAATCCCGTGCTCTAGATTTAACTGGTATATTCTGGTACAGTGCAATATCCTCAGCCAATGCCAAAAAAACGGTAATGACTATCTCAATATCTGCAGCATTTTCCTTGCTTGTGCAAGATGATATGAGTTCCGTATGCATATTTGCCCAGTTTTGGGGCCACACTTGCTTTATTATTTCAGTCAAGACACTTGCAAGTAAACCTTTAATATAAGGCGGCTCAGTTAAAGCTGTTGATGCTATTAGATTAAGGACTTGAGATTTAATGAAACTATGTTCTTCATTTTGTGCTTCTAGCCAGTGAAAACGAATCCAATGCTTAATAAGCTGCATGCCGTAATAACGAGCATTTGGTTGTAGTGACTGGTTGTTGGCTAAAAGAAAACCTAACTTAATACAGCTGTTGCTATTGTTTTTGTATGATTCACATAGATTAAGAGCCTCAGCTCTGGCAGAGTTATTTACATGCGGATTCAAAAGTGTGTCCACTGCACAAAGAAGAGTCTGCAACTCAGCACTGTCCATTTTAGAAAACAAAAATGAGCTATATAAAGCCCAAGCAAACAAATTATTTAGATGTGTCTTTCTTATGTATATCGCCCAAAAGATCCTTCTGCTGCAATTCCCAAAGTTTTCCAGTGTCCATAAATCCAAGTCTTCCTTTGTTGAAAGAATTGGGGCCAGCCGAGGTTGGTGTATTTCTAAAACACAAATTTAAAGATGTTGCATTAATAGAAGCCTTAAGCATTTTAATAGTCAATTCTTTCCCAATTTTAGCCTAACATAGCCTCATAATATAAGCATCACAGTCCCTTCTTAATTTTAGTAGTTCTGCTGAAATTACAGCTAATGAAAACAAGAACCAAACCATGTTATTCAAAAAAAGGTGCAACAAAATCGGTTCCAATAACCGGGTTGGTCGCTTTATCAGGATCTGTTATAAAGCCAGTTATCACTACCTGTTATCAGACCAGCTTGAATGCAGGATTGCAGGTGTAATTAACTACCCCAAGCATAGAATACATTTAATATTATTGGATAGTTGCAACAAGGCAAACATATAATCGTGGGAGGTTTGCCCTTAGATTCAAAGGGTATCCCAACATTGAGCAATAAATTACGTAACCCAAATTGAAGCAATTGGTTTACAAAAGTAACATTATTACCTAAGCAATGCAAGACATAACAGCGATACGATTTACCTAGTTGCTTTACATAAAAACAACAGCTTTCCTGATATGGAACAATAACTGTTTCTAGAAAAACAATTGTCAGAAATTATAGCTTTTTGCTGGGTCGTTGAACTGAACTGATACTGCGCTTACAGCCATTTTAATTCAAATCTAACCCATTCCCTTGCTTGTTTGCACAAGGCCATACACCATTCTGATGAAGACATGGATTTCGTAAAATGTCAGTTTGTTTTTAACTTGGTGACTTGTTCACCCAATGGTGAGTGTTATAATTTTAAAAGGTAAATGAAATAAATATGAATGTTATAGTACATTAGAATGGATAAAGAATCATTCAAGGTAGAAGTGTCTGAAGTGGAGCCAACGAGCCATTGTGCTCATTTTTTGTAATGTTCTTCACTTCATAATATAGTAGTAGATAACCCTGCAATATTTTGTTTCGATTTTGACAGACAAAAGTGTAAATATTACAAGAAGGATAAACATAAAGTGATGAGTGCAACATCAATGGCTTCAAAAACTATAACGATCCTTGTCAATAAACTGGCATGCAAAATAGTGAGAAATGCAATAGTGTCATAAAAATAATCTGCCTTTATAAGCAGTGTATACCTTTTATTTTATTCAGTGGATGAAATCTGGCCCTGTAAAAAATGGGTACCCTTTGAAAAAGTTGCATGCCCAACAGCGGCAAACTAAGTTTAATCTGCCAAGAGACACAATCAGACAATGAAGAATTTTTTGGAGGCCTAAGCTTTGTAAAAGGTTAGCTTTTCTCTTTCCAATTCTCTGGTCACAACATATATATGATTCAATATTTTGGTTACCATGTTATATGGGTGCTCTTGCTGTGTGAAACTGAATGTGTACAAATTATAGTGATAAACTCAAGTTAATGGTCTACTCACTTTTCGGACATAATTATAAAAACTCCAACAAAAACTGCTACTTCATTGCCGTTAAACAATTAGGTGTGCCATAAAAAATTTGGCAACCTATTTTGTGTGCCAAGTACAGGTTAAAATACCCTTATAATCTAATGCACTGAAAATATTCGGGGCCGAATAAAAGTAGTTGCTTAACCATCATGATACCAGTCAGAAACTGTGATTCCATTGCAACTATTTTAATAGCCTTGAGTTACTTTTGAAGGCTGGAATTGTAGTACACAGTTGCAGCATGAACCATGAACTGTTTAATTAATAACTACTTAATTGCAGTGGGATTGTTTATATAAAAAGAGACATTTTAAATGTGTCCATAAATAAACAGTGGACTAAGTTTCTTTTAAGGTTATAGGCCTATAAAACTAGGAATATATTGGACAGACCAGTCATGAAAAGTGATCATTTTAAAAACATAGAATACAAGTCATGACAAGCGTCATTTTACCGTAAACTGACAGAAGTTTGATGCCTGCAACACAGTCCAATTATGTTGACACTTATATCAACATTGGTTTGCTTCAACATGGAACCATACATGCAAATATGTTGGCTAGATGCGATAAAACATCATCACACAATGGTCCAATACAGTGAACAACAAGATTATCTGTCATAAATATTTTTCATTAAATATGATTACCTTCCAATGTTCTTCATTCGCATACGAGCTTCTGTAGGCATTTCCTCCGGTTCACTCTAAGAAACCATAGCATTTTATAAAATTATGTAGAACTTGCTATCAAAAAGTATGTTAAGACACAGTGCCTAGGAAAGCAGAGATTTTTGACAATTGTTTAGAAAAAATTTGCACAAAGAAACAATAAGTATGACAATGGAATATAGGCAAATGTATAAATGGATATTAAGTAAATGTAAATGTTAAATTAAAAAAAAAACAGTCTGAAAACTATATCCAATAAATTGCAAATCTTGAATATTACTTGAAATACCATGCAACCATACATAAAGCCTGGAAACAAGCACTGTGTTAACCACAAGTTACATAAATTCAGAGGAAGTAATGTTATGAACCATAAATTGGAATTTTCAATGAAATACTTTAACTGATGAAAGTACCACGAAAGAAGCTTACATTGAATTGAATGCTAAAAACATCCAGTTCCAGTATGTAATTAGCAGACATATAAAGAAATTTAAAACAACCAATTTTAAAACCTATACATAAACATCTAACATTGCATGTTCCACCAATCTTTTTTTTAGAAACATTGTGGATCAGTTTATGTTAGTAGTTTCGTGGAGAAAGATTTGCAATCATATGTATATAAGAGCTACAGAATTAAGAATCAGGAGTTTTTGGTTTCAAAAATGGTTGCCGAAATACTTTCTCCAGTGAATTGGCTTTAACTCCACCTATGCCAGGGCAAAGTGCAAGCTCTTCTGGGGAAGCTACACAGATGTTGGAAATACAACCGAAAGTAGACAGAAGTGTGTTGGCATCAGTCGAGTTTATTGACCGGACAGACGACAAAACTTCAATATTGCGCTCTGCCCTACTTACAGCTCGACGAGATTGCAAGGAGTCTGATGGCTTATTCTGATAAGCTTTAAATGTTTCCAAGTAAGTGGCGGCTTCATCATTACTAAATGCAAGCAAAAGAGTAACATTGTAGACAAGGCAGGTTTTTGTCAGTTCTCTTACAGAATGGGAAGGGTCCTTGATATCAACAAGACAAAGAAGCACACGTAAACCAAATGATCCTCCTTTCTGTAGAAGTTTCAGTCTTTTGTATATATATTCTGGCTTTAAAGCATGATAACGCAAGCTTAGAAACAAGCAACACGTTGTGGGACCAAGTATGTAATCAGCAGATAATGTTGCAGAAGAATCAGCATATTTCCAGGGAACACCTCGAATTAAATCCAGAACCGGATTTCCCTGTTGACATCGATTTACAATGATTGTATTTCCAGCGCCTAAAGCTGAAGCTTGCGCTGAAGTCATTATGAATGAACTCCCTTCTGACTTATCAGTATCAGTTTTATTTTCAAGGAAACCAAATACACTCTCCATTGTTTTTGAACCTTTAGTTCCAGAGGATGTTGTGGGCTGTTCAGTTTCATCTTGGTTTAAGACAGTGCTTTGTTTGCTTAACCAAGCACTACAAGCTTTTTCATCTTCATCACAGTCAAAGTCACCAAAACCTTTTTCATTTTCAGGTTTTTTAGACATGTTGTCGCATAAAAACTGAGTAGTAGTAGTAGTACACTATTGCAAATGTGAAACTTACATCACTGCTTTCATTAAAGACAGCAGCAGCCTTTTTAGATTTTGGAACAAGCTTAACTTCAGTTTCTTTTTTTTCTTGCTTCTAAAAATTTTGAAAATAATTTTTTTTATAACAATCCATGCTACACAGATAAGAAAAATATATACGTATATCATCATCAGTATGTTGTTTTTTTGTTAACTGGTCTATAAGATTAATAATCATGTTTTGTTACTTACTGTTGACAGCTTAATGGAAAGTGGATTTGCTTTGTTTGATTTTTGAAGAAATGATTTGTCTTTAGTTTTCGATAAAGAGCCAAGTGAAATGGCAATTTTCTTTTGGGATGGTGGACCGTCTTTGGTGGAGTTCGCTGGTCTTTTTGTTGGATTGCCTGAGGACGATCCTGGTGCGAAAAAACTGCCCACAATGAAAATGAGTTCGACAAAAAATCAATTTTTTTCTTGACAACAGTGCATCATTATTAGCACCATATATACTGCATAATATATGCTCTACCTATTTCCTACACGTGTAGCATACAAGTTCTGTGGTATGTTGTTTCAAATACTCAAACCAATAGAGAAAGTGAGATGGTATAAAATAGTGCCAGTAAAAATGTGTACAAGTGCTTGTACACCGATTATATCTAATTGATCACTATGTCTATAACCTACAAACTATTTCATGATATAAATTTATTTACATCACACTTTCATTTCATAAAAATCATCAAGTACTGATAACTGCAATATTACCAAATGCAGACAAGTTTATGTGTGTTTATAGTTTACTTTACTTACCCTTCACAAAATCATCTGACATTATTGTAAGAATTGCAACAAATCAATATGAAACTAACAACGTCAAATTTTAAAACTTTGTAACTACACAAAACCAGGAAGTACAGTGGATAAACACCTAAAAAAAGATGAGTTTGATATCATGAACTGAAAATTAAACTAGCCTACAAAAAAGATATTTAATAAAACCTGTTACTACATGAAACGTTTGAAACAACAGTCTAGTGATTGACAACCATGAATGTTCATTGCCATAGCAAGACAAACGTAACCACCAAGCTCGCAACGGCCGACAGGTGAATAGCATAATACAAACGTTTACTAACCATACGGTACAAAAATGACAGTAAGTAATAAACAGAATCAACCACCAAAACAAAGTAACATAAACAAGCATAATAAAATAAAAAGTGAGATTGCAGCAATCTGACATATAAAAAGAAAAACTGAATCACCAAGAAATTATTGCTGGGTACGAAGAAAAGTTTAAAAGTACATCAATATATTGATTATATACAAAGTATTAAGTTTGCTATCAACAGATAGGATCCAAAATATTGTACATATGAAATTCAAATTGGTAATTGTAATGCAGTGTATATAGAGATATTACTGTATATTAATAATACCGATAGAAATGTAGTGTATTTATTTAACAAATAGAAACTAAACAAAAACACCACGGGTAAACAACAGCTACATCAATCCGCCATTTAACAGTTAATGCCTGAATGGTATTATTTTACTGAATTTGCTTCATACCTTTTTGCAAGCAGCAAAAGAAACAAAATCACCATCATATTCCATAATCAAAAAGCAAACAGTAAGTCTAAATACAAGAGTTCAATAAAAACGTATTTAAGCAGATTTTTGGGAAAATTTCTTTGAAATCAACTATACAATCAGGTGATTGCTTTTCGGTGATATTCGGCAGGGGCAATTTCATACTCACTTGGGTTGAAAAATTTTAATCGTTTTTCCTGCAGAAATTCAAGACAGTCTTGTGCATAGTACAAAAGAATCCCAAAGTTTTCCAAATTTATGTGTGCATGTTTCGATGTAACTGAACCCATCTGTACAAAGAAGCGCAGTAGGTGATAGGCACCATAAATTTGACACACAGTTAGATGAGCATTAAGCTCTATAATTTCACCATATTGAGGGCGCTCAAACTTGTATAACAGTTGAGAACCCAACATTACATTGAAGTACTCCTTCATGCCCATTATAACTTCTTTTAACACAAAGTATTGGTCACCAGCTGAACTTGATTTTTCCTCCAGATACATGTTAAGAATATCTTCAACAGAGGTTTTGGCTGGCAGACTATATAGTTGTTTCTGTTTTGTAATTAAATCCCAATCATCTACAAGCATTGGTTTTAACTGATCAGGAATCTGAACACTGCCAAACCCAATTTCCCATGTATTTGCTTCTGGTTCTCGTTCAGGCTTTTGTATGTCATCAACAACTTTTTTCTTTTTCACCTCATTTAGTGTATCATCGGATTGTTGCACAAATACCGGTACTATTGGAGTATGTACCTCTGGGATTATTTTGTTATTCTCAACATTTTCTTTTTCTGGCTTAACAAGTTTTGTCATTTTGTTTCGTCTTCCCTTGTCTTTGCCATTGTACTGCTGTAGTAATTCCTTTTGCTTTTGCAAATTAGCGTCATTGTATTTTAGAACACGCGGTTCCGCAACCCATTCGTCCCAATGTTTATTCCATCCATTATAATGTATTAGGTACTGTACCTTACCTGTGTCAGATATTTCGCCTTTCAGGCATTTTGCTTCGTATATTAGTGGACCTTGGTAGCATAAAACTCGTTCATTTTCACCAAATTTTAATCGTTTGTCAAGTGATTTAGGAGTCATTTTAAGCAAGAAGCAATAAGTAACTTTCCACACATAACTCACTTGCTAAGTTTCACCAAACCATACTAACAGCTAGTCAGCCTAGTCTACATGCCTACATTCCAAACAATAATATGATATCCTATACCAGTAATGAAAACGAATACAGTATTAACAGTAATCAGCAAAACGAAGCGTGTCATGTAAACCTAAGATGTCTATGAGTATAAGGTTTTATTAAATCCTAGTCGGGTTAACTGTATTTTTTGCTTGTAAAGCATCAGTCCTTTTTATAGCACTTTTTTTCTCGGTAATTACGTTACAGCTGTAATCAGAGTCGTGTTTGCGGTTTGCGCGCTTTTCTTACTCGCAGATTCTACATATCACACACTCGTGCATCGCCGAATAAACGACGGTTTGTTTTGAGTCACATTTCTGTAACCACCAGTTTTGCGATATTTTAAGAAAGATTTCACACATACAGTACGTTATTCTGACTAATATCGTATCGTATATCTTGCAGTCATTGGTTATGGTCGACTAAAAGATAAACAAGACGTAATTAGTAACCCTGTGAACAAACAACGACCGGGAAAAAGCAGCAAAGCCAAAACGTTTAAAACGTTCATGAATTAATTATAAACGACTCGGTAATAAACTTAACAATGCTTCGCTGTTAGGACGACTATTAAACCCAACATACACAAATATCTGGCCTACCATCAAAATGCCTCGGGCAAGTCATCACCGACTCCTGCTAAATTCATACAAAAATCAAAAAAGCAAATAATTTGTGACAATCGGAATTGGCACTAAGTCTAGCTCGATAACCGGACTCAAGCGCTGAAGTATTATCGACGGTTTTGAGGTCTGTAAAAACTTTTCTCAGTCTAACCGTATGATTATGAATATCATACCATACTATTCAATAGCTATCCTTTGTCACCAATTTTCTGGACCCTGGCCTTATGTTTTTTTTTAATAAGCTTGTGACGATTACGTCATGAGTCACGTGTTGTTTTCGAGATGTTTGAAATTTAATTTGGGATCTTGCAACTCAGTTGTTGACCGGATTTGAATTCTTCTTAATGACTTCAGATAAATTACCTCGCTTGAACTGGTGTGCCACATATATATACCGATGTAATGTTTACAATCTTCCCTTTTTACGTGATTGATTTCACTTGTTATTAAGCGCAATGTAACATTCAGTAAGCTTTGCCCGAAGGTGAAAACCTTTGTGTCTTATAAGAAATAAATTGGGAACTTTATCATTTAGTAATATGCATAGACAGAATTTAAGCAACTAACAGCATAGTCACGCCGTTTGAGAAATGAGAACTCATACCATCGAAGCAGATGTAAAACAAGTTATCAACCATCAATCGTCCTCGCTCCTATTCTAACAATAGCCGCCAGTGCACGCGGTCTTTATGGCAGATATGTTTGTTGTGTAATACTTCACACAAGTAATACACGAACGAATATTTAATTTGTCATAAGCTAAATAACCTGCTAGACGCACGTCACTTCGCTCTGTATTGGATTCACAAAATGCATGTTCTATTACCATCAAAACCTGTTGAATTCCGTCGAAAAAGTCGTAATCACCACACAAACTCATTGTCTAATTACAAATAACAACATTGCGTATTTCTAAATTTGTCCACATTGTTAACTTTTTACATGTATATGTTTATAGTGGTGCCATATTTATTCATATCGGATCAAGAACCACACTTATTGCGACACCTGCACTCGATTCACTCGGCTACCGAGCGGAATAAAAAGCAAGAGGGATAGGCTATAAACCAAACGAACTGGGATTTTTGTGAGCAGGCTTTTGATCTTCACTCTAAAGCATTTTTGCAAACGGCCCCCCATATCTGCAATGAGATCATTTTTTTCCCAGTTTTCCATCTCTTCAATGTTGTATTAAAAGTTTTCTGGGGTCACCAATCTGTGGTTTCTGGTTAACAGTTGTGCTTACCAACGATAAGTACCAGCGCTACGCGACTTAATTATCATAAAATCTAACTCCTATACTATAATGTTTCGAAGGCGCGTTCAGTTAACACAGGGCCAGACCGGTATTGGATACCAGAATACTCCAACAAAAACTATTTTTTGTTTAATAGCGGCCATACGAGACAAAGCTACTGTTCACAGTAGAATTGTCGCCAAAAAATAACAGACAAGAAACAAATTGTATCAGCGTTACAGGTAGGTTCTTCCAGTAAAGGTACATCTTCTAACTCCTCCGCGCTCTGTGTGCCGCGTCTTCTTCTTCTTCTTCTTTCGTATGAGGTCGGCTCAAGCATATTCAGCTACCAATTGCAGTCATTTCTTCCCTTCTTCGTCAGGGGTCTTCAGGTCTTCTTGGCCTATGGGTGGGTGTAGGACACGACAGTCGAAGACGATGTGTTCTGCTGTTTGTGATTCTGCACCGCAAATTCATGATGGTGATGTTTTGAGGCCCCAGCGGTGCATGCATTCGCCAAAACGGCCTACTCCAGTAGGCCGCGTGAGACTTGACATCGCGGAATTGTCTTGCACAACTCTGGTCTATCTATAGATATCTTAAATGTATAAGATAAATATACTTACATACATACATAAGATCTCTATAGGTCAATCAATCTTATCGCGCTATTGCAGGGATGCCAATTCCGTGCTTTCAATACAACTTTAGGCTCTAAAGTTAGTTGTGCGTTACCTTAGTAGCTGCGCTTTAAGATTACTTTTGGATTCTCCTCATTTTAAAAATTTTCGTTTTCTTTTGTGTGATAACTAGGGCCCGCAAAAGTCAATAAAGTCAAAAATTTTTAAGGACCTCGTCTGACCACGAATCAAAGAATAAAGTTGTTTTCAGCACCTAGGGGATTGTTTCTAAGAAGTTTATAGGTCAAAATAAAGTCAAAATTTACAATAAAGTCAAAATTTGTCAAATTATGGCTTTTGACAAAGTTTTTGTGTTTCTTGAAAGTAATTTTTGTAAAAATCCTCGTGGAAGCATTGTAAATCAGGAACTGCGACATAATTAAACCATATTAACCCATAAAAATAGGAAATAAGTCACGATGCCCACTTGGATCAGCAGTAACTTTTATCGCATATTGTCCATTGTTTATTCATTGTTACGTATTTAAATAACTCTTACAAAACACTTCCTCTTCATAAATGTGGTCTTTTCGAAGATCAACAGTTTGGATTTTAGGAATAGCCTACTGACATTCTGTAATACAAAAATGCCTAAGCAAGCTAAATCGTCTTCAGCAAAAGTTAGACAGATTTGTCGAGATTTTTCTGATGAATTTAATGCAACTCCCGGGGGTAATTTAAGGTGCAATTTTTGAGAGGTTATAGTGAAGTGCGATAAAAAGTATTTTGTTGAAGGCCACAGGAAAAGTAAACACCATCAAGCTGGAGTGGAGCAACAACAAGTATTTCCTGTTTAATTTGCTGTTTATTAGAATTTACCATGCGGAGAAAATCGAGGCAAAGTGCCCTTTTCACAAGGACAAAATAAAACAAGCTACCTAAATCTATCGCCAAAGAACACGACGCACTTTTTATAATCATTATAACACCTTGACTTTTCGACAAAATATTACGTTTGGGTCTGAAATCGACAAAATATTATGTTTGGGTAACTGGAGGAAGAACTGTGGCCTCTACAAATAAGCAATTTCGTTAGGTCAAAATAAAAATGGCCCTAGTGATAACGTTTATCTGAAATTTTTGTCGTCAGTCTATCTATTTTGCAGCTTGACATGTTTATTCTATTTTAAAGTTTAAATCGCTTTTTAGGATAATTTTTTACAATAGTTTGCGTAGTGTTTGATCATTTGGTCAAAGGAACCATTAGCAAAATTTAAAATAGTGAAAATTCATGTTTAAAGAAATTGGGCGTTTCCAACATGAATATTTGCTTTATTGTGTGACAAACTCATAGATATCTTATATATAACAACATTATATAAGATATCTATAGACAAACCCAGCTCTTTGACATAAACAAACATGGCAACTCTGCTCTATCGAAACTCAGAAAATGGCAAAGAAACTCTTGCTAGTAAGTGGTAGCATTTTCGTGCGAAAGCGTAAGGTTATGCGAGGAAGTTTTTAAAGAAATTTTTGGAATGTCGACCGTTGGTATTAGATTGCATCGAAGTGGATCCATTTATTCAAGGTATTTCAACTGTATATTTTGCCTTAACGTTAAATCTCGATGTCGCCAGCATGTTATTCAGGAGGTCTCTTCTCTTTTTACTATTGTACTCCCACACTGCCCTACGAGAGTATAAAGACTTAAATGGGAAGGAATTATGAGAAAATATTAAGAAGATTATTGCGTAATGATTTGTGGTCGATCCTGATATGGAAATATAGAAGCATGTCTAGAAGACACATTGTATTTACCCCCTACTGGAAAGTCTGATTTTAGTGCGCCGGATAAACGAAGTGACTATTTCACCGGCGTCTGTCCAGCTGTTTACCTAAGTTGCGGAATCGTAATACGGTACTGCTGATTTTCGCTGATGAGTTTTTCACCGGCCGCTATTTACTGAAGTAAGAAAATACCAATTGTGCAACCGCCTAGCCGTTTACTGAATTGTAACTTTTTTTTTAAATCCATAACCAGCAGCCGGTAAAATAATCTGGATAATCAACGTAATGACTATTGACAAAATTTGCGATACGCCAACATAATACTTATAATATAGAGCAAAACGGCAAATCTGCGTCAGATAAAATTGGCTCAGAAGTCATATTTCTGAGTCGTATAAATTCAGCGCATTATACAAACTTTCCAGTAGGGATTTTTACCTAAACCTGTAAACAGGAAGGCTGCAGTCTGCAGTAAGACATTAAAAGCTGAACTGGCTGAAATTGAAAACAAGTGTTTCTCGTCAATTTTCTAAATTTAAAAATGTCAGCAAAAACACATTAAGGGCAAAAATGGCTGCTAATACTGGAACATAGGTAAAAACTATAGTGGAGAGTGTGCATGCATAAGATTCATCAACATTCACACCGAAATTTTTTATCTCCATGTCGATTTATAATAAACAAATAAGGAAAAACTGGTGTTTGAATGCCAATTTCTAATAAATAAGCTATAAATTGAAGCTTTTGGTGGATGCCATAATTTGTGACTTTGCATGTGCACAATTTCTCGTCAAAAACTGCCATACTTTCCAGTCTGGAGTGAAAGGGCTAAAAACGACCTGATCAGAATGGGCTGAAACAGCAATATCAGAAAAGAAAAAAATGACTGAAAGGATGAAAACATCCAAATTAGAAAAAACTGAAAATGGTCGAAGCAGAAAGGGCTGAAAATTGCAAAATTGGAAAGGACTGAAAATGACAAGATTGGAAAAAGCTGAAAACAACGAGATTGGAAAGGACTGAAAACTATTACAATTAATAAGATTGCAATTGTTGAAGCCATGAAGAGTTAAAAATATAGAGTTAAATAGAACTAAAATAAAAGAATAAATAGTAATTAGCTGATGTTTAAACTAACTGTTCTCGGCGATTAGCTAGTAAGAGAAGAAAGAAAACTAAAAATTGTGAAGTAGTAGTAATGTAATCTCCTTGTGTATTTGAAATTTAGTGCATGCCGATTTTGACACTAAAAATTTGTAGTTATTTTCAGCTTTTTCTCATTTCTTTGTTTTCAGCGTTTTATGATTGCGTAGTTTCCAGCCTTTTTCAATTTCATCGTTTTTAGTACATTCCGATCTCACCATTTTCATTTATTTCAATCATGTTGCTTTCAGTATTTTTAATTTGGTGGTTTCATCCCTTTTCAAACTCATCATTTTTAGCTCTTTTAGTATTTTTTGTTATCAGTCCATTTTGCCTCTGGGAAACATGCTTTTTTTATCTCAGCCTTTTAAAGCTTTTAGTGAAATCCAAACACCATTCCTTAAAAATGTTGAAATATCATTTTAAACGTACTTAATAAATTTGATTTTGACAGTTAAACTCATAATTTTATGAATATCTTAGTCATAAAAATCAAGATGCACTTGCTTTGCATTGTATCATGTTAATAGTCCTATATTTATAATGCAGGTAGGTGTAATGTTATACTGTACTTATGTGACTATTTGTGTTCAGAATTCGAGATTTACTCAAGACTGATGTTATAGAAAGGGACAATAGACCGTTGTGGTATGATGTTTACGAAGCATTTCCACCAATACGGGAACCTGTTTATGTCCCTGACATGAAGCTTGATGAATTTGGCTTGAGTATTGCCAAAGATGATGTTAGACCAATATTGTATGAAGAAGACTGGGTTCGTGCGTGAGTATTTTCTATCATAGCAAAATAAAGGACTTTGAAGTGCACCAAACCATTATGCTTTGTTATTGATTGCAAAAGACTGTTTAACCAATTTTGAAAACAAATTTTTACATTATATGTTGCAGAACTTACAGCCTTCACTATAGTAAAGTTAGTCATAACAACCTCAAGGATGTGACTTCGATGTTTATTGACAAAAAATATCCTTGCGTATGCTCTACACTTAAGTATGCACATTGCACAAAATCAATGTTCTATAAGCGTATAAAAACTGTATGAAATATTGTACTACACTTAGGAGCTTTATTCAACTCAATAAGTTAATAATGTTTGAAATTAATTTTAGATTTGTGGAACAATATCAGGAATTTAAGAACAAGGACTCTTCAAAGGAGGAAATATTTGCAAAGACATTGGACTATTTTGGTAAAATTGATCTGCAAAAGTAATCAAGATAAGGGTCATTTCCTTGACAAAATGCAAAAGATTGGTGGCTTAAGTACAATGCGGCAGGTCTTCAGTGTAGAAAATCTGGCATTAAGCTAGTTTCCATCAACTATGATATTTATGAGTCTGTAATTTTTCCCCTTGTTTTCATTAAAAATCAAAAACGGCATTGTTAGACTGGTGAAGTTAGATGTCTCAGAAGGTGATCAGCACTTGCTAAAAATGTGACTTCAAAATCATCCATAAGATTTAGTTGGTTGTCTCTTGCACGATATGATTTTCATCAGCTTGCAAATCAAGAACTTCATTTGTCATTAAAGTTGCCTGTGTTTACAAAATTGCTATTAAGTGATTATCAAGTATGGAAGCTTATATGCTTATCACAAACATTTCTCTGACTCGTTGTAGAAACCGCAAACAGTGGTGGCTGTGATGGAAGGCCATTGTAAATAAAAGTGGAAATCATTACATGTATGGTAAAAACTCTTTGCCTGGTTTAGAAAAGTGAGACAAAATACCAGCATTTACGTGATCTAGTAATTTGATTGACACCGGTATTTATCAGAATTCAAATTTACTATGTGAATCAGTGATTCGATTTATGCAACGGTAAACCTCTAAACGACAGATTGAGCTTAGATTCACGTTTGTATAATTTCAAGTTATACTTGTATTTATAACTTGGTATGTTTTTCCTAGATTTTGTTCTATTAATTTATCTTGACGAGTGGGGTCTGAAAACCCTAGCTACGCCTCGAGTGAATGATTCAGCCAACAACGCTGACTGTGTCTAATGTTTAAAAACTATTATTTCAATAGCCATAACTGTTAGGTTAAACCGTTGTAATTGGCGCTTTTTACCTAATTTTTGGCTATTGAAAATGTTAGAAAGTTTTACCCAAGCATAAAACTTGCTTGCTCCAGTGCTGATTTTTTTCACACGCTCGAACGTTAAGTCTTTTAAATACAGCTGTGCATTCTTCGCCGATTGTAAAGAAATATTGCAAGCTCGACATCGCTTTATCCGACGTGATAATGACAAGCGACCGAGCATCCCGATCAGGGAATGCACCTTGCTCCAGTCCTGCGGTTGCACAAAGAAAAGTGTAATAACATTCAACGATAGGAGAACCTAATTAAGAGAAATAGACAAAAGCACTTACGTACCTCTACCGTTCTTTTGCATTCTCCTAACAGAAGGTAAGTTGCGGCCATTACAGAATGAACGATAGTTGGAGGAGACGGGTAGCTGCAGATTTCTGAAATAATCATTCGTGTCATTGATAAAATCCCATCCCGAATGCTCTGAATCTCTTTCAGGCGTGAGGCAAGTTGTTGACCTCTATGGAAGTCTTTTAAAAACATATTGCGATTCTCTTCTTTAGTGGGGAGCAGATCTTGCAAATTATTTTCAATCTAAAATACAACGTCCTATGAGTTATAAAAGGTTGCTTCGTGAAAGCAGATTATAAAAAATTTACATGTTAAGTTTTTCTTTTCCTTATTTATATAACTTATATGCTATTAAAAGCTTAAATATATTTATTAAGCGTCATTTATCGATTAGGTAAGCTTATTTTTTGCAGTGTGTTATAAACTTGCTCACGCTTTTGTTAAAATAATTGAAAAACAAATAGGATTCTTGATATGATAAGCATTGTTATTTTTTTTTAAATTCAGGTGTAGAGCCAACACTGTTGAAAGAAAACCTGGTATAAAACATGTTCAAGTTTATCCAAATCCCTTTTTGCAACTGCATTTTGTAAATCTTTGTTGCACTGTGTCGTTGTTAAGACCTTGAAATGCTTTAGGGCTTCATTTTTTAGGTATACACACTCGTCATCTAAATCATCGCCCAATAATCGAGAGAGCCGATGTGTACATCGCCAGAGTTCTGCTCTGAAAAACATGTAGGCCTACCCTGATCAATTTTCAGCAGAACTTTAGAAACAATGTGAGATAAGTACGGAGCAAGACCATAACGCGCGATTGTGAAATCTGTAACAAGAATATATGTCATAAACTATAAAGTAACTTATAAGGCAGGCTTTACAAAAGATATATATGTAACCTAATATTGGCCACCTGTCATCCGTTTTAATTGCATTTTGTATTTCTGTAGATAGTCGATGCTTGATGTTTTCAAGAGCTTCCGTTGCCTCAGCTTCTTTTGCTCGTTTGTTTTCCGATTTTTCAAGTTTATCGACAAGTTTCTGTGCCTTATTCAACAAAGTCGAGTTTTTAATGTGATTGTCATTTGGCCACGTCTCTACAGTGACTAAACGCTGACGGTGACAGTCTACGACAGCACATTTTTTACGATCTCGATCTAATGCTTCTACTCCGGCAGTTTCGATCGTTTCCAGTGGAGATTTTTCTAGTGTAGACTGATTTTCAAAGGACATATCGACAACGTTAGCTGTGAGAGCACTAAAAGACACGCCTTGAGTTTGCGATTTACATTCCTTCGCTTGATGCTGCTGTGTTCCTTCGGCACCTTTTTTAAGGTTACGTATCGCTTTTCTTGTTTCAGAATTCGCGGCCAAACCGCTTTTCACCTTTCTGATACGTCGAGCTTTGCTCTTCTTTCTTGTGTTCACTTTTCCACGAATTTTGTTTGCTTCAGCAGCAGCTTTTTCTTCCACACCACAAACCGTGCGGAATGTGTCCATTGCTGCTCGAACTGCAAGCACGTCATCTGCATTCTGGTGCATAACTTTCTTTAGATTGTGCCTGGCCTCAGAGGCTTGATCTGTGATTAAAACGTTACCTTTCTTGTTCTTTGCATTTACTGCAGATAATTTTTCCTTTGCCATTGCCAGCAGACTGTGAGTGTACTCACTTTTGCCGTCAACATTGAAGTGCAGTAGCTCAGAGGATATTCCAGCAGATTTTATAACATTCAGCAAATCCACTAACGATTGTGAGGAAACTGCGTTGCTCAAATTCTGCCTAAAATCTTGCACTTGGCGTTGTCGTTCAAGTACTTTGCGAATTCCATCTTCCACGTTACTGATAAGATAGTTTGGTATTTTCAAATCGCTGTGAGTAATTAGATGTAAGTTTTGTCGTAGGTTGTCAAACTCGGTTACAGAAATAGTATACTTTCTCATGTTTTCAACTGCGACATTCAAATATTCGCACAAGTTGATTTTCAAATCTTTCGTTTCTAGCCTCAAATCATTTTGATCGTCGCTACTTGTTGTCAAAGCGTTATTGCAACATAGTTGTAAAGTGTGATTTGCATTTCTTCGGGCACAAATTTCAGCTGCATGCAGAGCACACCGATAATAATTTAAAATTGCTTCGCCTTTTACAATTTGCAGATCCCTAGAAAGCGGCTCAAGTTCTTTTGCTGTAGCAAGGGTTATCCTCAGCTTTGAAATATTTCTTGTCTGCGCAGCTTCTTCTAAACTCAGCATGTTCAAATCCTTACGTTTTTGTTTAAAACGGAAGTCTTTGAGCTTTTCATTCGCCTCTAAAATCACAGATGAAGTTGGAGGAAGATATAAGTTAGCACTATTCTGAAGAGCAGTTTCAAGCTGTGTTACATCATTTTCTTTTATAGCTATTGCCAGCAAAGTGTAGCTCTGTTCTTTCGCGTCCCGCAGTTTGGAGAGTTCTTCCTGTGCGTTCGTTATTTCTTTGCTCAAATCGAAAATAGAGGAATCCGAAGTACGCTGAAGAGCCTCTTTTAAATTTTTTTCGCTGCGAGACAAAACTGCTTGATTCAGATCGTAACGAAGGGCATTAGTTTGACTTTCAATATCCGCACACGAAATCTCTAGTTCTGCCAGTTTGATTGCAGCGGCATTCTTTATCTGGGTGATTATACTGCAAGGAAACAATTCAGAGAGAAATCTTGAGATTGATTTTAAGAGAAGAACACTAGTTTCATCATCAGTAAAATCTGCATCAGCGATTTTGAAAGTAGCAGAAATGTTAGAGACCGCACGTTTAATATGACTCATTCCATTTTGTAAATCATTACGGTTAAAAGGATGGTAGTGCGAAGCGAGGAAAAGCGTTAGAGTTTGTTCCGCTTTTGCCAGGCTGAGAAGTCGTCCAGCAACTTCAAGCACTTGTTCGGCAAGTTCAAGTTGATTTTTATCAGTTTCAGTTTGTGTTCTTTCTGACCCGTGTTCATCATGTTTCAGCAGAGGCAAACTTGATGACTTTTCCTTCCAAATACATTCAAAATTCTTAGCAGAATCTTGTGCAACTTTTGTAAGTTTTTTAAGCTCATCCTGGGCATGTCCAGCGAATTTGACAACGCTCTGTAAAATCTTTTGTCTATACGTCGAATAGTTCACGCTCTGAGAGAGTTGTGTATCTTGCTGTCCGATTGCATCAGATTTTTTATTTTCTAGACTAATTTTATGCAATTCATCGGAAAACCATTGTAATTGCAATTCAATGGAGCTGAGGGCGCTTTTCTTTTTCACCAAGGCGTTTAAGTTTCTTTCATTTAGCAAAACACCTTCGTTTGACGCCAAATTGTACCCAACATTGCAAGAATCATCTGCAACTTTAAAGGTGTTGCTGCTGTTCTCCAAGACTATATGAGGAAGCAGGTTTTCGAAGTTATCTTTGTTTTTGTTCGGAAAATCATATTCGTGGACAGCTAAAATTTGCAAAGTTTTAATGTTGTCTTCCTCCTTTTTTGTAAAGTTTTGGACGTCGGCTAATTCATCGGGTTCCACATCTCCCTTTTTTGTGGAAAGTTTGGTCCGGTTGTTGTCTCCGGCCTGTTCGCATTGCTAAAAAGATAAAAGTGTAGAAGAAAGTTTTAAAAGTTTTTAATAAGACTAAACTGGGATATTCTTAAACGACATTGCCGACTTTTAAGTGATTTTATTGTCATTTTGTTAACCACCTGAAGGCTTAGCCAGCAAGTTTCTATATCCTATATTCCGACTTCTGGCCTACTTTGTTCAGTGTAAATGTATCACTACTTCATATCTGATGAAGATGAATCGTTACAATCTATGCTACATATCTTTGTAAGAAGGCTGCCTTGCTTTGTTTCTGAAATTCGGTCTTACATGAAGCGTTTATACGACTGGGACAGCATGCGGTTAGCTTCAAATGACTTAACTCTTACCTCGTGGTATTGCTCGTCAGATTTATGAAATTTCTTCCAAATTATGTTTCGTCTTTTGGCGAAGCAGGTTAGGCAAAACATTTTTAAAAGTTCGAGCGGTTTCGCTGGCTACTTTCAACGAGATCGAACCTTGAGGGAAAGCCGCAACAGACGCTAGTAACGTTACCATACCCTATCATATTGCCACAACATCGTCGGTAATCTTTGTTTAACATGTCAGTATGTTTATTTTAGATTCAACCTAATTAGATGACCTGTAGACGGAAGTGAAATTCGACTCTCAAGACTGTTGCGAACAGTTCTATTTACAGAATAAGGGCATTGTTATAGGGGGTAAAACAGTTTTGTTAAAATGCTTACATATCCAATGGTATGAAAACAAAAGAAGTAAAGCTTATTCACCTTGGCATTTGATCTAAACCAAACAAACATGTTATTGTAGCTGTAGCAGGCTGCGGGAGAAAAAATAGTTTACTAAAACCGAATTCGTCAAATAATGGTATATTAAGCTCATCAAACGCTGCCTTACTTAAAATGTTTTTACAATTCATTTTAGTAGCCGTACTGGTAAACCAGCAATTGTTACCTTAATTATTTTCTAGCACGTTTAGTATGGTAATCTTTATCCTCTGACTGAGGTAAGTGTTGTTTATGCTTTGGCCAAAAACATTAAATCGATAACACTATCGGGTATCAATCACGAGCCGCATTAATTGCGAGGCCAGCTCATGAACCACTCTTCTACCGAGCCGATCGTTTTAAGTCTTTTTGGCCGTGCCACCTATTCCCGTTGATCAGCGCATTTCTCAAACTTTTTGGGCCACAGACTCCTACTTGTAAATCTTTTTTTCTCGGACCTCAATCTTATGTCGCATAAATTTTTCTGCCTAACCATCGAGGAAAGATAATACAAACCCAAAAATAAATAATACTAAGTCATGTTTATTAACTACTCTCACAACATCAATGCAATGGATGAGGTTGCTTTTTGCTGCACAACTTATCAATTCTTGGAGAAATTCGTGACAAGAAAACTCATAAGTTCGACTCTACGGCAATTCTGGACACCCTGTGCAGTCATCACAGACCCCAGTTTGGGAAACCCTGGATTAGCGAATGCTAATAACTGGCTTGATATTTTTTCCCACCGCGCTTTTGACAATAAATGATTGAAATTTTGTGTCTTAGTGTTGTTTATTGCGTTAAAGACTAGCTTAGACTCAATTCCTGAAAAATTTTGAAAGCACAGAAATAGCAACAATCCTAGGAGTTGTATGCTGGGGCTCTACATCAGTTGAATGCCAACTATTATTTTTTTTGTTCGTGGTACAGGTAATGTATACTGTTTAATGTCCTAGTAGGACAGGACATATTTTCTGTTATTAGGTCATAGTTATTATGGCAATGATTTTAACACGAAGTATTCTCCTTCAAAACTACAGAATACAATACAGAAACCGCACTGTATTGTAACCACAAGCTGAAACAGTAAGAGCGCTTGAGAATTGAATAATAACTTAATCACTTCACAATTCAATACTAACAACCACACATGCAAGCACAAAAATAATGCACAACGAAGATAATTGCACAAATAGTCAAGCAGAGAAACTATAACATTTTGAAAGATCCGTTGAAATACTGTAAAAGCAACAAAAACCATCTACATAAAATTTAAGCATAACTTGCACTGCAAAAGTACATGTTGTAAGGTGTCAAAACAAACACCAAACATGAAGCAATTAGCACATAAATTCATATTCACAAAGCGTATATGCAGGAAGTACTACGAATGTGATGTATACACTGAAACCTTGTCATAGTTTGTGAATTAATATTTGTTTTAAATAGCTTCCTGCGTCAAACAATCTTATAAAAACCAAGCTTTGTTCTGCTTAACAATACAAAGACATATGCCTATCAACAAACCAAGCCGGGTCACAGTAAGATGCAAAAATGTCTTGTTAAGAGGATCATTAATGTAAGTCAAAAGATGAACCACCATCAAAATAGAATTAAATATGTTTTGTGTTTCATTATAGTAACAAAAAGAACAGTGAAATTTGAATACCAAATCAATAAAAAAAATTATTAACTATTAAAAATTTACGTAAATATTGTCATTTGATTTGATGGTGTCAAACTTAATTCCCTACAAACAGATACAAGCGTAAGAGTGGTATATATGACTCTCAGGAATACAAAATATATAAAGATCATTTAGAAATGGCACTGTCACAAATAATTTAAAGTGGGAAACAGAGCAACACTGCTACCCAATCAACACTTAAAAAGAGAAATAAATTGGAATTACATCGTCTGAATAATACGATTGATAAAATATGGATTTCACAATCTGTACAGTGCAATGGCTTTTTAACAATGGCTAATGATGAAACAATCTTAAACAGATGCCAATCATACTATTCATTACATTATTACAATGGAACTCAATGTTCGGCACTCACAAATGCCGGTACAATACAATGCAGTGACATTTTGTTCTGCGTTAAAGCTGCATAATCCAAAGATACAGAAGAAGTATATAGTTATTAAGATATACAGCTGCTGCAAAATGACTTAGGACCTGGTACATTTTTCATTAAAATCACAACTTTTGTCTCAACTACAGACTTTTATTCGTACTTGATATTTATTTGTTTATTTTTATTTATTTATTTCATACAAATATAAACAAAAATAAATATCTATGACACAGTGGAAACCTGTTTGTTATACACATGTCATTCACATATATGTATACATGTGATATCTCAGCCATTCTTGTGAGGTGTATACAGTATTCTAAAATGCAATACTGTACATACACGTTTATGTGGATGTAGTAGGTAAATAGTAACATGTCATTCCAATCCTGTCTATTCCAACATCATAGACAACAACATCTTGGGCTCCTTCAACTCCCTTTAAAAGTAAACTAACAGCTTGTTTTGTCATTGGCTCTTTGGTTAGAAGGTAGAGGAAGCCACCGCCGCCAGCCCCAGCTAATGACTGGCCTAAAGCATAAGGTGACAAAGCCCTCATCATTCTTGCACAGAGCTCTGGCTCACAACCCGAAGCCATAACTTTTTTCTGCTGCCAATACATGTTAATATGGGTTCCTATTTTGGAAAGATCACCAGTTTTGCAGGCTTCAGCACATGCTTCAGCATTGGACTTCAAGTTACAGCAGTTCTTCACAATATCAGGCCGCTTTGTATACCAGTTACGCAAGACGTTTTGCAAAAGATTGCGAGCCAATCTTGTTTTGCCAGTATAAATAAGCTTGAGATGAGCAGAAAATTTCAAAATGAATTCATCGCTGAAGTTAAGGACTTCAGTAGTAACACTCAAAGGCAACTGGGCAGCTGACCGACCAATTTTGACACCACCAATCAAGCCACCTATCTGGTCCTGCCAACCTCCCCCTGTTGTGAGTAATTGTTCAACAAGAAGAACAGAATAAATGATTGATTTGGAATCATGACTTTGTCCCGCAAGTTTGAATACAACTCGCAAAACAGCACCTGCCAAAATACTGCTCGTACCAAGACCAGAACCTTGGGGTAAACGTGACCAGGTTTGCAATTCAAAACCACCACCATATTTTGTCATAAGCTGTTCCTCCATGGTCTGCATTGAGTCTATATTAACCAGCCTGGCAAGCACAATGCATGCTTTTAGCAAAGCAGCTGGTGACTGTGGTAGGAAGTAATCCATCAAATGCTCCAATAAGGAGCATTCCACAGTTGTTGTTTCAAGATCATTGGACCCAAGTAATGTCAGCAAAATGACAGGATTTTTTATCTTTCGAATTCTAGCACCAATAGGTCGTTTTCCTTCGATAAGTAAGGCAGCATTTACTACTGAACCTCCAAATTCATAGCATAATGGCGGTGTGTCAGTCCAGCCTCCTGATAAGTCAATCCGTGCAGGACATTCTGCAATGTACCAAATGTTGTCTTCTAATGGAGAACATGAAGCTGACTTAATAAAGCATGCCACGCTCTTCACTGCATGCCGAATTAAAATTTGTTCTGCTCCTTCGTAATGTCTGGCTGCACGGATTAACAGATCTGGGTTGTGCAACCATTTTTCACGTACCCTTGCAAGACCCAAAACACCATCCTTAATATTGCCACATTCTAATAAATGCAAAGGTTCTTTCCATTTTTTGTTAGCTGAAGGTCCACTTCTCAACCCTGCCTTGTCCCAAGCCATATAACCTAGCACGTCTGCAATGCATGCAAAAGCACGAGCAGATATATCAGGGCGTTTCCCTTCTAGCTTTCTCGTGTCAACAGCATCTATAGCTACACTATCTAGTAGATCAAAGACTAATTGATGTTTACCTCTAAGAACAAACGTTTTAAAAAACGGTAACAAACTAGTATCCAGATTGGCTGACAAAACATCTATCAATTTTCTGCTCGCAACATCAAAATAAAGACTCAGTCGATGATCAAATTCTGCGATATGGTTGACATTTTCCACCATTTCACAGTATGAAGAATGGGCACAATCAAACCAAAATTGGAAAGTATTTTCACTTAAATCATCATCCAACAACTTTAAGGAATGTGAGATATTCACACGATATTGGTAGTGAAATATTGGAAATATTCTAGCCATGAAAAGGGTATGATTGTGTTTGCCTTTGTTAGCTTTGGCCATCACATTCCTGTAAGAATATGGTAAAAACTTTGAGGATGAAATTGCATTTGCAAGTAGTTTTGCCCTACTTGAAAGACATGTTTCTGAATCATCTTTGAAATCCATGTTATCAAGCAATCTGTCATGTATTTTCGTGCAAGCAAACAAACGTTCTTGTGATTTTCCAGAAAACTCAACCATAATGCCAACTATGCTGCTCTTATCCGGGACACCATTAGTAAGGTTTCTGCATGCATTGGCATTTAAACCATAGCAGTAACAATTGCTACCTACAGACACATTTTCAGTAACGTGACAGTGAACTAGAGTGGTGTCATTGCCGATCATAGCACCCTTCTCCACAACCGAATTGATGAGAAGCACATTTTCCCCTACAAGTGATTGCTTGTCGACGTGAGAGTGCACAGTCATACTCTGCTTAAATCCAGGAAGAACAGGCGTTTTTTGGCGTAACAAACTGCAGTATTCCATTGGAGAGCTCCACATGTCCAGATATGAATGCACGCCTTCCTCGACTAATTTCACCTTCAGTTTTATGCCATTGAAATATTTCCACAGCACAGAGCGAGCATGTTGCATAAACTGCTTCTGCTTGGTTGTTAGTGGGGATGACGATTTACCAAAAGCTCCTGACCGTTCCCCAATAACAAACTCTTTTTTGTTAATACCTGTAGCCATAGCTAGCAAAAGGTCAAAAAACAATGAAATGCACACTGGTTCAATGCCTCGGTCACTACCTAGATATGTGCAACCATCAAGTGGTGGGGTGGCATGGGTGGTAAGGAGCTTCTCACTGGCATAGGTTGAAAAGAATACAATGCCTGTTACCAATGGTACCTTTGAGCTACCATTTACACAGCAAGCAGAGATTTGAGACTGTGTACCTTGGAAAATGAGGTCTTTCATGCAATTATCTTCATCAATCTTGTATACTCCATGATGTAATGCATATTCGACTGACTCCGGTACTGCAATAGCAAGTACACCATCATCAACATTTATATTGCTCCAATCTATCGCTGCACTGCTATCAGGCATTTGAAAAAGCATATCACTGCTACATACCCATAAACCTGGTGGTGAACCGTTTGCTAATTGTTTCGTGATTGTGTAGAACAAGCAATCAAAATTAGTAACAAGGTCTTCCAACTCTCCATTTTCAGGAACAAGCGGCAAACAAACAAAACTTCTTCCACAAGGATCATATGGAAAGTATCGGCCCATATGAATTATCAATATTTTTGCATCACTAAGCACATCTGATGTAACAACCGTATAACCTTTCTTCATGGACAAATGCTCTGTTGCTACTAAAAGAGCATTAAGAGTTGCACCACCGCTACCTATATCATCTTGAGGGTCTTCAATAGAAAAAACGATCAAATCTTTTGAAAGCAGGCCTCTACTTTGCTTTAGTTCCAACTGTTGTTGATACGCAGCAGCACATTGCCTGGTTTTGCAAGTTATAACCAATGCAGTCCACTCCGAACAAAAAGCCATTGCAAAAAAGAGAAAATTCTTAATTTCTTTAAATCTGTAAATTGTACTTTGGCACTAGGTATGGGCAATTCAGAATAATTTACTTAGTAATAATATTCTAGAATTATTCCGAATACCTAAACCGAATCCAGAATCGTCTTATTGATTACTTAACTCCAAATACACATGTTTAGTCTTTAGATATTTCATTAGACTTCCAGTGCTGTTACAATAACTCGATTCTTCTTTACAGTGCTTACACACTACAAGCTTATTAGAAGTTAATGTAAAATGCTCCCACACTTACAAAGTTTTCTTTTTCCCAGACATCTTTATGTTAATAAATCAGATACGGTATGCTTTAGGTTTGGGACGAAATTAAAACTGCTCGATCCGGCTGAGTCCGAAGTTTTATCATTAAGAGTCGGCTGAGGAATTTGGACCTGGAAAGTGATCATGTGATCTTGCATGTTGAAGGTAAAAGTGGTGCTTGAAAGCGCATTTACAAGCAATAAAAGTTAATTCATTTTTGCATTATAAGTCAATGCATCACTATCTGGCTATCAGTTCCATACTAACGTTACAAAATCTTGATTTGGAAACTGCATGATTGTCGCCACTGGCGCCAACTTAGGCAGTGTCATATCCGGACTTTGGCAAGGTACTGTGCTTTCAGAAATCCTAAGACGCGTTACAATACCTAAAGTTTTTCTAAATTAAATTTTTAGTAATCTCTGACTGGTTGTTGGACTTGTCAATGTAAGCACGAAACTTTTTTGTGGAAATCGCTTTGTAGCCCATAACGTCTAACTTATTTATGGTATAAAGTCTTGTTTAAGCATAAAGTATTTGTATGTTTTTACTTAATAAAACCGTGTGGAAATTTCTTTTAAGCACGACAAAACTCGTATATTTTTGGGCACAAAGTCTCCAAAGTAAAAGCTTTTTTGTTCATTAATGAACACTTTTAATTGTGGGTTAGAAATTATGCCATGAAATACTACAATTGCGTATACACACACCTTGAAACTGCAAGCTCGCTCAACAACATGCTATGTGTCCTTATTTTGAACCCTGCAACTTGCAGTGTATCCTGAGTGAGAAATGTGGTTTCTTTTCGAGCTCGTTTTTACTCTTTTAACTCCTTGGCGAGCATTATGCTCTTATGGGCAAGGCACTTCGAGAGTAAGATTCCAAATTACATTCCAACCCTAGTATGCTTTGAACTCGTACAACGCAGACAAACAAGCGAGTAACAAATGCAAGTGGTAAATTGAACAAGCGAGAAAAAAGGAACATGTGTGTGTGACACGTGTGAATAATGGTTACGCGTGTTTCCTTCAATCAATTGCATGCAAGAAAACTCGTGTGTATTTTTCTCGCTTTTGTGTCGCATGTTCATTTTTTCTCACTTGTTCAATCACGCTCTTAAAACCGAATCCTATTATTCGGTTTAAATTGGCATCTTGGATTCGAATCCTCCGGATTCGGTATTTTGAATTTCCCATCTCTATATACCACGTACTTTATTCATAAAGCAGAGTAACTGCATCGGTACGTATTGCATCAGTATTACCCAACCATTAGGGGTTTATGCCTGTTAGTTTATAAGCAAAATGTCTAACATATCATTCAGTAAAGTGACTGGATCTAAAATATTTAACTTGGACAATAGAAGCGAAGGTTGGTGTTTCTGTATTTGGTAGTCCCCGGGTTAAATTAAGGTAGTAACCGAGAAATTGTTACACAGCTTTATTTATGTGACATTTGCAAGAGCAACAGAAAATTTTATCTTAAAGGGGAACAGAAGTTATTTTCAACTTATTTTCTAAAAATAAAAACATGCTGATTCTGAAAATGTACAAGAAATTTTTCCATCTTTTTTCGTTAAATCTAATTTTTTCCTCAATTTCTGTTGTAAGGGAACACACCTTCCCTACCACAAACACCAGACAGCCTTGGGCCACGAGTTGCAATGCACACCGGCTGCTACATTGCACACCTGAATTTTTTCTTCTGCACACCTGAAATTTTTCTTCTGCACACCCGAGATCTCAGTGGAAAGTGGAAACTGCCATACTCTGCAGACGGGGTACAGGTATTCGATAACTTTTTCTAAAAGTACTGCAAAAGTGCCGCGGTCAGGCAGTAATCCATATCGTATTGTCGGTGCAGAAACGAAAAATAAAATGCTAACCATTAGCCTATAACGTAGACAAAATACAATTCAGCCACCAGACAATGACGGGAAAAATCAGCAAAGTCCAAGGGCTTAAAACGTGCAAGGATGGTTGCTGAGTCAAGCGAGCAGACATTTTTTTAAAGAGTTAAATTTAAAACTCTCAAACTAGGCAAGTTGGATTTTTTCCCATTATGTGCGAAATGATGGGTTTAATGCAGTTTATTTATCTATGGCCTATTATATAATAATATCAAGTATATTTGCGATTTCAATTACTACAAACATTGAAAAAAATATTCCGTAATTTTTCTCTTTCCGTAAATTAGTGTTGGCCTTTTTCCGTAATTCCTCACTTTCCTTAAATTAGTGTCAAAGTATTCAAGTATTAATGTGATCAACAGAGCAGCAAATTTCCGTGAGTAGATGTATTAACGAAAACATTGCTCCGAATCTCTGCTAAATGTACGTTTTCGGCTAATGGCTAACATAATCTTAAGTCGCTAAGAGCCCTATGCTATCTTTAACAACAGGCTGCGTGAGTGCGTGACCGGCTTAAGATGAAATAGTCACCCTCTATAAAGTATACAGCTATAGGCCTTTACGGTACGTGCTGATATGAGCAACTATGTAGCCGTTTTCAACAAGATCTTGAGTGCGCCAAACAACCAAAAATGATAAGTGCTGTGCGTCAAAATACTAAGACGCAATGGAAGTGCGCAATTATGTAGTAATGTAATCTACATAGTTTGAAATATTCAATCTTTAAATCAGGTGAAAATAGTGTGTACAGAAGTTCTTTCCATATCATCAAGTGCAAAATAATGCACCGTAAGTGTGGCATTGAAGTTAATGAAAAACCACATTGAGTGCGTCTATGCCAAAATCTGCGGTGTGGCAGCTTTCTTCTGCACTTATAGCCTATGCATAATGAGATATCAACATATACTTGTTGCACATAGCCTAGTCGTAGCTGAACATATTTGCATAGCATACCGGTAGCTGCACAAGCAATTGAAGAGAAACCCATCTTTTAAAGTACCGAATACCGCTTGAACATCTATCAACTACTCATGTGCAAAACTCATTGTGTCTCATTCTGCAATCTCAAGAACTTGTGATGCGTCTTATCTAATTCATCAAATCGAAAGTTTCTATGAAACTTCAGTGTAACTTACCGAAACATCAAACTTGAACCCAGTATTGAAAGTAGAATAATTTTATTACCGGTTTGGTGCCAACAAAAAATCTTTTACCGAAATCACTATCGAAAAAGCGTACCGATTTCACTTTGTATCGATATCACTGGTAACCATTGTGATTTTTTACATTTCATACTCATTATGGGTTTGAATCAGCAGTAAACAGGTACTAGCGCAGTTAGAATATTGAATATTAATCACTGGGATATAGACTATTGAGCCAAATTGAGAATTAAAAGTTTGGGTAACGTCTTCATAATAACTGCGTAAGCGGTCAAGCTTACACTTAACAGTCAAACAAACAACTATGGATAAACCTAAACTAACAAACAACTATATTTTGCTCAGCTGTCAACCGTATAAAATTATATGTATCATAGCTCTTGTCTTGTTAGAAAATACAGCTGAGATCTCAGGCCTTAGAAGAAGTGGAGGACAAAGTGTTCAATATCCCAACTGTGCTATCTGTTAGTCAGGTTGGCATCCAGGCCGAATAGCGACTGTCAAAACAGCGACTGTCATAATGGCGACTTCATAATAGCGACGAAATCAAGTGAGCGATATTCCAAACAGCGATTGTATAAATGCCGACCGCATTAAAACAGCGACTGTTATGATAGCGACTTAACTAGGCTTACCATATTTTTTTGATTGAAAAGCGGGACGCTTCAGAACAACAAGCCCTATCAGATAAATGTGGTTTACATTTTACTAGAAGTATGAGACTATTTTGGATTCCTATCGTCAGGGACAACTGAAGTAGTAAGACACCAAGAAAAACTAAAATAATGGATTTTACTAGGAAACAAAACAATGTTCAAGCATTTGTAAATTTACATAATCGTCCAATCATACTTTTCTGTAGACAATACTTTCTTCCAGAAGTCTATATTCAACTTTATTTTCTCATAAAAACCACAGCAGGAAAAGTCAGTTTTAATTTTGCAGGTAATAAGGGCTTTCACATTCAAATGGTTTTTGCAGAAGAAAATGCAAACAAGTACCGGAACCGTACGAAATAAGTTCTTTCAATAACCTAACTGCAAAAAGATCATCTCCTCCTCCTAGCCTACTATTACTGAACAGTGAACAAGCGAATGCGCTAACAATCAACTCACCACTGGACCAATTACCCACTACAATGATGTAACAACTACTTTCACATTTAACACAACGAAACAAGAACACGCATCGGGTATTGCTTTTCAGAAAATTGGCTAAACAAACCGATCACATCATGCTAATATTCGTGTAGTGTGGGGCAATGCTGGCTCAGTAAATGCCAAAGCGGGACTTTTAGTTGACTGATCGGGACGCCGGGACAAAGCCTTTAACAGCGGGACTGTCCCGGCTAAAACGGGACGTATGGTAAGCCTAGACTTAACTCGTGTTCACTGAGTTGAATTCACTGAGTCGAATGAGGCATTTATAAATGGAAGGCAACACTATGACGTGTCACATTAATTTTAAGGTCGTTTGAAAAATTTCATTAATTTTAAGGTCGTTTGAAAAATTTGCCCCAATGGATTTTATAATTTCAAGAAAAGGAAGTGACATGATAAGTTATGAAGGCTTTTTGTACAGGAAAGACAAAACAAAGTTAAATACAATCAATTGGAGATGTGCTAAAACAGGTTGTAAAGGTCGCCTAACGACAAGCCTTCAGTATCGTGAGCAACAACAACCCCTAGTGAGCAGTGGCGTCCACACGCATCCACCAAACCCTTTGGAAGTGGCAGCCAGGAGAGTTGAAAACAGTGTAAAAACAGCTGCAGTAAGAACACGGAATCCACCACGAAGAATCGTGCAGGATGCATTGACCGAAGTTAATGAAGAAGTTGCAGCAGCTGTTGGCTCTTCCACAAATCTGCGTCAAACCATCAGACGGAAAAGGAAAGCAACAGACAACAACCCCCCAGCTCCTGTTAATGTAGGAGAACTGTTCATACCTGATATGTTGAGACAAACAACAGACCAGCGTGGCTTCCTGCTCTATGACAGTGGGTCTGGAGATGTTCATCGGATGCTTATTTTCAGCACAGATCAGTTTCTTCAAACCTTACACGATTCCGAACACTGGATGTGTGATGGTACATTCAAAGTGTCACCATCCCTTTTTTATCAAGTATACACTGTGCATGCTATGATACGAAACAATGTGCTTCCCTGCATTTTTGTTCTACTCCCAAATAAGCAACAAGTAACATACTCTCAAATGTGGACTGAAATCAAATCACTGAAACCTGGACTCGCTCCAAGAAGTGTACAGATCGACTTTGAACTAGCTTCCAAAGCTGCGCTCATTGAAGCATTTCCTCAAACGCACATCTACGGCTGTTACTTTCACTTGGGACAATCGCTCTGGAGAAAGATTCAGGAAAACGGACTGCAACGGTTAAATGTGCAAGACGACAATATTCGGATGGCACTGAAAATGCTCCTTGCTCTTGCCTTTCTACCAGTGGATGAAGTGAGCGATGCCTTTGATGAATTGGTGGCAGACTACCCAGCAGAAGTAATGCCTCTCGTAAATTACTTCGAAGACAACTACGTGGGCCGAAGAAACAGACGGGGAGACAGACGACAGCCATTGTTTCCCGTACATATGTGGAGTGTGAAAGCCAGACAAGATGCGGGACTGCCACGAACCAACAACCAGCTAGAGAGTTGGCACAATGCGTTTCAGGGATCAACGGAAACTCATCATCCTTCCATCTTTCGATTCATCGAAGCTTTAAGACGGGAGGAAGCCCTTCAACGGGCAAACCGAACCCAGCTACTACAAGGCAGAGACCTGACTCAGCGAATGAAAAGATACGTGACAATGAACACACGAATCACTGTTGTACAGCAAAATCGAGGCCAGTATGATCTGCGGCAGTTCCTTCGAGCCCTTGCTCACAATTTAGAAATAAACATGGCTTGATTTTTATTGCAAGACTTTTTGTTGTTTTAAAGTCCCTTTTGGTTTCAATCTTTTTCTAGACCCTGAATTTTATTGCAAGGCTTGACGATTTTCTGTTGTTTGGTTGACTAGCCTATTTCTTTTTAAATCATGTGACTTCTATGGATAGTCCAAATAAAATGTTGTTTTAAAGTCCCTTTTGGTTTCAATCTTTCACTATGCAGTGTTTGCCTGTTTGTGCGTGCATACATGTGTAGAGAGGTGTGGGGGATGGAAGGTATGTGTGGAGGGGGTGAAAGAGTGCGTGTGCGCGTAAGCCTTGGATTTAATAAAAGAAGTGAGGTTGCTGTTGTGGCAGTCGCTGTTTTTGATGAATCGCTGTCGTGTAGTCGCTCTATTGACAGTCGCTGTTTTAAATGAATCGCTGTCGTGTGGTCGCTCTATTGACAGTCGCTATTTGGAACCCGAGCCAGTCAGGTTACATCTCCTTTTATGTTTAGCCAAAGCCATAAATGGATTTCAATTTCTGACATCACAGTAAGGTGATAGGTTTTAGCACTATACCGGAACAATCCCAGGATTTGTAAATCTCGTAAATCCCAATTATCAATCAGCAATTAATCATTTACCGGAACGGCTTTCCGGCTTGCTTTCACCACTGTTGGAACGTCAAAGACAGTTTTCACAGAGTTTATTTTTAAAGCCAATACATTAACATTGAGATTTAGTAATCATAAAGAACGTAGTACAGTTTATCACAATTTTTTAATTTTTGTAACTGTTGTTTTATTAATAGTAAAACTAAAATATTCAAAAATAGTTGCAATAAAATTCAGTTAACACTAGAAGGACGGGGCGCGTCAATTGACGCATTTTCAACCTAAGTGCATCTATAACTTTTAAGTGGTGCATCGCAAAACCGTGATATTTCCTGACTTTTCCTACATTAGTGTTAGGTAACTAACCCATGAATATGAAGTTTTTATTTTACCGGTAGAGATAATTAACGTGGTCACTACCTAGAAGGACGGGGTGCGTCAATTGACGCATTGTTACTTCACAGTACAAAAACCAGTTCTCGCGATAGAGAGCATTGTTTTCTTTCTGCTGATAATTACAGGTTTATCGAATTAGGTCACAGCTGCCAACACAGAGGTGTGACAAACGTGTCGACAAACTATGCAAGTCAACTTTTCCGCAAAACAGAGTAGTTTCGTCACAAGCGCAGCCTAATTTCGGAATTTTTGAAGTTTATCGAAGCGTAAGTGTAGTAAGAGTTTCTTAGTTAGATAAATTAGATAAATTCGTCGGCTTGGTGGTTGCTCGTGGCGTGATAGGAGGGCGCAACTTCCCTGTGAAGAGTTTGTGGGGGAGGTCGTGGGGATGTCCGATGTTTTCCCAAACCATGGCAAGAGACAGGTTTCTGGAGCTCATACGATTCCTTCGCTTCGATCTGAAGACGGAAAGGCGTAGGAATCTATTGCATGATAAATTTGCACTCGCTTCACAACTTTGGAACAGTTTTATATCAAACTGCCAAAAAGCATTCATTCCACAGTGGAAGATAACTGTGGATGAGCAACTATTGCCGTGTAAGGCACGCTGCAAGTTCATCCAATATATGGCCAATAAACCAGACAAGTTTGGTCTAAAGTTCTGGCTGACAGTTGACGTTGAAAACAAATATTTATTCAACGGTTTTCCTTACGTTGGAAAAGATGACGCAAGGAGCCCCCACGTGAGTGTGCCCACCGACGTTGTACTGAAACTCATGGCTCCGCTTTTTCAAGGAGGTTATAACGTCACTTGCGATAATTTTTTCACCTCACTTGACCTGGCGTTGCGACTTGCGGAAAAGAAGTGCAGCCTCGTAGGGACAATGCGCCAGAACAGGAGAGAAGTCCCGGAAGAGTGCAAGAAGAAAAAGGAGTTGCGTGAAACAGAAGTGTTTAGGCACGAGTGCTTGTATTTTCAATGCGATTGCTTTTGTTAATTAAAATGCACAAAGCGGACATGCGAGAGAAGTAGTTTTTTCGGAGCAACAGCACAGTTTTCTCAACAAAAAACGTTAGATTTGCGCCGTTTTGACCTTTTGCGTCAATTGACACACTCCGTCCTTCTAGGTATACGAAAATTGCCGTCCTTCTAGTGTTAATACAGGGGCGGGCAACTTCTTCGGTCGGCGGGCCTGATATGAGAAAATGAAGTACTTGGCGGGCCGGATTCCTGAATAGATTGGAACGCAGCTTTGTCTTATTAATGTTCATGGTCGAAAATGTTTGCTCATAAATGTATGTAGACCCGAACAGAACAAGTAGATTTATGGCCATCTTTCTCAGGTTGGCAAACTTGGACTTATTCAGTGACGCAATACAGGAATTGCGGTAGAATGTGGCCGCAGGCCACATTATCATGTAAGACCGGAAACTGTCTGCGGGCCGCTCAAAATCCCGTTGCGGGCCGTATGTTGCCCACCCCTGAGTTAATACATCCACTTTGAGACCAGTCGATTTTGGTTGTAATAAGCAGTGGTAAAAATTTTTTCCTAAAACTACCAATGAACAATTCCTAGGTCAACATGTTAGCAATCTTAACAAGCAAGACACTTCAAATGCATTAAAGAAGACTGCTTCAGCTGCAACAACTGCTTTAACCCTCTGTTGGGCACAATGCAATTTGTTACACATACTGGCACAATGTGCCTATCAGGCACATGTCAAAAATTGTTGTAAAATTTGAAATGCGAGCGCTTAGATATATCAAGAGTTAAAAAAAACAATGTCTGCAAGTACAATTTGCAATAATTTATGCATCTGGCATAGAGCATGTTTTTGCAACAAATATTTGTAGAAGTATGTCATTTTCACGTGGCTTCAATTGCTTTCATCTGTAGATTTGCTTTCAGTAATGCATGATATGCAACCAAAATTGGCATAATCTAAGCAAAGCGCCATGTGGTATTTCTTGCATTCGTATCTTGAAAGCCTTCTGCAACCGCTGTCTCGGGTGCTTGGAGAGCATCTTCTTCTATTTGCCGGTGGTTATGGAGTGTTTCCAGTGTCTTCACTTCCTGCCAGTTCTCCGCTGGGTGGGCGATATTTTTGCAATCTTGTTTGCAGATGCAGCGACATTCCTACTGTTTTTACACATTCGTCTGGTTAGTTCTCCAGCAACAAGTTCTTTGAAAAGCATCTTCAGATGTATCTTTCTTCTTACTGTTCCTGTTGTTCACAAACTGTGTGAAGATTTCTCGCATCGGAGCAAGCCTGTCTTCAGTTTTTCTTGTTATATGCGGATCATGGTCCGGTCATGGTCAAACCGCAGGCAACGTAGCAGGAATTTAAACACTTTTATGTTCATGACAAGATCGAATATCTCCTTCTGTTTCCCAAAGTTCTTCCAAACTCTGTCTGTTTGCTCTGTAGGCTCCTGCTAAGTAAAGGA
The DNA here is from genome assembly GCF_947623445.1 of Clavelina lepadiformis. Classification (NCBI taxonomy): domain Eukaryota; kingdom Metazoa; phylum Chordata; class Ascidiacea; order Aplousobranchia; family Clavelinidae; genus Clavelina; species Clavelina lepadiformis. The sequence goes on from NC_135246.1 coordinate 9,358,190, forward strand.
GTCCTATGAAGGCTTTAACTTCAATTAGATCTGTACATTTTGCATCCTGATTCCTGACATAGTTATCTTTCACAAAATTTATATACTGATTGGTGTAGGTCACCACGATCTTTAAGATGTCATTTGTAAAGAAGCAGGTCCAGCATTATGCTACAGATTTTGCCAGCCTTGCATCTCTTAACGGTTCAGGTAGATGTCTAATAAGGTTATGAGGTCTTGTTCTTGAACATGTCAGTAACGGATATTGGTACCATTTGTTAATTTTGTCCTTCCCAGTATAATAATTGGTTCCAGTTTCAGTATCGTCTTCATCTGTTTCTTCATAACTGTCATTTTCCTGTTCTGTTTCAGAATCATCGGTTTTTTTCTTCTACATTGTCTTCTGATTAAGTATCACTGCTGTCCTCACAATCCTTATTCTTACTGCTCATCATTGGAATTTTCCAACATACATACTACCTCGTGCAATCAAAGTATCTAACTCGTCATTTTAGTTCAGTAGCCATATAGCAAGCAAAGAATTAGACATAAGCTTATGTATGGAGTAAACATACGCGATCGGGTGCAGTGTGCCTAACAGAAAAAGTAGTAAATTGTAGAGTAACATTGAAATAAAGAGTAAATCATGATGCATTGTCGTTACATATAACAACAGACAGTCTCAGACAAAATTTAAATATCCTTTACCACTAGTGTATGTGGGTGGTTCAAAGGCGGTTGGTTCTCGCCAATCAGAACCGACATGCGTGTGCATGACAGATCTACTGCGCCCGAAGGAGGGTTAAGGGTGCAGAAGCGCACAACCAGACGACGCTACAATTTGAGTAGCCGGGGTCTATAGTATACAAATACATCCTGTGGTTGTGCACTTCTGCACTAGACCCGAGTGATGTTCTAAAATAATCTGCTTGATTAAATACTTGTTTCTTCACACTAAATAGCCATTTACCTACACAGGTTGTCCTATTAGATTTTCGTTCATAATAAGCCATTATTAGGCCAATTTGCCTGCATGGGGAATTGAAAGTGGATGTATTAAGCGATGGCTGGATGTAATAACCGGGGTTAATATAATGGAAAATGACTAGGAAAATTCCATTCCAAACAATTTGAACGTGACTGGTTATATCAAGCCGATTCTACTGTACTTGCCGTGCAGCACAGAGCTGAGTGAACCTGTGTATTTTGGAGTCAGCCTGTTCCATGTATATGCTGCATGTTATGCAATTTAAGTAAAGCTTAAAATCTTTGTATATATATATTTTTAATTCCTGGCATAGGGCTTTGTCACCAAACTTTGTTCAAACTTTGCCCTGTCATAAGTGTAACTAGCATCAATCAACATAAACCTGGAAAATCTTTCAAACTCTGTTCAAACTTGAGACTCTCTTTCTAAAGATGAAAGGTTTAATTACAGCAGGTAAGTTTCATAATCTTATTTATTGGTTTATTAGCTTATTGTTATGATCTGAATTGTGTATACAAGGAAAAACTGTAGTCAACAAGATCTAGTACAAGAAATGACATGTTAGTGATTTTAAGTGTGAATAAACGAATGTAAAATCAGTTTCAGTGCTTTTCTTAGATTGACACATTGTTTACGTGTTACATACAATAACTTTGTATCATGTATGTCAAGTTGGTTATAGTGATTGCCCGAATATTTTTTAGGATCAATACCAATTATATCTGTGATCAAAGCAGCCAATAACCGATATTCATTTACAGTAAAAGGAAAAAATATTGGCTAAAATTTTAATACAACTGAACCCTGCTGTTTCTTTCTTTTGTGCAAATGTTTTCCATCGAACATAAACGGGCTATATACCACTACCTAAACGTCATCCAGTTTATGTATCTTGACATACACATTTTAGTGCAGAACTGTTGATTGTTCCATGTGATGTTAGTGTATGCTTTGAAATGACACGGCAAAAAGAAAACACTCAGAACATGTTTGATTTTGTAAATCCTTTCAATTTGCTAATAGCTTAATAAAAATGAAAGAAACGACCGCTTTTGATGGCGGGTCTACCATTACCATTGAAATCTTCATGCTAATTTTACCAATACAACTTTAGCTCGTGTTTCCACAACTAGTGACTCATTTGAAGATAGTGGATCTAATTCGCATGTACTCAATTAATTTGCAATGGGCCAGAAGTACTAATTATCAAAATATGATTCAATACAAATAATGAGTAGCTTGTCTAAAACCTGGTTCCAAAAAAATTGCTCAGCATCGGCTATATTAAACAGCAAGTGATCACTGGACCGAATAAGTTGCACTGGCAAGTGTGGAGTAAAATAGGGTTATTAAAATCAAAGATTTATTAGGCGAGTATATATATAAGTAAATTTCATATGAGTGCAATTCCAACTCCAAGGGAACCATTGCCTGTTGTAACCACAGTATTGGCACTCTAACCATCCCACCACTAAGCCGACTCGTTTTTAATTTTTTGTTTTATACAATCTTGATTGTGTTTTGGAAATTCAAATTATGTGCATTTTCCTAGCATTGAGTGAAGAACTTAGTACCTAAAACTGTGAAATTCTATTTACTAATCATGGAAGTTTTACATTTCCTTTGTTCAGGACGAACATTTTTAGCTTTACAAAGGCAGCAATTTACACCTAAAAGAAAAATTGCCATGGATCGTGACAATTATGAAATAAAATATCCTGCTCTGGGAATAACTGTTATTGGACTTGCTGTATGTGCATGGATCATCAAAGAAGTAAGTTCATTAGAGAGTGGACTAAAAAAAATTATGGCTGACCGTATATGGATATAGTTACTTACTATGTCATTTCATTTCTATGTGTAGATCAATATGGAAGATAAGAGGGCTACAGAATATTGGGTTGCACGAACGCCATTAGCAGAACGAGAACGTGATCCAGATGTTGATGTTTTGCGATACAGGAAGACATCTTTCAATGTTAAAGAATGAGTTATTATTTATATATTGTTTTATTTCAAAATAAACTTTTTTCACTGTATTGCAATATACCTGAATAGTGAACATTATTGATTGTGGATTTGAGCAACCACTGTAGCAATAGGATTGTAGTCAGTAGTGGTCAGTATTGAAGTAGTCTACTCGAGTAGATTACCAAATGTTGAAGTGGGAAGTAGTCAGTGTTTTAGTGCGAAGATAATTTGTAGTAATTTTCCTTTGCTATCACATCTGCACAAAACGTTTTTATACAATCTACAACCTGATTTTTACATAACAATGCTCTGACGAATAACAAAAGTGTGTCTGGAAGTATGAAACCATTTAGCTTCATAAAACGTATGTATTTCACTGCAGTTGAACTGCTTTAAGCAAGCTCTTGGTAATTTGTGCTTTCATAACCTCATATTTTACAGTAGATAACTATCGATAACTACTTCTTACTTGAGTAGTTTATAACAGCAATATTTCTACTTGTAGTGTAGATTTTTTTCAGGAGTAACAAGATTTCTACTTAACTAACTTATGTGCTTACTTTGACCACCACTGGTTATAGTGGGTAAATGTGGAACAAACTGAAACAATGATAACTCAAGATGCCTCTAACCATAACTGAAGTTAAAAAAATGAATTGCCCCAGGAACCAAATTTTTATGTAAGCATAATTACTTGAAGTGCAAACAAAACCCTACCACTTCAAGTACCTAGCATTTTCCTTTTTTGCATTTCTATCGTTGCATATGCTCTATTGCTGCTGGAAGGAACTCACTTTATTGCTGGCATTCACCCAGGAAAGCAATGTAAGCCCTGATAGCATGATGCAAATGATGTAAAGGAGTGGAAGAAGATGACAAAAGATCAACACTATTGGTTACAAATATCACGTGCTGCTGCGGAGATTATGAATAGCTAACCATGTTGGCATTGCCTGGTATTGCTATTATTGTTTATGTTGGACATAAATGAGTTTTTGAGAATAGACATTGAAATCTCTGGTGTTGTGGGAACAATTAAATTTATTGAAGGACCAGTAAGAATGAATTAACTTCTAGTTCTGAGGTAAGATTATATTTTTAATTAATCATTGGTCATCATACTCAATTTTAAGGTTATAACTGGTAAATTGGGAAAACATACACATTTAACATTGTATATATATATCACAAGCATCATATAAGACGACAACGATTATTGCACCAATAACGCATACAATAAATAACTAACAATTAACTTAATAGCAGGCCAAATTCCCTATAAATTGCACTGTGGTAGACATAACATTGCAGCAATAATTTTGAAACTAGTATGGTATGAAGTAACAATAAATGAGGTGAAAAGACAAACATATTAAGATAAATCATAACTTCAACATCTTTAAACATGATAAGCATGCATCTGGAACCAACGATCTGGAACAACTTGGAAATAACGTTCCATGGCTTCACAAAATCTCGTACGATAAAGATCAGGTGACACCACAGTTGGCATGGAACGTGTACCTTGCCGGCCAATCATACCATATGACTTAACAACCATCTCCAGCTTTTTATCCCAAGTGAAGGTTCTCATGTAATCTAAAAAACACAAAGAAGTTGTCATATGAGCGATAATGAAACATGTATTATTATTGATCTAATACTAGATAAAGAAAGCGTTTACCAATAAAATTTAGTGGAAGTTATTTCTGCAATCAACAATCTACTTTACTTCGTGTCTGAAAAAAACTACCTCCTAAAGCTTACTAGTATGTAAATTGTAGCTATGCCAGCTTAGTATAACAATATGACTAAGTTTGTTATTTTTATTATCAAATTAATATAACTACGTGGGGTTTTATGAACAGTGTCTGCTTTTGTACTACGCATACCATGTTACAAAATTTATTACATGATTTTCCATTGTGGGCTATTTTATATGCTTCCTGCTAAAAATGAATTTTTTTACCAATTATTCCAACCACAAGTTCTTTTTTATCACTGTCAATTCCAACTAGCAGCGAATAATCAATAACAAGATGACTGGACAAAAAGTGTGCGTCATCAGAAAGGGCTTTTTGAATAAGAATCTTCAATAAAAAGTTTAAGATTAGAAAGCGAGCTACAGTGAAACAAGTGTCTAAAGAGCAATACTGTGTACAGTAGCAATGCCACAATATACCTTGGTGTGCTCGTGCACATATAATGGATGATCACGCATAATACTCAGCAAGTTTTCATCGAGTAAAACTAGATCATTTTGACCTAGCAAAGACTGGTCTTTTGCAGCTGAATGAAGAGTTTCGGACGATGCAGTAACATTTGGAGACGTTGTAAATGAAGTTGAGTTATCAGCATCAGTTTTCACATGACGATTTCGCACTGAGCCTTTGAGATCAAAAACCTGGGACGACAAAACACATGACGTCTGATTGCAAAAAAAGAACATTAGCTGTAAATGTTGTAAGACCGGGATAACTTAGCAAAGTTAACCAAAAACTACAGTATTTTGTTAAGCTGTAGTAGTTTATATTTACAGCTTTGCTTTTATTCATACAAAGACCATAATCAAAATCAACTTCATACATAGCAATCCAAAGACAGTTAAATACAAAAATCCGTTAAACTAAAACCCATTACCTGCGTGATATTTCTCTTGTAAAATAAATTCTCCATCACAAGAACATCCTGCTTGAAGGTACGATTTGTGCTCGAATTGTGAAAAGACACGCGATAAACTCCAAGAATCTTGGACAGGGTTGTTGGTGACTAAAATATAACATAAAAATATTAAACTTTGAAAGCTTATAGCAATAGTCCAACACTCATGCAAATTGCATTGAATTTTATAATAATAAAACTTAAAGAAAATGCTTTTTCCACTTTTTAATGCTTTAAATTATTTAACCTCGTAACAGTTAATTATACAATATCATACAAAATTTTTTAGTAAGGTACCTTATTTTTCATTGCATCAGAAACATATGTTAAGTAACTTCGGGCCAATTCCAAAAATGACTGCACTTCAAATCGTGACATTTGCTTCAATATAAACCTGTTGTCAAGTGTTTTGTGAAAAGCAGACCCAGATTTACCTCCTCTTGCCACCCATCTCTTGCAACGTGATAGAGACCGAATATAGGCTTGCTCTGATCCACCCAGTATCTGAAATGAAACGATTAGTTAAAAACCCGGTGATTGTAATAGGTCGTATTTTCACTTTATTTGATCTTGGTTGCAAATATTTTAATAAAGTTTGTTTATTTCGAGACAAGCCATATTTATTAAACCTTCAGATGCAATAAACCTTTAAAAGTTAGTTATTTGTATTACTTCAGGACTATACCTGTTCACGAAGTGCTTTGAACTCAGCTGCAAAATAAACTTTGCAGTAAAACTTCGTACTTGTGTCACCAAATTGCACTTCGATGTGTGGTGATGGTGGCAGAAGACTGGTCTGGGAGGAATCATTCACATGAGAATGTCTTGGAGATGTAGATGTTGACTTTGAGTCTACCAAAATCATGGTCAGGCAGATTTTGTAAAATTACTTGACTTAAAGCAGTAATTGCGAAATTACCAAAGAGATTGTGTATTTGTATGAGCGTTGGTTTAGTCATTTGGTTGTGAGCAGTTCAATTAAAAATCTGTAAGTGATTCTGGATGAAAGTTTGAAGATTGTGTTCTCTAATTGCATTCTAATTCTACTGTATAACCATTCTTTCTCAGTGAGTAAATAGTGAAAACAAAATTTTAACTGACCTAGTTGTTTTGAATTTCTGCTTCCAAGAAATCCGATCTTAAAAGATCCATCCAGTTCGTCTTTCCCAAAAACCTGGTTTTCTTTGATCAGTTCTGTTGAAACGTTTTTCAACTGGGCACTGGATGGGGCTGTCAGTTGCTTCTTGGCTGTTTTACTGCTTTTGTCAACATTATCCTCAAAGGATGCTGTCTGTGTATCTAATTCCAAGTAATGCTGGTAATCTTTGGTGCACAGTGTGTAAGCTATTATGGAGCTTGGTTCAGCATCACGAACCTGTAGCAATAAATAAGAGTCAAATCAATTTTAAACAGTTATTAACTAGGCGATTAAATTCCAATAGACGCTCAAACAGACCCGGGTTGAAAAATGACGTTATTATAGTTACTGAACAGTATTTCCAGCAAGCAGCACATGTTTCTGCATACAGAGGCAAACAACCTATATGTTCCAATAGTAATTGTATACCCAAGTTATTATATGCACAAACAATTGTGGTACACGTTTTGACTTCAGATTAAAAATGATCAACAAAGAAAATTGATCATTGCTAAAAAAAAGTTTATATACTCACCACAATTTGTGAACTAACACAGTCTGCTAAGAGATAATGTTCATCAGGTGGAAACGGTGAAGGCACTTGCATATAGTTTGAACTGGACATCAAGTGATTTACAAAAAATGATCTCACGCGCACTGAAAAAATAAATACTTCAAGCTGCCCGGCACAGTTAGAGTTTATTTTACCACTTACTAGAAGATGTGGTTCGGGAAAAACGCTTTGTGCTTGCACCAACATTTGTCAGTCGTTCTGAACTACGTTGCAATGAGGCAGTTGGTGTATCTAATACATAACAAAATAACATGAAGCACGTAATTTCCATTTGTAGTTATTTTATTAGTTGGTTTCAGATTCTTTATACTCAAACTCAGGAGTGCTTTTACACAACTTAAACTCAGTGATGATTTCTCACTACTCAAGCACTAGTTGCTGAGCTTGTTCGGGTGAAATTTTTGATGGATACACTTTCTAGTTTAGCTTTTTGTAACCAAATTAAAACTCCACCATGACCACTGAACAGAAGCGAGCATTGAAAATGCCAAGCCTGTTAATGTTTTTAGGCATTACTTCAGAATTGACAGAATAGCAAGATATACTTTTTTGACTCATCAAACTTCTAATATAACTACTAAAGTTTACAAACATTATTTACAAGGACATATACATATAAGTAAGCATATTACATAATTCTTAGTGATAATTAGTAAAATATGTTATAATTGATTGGTAAAATTTCTTACTCGCTTTTTCCTTGAGAAATGCATCCCTTGGTCCAGTCACGCTTTGCACAATATCTGATGCAAAAAGATCCTAGCAAGATATTGACATAATTATTAACATCTAAAAATTACTAGAATACTTAAAACTTATTTACTTTTCTAAAATGCTTCAAACTAGAGGCTGTTCGCAAAACACCACATACTCCATAGGACCCTGTGTATTGTGCTATAGCATGAAAGTTGTTTGAGAAAAAAGTATAATTACAGGTAAAGCATCCTCATTTTCATCTTCAGCTTGTCTGAGTGCAACTACTTCATCACCAACTCCTTTTAAATCAGGCTCTGCTCATAAAATGAATGCATTATAATAAATCAAACATCAACATCTATGATGTTCTTACAGAAAGGTAAGCATGTTTTGTTCAAGCATTACCTAACAATCCTTCTTGCTGTGCCTGAAAATTTACTAAAACCTTTGTTTCTGGTTCATTTGACGTCGAAACAGTGGACAGTATGGAAGTTGCTTCAGTGAAGTAAGGCATTCCAGCCACCTTGCTACCTTTCCGATAGTTTTTGTCCTTAAACATGCCAAGTACTTTTAATGAAATAAACTTAACTCTGTGCATACGAGTACTGGTCAGAGCTCACCCATTTACCTGATCGGTTACATTGTTAATGCGGTTGTTCCATTCATGCACCAACTGACAAACAAGGCAGGTGAGCTTTAGAAGTAAAAGTGAAATTTCAGATCTCGACTCTTCATCAAAAGTAACAAATCCATTTGAAGCGTTCATATCCTAAATGAAAAAATAACATTGTCAGAAACGTTTTTTCTGTAATATTCATTGTTTAATTTTTACTATTACATAATATAGCATAATTTATCTCAAATGCGTCACCGGCAAAATTGGGTTGATATCAGATTTGTTGATGAAAGTTGTAGCTGACTGAGCATTACTGTCAACAACAACTGAAGAATCTGTGGCAGCACCTTTTTCATCATGTGCAAGTTGCCTGTAAAATTAAGGTTTAAATATAAACATAAAGTTGCACAAACATAAAATAAACATCGATAATATCAACACACAAGTGAAAGTCTCTAACAAATACGATCAATATCAAGCAATATTTACTCTTTTCTGATTGACTGCAGTTTGAGATGAATGTTGTCTACTGCATCTCGAAGCTGACATCTTTCATCATGGTAAAGTGACAAAAGCTTTTCAAAGTGGCATTCACGCAAATTGCAAAACTTAGCGGTATCCACTGCCATGTCGGTTTGCTCAGAACCAGATGAACTTTCAAGAGGATTACTCGATCTTGCAGCAACAATCATGTCATATATAGAGTCTAATGCTTCGTAACCAATCTGAGTGAGATCAATGCAAAAATTGGCTTGTTAATGCAAAAATCTACTTAAGTAAGAAGATTCAATGACAAAGGAAAGCAACAAGCTTTATTAAAATCGTTGCACAATGCTAGATGAACCATCAATATGTTTTCCATGACATCTGTATTGATTTAGGTGCGTTACAATGGTCCTTATAATAAGACATTTCCAAATGGATGATTGATAGATATTTTCAAACTGCTACAAAGGATAGCAAGCAATCATACCTTTGACAATTTATTCATTGTGTCCACACACTCTTTATATTCAGAAGAGAACTGTGTGTTGGCAATCCCATTGTTAATTGAAGATGTTTTTCTCCAGTCTACTACTTCATCAAATGTTATAGAAAATGGAGGCATTGTGATATCATAAACACAGATCTGATAACATTTGAACGATGCCACTATATCCCTGCAAAAAAGAAATCAAATGTTAAACAAAGTCTTGAAGTTTGCAAATATTAATTTTCACTGATACTTCTACAATTACATAAAAATACACCTGAATAAAAAATACTGAAAAGAAGTGAATGGTGGCAAAACAAGAACATCTTCAGAGTTGGAGTCACTTGTTGGTTCAACTCCACAGATGTTGTTGGCTTGCAATCGAAGCTCCAGAAATTTGGCAAATGACATTGATGATGCATCATCAGATAAAATCTGAATATCTACAAAAATATTTTTTGGTAACTGATTAACTGTAAATATGTGAAATTGCTTGGTATATTATGGAAACCATACTTCCGCTTTGTTCATAAACAGAATCACCTGTTGAAGTTTTTGTGACTGGATTCCAACACCAAGACAATACGTTGGGGGTTTCAACCGGCTTAGACAATTCTTTCAAAATAATGTTTATGCAGGTGGAGCCATGGACAAAACTATAATTAACACATCACAATTAAAAACAATAATTAACATTATGTGTGCGAGTGCAAGTTGCATGTAAAAGCTAGTTTTAAACCTTCTGACGTGATCAACCATAGGACGCTTGCATGAGGAACTTGGACAATGATAATTTGGACGAAAGCAATACCGATCAAGAAAACCACCAAGGGTGATATCATTTCCTCTGTAGTAATCGATATTCACAGCCCATGGCATTACACAAGGATAAGGAGAATTTGGTGATTGCAAACTGTAACTGTAAGAAAGTAATGTTACATTATTAAAACAAAAACAATGATACAATTCAAACCATTTTAAAGGCAATCAGTTAACTAAATTTACCTAACCTAGCCTGGCCATTCAACTTATAAAAAAGCTTTTCAAACAGTAAAATAATTTTCCATCAGGAGCAAAGTGTTGGATGTTACAGCTACATACAAAGCAAACAAAAAATCCAAAATGATTAAAAACAAATTTACACACCGATGCTTTAACAAGGGTTGTAGTATTAATCTACATGTCCGCTAGTAAATATGTTTTATATCGTTTTTACTCTTTTGTTCACACTGTAAATGAATTTTCCTTTTCAGCCTTTTCTTTATTGAACTGGTTTAAGGTGAACTAAAAACTTTAAACAAAAAAACCTGGTGAAGAGTACAAAGATATGCTGATGATGATGTGGAGTGAGACAATCAACTGGAAAGTCAGCTTCTTCTTCTTCTTCCTCCACTAACGAACCTTTTTCATAACATAATGATTGCCATGGAGATGTTTCAGTGAGAGTCTTCGTCCAGCTTGGACCAGATTTCAGTCGTAACAATGACGATCCAGACGCTCTACAAATACAATATTTTAATCTTTTGAGTCAGGAATCTTTGTAAAAAATTCATTTTATTGCATATGTGTAAGGTATCTTGCATACAGTGGTGTCAAAATTTTTATTCTCAACTCCTATTTTGAGAAATAAGCGGCAAAAATGTTGCTTCTCCATGCATTCCCACGTCATCCTTTTCCAATCGCAGAAACATAAAATTACAAAACCACAACATCACTTGATAAAACAAAATTTTTACCTATAATCCGCTAATAAATCTTTAACATCTTTTGAATATGCAGGTTTTGTAAATGCAGCAGTAATAAAGTCATGCTTTTCCGTTTTCCAGTATGTACTCTCTCTGTCTGTTTCATCAAGAGAATTCAACTGAGGTGCTTCATACCGACGTTTCCTGACATCACCTAACTTTGGATTAGATCTAGCATCTTCAGATGTGCTCGAAAGGAGGTGATTACTTTGTTGTTGTAATTTCACTCCATCCTCTTCATTGCTATGGCCAAGTATTTCACACATGGTTGTCTTTTCACCAGATGAAAGAAAGTCATCCATTATAACAATGCCTGCAGTATACAAGTTGTCATATTGAAGCCATTTACACACAGAGTAATACAAAAGACATCAATTTAGGGCTGTCACTATTTCAACGGAAAAAGTTGTGCATCCGAAGCTATATTTCGCAATTTCTCGTTAACCTAGCTTAAGTGTTATAACATAGTAACTTGAACCTCACCTAAATCTACCTACTAATCAGAATTCCAATAAAACCTTACAAAGCTAAAATCAGCTTTTGCATACCCATTCTCCTAACCTAACCACCTATCTTTAATGACAGGCTGCGTGACCTACATACGGTGAAATAGCCACTTCGTTAATTTAATAAGGTTATTGCTGTGCTTCAGTAGTATGTCTTCTGGGTTTACCCATTGCTTCAAAGCTCTCAAAAGATATCCTATTTCTATCAATAGTCACACCAAAAGTTTTTCAAACCGGATACCTTAGCTCTCAGTTCTTCCATTACAATTAGTGCAGTAATCATTGACTTTAGTTTGGACTCACTTTTGACAGATGCCTGAGACATCAAACGACGATATCCAGTTGAAGGCAAATGGTACGAGGTTTCTTGTCTCTGTACTCCAACTTTTATGTTTTGATCAGATGCATTTACCTTTAGCTGTGTAAGCAATAACACAGTCAGTAACAAACTTACGGATAAAAAACAAAAGGCCGACCAGTTTTACAGTCTTTAATCTGACAATTCGCTACAGGCATAAAAGTTGCTGTAATACTAGTAAATAATTTATTTTATCCAACCAATAATTTACAACTTTATTGTCAAGCTAATAACAAACACCTTTTCCAATGTTTGGAATGATGAAGTCTCACTGTGAGTATGTGGCAAGTTAAGCACACCACTCTCACATAAACGGTTGTGCTGAGTGTTCTTCGATGAATGAGGTGAGAGTGCAAAAGTTTCTGATGTAACTGACCTTGAATTAATTTAAGTAACAATTAAATAACAAGGATGGACCTTGATAAGTTTAATGTTTATTTATTAAAAATTAAAAAACAAGCATGAATCTTAACATGATGGTGCATCACTTGATAGTCGTTATTCAACAACCTCGGTTTTGCTCTACCTGCTTCTAATTGAAGAAATCTCCCTCTCGTCCACAGTGTAGTCAGTTGCAGAAGGATGACACGACTGGAAAACATGCAACATGACGAACAATGCTTGATACTAATCAATAGAGCATAAATTGTTAAACAGCCTTAAAATTTTTTGCATCTTGGGTGAGGTATCTTAGCCAAATAGGAACTATTGAGATACTGTGTTTGATTAACATGTGTCTAGAAAATATTCTCATATGAAAGACCTGTTCCGACCAGCTACCAGAAACCACACCATGATCAAATCCTTCCCAAAATAGGTTCGACCAGTACAGAGGACTTGAAAGATAAGCGAGCAAAGGTGATGAGCCTCCTTCCTCAGTCAACAAATATGGCAATGTTGGTGCAGTAAGAGGAGTAATACTGCAAATGAAAAAAAGAGTCGTTTGCCAATCCAACGTTTTGTTGTGGTCAGAGAAATCTGTTCCAGCATGAAATTAAAAACAGCACCTAAGCAATGTTTGGAAAAAGTATTTTTTGAAAGCTTGAGAGTGTGACCGAATGCTGGTAGAAGTCCCAGGAGGTACACTGTGACTTCTGGCAAATGTTTTAGAAAGATCTTTGTCCAAAATGTCTGTCGGTGTAATTTCTGAAACTTGTTCATACTGTAATACCCTTCCATCTTCTTGTAAACTATTGCTGCTATCATTGGGATATTCTGAAATTATTAACATTTCAATTACAAATCAGAATTATGCAGTGAAACTTCACCTATTGTGCAATAAATAACCTAATTGTGAAAAGCAAAGATAAGTTTTATATTATACCAAGTCTTTCATTTGATTTCTTCAGTGGAGCTTTTGACGGTGTAGCTTGTGAGTCCATAGCTTCATTGGAACTGATGGAAGCTAAAGTGTTTGCCAGGTCTTGCTGGTCCATTAAATAAGACATCTGAAAAAAGGCCATGGATTTTAGAAATGTATAGTAATGATTGCCAAGAAATGGGCCGTATTATTACAAAGTAACTGTACTCTAATATATTGAATTTGTACCTGTACAACACAGCAAAATTACAACCATGAGGGTGGTTAAGTGAACTGTAAACAAGTCTACACTTGTAATAAAATATTCACAAAAAATAAGTCAAATATATGCAAGTCAAGCTTACCTCAAGATTGCTATGATACATGATCCTGATTAAGAATAACAGGACCATCTTCACTCGTGTTAAACATTCTCTCATTAAACTGTCAGCAATATCTTTTTGTACTTTGTAATCTGGAAAACCTCTCAACAATAGAGTGCAACCATGGGACAAGTTACAACCGTCCAAGTATATTAAGCTCTTGTATGACTTAGTCTTATCTTCACCATATCTATAAAAATTAACTAGCTTATCATTCACTCATCCTCAACTTATTAATCAAGTGAATATTAATAAATTGAAATCATCACAAAAATTGAGTGTTGTTAGATATAATAATACAGTATGATAGAAAAAGTATGATAGTTGGTAAAATTGTCAAAAAACTTACTCCTGTGCTTTCTGCCATAAAATTCCATCACCACAGTGAAACTTTCTTTTTCCATTATAATGATGATGGATCCGAAATCTGCCACAGCAACCTAAGCGGACATTTTGCAGCTGATCAATGGAACAAGCGATATCTGCTGACGTGCATCTGGATATTCTCTCCATGACCGCCTGCAAAATAAAGTCAATGCATAACTGCTAATCTGAATGGAAAAATGGACAGTGAATAGAAGCAATAACAATGCAAAACATACAAAAAATGTAATTCAATTATGCACTTAAAATTTAAGAAAAATACAAGATGTTTTAGACATGCCAAAGATTATCTTAATTGTCATCTAATACTGAATTTCTTATAAAAGCTTGTGTTACTTCACATACAGGTTTGACATTGATCACCAGAGTGATTCCAGCTTTGTGCAAGAGTCGACGAGCTTCATGTGATACACTGCACTGAGATATAACTAAGTCTGGCTGTCGTGCAGCAATGCGAGATACAAGATGCTTGAAAAAGTCTGGTTCTTGTCGAACAATCTAAAAGAAATTTATACAGATCAGTGATTTACAAATTTAAAGTACTTGAACACCATTTTGAGGTTCCATGGTGTTAAGGTGTTGTCCCAAGCAGGTTTTTTTTATTAGGTTTGACTTTGGCAATTGCTGAAAAAGTTTAAGACACCGCAAAAAATTTCTAGAAGACAGCGACTTTTAAAAATTAACTATTAATTTTCTGCTGCAGTTGTAGAAGTACAAATTTTGAGAGATTGTTGGAGAAATTTAAGAGACCAGTATTGTCTCCAAAAACGCCTTTGAAACACTGACAGTGGCAAGTGCCAATTTTTTTCACACAAGCGTAAAACTTACTAGTGAGTCAAATATTTGAAATTTATTTGCATGTATAACTTGTTTATGGTGAAATTTTAAATTGATACTGCTCATTAGAGTCATTACGATGGCAAAGATTAGTTCCATAAATGAAAAAGTCATAATCCACGTTATGACTTGATAAATCAAACAGCTTGGATTTCTCATTTGCAATACCAATTATCTATCAGCGTTTGGTCGTAGTGACATTTAAAATACCAGATAGGTACTTTTTAAATTGAAAATATAAACTGAAAAAATATTTGCAATGTAAAATTTAGTATAAAACTGAAAATGAAAGTCTTAGCTCGACTTCGGAACTCACATTCCGAATCACCTGCAATGGTCACTGGTGGTGCAAGCAACACAGGCTGAAAATACCTGGTTTAAATTAACAACAATGACATCCTTGACACACTTGTTTAATCATTCTGACAGTCACACTGCATAACCACAGAACAGTATTATATATATCTTTACATCTAGTGTGAATCGAAAGCAACAGAAATAAGAACAAATTGTCTTACAGGATCAATTGATGCAAGCTTGTATTGAACTCGCTGGTATTCCAGTGGGGTTGCCAGCAGCATAATTACGGGGTTTTCAATATGAGTTTTCATTTGACCATCAATAACATTGTTGGAAAACACAACCCCACTGACTAAACGTGACTCTTGCCTTGGTCCATCAAGCAACTAGTAAGTAACAACAACATAGAAGCAAAGTGTTGAGAACTGTTGGTTGTTTGGAGAAAAACACAAAAACAAAGTAACTAGCAATCATTTTACTTGCATACGTAAACATATAAGTCCGCAAATAACAAAATTCCCAGTTTTCGGGTTTATTCTATGAATAACTTAAAATAATTACCAAATTTAATCTTTACCAGAGATTCTTAATATAACACCAATTCTTAATTAAAAGAATTCAGAAAATAACTGATTAAACTTTTTTCAAAATTTTATATATATAATAACTTAAGTAGTTCCAACCTTTTTGATATGAACATAATGACATATATCCATGTTAATGTCACAATTAGGTACAACAGTTTCACAGATTCTTTTCGCCAAAGGAACCACTATGTCAGCCCATGCCATATCTAGTTGTTCTGCTTGCAAGAGTTGTCGAAGAAATCGAATTGAATATGAAAAGTAGTGCTTCTGCAATCTGAAATTTTATTTAAAATTGAAACACTTGGCTCTTTCTGAAAATTGTACTTGCACAAATTTTCTATAATACAGTTGAATTTCTCTAAGTCGCCACCTCAAGGAAAATAGAAAAAGTGGTTATTGAAAAGAATTAACATGTAGTGTTTATTTAAATTCTCAAGATGCACATTAAAGAAATTTGGATCTTCGATTGTTTTGCTTTTTACTTTTCCAATATGTAAAATCAGTAAAGTAACAAAGTAATCGGCCTATTAACGCACATTGTGGTGAACCATGGGACTATGTTATATCAACAAATTTCGTAGACAACTGGCAAAATAGCTGTAGCAAAATCATAGTAGCAGATTCAAAGTTTGCAATGTAATCAAGCTCGCAAAATTTTTAGAGATCAAAATAACGTAGATGATTTTTTTCGCTCATAATTAGCAAAAATGGTTGGTGCTGAAGATAATTTAGTCAAATTTGATAAAACAGAAAACAAAAGGATGTCAACCAGGACCAATCGATATGTGGCAACTTAAGTAACTTCTACTGCGCAAACCAAATCAGCTAAGTACAACATTGCACTAATAACAAAATAGGCCTGCTTTAATATCAACACTTAATATAACACCTCATACATCACAGAAGATAGGTGAAAAAGTAAGTTATACCACGTCACTTAACATGAAACTGATTAAAAAAGAGTTTAAAAGGAACAGCAATAGATAGATACCTTGTAAAGTTATGTTTAGTTTGAGAAGACAATGACGATGAATATAAATCACTTTCCCTCCAGCCCAGGTAGGATGTAGAAAGTGAGTTTCTTAGATATGTGTCATTCCAGATAAGATAAGCTGTAAAAAAATATGATGTACATTTATATTTACTCTTACATTTAAATATGAAGTTTATAAACAATGTTTTTTTAATTCCAAAAAATTTTGTTGACTGCATAATGAAAACGTCCATAAGGAAGCTCTACACTCTACATATTTCAACTACTTTGTTCTAAAGTATATGCACCTCTAATGTAGTCTGCACTTATATCTGTAACAGAATCATCAGTTAATCGAGGCTGATGCAAACTGGAAGATTTTCTTAATTCTTCCACATCTCTTGAACTAAAAAAATAAATGTTAAGATGGTTAAAAAGTTTCCAGACAAAATTATAAACTTACAAAAGAAACAATTATAAGTTGTACCTGGACTTGTTATATTTTATTGTGAAGTGTTCATTATCAATTTCAACAAAGCTTGATAACGACATAACAGACTGGGGAGATGAACAGGCTTCTTCATTAAAAAAGTTTGTTCCAGCATTTGATATAGGTCTGAAGTTGGATTTATCTGATAGGTCAATAAAAATAATACAGATAAATGTAATAGATTGAAACTAAAACACAACTAGTTGCAGCAATATTTATGAAATTATTTAACAATTAAACAATAATTTGCAACTATGCTGACTACAAAATGTAAATAAATAAATACTGTAATATTTTAAAAACATAATGTCAAACCATTTTTCTCCAGCGGCCAGAAGGCAATTTCATCATCAATTGATGGCAAACTATCTTCCTCCTCAATGGTAATTTCCCTAACCCAATTAGGCTCGTTGTCAAGGGAGACATCGGAAAACAACAGCTTTGTACGTCGAGATGACTTGTTTTTTTGTGGCCTATTAAATTTAACTGTGTCTCCAGAAACTTCAAAGTATGGTTTTTGCAGCAAATTGGTGGAAGCTGCCGAACCATGTTGGTAAAGACAATATTCATCTTGAAAGACCAAGTCCTGCAAAATATTCAAGGCTAATACTGCACTGAACCTTTAACCGAATATCCTGTCAAACAGCAATAGTTCAAAAAGTTAAAAAATTACAAATATATTGAAAGTTATTTTTCAGAATGTATTTAAAAACACACCCGATCATCAATCACAGGTTTAATCCACTCAGCGTCCAATAATGCCTGTCCAATAGCACAAGCCTGGTCCCTTCCTGCTGCCATGTTATGGCTGATCAGCCAGTCCACAAGCTCAGTGGCAATGATACTTTGCGGAAACTTGCGCAACCTGGTGACAATGTTCGATAAATGGAATCACAAAAAATCTTGGCCTAAGGTAAATGTTTTAGAAACAAGAAAAACAAAATGCAGTTGGCATAACATGCCATTACTGTATATATAAAACAGATTTCACAATCACAGTCAATAGTCTATTTTTCACTACAAACATACTACTTTTTAAATGCATGAAAATAACATTCACAGATGGATGACTAGGCCAAAATTTTAACATTAACCTAAATCTGTGGTCTCTAAACTCTGCACCATCTTTTTCATCTGTTATTTTGTTCCAAAGCTCTCCCAGTTGAATTGAGTCTTTTGCAAGCAATTTAGGATCATTTTCATATGCATTTTCAAGATTATTCACAACACCAGGAGTAGCATCAAACATATCGTATGCCGAAATCTAAATATTCAACCTTTCAGAATCAGACTTTTGCACGTAACCCAAGATCATACTAAGTCAAACCAAAAAGATTGTGTTAAAAAATGTGTTTACAAGTCTAGCATGCAGTGCCGTATATTAGCAAGTTAATTCATATGTGTTTGTACATAACTACAGCATTAAAGGATTTTTAGGCTCTTTCAAAGTATAGAATTATTTTCTATGAAGCAGAATGCCCAAAATGATAATACATATGCTACAAGCTTTTTACACTGAATAAACTTGAACTCTCTACCAGTCACAAAGGAACAACACTCACCCAATTTCCAACATCATAGGGAACCGGAGAAGTAACTGACAGCATTGATGGCTGCTCATCAACTGGGGAACCCTTCATTGAAACCAACGACTTGGAACGGCTAATACGGACTTGCGACTTCATCACACTGAAAACACAATTGCAAAGCAATTCTTAAAATTGGTTTTAATATCAAAAACGCAGTAAAAGCACAAGATACTTAATAAACAGAGCACTGATTAGCATGCTGTGTGTGAGTTCAGTTAACAGCTAATCACCTTGAGTTTACTTGATCCAAAGGCATAGAACCACCTGCTGCATTTGTGGCATAATTAACCTGTTAAAGCAGCAAGTATAACATCACAAAGAGTAAGTTATGGATCTGAGACCTAGCTACGTCTTACTTCAGATGAAGCATCAGCTTCAGAGAGGGGCAAGGTAGAACTTCTTGGGTTTCTTGTGTAAGAAGCAACAAGACTGCAACAGTATTTGCAAGACCTCACCATACCTGTTGTAAAATCAAAGTTGTTTAAGTCTAGTTTTATTCTGGAGGTCAATAATTCAAACTGCAAATCGCCAATCAGGCCTCAGTCAAAACTTCAACCAGCTTTGAGTGATGATAACACTGGCCAACAAAAAAAACATTTTTTTTGAGTGCCAAAGATATTTTGATGGTTTCTGGGTAATTTTGGGCTGCTGAGTCCGAAAATAACATTCGTTTCTTTGAATTAGCTCTAGTTTTTGAGATATCGATGTTTTTTATTTTTGACGAGAGAAAAATCGTTAACTTTAGTATCTGCCAATTGTGAACACAAGCATCAGTAAAATGCATATTGGAAATGTCTCTTAGGCAGTATGCATTACTTATTTTGGACCAGATACTCCACTATGTCTATTTGTTATTGTAGTATCCCATTACTTCAGAAACAAGGCATTGAAAACACTCCATTTTCGGCATCATTCTGATAAGCTACAGTTTCTTTGTATTGTTCACCACATGTACAGTGTAGAGTACTCCCTTCAGTTATCACATCATATCAATATCTCATTTTATAGCTATATTGTTGTAGACTAAAGATGTTGTAATCAGAATTTAATAGTTCTGTAGCCAGAGAAAGGAATACCACGAGTCAAGTTCAAGCTATTGCTCACATAAGTAAGTTTGGAAAACGTGGAGGTTTTTTGTAATTCAAGTGAGAATTGAGTTCATTAGTGGAAGTTTGACAATATGCTTAGGCCTTGTCACTGGGAGGATGCATTTTCCTGTGACTGAATTGACAACCTGTCACATTTTCGTTCAGTATATATATGCTCTGCAAGTGAGAGCAGTGGAAGTGTGTTCGAAAGCAGTCCATTCATTCCAGAGCCATTCAAGCAGGAGGAGCTGAGCGATCTTATCAGGGATCTCAACTTATCCAAAGAAGCAGCAGAAATTTTGGCATCCTGACTCAAAGACAAAAACTGCCTTGGAACCGGAGCTTCAATAACATTCTACCGTACAAGAGAGAAAGAATTACTTCCGTATTTTAGCCAACAAGATGACCTTGTTTACTGCAAAAACATCGAAGGGCTTCTGCTGAAAATGGGAGTGCCACAATATAGACCTCAAGAGTGGCGCTTATTCATAGACAGTTCGAAAAGGAGTTTGAAATGTGTATTGCTACATAATGGTAACAGATATGCATCTCTCCCAATTGGCCACTCAACAAAACTAAAAGAAGAGTCAACAACATTAAAACGGTATTACAGAAACTGGATTATGACTCTCACCAATGGTAAATCTGTGTAGACTTGAAGATGGTAAATTTTTTGCTTGGCCAGCAAAGCGGATATACAAAATACCCATGTTTTATCTGCTTGTGGGATAGCCGAGCGCGCACTGATCACTGGGTGAAGAAAGGGTGGCCACTTAGAGATTCCATGAGAGTAGGTGAAGGTAACATCATAAATGAACCTTTAGTTGCTAGAGAGAAGATCATCATTCCACCGCTGCACATAAAACTTGGTTTGATGAAGCAATTTGTGAAAGCCTTGCCTGCAACTGGGGATTGCTTCAACTATATTTGCAGAACATTTCCTGCTTTGACCATCGAAAAGCTTAAAGCAGGCATTTTTGATGGCCCTCAGATCCGCAAACTCATAAAGGATGTGTGTTTTGTGCAGTCCATGACAGACACAGAGTCTGCTGCTTGGCAATCGTTTGTTTTAGTCACACAGAACTTTCTTGGTAACCGAAAAGCTGAAAATTACCAAGAATTGGTGGAAGATGTGCTTTCCAAGTTGAAAGATTTGGGTGTGAAGATGAGTATCAAGGTTCACTATCTCTTCAGCCACTTAGATCGTTTTCCTGCAAACCTTGGTGATCTAAGTGAAGAGCAGGGAGAAAGGTTCCACCAGGACATTAAGGTCATGGAAGAGAGGTATCAGGGCAGGTGGGATGCCCATATGATGGCCGACTACTGTTGGAGTCTCCAACGTGACTGCTTGGCTGCATCACATTCCAGAAAGTCGTACAAAAGAAAATTTACAAGCATCGACTAATTTTTTTGTATTACAGTACCGATATATGATTGATTAGCGTGCTTTGACAGCTTACTAAATGTACTTTGAGCGTTACTAAAAGTAGTGTTTGTGCTTTGACGTCGCCTGTTTTTGCGTTACAAAAATCTGTTGTTTACTGCTAACATCGCCTAAGTTTTATAATTTTTGCTTGATTTTCTCATGAAACATGATTCGCGTAAAGAAGGCTCTCTGTGTTAACGATTGCGTCTTTAACAATATCGCATCAGAAATAGATGAATACTGTATGCACATGATTGAAAAGACAGATGTAGACTCATCGAAGTTGTAGTATAAAGATAATTTTACCTATGTCAAAATTTGCGTATTTTTAGCACTTTTTGAAACAAAAACATGGAATATCTCAAAAACTAGAGCCAATTCGGAAAAACTAATGCCATTTTTGGATTCAGCGACATAAAAATACCCTAAAACCGTTGAAACTTTCTTGGCACCAAAATGTGTGTTGACCAGTGATAATCGCTCATAATCACCAGAAATTCCAAGGCATCAATTTTGATGACCTGAGCATGCATTTTCATTGGGCACGAAAAAAAATTGATTAGACAATGTGAATTGCAAAATCAACTTAGATCGTTTCAGAAGAGATTTGTTGCTACAAGACTGTAGAATATTTTCCTTTGTAAGCAAAACATATGGTACCATACGAGTAGTCTAGAAGCATCTCTCACTCTCCAAGCTTACTGTTCTAAACTACACATCACTGTGATTCATTATATTCACATGTATTTAAGCACGCAATAAACTTTTTAACAATTGATTTTACATTATTATTGCTTTGTGACGACAATAACATGCAATATACAATGCTACATTGTGTTTCTTAATCCAGTTTGTCTGTGACGGTTTTGATGTGATGTCAAAAGTTACATGCTTTGTTGCAAAGTCTATCACCAAACCCATTGTGTGAGCGTGTGTCAAATGCATGAGCTAGGCAAAACGCAACTCAGCTAGAGGTGGCACTGAGTTTTTTTTTTGATAAAATCTCAAGCTTGGCTGCTGGTGCTGACTTAATAGAGTAACAATTGAGACTAGTCTAAACTCATGGGAGTTGGGTTTTTGATCACCATCCTTAATGTTTAACTCTTTGGCCATATACAATAATACAATTAATGTGGAATAAATATTCAATGTGCTCATAAAGAAACCTGCATATCCTATTATACGTCCTGGCAAGAGCTCATTGCAGCATCTGCTGCAAAATATATGTCCACATATACGACAATGGTGACGCCTTCGAAATGTGGTAAAGCGACCACCACATTCATAGCAAACGTGACATTGTTCATCAGGCATCCAGTATTGTCGCAAATCTGGTTCAAGTGATTGCTCTTGGTATGATTCACCCGATTCCTTAGAATAACATATCTAGTCTAAGTGATATTCTGACTTTTTAGCAATCGCATATGAAGACCACAGAAGTTTCACCTTGTCATTTTGGTTGTTTCCAGTTATTATACGTGGAATGTCTCTAAACATGGTTGAAAAATGACGCAATCGAACTTCAACTTCACTTCCTTGTACTGTTTCCTTTTCTCTACCCTAGAAATTAGCATCAAGCATTTATGAAAATAATATTACCCACAGACTATTTT
The DNA here is from genome assembly GCF_947623445.1 of Clavelina lepadiformis. Lineage (NCBI taxonomy): Eukaryota > Metazoa > Chordata > Ascidiacea > Aplousobranchia > Clavelinidae > Clavelina > Clavelina lepadiformis. The sequence continues at coordinate 9,381,365 of NC_135246.1, forward strand.
TGAAGTAACGTTTTGAAAAATGTTTAATAAAAATCCTGGATGCAAGATTACTACCGAAAATATTCAATTCAATTCACCTTATATGTTGCAGCCATGTTTAATGACGATGGTCGTGATGCAAGCATATTTTTTAGTGAGGAAGAAGAGTGGGAATGAGAAGGTTCCTTGTTAACATGTTGAGTGGTTGTGACTGGTCCTTCTGCTACCTTGACTAAATGATGTTACAGATTAGTATCAAAGGCTTTAATATTATGGGTATTTTAGTGAAAAGTGGGCAGACAAATACTATGGGATTCATCAACACACAATTGTCAAATTATAATACTGGTAAAAAGCCAGTACCATGTTTAACACTAGACATACATTCAATAACAGAAGCTGCTCTTTCATTGTACGACTTTTCTTAACTAAGACAAATTAAGCTGTTTGAACATTGATTCATACAGATTAAAGAAAGAACTGTTTCTCCTATTAATATCAAAAATTTTTGACTCAGTAGGCTGGGATTCTAGCTATAATTTTGAAGTGCTATAATTGCTAAGTTTAGACCTATGGTGGAATTAATTTTAAACGTAGGAATAAGTGGCAAAAAACATCACATACAGTCGAAATCGGTTAATCGCATATCGGTTAAAGGCATAATTTGCTTTATAGCATAGCATTGCATAATCCCAAACCATTCCCATTCACTTGTGAAGAAAATTCAACGGTTAATCGCATAAGGGTTAATCGTATAAATCGGTTAATCGAATAGGAATTCTTGATTGATTTGTAGACTTGTATCACTTAACCGCATATTTCCTTTGATGAAGTGTTAAGTTGCTGGAGATTATCCTCACCAATAAACAAAAATCATCGCAAGATCTCTCATAACCCGCAGCGATTAAATACACGACAAGACACTGAAGACAGCAGTTGTGAATTAAAGACAGCTGTGATTAAATTCACCACAAGGCTGAAGGCTATAGAGACAGTAGCACGTAAATGATTTGAACAATAAAGTAAAACTTCACGAAAAAAGGCCTTCTCTACAGTGATTATGATCCACAAAACTACGTTTCATTTAAGGATTGTTACGGATCGTTACATTACAATAGAACAACAAGACTAATTTTTATTTAAGGATTGTTACGTCGCAAAGCGCAAACCACTGCAGAAACATAGAATACCTGTACTGTACTGTAGCCTACGTATTTCGTGTTTTTTTTGTGTCAAATCGAAAAGAAGGAAGCTCACTTGTTGCGTCATAATGCATTGTGTCATTCCAAAAATTGGCGGAGGAGCAAGAATGCGTGCGCCGGTGTTTAAAAGAGAATAGCGGAGAAAATGTAGGAAACGCATACATCGGTTAATCGCATAAAAAAGCTTGGCAAATTGACTATGCGATTAACCGATTTCGACTTAGTTAGAAATTTGCTAACCAATATTCTTTGCAGCAACAATATTATCTGTAGATGGAATATTTGATGACGATTTACTTCGTTGCAAACTTTCTGTCTTGTGGCCACCTTGTCCATCTAAAAATGGGTGTAATAAGGTAATGAAGACTTTGGTTTGAAATTTTATTTACACATACTCAAGCAACACAGCATATATATAAAGTTTTTTTATTTTCATACAAGACCTTTTTTTGAACTAAAAAATCCTATCATAGACTGAAGAACACTGGATCTTCGAAGCGCATTGTCTTCTTTGAGAGGTTTAAAGAATGTCAATGAATCATTTCTTGTATTGATTTCTTCTACTGGCATATCATATGCCTTCTTTCACTACCGGTATAACCTAACTTTTGTGTTTTAATGAAAAACAGTGACCACAGTAGCTTTATGTGTTATGGCTGGGTTAAAACATTTTTCTTCATAAATCACCTGCCTAATTCAAATTTACATTGCTAAGTAACAAATTTGAAGATGGTATGTCGTTTTTATCTATGTCAATATAGTGCTCAAAAAATTCAAAAACCAATGAGACTTGAAGCACGGAACTTATCTTTCTGCTATCTGCTACATTTTCCAGGCACAAAAATGTTGAAAAAGGGTTGTAATTTTATACAATAATCAGACGAAAGGTCGGCATGTTTATCGAATGTGATATATGCAATATTGCAATTAAGAACCAGGGAAACGTTACAAAAACAAATCTTTTTTTTAAGTTACATCTTTTTGTAAAACGTAGCCAATCAACCAGACTAGTTTGAAGACAGTCATGAAAACATATATTCATAGTATACGTCTAATAAATTTAATGTAAGCATAATCACATCGGTTACATAGCGCGACCGCAGAAAAGTTTTCAAGTTAAGGGCATTGAACTGACTTGATTGGAGTCGAAAAAAATTACTTGGTTACTTAGAACCCTCAAGTCCCGAGTATCGCAACTTTTCCACAGTGTTTTGCACTGTTGTGAACAACGTCTCTCTAGTAACTCTATTTCTGTTATCTTGGACTGTGGAGAACTAGAGCTAGTTTCCAAAAAAGATTACGTAGTATAACAGGGTATCCCCCTTTTATATTTCTGTTGGTATAGATATCGCATACTGTATTTAGTAAAACCATAGAAGCATAACACATTTTTTCTTTTCTCACTCTGCGGTAAAACAAAAATTAAAGGAATTTGTGTATTGGGGAAAGGGGTGGGGGAGTGAAACTGTGCTGACTCCCACACTGCTCTTTCCCGTAGATATTGCTTGTAACTTGCTGCTGAGCTGAACTAACCCGCAATCGGAAAAAATGAATAAATATGTCCGCGGCATCATTTTCTTGCGAAACTCCAAATCCTTGTCGGACGTAGTCACGAAGGTTGAGCCTTGCGCGGGTACCCGCATTCGAGAGGCGACTGTAGGCAGCAGTGACGAATTAAGGAGCAGGCTGACTGGGCTTCAGCCGGGGGCTCCGTGAGTTGAAAATCACGTGCTTATACCAACATCAGAAATGATTTAATTTTGGTGTTAAAAAGAGTTTCTCTGAGTCTGTTCCTTACATGAAAATTAACGTCTTGCATTTTCTTGTATACATCTTTCTTATATCCGTTCTCTTGACATTACTACGTCACTAATTCACTAAGTCTCCATTTTCATTTTCCCAATCATTTATTTGCCGCATCACAGACATTACATAGACGTGTTATTATTACCTGTGTGTAGATTGTAACTAATATGTGTTGCAATAACTGCTGTAACTGTAATACATTCAAAGTACGTCGACTCGCATGGAATCATTCATAGGCCGTCATGGACCGGTAAAGTTATAACGTCATAACTCATAACTAGCGTTGTTTGGTTCTAAACAAACCCATTAATTGCAATCTTCCCAGTCATGCTTAAAAAGGTAATACAGTACCAACTAGCCGAACTAACTTCTGTAATTTCGCCTCAAATAATAAAAACGTTGTCATATTTGTAACTTAAATTTAAATATTAATGCGATTCGATTCCATTTTATACTTTTCCACGTCAAAAGTGCAACATTTTGGTGTCGTTTGAACCTATCCACTTATGGTTAATTCCTACAGGTTCTATAAGCTTATACTATTGTATAATAGTTTGAATAAAAATGCTATGTGGGTCAACATTTTTCTCTTCTCATTTCCACATTTTTACTGTGCGATTGCAAATAACATGTTATACAAATGTAAAAACATTTAGACGGTCAATGTTTGGATTCATGGGAATAGGTTTTGATTTTCCTGCAAATCCGAAATTGCTAGATTTCAACCTAAAATAACCAATGACAGACAAACGAACTATACATATAATTTGTCACGTCATTGATGAATTAAAGAAATCTGTTTTTTTGCTTACCTATGTATAAAGTCACTAAAAGTATTTGCAACCATTCCGCTGTCTGTATGATCGATCGATTAAGTTGAACTAGCACTAAATGTTTTGGGAGAAATAAGATGTTTTTGGGACAATTTTGCGCGAAAAGCATTAATGAAATAAACATAAATGACAAGAAAGCATAAATGACAAGAGATTGTGTGTTAAAATTTAAGTACGTATAACGCATTGGTTGTTATTTATTGGTGTTATTGCTGTTACGTTTTCACTCATTTTCTTTCATCGTGTTTTCGTGATTACGATTCCTTATCGGCTATAAGTTAACTTTTGAAATGTCAGTTGCTATGAAAGTTTGCATTGTTGTAAAACAAAGAAAATAAACAGAAATATGAATAGCTTAAACATGACCAGTTGCTTGTCGTTCTGGTTACCAAGCATTGAGAGAAAGTTTTCGACCCCCCATACCTCCAACAAGGCAGATCGTCCATTGTCGTTGTTGATACGGAATTTTTTCACTGTTTGTAGTTAGACAGATGTTGAGAGCAATACATAGATATCCTATAAAACACAAACAAGAGTTTTATTGGATATCTAAGGAGCAACAACATTACAAAACTCATGATGTGAACACGGTCCTAATTTCCGTAGACAAGCATATATTGCATGCTTTAAAAATATATTGGTTAAACGAGAGTAAATAATTTATTGTCATAGCCTACGCTACTTTTACGGAACCAACTTTGGACATCATTCAGCTCAACAAGGTGTGGTTCAAACTGATTACAAGTTTTTACTCATCTTTGCTATACTGTGTAGGTCTACAACGCAAAATTATAACAAGAACTATTTTAAACATATGGCGTTTAAATACGCAATTGCTTCATGTTTTTTTGCATTAAACCTTTGCAAAACTACTGTATATTTGAAAGAGGAAACGACACTCGTATAACATGCCATATAGGCTGTACGAGATGATATGGTGCGGAGACATGCCGCCAAATTGTTGTAATCTGGTGCTGACCTTTGGTCGAAAAAGAGGACAAACAAATTATGGAAAAGTTTTTTATGGTAACCCTCAATATCAAAAGTGTAATGAAATTTATGTTACCGTTACATGCCGGTGTCGCCATTTTTTAAAGCAGCTTCATCTTGCACAATCACACTGTTGTTAAAGGTTCAATCACTTTGCACATGCATTAACATAGGCTACTGCTATACTTGTATTCTGATTGCCTTATGATGAATAACATGGTAATAACACAATAAACAACCCTTTTTGTGCAGCCGGACTAAACAAGGTTGAAAACTCCACTATATAATAGGTTTCTTAGAATGATATACAGTAGTTAAAGTTGGTGGTGGCTGAAGCGAGTTAACTTTGGTATCTTATAATAAAGAGGGATTGGGTATTATAGCATCATAAGGGTAAACTTTTAATCATTCAACACGAGATTATCTAAGCTTAAACTTACTTCATCAGGCGTACCATACTATAAAATAAGAACTAAAAAATAAACATTCTGTGCAACCATGTAGGTCTATGCTGTCTTTGGCTTTGTACTGATATTAATAATGTACAGTATTATATCATAGGCTAATAATCTCATTGGTTTCCGGATTTATTTATGTGAAATTTTAACTGGCCCTGATAAAACCAGTGTTTTGTTTATGCAAATCCAGAAACTGGCTAAACAATTAAAACTAAATGTTACTGAAAAGTGTTTGAGAAATGTTTTTCCTAAAAAATCATTACGAACTCCCCCCCTGCAACTTTTCCACGAACTCTTGTTCGGAATTACTGACACCATATTCTTCTCACTGATTTTTTTTTTCATTCTTTTTGTCACAAGAAAACGGTCTTACCGCGGGGCCCGTAGCAAATGCTACTTTTGTTAAATTTTTAAATCGGCCATGGTGGGCAATGTTGCCTACCATGGCCGACTGTCACCTACCGCAGTAATGTGGCCTGCTGTACTTTTTTACCAAAACTTGACTGAAATCGTTTTAAAAATTCCATTCTTTGAAATAAACGGAAGTTACGCAACTCTTTTGAAATACAAGCTATCAGTCCTGGCTCCTAATCCACAATTCAGGGCTGGCTTTTGGCCAATGCGAGTGACGCAACTCTTCTAAGTTAATTTAATATTTCTTATAAGGCTTGCTTTTTGCACCATGTTTCCAAATAAAGTTTGTTTACTTCTGCAGGCTTACTTTTTTCTGGCGCTGTGTAATTTATTGTTTTTCTATTTGCAAAATTCCGTAATGGATTTTTTGACGCAACTAGTTTGTTATTTTGTTGTGATGAATCTTCCGGTTTTGCATTTTTTGTTTGAAACTATTTGGTCTGGTTAATTCTGTAGCCTAAACTTAAAGGTGTTTTCCAGTGCTCTGTATTTTGTTACAGTAGATTTGTTTTAAAAACGTTATTAAGGAGTAACTGCTCTTCTATCAGATTGCGACTTTTTTGATTTCTTGTTTGGAATTATCTCTAGTTTAACAGATTCCTGTACTTGGATATTTCCAGTCTATTAATTTCTTTTTTCGTTTGCTTCCAACTTTCTTATTATCCTACTTTAAAAACTTCAATTTGTACTGATGCGTAACTGCGATAACTGCTACCAATTTGATTTGTACTAAAAACAAGTTTCACATTAATTTGCACAGCAAGATAAAATGTCAAATTAAATAAAATGAAAACATTGATACATAGTGTGTAAAAAAGGTCACAACTAAGAATAATATAATGAATAATGTATTAAACTTCAATATAAATCGGCTTTCTTGGATTGCATTTCATTGCTCTGCATGAATTATTCAAACACAGATTCACTTTCGCTTTTTATCTCTTTCAAACTTTGGTCGGATCTCAAACGTTGCAGTGACATCGACACGAATGGAGATACTTTGATCTCTTAATTTCCTCTGAATTTCAAGAGGGCCTGGAGAAGTGACCTCAGCAACTGTCAGCATTGATTGCTCTGCATTATTCGTCACACTGTTGGCATCCAGTGACCCAACACCTTTCCATTCACGGACAATGTTTTCCGTAATGAAAATTGGTCGGCCTAATGCTTGGCCCATTAATTTGCAGATTTCAGCAGCTTTCTGCCTTGCGTTTGCAAGAGCAGTGAGACAGGTTTGCTTCCTATACAAAGCGTGTCAATTATATTTTTAACTTTGTATTGTCGTAAACTCGATTAGTAATAAGTTGACTACTAATTTACTGAATATAGGAAATTATGGTAAACGATTGAAAAAATTAATTCAAACAACTGTAACATTTACAAACATATAAATCATTTATTAATTCAATTTGGATTTTTCCTAATTCTTGAAAAGCTATGTTCTCAAAATGTTTCCCTTTATTAATGCACAGTTTAAAGTAATTACTGCAATTATTAGTACTTATATTTTTATGCTAACCTTACAATTAAAATAAGATAAATATATCTGCATAACGTCACATTTGTATTCATTTAATAAGACTTCAGATTTAAAATAACATGCTTTTCAATGCAACGCAAAACTATTGAGCTACTTCAATACCTGGTTGCTTCAATATGCTGCTTATCATGCTGAAGAACTACAGGTAGAACTTTGACACAACTATCTAACTTCTCAGTAAAGAGATTTTTGAGTTGTAAGCATTTATGGAGGTCACTAAAAGAAAAAAGAAGTTTCCAAAATTGCGATAATGAATTTTAGAGACAGCAAACTGTCAGGCCAGCTTTAAAATATAATAGTTTTGAATATCTAAGTTATTTTTTTTGGTAGTAATTATGCTACTATATTAAAAATAACCCAACGATTCAAGTGTATACTTATGAAACAGTGCATCAACTTGAGCCTCCATGTTAAACCATCCTCTTCCTCCAATTCGTGACAGGTTCTTTGTAATTTCTGTATCGTGTTTCTAAAGAGCAGAAACAAATGATTTCACAGTAAACCAAACCTAAAAGGCTAAAACAGCGTTATATGTATGTAGATGTAAAAATAAAATAGCAAACAGATTAAACATACTTGAACACCATGGTTATAGAGTGTTTGTGTGACATATTCAAGGCGTCTTGCTACACTTGCTTTTGCTTCCTCAGATTTGTCTTTCTTGTTTGAGATCAGCACAGTTAAAATGCACTGATCTGGAGGCAAAATAAATTCAGCACTTCCAGATACCTAAATAAAACAATTGTATATATATTATGTGCATTATAATATATCCTTTTTTTATATAGTATGAAACATATGATGCAAATGATGTAGTAGACTGAATTAACAAAATAAAGAAATGATGCAATAAGATAATTAGAAAACTCTCATTGAATTTTTTCAATAATGTCGCTTTTAATGGGTGATGCTTTAATGCATTTTTGAGCACATAACATATACTCAACATAGCATGTTTTAATGATCAAATTACAATAGTTTTACAAAGAAATTTAAACATTTACTTATTTAGCATATGGTAGGAATTTCTTCCAGTGTAATAAAGGAAATAATTTGCTATGAGAGCACAAACAAATGGTTTACCTCCACTTTTCTAGCCTCAGTCTCATTTTCCTGCTTTTCGTCTCCAGCTCTTAGCAACTGGGGTGAAAGATTAGCAAATATATGAGTAGGTTCAAATGAGATCTTCTTTTTAGAGCACATGCCTCTTCAAATTACCACTGTGCTTTATAAAAGTAAGGTGTAAACCTACATTGTATAGATTTATGTTATTTTCACATTAAAGTAGGGTAAGTCATATGCAGCAGGTTGCTTGTCATGCTGCTTGTAAAGCATTGACAAAAAATTTCGAATGCTTAAACTTGTAACAAAGCAAATTGCGCTTTGCAGTTGTTGATACGAAGTTGTTGTCTGTTCAATCGAGTTGCAAACTAAGGTTATCCATATTATCAAAAATAGATGTGGAAAGGAAACACAATAAAAAATTCATTAGAACGTAAGTTTACGGCCATAATGAATCTCTACGCAATACAAGTTTCATTTATTAGAAAATGTAACTGTTTCAAGAAAAAAACATACCTGTTGGAGAGCTACACGGTATTAGAAAATCACTGTATATATAAATTTCCAGTTACTGTGGAAGTATATATGAGAATACATTTTATTTCAAGGCGTTTTAAAACATGTTTTCAGGCAAAAAAGCAAATTGATTGGGCAGAACAAACAGGGAATTGAAAATCAATCTTCCAAAAAATTGACTCACCCCTAAAATGCTGAAACATTTTCTGATTGTCTGTCATTTACACTCTTAAGTACTACTTCATGCTAACAGCTTTTTTAAAAAAAAAACGTTGCTCACGCTCTGCATCATTGATGAAAAAATGAGCATTGTTCGTGCTTTCGCCCTCAAAAATTAAGCGATAAGCAAATAACCCTTCAACAGGAACACGATTGTGTTTCCCTTTTTCTATTTAAAAAAGAGCATTGCTCTCGAGATCATTCCTAAAACAATGGGGTCTAGTACCAAGTGTAAAACCAGATGCGGTCTAGTATACATAGGCATCCTGTCGTTATGCACATGTATATTTGACCAAAAAAATGAACATGCTCAAGTACCCAGCTCTGCTAACTAGACTACCTAGTTAATAACATGCTAATGTAACCTGAGAATTATTACTGGTATTTTATTATTTTTAGTCCGCACTGTTATTATAAGTTTTCGTCCAAATGCTAACCGTATAGTTACGATAGCTAGCTAGGCCTAAACTAGACTAGTTATAACATAATTTGATGAAGTTTATGATGCTAAACTTATCGAATATGCGTTTGGATTAAATTTCTTTTGCTGAAGGGGCCCTAACCAAAGCTGGGACTCAGCGCACTCCACCTTGTAAATCCAGGGCTGATCGTATGGCGAAATAAACAATATAATGCATCGTTGACTTTTCGTCAATTCCCATTACAGCATTAGTTGTGCGATGCTATGAGCTAACATCACGATATTAGCCTATGTAGGCTAGCAAAATAAACAATATGCCCACGAACAATTATTAGTGAACATGTTGGGTCGTGATGGCCTAGCAAACGCATAACATGGTTGTGCACTTCTGCACTAGACCAAAATTTTGCACTGCAAGCATCATAATTTCTCAGTCGAAATGAAACAGCAAGACTTATTGCCGGTTTGTTTTTGGTTTTAAATAAGCTGTTTCGCATCAGCTGATTGAACACTTAAATCAAGCGGCGAAATCACTTTTGAAAAAGGAAATGTGTCTTACTCTTTTACAATGTGTTGGTGCTCTTTGTATATATAGGCCTACGTAACGCCAAGCTAATGACATATACATATATGTTATAAACTGCGACTGATATAAATATATACAAAAACCTTTAGTAATCTTTCGATCATGACAAAAACGATAACTTGGTTCACACCGACAATGCGATTTTTTTAGAAAACCTGCAAGTGGTTCTACGTGCCTACTAATTATTACTAATGCCTTTTCCGAGTCTATAGGACCTGGCTAATATTTCATTCACATTATCGGCAAAATTTTATACGTAAATAGATATTTTTTGGTCGATGTTTGAGATACATTTAAAGTTATCTAGTGTGCTAAAATTAACATAACTTCATCTCTGTATTTGGCTACTTAAATTCACTTTTCCTTTTTTTAACTGTATTGAAAAACAAGCTCTTTAGGTAAAAAATTGCAATAGAATAAATCCCTTCAGCAGAATAAATGTTTGCTTTTGCCTAAAATCTAAACGGACCTACAATCAGATTTTAACTCTTATTCATTGCTCTTATCTGATGACTTTGCAGACCAAGGCAGCCCGACGATAACGTAATAGTCGCATTAAAGATTAATCATTTTCCCAATTGCTTTATGTAATAAAGAAAGAGTGTAGATCAGGTTAACGTTTAATAATTTATAAAACTTGGTTGTTGATCTTTCCGTTTCTTACCAAAAACTTGCCAAGAACAACTATTTTTGATGAATGTAAAGTATGTAGGGTTTAGTGTTATTTTTATATCGCAAGAGGTTAATTTGAGTAGTAATGAAAGTGTTAATTAGCAGCAGTGGCGAAAATCTGAGCAAATTATTTATTTGAGAAAATAGACACCAAAGTGCAGTATTACGCAACAAAAGACATAATTACGCTATATATAAGTTATGTTGTTTCAATCTGTTCCTGGTCCACAATTAAGGACATAACTTGATTTTATTTTCTGGCAAACAACATGCTCCGAAACATCAGGAGAGACGCTTCTAAAGCGCGTCTGTGTGCATCTGTTTGCTCCTAAATGACGATTGCTTTAAAATACGTTTTGTGAATAAAAGTAAAACCACAATGGCTTTTTTGGCAAATAGATGTAGTGTCCTACCGCTACTTAACGTACAAGGTGGCAAACGTTACAGTAGAAATAAAAATGTGATGAAATAAACAAATTTGCTGTAGCCTACTGTTAACTGAGGGCCCTTGTTTAATTCTAAGGCCGAAATAATTCAATCCGTTTAATAAGAAAGGCAATATTTTGCCATTTGTTTAATTAGTTGCCCAAACTACCAAATTGACTTAAGCATGAAATTTGTTGGCAAATTTTAAGTTTTAGCGGTGCCATATCTCTCGAATGGTGAGATTATTATTTCGTAGATGTCTAGGCTAATTATGCGTTCCAATTAAGTGGAAAAAGCTGCAATTGGATACAGATTAACTCAAATTCTGCTTATTGCGAGTAGGCCTGTTGTTTTCACTTGGCTTATAAACAGTAATGACTTTATTACTGTCAAAATTGGATGCCTACAACCGATTAGCTAAGGTTTGGTAAGTCATATCGAAATGGATTTACCCTAATGGCCATGTAACCCTACACATGTAATTAAGTTACATCAATATCTTGTTCAAACGCAAAATACAATACAAAAATAAAAATTATTACTTTGAGTTTAATTGGAACCCGATATCAATTAAAGCATCAACCTAAACCTATACTTGATAAAAATGTTATTGTATGCAAAGTTTCGCTCTATGAATTCAAACTGATCGCCTACATAAAAATCTGTTTCTATATGAGGCAAATGTACAAAGAAATATTTGCGATTAGTATGCCCCATTCTCGTTTATATAAGCAAAAAATTCAATCTCGTTACACATTTTGGGTCTCTATGATCTTTGACAGAATGTTTCTCCGTCAGGAACAACGTGAACCGCTACGGAGGAAGTGATCATAAGATTCTGGCTTTTACCTCGCAAATGCAATTAATTTGCTGACTTTTAGATAACAAATTGTGTTATAATTGTAATGACATATATCGTAATTTACAGTATTGCTTTGTTGCTCTTTTAGCCCATCCCAACGGGTTTATTCAGTATGACATCACGCTATGGTCGGCGTAGCATCGAATCGAAGTAATTTTAAAATATAAATAGTTTGTGTGAACTATAAAGAGCTGCGCGTGTCAATACAATGAATAGACTCACAGTTATTTTCAGTCAATCATTTTAAACTTTACTTAAAATGTAATGAAAGATAAGCGTATAGAACGCGCGGCTAATGCCAAGCAGACTATTTTCATTATGTTTTAGAAAAAAGAGCGACTACCGATATTTCTTGGGTGCCTCCAAAATATATAGGTTCGTTTGATTCGCTTGCACCGCTCAGATCTCTTGGACCGCTTGAACCGCTGAATCGTTTGAATCGCTTGGATTGTGTAAATCACCGCGGATGTTTTGTTTTTAAGTTCATTTTTGTTTTATCATGGTTGCTTTGGTCTTAATGGGGACGGAATGTGCAATCTCTTGTTCGCGCGTTTATTGCCGTATTAGACATTTCTTTTTATTGCACTGATTGCTAATTGCTTGTGCGTTGTGCCACACAGGCTTATATAAGAAAGCCTTTCTGTTTCTATCTATCTGCTACATTGTATAGTGCTTGGTAATTCAACTTACGTGACGTTCTTGATCTTCTTCGTTCTTTATCTTGTGTTGTACCTTAAAAACACAACAGAGATTTTCACTCGTTTTTGTTGTCTCAAAGTATCACCAAACCAGGAGCGCAAAACATAATTGCTAAACAAGAAAGATATCTTTCGTTCACCAGATTGGCACAAAGTCCAGCACTAAACTTATTACCGCCTCGATCGACGTTTTACAAATGTGATATATACCAAAAACATTATAAGTTAATGTTTTCTTAATGAACTGTACGTCTTAAATTTAAGTCAAAAAATTCGTAAACGCCATTTAGCTTACTATTTAGTTCTAACAGCCAATGTTTTTTGCTGCCGCTATTTCACCAAAAAAATTGTGCATTCGAAGCTATGTGTCATAGTTTTTTGTTAAACTAAGTTGGATGTTATAAATTATAATATACTACTCCAGTCTAGATCTAACTTGAATCAAACCCTAAATAACTATAAACTTATAGAATGACTATTTCACTGTAAGTAGGTCACGCAACTCCAGATAGGGTGGTTTTGTTAGGAGAATCGGTCTGCAAAAGTCGACTTAGGTTATTAAGGGTTTTAATTTAAGTTAGATTTAGTTTAGGTTACTATGTTATATCATTTAAGCTAGGTTAACAAGAAATCATGAAAAGTAGCTTTGAACGCACGTATTTCCCTGGTGAAATAGCGCCTAATATTTTGTAACGGAATAAAAAATACCGTAACAATGGTGTTTTCACCAATTGCACGCATTTTAGGGAGAAAAAGCAAGTTTCTCTTTTATTGAACAATTCACCTAACTTAGTTTCGTACGAACACTTTGTTAACAGAAACATTTCGTCAAAATCTTGCATTTGGTAAGTTGCTGCAATGTGCCACCTACTGAATTTGTTGTTTCGATTATTATCAGTTAAGTAGCCTACTAAATACGTGTTCTTGATCCTGCCCTGCCAAACCGACGACGATGGCTTTTATGTTTTCACAATAGCAAATATCAATGCACTGCCAAATTGCACAGAAAAACACTGAATAAACACTGGAGTTGACATGCAACTAATTGTGAATGTATACTGCGCTACTGGACGTATAACAATAACATCCGTCAATGTTACTTGCCGGCTTCTTTTATTCCAAAAGATGAACAAGAAGGATGGTGAAGTTAGATCCTGTTTCGCGGTTATTCCTCGATACTGACGAATCTCAACTCAAGACGTGTATAATTACTGGTGAGTAGTTTTCCTAGGAATGACTTGTATACGTTCAGATAAGCATATATCCAGTTGCTTTATTAATTCGACCGTCTGGGCCAATATCCTGACATTTTAACATGGTCACTGGTCACACGAGTACTACATTTGAGTTCTCCGTTGAAATGCTGGGTGTGTCTGATAGAGATACCGTCTTTTTAAAACATAATTTACTCGAGGCTAAATAGTTATGTATAAAATTTGAAACCAAATAAGGGCATCGCAATGCAACTAAAATAATAAACATGGCGGTTACGTCACAAACGATACTTCTTTGAATGAAAGTAGCTTACTAAAACGAACATATTAATTTTGTTAATTTTTGAAGAAGCTTGAATAATGAATTGGTGATCTCGTTAGCATACTATTTAAAAATTGGCTTGGCTTGGCTATTTAACATATTTGTTGAAGTCTACCTGCACGCAAATATCGACATGGGTGACGTCATCGAATTAGTCAAATATCAAATATCAAGCAATAGGCCTACTCGATCGGGTCTCAGTATTGAAAACATGTTCGACCAAATAATTGGACTCAACTTGGTCTACCCCAATTCTTAGTTTATTTATCCTATATAGGCGTGAAAATAAAAAAGTTCTGTGTGCACTTTCATAATATTGTGCATGCAGGCCATATTGAAAAATGCGGCAGCCGCATGCACGAGGTTTATCAACATGTACTTCGAATTTGTTTATTTTCAAGTTGATTTATAATAAACAAACAAAGATAAGCTGGTTGTTTGACCACTAATTTAAAATAAATAAACAAATAATTGAGGCTTTGGTCCACGCAATGGTGCCTAAATTTGTGTCTTTCGCCACGTATATTGTCTTGTCGAAAACTGCCATACTTTCCACTCAGGCTTGCAGATGCCACTCATTCCTGTATGGCACGCAACTAAATCACAAAATATTGATTACTTGCGCAGACCGTTCGAAAAAAACCTGTTTGCACAACTGAGTTTATTTTGAAAAAGATTTGTGCAGTTACTGTTTTTCTTAGGTAGTTGCGTTGAAAGCATCATCCGCGCACTTAGCACACTTTCGAATCTCGTATGTAGCTGTGATCTGAAATATAGTTGTTCATGCAAGATTAGTAGAAAAATCCACTGGTATAGAAGTCATACTGAAACATCAGTGGTGCTTGCAGGCGAATTTATTTAACCTGCCAAAATTTCGGTGAAATTTCTACTGAAAAATCTAACAAAAAATTAAAAAATTGTTTATAAAACAAGCAACTTAAAAGTAAGTGCTTCAACTGGTAGGCTATAGCCTATAGGCTAAGCTATAAATAACATGAGCAATACCATAAAATGCGGTGTCAAAGGCAATAGGCTAGACCCGAAATCCCAGTATTCCCAAATCCTCTATATTTCTTCCCACAGACGACAAATGGTTAAAGATTTAAGAAACTTTTCTTTTCATTAGCTGGCTCCTATTGAGAATCACTGCCATAGATGGTCAATGTTTAAAAGTTATTAACGTTGGTCCATTGGAGCAATGATTGTTGATGATGTCTCTCTCTTTACTTTCTTTTGTATTTCTAGCACAGTATTGAAATTTTACGTTACTCTCATACTCTAACAGCCCTGTTCAAGATAACTTGGTTATGAAAATAAACAGTTTTCCGAGTGTACTCAGGAAGCCTGATGCCATTTAAAAAACATTTGTAATTTCATCATCGAATGTTTAGTTAGACCATGCAGCTAATTGCACCTCCACTTTCGGCGCCATTAGCTGCATGGTCTATACCAGACGTGGGCAAACTGCCGCATGCGGCTCTCCGGCATGTTTTTTGTGGCTCTTCTAGTCAAATCGTAAAATTCCAAAAAATGTAAAGGCTACCAAGAGTACCGTTTATGAAAGTTTCTGTGTAGTTTTTCTTTATTTAGGCCAGGATTTCGTTTATGACGTAACAGTAGACATCGATTCCGACATTGTTTTCAAGTATAGATTCTATAATCTATGGCAAAGGTTGTCAAAATGCACCTCACCAACATGTTTTTATGGGTCTTTTAGTTAAAAAGTAATATCCCAAAATGACTACTAATAGTATAATAACCAAATTGACAATCATTAATGATTACAGAATTGTATAAATATTTAAATTAAGGCATGCAGACAAGCATATGCGACCTAAAAGCTTTCTAACTGCTTCAATAGCTGATAAATAAGCACATGTGACGATGAAACCAATTATGGCATTGCTGATAGAGTAGGGTAATTTTTTAAAGCAACTTTCCTGCTCTTGTAAGTGTGCCGCGAGCGTTTTATAATTTTTCTAGTGTGCCACAAGCTGAAAAAGTGTGGGAACCACTGCTCTATAACATGGTTGCAGCTCTCTTATACAGCGTACTTGTCACAACTCAAAATATATTTTTAGCAGCTCATGAATACTGATCGATTATTGCTATATCCCTGAAAAACACGATCATTTTGATATTTTACATTTCAAATGTACAAATTTCGAAAATAAAATTCAAATAGAATTTTGTAGTATTTCACTGTGCTTTACAAGCTATAAAAATACATCGTCAGTATCTACAAGGCTTTATATCTTTTCCTTTTTATTTAGTATTTAAGTGAAAGTACTGAAGCAATAACACATCGGGCAATATGTCTGTTATTGGTTTTATTTTTGCAATTCTTGCTTTTGTTGTTGCGTGGTTGTGGATGAAGTTCCAGGGATACAAAAAAAAGAGTGTGTTTTGCAACATGAAGACATGCACTCCGCGACCAATTGAGATGGATAAAGAGAAACGTAAAAAAGTCTTGAAACGTGCATTTTCACTTGACAAAGTTCCACAGGATCTAGATGCTATCATCGTGGGAAGTGGTATGGGCTCATTGACGTCTGCTGGCTTTATGGCAAGGTCTGGCAAAAAAGTCCTTGTATTGGAACAACATGACAGAGTAGGTGGTTGCACACATACGTATAAGCACAAGGGATGTGAATATGATATCGGCATACATTATGTTGGTAATATGGAGCCAGGGAGTTTAAATCGATGCCTTCTAGATTTTTTGACTGATAGTCAGTTGGATTGGGTAGAATTGGACTCAGTATTTGACACAGTAGTGATTAATAAATCTGAAACCGAAGCAAAGCAATATCCTTGTACCAAAGGTGCTAAAAATTTTCAAAAGCAACTTCTACAATTATTTCCTGGTGAAGCAAAGGCTATTGATCAGTACTTCAGGTTACTGCACAAGTGTAGATCAGCAAGCACAGTTTTTGTTATCATCAAGATGCTACCTATTTTTTTACTGAAGGCACTCATTTTTCTTAAACTCCACAAAATTTTTTTCCCTGGATTTAATTATCTCACTCGTAGGTCTGTGAAGGATATTCTGGACAACTTAACAACCAACAAAGATCTAAAAGCAGTTTTAGCATACCCATGGGGTGACTATGGGGTGTTCCCATCGGAGTCCTGCTTTCTAATGCATGGTATGTTGTTAAATCATATGCTTCGCACAGGTGGGTTCTATCCAAAGGGAGGTGCGAGTGAAATAGCATATCAGATGATTCCAGGCATACTAAGAGCTGGTGGAGAAGTTTTGACGCGTGCTCAAGTTGGTGAGATTTTAATTGAAAATGGAAAAGCCTGTGGTGTCAAAGTGTTTTTAAAGAAATCCAAATCCCCACCATGTGAAATTCGAGCACCGATTGTAATATCAGGTGCAGGAATTTACAACACCTACCAGACAATGATGCCAAAATATATAAGTGAAAAATATCAAGTTATGAAAAACTTAGATTGGTTGAAACCAGGTCTTACATGCCTGCAAATTATGGTAGGCTTGAACGGAACAAAAGAAGAGTTAAATTTACCTGCCAAAAATTTCTGGATTTTTTCCTCTGATGATCCTAACACTGAAGCGCAAGAATATCTTTCTATGACAAAAGCAGATGCTGCTAACTCTCCCATCCCATTGCTTTTTGCCTCCTTTCCATCTGCAAAGGACCCAACGTGGAAAGATAGGTTTCCTGGTAAATCTACCTGTGTAGTTGTCACCTTCTCTTCCCTGTCATGGTTTGAAGAATGGAAAGATGCTGATGTCAAGAAGCGTGGTGCCGTTTACAACAATCTCAAATCTAGTTTTGTGAATCAGGCATGGAAACAGGTATTAGTTCATTTTCCACATCTTGAGGACAAGGTGGAAAGTTTAGAAGGTGGAACCCCGTTAAGTCATATGCATTACTTAAACAGTATGCATGGTGAGATCTACGGGGCCCATCACAATATGGAAAGGTTTTACTTTGAGAATGCTGCTAAACTAAGTGCTGGTACACCCATTCCTGACTTATATCTAACCGGTCAAGATATCTTTACCTGCGGCTTCATAGGAGCTGCATTTAGTGGTTTAATTACAGCTTCAAAAGTGCTGAATCGGTTTATCATTCTTGATTTGATTAACCACGTGAAGGATGTGAGGCGTTTGCGTGCAAAACTGAGTGCTTCATAGCGTTCCATTATGTTATGTTAAGTATGTACAGTTTCTTATGTTACTTGATTATGCAATCGACTATCTCTTAATTCATCTTGTTTGATTTTCAATATGACTTCGCTAAGGCTAAGCTACTGTTTTCAAACTGTTACTGAACTGATTTCGTATTTTTAAATTGAAAAATATTAGTCAAGGAGATTGTAGTACTTTGTTAAGCACTGCTGGCTGTTTTCAGTTGCCATAATTTGTGCGTTTACATTTCATATACAGTAAACCCTCGTTGCTGGTATATATGATATATATAATACGTATATATGCATTTTTCAAGTTTTTTTTAAAACTTTTTTGCCATATATTTATACAAATAAGTTCATGCTACTTCCAAATTATTATGTTGACTACTGTAGTTTTAAAAGTAAACACTCAATTTTCCATTGAGCAATAATTAAAGGATTTTTCTGCCCAGAATCAGGGCAGCATTTTTAACAACTGTTATATATGTCTTCAAATTTAGAGATATTTTTTATAATGTCTACGGAAGATAGCACAAGTGTTATTGTCTTTTATGTTTAACTGTAGCAAAGCCAGCTCGCAGACCAAGGATTCGGGACACTGAAGTAGCTTAAGTATACTGGTAGTAGTAGCACTGCAGCAGACAAAAATATTCATGCAAATATTGTAGGTTGGTAGCCACCCAAACTATTTCAGTTAGGCTACTACGTTGATCATCAATTAATAAATTACATGCCAAACTTAAGTGTTCAATTTCTGTATTAAATAGTATGATGTTCGGTGGTAGAAGAATGGTAATATTTCACTATTTTATTATGACTGTTGTCTGTCTGCCGATTTATTTGAAATAGTGTGAAAAGTGTTTTGACTTTTTACGGTGTCAATTGAAGCATAATTATTAGGATCAAAATTTGGCAAGTTGTTGTATTAAACAAGAGCAATTAATTATTTATAACAGAGTTATTGATAGTTTACTTTTAAATCTCCTAAATTGGAACTGTTTTGGCGCAATTGTCGTTTGAAAGTTTTGAACCTGGCTTCACCATTGATGTTTTAGCTACATACAGTTTATAGTTTTAACTTTTCTGAGTTGAACCGAGCAATGACCTATATCAAGTAGCAGATCTTGTAAAAAGCTTGTGCTGATTTTGTTACTGTTGTATCAAATCTATGGTAGCTATGGATTTCACTATCACCTCTACAAGCAAACTGCACTTATTCCAATTACTCTTAATAGTTTGAATATAAATATTTAAAGTGCGTTGCCCACATGTGCTAATTTGTGACTACCTGTGTGTGTAAAGCCAATGTTGCAGTTTCATATTGTATATGAGATTATAATTTTTGCTTATACTGTATTATAATTTGTAGATGAATAACACTGTAACAGTGCAGTAATGTATTGAGTTTCGCTATGAATGTTTCATCAGTTATTAAAATTGAAAGTCTGAAACCATGGGATACAGGAGACAAAAATACAGATGAGACAACTGGATGTGAATTTGATGAAAGCCACCCATACTCAAATTGCAAATTCAAAGTCCGCCCTGACTTAAACAGTTGTATTTACTTATGGTAAATAGAAACTTTTTAGACTTACTTGTAACATATCATTGGTTTGTGCCATATATTTTGCTCTTGTGCATTTGTTGGTAAACTGATACTAGCTGATGATACCAATTTATGATCAAACATTGAATACATACAGCATGATATGTAGTTCCATGAATTTTCTTTAAGATGACTACTTGCTTTAGATTTAACATATTTATTTACAATTCTTAATTTTTGTGCAGTCAAGGTGGTATTGCACATCTAGGCCTGGACTGTGTAGTATTGCCGATTAATGAAGTTTCATTAAGACAAACATCACTTGCTCAGGAAGTTCATTCTGCTGCTGGGCCATTGCTTGCTAACTATTACAAGACATTGAAAGGTGTGGTACTATAATCCTGTTGTTAGGTATAGCTCTAGATGGCTACGTTTAATGCAAGGTTTAAAATCTACACTAAAAAAATAGTATGGCATACGTTTTTTCTAAATGTTTCACAAATATAAAATAATTTATCATATATATTCACATGGCTCAGGTATTACTTCTCTTAAGCAATCCCATTTTCCATCCAGGCCACACATGTAATATGACTACTGTTGTTTTATAGTAATACTACTTTTGGTTTCTTAATTCATGCCTTCAAACCAAAACACTTCATTGTGCAATATGTGAAAATTATCTAGATATTAAAACGGGAAGTGTTATTCTTGGTACTGGTTATGATCTTCCTGCAAGATATATAATACATGCTAAAGAACCTGGTATCAGTGCCAAACATCAGTCAGCTGTTGAAACATCTCTTCACAGTACGTGAGGTTTGATGCATATATATAATAATAATTTTGTTGTAAAAAGTAAATTCCAGTTTAAAACTCTTACAAGTGTCTATTTTTTTTGATAAGTTTAAAATATGTAATTTAAAATTTAGTTTTTAAAAGATGTGATTCGTTTGTAAGGTGTACTTAGGTTAAATACTTAGTTGTTTAGGTATATATAAACTTAAGTTGCTCTATAAAACGTGTATATTTTCAATGTGTAGAAATTTATTATCTATTGCAGAAAATGTCTTACATTAATTACTAAATTTTTTATTGTTACAATGTTTTATTTGTTTTGCAAGGATGCTATTGCAATGCTCTGCAGAAGGCAGCTGAAAATAATGTGGCTTCAATTGCTTTTGCACCATTGTATGAAACGTATGATCCTGCCTTGAAAGAGCAAATGGCTCATTTAGCTTTAGGTACAAAAAATAGAAGCTCATGAACTCAAAGTTGAACTTAAAGGACCAACATAATTTCTTTGAGTTATCCAAAATTGGTGTACTTGATTTTAGTTTCACTATGTAGGCATTTGGATGAGACCAGTAAAGTTAATTTAAGTTGTCCAAAATTTTGAGTACAACATAGTTGATGAGCTTACTACTGTCTGTATATATTTACAAAAGCATTTAGTGACTTGTATTGTAGTATTACTGGTACAAAGTTTAAAAAGAATCAGTAACTGACTGACTTTTCAGATCATCTCTTTTAAAATTAAACTTGTTTAAGTTTAGACAATGTAATATCATTAATATGTTTATTGTCATAGGTACAGTAAGATGTTGTCTGGAGAAGCTTTCCCCGAGTATTCAAACTGTTGTGTTTTGTGTGCTTGAAGATAGTGTGGTGAGATATTTTTATTAGCCTATACATTTAGTTTTGCTAAGAATAAGATAAATTTAGTGATAATTATGTATCAGTGTAATGACACCACAGGCGGATTGGCAAATTGTGTAAACTGCATTTGGCTAGGTTTCACTTTGCAGCTTTTCATGTTCATGAAATGTTTATTTCTAATGTGCTTGCATTGTTTTCAGGAACTTTATACATACTTCTTACGAGCATATTTTCCCCGCTCTGTGGAAGAAGCAGTTACTAACGCATCTTTGATTCCTTCCTATAGCCGAGGGGAGTGGGGTGAAAGAGTAGATGCAGATCGTGCGATACGCATCACTGATCTAGTAGGGATAAAACGCTCTACAAGCATAGAAACAGAAAGTGAGTTTCGACAAAAGTTGCCAACGTACTTTAGTATGGCATAGTGCTCTGTTTTATTCTCATGTGTTGTTATAGGTGAATCTAGCAGTGTGGCTAGTGAAATGCACAATGACATAAGAAAGGATATTGATCCCACTGAGGCCACCAGGCACTCATTTGCATTGATGTCAGGTGATCACGATTCAAAGAGAATGAAGCAGATGAGGTCGATGACAAACGAAAAAATGCTTGCATCACAAGACCGCATGTAAGCTCTATACCTAATGTATACAATGTTGCCTGGAATTGTTTACAGATGTTAATGTTTGACTAGCAAACTTTGATTGTATACGCGTAGGCGTAGTTACAAATTTGTACTGAGCGCTTACTGGTAATAACATTCATGTAGGTATGTTAAACACCAACGAAGTGCAACAAATTTTTTGCAACACATACAATTTTCTTTCATAACGATGCTATTCTTGACAACAATTTTCTTATGAACAATGCTAAAGACGAAACCAAGTAGGCCCAATGAAAAGTAATACGATCAAGATTGATCATAACTTAGCTTGTAACACTTCGTTCTATGTGACATCACTTAAATTATTCTGAGATTGCTGACACCACAGATTTGTTAAATATTTAGATTGAGCTTTAGCCCCAAGTTTTGAATTGGAGATATTAGAGGATACTGTTATGAAAGGACTTTCATTAACTTATTTTATGCCATTGTGGTTTTATTGTCATGGAATTTTGCAGACTGGGTAGACTCTTTGTTAAAGATATTATTCATTTTAACCTTGCAAACAATACTTAAAGTTACTCAGTATACTATATAAATGAAAGAAATGTTATTAAGTCTTGGATAGAAGAGACCTGACAATGCCCAAGACTACTTTCAAAGTCTTCCAATGAAGCTTTCTTTAAGTTAAAAAAAATTTGTGGCATCTCTGCTAACCCACTGTGTCCTTTCTGCCTGGCATCAATCGGTTGTTTATCAACAGATATCAAAGACTGCTACGTCTTGCCAGGACTGACGATCTTTCTGAAATAATTTCTTCAAAAGCACTGTACTTATGCGGAGATGATCGTGATGGTGCTCCAGTAGCTGTGCTTGTTGCAAAATACATCAATACACAACAAATGAATTTGGATAAGGTAATGATATTGAATCTGATTTCATGCATTTTGATATAAGATCTTTTTAGTCGGCTTTTCTCAAACCATTGCCCAAGACTTGACAGTCAAGAATTGAATGTGCTGTCCCGGGGCTGTACTTTACTTTGCATTGAGTTGCATGTCTGATTCACTCATAAGCAGCCATAGTTTTTAAAATATGATGAAAAAAATGTATATGTACTAGATTTTACATTGCAGTCTCTGTGTATACTTTTTGCAAAAAGTTTTGGATAGCAAAAAACTTGTTTTACGTAAACCCCATGATAGTACTTTCAAATGCCTTTTCACGTTGCCATAATGGCAAAATCACTTTGGCTGTACAAAATGTACTGTATGCACAGAAATTAAACACCTATTGTAAAGTGCACACATATGGAATTTGTCATGCTTTTTTGGCCAGACATAACAACAATGTGTTGAATGCCTAAATACTTTTAAATATAAACTTCATTTCTTCTATAAATTGGGCCAGGCGTAGTCAGCTTGACCTAACTTAACCGCACATGTTTCAATTGTATTGAGTAAAAGAAGTTTAGCTTTTTCCAGTCCCTATTCTTTATTTTGCTTTTTATCTATTATTTTCTTCTATGACAAAAACAAAATTTTTTTCTAGACTGTATGGCTGAAACAAAATCTTAACTTTTAACTGAAAACTTTTTCCATGTAAAACTACTTTAAGTCGTATGTAACTAGATGAAATTTTGCTGTCTTTTTCCTATTAATTTATTTTCTAGCCTCTATGTAATTTGATAGTTAACAAGAGTTTACATACACAACAGGCCCTACTCTACTTTATTCAAATGCTTGATTCGATCGTTAAAAAGAAGTACACACTCGTTTATTTTCACACATTCTCGCAATCCTGCAATCATCCCCCAATGAGCTTTATACGTCGAGTCTACAATGTCCTGGATAAAAGATATCGACAGAACTTGAAAAATTTATTAATGGTGCATCCGACTCTTTGGAGTAGGGTAAGGAATTTATCAAGTTTAATGCTTATTATGCATATTTAATAATTCGTACTTTAATTATTTTTTTTCAATTTTTTTGCAACTTTTTTTGAGTATACTTTTATGTTTGCTGTGCATCATCTGCATTTTTGCAGTATTATTCACTTACCACTTTGTGTCTCTTCTACAATCTACAGATATGTTCAAGCGCTTCAGCTTTTCAAAATACATTTATTGTTCCCATTTTCTAAATTTTAGGTGCTTGCATGGTTTTTTACTACTTTTTCTGCCAGTGAAGTTAGAGGCCAAATCAGCTCTGTGAAAAACATTCCTGACCTTTATAAGTATATTGCGCCTGACCAGATTGACATACCCCCCTTCGTTATTGACTATGATTTAAAGGTATGCACACTGACAGTTGTATGCATCAGGTAAATAGTGTTCATATGTGACCGAATGGTATGGTTGGTTTCAAAGTTTGCTTTTTAACTACATGATATTTGCTTCATGGCTGATGAACTGGTTGCTTACAAGGGTACTTTCCTCTTAGACTTGCCATAACTTGCTTTGAATAATTTAGATTTTGTGATAAGCTCCCTAGTCGCATAAATCTGGCAAGTTGTTGAAGTTCATTCATTATTATTTCCCAAACTCTTAAAATTATTCCAAACATTGTTATTAATAAATATTGGGCTGTTATTTTTTGTGTGGTGGGATTATTCTGGTGCAGGTATGCCGAAGTGTTCCTGTTTAACTTTTAAACTGATTTCTAAACCAGTTTTTACATTATTTGTACCTAGGTGAATGCAGAAATATATCATAAACAGAACATGCAGTCCCCCAAGCCTGATGGAAGTTTAGCGTTGGAAGACAGTGGGAATAGAATGTCCTTATGATCAGCAGTTACTACACAAGCAAGCACCAACATCCCTTCAAAAGTGTTAATACACTGTAATCAGTATTATATTTTTTATTGTAGTGCTATTGCCGAAAATCGTTCTGCCCAGTGAAATGGAACGTTTACTGACAATTTCTTAATAAATAATTGTGATTGTGACTAAATTTGACAGGGAATTACACAATATAATCCTATACCTCAGGTTGGGTGATCAGGAAAGTTTTTTTGCGAGTGAATTTTATATTTTCGTAAGGCTCCAACAAATAGAAAACAATGCTGTTTCTGGTTGTTGTACAGTATTATGTATTAAAGCTATTAAAACAACTACTCAGAAAGTCCTGTGTGGGCCTCTCTTAAATACTGCACATGGTTTAGCTTGCTAGAGTAATTTCCAAGCTGAAAGCAACATCATTTATACGGCTTTCTGATCTGAACAGGTTTTTAAATGCTTGCGTTAGCATTTTCGTTGTAAATAGAAATGTTTACATGT
Organism: Clavelina lepadiformis; assembly: GCF_947623445.1. Classification (NCBI taxonomy): domain Eukaryota; kingdom Metazoa; phylum Chordata; class Ascidiacea; order Aplousobranchia; family Clavelinidae; genus Clavelina; species Clavelina lepadiformis. Next base: position 9,406,840 of record NC_135246.1, read on the forward strand.
TTAACAGCAACATATTTCAGTCAAGTGGTAACACATGCGTAAAACATGCTCGTGAGAAATTTAAGATTCTTTAAGTCAATGATCACTTAAAGAATCAAACCTACAATTAAAGTAAAACGTATGAAACTGAGTTCTGAAATATTCCAAAATTTCAACGTCTCATGTAGCCAAGGTTTTCTAAAGCTTTCAATAACTGATCAAGTATTGTTTTGCAACCTATGATAAATGATTGTGCAACTTTGACTAAGTTCAACTTTTGTCTTACTCAATTTTCTGCTTGCTAATAACTACGAAAAAAATGAACAGTTTATCCGTAAACCTTAAATATATTTCACCTACTATTCCCAATTGCCAACAAAAATTTCACATGCAACTGAAAGAACAAACAAGATAATACTGCAAAAATATCATTTCCACGGCCAGCTTCTAAGTTTCAAATAGTTTTTGCATGGCATTTAAATGATAATAACAAAACCATTTGTGGAAAATGGGAACAAATCGCACAAAATTTTACGGAGAAAACATAGTGCATATTTCATTTACAAACTTCACAATGACATACATTTACACGAAACTAAAGACATTTGTGCTTTCAACAACATTATTGACAATTTTGTTTTCTACGATATTATATTTTTACCATGAAAATAAATAGATTTTACAGCAAAATCTATTGTAACATAAAATAACAAAATATAATTTAGAAACAAAAATTAACTAAGTTGAAGAATAAAAATTACCTACTTTATTTAAAGGAAGGTTTATAAATGTAGGATTAAAACAAAACAACATCACGTTAAGAAAGAATCAAAGCTGTTGACAAGCTCCCAGACAATCCCTAATACCATTTTGGAAGAAAAAAATCACACTTATAGCTCGTCCTTTTTGCCTAAACCTAATCCAATAGGGCATGAAACACCAGTACCACCCATCCCACAATAACCACCGGGGTTCTTAGATAAATATTGTTGATGGTAATCCTCAGCATAGAAGAATTCTGCAGCTTTTTTTATTTCTGTTGTGATGTTTCCAAAGCTTTTGCCCTCCAACTCCTACCAACAATAAATCGTTTATCAAGTCCTTTGCTAGCAGTGCGTTTAAAATGCATTTATTGTAAGCATTTGGATGATATCTTTGTGACAGAAAATCTACAATAAAATTTAGTAGTATTTGTCATTAAAGGATTCACCAAACCCATTCTTAATTTGCTTGGTACTTGATCGATGGTGACCAATGGTAGTTCCAAAAACCCATTGTAAAAGTTGCGGAAAAGGTTTGTGAAGTTCATTTGTCAGAATTTGTTCAAAAATTATTAGTGAACACTATATATAAAATCGCTGTCAGAAATGATATGACTGGTTACACAAATTAACATTGTTAAGATCTTGAATCTCGTCAGTGAAATCTGGTGCTGTAAATGTACTAAAAACTAAGCACTGTTGTTTAAAACAAAAATCCGATTCTTTTAATATTTGGATGCGCTTCTGCAAGTCCAGTATTTGTAATTATGTTGAAGTAGATTTTGTCGTACAATAGTCTTATAGCAGATTAATTCCCTGTTTTTGGTTCTTTTATTATGTTGCCACAGTACTATATTGAATACACGCATCTTCTGGAAAATTCACATTTCTTTTTGCTTGTAGATAACCATGACTTATAAATAAACAAGTCATTTAGAGCATTTCATGATCCGAATGCAGTAGTATTGCATCAAGTGTAAGTGATTGATTGGTTTTGCTTAATGCCCTGTGTTTCTGCAGTAATATGAGGATACGATACTTTAATGAATACTGTATAAATTTTTAAATTGTCTATATTTGAATATGCAAACCACAAGCATGCAGGTAAATGAAAATCCGAAATCGCACCTTTTGATACGTTTCTCTTGAAGCTTCAGCCAACTGCTTTTGTGCATCGTTATAGTAGTAAATACCAGAACGATATTGTGTTCCAACATCATTACCTTGTCTCATACCTTGACATGGGTTATGACTCTCCCAAAATACCTGTTAGAGTCCACATAGGGTTTAAATGTCATTTCCCTTGTTTTAGCGTACGTAAGCACTTTAAAAGGACATTGTTTAACAAGTAGCAGCATAGAAAGACACTCGTGAAAATGCCTAAACCGTGAAGTCTTACCTTCAATAGTTTTTCATACGATACTTTATTTGGATAGTAAATCACTCTAATAACCTCTGTATGACCGGTTTTTCCATCACATACTTCACGATAAGTTGGATTTTCTGTAAATCCACCACTGTAGCTGTATATGTAATAAACATTTCTTATTAATGTTTATTCTGATAGACTGTATCAAGTCATGCTGTAGTTTCAATTCACGACAGTTTTTTCTGGTTTTCTTGGAAACACTCAGCGACTATTTGCCCTCAAGCATTGCAACAAAAAAGACAAAAAGTAAATTATTTCAGAGAAACGTTCAGTATAATGGTATTAGCTAGATATTGAGATATACAAAATGTAGTGGAAACAGAAAGGTTATATATATGTTAAGATAAACAGATTAGAAGTTGATGGTTTTGGAAAATTATAAAAGAAGAATTATAATAAAAAGATTCTAAAAAAGATAAATATCACCAAATGCATACAATTATTCTAATTAATATGTCTCTTTGTCAAAAAATACACATCATAGCAGGGAAAATATATTAACAAAATACAGGTAAATGGTTTATTAGTTGCATTTGTTTTAAACAAAGTATGACTTTACATGTAAATTTGAACCAGCTTCAAGAGAAATGTATATATAAATAGGAGTAAAATAAACGTGTGCAGTGAAAAATATAATGAAAAATTTGATTTAATTTATTGCCCTCAGGTCATTGTTATATAACCAAAATCAAACAAGGACAAGTACCACAGCACAGCCTAGGCAACAAAATCTGCTCAATAAATTCACCTTGAGACCAGCCGATTTTAGACTTATTAAGGAGCACATTTATAAGCCAAAAAAATGAAAATGCGGCAGGGTTGTAAATAATTGACTTTTGCTCAAAAGAGACAATAAATTCATTGCATTAATTTCTTTGTTTTTGATACAAAGGATTGCAAATAAACTTTTAAAGCGAAGTTTGGAGTTATTAACCTGCAATAAATGGCTACATTTATTATTCAAAGATTTTATTTGAATTCTACTATATATTAATTATCATATTATTTAAAGATTTTTTAACAACATTTGTTCATAATTAAAGTGAGAATAAATTGGAACAGTTGATTTATGTATTTGAATATACACAGAAACGTATGACAAAACTGAAGAAAACAGAAATAAAATAACCAGACTATCAGCATGCGCTGGACAAGACAATAACAGAAAGTCAACAGTTGCGTTTTGTGCAATATCGTTTTCACACCTTCATTGCTTGCTTCCAGTATGTTTGTTTATTCAAATATCTCGCACCAAACAATGCCAATATCATATCATCATTTCCCAATAATTTTTGTTTAATGCATGCTGATAGCCTATTTAAATTTTTTATTCCTTTTATCTTTAATTTTATCATACAATCTACTGTATATTTTAACGCAAATCAACTGCTTTAATTCATCTCTTCCTTGATAAACAAAGATTTTGTTTAAAACATGTACCAGCCTTTTAATTATTAAAATGTTTATTCCTGCTTTTATGGCACTCATTGCAACGATTTGATTGGTAAAGTGCAGCTTAGTCCTACAAAAATTTACTAATCATTACAATTATCAATTAATACATGATTTTAAAGTGCAACACATACCCAACTTGAGTTGAATAAACACCGTTTGTCTGCCAAAACTTCTTTTCGGCGCCCCAAAAGCATCCCATACCTAAACATATTGGGAAGAATAAGGTAAAATGTTTGATTTAAAATGTCACCACTTGAATCAATATTTTTAGAGTGTTGTTATTTTACCAGAAAAATTGAAGGTTCGAAGCTTAATTTTGGTTTCTTCACTAACCCCCTTGAACTTATAGTAACATAGTAACCTAAACCTTTGAACCTTAATCTATCTTCTAAAAAAATCGAACAAGTTTCAGTTTAACCACTAATAACTTATTAAATCAACTTTTTGCATATAAATTGGTGCTTAAGTTAGATTCTTCCAACTTAAGCGCCAATTGTTATCAATAAATCACAAAACCAATGTAAAATGATAAGGTTATATCTTACTTTATTCACCTAGCAAAATGGGCTTGGGCTTTAACTTACGAAGTTGAATTCATTCACATAAAATTAACAAAAATCACGTGCAGTTCTTACCAAACATTGCCAATTCAGTGTCATCTGGAAAAGGTGGAAATATGCTGTTCTTGTTGACATGGTGAAGACACTTTTTATCATGGGTCCAATTCAAGGCCTGAATATAAACACCAAAGAAGCAGGTTATAACTTGGAAATAGGAAAAGAACTTGCTGCATACTAAGACAGCATAAATAAACTAACACTTCATGACGTACTAAAAATGAAAAACAAGCTTTTTATAAGGTATGTAGAGAGTAGAATAAGGTATGTTAATAGATCCTTTCCAAGTTATTGTTTGGGTGGAAAGATTTTTTCGATCGCCTGGAAATTGTCGACCCACTTTGATTCTTTTTTAATCTACAAGCATTCTGGTCATTGAATTGTAAAGATTTCGCTCAGGTGACTAGCATCTACAAAAATCTTGCAACCCAGAAAATGTTGGCCGTAACTCGGAAAGGGTCCATTAATTAATAATTACCAATAGACAATTCTAAATAAAGATTAAGGGGCTAGTAGAGTATTTAAAAAGTTTCGGCCAGAGTTAACAATTAAAATCCGTTTATATGAATGCGGTTTTCAATACAATGATACTGTAATACTACTACTCCAAATGTGCAATGTTTCCAGCAACAGTATACAGACCATACCTGCGAACGCCCCCTAATCGCTTCTTCTTTAGAGACCATCTTGGTAGAATAATTGCCACCCATAACTAAATAACGCGGCAATGCTACCAACAACATTAAATCACGAATACCGACCCTCATTTGTAAATATACAACAATCACTTCTTTTGTCAGAGATTACCTAACACTCTTGTGCCTTCGTCACAAAAAAATAAACAAAAGAATATAGCGGAACTGACGTTTAGGGTGATTCAGCAATTCTATTTTAGGACAAACCTATTTTTATAACCTAAATTTCATTTTCTTTCTTAAAAGCAAAGACAACTCAAATGCATGTCAGTTATACTAATTATTCTGCATTTTTGGAGCTTTATTCCAGTAACAGAAAATGTATTGATTTCCAATTTTTTCGTATGGTGTTAGATTTTATGTTACATAATGAATGTATATTGATAAGATATCTGTTGAAACTATAATGCAGCATTCTGAAATAGGGAAAACACCTTAAACGATTTCAGAAAGTGCAAGAAAAAAAATCAGTGCAGGCCTGGGGGCATGCTGCAGGGCAGCACATAGCGTCCTGTGAAATGGCAAGTTTTAATACCGGATTTATAAAGTTGTGCTTTATAACATGGAAATTTTATAAGAACTTAATAAAGTGCAAACTGGTGACCAACTAACCAAAGTGAAAATGAAACATGACTTTACGATGTTGTATATAGAGTAGACTATAGCCTAGTACTGTACCAGGTAGGCAGGTTACATTCTTATTACTCTTGATTTGATCGTATTGTACACCTCTTTCGCCACTAACTTTCAGGCATGACAACGAATTATTGGAACCAACGTAAATTCCTGCTGTTCATTCTGTGCCTATAACTTTCTGTTTTCAGGGCAAAAGTTGAAATCAGAAGTTGATTTTTATAAGGATAAAGGCAATGATGGAGAATTTGCCTGATTACGAAATGTTGCGTCATATCTGTAGGACCGTAAGTAGGTCACGTAGTCTGCTGTTAAAGATAAGTGGTTATGTTAGGAGAAAGGGTATGCAAGATATTGATTTTAATTAATCAGGAATTCAAATCAAATTAGACTTCAAGCATCAGAAAGTAAATTGGGTGTTTTGAAGAAGAGCACAGCCACGTAATGCATTTGTACAATAGACGCCAGTTAACCAAACTGTGATGTTATTTGGTTTCACATTTCTGCACTAGACCTGATTTTTCAAATTTGCCACAACTTTTCTGTTGTGCTTGTTTTTAATATGTACCTGCTTACTTTTGTTGGGCAAATAAGCTCACAAGTAGTAGCCTAGGCTGTTATAATGATAGATGGATCAATGCATTTAGCCACTAACCATTACACCTCTGTCTATTGTAATCTGTTTTGTTGGTTAAATTGGCATAAAGCTAAACAATAAAATTACTCTACTCTTCATCTCTATCTGACTTCTGTTCTTATAGTTTACGTCGATTACACAAAAAGTATTTATTTAGAGCGTTTTTCCCAGCTTAATTATTAATTATTAGTCTAACGAGAATGTATTCGCAAACTAAAGCTAAGTCTACTACGTAAACTAACGCAAACCTTAATTCATTCAGTATTAACAAAATTTATCTAATTGTCTTTTCCCCTTGGAAGCTAACTGCCTGTTTTAAAACAATGTGACTTACCATGCAATAAAATATACACTTTGAGATGTTCGTAAAACCTTATTATGCTTTTGTTTAAATCTCATTTTTAAAATGTGGGGTAAGTCCATAAACAAGTTGGCCTTAACTCAAAGAATAGTTGTCAGTAATTAAACTGGTAAATGGATTTTAAATAATATGTAGTGGTTAAGATTCCAAACAGGGTAAAATGAAGATCTCTAATGATTCTGTTGGAATTTTATGAAAGCATTTAAATACCTGGCTAGACCAATTAGAAGGTGGTATGGTTGGTCTTGTTCTGTAGGCTGGGAATTACCCTACCAGTTAGCATGCTTGAATGTCCTAGGTCGCATGCAAATTTAGATTACAAATTGCCATGAAAATAGTAAAAAATTGTTTTTTTTAGGCAAAAAATTCTGATGTTGCTTTTGTGCCTCTGTTACAAAAGTCTGAAACATATTTTTTGATGACATTTTATGGAAGGTTATTTTAAGGCATACTAAAACTATGTCCAAAATTTCAGAAATCCCCATAAGGAATTTTTTGAGTAATTACATTTTTAATATTTTGCTGAATAATAAAAACAAACAAGACTTTTATAGCATTTTGTTGGGTATGGCGGCTACTTAAGCAGTTATTGCTAGAATTGCATTGAAGATTTGGTTTCCTATTATGACGAAGTCCACGACCATTATGACGTCATATTGTAAAAACTATATGCCTGATGACTAGGATTTGTGTTGAGTATGGTAGGCTAGCTAACGTGTTTTGTATGGAATATGTTTTCATAGATAGGTGATTAGTAGCAGGTGATGTTTATTTTCAGCATCGGAATGTCAAAGATGACAATACATAAAACTGGTAAAACGTTCTTGTTTTTAACGCAGTTATTGGTACCTGACTAGGCCAGACCCACAACAATCAAAACTGTACTGTACTATAGGTTAGCATTTACATTAACCCAATTACAAATACACCAACCGTAACCTAGTTCAGGCTTATTTAACACAAAAGGTTCCTGTTATACTATAATTAAACATATCACTCTTTACTTGTCTGTCACAGGAAACTTTCTATTCATATTAATCCAAATGCCTGAGTCATACCTAACTGTTTCTGTTATTTTGACATAATCAAAACCGCCATTCAGCAATGAATTTGCGTTTTTTTGGCATTTTTTAGTGGCCGTAACTACTTAACCACTACATATTAGCACTAATCTTTTCACAAGATTGTTTACTTGTTTTTGGACTTGCCTCTCACTTCAAGGTTTCTTAAATATGATTTAATTAGATGTTGTTTTTAAAATACTTTGGATATTTCATAAGTTTTCCTTACGCCCTATAGTTTGTGTATACCACAACCCTAAATTATTGATGCTATGCAAAAAGGTTCCAAACTTGTAAATTGATGCTGAAGTTTTGCTAAGAAGATTACTTTTTTAGTTATAACTTTTTCTAATTACTGTAGATAATTGTTTAACAATATGTTCGTTTACAGTAAGCTGTTCATTTAACATGAGCCTTAATGTGCTTTTTGAGCAAATTCTGAAGTCAGAGCAACATGCAGAGAATAGACATGCACAGTTGGTTCAAACAAATCAAAAGATTGCATGGCATGATGGTGAAATACGAAAACTCACTCAACTTGTTCATGAACTTGAAAATAAAACAATCAGCGAAATCTCAAATCAGCTACATAAAGAAAAATCTGAGCTAGAATTTTTGTCACAACAGCATCATAGTTTGTCACAGCAACAGGCTAAAATTATCAAAAGCATCAATGACAATGAAATTACTTTAAACCGATTGAAGGATGAAAAACAAAAGCAATTTGATGACTTTCTGGAAGAGGTTCAGCAGTTTACAGAAAGCAGCGATCTTTTTAGCACATGCCAGGATGACTGTAAAGAAAAACAGGTGGAAGAGTTGGAAGATTACAAAAAGAAGATGGAAGCTGAACTTTCAGAAGTTAAGGGTAAAAAAAAATGTATCATTGAAATGCAGAAACACATTTCCCGCTTAGCAAGAGAAATATCACACTTACGTGAAAGTATTATTGAATATGATTCTGCATTAGAGGAAAAACGCCAGAAAGTTGTGGAGGAAAAACAGAAGCTGGAAAAGATTTGGCAAGTTTTGCATGAGGAGCCCGATTACATTAGATTGCAAGAACAGCTTCAGGTGCTGGATAAAGAGCTAAATGTTGATAAAATACAAGCATCACTTAGAGTATTCAAAGAGCAGCACAAAAGAGAACCACAGTAGAAGGAAGTTAGTTTTTGCAAACAAAAAAAAGAATAACTTGCTGTCAAATACAATTATTTCATCAAAAGAAGCTAATTGGGTCATACCTAAAATTTTTAATTAACATATTATTTCTGACATGTTAATTCAAGTCAACAAACTTTGTTATGTAATTCTGTGATGCGTGTTTGTTTTATCCTACAGATTATTTGATTTCCAGCTGAATATGATAATATTGTATGTTCTCTGTGATAATACAATTCAGTTGCAGTGAAATCCCGTTTAACTGAAAAAGTAATTTAACAGTATTACAATGGCTGTGGGAAAAATGCATCATTGTGATTGTTCTTTTACATTGCATTAACAAGCTGCATGCTGTATGTCCAATTTTAAAGCGTAAATATGTTTGTATTGTTATACTACAACATTGTCAAAAATATGTTGGTAAAATGCATGTTACCTTGATAATACAAGGTGATACACTGATATTGTGTTGGGCAATGGTTATAATAGGATTAAACTAGATACTGCCTAAAGTTTGTGTTGCACATAGAATATGTGCATCAAACTACCGTATTTTACGGACCATAAAGTGCACCCGATTATAAGGCGCACTTTCAATAAATTTCTTTGATTAGTTTTTTGTTCATACATAAGGCGCACCAGCAAGTTTACTTGTTACGTAATAAATGTAAGCAAGTCACAATAGTACAATGAGCAAAAGAAAAAATGAGTTGCTAGTTGCTTTTACCGTAGTTTATTGTGTAAGACGGTGGTTTAATTATACAATAATACATTATTATAGGCGTTAGGCGCGCGCACATACATTAGGCGCACAATGAATTTATGAGGAAAAAAAGGATTTAAATTGCGCCTTATGGTCCGTAAAATACGGTAGTTCAATCAGAGATCAATTACTTAATTGATATGTTTGTGACACCTGTAAGTATAATCGTTAGTGTTAACACTATTGCTTTTGTTTTTTTTGCAGATTGTGGTGTATAGAAACTTCGAAATTATTTTGCCATCTTGTACTTAAACCTGAGAAAGCAAGCTCAAGGTTGTGTTATTCATTGAAGTTACTGATAAACCAATGTTGATGTAAAAATATGGAATTTAGTAAGAATCCTACTCAATTTTATGTGTCGATAGAAGACAAAACAAAACCTGATTAAGTGCTCACAATGGACAAGAGATATTTCTGGTGGTGAAATCTTCAATGTGTGATCGCATCCTTACACACATGCCTTAAGTACAATAGGCTCGTCAGTCCTGACCACTGCCAAAGGAAACGGTGGGTTAGGTGGACCTCATAAATTGTCAGACGACAAACCAAAAAAATCCTTTCAAATCCGTCGATATGAAAGTGCCTTAATTCCATGCTATGCAAAATGAGCATAAACAAGAGAGAAAGACAACACCTGTTGCAAGTTGAAGTTGAAGTTGAAGTTGTTGCAAGACTTAAAATTACTGTGTTCTCTCTTTTCTGCAATGTAAAGCGGACCTGCTCAGCAAATCGATATTAAATAATAATTTGCGAACCCAACTTCAAATGTCAAACTTCAAAAGCAAGCAGAAAATATAATATTCCCAAACAGAGTTTGCTTTGATGTTTAGTCGCTGCTTGGTAGAGTGACACTTATCAAAAGTTTAGTCATTGCCAAGTTTCCGTGGAAATTTCAAATTTTACCAATTTTATTTCCTGCTACCCTTACCAAGAACTTAACCAGCTAATTTCTAATTTCTTGTGGGGTTCTAGGCGGGAGTGAGTTAAAAAAAACATTAATGTATTCAATTAAAGGTGGTGTTGGTGAGGTGTAATGCTAGCCTGCTGTTCATGACGTAATAAACAATGACTGTGATTGCTTGAATAGCACCCTGCTGTTGGCTGCTGCTGTGTAGTTGACAGACTGCGTGTTGGTGACGCAATGAACAGCAGACTGTGATTGCTAGAGTAGAACTCAACTATTGGTTGCAGCAGCTTGCTGTTTTCCAAAAGCATCCTATGGCCTGCTGCTCGATGACTGGTAGGCTGCTGTTGATCCAATTCAACTGTCGACTGATATTTGGAAACTTGCTATGAATAACTTCGTGTAAACACTCCTTTTAGTACGTTCCCAGGTTGTTTTCCAGCATCTATGCTGATAAGAAGTCTTTATTGCCTGTTTCTTAACCTTAACACTAGTTATTATTTATCTATGTCTCAATGTGTTAGCTTTAGCTATATGTATCCCGCACAGTCAAAACATTGTTTTGCCCGTTGCACCTGCAACAACTCACAGCCTTTTTCTTGTCGAACATTTTAACTGCCATCACTTTCACAATTTATAACCTCGCACTTCTACCAGCGAGCAGAGACCAAGAGATAGTCGACTAAATCACCCAGATAAAGCATCTACACTATGTGTGGCTGACCCTGCACACAATCACAGCAAAACGTGGTGTACAGTTGTACTGTTTGCTGTAGAACTTCTAAAAATTTATCACTTATAGAAACACTTAATTTTACTAAATGCACATTCTTTAGTTTTACAATTATGATCTATACAGAAAGCCAGATGTTTTTGCTACTACCCTGTAAAAATCCGACCAGTTTACAATGTATAGTTTTCGAGTAATTAACGATTGACAACCTGTGTGCAGTGTCAGCCACATATAATTAAAAAAGTAATGTCGTGTACCCGGTTTAGATAGGGTTAACTGAGTCAATGAGCGAAATCAACACACGAGCTGTTTTAGCAAGTGGTGATTGCAACTCATGTATTCGACATCTTATAAGCAGTAGTATTACTTATGTTTTTGGTTTTTTGTAATATTGTCAAAGTGTACAGCACCTATAATAAAAATCTATTCTTGTAAACTGTTTGTTGTAAAATTAAAACTTTCGGCTGACAAAGGTTAAAGTATTCTAACCGCACGCAACAATAGAGTCAGATAATTCAACAGGTAGATTAAGATGAGTTAAGACACCTTGGTAGGTCAAAGTGTTCTTCAGGTATAAACAAACTGTATCATAGGTTTAGTGTAGGGTTGCCATACGTCCGGATTTCCCCGGACATGTCCGGAATTTTAGTGTTCAAACTGCGTCCGGGGGGAAATGCTAAAATATGCTTAAATGTCCCGAATTTTTTTAAATTGTTTGTTGCGTTAGGGGTAATAATTTCATTGTTACGTCATAAACGACAATACAGCGCTCTATTTGGGATACAATGATACATGGATGAGTGGAGCTGGGCTAGTAGCTGAAGGCCTTATATCTTGGTCGATATTGCAAAATTTAGAACATGTCTGAAACGATAAGAGCGTATATTCGCTGAAGAAAATTATAAAGCAGTGAAAGCAGTAGAAAAATAGCGCAACAAGAAGTCTGTTGCAGACCAATTGAGAATACCAAGGAAATTATCGTTTGTTTAATGCTTAATGATTTCGAAGTGGGGCGCGGGTTTTGTTCGCACCGTCAAGGTGGGGCGCCTCTCCATAAGTTTTAGAACCCCTGTTCTAGTTGAAGATGCGAGCCGAATATGTTAAGTGCTAAAATTTAATTTTGTTATTGTTTTACTGTAGAATATGGCTAAGCGAAAATTTAAATTCACAAATGAAATGCAAGCAAAACATCCATGCTTCAGAAAGGGTAGAAATGAATGGAAGCAGAGTGTTTAGTTTGCAAACCGGGAACATACATCTCAGTTTCACTCGAAGGTAGTGGAGATTTAAAATTACATCTCAGTTCTGATAAACATGGCAAAGCAGTAAGAGGAGCTTCAGGATCAACTTAAGTGACAAACTATTTTGCCACAACAGGAAGTAAAGCGGAAGATCAAGTCACCACTGCCGAGGGCACATATGCTTTTCACACAGTTAAGCATCACGAAAGCTTTTTATCAATGGATTGTACGTCATCTTTGCTGAAAAAAACGTTCCCTGATTCTGACTTGGCAAAAAAGTTTTCCTGTGCCCGAACAAAGACGGAAGTTATTGTTACATCTGTACTTGCACCGTATTCGATAGATTCTGCCTTGAAAAGTTTTGAAGAAAATGATATTGCATATTGTGCAGTTGCTACAGACGGCGCAATCACAATGGATCAAAGTTGTTTCCAGTACTTGTGCAGTACTTTGACTGGAAGAATGGTGGTATACAATCTAAACTGATCGAATTTAAGAACAGGCATAATGAGACCGCTGATACAATTGCTGGATATGTAAAAGAAACTTTGGAAAAAAAAGGACTCTCTGAAAAGTGCGTGGCTTTCACAGGGGACAATTGCAATACAATGTTTGGAGGATTGAGGCGTAATGAGCTTGGTAACAATGTGTTTGCGAAGTTAAAGAAAACATTAAGCGCATCGTTAATTGGAGTAGGCTGTCCAGCGCATGTTTTGAACAACTGTATCCATTATGGTGCTGAACGAATGAGCATCGATATTGAAACTATAATCAACAAAATATATCAATATTTTTCCATTTACAAAATCAGAACTGAGAAGCTGAAAGGATACTGTGTATTTGCAGAAGTCGAATACAGAAAACTTCTTTCTCATAGCAAGACTCGCTGGCTCTCTTTATTTCCTGGAATCACAACATTGATAGAAATGTTTTTACCGTTAAGATCCTTCTTTTTGTCACAAGAACATCCACCTACAATCATCAAACAATTCTTTGAGAATGAAATGAGTGAGATATACATGTGGCATCTGCACACACTAATGTCTGTTTTTCACACACATATTCAAACCGTGGAAAGGGCAAGCAACTCTGTTGTAGAAGCGTTGACAAGTTTGGAATCAATTCAAAAACTACTTGAAGAAAGGAAAAATCAAAACTTTATGTCCCTTAAAGTTAAAGAGCTTCTTTCTCAAAAACGCAGAGGGATACGAAATTGAAGGTAAAAACTTCCTTTCCGAAGTTGCAAATCTTTCTGAAAGATGCTTGGAATATTTGAACAAGTGGACGAAACCATTAGAAGAGTTTACTTGTTTCAAGTGGATGTCCTTGAGGGAGACACCAAGTTGGGATGCCGTTGAAGTTTGTCTAAAATATCTGATAAGCAAAGGAATACTTGTGGATGATGCAAAATGTTTTGACCAAGTTTGCAATTTGAAGTCGTTTATGGAATGTTGCATCAGTGATGAAGAATTTACTGCACTGCCAGCACATAAAAAATGGTGCAGGTATTTTCAAAAGTCAAAAAACGCTGAATGTCACTCAGAATTACTAAGGGTTGCCCAGTTTTTCTTTGCTATAGCGCCACACAACGCAAATGTTGAGCGGGTGTTTTCACTGATGCAGAGTCAGTGGGCAAAAGATAGAAATAAGATGACCGTGGAGACAATGAAAGGAATTTTAACACTTCAGTACAACTTCAAAAACATGTCTTGTGGGGAATTTTGTGTGTTTTTGAAGTCCAACAAGACCTTGTTGAAAAAAATCAGATCTTCGGAAAAGTACAATTGGTATGAGGGAGAGTAGAGTATTGTTTATACGTTCATTACTTGTAATTACCTTGGAGCGTATTTTTTAAAAAATTCTATGCTAATTTTCGTTTTCATAAATGTTACTGTTTAGAAGAGAACTTGCATTCGTGTATTGCAATACAACATTTCTTTGCTGTTTGTGTATAGTTTCGTGTTTATCCTTCTTTCATAAAATAGCAATGGCGGTAATGTACTTTGGTAATATTCTAAAGTTGGTCAATGCAACTGAGGTAAATTTGTTATGGATTGCGCATTATCAAATATAATAACCCTAGCCTAGAGATCACCAGAGGTCAAATCAGAGATGGCCCAATAGCCTAGTGAATTCACGACACAATGTTCAAAAATCCACTCCGGTATACAATGGATAGGCAAAGCATTGCTAGTGTGACGTCTTATTGATAGACAATGTGTTCATACCTCATGTTAAAAACCGCTAGTGGGAACTAAAGAGTGTCCAGATTTTAGGCCACGAAAAAATAGTAACCTTAGTTTAGTGGTCGTGTTGTTGTTACCAGCAATTATTAACGTTACTTTTATTGAGCACGTTTTAAACCTTTTTGGCTTTGTCACTTTTCCTGTTCATTGGCGCGTGTTATTAACAACTTGCCTAATTTTTCGTCCCCATCGCGCTTTTGACGAAAAATTAAATGATTGATTGTAAGCTTATTTGTGGCCTGGTTACCACACCGCCTCAGTATATAACTTATTACATATGTTTTGTTGGTGATCATTGTTTATTGCCGTTGTATTTTTTAAACTTATTTACTGTATGTTGGGTTTAGTCGCTGTGCTAAGCATTATTCATCTTTATCGTTTGGTTGCATTGCAATTATTCTTACACGTCTTAAGCCTTAGCGCTTTGCTGCTTTTTCCCCGCTCAATATATCCTTGTGGAGTCGTTATTTGCTATTTCATCGCGCTCTATTTGTTAGAATTTTATTTTTTGTTCCCCCACAGACAATGATGAAAAATAAAAAATACCATACTGCTTCTCTAAATCACCAATCAGTAACTGCGTGACGTCACCAACTGCAGGGTGCTAATCAAAAACAGCATGCTGCTATTGGTGACGTCATGAGAAAATTTTAACATGTGTTCAGTTAAAAACTGCTGTTGCATTTGGGCGTGAGGGGGTCCCTATTTGGTTTTATTTTGTAAGGGTTAGAGGTCGGGAAAGGTTTGAAATGTTTGGTTCTAGTATACAAGTGCACAACCACAGGATGCCTTAGTTTACTGGACCCCAACTTCCCAAATCGTGACGTCATCTTGTTGTGCATTTGTATACTGAACCCATTAATTGCTGCATAAGTTATAACCAAATCATTTTTTGGCTCCAATCAGTCTGAGCTGTGACAAGCAAACTTTCACGACTTATTCCTCAAGTATTGGTGAGCTATTTTTCGCCATTGTCTGTGGGGAACAAGAGGAATGTGGTAATTTAGCGTTCACCATCCTATCCGTTAGATAGCGTGAGGACACCATGTTTATTTTGCCCAAAGATTTATTGTATTGTTTTTGTGTTAATCTCTGTTTGCATTTCGATTCAGTCGTCTTTTAGAATCGGGTGAGGAGGCAAGGCATAGGCCTACAGATGCTCTTTTAAGACGTGTCTCGGCGTCTAGTTACGCCTATGCTTCCATACATGTTATTTGTCAATAAAAAAATATCAAGTTTGCCGCAGTTGTGGATCAGGAATTTCTCAACAACACATATATATAGGCCTAGTGTAATGTTTTCGTTACACTATACTAACCTTTACTTACGATACCGTACTATCCTATAGGCCTAGTCAAATATAACGTAAGTATGCTCATTGCTCATACACAGTCAACGAAGGGAAAAAGTGGCAAAGACTGGAAGGCTTAAAACGTGGAAGATTTTAACTAGGCTATAGCCTATGCTGTGGTGCTATAACGATGAAAGTTTAGCCCGGTCATGAAATCATAGTATGAGTCAAGTCAATTTAAACTGTGACTTTTTAAGTGAGCCTACTTAACTTTGCTGAGGTCACTCTATGCACCGTAGCATTAAACTGGTTAGGCTTTTTCAAATTATCATAATGTCACGGCTGTCTGGGCTAGTACAAATTAGTCTGGTTGATATTTTTAAGCCATCCCGACTTTTCATTTGGCCGTGTATCCAAATCACTTGAAACAAAGCTTTAAATAAAAATAAATGGAGAATAACGACATTAGGTTTTGGCAACAGAACATTCTAAATCAAGAAATATTTAGTTTATCTTGCCAGTTTATCTTTTAACGCCATACAAATCGTTCATAAAATACAGGTATATGTATATATTAATACCATAAAATGAAAACTTTTAAATTCCAAAAAAACAAAAAATACTTCGTTACCAACACACCTCGTCTCATTGTGTTGCACAGTTTGATTACCTCTACAAGTCCATGCACCTGTATGGAAAGCTTGCATTTTGGCACGGGAAGATTTACGTCGAAAAGTTTTGAAAAAAAACTTGGAAGCCATTGGTTTTGCCTTGCTTATCTGCCGTTGTCAAGCTCCAACTTTCCAGAGATTAAGCTAAAGAGAATTCAACTGCAGTTTAAATATTTGTTTGTTTTCTTGTGACACGATTTTATGATGCCACTCCTGAAAAGCCAATGCTGATATTTATGCCAGTGGCGTAACTATATTTGCTTCTTCACCATGTCAGAGATCTCGGTCATATAATACAAACTTTCCATACAGGTTATTTTGTTGCAACAGAATCGCTTCACAGTTTGACAAAATTTGGAGACTGCTGTACTAACTTTTTCATTTCTTGATGTATGATAATTCCCTTTTGGATTGATAGTTGTTGTTTTGTACAATATGTTTGAGCCTTGTTTTATGAACTAAAACAAATCATTGTAATTTCTGCCTTATACAGTAAGACATTAATTCAACTAGTCCAATGTTTTGTCTCTTAGCAAGCATCATATTGTATTTTTAGGAAGTTAGTTGAAAGAAAACTTGATATACTAATCATGCCAGCTAATCGTTATGGTGGTGCACCAGTAGGTTCTGGTCGCTATTTTCAAAATTCAAATGATGGAAGAGGGCGAAACACAGGTGGTGGTGGTGGTGGTGGTGCGGGGTCGAAGCCTCATGTAAAAGAAGAATCATCACCAGCAAAACATGTGTCTTCAGGCCCAGCACAACATAGCAACGCAACTCCAGATAAAACAAAGCATTTATCTGGAAATGACAAGCAAGAACAAGGTTTTCATGTGTTTATACAATGCAAAAGTATTTCGATTTCAAGATGCTAAGTATATGTGTGATCAAATTAGGCAGAGAATGAATGGAACTAAATGTTATATTTTATGTTTATACTTTGTGTTTTAGTGAATAAGATGCCACCAGAACGAAAATTTACCCAGCGAAGTCGATTATTCATTGGAAATCTTCCCCTTGACATGACCGAAGAGGAATTTAAAAAACTATTTACTTCTTATGGTGAAATAGCTGAAACGTTTGTAAATAAAGAAAAAGGTTTCGGATTTGTTAGACTAGTAAGCCGAATCTTCATATATCCATTGAGAGCTAATTTTATTTTTATACCATAGCCAGTTTCTTAGAAGAAATTCATTTATATACCAAATGAATAATCATGACATTTATCATGAACTTGTAAATATGCAGGATACTCGAGCTAATGCTGAGAAGGCAAAATGGGAACTTGACGGGACATTACTAAGAAACCGACAACTGAGAGTTCGCTTTGCCACTCATGGTGCAGCATTGAGTGTTAAAAACCTGTCAGTTCATGTGAGTATACTGTATAAAGAAACAAGTGTTTGGTTATGTTTTACTTTTTTGTTGATAAGGTTTTGAGTAGAGTTGTACCGGGTCGAAACCGAAGCCAAGTACCTTCCCGGGTTTTACGATGATTTGTACTACTCGTATTCAGCGGGTATTTCATCATTGATACCAAGTCTCTTAGTTACCAATGTTTCAGTCTAATTATTTCCAGTTAATTCTGGATTATTCTAGTTTTAACCAAACATTGACATATAAACGTAGTTGTGGTGTAGATAAAATTCCGCTAACGCAGTGAGAAGTGGTAAACTCTTGCAGAAATAATAATTGAAAAGAACAAGACACCCTTGACGTGCTCGCACATATAATAAATGAATATGCTAGTTGAGGCGGTATTTTCACCTGTGCACATTCTACTCAAACCTGGTTGTTTATGCATTAGTTATATTAGCGGGAAACAACCTATTATTACATCAAATGCATTGTGCTATAGTCTAATTATAGAGTAGATTAATTTTTTCGGTTAGTTCCAGTCAGCATGCAATGTTAGTTGTGCTTGTTACACTGTTACTTTCTAGAGGTAAACTTATAGTGAAGTGGCTATGTCTGGTAAGTTTTCACCGGTTTGGTCGTATTTTATGGTCTGTGCAACTGACAGCTCAGCGTATAACACAATGTATTTGTGAAATAATTGCTGTAGATTTTTATCTACTGGCAATTGTTGAAAACGTGGGATTTTGCCGTTTGGTAACTGAACTAAGACCCAGATTCGATGTGCCTTCTAGAAAGCATATTACAAAAGAGTTCATATCTAAAATTTACAACTAGGTTAAAGAAAGTTTTGCTAAAGGTTATGAGCACTACCACTGGAAGTGTGTGTGCCACAACAGACATTTTGACTAGCCTGCAAAATATTGCATAAACAAGTATAATTGCGCATTTTATTTCATGGTTAAAAGGTGATTTGGAACAAATCTCATACATTTTTGCTTACAAGGAGCTAGAAGCCACGGCTGATACTATTCTTGAAGAATTACGCTATCACGAAAGTGAATAGAATATGAAGTTTGACTATGTAGTATCGGACAATGCTGCAAATGTGGTGAAAGCTTTGCGTGATGGAAAATTCAAGGGTATAAGGTGCTTTGCTCAGACAGTCAATTTAATAGTGCAGCATGCACTCACACTCAGCAAGAGCCAATGCTCAAAACTTGATACTGTGGTAGTTACTCGAAAAATTTTGGCTCACTTTCATCATTTTTCCATGAAAAATTGGTGGCACACCAGTCAGAATGAAGTCTGCCAAATCAAAAGCTAATCCACGATGTTTCAACACATTGGAATTATATGTTTGCCATGCTGGAAGGAATTAGTAGAATAAAAATCGGCAGTTAACTTCATGTATGTTACATACGGGGAACAGGTGAATTTAACCTTTAACCAGTGGGAACTTGCAGAATCATTAGTAAAAGTTCTGAAGATTTTTGATTTGGCTACTGCTGAAGAAAGCAGTGATAAAGCGATCATTGCACACATCCTGCCAATTACAGCGAACCTTCTGAAGAAGATCAATCAATTTGTTTATAGCAATAATAATATTGATTTATACGGAATAGGAGCGATGTTGCAAGACCTCAAGATGCAATTTGAACGGCATTTTTCGAAACCCATGCCCCCTAGTATCTCAGTCAAATGATCCCTGTTTTTAGTAATAAAATAATATATATGTCAGACTTGTGCTATTGCTGCCATACTTGATCCTTGCATTAAAAGGTCGTGGAAGTCAGACAGCAACGAATTGCATTCTTTCTTACAGAAAATTGAATATGCTGCTTTACATTTACCAAACAATCATCCAGATAGCCATAAAGAAGATATCAGGGCATCACCTTCATCAGATAAAAATGTACATACCAGTATTACAATTGACGATCTTGAAGCATTAACGTCATGTGAACAACCGGATTTCCATGCCGTACTTGAATCACAATGCATCAAAACATTCTTATTGCAGTACATCTCGACACCTTGTGTTTAGTCATCCAAATGCCCTCAGCAGTATTGGACGAAGTATCGAACTGAGTGTCCTCCATTGTTTTGGTCAGTAATTTCTTTTCTGTCATGTCACCCCACAAGCGTAACATCAAAACCTCTCTTCAGTACGTCAGGAGTGTCTAAGGATATAGCAATATAAAACTGTATTATATTGCTGCCGATTCTTTGCAGCTTGAACTGATTTTCTGTTTTGGTGCAGCACAATGTTATCAAATGCTGTTACATGGTATTTTTAAGTTTAAGCCGCCTTTGCTCAGGTTGTAGATTCATTATTACATTCCAACTGTGCTGTTGATTATTTAGCATGATTATTAGATTAAAGTTTAAAGAATTTGCATTTAGAATTGGCAAAGTTTCAGTCTTTAATATAGTTAAAGGCAGGTACCGCTTAATGTTGCTGCTCAATAACTGCATTCAGTATACATATGATGCATTGTATTACGCATGATGAATATTAAACCTCCACGTGTAAGCACGCGAACGCATCCTGTGACATCATCACGAGTGCTTGAATTCGTGCGAGTTTTGTTAGCTTTTACCCAGCCTCGGGAGCCTGGGTAATTACGTATTTGTGCCATCCCTAGTTTTGAGAAGTATTGTGTGTAATAATTTTCCTGTTTGTTTAAAATCACGTTAATAGATCAGTTCCTGATGTACAACAACATTTTGACTAGTTGAACAAAGTTGCAAACAATTTTTTACTGCATGTGGTTCAACATAAATGTTGATAAACATGGTGATTTAAAATTTGTGCTTTAAAATAGGTTTCTAATGAACTACTTGAGGAGGCATTTTCTCAGTTTGGTCAAGTAGAGCGAGCGGTTGTTATAGTCGATGACAGAGGTCGTTCAACTGAGCGAGGAATTGTTGAGTTTGCAAGAAAATCTTCTGCCACAAAAGCACTTCAGCAAATAAGGGTTTGTTTTTGAATTGTGTGTTTGATGTTATTAACTACAGTAGGAAGCTTGACAGTTAGGATTATTTGGTAAGTGATAAATCCCTAGACAGAAAACATAGAAAATACCTCTTATGTGTGCCAACTACTCAGTCTTATGCAAATTTGGGAGATTTTTTGTTGACTTGCAAAAACTGGAATAAATATCGCATGATTTTATGAAAAAATATGTGTACATAAGAATTGTTACTTATATAGTAGAATCCACTTGATATGACCACCTGCTTTGGTACAGTCCGGAATTTTGCCATTTAAAATTCTCCGTTTCTTATGACCCAGATATTATGACCACTTCCATTATTTTCAATTTTTTTTCTCAATTAATGTGTTAACTATGCAAAGTGACAATGAACATTGTGCCACGTGTATTCTCAATTTACCTACCGACATTCACTTTAATGTTACTGCATAATGTTAATAGAAGAAATGGCAATTTTGATGTTATGTATCATTTTGTGCGTAATTATCTCGATCCTGGTGTAGCAGTAGTAGCAGTTTTGGTTATTGTGACCATTCGGATATTATGACTAAAATGGTCTGGTCCCAAAGTTGCCTGAAATCAACATCAATGAAATAGTGATTTTAAACAT
The DNA here is from genome assembly GCF_947623445.1 of Clavelina lepadiformis. Lineage (NCBI taxonomy): Eukaryota > Metazoa > Chordata > Ascidiacea > Aplousobranchia > Clavelinidae > Clavelina > Clavelina lepadiformis. The sequence goes on from NC_135246.1 coordinate 9,428,443, forward strand.
TTAAACATTTAGATTAATTATATAATGAATAAAACGGTCATCACACTCTTCATGCACATTACACATCTTTAGTTGCGCTATGGTTGAAATTCCCTTGTATTTGTAGGAAGGATGTTTTTTGCTAACAACATCACCACGTGCCGTTGCTGCTACTCCTCTCGAGCAAGAAGATAGTGAAGATGGTCTGCCTGAAAAAAACATCCAGCGAGGTCCACCTTATCACCAGTGAGTGGATAGTATGGTCCACTTGAATGTATGATCTACAGAACAAAATTTGACTCATTTATATTTTTAGGGAACGTGAGGCACCTCCGCGATTTGCACAGCCAGGTACATTCGAAGAAGAGTTTGCTCGGAGGTGGAAGGCGCTGGATGATCTCGAGAAACAACAACGTGAGCAGTTGGAGAAAAACATGCATGATGCTAAGGAAAAGCTTGAAGGGGAAATGGAAAATGCAATTCATGAACATAGAAATAGATTGATGAAGGAAGGTATATAAAACAACTTCTTGCTTCTTGGCACAGAGGGTTTTGGCTTTCCATATATCACTAAACTTCCCGTAAATATATTCCAAAGATTTGATAAGAAGACAAGAAGAATTGCAGCGTTTGGAGGAGGCGAGAAAGCGTGAATTGGACCGTAGGCAACATCTTGAATTGGCGTGAGTGTTTAGACTGCTGTCGTTTTTATCGGAATGTACGATTTGCTTCTACCTCAATTTGTTATGCATGTCTGTGTTGTTTAAAATGCTTACTGCAAAGGCTTGCTAAGATTTTTTCTCATTGCTTTCAATATAGGAGGGAAGAAGCTCGAACGAAGGAACTGGATGATATGCAGCGTAGACAAGATTTACTTCGTGCTCAGATTGACGGAGTAAGTTTTTAATGTGTACTCAACATGTTTGTATTTGATTTTTGACCATTTTCTTCTTTAATATGCAATGGTTGTTTTTTCCCAAAAACGTTTTTCATAATAAAATAGTTATGTTTCTATATTGCACTCTTTACTTTAGAATTACAGACCAGATCCTCATGGTTTAGGACTTGGCAGGGCTTTACCAAGACATGGTCAAGGTGAGATAAGATACTCATTAGTTTTTTTGTTAAATACGTTTTGTTTTATTTGTAAATGTACTTCATATCAAGCTGCATTGTGTGCACTTTGCAATATGACAAACCTGTCTTTGCCTATTTATTGAGTTAGAAGTTCTATTTCATGAGCCTTTGTTATGTGCTTCTTGCTTTATTTTTGGTATAGGTAAGACTGTATCTGGATTGTTTGTGCTTGTATATTGAATATCAGAAACCAGCAGTGATAGCAAGTTTATTGCGTGGAGGAAATATCGGATAAAGTGTTTTGTTGCTAAAACGTTCATGTTGTGCACAGTAAAATATATTGGAAGTAGTATTGATCACCTAGCTATAATATGATCTGATAAATAATGATAAACATTTATATATAGATATATATGTATAATTGTTATCGAAGAATACTATAAAGGGATTGGACATTATACTTCATAAATAATAATTTGGCTAAATCTAAACGTAGACGTTCATTTTCAACTTCAGAGTCATTGAAAATTTGCCACTTGTTGTTTGTAATGTTTGTATCATTTCCAAAACTAATAGGTTTTGAGCGTTCTGTTAGTCCCAGGACTCAGGGGCTATTTCAAGATGTTTTAGCGCAAGAAATGATGGCAGGGCAAGGTGGCCTAGGCCCTGCACCGGTAAGTTTGTTTTACTTTCTACATGTTTGGTATAAAATCAGAAATCGTATAAAACACACCAACTTTCCTTAACTTTTAGCCTGGTTGCAACATTTCAAAACATAAGTAAGCTATTCGTTTGTAAACAATTATTGGATTTAATAAGGTATTAGTTTATGTTTTATACAATTTGGAAGGTTGATTTTATAAAAAGTGGATACTTTGTTGCTTGCCTTTGGTTTCTGGTTGAAAACTAGCAGAACAGAATTGTAAATTTACGTCCATCAAGAGCATCAAATGTAGTACATTTTGTTCGTGTATGAAATGTTAATACCATTAGCCAAAAAGTACACATTTCTTTTGTAGGTTCAGACTGATAACAATTAATTAACATAGTTTACATTGTTTGGATTAGATAGTATATTAGAAAAATATATATACTGTACATCTATTAAAAATTCGTAGCGACAATGCTTTTCTAGTATTTGAGATTCCATCAAAGTGAACTGCCAGATGAATAGCTATGTACCAGTATTGAACAAACTGCTTAAATAGCATTTTGCTTGATTTTTATTTGAGATAAAGTAAACCAGCAATGCATCAAATTGGTCATCAGCTGTACTCGTGTTATTAAAAGATGTTGCTTGGTTAAAATTTCCCTCGAGGCAGCTGTAGCAGTTGCATGGAGCTTTTGAGATAGGATATTGGGCATTAAATTGATTGATTACATGCTGTTGTATTTTTCGAAATGTTAATGCAAGATAGAGTAAATTACAAACATGTCAAGTAGAACATATTCTGTTAACTTTTTTGTATTGGTGGAAGGTGTTGTTACTAATCTAAAGTTTTGTTAAGGCAGCTGCTGAAGGTGTATCGAGTTTCACTTTGTGGATAGAACTTTGAGTATTAAATTGATTGTTACATGCTGCCAAAGTTTATTAGCCGCCGCTAATATTCTTGTTTTCAATAAATTTATGCATCTTCAAATCAATGGCGGCTACTATTTTCAGAATAAATTTATTTGATCAGTAGTCAGTACTGTATTTACAGCAATTACTGAGCTGCTAATGCTTTTAATTAAGGGTATTTAGGGAAAGTCTTTCCCATTGTTGTTTTGTCGATAGGACAACGTTTTCACATATTACACATGGTATTGATATATTGTCCATGATTTTAAGTTGTAGTAGATAAGACACACGATAACGCATTCACATCATTTCCTAACACTGATTTTCAAAGCACTCCACAGTTCCATGTCGAAAATATCGCACAACGACAATGTGCTGTTTGATTAATACGTGTGAGGTGCTTTTAGTACGTTTATTTTTTCTACTTCATTTCGTTTGGCTTATAATCTGGGCACCCTCCTAACAAGGACACTTTATAATTAAGTAAACGCGGTAGGCTTATTATCTATTGGCTATACTTATATGGACTGATGTAATTTCACAGACTCAACGGCAGATAATACTGTCCTCAATTTTTAAATTTTGTTACTTTGTTTTGATTTAGTATAATAAGTAGGTTTGTATGCAACAAAGCCACTGAAGTAGTAGCTTTTTAGTTAGATTTCTGTATTTGTAGGAAATAAAACCTTGTGGGAAAGCACTTCTCTAATATGTAAACTATTTACAATTCTATATTTTTGAGTTCCTACTGGATACTAACTCAATTACACATGATAATGTAAATTATGAAGTAATTCATGTCATTTGTCCATCGTTTTTCATTGTTGGTTAACCTCAACTTGTATATTTGTTGGTACAATATTTAGTGGTCAGTATGACAAGTAGGCCGCTGTGAAATTCCTGATTTAGACAGTTGATGGAGCATTGCTAATGTGTTTATTGTCATATAAAGTTTGTTTACCATGAATACATAAATTGTTTCTCTAATTGTATAAATTTATTGTAAATATAGTAAGGTATATATAACACATAAATACATAATATTGAGTTGAAGTTGACTCGTTCATCAAACTGGTCCTAAAAAATATGTCCTAGAAAAACGCTTTGATGCAGACAAATCAGTTATACCAGTGATTCTCAAACTTTTCAAAAATTTTGTGTAAAAATCCCCTCGCAAATTTTCCATGACTCGCGGTCTACCACCAATTTATGCAGATTTGCACAAAAACTTTATTACCGTATTCATTCATTCATGTATTACATGCAATCAGTAATTCACACATCAATGAGATGGTTGCACCTGCTTGGCTGTTACCAGTTTTTCTATGTTCGGTTCCGTTTTGCACAAAGCGACCCTCATATCATGAATCACATCCAACCTGTTTCAGGGTTTTAGTTTGATAGCGAGTTATACCAAGGTCGGGATTGCATAAATCAAAGATATTTAATTGGTCTCTTAACTTCAGTACATTACATCATAACATAACTTTGATTTGATTTAAAGCATAATTAGCTTAGTTGGTATTGTATGCCTATGCAAACATGACCATGCAGAAAGTTGAACGCTGTAAACCCTGTTGATGTAAGTTTGAAAACATTACAGATGTATTTTGCCTGAAAGGGATTTTGTATAGGTACGATTGATTCTTTGAAAAAAGATAGTTGCAGGTATTGGTCAAGGAGGATGTAAACTTGTGAATGTATTATCTCTTGACTCCTGTCACAGATGAATGCTATAGCTTATGAATGATCTTGACAGACAGTAGCTATGAAAATGGCAGAGCTATTTTTATTTACAACATTATTTTATGTAGATGAAAATATTGTAATAAATTTTTGTCTTGATTAACTTAAAGACAAGGCTCTGAGTTTTTAATTCTAAAATAACTTACAGCAGACCTCGCATATAACGGATGCGTATATAACAGATATTGTAACTGCCTAAAATTGGATGAAAATACTGATCAACTTTCCTATTCTTTTTAATGTTTAGAACGGATCTTCCCGTCCTTTAGATATATATAAATAAATATAACAATCAACAACGTAAAATGCCTCATGTAAAACATGTCTGTCAATTTTGAAATTTTCTTGTTAGGTTACACTCAGGCCCTAGGGTAGTCTACTTATAACCTCAGCCTATAATAAAATCCTTATGTTTGTTTATGATTAAGTTACTATAATAAAAAGGTTGTAATGCCATGTTTCAAATTAATTCGGTTCTTTTCGTTTATTTTTTGGTTTTCTTCAGAACTTCTGCCACAGTATGACCAATAACGTTGCTTGACTGTGTGTTAGTTGCTTAACCAGTCACAAAACCAGATGCGAAAATCAAAACATGTTTATTTCAGCATGATCGCTTGAAATGCGTTGATGCATGGCAATCATTTTCAGTGTACAGACATAACCACTATGCAAACTATTGCGTGTCGTCGCAAATGAATTTTTTTGTGCGAATCTTATCCAGTGTTCAGGCACCTTTATATATGCGGGGTCTAATGTATGTATATTTCATATCATACTTTGTTTGATAATTATGTTGAACTTTTAAAGCAATAAACAATTATATACAAACATTAACGTAATTGAAGACATTAATTTCATGGTGATGTGATTTCTAGTCTCGCTTTGATCAAAATCGTGCTATGATGCGTGGTGGTAGCGGTGACCCATTGGGTCAGCAAGGAATGGGAGGTGTAAATAGGGGTTTTGGTCCCCCTTCTGCAGGACAGCGTCGCAGTTTCGGTGAGATGGATTATGAATATCAAAAAAGAAGAAGATATTAGACTTTTTAGTAAATGATACGAACAGTTGACATCTTAAGGTCAAAAGAATCGGTTTCGTGAACTGCCAAAAACTACACTTGGTAAAAGCATTACCTGACAGTAAAACTGGTGTAACAGTTAAAAGATCAGTGTAATTTATACATTATGACTGTTCTTGTCAACTTTACCACTTGATGGAAGTTAAACTTGAACAGTGGAGGCACAACGTGTTATGTATATAGCAAACATGGATGTATGTTATATGATATTGCAATCATCTGCCCATACTTTGAATAAATTAGGTGTGTTTCTACTTTCGATGTGTTTCAGTTCTGGTATTGTACTGCTGTACACTGCTAATTTGTTGTTATAAGCAGGAGTAGCTTGTAAATAGCAAAATTTTTGTGACTTTTGTCTGTATTACCGGTAGTCCTGTATTTTGCTGTTACTCTGTAAGTCGAATGAAATGTATAATATCGCTTTTTTCCATTTAGAATATTTTTATCAAACCGGGACATTGCTTACATATGCGACATGCTTGAAATAAATAAAATGACAAGGCTTTTTTATCACGTGAGCTGCAGCTGATTATCATGCTTTTACAACTCGTTAATATTTGTTAGCAGTTTATAATTGTACTGAGGGATATTATACTCATCTGATGTTTGGAATCTAAATGCTTAGTTTAGACAATCAACAAAATAACATGGCTTGAGATGCACACTCTGGAGTAAGGGTTCTTGAAAACAAAGTATCAAAAGATCTGGTTCTATTTTCCCATTTTTTTCCGATTTTTAGGAACTAGTTTTCCTTTTTGTAAGTAATTATTTTGATCAGTCAGCAGTCCTTTTCGTAGTTTTTACATGCATAACTTACAGTTGATTGTACATACCAGTACATGGTTCTTAAAGGTGCATTACTACTGTCACACATTAGAAATGTGGACGTGAAGCACTAATGTATTTTAACATGTGATTTAGATCTTTACTTCTTTGAGTTTAAAACTATTGCAGTTATACACTCAGTTAACTGTTTTGGAAAGGAAATTTACCTACAAAACCTACAAAGTTACTAAAATTATTATTAAAAGGCCATCTCTTCGGACACCTGAAGAAACAAGCTTGTGCTTGCGAAAGCTTGTGTAGAAGAATCAAAGATAAAGTTAACCGTGCCACGTTATATCTTGTTTTTTATATTATATACTACAAATTATTGACGGAATTACAGCCTTTAGCAAATAACTCGGGTCAGGAAAGATTGGGTTTAAGTGCAGTGAATGTTATTAGAATACTTGCAATGTGTTCTAAATGTATCATATGTACTAAAATTCCCAAGATTTTACCTGTAGTATTTTTAAGAAAATAAGTTGTGTATACCATCTACCTGAAATTTTACATGCTTGTTTTTTTACAGATTGGGGTATTGCTTACTTTCATTGTTAATGAACCAATAAACCTTTTCCACTTTCCACAAAAAGCTTGTTGGTCTATTCTATGCCATCAAGATTTTGCTAAATTAGTTGGAGTTGTTACAGACGTAAACTGTCTTGGGAAAGTACCCAGGAAAGGTCACTAGTTTAAGATAACATACAGTCTAACACATACAGTTGTTTCACTTCATCATTGCATGTATTTGAGATACAGTACAACAAAATAGAACATAAATTTTTCAATTTTTTTTAAAGATACCTTTCTTGGGTCTTATATACTAATGCACAACCAGATGACGTCACAATTTGAATAGCTGTGGTCTAGTATATAAAGGCATTCTGTGGTTGTGCACTTGTATACTAGACTCCATTTCAAACAAAGTAGTAGTAACAAAAAATTCAGTACAGTAAGTTATAAATCATACCATAAAAATCAGCTTTCAAATTTTGCTATGTCCAGTAAATGTGTAGTCTAGCGGTAGGGCAGCAGGTCGATGTTTGAAAGATGCTAGGTTTGAACTGCTAGGTTTGAAAGATGCTTACTATGAACTCAAGACTTTTTCTTGGAATGGCACTTACAGATATACCTGAAGGTGGACATAATGAATGGCTACACTCAACTTTAGCCACTTAACCCAAATCTACACCAGCTGGCTTAAGGCTTTGTATGAAATTTTGAGATCAGGGTAGGCTATGCTTTAGCAGTCTGCAATTTTCAGGCGCAGTTACACCTATTGTCTGCTTAACTTAACATGCTAAAACTATCAAGTGTGTAAAAAATATGAAGATAATTCAGCAAAATTTGGTTATTGGATCAACCAGAAAGTTGTTGTTTCAGAAACTTATTGCTAAAGTCTATACTTGCGCGAGTAACTTTTTATTTACTTTGGAACAATTAGTTATTTTTTTAAGTATAAGTTTTATTTCTTTGTACCACCTACCAAATATGGAATTTTTGTTTAACATGTTCCATTTTGCGTATTCATCATTGATCAAGAACACTGGTGGCTTATAAGTTGGGCATTGTAGTGGTCAAGTTTATGCATGTGATGTCAAAAAAAGTTTGGTGTGTAAAAACTTCAGCTGTTTTAATCTCAAAGTCAGTTGTACAAAACAGTTACACATTACGTGAGACAATAACGAAACAGTTTCTTGGAAAATGTAGCCATCTTTTGCAGCCTGCATGGTTCTAGCAACTTGGCATTATACTATGTAATTACACATTATACTATATGACTATACTGTAGTGGCGTTTACTTATTTGTAAGCATTGTAAGGAGTCATTGGTTCATCAAGTAACAATTTATAAAGGATTCTTGTTGGCGGTTTGCACTACACTATCTTATAGCTTTAACATTCATTTTGAAAGAAATAAATGCAACAGTATTTTATTTGAGTTTCCTAAAGACTCTAAGTTTGCTATCCTAGTGTCCTCTTTTCTCGATTGCTCGTTGAAATGTTTTGCCACCAGTTACGGGAAACATTGGATGATTTGAGGTTATTGTTAATGTTAACATACCCCTCAGCATGTAAAATACAATGAAATAATGATATATAACAAGAAGTGGGAAATTGAATTATTCAAACATGACATTGGTACAATTGAAACTAGTATACGAAGGAGTTGGAAACATAGTACAGTAGTTTTTCTATGACAAAGGATGCTCTTGTGATGTATAACTTCTTTAATATATCAAAGAGTCATACATATGAAGAGCATCCTTTGTTATTGAAATTATAACTAGTGGCAGGTATTGTTCAAAAGCAAGTGTGCCTTTTCATCCTGCAGCAGTTTACATTTCAAACCTCTACTGGGCTAAGCTTGGTTTTGTATGGTAAGTTGTTTGTCATCACTCCTCAAAGCCGTAACATGTGTTTGAACCTTAGTTGCTATATTTCTTAAATGTGCATATTTTAAATCTGTGCCTTTATGTTGCAGCACATTTTGCATCATATTTTGCATTAAGTGAAATTACAAATGGAACAAAACCTTAAACAAATCATGATTTCAGCCTTTATGAATTGTTTTTGAACTAAAATACCATTATTTTGGCAAAACTGGTTGTTTTCTTGTCAGCAAACTTGTACTAGTAGGACTTTTAAGATTTCATATGGTTTGACTTGATGAAATATGGTAGCATTTTTCTACATCCCCAGCATATAGAATTACTCTTTAATATTGATTGAAATACAGATCTCAAGAATATTCTCTAAGTATGTGGGAGTCATTTGTCTGAGTTTTGTGCTTGGTATAGTATGCCATTACAATGACTGTTTTTAGACTTAACTTTGCAGCAGAAGTAAAAAACTACAAGTACATCATCATCATCATCTTCGTTTAATTTATATTGGTTTATTTTAACGATGGTTTAAGCATTTACTGTTGTTGCATCAGTGATTTGAGTCAGAAGAATGGGGAGGATTCGTATCGCATTGGCCTTTCAGTATTTATTTTCTGTGTTGGGAGTATCTTGTAGAAAACTGCTGTTGCAGAAGAACTATATTTTGTACCATGATTTAGTGCATGTTTTCATTAAAGATGGTCGGTTAAAACCTTTCAGCTATATTCTTTCTAATATTCTATATACGATGAAGCCTTCATATGAATATAAAGAGTTTGCAGCAGATGGTAAGATGTACCAGGTAAGATGTATGATACTAAATGTATTTTATTTAAACTCAAGGTTTAAAATTAAAAAATTTAAATCATCCAAGTAGTTGTGCTGGGATTATTTGCCAGATGTTTTTTCGTACTAGTTATATACATTAACCAACCTTTGCAATGGCCTAGTTAGATTAGCACTTTCCTTGTATGCACTTGGTCTGGAGTTCGACTCCCGGCCAGGTCATGCCAAGACTTACAATATATACTTGCTGTCTTTAGTCTAGTGCCTGGCATACAGTTGGACCATGATGTCAACCACACTAAGTTACCAACTACTTGTAGCTGTGTGGCTTCAAGGCTATTGAAACAGATATTTTCACTGCTTTGATTTTGAATCAAGGATAAGATCATATGTGTTTTGTTATGCAAACACATACTATCATATCATGTATCATACTACGTTAATCGACTATTAGTTATGTTATCAACATCTTGAAGATGCAAGGCGAATAGTGTGGAAGTCGTGTGGTTATCATTACCAATAGCGCGTAATACGCCCACTTGCCATAGTGTATGGTGTCTGAATATTACCATTAGCACCGACAGTTTGTTGTAATATTCCAGCACGTTGATTCTCCTTGAAAAGTAAAACAGAGTTGATATTTATTGTGATTTTGGAGAAGTAGGTGTTTCTAAAGTTTGGTTGGTTTTGATCCTTCAGGTGTTGAGCACAATAAATTTCACTGTGCTGTTGTTAGTACTACGTTAGGGTGGTGGAAAATGGAAAGCCTAATTGTTATGCAAGACTACATACACCAAAAAGTGCCTGTACTGACAAGATTATTTTGTCAGCCTTTCGCATCACTGAATTTTGAATCACTTTAGCTAAGCAGTGTAATTTGTAGCCGGAAACTAAACATCAAGAAGGATAACTTGTGAGACGTTTTTATGAAAATAATATTCAACATCATGATTTGCATGTAAACCTAAGCATTTTGTGCTGTTGAAGCAAGTTTTTTTTATTCAACTTTTGAGTGTTTAGGGTTGGTTGTTGCTACCTGGTGTTGATCTTGAGATTTTTAACAACCCAAAAGCTTAGAAGATTAAAGATTTTGTTTGAACTATTTTGCTTCATGTTGTTGTATATTTGTTTGATAAGGTGAGAAATTTTATTGATTGCGATTGTTTTATCTATTTTTCACCATTGATTGATTTCACCAAACCTAAAAACATGGTTATGTCTTGGTTCGATATTAAACAAACCAAAGAAATAAAACACGAAATACAAATTGGGATATTTATGAACAATAAACTAATAGAATTAAAATTTCTGCAAGAGATTGTTGACGCTTGCTTGAACTAGAATGGAAAATATTGCTGTGCACATGGAAGAGAATTGGTAATAGATAACGCAAAGAGAATATATAGAAATATTACCAGCTAAGTAATAGCATCTGGAGAGTGAAGTTGGGCTTTTGAAGAAGTTATCTGAGAGATAAACTTTTGAAGACTACCAACATCTTTTCTTAAATGATATTGCATAAAGTGTTAATGCCCAAAATCTTACAAAAAATGAAAAAGTTAATGTTAAAAGAAAATATATATTTTAAACTATTTAGTTTACAATGTAAGCATACATAATATGCATAAGCACGTGCTGTAGGTATTCATAAGATAATTATGGTTGAAGTACTGAGAAAATTGCTTCTATGATTTATGTTGTTCCTGTTGTCTTTTGGAAGAATTATAAAATAGTAGTGGCAGTTTATTTCTTTCGCTTTAGTGCTTTGCTAGCAATAGAACAGTACATTTTTGTACTAATTGAGTGAAAGTTGTTATTGATTAAAAAAGATTGTGAAAATGTGTGAAAAAAGATACTTAAAAGTTTTCTGCGTAAATAAGGTGGTCTCCACTGATAGAAGATCATTTATTAATCTTGTCTTGAACTCGCTCTGTGCGTGCGTCTTTTTAGTGGAAGGCGTAGACATGGTCTTTTTACCAAACCGATAACAAATTGCTTGCATAGCATTTGCTCATGACAATAAACAAAAATGCAATATTATGAATGAGATTTTGTATATTATAAGAGTATCTGTTCATGTTTATGGATCTGTGCTGTAATAGATTGGCTGTGTAAAGTTGGTTCGTACTGGTTTAAACCAATTGTTTCTGTTATGTTTTAAATTAAATCAAGGTGTAGTACAGTACTTCACTTTTAAATGGTTTGGCTACTATGGAATGATTATATGGTACTTATATTTAGCCAGATTAACTTTACATCTTGGTTTTGTAGTATAAGTTATATTTGTATTTTTAAATTATGGGTTTTTTGATGAGTTTAGAAAAATGTGACGAAGAAAAAAGTGTATCATAACACGTTAAGCAACATCAAAAAGAAGTTGGGTTGTGTTGACAAAAATCTATGTGCAACTGATCAAGTTTTCTACAGTGTAATTCTTCAAGATGATTCACCATGTCAATGTGAGAAGGAAGGTTGGTGTTTACTAACTCTTACAACCAAGTCAAAATAATTGTCTTGGTTTTAGTCTTGCATTTTTGATAAGCATCTTGTTTTATGTTTGCACAAAATTTAAGGCAATGGCCTAAAAGAGTCAATAAAGCTGATTGTGGCTGAGCCATGTTAACTCAGTAAATAATAAAATATAAGGTAACACTTACACGAGCTTTCACAAGAATAAACTTGCTTCATCAGGTGTTTTTTAAGAGATGGATGTATTTCATTTCATATATTTCCTCTCTACAGCTTATGCTTGCGAAAGCTCATGTAGGAAAATTAAAAGCAAAAGTTAACCCTGTATTCTGTTTTTATATTTTACTATAAAAAATTGTTATTTGTGTAACAAGAGTTATCGAACGTTAGTTGTATAACCATTATCAGCTTATTTAAGTGGGTGAAATTAAAACTGAATATTACTGCATGTCACATAGCTTTAGAACAAATGCAAGATATGCACATTCAATCTCCAAAAACTGCCAAATTCAAAAAACTTACATCTTGTCCAGAAGTTTTATCTTGTCAATCTTTTAAACAATGGAAGTCTACCATGTCAATGAATTTCTTTAATAGGTACGAATACTTCAAGAAATCAAGCTAAAATCATTTCATAGAAAGGTTAAATATAACATACTCTGTGTTGTATATTAACTATAATTTGCTTTTTAGATTTCTTGATGGTATGAAGTTTCAAGTTGATCGACTTAAATTATATTTTCTTCCTATTGGGCCATTTCCGGACTGTATTAACTCTTTTCAATTGAAAGGAACTGGAATGACATTAATTCAAGGTTTATGTGAGTTTTTAAGGTTGGTTATTGATGTTCATTTATTGCATGCAAGTCTGCATCATGTATGATGTACAACATGTCAAAGTAATGAGGACTTTTGTTGTAGAATTTTTTTCAACGGTTGCGAAATTGTTTTGCTTCCAATGCTCGACATATCTTCTTTTCCATGCAAAAAAAGAAAGCATTGTTCAACTGGAAAGGAGCAATACCTTGTTGGTGATTTTTTCCCTAAGCTGAAGTAAGCTTGTACATTTCAAACAAATGGCTGCGTAATGATTTTCTGTCACTTATTGTTTTATGTTACTTGTTGTTCCTAGATCAATGTTACCAAAAGATGGCTTTGGCATTGTTGCTTTATCATGGCATGATCTATACCCAAGTGATGATTTAAACTTTGTTTTAGGCCAGGTAAAAAAGAAGCAATGGTTGTGTTAACCTATGGTTAGCATGTTAGTTATGGTAAAATGGTGTTATGTTATGGTAACTTTATATATGGTAAAATGTTTGTTTTTAATAATGAATTAATATTATTTTAAATAAACATTTTTAGGCAAATGCTAATTATTACAGTTGTGTTGCGAGTTTTGGACGTTTTGATCCAACATATGTCAAAGGATTTCAGGGAAGAAAAAATGGTATAGCTGTGGAAGAAATCCAAGACATCAAAAAAGTTGGCGGAAAACTAATATGGAAGCTTATGAAGGTGACGTGGTGGTTTTGCTAATTTAGGTTTCATTAGGGTTGTTTTGGAACACAGCAAACAAGTGTGTGACATAATCACAAAAGGTGCCTGCTTCCTGGATGCAATTTGTGCAAAAAACGTCATTTGTAACGACTTATGTGCAATGACATGTTATTGGTTATTTAACCTAGACTCACCCGAGTCTAGGTGGCCTTGATTATGCACCTGCTGTACATTCAAACAATGTAATAGTTAATTTTAATTTTAACATGCTCACAATTGTAATTCTGAAGACAACAAAAAACTGTACCAGATGAAGCAATATAAGGCGAAATATGGCATTACAGTAAAAGCATTACCTATAGAGCAGGATTACCACTTGTCAGAACAACTAGGCTATCGCCGACAAAAATAGCCAAAGAAAAGAATTTTAGTTTTGGTTAAGTAGCCTAAATATATGACGAGCTAAAAAAGCGCTCCAGCCTTGGGCTAGCATGTAACCTAAGCAGAACATTTTGAGAGTCGGTGTACTTAATGTAATTTAGGCTACGTGCTTGTATCACATAACCTAGTTTGTGTCACCTACATATTCAAGTCTTGAGGCATTCAATATGCAGCGAAATTCAAATGTGTGGGACGGTTGGCTGCATAGATGGTGGAAAGGGGGCCTGGGCTGTTTGTGGTCGTCAAAACTCACCATGATGTGAGTTACGGATACGAGGTTTACACAATCTCTGTATATCAAAAGCTTGGCTGATCCTTGAATTAAAATTACAATATGCAAGTTATACGTCGTCTCAAAATTGAACGTCATAAATAACCAACTAATGTACATATAAATATGAGAATACATTTTATTTTAAGGCGTAAAATATTTGCGCTTTGTGCATTTTGGATCAAACTTTTAAAAATTTTGACTCCTCTTTAGAGCTATCTTACATACGTACATCACTGACCATCACATTGTTTCTTTGCGCATTCAGTGAGCAGGCATCTTTAATTTTAAAATATGGGTTTTACCCAATCCACAAATATTTTTCTTCACTGTTTTGTGCAGGTTTTAGCCCATGAAACTTGTCATGTATTTGGTGTATTACATTGTTGGTCATACGAATGTCTTATGAATGAAAGCCATTCATCTGCTGAAGCTTTGCAACAACCGTTAATTTTGTGCCCACTTTGTATGAAGAAGATACAAAATGCCTTGTCACGTTGGCCAAAAACTAAGAATTTATTTCAGGTTAGATCCCTATAAAATAATTAACTACTGTTCCTGATTCACCTCCGTTAAAAAGATATATTATACAACCAATGCAAATGTTTGATTTATGGAAAGAAGCATCATAATATATTATATTGAATCATCTAGATCGAAAAACATTTAGCCTCCCTGGCAAAGTTCCTCAAAGCTGTGTTAGCTGAGGAAACAGAACTTACAGAAGGCAAAAAAACCTGCGAATGGATAGAAGACATGTTGAAGCTAATGATGGCTGTACCCTCGGTACAGTTGTGACTGCTTTTTTCTCTTTGTACTTATTCTACATTATGTCGCAAGACTGCTGTTGAGCTATGCAAAGTATACAATAAAACTGTTCTTTGGGATTTATTTATTTGAAACTAAATAGAATGTTGCATCAAGAGCAGAAAGTCAGGATTGTTCTGGTTTGTAATATTCTCGACAGCGTTCGTAAAAAGCTGTTTCAGCCCTCTCTTGGACAATTGCTTCTATGGTTAGCTCTTGCCGGAACAGCCGTAACTGGAATAAAAAGTTGAATTAAAACCAAACTACAAAACGTAACATTTATGACATCCAGATAAACAACATGTTAATCGAGCTTAATTTCTATGATGAAAGTCACATTGATATCTTTACAATTCTTTTGATGCTTTAGTTCAAGAAATTAGAGTTAGACCAAAGGAAATTTATTAAAATTGATCACAGCAGGTTACCAATAATGATAAATTGGTAAATCTATATCTACTTTTTAGTTTAAAAAGTAAATTACATTTGTTTGTTCTTTTCCTAGTTGCTTGCGTATTTTGAAATTCTCTGGGTTTTTTTCTTTTTCTTCAGCCAACATCTTGGTTTTATTTACTTGCAATGAAATGCACCGCTCAATAGCTTCATTTCGTGATGTATGTGCCCCTTTAATCTGGGAATATGTAGATAAATGAAAACAGTTTAAAAGTCAGACTACTGAGCCAAACTGCAAACTTTTTACTTTGAATCATAGGTGGGCAGTACAGTACCGGTATTTGGTACATTTTGTGTAAAAGATGCTGCTGCAAGAAATTAACTAATAAATAAATAAAGATCAACAGATGCTAAAATTGGCATTAAGGATTAATTGATATGTATTTTTGACAACGTTCTAGCTAAAATTTTGAAATAATCACGTGAAAAGTACCGCGGTACTGCCCACCTATGTTTAGAATGATACTGAATGTGGAAAAGTGCACAGAGCGATGTTTCTCAAATAAAGATATACTATAAAAATTTCAATTAGGTAATACACACATCAAAACTGTAGATTCTGCATAAAGAAATTTAGTTACGTGAATAGGAATGGAAAATTTGCTATGTGACGAGTTGAATTGGATTTCTATTTAAGAAAATGTGTAGATTGTAGCTATCACATCTGCATGTCACTTTGTGAATTATTAAAGTTTAGCTATGTTTATAAATGGGCGTGCATCTGTGAATAGACAAACTACGTTAGATTCTCGCCAAAATTTATGTCTTTGCACACATTATTACTTCTCGAAAACTGGCATACTTTCCAGTCAGGTGGGTCTGGAACACATCTCTATGTAGGTTAAACTTAACAGTTCACAGAGCATACAATATATTGGTTTGTATTTCATGGCAGTTGCACACCCGAGATAAGATTCAAACCCACTTTTTGCAAGAATAACTTTATATAAGCTTCAAGTTGGGAGCAAAATAAATAGCCACTTTACGGTCTAAATTTACCTCTCGTATCAGCTCTATTCTTTCTCGCAAGGTTCTCTAAGGTCATAACTATAGCAGAACAAATTCAAAAATTTTAAGTTTATCTGGCCCGCAGATAAACCTTCATGCACTGTATGATTGATTATACAGTATTCCCTGAATATAGAACTGTTGAACAGGAGCAATTGTCGTTAATGCCTTGCGTAAGGGCATTACAACGGTATAGCGTCACTCGGTATTGAACATGGACTACAAGCCGCATTCGTTACATAACCAAGATCTCGGCGAATCCTGCAATGAAATACAGATTAGACTATATACACAAACTCATGTATATTTACCAGGTCATGCAATGTTTTGCACTTTTTCGTCACATTCACACCATGGGCAAAAGACTGTGTTGGTAGAGTTGTATTCAATTCATGAATTATTCTGTCATCAATTAAGCGATTTGTTTTCAACCTTTGCTATAAAAGAAAATTTTTGTAAACACTTCAATGCCAACAACATTATTGTTTCGCATAAAGTATCACTAATCCATTATGAGACATATAGACTCAGTAAACCACAGGCTAAACAGTCAACTATAATAACTACACAAACCAGTAAGTTTATAGTAATCACCTCCTCAAACAAAAGTAATTTAAATAATAAAACAACTTACCATAAATTGACTAAAATCTAAACAAAGTGATTCATCTTCCAACGAATCAGTCATTGTAGCTTGAGATTAAACAGCTGTTCCAAAGCGGTCATGGAAATCATTCCCGAGACAAGCAGCACCAAAACGTATCACAAAAGTCATAAAGTCACGTTTTTTCATACTGGCAGTATAGTGCCTAGAGTAAAACCTGTTGCTTAGTTTTTTTTCAGTTTACTTTTAACTAAGTCTTCTTCAGTCCGCAAAAAGTTACTGTTTAATATGCATTCACTTAGGTAAAGTCGAAACTGGTATAATATGCATTCAAATGTGTTTATGTAAAATTATAATTCATTTCACTAAACTACACACATTTTAGTGTTTTTCGGATTTTGAAATTTTAACTTTCGCTGTGTTTTAAATAAGGGAAATACCCTGTTGTTATACATTTACTGCCTCTGGCACAAGTCATGATTCAATTCAAGCCTAGGATTTCATTTAACCATAGTTCCACAGGTTCACGCTACAAACAGTCGCAGAACTAGCTTTTGATATTGCATTTCACGGTTGGTGAGTACCGATATCTGTTTTAAGATACCGGTATATTTAAAGCACTTTTTAAACTATCATAAAGCCATATATTCTAGAATAACATTTTCCGGTTTTAATGCATCATGACATTTTTATCTTCACGCCAGTTTATATTAAACAAAGAAAAGCTGGTTGTTGTGTGACAAAAAGATTGTTGGTCGATTGGAATTGTTTGTTAGTTTCCAACTACAACTTTAGTCACAATTGATTTCCTTATTGGTATTATAGATCCTTTCTGACTTACTGTTTGTGTTGCAAGATTTTTTCGACCCCTTATAGGCAGGGTTGCCATCAGTCTCAACTCAAAAATAAGGACGACTAGAAAATGAACGAGGAATACCACCTTAAACAGTGTACAACAAGAGAAAGCAACCAATGTTCCTAAAAAAAAGGACAAACATATTTTCTAAGACATGGACCTTTAAAATAAGGACAAATCTTAGAAATAAGGACGGTATGGCAACCCTGCTTATAGGCCTACTTAACAATGGAAAATGTCGACCCACTTTGATTCTTTTTTAAATTACAAGCGTTCTGGTCATTGGATTGTAAAGATTTTGTTTAGGTGAGTTGCATATGAATTCCTGTGCATCATAAAAAAATTTTGAAAATATGTTCCCCAGGCCTAGTTCTTATTTTACAATAGTTTGAATCCTACGAACTGGACTATAGTTTGATACAAAGTCATGTTACGTTATCAGCGTTGCATGTGACGTAAAATGCATAAGAGTTTGCATGATAGCTGCGGTGTTTGTAAATGTAATAATTTGGTTTGTATTTACTTCTGGTTGATTATTTTAAACTTTACGTGGCATGTCAAACAAAATTAGCCGGTGTAACATGCCACAGATTAAATGCAAACTCTTATCTATTTTATGTCGCATTCTTTACTGACCACATATTTAGACGTCATATCGGACAAGCCCAGTGCATAGGATACAAACCACTGTAAAATAACTAGGCAACATATTTTCAAATAAATTCAAATCATAGGCGATGAAAAAAATCTTGCCACCCATAAAAATGGCGGCGGTTACTCAGCAGATTAGCACAGTATGAGTCTCTTCGGTTGCTCGAACCTTTATGCTTTAAAATCCACCTTGCAAGTTGCAACA
The DNA here is from genome assembly GCF_947623445.1 of Clavelina lepadiformis. Lineage (NCBI taxonomy): Eukaryota > Metazoa > Chordata > Ascidiacea > Aplousobranchia > Clavelinidae > Clavelina > Clavelina lepadiformis. The sequence goes on from NC_135246.1 coordinate 9,447,146, forward strand.
ACAGTCTGATATCATAACGTTCGTTTTAGTCCGATAGGGTGGTGCCTTTCTACAAATGTGGTTTTTATCTTTTATTTTGATTGGACAATAGCAACGTTTTATCTTTTCAGCTGTAAGTTGTGACTTACCTACTGGCTATAACACTCGATTGCACAAACTTCTGGGTGTATGAATTCTTTCTATGATTATTATCTTTGTGTGGATAGCGCCAGCTAATTTAAGCGTCAATGGATTAAAGTTTTGTAGTTTGAAAGAACAATCACATCTTTGACCTTACATAAATAACTACCCCGGCATATTGAAGAATGTCTTGTTTCCTGGGCCTGGTTTTCAGATCGTGTGAGAGTGGGTTAATTGTCCTGTTATTTAACGAATTCATCGTGTAGCCTTTGACGATTACATCAACGTTACATAATTGTCCGAAGTTCTCCCAATGATGTAATGTATTGATCGCATGATGCATCAGTTAAATCGTCACAGTTGAATGTCTTTTCGTAATAAATTAACCTTGGTGCACACCATCATGTCAAAATATGCTTTTTTAGTTTTTTTCTTGTCGAAAACTGCCGTACTTTCCAGTCAGAGTGCTGACACTTTAAATTGGTCTTAAACTTATTTATTATAATGCACATATTTGCCTTCGAGGCCTTGGCAGATTTTCCTGGTCTATTCGTGGTGTATTATCATTGCTGCTAATACATTCAACTATCAGCGTTCAGCACAGTTTTTGTATGTAAGTATGTCACTATATGCCTGAGTGTCATTGCTTCTCTAAAATATTTCATTTTAGATTGTAATATGTCATGTGTTTTATTTAAGGTATAATGATATCATTAAAACTATTTTCGTTTTAGTAGATATTTTGAAAGTTGCAGTGGGCAAGAAAGTATTAGCTATAAGAGATTTATCATTATATGGGAGAAATGATTGTTCAAACCCTGTTCCATATAGAAAATATGATATAATATAATATGAAAATACCCTGTTCCATATAGAAAATTGATGCAACAGACTTGTTGTAAAAAGCAATATATTTCATCTTGTTTATCTTTTTAGCGATCAAAATATATTTGCGTAAGTTTTGTTTATGAATAAAATTTTGTACTTCTTTCTCATAGGTTTTTAATGTTCCTGATTTGTCATCAGGAGCACATTGAAAATAAAAAACAGTGCAAGGAATCTGTTTGCAAAATATTGGGTCCAAAGAAACCCTAAATTCGTACTATTTTGTTTTCATTCGAAAACTAACCAAAATCATTTCTTTAATGATGTGTGTGTTTCCAGCTAAAAAGTTATTTTTTGAATGAGAACTATATAGTGCATAGTTTTGTAATGCGCACATTTTCAAAATGCACATTAATAGTTTTCTAAATTTTTTTGTTATTCATTTATTAATTAAGTTTATACATATCAGTCTATTTAATTTTGTTTTGGTCTGATTGTTCTCGACATCTCAACAATCGTGAAAATGTACAAACATCAGCTCCACAGTTCCATACATCACCCCACGATGCGGTCAATTTGCACTCTGGACACATACTTGACTCCAGGTTTATTTTGTCTTATATTTACTGCACTTTCTTTTAATTTGCTGTACATTTGGTATTATGTTAGTTTCCATTGATTTGACTAATTTCAGGTTAACGATTTAAATACTTTGTTATTTTTTTGTTCTTCTTTATAATATTTATTTCTGGATTCCAGATAATCTAATGTATCCTATCTTTATAACGGATAAAAGTGATGATGCATATGAACCAATAGCCGCATTGCCCGATCAAGCACGACATGGTGTTACTCACATGATTAAGTTTTTGCAAGCTCTTGTGAATGGCGTAGATTGTCTTCCTTTGAAATGTAAGCTTTTGTAAAAGTATTACTGCTAAGTATTAAAATTAATTTGAGAATTTTTCGAGCATGGTTATAGAAAATTATGCAAAGAACAATTCGTAGACCAACAAAATTTTTGCAAATTTCGTTTGCAATTGCATTACAAGTAGCACAGGTTTTACGTTTTGATGTAATGCATCGTTTGTGTCAAATGTATAATATTGTCGTATTTCAAAATTTTAAATCTATGTTTAAGTTTTGTGTAAAATCATGTTGTAACAGATTTATCTAATCCGATTGTTTTACCAAAATTTTCAGATTTTTACAAGCTTTGTCTGTAAGCGCCTTATTAAAAGTATGTAACATAATTTCTCACCTGTATCCTACGTAAAAATCTCACCCAAGTTTTATTTTGCAGCTGTCTTGTTATTTGGTGTGCCGACTAAAGCAATAAAAGATGAAAGGGGAAGTGCAGCAGATGATGAAAATGGCCCAGTAGTAAGAGCAATAAAAATGCTTAAAGAGCATTTCCCTGACTTGCTCATTGCAGCTGATGTGTGTCTTTGTGCTTATACAGGTATTTTTATTTATTTATTTATTTACAGTTTTTAACGTTAGATGTGATAGTATAATGTCATTCATCAGTTTACATTGTAATTGTTCAATGGAATAGTTTGCCTACTTATGTCAATTATAATTATGAAATAATAAAGCTAGCTTGAGGTTTACTTTGTATATTTGACTGTGTATTGCACAGTTTAGTTTTCCTTCTGTGCCTGTTGTTATTGATCAAAAAACATAATCGTAAACAGATCATGGCCATTGCGGTGTTTTAAATGCTGATGGCACACTTGATAATCTTCCTAGTATAAAGCGGATTGCTGAAGTAGCTGTCAGTTATGCTAAAGCTGGAGCTAATGTAGTGGCTCCAAGTGATATGAACGACTGCCGAGTACGTGCTATTAAGGATGGGCTGCATGAAGCAGGTTTGTTACATTGACTTGGGTACTTACATTTTATACTTTATAATGAATACAAAATGAATGTGATATATGGTACATAGTTGCAGACAGCTAGTCAAATTGTTAAAGTTAAATATTTCTTACCTTCATCTTCTTTACAAATAAAATCCACTTCTTAATAACAACATTTCACCAGTATGAAAATTATCTTGATAAAGATGTTTATACTTTCAAGTTATCTTGTGTTGACATTAAATATAGGTATGCCTGTGGTACAGTTAGTATTATCAGGATGATTGATGTGTTTTTATTCTAAAGGATGATGTATGTAGAAAAAAACTTCATGGATGAATTTGAAAAATATGATATTGTAAAAAAAGTTATCAGTTGTCACCTCTTGAAATATGATAAATTTGGATGCTGTAAAATCAATTACTGAGCATGAAATTTTATTTTATGTTGATATTGAACTGTTGTCAAATTTCGCTTTTAATGATACAAAGATCTTTCTCTGTAAATGTCTTAATTACTATTAGTTTCCACTTCTGGCGGTATCGATTGGTTACAACTTACAACCTACAACAAGTTTTAGAACCAATGCTATTTTCATGTAGGCTAGAAATGTTTACAATGCGTGTTAGTAGGAAACTGTTACGAAGAAAATAAATCAACCATAAATTTTAACGCTTCAGCTGAACTTTTATGAAGTAATAATTTGTTCTACAGGTCTAGGCACAAGGACAACTGTGCTTAGTTACAGTGCCAAGTTTGCGTCATGTTTCTATGGGCCGTTTCGTGCAGCAGCAGATTCTGCCCCCAGCTTTGGAGACAGGCGATGTTACCAACTTCCTTCTGGAGCACGAGGCTTGGCATTGAGAGCAGCAGATAGGGATGTAGAAGAAGGTATACGACTTTTCAGGCTTTGGCCATTTTAACTTGATATACTGGCGTTCGAGCCAAAAAGTGCGGTTTACAGTAGTAAAATTTCATAAGTAGTTAAAAGTTTATTAATGCCTGCCATTAACAGGCGCTGACATGCTGATGGTTAAACCAGGAATCCCATATCTTGATATCATCAGCTTGATAAAGCAAAGGCATCCAGATTACCCCCTTGCTGCCTATCATGTGTCTGGTGAATACGCTTGTCTCTGGCATGGAGCAACAAATGGTGCCTTCAATCTTCGTTCAGTTGTCATGGAAACATTTACATCGTTACGTAGAGCTGGTACTGACCTTATTATCACTTATTATACTCCGCTCGTTTTAAAGTGGTTAAAAGAAATGCAGTAGTTATTTGGGTGGCTTATGTGCTGATAGGTATACATGCATTGACTGGGTATATAATTGATGCAATATGCAGACTCCATCGTATGTTTTTATCACTTCATTGTGTTTTGTTTTCAAAGGTAAAAATATACGTGTGTATCAGAAATTTCCAATTGAAGATTTTTGTAATATGCATTAAATCAAAAAACCTAGCCATTATATATGGCACCTTAACTAATTTCTTGTTTGTAATTGCAGTATTCTATGCAACAGTTTGGTATTGGTTTTCTTGATTTTGTTAAAACTACATTCATGATATGAAATTTGTGTTTGATTTTATTTTCCATCAAACTTGTTTCATACATCTAATTACAATTTAGTTCCTAATTAAATTTAAATGGTATGTGTAATAAAGTATTGGTTGTACTTTGTCCAACACTAAGTTCATTTTTTGAGTTGTTAGAAATGCAAAACCATTCACATTTGAACCCAGATTTTACTGCATGGACCGACCATTTGGCAATTAGTTTATGAAACTTAACATGAGTTTATCTTTTTAAATAAACATCTGCAATATAAATTTACTTCACAACATTACCTCAGAAATTTCCCAGATTACAGAAATTATGAGCATTTAAACCAACTACTGTAGTGCTCAAGACGACTTTTTACAAAGCAGTTTTTATTAAGCACACATTTCAACACACCCATTAAGAGTTACTTGGAAGTTTTGATTGAACAAACAAAAGAGATCAAGACCATGTGTTTCTATACTGCTATTCATTAAAATTTCACTTCCTATACTCACAAAAATATAAAATTTATGATTCACAACTTCAGTATACAATATAGTATATATGATACAGTAAACCGATTTTGCTGTGAAAAAATGTTTAGTCCCAGGAACACTTAAACGCACGCAAAGTCATACTACGATACAGATACAAAATGATAGGAGGAAATACATTGAAAGAAAAAAAAAAAACTAGTCTAGTCAAGCTTGACAGTCGTTAGTTGAACACGACGGGGTGCAGATTCTCCATCTGAGCTTTGCTTTGTTGTTGGCTTGTTCTCTTTTCTTTCTTGAGCTGATGCAAAAGCTTTCTGTGACGGTGAAGAATCTTTTGAAATTGTAGTTAAGGTCACTCTTCTGGGTTTAGGTGAGCTGTAATGCATTGTTTTAAAAATTATTTTCAAAAAAATGACGGGTATGGTGTATTGTATACTGTGGAAGTGTGTTAACTTCACTATGCTTAATACAAATTTTCAGATAACACGGTGCAATTTCACTGATCCAGCCAACTACTTGACCAGCTTCAAAAAACGCGAAGTAATTTAATCAGGCCCTTTAGCCTTGAGTTAACGAGCTTCCACTGCAATTACAATTTAACTTAAATTATGTTTACACCATAAAATACACATCATGAAAGTTGCAAATTTGCTGGATCTTGTCTAAATAACAGTAAATTGTATGGCTCTCAGTCTCAAGCAGATTAACATTTAGGCAGATTTGTAATACAATGTGATATACACTCTTAAACTCATAATATTCTTTCAGTGCATGGTTGGTAAATTCATAACAGAAAGCAATAAAAATCCTGTAAATATGAACTTACCTTGATGAAGATGTCTGTTGGGCAGCAGCCATCTGAAATAAATACAGTCATTTGGAACTTGTATGATATGCTTCTAGTAGGATATATTTCTAAAATAATTTAAATCTTACAGACCTCTTAACAAATCACTGAAATTGCTGAATTTTGACGAAATACAGTAAAAATCACCTCGAGTTACTGCGCCTATAGTAACGTTTAGTGTATACTGACACCTGTTGCAAAGTCCTGTTTGCAAATCATATGTTTCACATAGTATTGACTTCGCTTAAATTGACTTTGTGTACAAATAAAACTTGATTATAAATTGATGCCACATCTTATTCACAACCAAGGCATCACGAAAGACCAGCGAATTGGTTTCGTCTTTGTGATCTAATAGAAATACATTATGATGCTTGCTACACAAGTTCGACGGCTAAGCTATCGCGTTTTTGTGATCTTACAAACTGCGCTCTGTGCTAGGTTAACTAATGTAAAGTGTAGATTATTTGGTTGATAAGTCATAATTTACAAAGTTTCAAAACTATCACAAGGGAGAGATTGGTAAAAATGTTTACGAGAATCAAAGAAAACGAACTTGAATTTTCTACAAAATTAATATTTTTTCAGAAAAAAATGTGGTGTTGATTAAAATAAATAGGTCATTGCGTTTTCAACTTATCAATGATTTCTGGGTTTGTACACATATTGCATTGCCTTTGTATGGTACTGTAATAGCCTAGGCAATAACAGTCAACATGTAGAGTGGCCTGCAGCCATTATTGTTAATTTCACGTTTAGTGACATTCTCTTTTGGTGACACATTGTTCAGAGGTCCCTTCAGCTATCATTATATAGGCGATTTTTACCAGATGCATGCAGCGTATAAATTTCACTCTGTTACCTCTTTGGTTTGATCCTTCACTTTGGCTGTGACTTCAGATGTGATTGGTACCTCCGTACTTTTGCTTTTCTCACTCATACCATTTTCTTTGTTTGCCACGGACATCTTGGCAAATGTAGTGCTCATGAATTTATTTTCTGGTTCTTTCAACGCCACTTTTGTTTGTGGTTTATTTTCAACCACTGATTTGTTTGAGTCAGAACTACCCAGTGTTGTAGCAGTGTTCTTAGAAGCTTTAGGTTTAGTATACCGTTCACCTATTTCATGTTTCCCAAAATGAATGATTGAGCAAAAACCATCACGTGATGACACAGCTAAAAATGAAGCATCAGAACTCCTGCAAGAAACATGCACTATTTATAGAGAACTAAAGTTTAAAATGTGCACACTCACACAAATTAAATCGAAAATGATGAGTCCAGACCAGACGTACAAAAACAAAACAAGTATGAGTTAAAGTTACGCAACAATGCAAAGTTGTCTTTGCAATTAACAGTTTTATATGTCTTCATAAAAGCAAACTACTCATAGGACCACTTAACCAAACCTTTGGTTTCTATTGATTCTGTCACTTACCAGTTCAAGTCGGTTATAGAAGCATAATGAATATTTGAAATGATTGCAAATGGTGCAGACTGTTGGGTATCATAGAGGAGTATGGTATCACTTGAAGATACGGCAAATACGTTTCGATACTCAAGTTTAAACATTGAACCTTAAAAAATGCAATGAAAACCTATGTTGTAACTTGAGGATATTCCAAACAGAAATGCAAGAGCTACACACAATTGACTTCCATTAAATAAAACAGTTACATATGAAGTAAAAGCATACAGTTATCATTTCCATTCGTTTTCCTTAGTTGGAACAAAACAGGACAACAGGCAACAACACTTGCTGGTTCCTTTAAGCCTGGCAAGTATACTGATGGTTTTGAGAGGTTACCACGAGTAAACATCATAGTTGTGTTTACCTACAACAAGAATGATTTAAACTTAGATATTCCTGAATATTGAAATTGCTTTTCTTGCGATTTCAAAATGCAATAAAAGTTTCCAACATGATTGAATGAAACCAATTCATAATATACTTTTTCAATCAGAACAATGACCTACTGCCGGAGGGGAGGTTTTCTCTGTTTGAAGGCACCCAGCTGGCGTAATTAATATTTTACCATCGACGGTGAAACATAATCTACAGGAAAAATGCACAATTATATTATTAATACAAACAGATTAAATCATAGCCTATTTTAACACACAGCTTCATCGAAAATAATGAAACAAATATAATTCCCTGCAAGCAACTTTTGTTTATTATACTGCAAGGAATTGAGGATGTTCCTCCCTAAGCCAGGCCTACAACATCTGACAAAATTTAACAATGTTATTAGACTTTTAGTTTTTAAGCTTGTGCACAATTATGATAACTCTGTGATAAAACAAAGCTTTCTTCTATCTTTAGGAAATTCACTATTCCTCATCAATTCATATTTGATTAGACAGCTTATCATTGTTCTTGATTTGTGGGCTCTTATTAGTTATTTTTCTCGGTTGTTTATGAATTAGATTATAAAAAACTTTCTTGATATACTTCGGCGTGCAGTATTTTTTGTAGATTTAGCAAATATGGATTATATATAGAGCACAATGGACAGTGGGCACGAGATGTTTTTAGCAGACAACCAACTTGGTTTCTTATATTAGACCTTAACTTACCTTGTGTTCTTTGTTTTACAAATGATTTTACCTTGGTAGAAATGCCCCGATTGGTATAACGTATGGCAAAAAATTAAGAAGCTAAAACGTTGTTTACTTATGATACGACACATTTAAAACTTTGTTAGTTGAAAGCACAATTCTATTTTGCTCAACCACAAGATGCTGTGGAGTCTTAGGACTACATGGTTCTAGTTGGGGCAAGTTTTCGAAAAATAAACATTTATTTATTTAATTTATTTAAAAATAACCCGCACAGACGAGCTCGACGAATGATAATGAAAAAAATAAACTGTACAGTAGGTTTACAAATCAAAAATAGTTCTTTTTCATGTTGCGCCAATTTTCTTTATATTGACAATTGAGGGGGTTACACATAGAAAAACGAATTTTGTTCTGCCTTGCGTTTTTCAATCCTTGTTTTATCCACAAGATCTAGCAGCAAAACATTGTTATATCTAAATAGAGTAGGCTGTATGTGTAAATATATCTAGAGCACAACAGTGGAAAAGGCCAATGCCAGAGCCAGCCAAAACAACCATTTCCTTACACTTATCTGGTCGCTAACCCACAACGCAATCTCAGTTTCATTTTGAAAAAAGAAGTGTCATTTGAGACAGTACATATTACTATCTGTGACACCTCTATCTCTAATATAGTAATTTTAGGGATTATCTCATGCACATTCTAATTTAGGGCACCTACTATTCTTTTTCATCATTTTTAAAAACCCATTAAATGTTTTTAAAAAGGAAACAGATCCAAATAAACAGTAGTTTGGTGTAACTGACCTATTCCTACGACACCGTTCAAAATGACATGTATTGTGAAATTACCTTCTCCTGACAACAGTTTCATCATGAAATATCCGCTGAGATTTTGCATGTCCATCAGACTTTGATCCATATTGGATCTTGTTCACACAATGAACAAGTTTTTTACTTTGCATATTGTATATTCTAAGTGATCTGTGTGGATATAGAAATAGTGAGGTACATTAATGGTAGACACATTAAATATACTGTACCAATTTTAGGACTATTAAACATTTAAACAAAAATTTCTTAAAAAGTTTTCTTGCCTGTCACAACTCAAAGCAGCCACATATTTTCCTAGAGGATCCCACGCGACTCCATTTACAAAATGTTTGGAATCAGAAAATATTGCCAACTTTTGTCCTTTTTCAGTGTCCCACAATATTACGCTGTGATCAACAGAGCCGGTAGCAATAAAGAGGTCATTGTAGGACCAACTAAGATCATTAATATCTTCAATATGTCCTCTGCAAATAAAAGAAAGATATTTAATATATAGATGCAAAACTTAATGTCGAATGTACCAGCATGTAAGCCCCTTCCCAGTTTTTTAAGGCAAAAATATGTTTTTAACCTATACCTGACGTAAAAGCACCCCTTGTGTTTTTCTCTTGCCAATAACGTTTTGCGTCATTGAGAAGACGACTTTTACCACTACTTAAATGTCATCCAAATTGTGCGCGTTAACAATCTCATGCTGCTTGAAGGTTCCATGCAATAGTAAATGCCAGCATTTGACAGTTATCGTAAAAGGAAAAGTTCAAAAAATGTCTATTTCTACTCATGTGTTTTTCGATGCTGATAGGTAATGAAGACAAAGAGAGGATGGCTTTAAATGGCAATTGTTTATTCGTGCTGACACAATAGCACAAAGTTTGCTATCGATAATGACAACTGAGCTCTTGTATTCCGCTTGTCTTTTTTTCTTAAAAATCTTAAGCAAAGTGACAATGCAGTGTTTTGTTGCTAACACGAGCAGCTGAGTTGCTTTGTCTGGTGAAAATTTTATTCGCATTCCCGCCGAGCCATTGTTTTAAAACATGGTCAGCAAATCAACGAAGTGAGACGTCAATGATAAACCACAGCATTAATCTAAGTGTTCTTTTCATATAAAGATATTGATGTTAAATAGTGCAATAATTTTCATAAGTATCTCCAATGTAACAAAAGTAAATATTAAAATAGGCTATGAATGCATACAGCATACATTTCCATTCATTGCCTAGCATAAGTGCTGTTTACCATATTCATATTTTTCCAACTTTGGTAAATGGCAGCTAGTAAAATAAGTGTCTACATTGCCGGCTGCCGTTTAACGAAGTAGCTTTCCTCAAATTCGTTAACCGGCAGTCGGTGAAATAGATGCTACTGTTCTAACATTGGGGGAAATCCGGCAAAGGAAAACTCAATCTGCAAAGTTGGGCAAGGGCGCACTCAATTGCGGTTTTCATTGAGTTCAGTATCACAATTTAGGTGTCACAATTTTTTGGCAAAATCTTACCAAAAACAGCCATACTCCAGATTAGAAAGTTTGCAGTTTCCCTGTGCAACAAGATTAAACAAAAGCCATTAGGCCTATATGCACAATTTATTTTAATCCCAACACTTAGCATAATTTCCAGTCTGGACCATATTCTTATTACTCTGCAGGAAGGACCTGCATCTCTCCCAAATGGGAAAGTTTGTTGGTTTTGGGTGAGAAATCCCCACGCAACAAGATGAAACGATAGCAAAAAAGATTAATTATATAATACCATATTGCCAAACTTACTGTCAACATTAATGACTACATTTACCTCATTATTTTACTTGCATTCCAAATTTCTATATTTCTTCCATCCTCATCCTCAAATATGTTTGGAGCTTCCTCTTTATCACTCAATCTCCACAAAATAATGCTCCCATCTAAAAATCAGGATAATTTCTAAAACTCATTAAAGAAAATTAATTTAACCAGGAAAGTTCTTTTCTCCGCACTCCCATATGAAGCAACTAGATATAGCTTTAAAGTATGAAAAGTGATTTGTTGAATTCTAATCTAAAATCTGCTGGAACATAAGCCTTTTAGAAAGGCTACAATCAGATGAATTTATTTGCAAAAATTTAGCCTTACCGTCTCCTGCAGAAGCTAGGATATTCCCTACATGTGAAAAACGAACAACATTAACTGCTTTGTCGTGCCTGCTGAGATTAGATAGAAACATCACATCATCTTTCACAACTTTCCATATCTGAAATATTTGTATATAAAGAGCATTACCAGCTTACCACGGCTAAATTAAACATAGAAGTCTGTAGTCCATCAGCCATTTATAGCTCACCTAATTTCTCATATGACCAAAAAAAGTGCTAGCTATGATAAAAAATTCTTTCACCGATTCATTGTAAGTATATTTATGTAATGTTAAAATTCGTTAAGCCTCCTACATTCCTTAGAGTGCGTGGTCTATTTTTGGGTGGGAAATAAATTTTGTAAAAAGAAACAAATGCGTAGAAACAGATCAAATTTAACTATTGTTTTGTTTTCACGAGGTCACCTTCTTCCAAACAGTAAAATCGAGGTTTATAAAAAATATGTGGAGATCAGCAAATAAACATATTTTGATTTTTCATCGTCAGTAAAGACATCACATGTACCACTCTAATCCATGGGTGGGCAAACTTTTTGATTCAGGGGCCAAAAAATTCTCAAAATTTGACAGGTGGGCCATGCGAATATATAGTGGACAAAGAGTGTTTACACTAGTTTTATAACCTAATTTTTGAACAATAATTTACATTTAAAAGCTGTAAAAATAACGAAAATTGAACTTAATTCCAGCATGAATGATATTTTTAAGCAACCTTTTTTGCCCAAACATCAAAATTTGGTGTTAGCTTTCTGGTGGCAATTCTCAGAACAGATCGGAGGTGTACATCAGTTAATTGAGATCTGTGACTAGATTTTTGATGTTCATCAGGCTGAAAGTCTGTTCACAAATATATGTGAAGCTAAACAACACCAAAATAAAAATATTTAGCTGTCCACTCCGCTTTGAACACTCTGCGCTCAGTCAACTTTTCGCTTCTTTGACGTACTCATTTTGAAAGAAATTATTCTGTAATAATTTAGACGAGCTCTTTTTTAGGTTGGAAGAACACACATTTTGCACAATTTTACTAGATGAGCTCTTCTATAAATCAAATTTTTTGAGTTTAGCAACCTTGCTAGGCTAGCCCTGCAGCTTGATCCAAAGGAAACAGATCGTATGCGCTTGAAAACTCCCAAACAAATATTTCACAATGCTTAGCTGTGACAAAACAATAAACCAAGACAGATTGATTGAGTGTGTAATTCAGCTGTCTTGTGGGGTCAACTGTATACGAGAATGAAGAAGAAAAATGAGTTGCTTCGATGCACTAATTCATACCAACATCTGGCGGACCAGATTAAAAGAGCCAACGGCAGGATTTAGCCTGCGGGCCGTAGTGTGCCCATGTCTGCAATAAACACTTGAAAGCAAATAGCCTATGTGCTAAGGTCAGTGTCAAAAAATGAGGTGAGTTCAGTGGTAACAATAAATAACTTATTCCAATATCCCAGAATAAGATTACTATAGCCCTGTACCAGATTTGTCTAAAGTTATGTATAAAATTTGAATATATTATTTTGCTTTTGTAATTGATTGATGCGATTCAACATCCACTCACACAGAGCGTGCACACACAACGGCTAGTACAATCGAATGACCTCATAAGGTAATCCGAATGACACCGGTACGACACAAACTTAAAGGGAATAGTAATTAAATTAAATAATAGCAATTAACGGAAATTAAAGTTAAGCATACTGTTTCCTCATTAGGTGGTGTGCCAGTTAGGAAAGAAGGAAATCACATAAAATAACATGAATGAACTAACTGTTTCATTGGTCAACAATTTCATGAATATAATAAGAATTTCATTTGAACATTATCACAACTTTGTTTTGATGGCAACTTCACCAATAAAACTTCTAAACTTAATTTTTAGTAACACACAAATGAATCTTTTTATATGTATTTTTTACTTTGACACTACCAGCAATACTTACACGAACATTTCCATCTAAGCCAGCAGTTGCAAGTCTTTGAAACTTACTATTTGCACATGGCTGCACATCAATTGAAAATACTGCTTCTTTAGCATGCCATGATATTTCAGGTGTAACAACTCTCATATTAAATTTTCAGTAACTTACTGGTGTTTGCCTTCACAACCTATCTGCCTATTTACGAAGCAATTTTAAATAATACAATTTTTTATTAGATAGGCCTAACTTTGGATCTGAATAGAAACTGGAATGCATAAGCTAGTATGGCTGTTCTGAACCTGAAGCCTAAATACTGCCTATTGAAATGGGGGTCTACTTCATATACAAGGGCACAAGCAGATAACGTCACAATTTGAGTAGCTGGGGGCTAGTATACAATAGCATCCTTTGGCTATGCAGTTGTATACAAGACCCGGAAATGGTAAAACGTATTAACACAAAGTTTAAGTCAACTTTTTGTGTTATTAAATTGCCTGCATACAGGCATAGCCTCGGCTGAAAGCTATGGTACAGTAGCCTACAATTTACTGGTATTTCAGATACTGTATAGCAAAAGATTCTTATTTCGCGCCAATTGTTTCCCGGTTTGATAAAGTATACTAAGATGTCTATGTACATACAAGTTGGCTTGTTAGTACAGTGGCAACAGTGATTTGCGCTTGGCTAGTAAAAAAGCAAAGTGACTAAGTTAGTTCAGTTCTTTTGAGAAAGGCATTTAATTTCTTTGTTTTATCGAATTCTTACATTTTAACCGATAATTGTAAAAGATCCTTATCTTGTCCTCTCCACAGGCTCTCCACAGACCCCGGTCCCTTGGATAAAGTTCGTTTCAATGGGGTTTTTCTTCTTCCATCCAGCCACACAGCTCGATTCCATCTTGACGGTGACACAATTCTTATGCCCTACCAAATTATTAGCTTAACTTTTGTTTCTTTAAGTCTTGCCAAGAAACACGTGCAACGTCATAAGAAATCAAGAAGAAGAAGAAGAAGAAGAAGTCAAGATGAGTTTTTTTGGTGTCAGAACGAGTCGCTCTCGCTCTTAGTTCTAACAACGGTCAAGCAAGCTCTGTTAGCCATCTTCCAAGTCGGCTTTCACGATGGAAAAAACGTTGATCAGGAGAACGTACGTAGAGCATCTTCATTGATCGGTAGGGTCAGCCATAGTATAAGCCTAAGCAACATTTGTTCTTTTCAGCGGTCATCATGAACAGTTTTAAATACAAATTCGAGAAAAAATAAAAATAAATTAATAACATGCAGCCTATTCTCCAAAACCTGCAAAAAGACAAGCTCGGTAACATGGACTTGGGTGATGAGAAGTCATCTCCTATAGTTCTGATCATGCAAAGGGATTCATCAGTCTAAGGATAACAATTATAAAAGTGATAGCCTACCATAGACTCTCTAGGCCAGGGGTTCTTAACCTGTGGGTAATTACCCACTAGTGGGGAATTTGAGGATTTCAAGTGAGTAACGAAACACAATGTTAAATCTGGAATCAGATTTGCGTTGTGCAATCTCAAAAATAGAGCCTGACAATGACTCGATCGTCGCTGAAAAGCAAGAACAAAAATCGCATTGACGTTGTTTTAAACTACGTAAACGTTCTTTAATGTTATTCTTCTCATTGAAATTGTTCTTTTTGTTAAATACCATTGTGCTTTGGGATATGTCACACAGGTCACTAGGATTCATTTTGATTTTTCAGTCAGTTTTAAAAGTATGTGGGGAATATAGGTTTATTAAGTAGCGGAAGTGGGTAATGAAAAGAAAAAGGTTAAGAACCCCTGCTCTAGGCCAAGTGTGCCCAACCAGTCCATCGCGGTCTACCAGTAGACCGCAGACAGATCCCAAAGTCAAAATCGACAGCGAAACCATTAGAAAAAACAAAATGTTTTTTACGTGTAAGTGTTTGTTTGGTGAGTTTGGGCGAAGTAAATGTTGAATAATATGCTTTATTTTCAATTTTAACAGGCTTTAATGGACTATTGTTACGAAACTAAGACTAAGCGTTTGGGACGATAAAATCGATTACTTTTCATGTGCTTTCCAAGGCCTGAGTAATAATCGTAAAGTGGTACGTATTTCCAACTCCAAAACAATAAAATCGTTGCATTGGTTTCGACCTCGCTTGAAATATTTTAATTGTTGCATTGGTTTTGACAGTTATTGTGAAGTCACACTCAATGATACAAGTATTGTGATTGTAATCATGAATTGTTATAATTTATGTAATTGTTGTTTAGTAAACGATTGTGTGCTCTCCAGCTAGATAAAACGTATTATTAACAAAGCCGTAGGCTACTGTCCTTGATTAATCATGTCATTCAAACATTTAAATCCTAAACCGACATATTTGACCCAGTATAACTTATAAGTGTTTTAAGTGGTGTCATATATTCAGAATATAGGAAGATAGATGGTACTTCTGGTAAAGAATCTCGGTGACGTAGAACATGTTAGATTTTTATTCATTACTATGAAATACTTTGTACACGTAGCATGACGTAAATAACTCTGTGTCTCGCTTATTGGCTGGCATAACGATATAAAACTGAGGCTTTGTTCAAAGCGATTCTCTTTTCCCTGCTCTCTTTTTAATCATTCAGCTCAAGTGATTAGCTCCATTCGGATTTTGAAATGGAAATGAAATCGCTTCTGTTTTAATCACTTCATATGTTGGAATATAAGAATTCGAACTTTAAACCGTACAGTGAAGAGCAGCATGTTAGAGAAATTATAACTAAATGTCCATAGACTGTGCCGCTTCTAACAATATTTCTAACAGTTTTACAGCCTACCCTTCTCACCAGCTGTTTTTTTAACAAGGTTGCTATTTTAATTCGTAATTAGGCAGTGCACGTTTGTTCTGTTGTACGTCATTAAGATGTGTCAATGCGATTGCTCTTAATAATAAATAAGTGTTGCTCGAGTTTGTGCCATACCATGCTGTCTGTAGCCAACACAACTATTTATTATTTGTCGTGTCAAACTGAAAAGTATGTAGCCTTAAAAATTGAATAATAATTAATTAATCAACCGTTTGCCAAAGGCGAATCTTTATTCATTATTTTATTCCTATACAAATTCAATTACCAAAAAACGCTAACGTTTGGAAGGAGATTTTCAGCATGTAGGCCTATATATTTGTGAGGGGGCGGGTTTGTTATGTGATGTCTACTCCCGGCTTCACCAAGGTAGAAACGGGAAGGAATTCTATGCAAGTGAGAAAATGGAAATGATTTTGGTTTTACTGCTCCTGTACAAGGATCCAGGCTTGTCCATGGGAAATGTCCCATGGGATGGGATGGGATGGAACAGCACGAATTGCAATTCCCATGGGACAGTAGCTAGGCATTTTTATTTAAAAATATTTTAGACAAATTGTCAGAAATTCTTCTTGCAAAACTTTAAAATTAATACGATATGTTATGCTTGAATTGCTTTCATAGTTTACTTCACAATCATACAACACTCAAGTCCGAAAGCCATGTGGGCTGGTGTAAGGTGCTGCAGTCTGACAGACAGTTCGAGGTTTTTGGAGATTGTAGACATAAGGATGGTTTTAGCCTAGATATATTATGGATTGCTGATACTTTAGCTTACTGTATTACGAGTTTGGATCTTTTTGTGAGCATGTTTAAGGAACTAGGCTGTTAAAAGTTGTCAGCAGCGTACGGTAGGCTTACCGTATGGCCTGCAGCGACTAGGCTTTAGAATTACCGTAATATAAATAAGGTGATTAGTGTCAGTATCATAGGCTAGTGCCATTGTTCAGTATTGATATGATTGACTAAATACTGAGTGGTGGCTGCTTCAGCGCGGGGCGAAGTAATCAACTGAACCAGTACAGAGGTTATTGTTTGAAGCCATTTTGTGGGTGAAATCGATTTTAATTTAATAAATATAGTAATGAAAACAAATTTTCGATGATTTCGTATGTGACCGTTAAGCTTGTGGCTACAACAATTTCAAAGTCCAGAGGTTACCGGTATACCGTACCTGATATATCGGTACGACGGTACTATATCGGTTTCAGATATTACAGGCTAGCCTACGGGCCTATCTGTAGTACCAGTAGCCTATTTGTTGCCTGCCCGAAAATGTCATAGCTTCATTCTAACCTGCCAATTTTAAATAGGTTGCGAAAGCAGTCAATGCGTTATCCTGTAGGCTGTATTGTTTTAATCCAGCACCCCAAAATGAGCAATCAAAAATATGAGTTCCAGAATCTCACTAAAACTGTGGTTGCTAAGATGTTGAGTGATAAAGAATGCAGCTTAATTGATATTCCAAAAGAACATGTAAAGTCTTCAACAATCAATGTTAAAGCGGTTAAAATATCAGAAAGTATTTTAGCACCATTTCTTTGCTGTGCAAAGTGCAAAATGCTATATACTTGGTATAAGTTGATCAATGGAAAATGGGTTAACCAAAGTGGCTATAGAGTTGCAATACAGCATAGCATGAAATGTGCTTCAGGTGCCTCTGGAAACATGAAAATATATTTCGAAGCAAAGCAACAGGAAGTACCAAAACCACCACCAACATTGACAAATGAGTGGCAAAAGACAATTGTTGAACTACTTACATCACACCCAACAGTATCCATTTCGGCTGGATGTGACATACTGTGCGATGCTGCTAACTTTGCCGCAAGATCTACTCATGTTGCAAACAAGGTATATGATTACACTATATCACGGCAAACAGTGACTCGTTCTATTTTGAAACAAGGAAAATTGGCAAAACTTCAGTTTCAGAAATTGTTTCAAAAAATGGCACAAGACCCACAGTGTGCAATTTCAGGAATAGTGGACTTTTGGTCTGCAAGACAAACATACCTGTTGCCATATGGAGGAATTATTGCATGTGGACTAGATCAGAGTTGGGAATGGATTACTTTTCCTCTGTCTATTATTGATATTGATAAAAATGAATCTCATACTGCACAATTTACACACAGCTTTTTTTTACGTGAATTTCTGGTTGAATCTACCACATTCTCTAGTCCATTGTTTGTATGTACTGATAATGCAGCAACCATGAAAGCAGCATTTGATAGACGGTTTAATACCGATACAGAAATTATTCGATCTGGTTGTACTGAGCACAGGTTATCAACATGCATTACTGATAGCTTCAGCAGAGGTGTGAATTTTGAACTGGATCAGTTTATGGATCAACTTTCATTTATTGAAACGTATTACAATACACGTCAGGCAAAGGCATCACAGTTTCCGTTTTCTATACCAACAAAATCTACAACACGTGAATGGCGTTCGTATTACCGACGTTTTAATGCTCATTTAAAAAATTACTCACATTATTGTAAGGAAGATGATGAGGAATTTTTAAATCACATTCCAAATTTTGCTCAGATTAAAGGAATGCTCTATATACATAGCAAATTTAAAACTTTCTTTGACAAACTAGAAGTTGATGGTGCTACATCTCATTTAATTTTGCTTTTATACTTAATCTTAGACTATCAGTTGTACAAAGTTATTGTTGATATTGACAAAGAAACGTCCAGCAGCATGGTAAAGAAGTATTGTCAGAACTTTCACAGTATTATTGAAGAAAAACTTTGGCCATATTGCGGCAGTTCTTTGGCAGTAAGTGCGGCATTCCTTACTGGAGTTGACATTTCAGCCAAAATAGAAGACATGGTCAAGTCAGTTACTCAGAAGAAAAGGAATGTAGACATTAATAAATGGGCCAATAGCTGGATCACTTTTTCTAAGTCTGTTGTTTCAACTGTGATTTCATTCATGAAGGAATTAAATCTTTCTTCTGAATTATCTGATGTATGTGAAGTAACAGGAACTGTAGAACAAAATCCAACAAGTGATTTTGACTTACTTTTTGTTCCTCCACCAAACAAAGCACTTAAATTTGGTACCCCTATAATGAGCAATTGCATTGAGGAGGAAGTCAACACATTTCAAAAATTACGGCAACCAAGTTCACAACCATTAGATTATTGGAAAAATGAACACAGGTTTCCACTGCTAAAAGCTGGTGCGAAAATTGTGTTGGCCATACCAGTGTCATCGGCAGCGGTAGAGCGCTTATTTAGTGCAGCAGGATTGTTGTTGAGTAAGTTACGAAAGCGAATGTTACCTGCTGTTGTTATAAATTCTGTGTATAGCAGATTTGCTTGTAACAAGAAAATGGTTGAGAAACTATCCGAACTAACTAAATCATCACTATCAGAAGCAGTTGAAGTTGAAGAGCAGGAAATTGAAAATTTGCTAAATGAGCACAGTGACTCGGAATATGAGTACCAATGATAATAAATTGTCATAGATAGACAACTTTTCTGAACTTTAAAGTTAACAAAGTCAATAAATTTTGTCGTTTTGTATCTCTCTTTGTACATGTAGTCAATTCTAATACACATTAGACTTAAATTTCCATAAATTTAATAACATTTATTGAATTGTATTTTGATGGGAATCCCATGGGATGGGATGGGACAGGCATGAATTGCTATGGGATGGGACAGAAAAAAATGTCCCATGGACAAGCCTGCAAGGATCGCTTTATTAATAAATGTTATTTACCTGATAGTGATAAAGCACTAAGGCGTTGATCAAATTTTTTGTAGGTTAAATGTGTCTTTGTTTTGTTAAGGCATTTAATACTTAAACTTTTCATTAGGGTTTTGAGCGTCTTTTCATTCGTTCAAGTCTTGCGTCCACGCTCAGTAATACAAATACGTTACGTAAATTTCGTTGTGACATCGCACTGTATTTTATGTGGCGTGCCATTACAATTTTATGTTAGGACGATTTGAAAACGTGTGAGATTAGCAAACTGTAAGGTACATGAAGAAAAAACGAAAACAATGTGTTTGGATTTGCGATATGACACTAAACTGGTATGACTTGAGTGATCATTGAAAACACATGATAAGCGAGTAGGCCTAATCGGACGTAATGAAGTTGTTGTGGTTGTAGTAACCTATATAGCCTACGACAATTCAAAATCGTATTGTATACCAGAAATTGGGAACTTTGTCGCCAAGATTATTTAAATAAAGCAAGCAAATATAGGCTATTGGGCATATTACAATAATCTAATTGTTTGAAGTGTAGGATCAGGTCGTCTCACTTAGTTTCTTTTGTTAGGTTAAGAAACATTTTATGAAAAGATCTTTCGACACAGATGGGTCAGGACTACGTCATCGTCTTGACTTAACAAAACGATGTTATTACCCTTTTTTAGTTATGTATTGGCATAAAGAGTAAATACCAAGTAAATCAACAACACGTTTACATAGAGTTAACCAAAGATGGCATATATGTTGGCTAACAGCTGGCATATAATTTTACAATCACAGGCCTACTTCTTCTTAGATTTTCAGTTCTGTAACCAAGTCATTTTTTTAAGACTCAAGTCAAGTCGATTCAAATTACTAATTGGATCAAGTCAAGTTAAAATATAATGCAAGTCAAATCAAGTGATCCCATGGGTTATACCTTTAACCGATGGTGCAACGAAATCAAATGTCTGTAATTCAGTTGATCAATAAATTAACAACTAAGATTTAATGACTTGCATCAAGTTACTTTCCAAGACTCGAGTCAAGTCAAATCATTTCAAGCATTGACTCGAGTCATTACAACACTGATTGCCAATAAATGCAAACATTTCAGCTTTATATGCCAACGTCAATCGATGTAAAATAGGACAAAAGTCAATACAGACTTAGGCTAAAAGCTACGAAAAGAATAGAAGTCCAAAAGTTGTCTGTAATAATCTTTTTTAGCAATGCATAGAAACCGCCGACGGTTCAGAATTTACAAGCAATTTTGTTCGCACGCCAAATTTATGAAACTATCATTGTATCTTGTCATTTTCATTTTCCCATGAGCTTATAAGTTGTGTGAAGACTGAAAATGCTTGCAGCAAGTGTTAAGCCGATCCTTTACGCAAGCGGCCGAAAGTCTCGATTCTTCATCGCTGTCCCAACAGTCTTGTATCGTTTTGACAATATTTTCTAAAATTTGTGCAAATGCTGTTTTAAGCTTTGTTTTATCGTTTGGGCACCAGTAAAAATTTATATATATTGCTTTACAAAGTAAGAATCGTCATAATAGTTAACTCATGTCAAATCACATATAGTTATCGTGGTAAATGCTGGCATAAGCGACAAAAAATATATTTATTTTCGACGGCTCATTTGGTTTAAATACCTGCCCTCCTGTTGAAGCAAGAAACATTGGGGCGTTGCTTTCGAACTACCACGTGATTGATGAGATCAGTTACACCCTTGACGTCATTTTCATACGGGAATAAATGCGGAGGGACCGTGGAATTGTCTATACATGAAAACAAGGTAAACACAACACAACTTAGTACAATCAAAGTAAACTAGACATAACTCTGCTGTCAACAATTCTGAAATGTTTGCAAAGTGTGTCCCCTCGACGAGTCGCAAAACAACGGGGTTAGTAGAAACGTTAACACTTGCATTATTTCTGCTCGGAATGGAGCAGAAATGGAGCTAGACGCTACAATTGTTGGAATTGATACTTTAGACATTTTGCGCACGAAATGGGCCACGGCTTTAGCAAACACAGTAGCCTTGGAGCAAATGTTTAAACCACACTTCAAATATCTAATTAAAGTCACACACCATAGAAATCTTTACAGCGGCTGATGATTTCCCACATAACCAAAGCCATGGAATAAACATCAGCTTGTTTTAACGCTACACTGCTGTGATGCAAGTCGATGGAGAGATCCAGGATTTCCGGTGCCTTATAAAACGGAGTGCCTGCACCCTTAATTTCCTGAGTAAAAATGCATAAGGATATCAGAATAGCTTGGGCTATATTTGGTGCATTGCTTTTGTAATAGCAAGGTACTGTATAACTAATTACTTATTGATAGGTAACCGGCGCGTATCGTTAACACGCACTTACGCGTAACAAGGCCAAGTAAATATTAATGATCGACAGACTAGGAAAGTTTTTTTGTGTCAGAACCTGATCTGCGCCGTGACATTCGACATCTTCAAGCAGTAACCTGGCTACGCTGTAATCGGCGATAACAAGAACGCAATCATCGCGAATAAGCACGTTGCTGCTGCTGATGTCGCGATGAGCAATTGCTAGTTTGTGTTTACCTATAAAGTTATTTTTATTGATTAATTATCAACTACAATAATATGAACCAGCAACCGATATTAACAGAGCGCCCACAACTTACTTGTTGCATGGAGATGCTCAATTCCTGATATCAGATCCGACAAAAAAGATAAACATAACTTCAGATCTAAATGATTGCAGTTTAGATAATGGTGGAGTGACCCCTGGAAAATGTGAACATTTAAAATCGTGGGCGCTGGCAATGAAAATCATTATTCGGATTTGGTATTAACACGAAAGTAAAAACAAAGTTTCGAGCTAAATTCTTTTACAACTCGGCACTGGAACATCTTTTATCACCTGTTTGCAATATTCCATAAGAAAACCCATTCTTGTTTCGATCGAAAAGGGCCCGTAATACTTAATAATATTAGGGTGGTCATGTAGAGAGAGGTTGCGAAGAGTCCACATTTCATTTTTGAAATATTTTTCGCTGCTGATATCTCGCGCAGCTGAAAAAACAAAATAATTAAGTTCTTTTACCGTATTATGCGGACCTGTTTAGGGGTTCGATTGAAAAATGCTGTTTACCGCTACATAAGACTGAAACACTCCCTGCAATATTTATTGTTTGGCTCGTAAAATACAATTGTTAACATAACCAGTGCACGTCTATCAATCTTAGAGGGAGCTCTTTGGCAGCGAGCAAGAAAACCAAGTCTTGGTAGAGTGCAATGTTATTTACAATGATGTTGAAATATAAAAATTAATGATCTGTACCTTTGAAACAAACGTCTCCGGATATACTGGGGCATGTGACGTAATACACCGTGCTAAAATAATAAATACATTAAATCAAATCTGTCACGTAATGCAGCGTCAGCAATTATGAACAAAGAAATCGCATAAAGAACGTTTTACCCAAAATGACCAGAGCCAACAACATTGTTGAAATCAACCACAGCGTCGAAGATTGCCTTACATTCTTTTTCTGGTTTACACAAAGACGTCGTGCTGTGATCTTCACTAAAAAAAATATAAAAAGAATGTTTAAAAAACTTTAACTATGTGGAGAATATCCTTGTAGTTTGTGGTCATCCTAGAAAGTTTGTGTTCTGTAAAATATTTTGCATTTTCAACCAAGGGAAACCTCGTTTGTTTATTTTACATAATTACCTGTCGATTAGGCTATATTAATTGTAGCCTAAGTCAGTTATTTTTTGTGATTTTAGCTCTGAAGTTGCATATTATCCAAACCTTAATTGTTTTACTTGTCAACATTAAACAACTTTAATATTTTGCTATTATTTCTAATCGGCTATACCATGTAGCCATCGATCAGCACTTCGCCCACAATCTGCATTATACATACAGTAAAGGCATGTAAGCGAAAAACAAAAAGGAATATTTATTATAACACACTTGAAATGTAGATACAGCAAAGCATAAATCGTGTGTTAAACAAAAACGCCCAATCAACAACCAAGTATATATAATAGATAACTTATACATGTTGCGTTTTAAGCTATAATTACCTCGTACAAGTAGAAAGTTGTTTAGGCCTGCTTGTCTCACTGTTCAGTTTTTCATGTAGTAAATCGTGCTCGTTTCTGTGCGGAAAAACACTAAACATTTTTACGATTTTTAGGACAATGCTGATAAGCTTCTATTTTATTGTTAATCGTTTCTGTATATATCTACAACTTTTACATGTTAAAACATACCATTTCTCATATACGCCTGCATAAAATATTACCTGTCTTTGGAAGAAAAAAGAAGTTTTGCTAGGTATTGTCCTATATCAGAATAAGATTTTCCTGAAAAACGAAAACAAATGCATATAATTTACCGGACAATTTTCTGTGGTTAGAGGTATAGTGATAAAGATTGCATCATAAACCATCTCCATCAAAGAGAACTGAACACACAAAATTTTCCAATAAATAAAAAATATCAGCTACCTCAATTTATTCTCTATTATTGTGGACTGTTGTATACAGTACAACACAAGTCGATGTTCTATTCTGAACTATATACTTTTACTTTGTGTTGGAAATTTTTCCTAATGAAAAACGCAATTTAAAAAAAGGCTTAAAACTGATGCATATACATACGCTTCCCTTTGTGTGCGTTATTTAGTTGATAAACTTCTGACGAAAAATTTCAAGCATACACGTTATAAGTGCAAAATGCATGCATTAATCATGAAAAAAACTTGATTGTTGATATGTGTATTGCCAAACGTAAAAATTACCACGCGTCATAACTATAAAAACCCACCTCGTTTGTAAACAAAAATTCCACTTGCTATCAGGATAGAACAAACAAAAATGATGACCGACGTTATTATTATTATTTGTTGAGAGAAAATAACTGGAAAGGTAAAAAAGTTGTTAATAAAAATACCTCGTTACTTTTTTTTAATAGATTAAGTAGCCTACACACAATCCTAATGACACACAAAATGGTATTGAGATCAAACTTTTTGCTCTTTCTTAATCTTAATCAAACTCTTTCTTAATCTTGCAACATACAGGTCTAAAAATGTTATGTAATGTAATAGATTCAAAGACAGTTGCAGTTTTACGTTCATGTGGCTGCGATGTTTCTTCAACAGAAGGGTATATCTGCGTTGTTGTTGTGCTAACGACAACTGGGTTCTTTGAAATGTATGGATCAAGTTTATCGTTGCAAGAGTTTCTCAAACAGCAGCAGAGATTTTTATAGATGTTATCATCCTTTTGTTTTCCTTTCTTTGAAGGTTCCTTGCGCATGGAGGTGCAACGTTTCTTGGTACAGTCATACGCATCAGAGCTGTTAAAGCATCCTGAAAAATGGTGATGTCAGCAAAACGAGATAAACTATCTTGTTTTTTTTCTTAAAAGTTAACAAGCCCAACTACACGTGTAGATATAGGGTTATATAAGTTACATTAGTATATATGCATACATACTAAATACTACATTTCTTTTTAATAAAGCCGAGTCATTATTGATAAGACTACAATATACGTCCATACGCAAAAAAATTTGGAATACTGCAATTTTTTAGCGTTTCAAGTACACCTAACTTCAGTAGTTTATTTAAAAGCCTTTAAATTGAAGATAGAAGTTTTTCAAAATCGACAAATAGTTTATACCTTGTTTAGTTATCTCGTGGACATCATTTCCAATTGATAGCCAACTAGCCTGGCATGCCTGCACCGGAAAAACACTTTTGAAACAGCGACAATTTTTGCAGCATGTTAAAAAGACCACATCCTACGAATTATTGTTTACTGAAAAGTAATTGAAACCAACCTTTTCGTTTTCACAGGTTACTACTTTTCGTGTTGTATTAAGTTTTCTATCATAACTCCAACATCTTCTTTTTTTATGATTTTCGTGTCTTCGATTTCTTTTTTTATTCATTTCGACCTACATTTGCACTATAAGCAAAACCTAGCTGCAAGATGAAGACGCCAGGAAGGTTCAATGTTTGCTGTAGGCTAAATGCTTTAAACCAACAATTAAACACCTACACCTATAGTTAAAAGCTCCTACCGGAAATCCGCAAAAAACATTCTAAAACAAACATCACATTTACGGATAAAATTGCCAAGTGCTTTGTGTTCAGGTTGCACTTGACTAACAGCGTTTCCCATTGCGCAGCAGTATAGCATGCTATTATTCGATGCCAATTTTGCGGTAAGCCCTATCGCATGAGAATTAGCGTGAAACACACTCCCCTTCAAGAGAAACTTGTTGATTACTGTGCCTTGCGTTGGCGCTAGGTATTATACTGGCTTTGTATTCTCCATAGAATTTTACGAGGTTTAAATGCAATTTCAAGGGTTTTCTCTCAACTTGAAACGTTTAACATTTACTGAATTTAACTTCATGCCAGAAACTCCTCTACAGGAATTTATGCTATTTACAATGGAAAATATATCTTCATTCTTAACTGACGCCATACAAAAGTGCTTTTTCGACTTCTATGTTTTGTAGCAGCTGCAGATAAACCACAAGGAAGAACAAAGTGCATCCAGCAATGCTCCAAGTGCATGTTGATCACTTGCAAGCCCCGGTCAAAGTCCGCTGTTATCGGCATGCAGTCAATGTTTGCAAGTCTGAACTGGTGATATTTTAGCCATGCACAAGGTGTTGGTTAAAAAATTAACTATACGCCAATCAAATATTAAAGTGTACATAACGGTGTATGAAGCATTTACACTTGACCTACTTCGAAAACTTCAACACAAGGCAGACGTCGGTAATTTAAAAAAGTCATGGGGACAAACGGTTGGTAGTTACGGCTCATATACGCAAAAGAAATACCAGAAGCAAAACTTAAGAAAAAGATTAATTATGCAAACGTATCATCTGTCAATGTTACAAAGTACAGTCATTATCAATACCTGATAACTAGGGCGATTATTTTTTGACCTAAAAACGAAACTTTATTTATAACGAAACCTAAAAAACAAACATTAATGGTTTGTTTCTTGGGCTTTTTGGTATTAATTTTTTCTTCCATTTTTAAATATATGTGTTTGGATGTTTGTAAACAAGTGATGAACAAAGAGCTAGAAAATTATGGTTTAACAAATTTCAACCGCTGTAAATGCACCAATTTTGTAGCGCCGTTTAACCAGCCTTCATATTTTTGCAGGGATTAGTTATATCGTTTTCTGATATAATCATAGCTTGCATTGCATAAGTGTCCCATTAACCCCCTGGTGTAGAGTCACGCTGCACCCCAGTCTTAGGGAACCCCTGTTAACCTAACCGCCTATCTTCAACAACGGTGTGACCCATAAACCTATCCGATGAAACATAGGCTATATATGTAGTCACTTTGTACAATTTATTGTTTGTTACTGTGCAGGCTTCAGGAGTTCCTTGTATTTCAAAGTCAATGCAACAATAGAAAGGAAGCACAATGAAGTTTGCAATACAGATACTACAGCCTTTGTATGCATTCTACAACGTTTTCACGTGGTGAGCATATAATTATTCGTACAATTATTTCACATTTACGCAAATAAAAAACATAAAGTAAAACCAAAAATGAAAATAATTTTCAAGGTAGAAGCGCGCTTATATAGTTTTAACAAATCTTAAAACTCTAATGACGAAATATTAAAATACATCAGACGGCTTTATCAGTAAAGCAAGTAACATTTGTGTAAATAATTAAATATCATTACAGCAGTTGCTACCAGACCACATTGACATATGGATAGTTGATATAATTTAGATGCCATGTTGCCTGGGCCGTCATCATCTGCAGTGTCGGTAGCCCAAGGTTCGTCAGATCTTATGATAGGGGCAGTTGGGAACATAGCTCGATACTGGAGAGCGGCTACTGAACCCTATTTGATAACAATAAAAAGTATATCTGATGGGCATGACAATATTAAAGACGTCCTTAAAGAATGGCAACAAAAATCGAACCTGGAACCCGGCGTTGTGGTCCAACGCAACTTCGCTTTGTTTAAAATCTTTTCTGCTGTCTTTGTACCGATCACTTATATCAGGTCCGCCTACTAAAGCTCCTTCCAAGATAACAGGATTATTTGCTTTGGTGCTGAAATGTTGCCAATCGCATCTGAGTAAAAAAATCACATTTTCTCTGTTTTGTACGGAGTTGATAAAAGAATTAGCTTATTTGCTCATTATTATTTTAATGGTATCGAGATATAGCAAATTGATTGATGGTACACTTTAAATTTATGTAAATCTGTATATGAGATCCTTTTGATAAAAGATAGGGTGAGAAAAACAGTAAAAATCGATTTAAAATATATGTTTTGAACTTTTTTAGAAGGAAGAATAAAAAATTTACCTCTGAGGCCGAGTAGGACAAGAGCTCGCTCTGTGGTGTGGTCGTTTTGGATAATTTATTCCGAAACCAATCACATAACTCCTTCCTCCATCACCAAGCATATAATGGATTTGATTCTTGCTCCAGGATCTATTGATTTCAGTATCAATCCCAATATCAGCCGCCATTAGGCAAATAAATGCAGAATTACCTGCGCGGTATAAGACAAGTTATCCTATATGACACTGCAGGAAAACAGTTAATGGCACATAGTTTTTCTTAGATATAGGCTTAGAAATGCTAAGATATATCTCAGAGTTTCCTAACCT
This sequence comes from Clavelina lepadiformis, assembly GCF_947623445.1. NCBI lineage: Eukaryota > Metazoa > Chordata > Ascidiacea > Aplousobranchia > Clavelinidae > Clavelina > Clavelina lepadiformis. The sequence goes on from NC_135246.1 coordinate 9,475,545, forward strand.
TTTTTAGCAAGCTTTTTCGGAGTCTACACAATTTACGACCCCTTTTCTATAGTGTCTTTGTATGTGGCATGACTGGCAAAAAGTGGCCGAAACGTGACATAAAAGTTTTTTGTTAATTTTTCAACTTTTTTGAAAAATTGTAATAATTTCGCTTTTTAAGTCATCGTTTTTAATTTATTTTATTGATTTTTAGAAATTTTTTGGTTTTTGATTTTTTAAAAAATCTTTTTTCGAATATTTTGAATTAATTTTTTAATTTTAAAAATATTTCGCAAAAAAATTATTTGAAATTTTTTTTGTAATAAAATGTTTTTTGTGTAATTTTTTTCAATTTACTTTCAAAAAAAATTTAATATAGTTTTTGATAACTTTTTTAAATATTTTTTTGAATTAAAAATGCTTTTGTTTTTAAAAACTCTTCACAATGGGGAATTTTTTCAAAGCGAGTTGTTTTTTTATTTCCAAAGTTTTTTCTGCAAAGCCGAGGAGTACCATCAGATTTTTTGTCACAACGAGCTTCCATGTCATAAAATATCTTATAGCGGCAAAGAACTAGGCTATAGACTTTAAGAGGTTGCTTGGATGGAAACCACTGGGCTATTTCCTACCTGCGTAACGCAATGGGCTCCAACCATGCAAGTAAAGTAGACCTTTTGTGGTGTAGTTTCTCCACGACCTGAGATCGTTGCAATATTTTTCGATCGGAACTGTATGCAAAACCTTTCGTCGATCGGAGATCTAGAACAAGTAACATTGCAATACAAATATGGTCACGGAATGATATTTTGCATTAATTTATCCGAGAAGGACACACGTTGCACTGGTGAATTCGGATTGTTGGCAATTAAGCGCAACATTTTTTTCCTGACGATAGAAGTCGAATGAGAGATAGTCAGCAAGTCACATATTTGACCATAGCCAGAATAAACACAGCACGGTTTTTAATAACAATAGTATTGCAGGACTCGACGAAATTATATAGATAAGATTGACGTAAAGTAAACTATAATACACCAGATCGCAGGGCGTTTATATAGCGTATATTAATAGGCCTACCTGACTTAACAGCATTTGTAGTCCTGCTCGTTTATCATCCCAGGAAAATCTCAGATTTGTAGGCAAGTTAAACAAGCCCCAATTTTGCTGCATTCCTTCAGCCTAAGAAGCAGAGTTATTAAAAAAACGTATAAAATGGCATTATAGTTTCACACCACGGAGCAATTAAAGTTTTCATTATAGAGTTTCCAGACATAGTATTTGTACTGAATATATTTGATGAATAGGGCAAGCAACTCGATCCTTTAAACTAAATTAAAAATAAATTTACCTGGTCCAGGAACTTTTTATCTCCTGTCGCTCTGTACAACCATGCGGCTGCCCAAGCTATCTCGTCTTTATCGTTAGTTGACTTGTAATACTTTTTCGCAGCTGGAATCGATATGTGATACAATTGGCGGAAGTTTCGAGCGAAAGTGTACAGCTGACTTGCATGCTCGATAAGTTGTCGAATGTACGGGCCATTTCCTGGTGGAAGAGAAGAACTAAACAGCATGTTGGGGCAGATACAATGTAAATCAGTAAATCAAGATATAGGGTAAGCGAGTTCCAATATGATTGAACGCAGAGGTATAGCCCATACCTTTTCAACGCACCAACTAAATTGAAACAATTTGAGATCCGAATATTTTCCGGAAATCGAGTTTTTATTCGAAATAGAATGCAACCAACGTTTCAATGGGTAAACCAAACGCCCTCGCCCTCGCCCACTCCACTTTTAATTTTTTTCGTTTTATTTTTGTATGCTTATGCCGGCAGTTCAAGGAATAAACAGGATTTAGAGTGCTGTATGTCTATCTATATAGCCTATCACCCCTACCATTTCTTTTTCTACGGAACACTAAGGATGCAGCCGACAAGGCAGCCGAAGTCTCTCCCGCAAGGTCAGAACCAGGATTTCTCCTGGTAATTTTAAATGCAGGTCGACCACCTTTTAGGTCTTCTGGTCTTCCCCATGTTTTATGGTCGATCTCTGCGTCTCCCACCTGCCAATAAATTATATCCAATTAAGATACTACGCCAATAGAAATCCTTCAATATAAGTAGCTATTACGTTTTATATGAATTCTGTAGGACGACCAACTTATGCAGCAAAAGAATGAAAAGTTACTTCAATTTTGTTAAGACATTTACAGTACAGTATTTTAATTCTTTAGCTTTGTATATAAGCTGAGAAACACTTAATCATTTGGATTTGTAACCAGTCCTTTACTAAAACTTATTGATAAAACAACATTATTTCTTAATGGTACAAGAATCAAGACTTTGGTTAATTGACTTACCTGACCGTACAACACATATGGCTCCACGTGAGCTTTCAGTAAGTAATCAGTTCCCCACTTTACTGTTGCAATAACGTTATCTAGCTCTTCTACCGCTTCATAGGCGTCCCAATATTCAAGAACACCCCAAGAGAGAAGTGTTAAGCTAGACGCCATCGGAAAACCGAATTTAACGTAATCTCCGGCGTCATAATAGCCTCCTAAAAATAATCTTATTGGCTATTAAAACTTGCTATTAACATTGACGTCATTCAGAAACTCGACTAAGATCGATGTTGAATATGAAAGTAATGAACACATTTATAACATCTACAAACGTAGGCGACATCACAAATTTATAAAGCGAAAACTAAACAGCATGTAAATTTTAACACGCCATGTACAAGCTTACAGACGAAAAGACATATGATGGCGAAACAGAGAGGGGCGGGTGGACCAATAAGCCCCTCCAATTTTTTTAATTGGGGGCACTGTTAAAAATAAACGTGTGAATTAAGATGTGCACTACAATGTTAAACTCTTCATACCAGAACACAGTCTATATCAGGCCCACCCACAAGCACAGTAAGTTGCCTGTCGTTCTTGTTCTGGTTATCAAGCATTGAGAGAAACGTTTCGACGACCCATATTTTCAATAAAGCAAATCGAGCATTGCCGTTCTTGATATATGGAGTTTTCACCGTTTAATCGAGTTGCGTTGGCAAATGTTGAGAAGAAGAAAGTTACAAAACTCATTACGATGTGAGTACGGATATGGGTCATACACAATCCTGTACAGTTTATCAAAAACTTGGTATGACTATACTATAGATCAGGGGTGGCCAGACCTGCTTCATGCTCGAGCCGCATATAACAAATTCCAGTTTTAAAAGAGCCACAACACAAACACAATAAAAAACACGAGTTTATTCACTCACAACGAAGTGTAGCTATTGATTAACATTAGTGCTGCGTGGTGATACTATGAGTCTCCACCTGGGCTTCACCAACTCTTTTTGCAATTATTAGTATAACCGTAACCAAGACTTAAAACTAGGTCAGTCCTGACGTACAGCTTCAATCTGACAGTTTACTTAACTGCTGCAGTGTACAAGTTAGCACACTTCTGTACAATAATATACTTTTTGGAGTGTAATTTGATTATTACTAACAATGAGTCCATGGTTACTACGTGTGATAGAACGCATTGTTTCATAATCTGATCAAACAACTCGTCTAGACCGGGAAAATGCATGTCTAATTCAACAATGCTAATTCATTAAAGAGCCGCAGTTTGGCCACCCCTGCTATAGATAGCTAGAGATTCTATAGGCTACAAATATAAGAAATTGAAAACAAACTTCATTTTAAGGCATTTTAAGCGGTTCCTGAAGCGTAAAAGCGCAAATTTTGCGCTCTGCACGAGGCGGTTAGATAAAACTTTTAAAATTTTGACTTTGTTGCCATAATCTTAAATACAGCAGCGGGTCCACCCATTTTGAAGATGGTCTCGCCATCGGTGGGAAAAGATATTGTAAACTGCTGTATATATAGCTAGTAAAGTAAAGTAGTGATTGTATACTATTAATACTAAGTTATGGGAAGATACGACAGCAGAAATGTCCAACCTCTTAAATCTTCGCCGTTAGGTCCTTTATCTTGCAACGCTGAATCTCTGGTCCAGGATAGCCGATTGTTTTCCGGAAGTTTCCCAGAACGTTGAGCTTCGAAAAACATGATGGATTTCTTCAGAACAGCAGCATAGTCGAACTTACTTGTGACGTTGATAGGCACAGGCTTTGGTCGTCTAGTGGTGATTGGGGTCGATGGTGCTGTTGAAAGAGGTCGTTTGCTGGTAGATATGGTGGATTTGATCGTTAAAGATGTTGGAGCCCGGGTGGCTGTGGTACTATTGTTTGGTTCAAACGCACTCCCTTCGATTTCGTTTGACTCATCAACGGTTCGGTTTCGCTCGGGATTGTTGCGAAGATCGTTTTCTTCATTGATTCTTCGATTAATTTCTTCTTGAATCAATTGTGGGTCCTGTTCATTTTCATTCTCGGTACTTCCATCTCTACCACCGCTCACCGTAGTAGTCGCCACAGCAGATCTTGTTGAAATGAAACGGTTTGGATCCGTCAAACTACAGATTTCAAGATACATGGCGTTAACCAAAAAATAAAGGCAAAAAAATGGAAATTAGTATATGTAGCCGATGTAAGGCAAATAGAGTTATAGAATCCATAACAGTTTGACATTTTATAGCTTTACACCTGTTTAAAACAAATAAAAAGTCAGTAGTAGAAATCATGGATGGTTTTGGCGAAGAAGTCACTCTTAATTTTTCGCTGACGAAGATTATTTTTCCTTGAAAGAAGACGGTTACAGGCGGAGGCTGAGGATCCACAACATCTTCCGGGTAATGTCCGATGAACTGAAGCTAGATAACCCCATGTAAAATGGGTTGGAAAAGGGAAAGGTGCATGTTTGCTATTTTTACTAAGTAAGTATAAGTTCGTTACTACTTTCCATGTCGTCAACGTGTCTCCATTATTCAAAAAATACAAAGTGCTGATATCAATAAATAAGTAATGATACCTTGAAAGTTGTTCCTGCTTTTTTAAATTTGTTGTAAACGTGATTTACCACCGTGTATTCGTACCACGACCCCCCAACAGTGGAACTTCTAACCTCTCCTACCCAACACTAAAAATCAAGACAGCATACTTAGGTATATTATTGTCTAACTTACAGCCTTTTCGTTTCAATAATTTACCTTTTACATATAGTCTATATATCTAAAAGCTGTAACTTCACCTCGAATCTGGATAATGGTTGGTTATAGCGAAACTTGAACTTCCAACCATATGTTGTATCGTGGGTTATTTTTGCATTGACTTCACCCTACAAGATGAAAGCTCGATAAAGATATTGAAGGTATCAAAATATAAATAAGATATATCCAAATATATTAAAAGTTTGACAAAAGATGCAACTGTTGATTGTGGTATGAAAGTAACACACATCGAAGAGTAATAAATAATACTCGAGTCAGTGACTCTTTTCTTTAATTAATTCGATAAAACTAAGCAGTATTGCACACTCTAAAACAAATGTTTACGCATGATTCCATTTCAAGTAGCCTATTTTAGCCAACTTTCAATGCTTACAAACGTATTCCACTAAAAAAATAGAAATAATTTTACTCAAGTGACAATTATAAGCTATGGGTTAAACAAGGCTAGTCCTATATAGCCTACATGCTTGAATATATATAATTTGTAACGTTATTGCTGTCCCTATCAACACTTAAATATTTAGTATTCATTAGTTATACGTTACTGCACAGTAACGAGATAGATAACAGCCGATCTCGACTACGTTATTAACACAGCTACATACAACAAATGACGCGTTTTTCACTCGAATCCAAATTTGCAAATGAAATAGCTTGATTCTAACTCAAATATGCTTAGTTTGTAACAACTTCCTCCTGAACTATCATGTTTAAGTAATTTCTTCACTTTTTGGGAAGTTAGACTTGCACACTTACCTAAGAGGGCTAAGCAATAGCATTTTATAAGCTCGTTTGCATCGCTTGAGAAGCCTATAACGTTGAGTAATAATAACAAATAACCTGAAAAGCTGAATTCCAGGATTGGAGAACTTTATAAACTGCGGAATCATCGTTGTTATTGTTATCTTCTTGGCCGAAGGAAAACGAAATAATCGCAGTGGCAAAAATTATCGTCACTATTGTCCGGTATTTGCTACAGATCGTCCAATATTTCGAGGTCATGATTTTAATGATTTTCTGCTGTGATTTCCACAAAAATCATAACGACAACTAATGACGATAGAATAATGTTAATGTAAGCCTAAAGGTAAGTCTAAAATTAACAAGCAAAATAAGTTGTAGTGTTTTAAAGCTTTGTACTGTAACCAAATCTATAGCAGATATATTTTTCCTCTTCAAATGCATGTAGTTTTTCTCATTATAGCCTGTAGCCTAGGCTATACAGACTAATCTAAAATTGTTAACCACAAGCTGCTCGTTTCACTTAGGCTGTGAACCTAAAGCTATTAACTTATTAATGCTTTTGAGTAAGTTTGAAAGCTAAACTAAAAGGTTTTGACCCTATTTTTCCAAAGATTACGACGTTAGCACTACAGCATAATCTTAATTTTTGTACACGGATTTGCCACGTAATTTTGATATGATAAACAAATTCCCTTATCTAGACACCCAACAGGCTTAGTTGGCCCATCATAATTTCAAAATGCACTCGGCTAATTCGCGGTTGGACCGTTTAAAAAACAAACCTTCTCAATTGTTTTTTTCATTCGTTCTTTCTCTTGGCCTAAAAATTAAACAATACAAGACGGACATTATGGAAACACGTAGCTAGTTGTCCATACCAGTTTGTCTTATAATTTCGTTGTAAAAGACTTCCCTGGGGCAATTCTCTTTCATCACATGATGTAGGTACGCCGTTTCTTATGTTTTTTTGTAACGTTTGAAAGTATCATTTTCGCCAACGAACAGTGTAGCCTATGTGATAATGCACCCGTTTAGACCGAAAATAATGTATTTGCGAATACGGCTAAAAACGTTTAAATTTAGTAGCAAATTGTATCTATCGGAGCAATTTCGACGACGACGCGTATAGGGTAGACTACCATCATTTAAATTTGTTATGAAACGTCTTTATTGTTTATGAATGAAGGTTGACTATTTTAGTGAGGCGTCAAGTGAAGAAGTTAGTTAATGACTGAGTTAGAGGAAATTTATTTATAGCACTCTGCATTTAGAATAATTTTTTGTTCCACTCGTTAACAAGATTAAAAATTAAACGAATAGATGAAATTAGAAAGTGAAACACGATCGCATTACTGCGCTTAAAGCAGTGATGGAAACCAGTCTTAATGGTCGTGACTCGTAACACAAGTCAAGTCAAGTCACTAAGAGCCAAAGTCAAACTCAAATCGAGTCAGTTTGATTAATTTCCCAAATTAAGTGAAGTACAAGTCTTAACGCATGCTAAGTCACAAACAATTAAGTCACTAATTACGTATACCTTTTTTGGTTTGGGTAGATAATAAACGGCTGTCTGAATACTCGTAACGTAAATATAAGCATAAAATATAATTTTGTCCATTTCTTACGCTTTTGCACGTTCAATAGAATGCATTGCATAGTGATTTTTGAATAAATTATTTCACTAATATAAAAACGATTCTATAACGATTTGAAATAATTTGTTTTCTACTTCAAAGTCAAACGAAATTTCCACGTTAGCACGATTCAAGTCGAGTCCTTTAAGCAGTAAAACACAACTCGATTCAAGTTTTTCCAAAAACCTGGTTCGTGTCTTTTATCCTATGGAAGTCGTTAGACCAATTGCATGTATAAATGTGGGTTTTTGGAATTAGGGGCATCCCCTAATTTACAATTGGTTAAGAAATCCTGTTTCACGTTATTTTTGTCAACGCTGTGTTAGGCTACTGCTAAAAACGAAGGCAGATTTTACTGTGCGTAATTATTGGGATTAGGTCTACTAAAATGTCAACCAAAGCGAATAAACAGATGATTGCTGCCTATGATAATACCTTACTCGGGATTTTACAAAACGAAGCTGGATTGGAACCTTTTCTGGATGTTATTTTTGGATTTTTGTTCAGAAGAACTGACTTCTATCGAACCATGACTAGCCCAAAACAACGTTTTGGATTTTACCCAGGTGTTGCTGAAAAAATGGTGTTATCGGTAGGTTGAAAAGTTATTTTTATTAAATTCGTCCGATGTTTTTGTTTCTTTAACATGCAATAGAAGTGTTTGATTTACTTCTTAAAGTCTTAAATGCAGTTTGTAAATACCGTAAAATAAAATATAGCCGTAACAAGTGTTTTGATTCTGTTTTTATTATTTTTAGTATTTTAAGAAATATCATAATCTTGTTCTTGATGCCGAGGCCAAAAATGAAGCAGTCCAAGCATCCAAAGCTACAGAACCAGGTGCTTTCATCACTTTGTAATGTCATGTCTATATTTTTAAGCTTCTGAGTTTTTATCATGCTACTCAGTTTGTATTTATTATTGGAAGTGTGGCTGAAGAATCATAAAGTTTAGTATGTCATTTTAAGTTGAAAATTCAAGTGCTAAATCCAACTTGCTAACTAAAGCAAGGTTTTGAATATAAATATGATACAAGTTTTAATGTTAGTTATTTGATTGATGTACTTCAATTTTTTAAATGCTTAAAATGTTAGAAAATATATAATAATTGTGATTTTGTTTTACATTTGTTTTACATTGTATAAGGTCATAAACACATTGAAGAAAGTTGTGCTGTTCAAGAAAAAACATTGAAAGCTAAACCATCCAGTAAAGAGCCTACTAAAACTTCTTCAGAATTAAGAAATTCTTCAGAAAAGGCCTCTACAAAAAGTGACAAAACCGCAGTGAAAGAAATAAGTGGAAGAACACCAGAACAAAATAGAGAAAATCCAACGTCAACAAAGAATGAGTATGAAGTTTTTTGGTTAAGTATACCTTTTATTGATACTGTATGAGCCCAGCTTGGTGGCAAAGATAGGTCAATAATTATTTTGAATGCATTAGGTCATATTAAACAGTTTGACTCAATTCATACTTATTTCTTTAGCCAAACCACTTTCCAAAGCAACCCTGACAGCTACAATGGAGCAATAAGAGATAAATACAGTTGGTCTCAAAACTACGATGATGTTGATGTTAAAATTCCAATTGGCAAGTCAGTAAAAAAGGCAAAACAGGTACTGTTTTTGCTTACTATCATTTAACGGTGTTTTACAATTCTGCGTACACCTATTTGTTCACTTAGATCATAAGTTGGCAACCCGCGGCTCTGCAGCTGCATCCGGCTCTTTCATCTTTGTGCTCTGGCTCCCGCGACTCAGAGCCAACGAGCTCATTTAGGAAAACTTAATGTGAATAAATAATGGTGTATATTACTGTCACAATGTAATAAACTAATAACTTAATGCGAGCGTTATCTGATTATTATTCAGAATGTTTTATTCAGACGTGGAAAATCTTATATAAATACTACACAGTGATTTTCGCGGGCATAATACGCATGACTGCTTGATCCTAAGTTTGTTTTTGTTCGAGGTCGCTTGTTGGGTGACTATACGGATTGTCATCGTTATAATGAGAATTTCGTGAGGGTAACTACTGAAGTTTTTACGTGAAACTGCAAAGCATTAATTCGAATTTAATTAATTTGTTTTAAGTAGTCAGTTAGGTGTTGTGGCTCAGAGTAGGCGGAAACAAGACCAAATGGCTCTTTCAATGCTAAAGGTTGCCAACCCGTTATTTAGATTAACAAATAACATGCTACTAGTAATGTAATGTAAACTGTTGCGTCATTAACTTCCACCTACTTTGAATGTGCAGGTTTTTGTTGACATTCAGCGAAATCATCTGAAGGTTCTTGTCAAACCTGAGGAGACAGACGAATTTGAAACAATTATCGATGGTGATCTGCAGCATGAAGTCAGTAGGCTGGAGAGTATGTGGTCTTTAGAAGCGCAAAAGCACATCGATGTACGCAATTTAGTTGTTTAATGACAAAATGATAAAATATATTTTGGACTTCTTTTATTGTGATTTTGCACTTGATATATTGCATATTTTTAACCAGTTACTGTAACTTAACTTTTAGATAACTCTTACCAAAGAGAAGAACATCTGGTGGAGCATGCTAGTGCTAGGTGAGGATGAAATAGATATTCAGAAAATATGCCCGGAACGTTCCATGGCAGATATGGATGAGGAGGAAGTTGCAGTTATCAATAAACTTAAGTTTGATGATCACCAGAAAAAACTTGGACTTCCTCAAAGTCACGAATTGGTCAGTACTCAATACAACATATACATTTTCAAGTAAAATACTTTTCAGCCCAAAACTATTTATATCTGTACCAACTACTTCATATTTTATTTCATTTAGAAAGTGCATGACATGCTGAAAAAGGGCTGGGATGCAGAGGGCTCCCCATTCAAAGGGCAGGAATTTGATCCAAAAATGTTTAATGTTTCACCAGGTGGTGTGGAATGATACTTGTGTCTGTTTACTGAAACATAATTTATGTGCAACACCTTTCTGCCAATATTTGTTAAGTCTTTGTTTACTATTTATCTGTTTCAACATCATTTTTGAATTTCTCCAATAAAAGTTGTATCATTTTATTGAAAAAGCATATGCGACATGCACAAGAATCCAATATGATAAAAGTCGAACAACATTTGAAGTAGAGCAAAACTTAGCTAATTGTACCAGACCTAGACTGGAATTGAAATTTGGAAGAATATTAAAGTGAAATCCTTCAGCGTTACGATAAAAGAGAAATTGTCAATAAAAAAAATAAAATGGTCATAGTTTTTAAAATAGCATGCATTTAGGACTATACTAGAGTAAATGCCAGAAAAGAACTGTATTGAAGATCCAATTGTGTCCAACGAATGATGCAAGTAAATGATGCAAGTAAAGAAATTTAGAAAAAATCCTTTCCTAGCAGTTGTCTTCATGTCCAACAGCGAGGATTTTTTTTTTTTGGAGTTTGCATATAGGTAAATGAGAACAGACTATTTTGAATTTCCGTAACCTTCACGCGGATTTGGTTTTCGGGCCACAAGCAATGCACAGTTGTATTCATAGTTTAGCATTGACCTGGGAACATTTGTATAAAGACCTTTGCTCCAGTCTTGTTTCTGCAAGTAAACAACATTATAATAATACTGCAATTGATTGTTATTAATTTTTCTTTCATAGCTTTTATTTAATACTCACAATAATAACAAATCCAACTTGCTGTATGACATCAACCATTTCTTGATATGATAATTCAATAGATCGTTCGTTGGACATACCAAAAAAGTGATAAAGCAATGGACCAAAGTTAACAAACAGGCCACCCGGTTTTAAGATGCTATAGATTTTTTCAAGGTAACTGATAATATTTGGAGCAGTATCAATAAAGAAACAACATGCTACACAGTCCCAGTAAGCTGTCAAAAAAAAAAAACAATTTTCAAGGATTCTATAAAATAGAATACTCAAGACCTCACCATGTTATTTGCTTGCACCTTCTGTGTCATAAATTTCCATAAAGTCACCAGCAGCCATTGATAAACGATTTGAAAATGGTAACGATCCAGGGAAAACGTCAGGGAATTTGACTGCTCTCAGGGCATCTTTCCAAGAAATATTGTTACACCTTTTACCTACCCATGGATATAAAGTAAACTGATGATAGTCGGCTTCAGATTCGCCTGGCGTCCTGAATGTTATAGCATTTTGGTAATCTACAAGTATGGTACTTTCTTATTAATTTAATTTCTAATTACTACCATAACTTAGCTTGTAATATTATGGTTGGAATAAATGCTGTTTAGATTCCTGTTAAAATACAGTAACTGTATATGTCTCTTAAAATGGATTGTCAAAGGTGATTGATTAAAACATCTAACTTAAACAGGCCAAGCAATTGTTTTTAAATATTTTTAACACAGATATTTATTACTACATTTTAAAATTCCTAGTTTATGTGTTCCCTACCACCTGGTCACTTAGATGTTGCGGCCAGCGGTACTGAAAGCTTAATTGAGTTCCCTGAAACAGTCACTAACGTTATACGCTAATAGTGGAATGGACCTGTCGTTTCCAGTGAATGAGTTTAAGTCACCGGTATAAACTAGATATATGCAATTACACTTACTTGTTGAGTATAAAGTTTGATGTAAATAACATAAAAAAACTGAATTCATTTCCTTGAGCAAAATATCCCAACTTGGCGAGTTCCCATGGAAGTCTACCAAGACCACAACCAGGAACTAAAACATGAATTTCTTTATTCCCACTTACCTGGAAATAAACATAGGATTAAATTTATATATTTTTTCTGGCAAATTTCATTATCAGCAAATAGTGAATGAGATTTCGAGACTACAATACATTTCAGAGTGTTGAACCAAAATGTAAATATGATATAAATTCAATGATTCATAAACTGCAGAGATGTTAAAAATAACTTGAAGAGCATTGCTTACTGGAAGTCGTTGAGTTATTTCATCAATTATGGGCATATAGCATAAACTTCTTTCCTCTTCACCATCTATGGACCAATCACGCACGATTTGCTTTAGGGTGGACTTCACTTTGTCAGAGTCAGACGATGTAAATGGTACATGTTCAGCAAGCTTTTAAAAACACAGCTAGTGAGAATATGATTTATAAACAGTATCAGATCATAAGTGCACAAACAACTTGCATCATAAGTGATGCTTTTACAATGGGATAAATGTTTACACAAACATTGGCTCTGTACTTTAACAGCGGCCGATGAGAGAAAAACGACAACTGAGTCAGCAGTTCTGTATGAGCTTAACAGTCTTAACAGCATTTATGTTGCAACCTGTAGTGAATGCCTTGCTCAATAAGTCTACCAAACTATGAATGTTCAGTTTAAAAAAAAATAATTAAAATGATCTAGGAAAAAGCCATGATGATGCCAAACTGTTGTCGCTGTATGTCGTATGCTCAGTTGCTGCATAAATTCATATCAGCCCAGTGATACCATGTGCAAGTTAGTGATTAATGATAACTTAGCCAGAAAGAAAATAATTTACCTCTTTGTAGGATTTATTGATAAACATTTCATTGCAAAATTTGGTAATTTCCTTTATAACAAGGGCATTGCAATCAATGCAAACTTTGCTTTCTTCAATTGCTTTGATATTTCCAGGGATCATCTTTTTATGTGTTGGTGGCAGTGCATGGTAGTTTCTTTCACACTCATCTAGTGCCCGTAGTGCTGTAACTCTATCACATAAAACAAAAAGTACTGATGTCATCAGCTAAAAAGAGTAAACCAGTAAACAAAGTGCCTATAGTCAATTTCATTAACCTTAGGCAAAAGGAACTATAATAATTAATCAGAGTAAACAAACAACATTTGAATGTCAGTAAAAGTAGGATTTGATAGAAATGCTGTGGTTAATATGCCATCGCTTCGAGGCACTTCATACCTATAAGCTTTAAAGGCATTGATGACTTTCATATAATGTAGGATTTCTTCTTTTTCCTCTTCTTTGGTGTCATTTTCAGAACAAGATACATTTGACATATTTACTCTACTGACTTTAAAAATCATTGAACTAAAGTTAAGTCCAGCATAGCAATGATATATAATGAAATACTTCCACAAAACTAGAGAGATTACAACACATTTTTCTAAATAGTACGCTTTAATCATTTTGGAGTATTGTACAGTACAAAACATAAAAATAAATGTCAATCTTTAAACTTGTGTTTTGGCAGCTTCAGTTGAGATAGTAAAATCACATTGGCATAAACATATTAAATAAGAAAAATTTTACAAAAAACTTACAATGTGGTTGAACAATCTTTAGGTTTATATTTTCAGAATACGGGTGTAATTACAATGTGATCAATATTTTTTTTCTTTATGTAAAATTGACTAAGCAATGAAGGGTGGTTTAAAACACGGATATAATGAAAAATATTTCTTTTGACAAAATTTGCAAACCCGTCTTAAAAACTACGTAAATTAAATAGTCACCACTTTAGTCAGCATTTGACCAGCAGAACCAAAATTATACTCATATCGCAATGAGTGAGGTTTTATTCTCCAATACAGTAGCTTCCAAGCATAACATTAATAGCATAGCTGCACAAGCACAAAAATACAAGGACAAAGTCATGCAGCAGTACCGTTAGACCTTTCTTTTTTCTATGCCAATCCATGAAGCATACAGTCAAGCCTTGTAATTACATATCCAGTTTATAATGTCTGTACCTCTACAATGTTCAAAATTCCAAGTCTTGAAGTCAACTAATGCTTTACACCTTTTGCTCGCATCAGTTACAACAAACACCTTTGCAACGTAAACATGGACCAGACTGGAAAGTAGGGCAGTTTTTGACGAGAAATTATCCGTGCAAAGATGCAAATTTTGAAGGTGATGGCATTCACCAAAGCCTCAATTCTTTATTTAATTATCATAAATTGGCATTCAAACAACCATCTGTTCTTTGTTTGTTTATCATAAATCGGCTTGAAGATAAAAAAATTCGGCGTCCATGTTGATGGATCTCATGCGTGCAGCTGCCACACTTTCCACTATAAAACATGAATACAATGTGTAAATTTTTACCCAACAAAACGCATGCTTCAGATTCTGAGTTTGCCCAAAGACTCTTATGTTAAAAAATATGTAAAAAAGAGATCAGTGGTGATTGCAATAAATCTGTCAAATATCTAGTCAAGATTTTGGCATGTTGTGTTCACAGTTTTCTGTGATGCGTTTTTATTTCACAATTGTGTTATTGTCTATATCTTTGTCGATATGCAGGAATAACAGCTTTCAGCCTACATAAGGTCAATGTCAATGCTATCATTGAATCACATTAACAACCCAAATTTGAAATTGTGGCGTCATTTGGTAGCACTGCAGTTTTGTACTCGACACAATAAGGTTTATACGACCGAAAAATCGACAATGTTATAAGACAGTTCGTTGCTAGAAAATTGGCTCACAAGTGATAAGCCATATTTTTGCTCTGGATGGTTGCTAGGGCTGCTGGTGCAGTAGTGTATTGTGTTCTTTATTTTTTGTCATTGTCTGTGGGGGATGAAAAAAATGCTGGTCATTGTACCGTGATAAAATAATATGCTGGTATGATTCTGCAACACTATTGTTTTTCCACAGTTTTGGTACTGTATCATATTGTTTATTTTTCACCATTAACTGCATGTGTGGAACGGAAGTTAGGACGCTAACCGTTGCAGTTATAGCACAAGAAAACATATGCTCACGAACAATTAATGAGCAGGAAAAAGTAGGGAAGCCCAAGGGCTTAAAACATGCAAGATAGCAATGATGGAATTGTGCTATAAGATGGTAGGTTAGCATGGCCACCAAACCCTTAAAATATTTCCTAATTTTAATGAATTTAAAGCCAAAATAACACAAACAACTACACTATTGAAAGACGCAGAGGACAAGTTCCCTAACATAACAAACGGACAAGAGGTCAAGCCGATGCACTGACTGAGGTTGTAATTACAAAACGCTGAGTCAGCGCTGAGAATGCAGTCAGCGTTGCTTTGGCATGCACTGGAAAATGTCTACTTTCGTTTCGATATGAGTGCAAAAATATTTTCCGTATCTTTTAGTTTTACCAAACGGTTTTTAATATAATGAGGCCTAACTTTTTCTATTTAAATTTTTAAAATGCATTAGTTTACGCCAAGATTATTCCTTACAAAATTCTGTCAAATTAATTATCCTTGTGACGTCGTATTATCACGGATGAGAAATGAGAATACATTTTGCAAACACAAGACCGTCACGTGATACGCCAAAAGAAATACAGCTTTTGACTTGCTAATAGCAGTTTTAACTGAGCACATCGCATCGTATCGTTTATTTATCGTCATCGTCAGTGGGAGAACGAAAAATAAACCATTATAACCATTATAACATGGAAACATCACAGTTCAGTACGCAGACAATGACATAAAAAGCAGCAACACCCAAGGGCTTGAAACATGCAAGAATGATGTTAACACAAGATAAAGACGATCAATGATAAAATGCAATGTTTATACATGCTAAAATTTCCGGTGACTTCGGAAAATCGACATCAACCGCTCACTTTGTTGAAAAGATAAGCTGTTGTTGGTTACGTAACGAACAGAAGCCTGGTTTTACGTTACTAACGGCAGACTGTATATCACTGAGCAGAAAGCAATAGCAGGGTGCTATTGGAAAGCAGCAACGGCTCTTTTGATTACGGCCCGCCTCCAGACTTGTTTTCGGTCTGAGTTGGCACAACTGTATTGGAATAAAAAGAAGAATGTAAAATGTAGTAGTTGGGAGCGTAGTGGTCTCTGTAGCGGCAACAAAGTATGTCTTAGTTTGTTTCTGGCTGGCGCCCTTAAGCTACTCTCCGCATTTGGTGTAAATTCGTGGAATTTAATCACTGCATGTACGTTTGCCATTCATTCTACTTATTCTACGATTCTACTGATACGCTATTAAAGTGTTGACCTCAGAAGGCTATTATTTATTTAATATATGAGCGAGGATTGCGTATTACTGTAGTAACAGCCTTTTGGAGTCAGGAGTCAGATCTACTTTGCGAGATATAACAACCCAACAACTTAATTACCTAACCATAACTCATTGGTGTATCATTATGATTAAAATATCAGGAAAGGCTGCTCTTGACACGTTACCCTAACTTTAAATTGTTACTTTTAAATTTCAGATCATTCTTGACTTGACAAAACATATCTATTTATATAAGATAACGCAAAAATCGCCATTTCTGTTACAACATAGTGGCATAATTTAATGAAACAAAGATCTAACAAGTGAACCTATTAACTAGTCTAGCCTATGTCAAAATTTTATAGGGGCAGTTTTTCTTGTTTTGACAAATGCTCAGGTGCAGAACAATATTTTAATCCGGTGGTTGTAGCGGCCAGAACACAAGCTAAAAACTGTTGAGACTTGAAGCTAGAGGGATTGGGCTTGCCTGCCACTTGGTAATATTCAAAGAAATACAGCCGACTCGCACCTCAGTAGTTATTACCAATACTCGAGTATATACTCTAATTAAGCTGCGTAGACTGCGTTTGTGGTGCCTTCTGGCTTCTTTAAGAGGCTGTGTCAAGCAAGACGCTACAAAGCAGTGACTTGGTTCCATATCCACCAAACGTTTTTACGTTTTGGGGGTCTTGAAGTCGTTTGGCTATGCCATAGCACAAAGCAGAATCATTGGAACATGCTCACGATAAATTAATGAACCAGAAAAGTGGAAAAGTCCCAAGCAGTGTTGTTATGAAGTCATTTTTTGGCTCGTCGAGTCAATACTGAAAACTAGAAATAGACTTTAGTATATAAAAATCTTATTGTTGTATGCTGCTGGTTTCTTTTATTAAATTATCCAGTCTAAAATCACTTAATTGGATAGGCCAAGGCAGTTGTCATTCAAAGAGAAATTCTGTTTGCCTCAAGGGCGGTCTGTATTTTGGTTCAGATAAACCCGAGATAAATTTTAAGTAATCTTCCTGCGCACTTGAGTTTTTAAAATAAATGGACTCCTAATAATAATTTAAAGCACCTTCATACAGAGGTTTGTTTGAACAGTGTATTGTATTATTCCGCGATTTTGCTTTTGTGGTACCTACCAAAATGAGACGCTCTAGCTGCAAAGTTTGAATTTAAAGAGAAGACCAGCGGTACCGGACCACAAAGACACAAACGCAAAGTCTACGCAGCTTATTTGGTTATATATTCGACCATAGGAAGTTTGTTTCAAGGTGTTGTATGAGACACGAAGTAGAGGCATTAACGTAGCAGAGAAATGGTCACAAGGACCAATGTTAAAAACGTTTAAAATCATCAAGCGTGACGAGCAAGCAAAGCTGGCTTCATTTATTTCGCTGTAACGATTAGTTGAATTTTGATGAGAATCGACGAAAATTTATTGGGTCCACAGATAACCAGAGCTTAAATCGATTGAAAATAACAATTGCAAAGACAGCAAGCCAGCTACCAAAACTGCTATTTATCAATTACAGTAAATGACAGCTGGTTATCGAAATCAGAAAAAAGCCGATATGGTAACTGGCAAATAATCTCCACTGACCTCAAATCTCATTATTTATGCCTTAATTACCACCAAGAACGAACTCCCAGAATTGGCAGAAACCTTGACAACCTCCTAATGAAACTAATTTGAAAATGCCTCAATTTTTAATCGTCTTAGTTCAAGTTAAAATTGATTAAAACTAAATCTTCATTATCCCAGTAAAAAGCTAAGTTATGTAAACCTCTTCAGCACAGTAACCATTAGGCCACAGAGCTTTTTGCTAATTACATGCAAAAATGGGTGTTACAAACCTTAAAGCGGAATTTTTTTTAAATATTGACAGTGATAGTTTACCTGAAAACATTTGATGTATCCAATGTTATTAAGAAGCTTGTAACAAAATTCCTGAAAGCATTTTTTGGTCATAATTGAAGACCAGAATGGGAGCAAGAGAGTCGCGAGCTTCCATTCTCTCATATGATGAAGCTATTAAACGAGGTAAAGTTTGTTGTGAGTTCTTTGCACAAAGATTTAATTTAAATCAGAATTAAATCTTTACGTAATAAAATTGAGTCATTCCATGTATAATCAACCAGGCCCGGTAACCACTACTCTTGGATTTTGATAATTTCAATATATGTTATAGACCTTGGAAAAACCCGGAGATTAAAAAAAAAATTCTGAAAATATCTCCAGGCGTTTTCGAGTTACTCAAATTTGAATTTTTTTGCCACACGATGGCGTTTGGTTAGTGAGCACTGGTCACGCTTCATGATTTTCTTTAATATCTTTATTTCTGAAGGTAGAATAATGAAACAAATGTTGAATTCACCATCTTTGGGGTCAAGGAATTCATTTAAGCACATAAAAAACCTATATCACACCCCCTTCATGGAGTAAATTAAGTTTTTTCATTAATGTCAAAGTTCAAGTTTACGATGCAATTACAAAAATAGCAATCGCATTGGAAACATAATTTTTGCACTTTTGTGTAGCATGGTTCATGTATTTTCATATATCCAAAAATTGGAAACTTGTTTTTTGTGCTTTAGGAGTAAAGTTGGTTTTAACAGCAAGCACTATTTTTATGATTCTTATAAGATATAAAATGCAGATTTGAGCAATATCGTATAACTGGTCATGCATATATGCAAGGTTGCAATTCCAAGGCACCAACTGCTAGAGTTTAAAGATTATTCACCAAAAACATTAATTACTGCCTGCTAAAGGTGCACTCTGAGAGAGGTTACAGTAAATTCGAGTTCCTTTTTGAACTTCAATTTGGCCTACTCCTATTTTGAGTTTTGACTTTAGTACCATACCCAACAAAAGATCTGGCACACAACAGTAAAAGCTATTGCTCAAGCTAGTAACAAAGAAAATTGTAACGATCATTTGCATGCAAGATTGGCCTTTATTTAAATACTTTATACCAAGTTATCAACCCCCACAACTTTTTAATATTAGTGGTCTTTCCTCCTCCCAAAGCATAATGGGTACACCTCTAACATCTATGCAGTTTTCACACATTAAATGTAAAAAGAATACCTTAAAATGAGAGCAAGACAATACTTAACACAATATAAAATTGCCAAGTCAATATGTAGGCCTAGTAACATGACTGTACAAAATTGTACATACTGTTCATAAAATGCCTATGTCACTATACCAAAGTTAAAGAATTGTCATTCTCTATCGGTGTAGGCTTTCATCAATGTTTTTAAATCTTCTGCAGTGATACTGTACGATCTTCCAGTTGTTGTAATCGGTGCAGCAACTTTGCATAGAATTTGCTGGAAAGGAACCCAGCATACATCGTCCTTTGATCGCCAAAAAAATGTATTTGTGGGACCTGGTGGGTGCATAAACTTCACTTGGGCATCCAACTGAGCACTGTCGACTCCGTCGATTAATCCCATCCACTACTTTCCATCATAGTTGCAAGCTACATAGTCATTCACACCAACTTGCAAATCCTCTCTGTTGCAATGTGAAAAGTGATGAATGAATGAGAATTTGTTATCATCACTTGTTCGCTTGTATCCTATTGAAGATTTCGAAAGGGGTTGAAAATGGTGGAAAGATCGTGTTCCAGGTATTGTGCTTCCTAATAAAAACCTTGATGCCATTGCAAGCCTGTCCTTTTGTAAATCTTCTGAATGCAAAAACTCGAATGCAATTCCATTGATGTTGTCACAACAATATTTATAGAATGCTTGTGTGGTTGTAATCTGGTCAGATGTAGGTCTTTGTAAGCTAGCTGTCTTAACCAGTCGTTTAACAGTACCTCCAACACCATCACATGGAGATTTCCCGTGACTGGTTGCAAAAAAGGACCAACACGCTTCCAGGTTGAAATCACACTTGTGATGGCACAAATTCAGCATATTTTTATAATTTTTATACTGTCCAGCGCAACCGTCCGAGAAATATTCAACTTTAGTAATGGTGCTGGACAAGCTTGGAATCAATGCAGTGAGTTTGTACAAAAGCCCATGCACAAAACTGTGTCATGTGTTAAGTCATCTGAAACAAAGCAAAATGACTGCTGCATCAAGATGTGATCTTGCATGTAATACACAACAGCGGGGTGGATTGTACATTGCTGCTGGTTCCAGTGATAGCTTTGTACTTCGTCTTGGATTGTAAAAGTGTAATTCTCAGCGAAATACAGCAAAATCACACAATTATCATCTGTTAAAGAACTCTTTCTGGAGTTTAAGTATCTAGATTGGCATTTAGCTATGAATGAATGCTTTGTAAGATCATCCAACTAAAGAACTCTTACAATTTCTTGAATCCATTCATATCTCGTCATTAACACTGTGATAAGATCCATCCTGTCTCTAGACTTCCATTGTTGGCATTGGACTTCATCATCAAGTTCCTCATCATACTGTGCAAGCAAAAAGCCTTCTAGTGCTTGAGACCCAGGACATTGTTCACAACGATGCAACATGCACATTTTGTTCTCCGTGCTGCACACTATTTTGTCAATCAATGTTTTGTATGTTTCATTGTTGTTGGCAGCATCAACCAGAAGGATTGCATTTTGATGTTGGATGAACACACAGACAGAATGAGTGCCTTTGGACGATACGGGGACACACCATTTGGGACGGAGTGAACAAAACTTTGAGAATCCAATCTTCAGCTCGGGATATTTTTCACAAAATGTGGCATATAATTCCTTCAAATTGCACAAAATGAGCCTCTTTTGCTTATGAACATTTTTGGAAACACTTACATAATCTTTAATTCCAGGCATTAATCGGGTAAATTCATCATTTTCATACATAGATGAAACAGCAGCTTTTGTGGCATCAGATATTTTGTTTCTTCCTGGAATAGTTGGTTTGGACAAAATCCCATCAGATTCTGTTTCTTTCATTGCTCGTTTAATCAAAAACTCAGATTCACCAAAATAGGCAGCAGCTTGCTTAATTGAATTAATTGAGTTGCAGAAAAATATCTAAGCGATTTCATCAAAATCAAGTTGACTCAAACTTGATATCATAAAAATAGTGCTTGCTGTTAAAACCAACTTTACTCCTAAAGCAAAAAAAACAAGTTTCCAATTTTTGGATATATGAAAATACATGAACCATGCTACACAAAAGTGCAAAAATTATGTTTCCAATGCGATTGCTATTTTTGTAATTGCATCGTAAACTTGAACTTTGACATTAATGAAAAAAACTTAATTTACTCCATGAAGGGGGTGTGATATAGGTTTTTTTATGTGCTTAAATGAATTCCTTGACCCCAAAGATGGTGAATTCGACATTTGTTTCATTATTCTACCTTCAGAAATAAAGATATTAAAGAAAATCATGAAGTGTGACCAGTCCTCACTAACCAAACGCCATCGTGTGGCGAAAAAATTCAAATTTGAATAACTCGAAAACGCCTGGAGATATTTTCAGAATTTTTTTTTAATCTTCGGGTTTTTCCAAGGTCTATAACATATATTGAAATTATCAAAATCCAAGAGTAGTGGTTACAAATTTTAAACAAATTGGTTGATTATACATGGAATGACTCAATTGTAAATTCTAATGGTTTTGTTGTTTTAATTGTGTTTCTAGTAAATAAGTCATTTGTTGTCAGCTGCCAGAAACCACTCTGTTCCTGAGATCACAGAACAATAATTAATTTTTGTTCGTAATACCAGCTGGCTATAAAAAGAGTAGTCATGTTATTTTTCAATGTACTGAGTTTACGTTTATTTCAGTGATACGAAAAACTCAGGTATCAGATTTATATACTACTTACCGCCCCACATACAGTACATAAATAGATACTCAACTTTTTGTTACAGTCACAACAACTGAACTTGATCGCATTCAAGAAGCATATAAAAGGGCATGTGGTTATGCAGGCTTAATGAGGGAAGCAACATTCTTAAGAGATGTTCTTGGTGATAATGTTCCAACAAAACTATCGCAGGTCAGTAGTATTATTGCACACAAATGTTTTCTTATTTGCAAATGATTTGAGTTTAAGAACTGCTTCGTTCTTTATTCTTAATCTTCTTGTTTTTGAAAAATTTATGAACCTTACCTCACCTGTATGAATTGCAGTATTAGGAAGTGTTCCATTTTGTATCATATACTGCTGGTAGTTAAAATTTATAAATACTGTATATATCTAAAATCTTTTTTATTTTATGTTTACACAGCGTATTTTTGCTGTCATGTCAGCTCACAGCAAAGGGATGACTTTTCGTGAGTTATTTGTGACTCTTGTTCTTCTAACCAGGGGCAGACATGAAGAAAGGCTGAAATGTAAGTAATTCAAGCATTAAATCCTATTTTGTTCGATTATAAGCATGGATGTTGCTTATGCCAAATACTGATTTAATTCTTATGGTAGATTGGTATTTAATTAGGTTCATAACAACTTTACCGATAATACTTATTATAATAATGCTTTCGATATTTTTGGCCATATTATATTCCATAAACACTTGGTTGTCCAGGTGATTATTGTACATGATTTGTATCATAGGTAGTGTCATTTTTAGAAATCTTAGTTTTGTCCAAATAATAAAAATTTAATGTTTTGCTTTAATAAGAAATTCATTTCTGGTTGTATGGTTTCTAAATGATTCTAGATGCAGATTTCTATTATTGCTCTTTATGTTTTTCTATCACTTTTTTACGGACACGGTATAATCATGCCTGCAATGTTACAGTCACTTTAGACTAAGGTCCATCATTGCCCACTAACATGTTAATGTCCACATGAAATAAGAGAAAAATGTGCAGTAAAATAAAGTTGTTTTAAAATACACACATCGATTAGTTCATGAGAAACCCTGTTCCTTAATTACTATTCCAAGCAACTTGAGAGCAGCATCGGTAAAATTAAAAAATTTTTTTATATAAGTTTAGTGGTGAGAATACTGATTTAACACGTTTATATGTATAGTGACGTATGCTGTGTACTGTGATGAACAAGGGTCCACTGTTACAAGCAAGAGTATGTCAAATATGATTTTTGTTTGTGAGAAGACAGCACTACCTCATGAAGCATTACCACTTTTTAAAGGAGTAAGCACAAAGCTTTGCATCATTTGTTATGTTGTCTTAAAGATATACTCTTTACATTATGGCATAAATGTTTATAATTTAAATGGAAATATGTTAGTATTAAATAAAATGACATTGTTTGTAATTGTAACCTGTTCAGCAAAAGTTCGTTATCTCACCGCAATGCTCATGTTAAAACAATAAATTTTATCGTTATGTTTTTTATATTTAGTACTTTTAACAGTTTTAACATTGTTTTAGTCAATGATTAGTGCATTTCCAGTTGTCCTAAACATTTACATATAATAGGCTTTTTACTACAACTTCATAGCATAATGAAAGTGATTAAAAATATTCATGGTATGTTTTTTTGTGTCAGACTGATCACGTAACTTATGACCAGTTCCGATCTTGGGTGTTAACTTATCCACACATAACATCGGTAACCAGATGGTTGGTTAATACTGGTGGAATTACTATTAGCTTAACAGACAACAAAGACATGCCCAACTTCTACCAAACACTGGCTGGGGTAACTCATTGTAAGTAAAGTGTTATTATTAAACATCAATTAAATAGATTTTTGAAATGTTTTTGACATTTTATGCAGGTTTAAAGTAGTTTTATTGTTCTTGCTGATATAAGCGGGATTTACAACTTCTGTTTATAGTGGAGGAGTCGGATATCACAGAACTGGAAAAGTGTTACTGGAAGTTAAAATCACAATCGAAGACTGGAAGGTTCGATCTTGTAATGTTTAAATCATTGGTGTGTCCTCCAGTGCCAGAGATTTTGGTTGAAGGTAATTCGATTTCAAACCATTCTTGTGGTTAATTTTAGATACGTATATATATTGTTTGGTTAATCAATGCTTTTTAGATAGCCTAAATAGTTTTCATAATTCAGGTTTATTCAATGCTTTTGACGAAAATAAAGATGGCCATATTGACTTCAAGGAAATATCTTGTGGAGTTTCAGCTTGTTGTCGTGGCCCTCTTGCAGAAAGACAAAAATGTGTGTTGAGCAACCGGATCGTAATATTAATTTGCAATGCATTTTATGATACTCCTAGAATTGTAACAAACAATCCTATATTGCCAAATCAAGCGTCGATAAGAAAGCTGTTATCCTAACAATTATTCAGGAATTTTTAGAATTATGCTGGTTTTTGCCAAATATGTTTCATTAATTTCAGCACAAATAACACCTTTGATACACCTTGTCAGCAATAGCAACATGGATAATTCTTTGTATTTCCACATAAAGAGAAATGAGGTTTCGCTTCCTGTAACTTATCTATAAGTTTAAAAAATACTGGAAAAACAGAGAAACATAAAAGCACTCTAGTCTAGGGCATGTTGGAGTTCTTTGTGGACACTGACATTTTGTTGTTTTTTCTCTTTGGTAAATGTTTGTTGGTCATGGTGGGCTTTGGGTGAATGCTTTACATTTGCTTTCTGATTAACATAACGCTTCTAAATTGCCTTAGTGTTGTGCACAAATGCACTGTAATTGATTTTGAATGCTACAGTATTTGTGAATGTGATTGTGTAAACCATACGTGTCAAACTCCCGGCCCGCGGGCCACATCCGGCCCGCTTTACATTAAAACTTGGCCCGCAATGTTATTTTATACATTGAACTATTTCTAGCCCGCGAGATCATTGTATAGTAAAACTTACTTTTTTTAAGCAAGAAACAAGATTATAACAAATCGTAAAATAGGCCTACAGCAGTTGCCCCACAACACGTCAGAATAAATCGACTTATTCCAACGCTGGTAATCTGGGCTGCTTTTTTCTTTATTGTTTGTTAATTCTTTAATGCTTTTGCAAAGAGAAAAATGAAACATACCGATGTAAGAGAAGAATAATCAAAAATAGCCCAGTCAAAAATCGTCAAAAACATCAAAAATTTGGTGTTGTTTCGCTGCCTGTTCCAACTCATGTTTCTTGTCACGAAATGTTCAATCAAGTTTTATCCTTGACCGGCCCGCGGCGTTAATTAAGTTTTGAGTTTTGGCCCCTGGTGCGATTGAGTTTGACACCCCTGGTGTAAACGAACCAGACAATGTGAATTTTAATAGTTTCTGTAAGTTGTGGTTCCATTGTGTTTTTGCACTTAACGGGCACTTCTCTGTATGCTATTTACAAATGGTTTTTACAGTTTGCTATAAAATCTTCGACAAAGATCAAGACAACAAACTAAATGAAATGGAATTAAAAGGAATGGCTGTGGGTCTACTCGACGTCCAACAAGCAAACAAAGTAGAAGGAAAACAAACTAATCAAGCTTCATCAAACTCAAAAGACAATGACCAAATTACGGCAATTGTAAACCATGTGCTTAAACATTCTATTAATAAGGTATGTACATTTCCACATATTCCCTAAACTTTAGGTTGCGGTGTTTTTGTAACCTTTTATTTTTCATTTAACCTCGTTAATTATGTGCTTGGATGCCTTGTTGTGTAAAATTGAGCAGGATCCTTATTTTGCTTACACTAGATAGCTGATCATTTTTAGTTAACAAGTTATGCTATTGTAATTATACTTTTCTGAAATTTTATAACCATCTTGCTGAATATATGTGGAGTTTTCATGCTTTTTGATGATTTTGTTCGTACTTTTAGAACAAATTCATCTCTCTTGAGGAGTACCAGCTTTGGAGCTTGCAAGATCCTCTTCCGACTGTTCTACTCAATGTTATTATTGAAGTATGCCACATAGTCCTCGGATTAAGACCATCTACACCACAAGATGAAGGAACCATAGTTCGGGGATGGTTGCACAGGTATTTCTTCACATTTTGCTTTGCTTTGTGGTAATTAATGCATTTTTATCTGGTGTTTGTGATCTGAGTATGCCTGGTGTACAGTTACTTCTCTAAACCAAACATATTACAAGTCTTTTTCATATGAAAATACAGATCGGATCAACAGAATTATCATGTTGGTGAGACATGGTATGTTGTGTCTGGAAAGTGGTGGACTGTATGGAAAAAATATACGCAGTTTGATGTAAGAATTGTTTTACAGCTTGTCAATGCTAGAATTTTATGACGTCTACAGTATAGTCATTGTGAATTTTGCACTCAGTGGCACATATCATATGTATAACATCTTTCTTTGAATGCAGTCAACTTTATCAGTGTCAAACGAAGACTGGGAACAAATAGCTGATGATTCCAGTAGCATGTCCCATTCTTCATCATCAGATACTGTTGGCTTAGAAGCTAAAGAAGTCATGCCACACACAAGTAATTGTCAGATATTTTCATTACAGTGTTTGTTTCATATGTTAATGTGACATGTATAGCTTCATGAAAAGGTATTGAGACCAGTTAGGCCACCATCATTGAATTAGCAATGATTACTTTATAGGCAGGCGACTTTGTGGAAAAAGCTCCTGTGGAGCATAATGTATTGAATTGTATATATTGGATGTGATCTGTAAATTTTGGAGGAGATTGAAAAATATTTTTCATGACAACTAAGAAATAAAGACAGTGGTAGCAAACATGATCTATGAATGAATGAAACATTTTTATATTTGCATATTTGGCGGAAGGGTTAGTTCGGATATCAATAATATTTACTATCTGGACAACGGATGTATTTCTATTTTAGCTAACCAACCGGATAATAAATGGTAAACACAAAGCAACCTTTTTATCCTAGCATTTTATCCTTTCTAGTAAAACATAATGTGTCGATTGTAAAAACGTTTGAGTGAGATGTAGTTTTGCATGAAAAAACAAATAAATGTCCAAAATTTCACAAATTCCTAATGTTTATTTAGTATTTTTGTTTTGTTATAATTTATTTTTAAACTTATTAAATTCAGAAGTGTGCAATCGATCTCTAACTGCTTTCTTTAGAAAACCACCCGGTCCTCACCTTGCAAAGCTTCTATTTAAGTCTTAATGCCTTGAGGATAACTTATAATTCTACTTCCGATTTCTGTATTGCTGGTGACATAATAGAACGAATTCTTTCAACATTTAATGTTTTGTAGAGAATAGAGGACAAAGAGCTGTTAACTAGGTTTTAAATTAAATTCAGCATAGAGTCAAATACCACTTCTGTTCTGCTAAACTGCCCGTTTCTGAAAACAGAGGACTTCAAAATTTGTACAAATCAAAGCCATAAAAACGCACTAACAATGGTATGCATTTGTTATGCGGTTAACTGACCAAGTTTTGTCCGGATATCAGATAGCTACAATTGCCTCGGTTAACTGGTTAATCGAGTGAACCGATATTTGGGTAGTCCAACCCTATTTCAAATTTTTGATCTAAATGCAACACGAACTAAGTATTATGATATACATTAGGATAAAAAATCAAATATTGTTCAGGACTTCTACCTTGCTTTAGTATTAATTCCTTTCCCACTTCAATCGTTTGTATGTTTTTGCAATGTTAAGCACACCATTTGCAAAATGGAATGCTAATAGCGAACGTTCTTGATTTATGTTGTGAAGGTGCACTGTTGGAAATATTGGTGGGTGTTCAAGTGTGACTGGTATTAACATGTTGTTGTATGGAAACATTCACACTTTTACTTACTTAACACCTGCAGTGAACAAGTAAAAAAAGAGTCTCGGCTAATATTTTACGTATTACGTATTAGCAATTGCGTACACAGACAGATACATTTGCATAGAATTTTTCAAGTGGGTTCGATCATTTGTTATTTTATAGTATTGCATTAACACAGACAAATTTGTAAGTACTGGTTATAGTGTTGTGCAGTTTATAATAATGTTTAGGTTGGTTGAAGGTTTGATCACATTATTATGATCATGTTAAAGCAAAAAATATTGTTAACTTTTTACTTTTTAACACTAGCAAACTGTTACATTTTAAAACAAATATTTTGAGCCCATGACTGAAAGAAGTAAAACCCCTACATTAAACCAAAATTTTGTTTTTTTTTGATTACCTTTAGACATTATCACTAATTCTTTATTAATATGTCTCGCCAGTGCCACCAGACAAGACAAGTAAAAATCGTCAAAAATCACAAGGCAAAGGCCAATCTGGTGGAAAACGGCCATTTTCAATCTCATCTTTGCGATCTACTGGTTCTCCAGGCCCAATCAACAATTCTGATATCGTAGAGGAAGAAAACACAAAGGTCTTGCGTTCTAACTGGTTTTTGTAATGTTAAGTTGAAGTGTGATTGAATAAATACTTGACATTTGTGTGCATATGATAAAACCAAAAATAGTGGATCCGGATTTTTGTGTTGTGGATAATTCTTCTGCACGATTAGGTTGCCAGTATGCTTATATTGGTAAACAAACAATCAAATGTATATTAATTTATTTAACATGCAAAGTAAGCCACAAGTCGTTGAAATGTTTTTTGTATAAAAATTTTGTTCTTGAAACCTGTCCAACTGCAACAAAATCATGATTCTAGATTGGAACTTTGACTGATGAAGGTTGTAAATTGAAAGAAAACCTGCGGAAAGGAGAAGACTATGTGATCTTGCCTGACCCCATGTGGAGAGCACTATTCCACTGGTAGAAATGATTTCATTAGTTATTTCTTTTTGCAAATCTTTGGTATTATAATAACACAAGTACTTTCAGGTACGGAGGCTCCCCTGTTCTACCTCGTATCGTCCCAGCTGCACATCCTGATGAGAAGCCATGGCTGGAGCTTCATCGATTGCATTTGGTCATACTTCGTCATCAGGTAGACTTGAGTTATACTGATGCATACAAAGAATTCTATGCATAAAACTTGGCAAAATATTAAAAACAAATGTTTTATAATAAAAAAGTATGATTATCTTGATACATGGGTTTTGTTTTAAGTTTAACTATTTCACGAAATTTGCCTACTTACTGAGCTCATAATAATAAAAATGTCAACGAGGAAGTAATAAATTATTGTTTCGTAACTATACACCTACATCCGGCCACTAAATGTTTCCAATTTCTTCAGCTTCCATCATCTATGCAACAGCTGTCCCAAATGGCCTTTTCTGGTTCTGGAACCCTTGCTGGTGTCGGCAACACCACTCTTGGTGTTCTTAAACAGACACTAAACTACTTTGCAGGTATCCACTATTCCTGTATCTAATGACCTATTACCATCAGCAACAGTAAGAGTGTATTCCATTACATGTCCTAATGTCTAGTGATGCTTAGGAAATTAGCCTATTTCTGGAATGACATCTTGATTAAATGCTAATATGTCCATTGTGCAATTCAGGTGGTAACACCCCAAGGAGACAGGCTACTCACAGAGCTACATTCAGTCGAAGACACACAGTGGGGCAAGTCAGCATTTTTCTGTCACAACGACTAAGAATACCTCTTGAAAATATGAGGCTATGGCATCTACTTGATGAGGTTAATTAAAATGTTTTTGTTGAAACTGATTTTGTTGTCATATTGAACTTTTCTTTAATATTGCATGTTCAGTTTTCACTTGGTTACTTTTTCAATTTTGTTTTAGAATAATGCCAATCTTCTTGAAGATGAATCACAAAAGTTGGAAGCTATTGGAATATCAAATGGTGCTGAAATACTTCTGGAAGGTAGATTTATTATTACTTTAAGCTAGTCACTACATTAAGTAAAATTATCATAAGTTTGTACACTTTACTTTCATCACATTTCATAACCGGTTCAATACTAACCAGATATGTAATATTATAAATAACCTTTCTTTGGTTCATTTCAAATTCCCAACCATTGGATAAAAGATAATTTTCTGATCACTTATTTTATGTATGATGTTTAGTTCGAAATATGGACATGAGCTGGCCTGAAGAGTTATCACAGATTGCTCGAAACCACAAGCTAAAGAACAAACAAGAAGATGAACCAAAACAAGGTACCAAGCAGTAATTACCACAAAGTACATAGCTCCATAAAGTTTGTTGTTAAATTTGTTTTCATTTGCTGCTAAATTGCTGGTACATCTTTAACTGACTGACTTTGCTAAACAACTGTTTAATGAAATGATCGTTTATTCGCAATCATAACCTACTTAATTTTTTAATTTCTTAATTGTTGTGGATTGGTACCGGTAACTAGTTTTTCCTTTCAGTTACTCTTGGGGGAACAACAGGCTTGAGCAACCTCGGCAATACCTGCTTTATGAATTCAAGTTTACAATGTATCAGCAACACACAACCTTTGACCAAGTACTTTCTTGAGGACAAACATCTCTTTGAATTGAACAGAACGAATCCACTTGGTGACTAAGTTATTTTGCTGTGTTATTTGTTATGTTTATTTTATGTAGC
Organism: Clavelina lepadiformis; assembly: GCF_947623445.1. Taxonomy (NCBI): domain Eukaryota; kingdom Metazoa; phylum Chordata; class Ascidiacea; order Aplousobranchia; family Clavelinidae; genus Clavelina; species Clavelina lepadiformis. Next base: position 9,506,334 of record NC_135246.1, read on the forward strand.
TACCAGTACGCTTTTGTTTTTGGCGTGTCTTGGAAATGCCGTTTTTTGGTGTTTGCTAATACGTACAGTTGTTTAGGTATGAATGGCATGTCTTGGAAATGCCGTTTTTTGGTGTTTGCTAATAGGGTGCAGTTGTTTAGGTTTGAATGGCATGTCTTGGAAATGCCGTTTTTTGGTGTTTGCTAATACGTACAAGTGTTTAGGTATGAAGGGCCACATTGCAAAACGCTACAGTGACCTTGTTCATGACCTCTGGAGTGGTTCCAATAAAACGATTGCTCCGTTGAAAGTCAGGGTGTGTTATGGGTGTCAGTTTTTGATTTCTTACTATTTAGGTTGTTTTTATGTACAAGGTAGGATAAACAGTAGGTATTGTCACCATTGGAAGAAATAAACTGAGAGTGAAGGAAAGTAGTCCTAGTAAATGATTATTTTAAAAAGCTTCACACTTATCTGTACATTTCTGTTAAAAGCATCAAAAACTTTTGTATCAGTTTCATTTCAGAAATTTTTATTAATTTCAGTGGACCATTAGCAAACACGCTTCTCAATTTAATGGATTTTCTCAACATGATTCTCAAGAGTTTGTTGCCTTCTTGCTTGATGGACTTCATGAGGATCTCAATCGTGTTCATGAGAAGCCGTACGTGGAATTAGAGGACAGTGGAGGCAGACCTGACGAAGAAGTGGCACAGGAGGTAGGTGCATAATAATGATCACAATCTCAGTTTCATCTATTTTAATTTTTGTTCATTCATTATTTTTCCATGTTAATGCCAATGAGTTCATGATGCTGAAACGTAATCTTTATTAGGCGTGGGAAAATCATCTTTCTCGGAATCAATCCATCATCATTGATTTGTTCCATGGTCAGATCAAATCACAAGTAAGGTGTATGGAGTGCAACACCATCAGTGTTCGATTTGATCCATTCACTTTTCTCTCCCTTCCACTACCCATGGATAACCTCATGTATTTTGACGTGATAGGTACTTTGCTACACTCATAGTAATGTTCTGTAATATTGCAATAACCATTTTCCTGTATGGAGAAAAGAAGTTAATGCTGTCCCATGTGTTTTGAATTTAGTGATTCGCCTCGATGGAAAAGCACCGACTCGGTATGGCTTGAGGCTAAGTATGGATGACACTTTCCTAGAAGTTCGAAAACACCTTGCTGAAAATTGCAAGTTGGACATCGAAGCAATGCTCTTGGTTGAAGTGGTCGGAGCCACAGTTAAGGTTTGTTTCATTCATTAACAGCAAATTGAAAAAGTTTTTTGATTTTTATAATGCAGTATTTAATCATAAGTTAAAATCTGTGTCATTGCAGAGCTTTCTATCGGATAACCTGAAGGTGAAAACATCAGCGATGGGAAATCTATACGCTTATGAAATTCCACCACCTAAACAAGCTGGCATTGTTACTAATCATGCCCAACCTATGCTTCCTGCCAGTAAAATACCCAATGGCGGTGTTAATGGAATGCATCACTCCAATGCTTCAACTAACACAACTCAACAACAGGATCAGGTCGCACCTTATCCATCTCACATTGGTTCATCGGTTCATGAGACATCGAAGAGAAGCATCACAAACTGCTCTGCACTTCACATAGCTCCTACGAATAGTGGAAGTGAGGAAGATGGGAGCTTGATTGGAACTGACTTTAAGTCGAAATCTTCCAGCAATGAAGAAAGTAGATCTAGTCAGGAAAACTCTGCAGAAATGCAGGACAATATTCCCCGGAACCGAAGCACTTCAAGTTTGTCCACATTCTATGTAAACAGTTTAAATGGGAATGACTCAGTGTTAAATCCCACACAAACATCATCATCTCATAGGTAAGTTTGCAAGTAAGTTTTGTCTGGGTAATAATTAAGTGACTAATTCAGTGATGGTAAAAGGCATCATATTTGTTATCTTGTTAGTATTATACTTGTATCATTGTGTTTAACTAATCTTAATTGTGTTTAAAAAGCATGGCCGAAGACTTCAGTTCAATCAACTACCCCGGATATGTTGTAGCATATCATCGAAAAATAGTGAGTTTTGTAAGATTTTCATTCTTTTATTGCTATTTATTGATACAATAAATCTTGCATTTAGTGGATGCACAATTGCATAGAAATTGGAGAACTGTTTATAAAATTGAGAAATTTGCCAAAACTATTTGGTTAAGATTCTTATTACGAAGTTTGTAGTATTCCGACCTTGGGATTAACGTAGGGACCCTTGTCGTAAAACTTTGCTGTGTCTGTTGGTCGAGTTTCATGCCATCTTTTGGCTCATTCAATTGAATAGGAATTAAACTGCTATTGTCGTGCACAGAAGTTTTTGCACCTAACGTTTCTATGTTACAACCGTACCCGATTTCTTCCAAGTGTCTTGTAATAGTGTGTACGACAACATTTTTCAAAGTGGAACAATACAGAAACTGAAAAACGATTTTGTCTGACCGAAATATATCTTGAAATTAACTATGCGGTGCCATAGGTAGTACTAAAGGGCCTAATGAGGCTACACGTGCGTAAAATCCATTTCATTTAAACATTGCTGCTCCTGTTTTATCCATTACATGCGACATCTGCTGCAGTTGGATTGTTGGATTAGCACCCTACACTATAGAATTGGAACTTCTTCCTTTAAACTCTTGCTAATCTTGATCCTGTTTTTAGTTTCACTTAGATGTCTATTTTCTCTCATCCCAAAAACATCGACCAAATTTATTTGGACTACCGATTGTGGTGCCCTGTTTGCCGGGACAATCTCGACGGATGCTTTACAATGCAGTTTGGAAGTTGGTTTCGCGTTTGGTTAGCCCACTTCCCCCATCAGAAGCCACAACAGTTAACCATGCGCAAGACTGGTATGTATAATTTATATGCAAACTTACGCTGTTATTGAACTTATATTTTCGTTTAGGTAATGGCACAGTTAAGCTGAATATGGTTCACGTGGCAGAAGTGTAAAAAACAAATACATATAATTCACACCAATTTACAAATTAAAAATAAAAACGTTTGCATCACACCATTTATTTAACAACACCAAACTTGAACCTATAACTTGAATATAATAGATCTGATGTATACGTGTTCACAGTGACCAGAGTCTTGGTTCGCAATTCCCTTTTACACTGCGAAGTGTACGACAGTGTGGCCTTCTATGCGGCAACTCTTGCCCTTGGTTTCGCTTCTGCAAAGGATGCCTGATACAGTGTGATGATGAGGTTTGGAAGCAGAGCAGCGAATACATCGCTATCGACTGGGATGCAACTGCTCTGCATTTAAGATACCAGACATCTGCAGAGAAGGTGGGCCAAGATTAACTTAACTTTTTGAAACAACATTGATCCTTCTTTCTATGGTAAAGAAAATTTTTCGTTATGTTACGTTTTTTGAGTTAACTAACGTGTAAATAAGATGTTACTATAAATGCATAACAGTATGGTAATATTTAGGAAATGGTCGATGATGCAAGTGTAGAAGAGGGCCACAAGGGGCAGCAACAACGCATTGATCTCGATTATTGCCTAAAAGCTTTCACATCAGAGGAAGAACTGGGAAAGGACGAACTTTACAAATGCGGAAAGTGTGACAAGTTGCAAGTTGCCAAAAAGAAACTCGATATATGGCGCCTACCTCCAGTCTTAGTAAGGCAGCAATCATATGGTATTTGGCATATTATGTTTTGTTTGTAGGATATTTAGTTTTTATTTAATGTCAGCGTAAACGCTTACCAGTTTGGTGGCCTTTCTAACTTTCTTTCGTTAGAGCACCACCGTAGTTAACAGTTGCACGTTTTCACCCGGGGTTTTGCCTCTTTTTCCCCTGCATGAGCTGTTTGTGAACATATTTCTCATCTTATTGTGCTATAATAATGCTAGCAGTAGTACCATACTTCTTGCTTCCCACTGCCAACTGCAAAAACTAAACGATATGATGCAACATTTTTTGATGTACTTTTGTGAACATGCTTGAGCTACATGGATATATAGAAGTTATGTCATGGTTTTATCTTGAAGATCATTCACCTGAAAAGATTCCGCATTGTTAATGGACGATGGATAAAGTCCCATAAGGTTGTTGATTTTCCGAAAAATGATTTTGACCCTTCGCACTTCATGACGGAGCGAGGTGATGTACAGTCCTAACTTAACTTACAGCATCATTATACTCATTTCTATATCACTATGACTTCCTCTTTTCAGTGACGAAAAAGACTCTTGGAGAAATAAATCAAACACCAATGGAAGATGATGTCGTCGAGGAGGCGAAAAAATCCGACGATGAACACTCCAAATCGAAGCAACTGCACATCACATTCTCAAATGAAGCAGGCGGTGATGGTGATCTAACAACAAAAGCCGTGAATGGGTCTGAAAAGTCTCCTGACGGGGATGCCCAAAAGACAAACGTTGAAAAAGTGAAAGAAGTTCGGAAAGGAGGTCCGGCCCGTCGAAGGCAGCCTTCGTTTCGGGAAAATTCACCGCTCTATGACCTCTATGCTATGTCTGTGAGTTTAATCTGAACTAGAAATTTTTCGTGCTTTTTGTTTCTCGATTACTATGGGTTAATTGCTATTCTTCTCTGCTAGTGTCATTCTGGAATTCTTGGTGGAGGGCATTACATTGCTTACGCACGAAACAAACACAATAATAAGTGGTACTGCTACAACGATAGTAGCTGCAAGGAGGTACATGTCTATAAAGTTAAATATCAACGGTCATACTTGCACAATTATAATTGATTGTTTTATTACACATAAATGTTATACACATGCTTTATATCAATTTGTATTGGGGCAAGGTGTCACCAGAGAATATCAGCATGGAAACAGCGTACATGCTTTTTTATCAACGGAAAGGGCTGGATTATGACGACTTCATGCCACTCAACGACGGCAGGACACCCGTAGATACTGCGTCTATGGACGAGGATTATAACTCTGATCTCAAGAAGAATTGTATAATCCAGTAATATTGCACTAGAAAAGGATCAATGGTGTCTCCACATGCTGATGGCATCTACAGGTCGACCTTTTATTGCAATAATCTGATATGATGTGTTGTTCGATCAATGCGGATTTATGACTCATGTTTCCGAACCTATTTCTTTTCTTATTATATTATGGCCAACCGCGATTTCTGAGGCCAGTGTTTTAGCCATGTAGATAAAAGCCACTTTTTTACAAACTGTTGGAGTGAGTTTCCTGAAATATTATTAATTCTTTTGTTATTTGAAGTGGTACTTGTTATTTTTCCCATGATTAAGACTTTCTCTGAAGGAGTATAGCTGTTATGAAATTGTCAATCTGAAGGTGCAGTTTTTACTTTTTCAAATAAATTTCCTAAATTGCTTTGAGATGCAGAAAGAAATTATTAGGTCATATACGTAGCACACTTGATCCACCTGTGGTAAATGAATACCATCTTGTTTACACTTCTATTTATTTATTAATGCTTATCCTTTTAACTTAGTTTAGTCAAACTGATCAATTTTATATGCTAAGTATATATATATGTGTTCTACTTCTTCAGTGTTTCTAACTGCTTTTCCAAAAAATTCTTTATGTGTGTTTTAACAGAATTATTTGATATAGCAATTTTTTGAATTCTTGTTATAATCGTTCAAAAAATATTTCATTGAAATCAACTAAACACTGTGTGGCACACATTGATTGTGCAAAACAGATCTTGTTTAAACGTCAATGCAATTGGAACCAGCCTTTTAGGATAGATTTTGACAAGACTGGTCAACACAGAGCAATATAGTATTGACTAAATAACATCTCGCAAAAAGCCGCACAGATCCAATTTAATAACTAATACTATAAATTTGTGACAAGCAACATTCTTGTTTTCCTGTTAATATCTTTATTGAGCCTCTTACTGTTATAAATGTTGTTGTGACGTGTGCTATGCATAACAAATTTCTTGTGACCCATTCCTTAACACGATGCTGTGAAATAACATTAAGCTTGGATTTCACAAAGTATAGGAGAATAGTTTTTTTTGATACATCTCTAGATCAGTGTGCTCTGTATGTGATCTCAGTTTCAAGACTAGATCTGAAAGTAGTACAACCAGCTCAAAATGAGTTTTTCGGAATGAATCAATTAGCAAGGTTGCAAGGATATAATTACTTGTGGAGCAGAAAATACAGTAAATGCATTTTATTAGCACCCAAGAGTTGAAGGTTTGGTCGATTTTAACACATAGGTAAAGTGGTGATTTCAGGTCCACACTACTGAAAAGCATCCATGAATTCCACGGATGTACGCACACCCTGTCATTGCCAGGTCATTACACACCAAAAACATTTGCCAACCAAACAAGTTTTGAACCACATAGAAGTATTGCACAAAGAGTTTCAGCATAGATATTGTCTAAGTACCACTACCTTAATTTTGTGCTGTACCATGACTGAACAGGAAGAACATATTACCAGTAGGTTATATTTAGAGTTTATGGTTAAATGAAATATTACTGTATTAAAAATCTGCTTCTGAAAGCTTTAATTGGACTACAAGTCTTGGATAAAAGTGTCTATATCCTGCTTTTGGACTGACAACCAGTGAAAAAACTGCAAATGCAGACAAACAAGTTGTCTTGTTTGATGGAAACAAGGTGATACAGCATATTGTGCTTTATCAAGATCACTTAAATAAACTTGAAATTCATTAAATAAATAAACTTAATACGAAATAATAGATCAAATTGCCACAGTGAATTGTTACATTTGTGACAAAAACTTTGTTACATTTGCATATTCTGATGGTTTGGCATTTCATCATAGAAGATCATAGAAGTAATCAAGGCCTTGGCCTATTTCCCAGATTGATATTCCTGTACCGAGATCTCTTGCCAAGTCAAGACGTGATTGTATTGACTGAAAAATATTTATTCATCACAATACACAAGAATTTAACACAAATGTTATTATATTAAAAAATATACATCATACATACTGCTTAGTAAGTTTGACATGTACTCAATTCATAACAAAATATTTCATTCATGTGAATAAAAATTAATAACTACACAATGTGCTACCGCCTATTATGTCAAAAATTACCTTTAAAGTGGGATAAATAATCAACCTTTTATGTTCGTCCGTAACTTGCTGTTCAATGAAGTGTTCCTGTATTGTAGGTTCCCAGGTAAACTTGGATGGGTGTGATCGCAAAAGTTGTATATACCTGAAATGCAAACAAACGTACTTAGCATTTAAAGAAAATGTATGTGAAGTTACCCACTGACAACAGAAAGTTCAATAATATATACGATTATGTGTATTAGTTTGTTGCTGAAAGTTGTTTAAGTTATGAGAAATTTAATTTCCCACAAAAAACAATGTTAAGTAAATTATACCATTCTCGTAATACCCAAAATATCTTTGCCAATTCTCAAAACCCATATTTTGGCAGGTAAAACTCGGGGTGATGCCCAATATGAAATTAAAAAAGTTCCACAAAAGAAAATGATATAATTATACTTGTAAATTTGGCTTTATTGAAAAACATAAATTAAGAGCATTTGAATAAAATTTAAATTATTGATATCTGTCAAATTCGAAGCAAAACTCAGCACCTGAAAAGAAGTTTTCTCTAAAGAATTAATTAACCTTAAATTTCTGAGGTATCAATATAGTACAAAGGAAAATATTACTCACTGGTGCGCAATAATTGCAACACTTCCCTGTACTGAATAAGCATAACCATAAAAATTTAACCCAAGAAGAATTTTTGCTCGGTGCTGTCTGTGGGGGTCAAGTGTTTCGACGCAAGTTTTCATCCATAGAACAGGAGCAATCGGTCCTGGTTTACCAGAACCGGCAGAAAAGTCGTATGTCATCAAACTAAACGCATCGACATGGGCTTCCAATTTTTCAAAATGATCCCTTGTGAAAGCAGTAGCTTTGCCTCTAAAAGTAAAGATGTGTGGTAAAATCCTATTTAATACTGCAGGTCAATGATCAATTTTATAAATCGTAGATCAGCTTTCCAGAGCAATAATACCGGTAATGCAATTGATCATATTACAACCAAGAAAAAATTTACACAGTCACTTACTCAAAATTAATAGGTGGTGGAATGACCAGAATTATGGTCATATCATTGTCCCGAAATATCTCACTCATGTGTGTCAAAACATGAATCACTTCTCTAAAAATTATTTTTGTTAACTTACAAAATCTTTTAATACAAATCAAAATTTTTACAATAGTTAACCATTGCACCTAAATGTTTGGTTGGCTCAAGAGCATATTGGTAAGAACACCAGATTCAAAATTATACAAAGTTAGTTTGACTATGACATTGTTGCAGTGCCTTTATGCAAGATTAACAACGCTTGCTTCTGCCCAGGGGTTCCAAGTTTCACAATAAACACACAAAAATAAAAATGCATCGATTAGACAGTACACAACAAAATGTTCAGTAAATGTGCCTTGAGCGGTCAAATTATGTCACTTATCCATCCATGGATAAAAATTTAAATACCATGGAATAACAAATTAAAATGTTTGCTCTTAACATTAAGTAATTTTTTCTTCATACAGAGTAAATATGACTGGAGAGTTATAAACATGCTGATTAATTAGTTAGTTCATATTTCAAGCTACATTGAACTAACTTTGCCTTTTGGCTAGGCATTTGACTCCAGATTTCAAACACTGCTCCATCCATTCCCTTGTCTATGAGCACTCTCAAAATTGTGTTAGTCATATCTTCAATTTCATCTTCACTAGAAAAAAGGGCTCCGTAATCAGAGCTTGACCAACCATCAAAAAGAACACGAGGCACTGAAAGTGCAGCAAACAGCTTTTTAGTTTAGTAAACAGGTAATCTTTTAAACTGGGGGTTCTTGCAAACTAAAGATGTTACTGTCACAGCAAACTTACATATTTGCACATCTTCATCAACTTTGCGCACACCATTCGCCCAACCTTTAAAAAGAACTCATATTACAACGTCACAAGCATGATGTTTTTAAGTAATTCATAGATTAAATGTTGAATACAATGACTTGAATGCAGGGAAAAGTTTCACACTGGGAACCTCTATCAACATCATGAGTTCCTGTTACAAGGAATTTTCCTCCCGGCTTTCTCTTTATTTGCAACCAAACTGGGCTAATCATAGAGAATTTTCCAAATGTTTTAGCAACATCATATCCATGAGAATTCCACTAAACATTACAACATAATGCAATTAGTATTTCAAAGATCATTGAAAACGTTCTTTTATTTTGGAAGTCTCGTTAAAAGTATCAAGCTTTGACTAGGAATACAGGCTGCATTCTACTTACAGGCGTTACATATCCCAGTACTTGTCCAGTTGAAAAGTGTCTGTGGTTCTTCTCAGTGCTACAGTATTGATCGTAATTGTCAAGAATATCTTTGGCTTTCAAGTCAGACTTTATCAATTTTCTTGCCAAGACATTTGTCTTTACAAATTTTGACTGAATTAATAGAGAGTAGATGTTATTGCATTTATCATAGACACTGTATAACTTATTAAGCTTGAACATCATCTGCGGGTAACACTCAAAAGCAAGGTTGAAACCAAGTTTTTTGACCCGAGTCCTTTCAAGCTGTGACTCAAGTCAAGTTGAATCAGTTTAAATTGTGACTGAGTCAACACATTTAACTTAAAAATTATTCTGAGAATCTCTATACGCAAATTATAATGTCATCAATTAACATAATGTCATGGCTGTGCACAAATTAGCCTGGTTGATCCTTTTTACAAAGAGCGGTGATTTTTTAAAAATAAATAGCGCATGGTTACAACGAGCTTTGAATAAAAATACTGTTGCAAAACCGGTTTTCAGTTTTATAAAAAAAAAATGATAAATCGAAGATGAAAATATGTTTTTTCAACTTTTGAAAATTAGGCTCCTCAAAGCCCGTTATCAACAACAACGTTTGTGTGTATTTTTGATTTGGTACGGTTTGACGGTGTGTTTTCAATAAGAATACAGTTTATAGTAGACCCGCAAGTGACGGATAACCTCAGATGAAAAGTCTTATTTGTTCCTATTTTTAATGCATTCAACTTTGCTGGTAAAGGACCCGTTATCATGTATAACGGATAACTTCTACAGTCCTTTTGAGATAATGTAAAATATTTCGTATATAACGGATCTGTTAATTTTGCAGAGAAACTGATTGTTTACACTGGAAAGTACAATTGCTAACTTACTACTGTATATAAGATGGTTTTTTAAAAACAAGTGGTGGTATCCTGTGCAGTTAGTTTTCGTTATGATTTCCAATTTCAATAAAGCAATGATTTCCTTTTTTGTGTTGTTTTTGAAAGGATATGTGTCTTTTTTAATAGTCTACACTGGTCTATACCATTGTATCTATCGATAATAATAATAATTGAAGGCTTGGTTCAGTAATATTGTGTATCATTCACCTTAACATGTTTTGAACACATTGGTGGAAAAAACGGTCTTCAAAATTCCGATTATTATTTAGCAACCCTAGAAGAGGCCATGGGTGTACGTTACATAGGAGTTTAACTGTAGTAGAGCTGCTTTCCAGTCTTTAGCACAAGACAAACTAATAATTAATAGACAAACAACGATTTTCGAAAGAGTGATTAATGTACTGGGCGCCCTTGTTACACAGTTAGGCACAAGGCATGCTAATTTTCTCTTTTAATCATTAAGTTTCAAAACCTGGCGAAAGTGGTTGCTATACGAGCTTAGTGAACGACATGTAACACTTTATAGGATTACAGCTTGCACTGAAATATACTTGTGAATATACAACGATAGTAGTATTTTTCGTATCTTCTAATTTTTTAAGTTGCCACTGAATTAAAAATTGTTTAAGTCTGCATGCTTTATCATACAGCTATATACCAATAAATTCTCAATACATTTTAATGTAGCACCCTTTAGATATTTCGAAATCTTTAGTGCCCTCAACAACCAAAAGCCTAAAAATCAGTGTTAAATCAAAAAGATAACTTTGGAGAAATAATATTTTTCAAATATATTTGTCAGTACTTGAAATTCTACGCATAGCTGTTAATGAATAATGAATTGTTTGTGACATAAAGCAATGGTGGAAAACAGTTGATGGTAAACTAAAGCCTGACAATAATTAGCATTTTTTTTTCAGCAAAAAACATACCAAAAACAAAATTTAAATGAAAAATTTTATGGCACACATAGCAACTTGCTATGTTACACCATTTTGAGGCCGCTTATTGAAATATATATATCATATTATTTTTACCTTTTCTTTTTTAGGTCCCTTTTTTGACTGCTTTGACAAAGTTCCAAATCCATAAGCAATGAAACAAACAATCACTAAAACTGCAACTAATTTCATGTTCATGTATAAAAAGCAAAACTTATGCTATTAAACAAAACAAAGTGTATATACAAAATTTACAAAGAATTTAATTACAATCAGCATGATAATTTTCCTTGCAACAAGATTTATACATTTTCAAATCGCTCCAAAGAGAAAACACATACCACATCAATTTAATAACCATCAATGTCAATAACTAACTCTTAAGATTGTAAGGCAGTAATGGCAATATAGTTTACAATGGCTAAAAGGCAGATTTATATAAAGAAACTAAAATTTTCAGTCAAACATGTTCCTTAAATGTAAGTATATTAAATTTAAATCCCAACAATCATTTAATGCTACAGATTCAGATGCAGTTATGCTTAACCACAAAAAAAAATCATTTGATGGAAAATTATTCACCATCTTCATCTTCAATCTTTGGTGCTAAGAAATATTTTATATGTCCCATATCTTCAATTTTATATTCAACAACTAAAGGAACATCATTCGACATCGACAAAGACACTGATCCAGAGAGTGGAGTGGCTTTAGTGAAGAGGTTAAGATATTTGATGGAAAATGTGAGTTGAACTGGTTCCGTCATTTCTATCGTCACCTGATCCTCTTCCTTTTCGACACCAAGATTTTGTGCGAGCTTCACAGTACCGCTTCCCATATCACCTTTGGCAGAAAACTGGACACCATCTTTGGTGCAGGTTATGACAACACATTCTCCAATCTGGCTCAAATCGCGGCAAATGCGTGCAAATTCATGGGAGGGAAGCTTGATTGTGCAACTGTATTCCTGATCTGGAATACCCAACTGCTCACAGTCCAGGTCCATCAGCTTCATTTCATAGTTGGAGACCTTCTCTCCTTTTGGAGATTCAAACATCAGCTCCAAAACATCTCCTGTGTCATCTGCGCTCAACGTCACGATATCCTCGTTGCCAGCACAGCGGAGAATCTTTGACATGCTGCTCATGTTTATACCCATTGCCAGATTGCGATCACATCGATACTTCTCAAAGCCATCGGCTCGCAAGGTTAGTTGAACAAGAGACACGTGTGATCCGTCCATTGCTTGAAGACTTAAACCAGAAGATGTGCAGTCCCAAGATGCTTCCGACACAATGTCTTTTAAAGCCTCCTGGACTTTTTTAAGCAGACTTCCTTGTACTAATCTTGCTTCAAACATTTTTAAGACTACTGTTATACAATTGTAATACAACAAGAAGCAGCTATTACACAAAGCCTGTAAACACAGTCAGCTTAATAGAATAACAAAAAACACTGTACACTGTTACTAGGCTACTACACAAATGCTAGGCTGCTAAGTTTGCATGGAATACATGCACTTATCTCCAAGTTATGTTTAGAAACTGCGTACAAGAACACATTCCACATGCACTTCAAAGTTAGCTACACACCAAGAATGAATGTATCATTTGAAACTCAGTTTGTTTTAATTTATTACTCAATTTATTTTAAATACTAATATTTGATGCAGAAGTGTATGTTTGTTACATCTTCAAATCAACGCTTCCACAGCAGCATCAAAGTATCAAGTGTGGCATGCACTTGCTCTGATCACACTATAATTGCAGTTAATATGGTTTTTACGTGCAACACAACAATTTCTAAGACACCCAAAAGGAAGTTAAACAGATTGCACATTAATTTATGATACAAAACAGACTATTATTATAAGGCAATAAGCCATCGTAGAAAATTTGATAATTTTTTTTCGTCAACTAACTACTGTATCTAGGACAATCGTGAATCATTTTCACTTCACTGAATCATAATCATAATCCGGTTTATCGGATTGTATTGCTATTTATTTAGTATATTTGTTCCAAAAATTTTGTGTCCGCGTTGGACAGGGGGGTTTCCAGATTAAAGGGGTAAAATGCATAGGAAGAAATCCGTTCCCGGCAGTTTTGTGCCGGATAACAGGGATTCCGATTGTTCGGATTAACGAGGTCTCACTGTACTTCTGGTTACTTGTCTCATGTCATGGCGTTCTGCTGTTGATTATGCTTCCGTGCTAAGCAACTTACGCGTGGCCATTTCCGAATCAATGGCAGAACATTCAGCTGAAAGCGATCTTCCAATAAAACGCATTGTTATGGATTTTGAAATGGCCATGTAGCAAGGAGTGGCCACAGCCTCTCCAAACGTAAAAAGGAAAGGATGCTCCTTCCATTTATGGTATGCAGTTTTTCGCCAAATGCAATAGCTGGGTCTGCAAATGCTAGATAGCGAAAGCTATGGAGTGTTTGCACTTGTCAATCGCTTAATGGCACTCTGTTTTGCGACTCGTGGCAAAATTCTATTTCTATCTGAAAGTCTGGCAAACAAGGCTAAAACAGGTTCCTTGCGTTCATTCATGACGTAAATGAAAAAAAACTTGTATAGAAAATACAACATGAGGGCCATCCGCGTGGAGCGTTTATGGGCAAAGTGTTTGCACAATTAATGATGTAGAAAGTTGGCATAATAGATTAAATTCCAGAGGTAAATCAAATGTGAGTTATTATTTACTGATTGAGTTGCTGTGTTGGAACCAGTACAAACAGGGCTTAAAAAGTGCTTTTGAGATCGTTTGCACATGTTACAATACAATTTATTTATCGCTCTTATACTGCAGTGGCAACCATTTTAATATTAGGTTAGCCGGTAACGCTAACAGCTTAGGAAAAATAAAGAAATACACGGCGAGTGAGGAAAGAGAAAATCCAGATCCAAGAAGATCCAGAGAAAAGGAAGGACAGGAAAAAATAGAAAAATTTTGTGATAAAACCACTACTGAAAGCGCACCGTTATCAATGGTAACCAATTAGTGATTGATACAACACAATTTGTATGCATTTTTATATACACAGACGAAATTCGTTCGGACTTGAGACGTTTAACAATAGCCCACTAAAATGCCGTGTGCGTGCTTGCATCCTACAGTCGTGGCATAGGTTATAGGTATATTTAGTACAATGAAATTCCAAGTAGGCCTACCGGTACAAAATGTCACAACCAAATGAAACAGACGTCAAATTAAGTCAGTTAGATAAAGTAGTCGAGTAAAACACTTTAAAATACGCATAGACAGGATAGCTGTGCATCACCTTTTCATCTGCTTATCTGCATCATTTAAAATAACTGTGAAATAGGTGCTGGGCTGCGAAGAAAAACCGCAAAATAATGTATGGTAATTGCCAAATAACTGCACGTTTCCAGTAACCCTCTTACAAGCGTGGTAACTGCTACAATAGTAAGCGTTTTCTCGTTTTGGCGGGGTTGTGACTTTGTCTGTGATGTTAATGGCGGGAATATAATGACGTCACAAAGTGTCAAAATATTCCTTTCAACATGGCGATCAAACCAAACACTTTGTTTGGCAATATAAAGATTGTGTAATTTAACTCAAGCTTTGAATAATGCTTTGGAAAAACAGGGATCCATATCACGATTAAACTGTTAAACTGCCTTAATACCTTAAACTGTGTAAAAATTTAAAATGCATTGCGCTTTCTATGAAATAACAGCCATCGGCGCGATTTGGCTAAAATCGCTCAACAACGTGAATAGCGAGCCACAACAAAGTGTGCCATTTATGTGTCGAGGCAGGTGCACTGATTTAAATGGATTAGCAGTAATGCTTTACTCATTATTAGGGCCATTTTTATTTTGACCTAAAAAAAAATTTTTTTGACTTTATTTTTATCAAATTTTGGCTTTATTTTGACCTAACGAAATTGCTTATTTGTACAGGCCACAGTTCTTCCTCCAGTTACCCAAACATAATATTTTGTCGATTTCAGACCCAAACGTAATATTTTGTCGAAAAGTCAAGGTGTTTTATGGATTATAAAAAGTGCGTCGTGTTTTTTGGCGATAGACTTAGGTAGCTTGTGTTATCTTGTGAAAAGGGCACTTTGCCTCGATTTTCTCCGCATGATAAATTCTAATAAACAGCAAATTAAACAGGGAATGCTTGTTGTTGCTCCAATCCAGCTTGATGGCGTTTACTTTTCCTGTGGCTTTCAACAAAATACTTTTTATCGCACTTCACTATAACCTCGCAAAAATTGCACCTTAAATCACCCCCGGGAGTTGCATTAAATTCATCAGAAAAATCTCGACAAATCTGTCTAACTTTTGCTGAAGACGATTTAGCTTGCTTAGGCATTTTTTTATTACAGAATGTCAGTAGGCTATTCCTAAAATCCAAACTGTTGTTCTTCGAAAATACTACGTTTATGAAGAGGAAGTGTTTTATAAGAATTATTTAAATACGTAACAATGAATAAACTATGGACAATTTGCGATAAAAGTTACTGCTGATCCAAGTGGGCATTGTGACTACTTTCCCGCTTTTATGGGTTGATATGGTTTAATTGTGTCGCAGTTCCTGATTTACAATGCTTCCACGAGGATCCACAAGAAACACAAAAACTTTGTAAAAAGCCATATTTTGACAAATTTTGACTTTATTGAAAATTTTGACTTTATTGTAAATTTTGACTTTATTTTGACCTATAAACTTCTTAGAAACAATCCCCTAGGTGCTGAAAACAACTTTATTCTTTGATTCGTGGTCAGACGAGGTCCTTAAAAATTTTTGACTTTATTGACTTTTGCGGGCCCTACTCATTATCGTAAAGGACAATAACGTAAATTGTGCTCGTAGTGCTGAAGAGAGCATACGATTTTGCATAGTCAGACAGTAAATAATAACAAACACTCAAACAACCTCTACGAACGGATTTAGACTGTTTGATCCCTAATCCAAATTTCTTTCCCATCTACGGTATCAGAATTCTATATAAACAATGTTACAAACTTTACGATAGGTTACGTTAAATGACTTTTATCTAATAAACTATTTTACACAAAACTCACCCAAGTTGATATTGTGACGATGAAATATCGAAGTATTCACCGAATATTAACTTTTGCAGAATCACGCCCACACAAATGCAAGATTTGCGTGGTGGTATTCCAACAAACATTTTTTGCAAAATGTTGAAAATCAAACATCTAACACACGGATTTCTCCGGCAACAAGCAGAACGTAATCCTAACGGTACTTATTGCCCCTGACTTTCATTCCGTAATCCGTTTGCATAAAATTTTTCGACCAACTACCAATACATAGGCCAAAATATTTGAACGTAAAGTTCTAATTAATTAAATTATCTACATTTATACAGAATAAGTGAAGTAAAATTGGAGTAATCAGAAGCGGGTAAGCGTGGCTCATAGCTTAGACCTATTCAACAAGCCATTGCCATTAAGCAATCTTCCTATTTTCATTGTAAAAACGTCAACTTATTTAACACACTTTTCCATAGCGTCCTATAAAGTTAACGCTGGAATAATCTATCTAACTAAACTAAGTAGTAAAAATACGATCAGTCCCTTTAGGCTACTTACGGTAAGTTTATGCTGTTCAGTAAGTACTTTTACCCAAACTCTAAAACTTATTCAGAAGTGTAAAGCAATTTTTACAATTCACAAATCAAACTTTCTCCGATGCTTTTTATGTACAAATTGGTGAGACTAAACCAATGTAAGCATAGGCTTTGCCCGTTTGGTTTCTTCCGTAATTTTAGCTTGCTTTTACTTTAGTAAGCCCAGTCTTAGGTTTTGCCCATAATATTGAGTCACTTCTATCAGTTTATTTTTAGTCTTTAACGCGGTGGGTGTCGAAAACAAATAATGCTAGTCGCTGTTATCGAAAATGGCTTAAAACCTGCATGAAAATAATAATAATAATGTTAATAGCTCAACGATAACAGGTAGCACGGCCATTAAACCTAAAACTTCCAATAAAACGATTCAACATACGCGATTTAGGCTAACTAATCTGAAGCTGACGCCAAGTCAGCTTGAGCGCGTTGTCCGTCAACTGTTAGCCTCATCCTGTAGTTGGTCTGGTCTTCGAGACGGATTAGTGGTATAACGATAAAAAATAAATCAAAAAATGAAATAAAATAAAAAAATAAAATAAAGGATTGACTGATCTGTCTCCGTACTAAAATAAATGCTACTTCGTAAAAGCTTTATAGCCAGAGCTCGAGTGCCAAACGACTACTATCTACATTTTGCAATGAAAGGCGCGGAATGACAATCTTGGCTGTAACTGTAAGCTTTGAAGATTACGTGAAATATCATCACAAAGAATAAAACAAACAAGACGAGTTGTTTAGTTAATTGCACAAAAGAAAATCAGATGGTTAACGCAGTAGTCCATGAAGCAAAATTAAAAGAAGATTAATGCCTTTATACGAATCAACTTTTACAAGTGTTGCACAAACAGGTCGTATATAAAAGGCTAACATGATATGCAGAAACAAAAATATAAGTGCAGGTGGCAATAGAGAATGGTGAAACGAAAGTGAACGTACACACTAAACGAAAACAATTCATTTTTAGATTTTTTGGGGGATGTACTTTATACAGCATTGGGCACTCGGAACAAAGTGTTTACAAATGTTTGTGATGTGCTATTTTGTCGCCAGTTCTACATTTTTAACGGAATGAACTCACCATTTTAAATACGAAGTAAAATACATAAAAGTCTGCCGACATTTTGACTTCAGTTAACGTTAACTGTACCAGAAAGGACAGATTAGGCACCATGGGGAGAATTTTAACCTATAGGTAAAATATTTAAACTTTGATATAGATTTCGAGGTGCAAAGTCACATACGTGCATCAGGTGCAATATGATCTATCGTTAAAACATTCCACGGTAAGTGTTGTTCGAGGATGCGCCAGAACCGAAGTTCCGTTGATGGTGCTGCGACTGCTGTTGCATTTGTTGGTGCTGGTTGTGTGCGCCGGCGTGGTGTCGATTGACAATGCTCGATGAAGTCATTGGCATACTGCTGTTCGATTGTGTTTGTTGCAAGGAAACCGAACTACCATTGCCACTTATTGTAGTCAGTTCAGGGTGATAGGAACCCGTTCCACTGTGCATTGACTATAAACGATAAGAGAGAGAGAGAGAGAGTTTATTTTCACCATTAAAAGTAAACTAAAAAGTATCATAACATAATTGATTGGTGTGGGGCAGCGAAACGTCCTTACATGGTCATGGTCATCTAGGTCAGCTGCCCCAGATTCTATTGCAAAAGAAATAATTAAAACGGATAGGAAACTGAAACTCAATTAATTAAAATAATACTATAAAATAAACTACACTACAGCACTAATAGCAGAATAAAAAAATTTTGTTAACCAAATCGAAAATTAACAATAATTGTGGCAAGTAAAATGATGCAAAAGAAATTAATCACCATACATTTATTACCTTAGTCATAATTATCCGAGCAGTACCAACCTCTTCTCAATTGATATGAGAAATATTTATGAGACTTAATTTTTTTATATTGTTTGGTAGTTTATTCCAAAACTTGGGTCCTCAAAATTGTAACTTTTTTTTACCTGTTACTGTTTTGGTTCGGGCCGAGAATAAGTTGTCCTGTGGTGATCTAGTATTGTATTTGTGTACTATTTGGATTTCGCTGAAATAGTCATTAAATATTTGGGGAAGAAGATTTGTGTAATAGTTATGCATGAATTTGCCTGTCTCTAACTGATAGATTTGAGATATATTTAGAATATCTTTTGCGCTATCAAGTGTAGTTAGTTTGGTATATTTGTTACTGTAGGTAATTAGTCTTACTATTTTATTGTGAATTATATTTAATGGTTTTAAAACACAATTTGATGCAGATCCCCGAGCCAATATACCATATTGTAAAGCACTATAAACTAGACTATAGCATAACGTCATCAAAACCTTTTTATTGGTAACTTGTCGAATTTTGTAGAAGACACCAAAGATTCTCAAAATTTTTTTGCAAAGGTCTTCAACATGATAATTCCATTTAAATTGTTCATCTAGTGTTATGCCTAGATATTTAATTTTGGTAGCCGTTACTATATTCTCGCCATTCACGGCCTGGTTTACTTTTAGTCATTTGCAGTTTTTAAGTGTTAATATCATGAAAAAAGTTTTACTATAAATCATAGAAAGCTTGTTATTTTTTTAGCCAATTATTTACCTTATTAAGTTCGATTGTCATTTGTTTTTCAATTTCTGCAATATTTGAAAATGAATTGTATAATACTGTATTATCAGCAAATAGTCTTGTTCCAAGGGAAGTGCCGTTGGATAGATCATTTATATACAGCCGAAAAAGCAGTGGCCTTAATACTGACCCTTGTGGCACACCTATTGAGATGTGCCTTTGCTCTGATAAGTAATCACCAAACTTGACATATTGTTGTCTACATGTCAAATATAATTTTATCAATTCGTTAGCTTTGCCACAAATGCAATAGCAATTAAATATCATAAGTAATTGCCTATCATAGTAATTAAACATGATAAGTAATTGCCTATCATAGTAATTGCCATCAATTCTTGGTGATTTGTTGCTTTTTAATTGCCTTACTTGATACTCAATTTCCCACTGAACTGTTTCAACATAGTCCAATTTTTTCAAATAAATCTTTTTAACATAGAGAGTACAGTCATGAGATTTTTCAGTGTCTTTAAATTCATCAGCTATTTTGTGACCAAAGTGTTCATTTAGAAAGTTTGAAATTTCAGTTGGGTCAGTATTTGTCGCACCATTTATTTCAGTGTATTTGCTAAAATAATTGTTTGACTATGTTTGTTCAATAATTCGTTAATGACTTTCCAAGTCCTGCTTGTATCGTTGTGAACTTCCTAAAATTGGTTTTTATAGTGCATGTGCTTAAATAGTTCTTTGAGTTTGGTCAACCTTTTCGACATTTTTTAACATGTATCAAAGTGAAGCTGGTTTTTTGTCTTGTCCATTTATGAAACAGTTTATTTTTGTAATAACTTTGCATGCCTTCGACAGACGGTTTTGCAAGGGAAGCATTTTTCAAAAAAGTTTTGTAATTTATTAAGAAATCCTTCTGCACTGTCTAATGTCTTATTATCGCCGTGTAAATTTTGACAGATGTTACTTAATTCAGTGACAAAGAGCTTCATGGAGTTTTAAGTTATTAGTCGCATTGTTGGTTTATCTAACATTGGTCATATATTGTGCTTTTTTTATTGCAATATAAATAGGAAAATGGTCTTATAAGTCATGTGATATGATTTCCGAGTAATAACTATCCTGATTTTGATTATTTCTATATATATGGTCAATCAATGTAGCGAATGCTTCAGTTACTCTTGTTGCATGTTGAATGAGATTAGTAGCCCCAGAACTTACGTACTAAGTTATAGTATTTTCTAGTTTGGCAGTTATTGTTGATTTTTGATGAGTCAATATTAAAGTCCTCTAATATGTAGTATTTTTTATTTTTTGTCCTGTTTGAAGTAAGAAATTTGAAAACTTATCATCAAATTCTTCATGGTTACGCAATGGGAGTCTCTATACCACTCTTATGATAACATCATATGTTGGCAATTAATTGACTAGTATACCATTGATATGTGTGCACTGTACATATCATATTTTAGATTTTTTTTGGAAAAGAAACTACAAAAAAACACAATCTACAAGTTACGAATGTTTGAAAAATTTAGTAATAATCTTGTTATATTAACTATTTTTTATCAAAAGACATATTAAAGAAGTGGGAAGTAATGCTTGATGGTATTGACCAATGTTCCCTCTAAGCTGCGCGCGTGCGCAAATGCGCACTGCTGACACGGTCGCCGCGCACAGAAAATCTGTGCAGCGCACAAGAAAAAAATCCACCCTGAATTGAAAATAGAATAAACGCATAATGACCACGCGCACGTCTGAT
Organism: Clavelina lepadiformis; assembly: GCF_947623445.1. Taxonomy (NCBI): domain Eukaryota; kingdom Metazoa; phylum Chordata; class Ascidiacea; order Aplousobranchia; family Clavelinidae; genus Clavelina; species Clavelina lepadiformis. The sequence goes on from NC_135246.1 coordinate 9,527,465, forward strand.
GTTGCTCACAGTGGTCCAAGGGACCGCTCAGGAAGTTAGAGTGTTTGCTCAGACTCGTGAAAAATTAGAGGGAACATTGGTAGTGACATTCAAATTCTGGTACCTGTTGAGCTTGTTGTTGGTGGTGAAGATTCACTGACTGGCCTTCTTTTCCAGAACTAAACTTGGGTCGTTTTGCAGGAGGCTGTCCAGACTGGTCATTCATCATCATACCCTTGTCCCTTGCATGGCCATGGTGCTGTTATGAAAGATCAATGATTGTTGGAATATCTTTTTGAGTTTACAACACTTCTTCAAAGTTAGTTTTTAGAAATTAACAACTACAGTATATATTGGACATGGAAAAAGCTAAAACATATCTGAAAGCAATTTATGATGTACCATAAAGCATGATCGTGCACAAGTCGTGTACCTTCATTGGTTTTAACTTGTCTTTGTCATCACCGTCATCATCAGTTAGAAATTCTCTCTTCGGATAAGGAATAGGTCCAGAACCAAAAACACTAAATTGACCATATTGGCATGAATTAACCATGTTTCACTGTAATTTTACTATTTATTTAAAAAGTCATGTCTTATATCTTACTCCTTTTCACGTTGTGGCTCCTCTTGAAAATAACCATCGTTTTTTGCCTGATCTGATGTAATCCTTTTCAATGGATCCATTGTTAGTAATTTCAACAACTGCAATCAACAGAAGTCACTCAAGTACTTGTTTCGTAAAATATGAATGAAGCGATTAGATTTTTAATATGTAGCTTTGTTAAAGTGCAACAGGGTTTAAAAAAAATTAAAAAATGAGAAAAACTGATGATCGCTCACCAACGCAAAAGCTCTTGAATCCTTATTAATTTTGTGTTTTTCTAAATATTTCACAAGTGAGCAGCCGGTGTAATTCTGTTTTCGAAAATCTTTTTGGAAGGTTGGAAATTCCGGCATTTTTCGAATATCTTCCCAATCCTTTTCCATGGGAAAACCCATAACTTGGAAAATTCTGTTCAGGTATCAAATGACATGGTTTGACATATAACTTGCACAACACATTTAAGCAATAGACATAATGAATAGATTTAATGTAAGACCTGTCCAACTGGTCGTGATGATAAGGATTGGACGTTTTGCTATCTTCTTGTCGACAGTGAAATATAGGCTCAGAGGTCAAAAGTTCAGCAAATATACATCCTATTGCCCAGATGTCTAATTAAATAAAAAAATAAGCAATCTTAATGGTAGCAAGGTTTACAAATAACAAAACAAATAATGTGAACTAATATTTATAGGATTTAAATATTATGACAGCACAATTGTATTATTTGAAATTCTGACCAATTGCTTTCGTATAGTGTCTTGCTCCGAGCAGTAATTCAGGAGCTCTATACCAGAACGTGACAACAACTGGGTCTAAATCGGCGAGGGGTTTTAATGGGGAATTAAACAACCTTGCAAAGCCCATATCAGCTATTTTCACCTGAAACATGATATTTAAAACCAAAAAAGTTAAAAGTAATATTTAGACAATGAGAAAAAAGTAACACGTGGATTGCTAATCATGTTTGGTTGTTCTGTTATGAACAAAAAGATATTGTTCTATTTCTCCTATTTATTTCACAGTAATTTCTTTAACAGTTTAAACGCCTGGCATACTTTATGTTCAGTTAATCAGCACATATTTACCCTTCCTCGTTCTGGACCCTCACCCATGACAAGGATGTTTGCAGGTTTTAAGTCACGGTGCAGAACCCAATTTGCATGCAAATAGTGAATACCATCCAATATTTGATACAAAAGTGACTTCACAGTAACGGCTGGAATGTTTGTCATTCCTTTCTTGCTTGCTTTGGAAGCACGGTGGAACTTGATGATATGCTGCAGTTGCAAAATAAATTCTAGTTAATTAGTATTATCATGTATCACTGTTTTATTGAAACCATGGCATCAGAACATGAACACATCTCAAAATCTGTTTGTGCTTGGTAATATTACCAAGATACCAAATATTGGCATTCTCACCCACAAATCATGTTCTGCAAAATCAAACAAAAGCCAAACTTTTCGATCAGCATGTGAGAGAAAAACTCCTTGCAAGCAAATCACGTTTGGGTGTTCCAGCTCACGAAGTAGCTATAAGCAAAATATACATAATACAAATTTCAAGTCATCAACCAAATTTCAATATGTATATACTTGTGTTTTTAAAAGGTAAATTATATCTTACTGCAATTTCTCTACAAGCAGACATGGAAATTCCTGTTCCTTCAATCTGCTTTAATGCGTATTCCTTCTTTTCATTTGGATCCTTGCTGATCGCTTTGTACACATGTCCATATGTACCCCTGCCAACTTTGCAACCTTCATATTCATACAAATCTTCCACCTTGCGCCTCTTGGAAGCCAACATTTTCTTAAACTCACAATCCATATGTCTTTCCTACCTAAGTTCCTAGTAAAACACCTTGAAAATTTAATGTTCTACATCAGTGGTCCCCCAACCTTTGTATATCATGGACCAGTTTTGTGCAAGATAATTGTGTCGTAGACCAGCAAGAATTAGTCTACCCGGATAGCCTGAAATAATCTAAAATTTTTGATACATTTCAGAACAAGATATTTGGCCTGCATTCGATGTAATAAACACATAAAAACCAACAGAACAATCCACAGAAGGCATCACATATTATCACCTGCATATAATATTGTCAGAGTTGCAGCATTATATGGGTATTGTATTATTGTTATTGTATGTTCAAAACACATGGCTATAAACCACTTGTTTTCTGCAGTGCGATGTGGTGACAATTACTTATTTATAACCGATTGATGTAATCAATGCAAAAGTTTATAGAAGTACATATCTGGTGAAGTTACAGATAGAAAAATAATTTGCCCTGTTGAAATGCCTTACTTTTTGCAATTTACCAAGTTTGCTTTAAAAGTATTATCAGAAAATGGCAAAAATACTTATTTTCTTGTACTCTACCAACAAATGAAAAGGCCCCAGTAAACTTTTTTATCTCTGGGGCGACTCTCGAGGTTCACATTCTCAAAGTTACATCTTTTTTCTGTTATTTCTGCAAAGTTATCATAAGAATTTATCAATGCAGTAAACAAATATTTATAAAATTTTACAAGAACTTGTAAATGATACAAGGCACTACTGACAAAATTGTGGAGTTGATGTCATGAGAAATTATGCAAATGAAAGTAACTATAAATCCACCTTTTGCAATAACTATACAATGAAGAGGAATAAACAATGAATGTCAGCATTGCTCGATAATCCTTTTCCTACATGTACTAAAAGCAAACAAGCATCATCGTATACAATTCGAAAACTCAGTTCTACAAAATGGATAGTGAAAAAAGAATGTTGCTTTTTCAAAAATGTCATATTTTGGGGAGATGATATGTAATGAGTCACCATTAACGACAGCTATGTCATCTGAGTGTTTCTTAATATCGTATATCACTTTTATTAATGCTTTATTTCTTTTATTCTCTAAAAAAATTCCTACAGCACAATGTTGAAGCCTTTGCAGCCAATATATTCCACACAAAATAAAATGATTTTCTAAAGTAATTCTTTAATTATGCGAAAACATGAGTCAAGCATCAACGCAAGGTGAAAACACAATTTAATATGTTATGAAATGCAGTCCAGTATAAACTTAAAACTAGTACACATATAAATGGGATGTCCACCGCTATCACAATCAGAGTACGGGAATTTGTATACTATTATCTAAATAATTTGAAACTTTTAAAATATTGTTCAATATCTTCCTTCTTGTATGGCTTGGCAACCAAGCACGTCGCATAATTTTCAGGCTGCTCAATCCAGAGTTTAAAGTCTATGGAATTTTCTTCAAGTGATCGTGCTAACACGTGAAGTGATTCTTCATCTTTGGCCTAAGTACACCAAAGTGTAATCAGATACTAAAGTATCAATATGAACATATATAAATAAATATATACTGTAACAATAAAAAATATAAAATACACTTTTGATGTTGTGACTTCAAAATTCTCTTAGCTGTACTTGGCTCACGAGGTGTATTTAAAATTTGGTCATAAATTAAAAACGTTTCAAAGCCCCAATATTATAAAACAATTCCCAGGAATTATTGTAATTACAAAAGAAGCTACAATGTGGTGTGTTTCAAAAGTAATGTGGGTCATGAATCTTACACGGTAAGAAATGATTAAAGTGGCACATTTCCTCTTTCACAATAACATTGCAATACTCCGCAAGGTTATGGCACTTTTCTCCATCCTCGTATGCATTTAAAGACTGCTTAGAGTTTGCTAAATGAACACTTTCACATAAAGTGATGTAACCTGATCCAGTACCTTGCAAATTGTTTTGTGTGCTTTGGAAAAGCACATTCATTCTACCGCTCAAAGTGGTTTAAGACAGACATTTTGCATTTTGTTAAAGAGTCATTCTATGTATAATCAACCAGACCCTGTAACCACTTGTCATAGATTTTGATGGTTTAGATATATGTTGTAGAGCTTCAAAAAATTTAAATTAAAAAAAGAATTTAAATATCTCAAGCCGTTTTCGAGTTATTGTGTTTTGAAATTTTCACCACTTAAGGGATATTAGGTTGGTGAGCACTGGTCACGCTTAGTGATTTTCTTCAATATCTCTATTTTTGAAGTTAGAATAACAAATAAAATGTCATTTTTACCATTTTTGGGGTCAATGAATTCATTTCAGCATTTAAAAAGTCTCTCTAAAAGTCTTCACGTAATAAATTAGGGTTTTTGAGTGAAGGTCATATGGTAAGTTGATAACGCAATTAAAAAAATAGCAATGATCTCCGAAACAAAATTTTTACAGTCTTTTGTAGTTTGGTTCAAATATTATTCTATATCCAAAAATTGTGAACTTGTTTTTTGAGCTCAAAGAGAACAGAGAGCTTGAACAACTACACTACATTTTACAACGTCAAGTTTGGATCAACGGACACTATCATTCAACAATAACAAATGGCGGCACATGCAATTGATATTTTTTGAAATTAATTTTACCTATCACGATATTAATATTATGTTTTCATAGATACAATAATTATAGTTAACATATTATGATTGATATTCTGCTAAGCATTAGGCTTGTTTCATATCACAATACAACATTTTTTGCAACCAGTCACGGTAAGTCTCCCTGTGATGGAATTGGGGGTACTGTCAAACGTTTGCCAAAACACAGCAAGTCTACAAAGACCTGTATCTGATCATATTACAACTACACAATCACTTTATTGACACTGTTCTTCTTACATGAGTGGAATTGCATTTGAATTTTTGCATTCAGATAATTTACAAAAATATAGACTTGAGATGGCACCCAGGTTTTTGTTGGGAATCATTATATCAGGAACACGATCATTCCATCACTTAGAGCCATTCACAAAATCCTCAGTTGGATACAAACGAATCAGTGAAGGATGTTGCTTTACAGGTGTTCATTACTTTTCACACTGCAGCAGGGATAACATGCAAGTTGCTCTGAATGATTATATAGCTTGCAAGTATGATGGAAAGTGGTGGACACAATTGATAGAAGTAGACATTGCTCAGCTGGATACACAAGTGCAATTTGTGCACCAGGCCTTTCACATACATTTTTTGGCCCTCAATGGATGATATGTGCCGGGTTTCATTCCAGTAAATTCTCTGCAAAGTTGCTGGAAGGTCTTACAGCATTTCTGCAGAAGATTTCAATGCAATCACGAATGCCTACGCTAATGGACAATGACGGTTAATTTTGAAAATTTGATTTGAGAAATATTAACCTGTGTTCTCTCTTAAGATATTTAGGACTGCATATGTGCCCAACTCAATGTTTCAAAACACTGCCCAATCTCCATTATAAAGGTCCTGTGCCTTAAATCAGCCTTTTTCCTATAGAAAATTGACAAAACTTAACTTTTTGCAATAGTTAAGAAAATTATGTTTATGCCTTCTATCAGGCTTAATCAAAATGTTTTTTGTATTTCAGTCAAAATATCCACATAAATCTATTATGACTACCTGAAGTCTGTGAATGTTCTATCATGTGTGAGTATAACTAGCAATTAAATCACCAACGATATCAGAATTTGTCTACAAAGCATTGCTTGTGGGCAGGTAGTTGAGATTATGTGGTCTATGTCTTGGATCGTTTTCTACTTTTGACTTGAATACGAATTCAGTTTTCCAGTTTTATGAAGTGTCTTTGTCTTTCGCCCCACTGGATCAATTATGTCCAAGTGTGACAGTGTCACAAATAGTGTAGTTGTTCAAACTCTTTTTTCTCTTTAAGCTCAAAAAACAAGTTCACAATGTTTGAAGATATGAAAATACTTGAACCATACTAAAAAAACTTCAAAAATTTTGTTTCGAAGATCATTGCTATTTTTTTAATAGTATCGTATCAACTTAACCTTTGATCTTCATTCAAAAACCCTAATTTATTACGTGAAGGAGATGTTTTAGAGACTTTTTATCTGCTTAAATGAATTCCTTGACTTCAAAAATGGTAAAAATGACATTTGTTTCATTATTCTAACTTAAAAAATAGATCTGATGAAGAAAATCACTAAGCGTGACCAGTGCTCACCAACCTAATATACCTCAAGTGGTGGAAATTTTAAAACGCAGTAACTTAAAAACGGCTTGAAATATTTAACAAATTTTTTTTTCAATTTTATATTTTTTTAAGCTCTACAACATATATCTAAACCATCAAAATCTATGACAAGTGGTTACAACATTCAAAAAAAATTGATAGATGGGAATTGACTTAAAGCTGTTTTTCTTAAAACACACATGGTTTTTGAACTTAACGCACTTTAGTTTTAATGCGCTGATATAATCTTGGTAACTTTTACTTAACCTTTGCTTACAACACAACAGGATTGAGAGAGACGTTAACGAGGAGTCTTGTTTCAAAAAAAAAGTACTCTCACTTATTTAACCCATGCCCGACATTTTATGGGCTGATTTTGAAAACAAGAGCGCCCCAAAAAATATAATACATAGGAAAACATAAGATGAATAATAAATAGCAGCAAAATAAGTTTACAATATGCCAACTGGTGTATTTACTGTAATATTAAATGGTTATCGTTTGCCTACAATGGCATCTTCTATCTCCAGGAGGTTTATATATAAAGAAATAACAATTAGAATTGATTAAAAACATAAAACTACAAAGCAGCTGAGAAGCCCACAACTGAGGAAGTTTTAGTTAAAAAGTAAGAAATAATAAAGTGATATGTAAATAAACTAACTGGTGTCAGTAAACGTGAAGTCCCTAATTAACAGTATAAACATAGTGAGTCATTCCATGTATAATCAACCAATTTTTTAAAAATTTGTAACCACTACTCTTGGATTTTGATAATTTCAATATATGTTATAGACCTTGGAAAATCACAAAGATTAAAAAAAAAATTTTGAAAATATCTCCAGGCGTTTTCGAGTTATTCAAATTTGAATTTTTCGCCACACGATGGCTTTTGGTTAGTGAGCACTGGTCACGCTTCATGATTTTCTTTAATATCTTTATTTCTGAAGGTAGAATAATGAAACAAATGTCAAATTCACCATTTTTGGGGTCAAGGAATTCATTTAAGCACATAAAAAACCTATATCACACCTCCTTCATGGAGTAAATTAAGTTTTTTCATTAATGTCAAAGTTCAAGTTTACGATGCAATTACAAAAATAGCAATCGCATTGGAAACATAATTTTTGCACTTTTGTGTAGCATGGTTCATGTATTTTCATATATCCAAAAATTGGAAACTTGTTTTTTGTGCTTTAGGAGTAAAGTTGGTTTTGACAGCAAGCACTATTTTTATGATATCAAGTTTGAGTCAATTTGATTTTGATGAAATGGCTTAGATATTTTTCTGCAAATTGAAAATGATATAAGGGACCAATGAGCAATTTGGCTAGCCTATGGCAATCTGGCAAAACCTAATACTTTTAGTATATCAGTACTGTATTGCAATTGCCTGACCTTTAACAATCATTGGAAAATACTTAAGAGTTTTGATTTTTGTTTCAATTTCAAAGCCCAGCAAGAATCTAAATGTTTGGTCTACTGGTTCTAGTTTTTTTAATTCGAAAGTGTATTTGAAGTGTTTTATCATTTACCATAGGCTCAATTTTGAGCAGATATTAGTGCAATAGTAGCCTTGCATTATTGTCAGAACTAGCATCTGCAGTAGATTTGTAGAGATAAAAAAAGAGAAATACAGGTATTGGATTGGTCTACCTGATTACGGGGAAAATAGCAACTATAGGCCTATAATAGTTCTAGCCTCCTCCTTTTAACTAACAATACTCTGTTTAGATTTAGAATGATAATAAAGCATTTATCTGTTATAAATGGAGTGTTGTAGTATTGGTGTTTTGTTGCAGCAAGACTGTCATAAAACCTTATACACAGCAAAAATTGAATTGATACCTTTGGGAAGTTTATGTTTCGCAGACCGAGAGTTACTGTTATGGAGAACTGCTTTGAAAGACAAAGCAGAGCAAGTAGCCAATTTATGCATGCACCACAAAGAGATATTTTTGGCGCCAAGATTTGAGCACAGGTTCAAAAATTGTTGTGACATTTATAAATCTCACAAGAAAAAAGCCAAAGGTAGCATTGTAATTACACTTGGAATTGCCAAAAAGATGGAAAAACTCTCAATGTGCGTTAAACCTGGATGGCGCGTTTGTGCGACATGCTACAAAAGATTTCAAACAGATAATAATTGTTTGGGTGATTCAGAAACAAGTTCAAATCCATCTACAAGTGATTCTGACAGCTTAAAGTTCAGCTTTGATTGTAATCCAAAATCGCAGTTTCACCAAGATTTAGCAAAAGAAACGTTAAATGAAACTTTTCAATCTGTTGGCGTGTCTCCAGTTGGACCTTCACATAGTCTACCAAAACGACAGCGTATTCTAAAAGCAAAAGATAAAGTATCAAAGGTGGCACGAAAATTAGAAAACTCTTTTGCAACTGTTATTGGCACGGAAGAAGAAAATATTACAATTCATGAAAACACTACCTTCACTTCAAATGAGATCAAGTTGCTGCAGAAAAAAGCAAATGACCAAGATCTATTAATGGAACATGTCAAAACAAAGATTGCTGGTGCAAGTTCATATAATGAAAAAGTAATGCTCCTCACACTGAAACCCCAATCCTGGTCAATTAAGCAAGCTGCTGCCTATTTTGGTGAATCTGAGTATTTGATTAAACGAGCAATGAAAGAAAAAGAATCTGATGGGATTTTGTCCAAACCAACTATTCCAGGAAGAAACAAAATATCTGATGCCACAAAAGCTGCAGTTACATCTATGTATGAAAATGATGAATTTACCTGTTTAATGCCTGGAATTAAAGATTATGTAAGTGTTTCCAAAAATGTTCATAAGCAAAAGAGGCTCATTTTGTGCAAATTGAAGGAATTATATGCCACATTTTGCGAAAAATATCCCGAGCTGAAGATTGGATTCTCAAAGTTTTGTTCACTCCGTCCCAAATGGTGTGTCCCCGTATCGTCCAAAGGCAGTCATTCTGTCTGTGTGTGCATCCAACATCAAAATGCAATCCTTCTGGTTGATGCTGCCAACAACAATGAAACATACAAAACATTGATTGACAAAATAGTGTGCAGCACGGAGAATAAAATGTGCGTGTTGCATCGTTGTGAACAATGTCCTGGGTCTCAAGCACTAGAAGGCTTTTTGCTTGCACAGTATGATGAGGAACTTGATGATGAAGTCCAATGCCAACAATGGAAGTCTAGAGACAGGATGGATCTTATCACGGTATTAATGACGAGATATGAATGGATTCAAGAAATTGTAAGAGTTCTTTAGTTGGATGATCTTACAAAGCATTCATTCATAGCTAAATGCCAATCTAGATACTTAAACTCCAGAAAGAGTTCTTTAACAGATGATAATTGTGTGATTTTGCTGGATTTCGCTGAGAATTACACTTTTACAATCCAAGATGAAGTACAAAGCTATCACTGGAACCAGCAGCAATGTACAATCCACCCCGCTGTTGTGTATTACATGCAAGATCACATCTTGATACAGCAGTCATTTTGCTTTGATTCAGATGACAGCTTTTGTGCATGGGCTTTTGTACAAACTCACTGCATTGATTCCAAGCTTGTCCAGCACCATTACTAAAGTTGAATATTTCTCGGACGGTTGCGCTGGACAGTACAAAAATTATAAAAATATGCCGAATTTGTGCCATCACAAGTGTGATTTCAACCTGGAAGCGTGTTGGTCCTTTTTTGCAACCAGTCACGGGAAATCTCCATGTGATGGTGTTGGAGGTACTGTTAAACGACTGGTTAAGACAGCTAGCTTACAAAGACCTACATCTGACCAGATTACAACCACACAAGCATTCTATAAATATTGTTGTGACAACATCAATGGAATTGCATTCGAGTTTTTGCATTCAGAAGATTTACAAAAGGACAGGCTTGCAATGGCATCAAGGTTTTTATTAGGAAGCACAATACCTGGAACATGATCTTTCCACCATTTTCAACCCCTTTCGAAATCTTCAATAGGATACAAGCGAACAAGTGATGATAACAAATTCACAGGCATTCATTACTTTTCACATTGCAACAGAGAGGATTTGCAAGTTGGTGTGAATGACTATGTAGCTTGCAACTATGAAGGAAAGTAGTGGATGGGATTAATCGACGGAGTCGACAGTGCTCAGTTGGATGCCCAAGTGAAGTTTATGCACCCACCAGGTCCCACAAATACATTTTTTTGGCCATCAAAGGACGATGTATGCTGGGTTCCTTTCCAGCAAATTCTATGCAAAGTTGCTGCACCGATTACAACAACTGGAAGATCGTACAGTATCACTGCAGAAGATTTAAAAACATTGATGAAAGCCTACACCGATAGAGAATGACAATTCTTTAACTTTGGCATAGTGACATAGGCATTTTATGAACAGTATGTACAATTTTGTACAGTCATGTTACTAGGCCTACATATTGACTTGGCAATTTTATATTGTGTTAAGTATTGTCTTGCTCTCATTTTAAGGTATTCTTTTTACATTTAATGTGTGAAAACTGCATAGATGTTAGAGGTGTACCCATTATGCTTTGGGAGGAGGAAAGACCACTAATATTAAAAAGTTGTGGGGGTTGATAACTTGGTATAAAGTATTTAAATAAGGACCAATCTTGCATGCAAATGATCGTTACAATTTGCTTTGTTACTAGCTTGAGCAATAGCTTTTACTGTTGTGTGCCAGATCTTTTGTTGGGTATGGTACTAAGGTCAAGAATCAAAATAGGAGTAGGCCAAATTGAAGTTCAAAAAGGAACTCGAATTTACTGTAACCTCTCTCAGAGTGCACCATTAGCAGGCAGTAATTAATTTTTTTGGTGAATAATCTTTAAACACTAGCAGTTGGTGCCTTGGAATTGCAACCTTGCATATATTCATGACCAGTTATACGATATTGCTCAAATCTGCATTTTATATCTTATAAGAATCATAAAAATAGTGCTTGCTGTTAAAACCAACTTTACTCCTAAAGCACAAAAAACAAGTTTCCAATTTTTGGATACATGAAAATACATGAACCATGCTACACAAAAGTGCAAAATTATGTTTCCAATGCGATTGCTATTTTTGTAATTGCATCGTAAACTTGAACTTTGACATTAATGAAAAAACTTAATTTACTCCATGAAGGAGGTGTGATATAGGTTTTTTATGTGCTTAAATGAATTCCTTGACCCCAAAAATGGTGAATTTGACATTTGTTTCATTATTCTACCTTCAGAAATAAAGATATTAAAGAAAATCATAAAGCGTGACCAGTGCTCACTAACCAAAAGCCATCGTGTGGCGAAAAATTCAAATTTGAATAACTCGAAAACGCCTGGAGATATTTTAAAAATTTTTTTTTTAATCTTTGTGATTTTCCAAGGTCTATAACATATATTGAAATTATCAAAATCCAAGAGTAGTGGTTACAGGGCCTGGTTGATTATACATGGAATGACTCTAGTATAATAATAGACAATGACTGCATCGGATCCATTTCAGCAAACTGACCTGACAAAGAAAAATGCCTGTTTCAGCAAAAGAGCCTACTCTGAATGCTAATTACAGCTCAAGGAATACCTATACGAAAATAAGAATTTATTCTCCACTTGAAATAAAGCCTGGGACTACACAATCAACACAAATAAAACATTTTAGGTGAGCAACACCCTTTGACCAACTGTCATGGTCTCCCTGACTCGAGACATCCCTAAAGTTGGTGTATATGATTTCAATATTTCTGCTTTCCTCTACCTTAATCTACTGGTATTAAAAAAGTTTGTAATGTGATTGTCTGTGGTGGATGTTTTTCTAAAGAATTAGATATATTGTAGTAGCTATTAAACTGTCAGTAGATGTAACACAATCTTAGAGCTAAATTTGTGAATAAGGTTTGGCTCTGTTACACAATGTCCATGTACACTACGGCAATTTTTGTCCTAAATGTGGATATATATATTGCTGTGGATTGGATTAAAATAAGCCAGTCAAACATTGTAAACTTTAGTGCGTGATACTTGAATGCGGAAAAACAATTTAAAATGAGTCTAAACTTAACCATAAACAGGTGAAGCTAACGTACCTCCAAAACAACTTTATGCATGTGGTCAATATCAGATGTGTACTGCACAACATTAGGATCTTCCTTGAAGAGATAAATAACTGCACTGCAGGCGTGACATGCTTGAGCAATAAGAGCACCAATAGGCCATTTCAGTTTCTTATACAAATCACCTCTGACCACAACATACTGCACTAAGTATGACATTATGCACACGTGTACCAAGACTATTAAATCTGGATTTATACCGGAAATGCAGAATTACACAACAATGTGATATCAACAATTGTCCCTAGCTATGACTATTAAACATAATAATGTTGTCTAAGTCACGAATTCTCAACCTTTTGAACTGCAACTTCATTTTAGAAAAAAAAATTCTATGCAACCCCTTGAGGGGTAGCCTACACGTTAATGATGTTAAAACAATAAACGTCCAATTACAAATCTCAAGTGGTATTTTTGTCTCTGGCAAAATTATACAAGTGCACACAATCCACTGAAGTACAGTGAATGCAGCTTACATTAATAAAAGAATCTCGTAAGACGTAATGGAAACAGTAAAGCGAATAAAAAATTAACAAAAAACAATTCAATTTATGAAAATTAAATTTATTTCACGACTCCAAACGGGGTCGTGACCCACAGTTTGAAAAACCCTGGTCTAAGTGGCATCAACTACTTTCGTTTTTGTTAAAAGCATTGCAACATTTAAAAAATTACTTTGTTCCAATTGAAGCAGTTGGAATCAACAGTAAAAGGATATCCTTCCATGGAAGTGATAATTAATAATACAAACGTTGATTTTGCATGACATTTGCTTGCACCCACTACTCACATAAATAAGGTCATTAACAAACAACGCATTATGTTGATGTCGAATTCAAGTGTTTCATTTACAAAGAGTGTATTCTTTTACTAAGACAAACTTTATGATATGTATAAGAATATAAACACTCTGATTTGATCGGATGGTCACATTCATATTAAAACAAAATAACTTTGCACTAATGTACCATGGAAAAAAGTGGAAAAACTTTGGATATAGGATACATCCTGAGCTCTTGCATATTGCCGTTTTTAGTCAAAGAAAATAACTCGATGTTGATGAACAACTGTTTCTCATTAAAACTGCACTTTGGAAGTAGGTTATACTACCATTATCAATGCTTTAAATACTCAGGTAATTTTTTCACATGTGTGAAAGAGATCTCGCATATAACCCCACAAAAATATAACTGAGTGATGTAACCCATTCACGTGTGACGTGTCTTTACATTCAGTTGAACATTATGGTATTTATACAAAAATATTGTTGAAGCTCAATGGATTGTAAGGTACTAGGCCTATATAGCCTAGTGCAGTGGTTCTCAACCGGGGTGCCGCGTTTACATTTCGCAAGGGTGCCACAAGTTATTGCACACAAATCAGTAGTCCAGGAAAACGGGTGCGAAAATTATTTTTATTTAATGCAGAGAATCTTTGGTTTGACTGTGGGTGCCGCCAAATCTTTTGGTTGTTTGCAGGGTGCCGTAAGCCAAAAAAGGTTGAGAACCACTTCTGTAGTGGATCAAACATTTCTGTTTCTTTCTGTGTCTCTAAAAGATTTCTATGGTATACGGCTTGCTTAGTTGCCATATTCCTCTAACGCATAAGTGTCAAACTCCCGGCCCGCTTTACAATAAAACTTGGCCCGCAATGTTATTTTATACATTGAACTATTTCCGGCCCGCGAGGTCATTGTAGAGAATAACTTACTTTTTTCAAGCAAGAAACAAGATTATAATTATAATCAATGGCACAATACAGCAGCACAGCAGTTGCCCCACCATACGATAGAACAAATAGATTTATTCTAACGCTTGTAATCTGGGCTGCTTTTTTATTTATTGTTTGTTAATGCTTTAATGCTTTTGCAAGGAGATAAATGAAACATAATGATTTAAGAGAAGAATAATCAAAAATAGCCTAGTCAAAAATCGTCAAAAACATCAAAAATTTGGGGTTGTTTCGCTGCCTGTTCCAACTCATGTTACGTGTCACGAAACGTTCAATCAAGTTTTATCCTTACGGCCCGCGGCGTTAAATAAGTTTTGAGTTTTGGCCCGTGGTGCGATTGAGTTTGACACCCCTGCTCTAACGGTATTTAGAGAGGTCCTCCATTAGTAATCAGTCCATGGGCTGATGAGTTCGATTCCAAGCGAAACATACGCTACAGGCTAGTCGAGTAGTCAAATGCACTAAAACGACCAAGTAAAATATACTTTTCTAAGAGCCTTACATTGGACATATATTAATGCAGAAAAGCCAAATTTATGCTCTTTTTCCAAAAAAATACAGCACCAGTTAATAGTCTGAAACCTGAAATCACCACTAGCACCATTAAAAAAAAAGTGGGGAAATCCCACAAGAGTAGAACGAAATTCAATTTTTCATAGGTTTCTGATCGATAATTTTATGTTTTACTTTGGCCAGAACAAAAACTAAGTTTAAAAATATTGGCGATATCAACATTCATCATATGATCAGCGACGTTATTACCTACAATATAAAAAAGACCACTTCTTTCAAATCGTGGAACAAAGCTCCATCAGGTTTTTCCGCGCATGCCGGTAAGTTTAAATCACTCGAGCATAACCATATCTTCTTTCATATTCTGAATGGTGAATAAAAGACTCTGCCAACCTTTAAATTAGTGGTCGGCAACCTACCGCCCGCGGGCCGAATCCAGCTAGCCAAGCAAAATCATCCGGCCCGCAGCCCCTTCACAAATTGTAGTAATGTGACTTTATGACCCACCTAGTGGTATTATATTTTATTAATCTTCTGTTTTTAAGCAATATCTGGCATTGCGTACTTAAAAGAAATTCCCTTATGAAAAATCGTACTTTATGATTCATCGTGCCAAACTTCACTCGCGCATAAGTGTAAACAAATGTGTTTGTTACATCACAATCTACGCTTGTAAATTCGAGTAAATACAGTATGTTCTAATCTTCCAAAGCTTACCTTGCTTACCTTTTCTTGCAACCTGACAATGTCGACGCAACGTAGAAAAGTTGATGCTGAGTGCCGAGCTTATGAAGAATGGGAGAACAAATAGGCCTACTTTTTCATTTATCATTTTGGTAAGCCTACGTTTCTGTTTCCGAAACAAGGAATTTCACATAAAGCGTCGTTATGACACGAAGCACACTAATTTTTCCAAGCCAGGCAAGGAAAGACAAATTTAATCAGCTTAATAACCTAATACTTTATTGGAAATGCTCGCTTCTTAGCCTTAACACCGATTATTATATATTATATACCCACGACTCAATGTGTCAGCTAAATTCTGCAAGGTTTCGACGGGCTGTACTAAATTCGTCTCCTTCACCTTGTGATAATAAAGGGATATTATAGTATACAAATCGAATAGAACATAGAATTGTTATTTTCAGACATACAATAAGCACCATGATAAGCAGTTTTTGCATATATGAAAACAGTTTTGGTACAGTATTGAAAATTTTAAAATGTTTATATTATATATAACTTAATGAATCTTTTACTAAATTTTTCCCTCCTAAAGTAGGCAATA
The DNA here is from genome assembly GCF_947623445.1 of Clavelina lepadiformis. Classification (NCBI taxonomy): domain Eukaryota; kingdom Metazoa; phylum Chordata; class Ascidiacea; order Aplousobranchia; family Clavelinidae; genus Clavelina; species Clavelina lepadiformis. The sequence goes on from NC_135246.1 coordinate 9,543,712, forward strand.
TGACTTTCTGTAGTTAGTATAGCCTACATATTTTGATGGTTTGAGGACAAAATTGATTAGGCTACGTTGGTACGATTTCTTGTGGAAAAATTGCTTTGGAAATCTAAATTTTTTTAAATGAAACTAACAGGAACAATTAAAACTCTAGTTTGGAGCTAAGACAAAGGTTGGATATAAGCCTACTTAGTACTTACAGCTAGTATGCTTTGTAGAAGTTTCGGAAATTCACTTTGGAGCCGCCCAATGGCCCAAAGCCTGTTTCCTTATTTTTTTATTGCTAAATTTAACAGTTACTTGCAATACAACCAAGAAAAGGCCGAGAAAATAGTTAAAAATTCATAAAAAATAATTCTAATTAATAGAGCCAGATTGCTTTCTTGACGGTCAGATATGTGACGTCATAAAACCGTTGGGAGTCATCATGAAACTTCTCCATATACCGTAGCCTAGCCAGGGGTGTCAAACTCAATCGCACCAGGGGCCAAAACTCAATACTTTTTATTTAACGCCGCGGGCCGTAAGGATAAAACTTGATTGAACGTTTCGTGACACGAACACATGAATTGAAACAGGCAGCGAAACAACACCAAATTTTTGATGTTTTTGACGATTTTTGACTGGGCTATTTTTGATTATTTGTCTTTTACATCGTTATGTTTCATTCATCTCCTTGCAAAAGCATTAAAGAATTAACAAACAATAAAGACAAAAAGCAGCCCAGATTACAAGCGTTAGAATAAATCTATTTATTCTATCGGGATTTATTCTATCGAATGGTGGGGCAACTGCTGTATTGGGCGATTTGTTATAATCTTGTTTCTAGCTTGAAAAAAGTAAGTTATACTGTACAATGATCTCGCAGGCCGAAAATAATTCAATGTATAAAATAACTTTGCGGGCCAAGTTTTATTGTAAAGCGGGCCGGGAATTAGACATGTATGGTCTAGACTCTAGACTCTAGATTTGTTTTGAAAACAAGTTGTCAGTAGGGTTCTAGTGGTTAGCACATTAAGGTGGCATCAAACACCAAAAAATGCCGTAAAATCTTTGTTTTTTTTATTATACAGTGAATTTACTAAAAGACCGATTACTCGAAAAATCCTTCATGGGGTTCTCTGATATTTTGCATATCAATTTAGTATGCTTTGAACTAGGCCTACTATTCCATGCTGCCTTCTGATTGATCTAAGCATGTTTTTTAAAACCCTACGTAGGACGTCCAACAAAATCATAAAGATCTTAGTTTGAATTCTTTGACGCTTTCTCAAACGTGGGGACGATAACAGAAACGAAAAGCAGCGGATTTGATGGAATGGAAAATGATATTGAAGATTTCGGTGGTAGCCTGCAGGTGACCAGGGCGACAGATGGGCAAGGTTGTGGAGGACGTAGAATATTAAGCTATGAATGTAATTTTTCCACAAGCACCACAGATGGAGTGCATGCGCAACGTTAAGTACTGTAATTGAAGAATTTCAATAAGTTTTTGATTGTCGCACAGCTGCACACGTGATCTATTATTCCGGTTTGAAGAACGATTGGTAACCCATTACACCTACCGTTTCTACTGTTATTGTAATAACACATGATATATATTTAAAAAAAAAAAATACTTTCATACTGTAGGCCTACTTATTAAGCTATTTTCCTGCTGGATACTCTGTTATAGGCTACACCACAAACATCTGTATCGCTTGATCTTATGCGACTCATACACGGGCTTATCCTATATACTTCATTTTCAGATATATTTCTTTATCCACTTGCGCAGTTACGAGATTGCTGTTGTTACATCCTATGAACATTTGTACATTTGTTACATTGAGCGTGGTCCACATGCTTGGCGGGCTGCACGCAAATATATTTTAGTTTGTTTGCATCAAACTACTTGTTGACCTTTAAACTGGGGCTAAAATGTGACAGTTTTATGCAATATAGCGGAATTTAACGGGGAGTGTTTAAGGCAGGGATGTCCAACCTTTTATTAAAGTGGGCCGCATTGTCACTTGAAATACTTCAATGGGCCGCAGAACCTATTAAATTTCAAGAAAAATGAGTACATAAAGTACATACTTTTGGAGTGAAATTGACTAGCGGGCCGCACAACAATCTCAGGCGGGCCGCAGGTTGGACATCCCTGGTTTAAGGGATTATATTATAAATGTAGCATTAATAAGCTAAAAAAACTTTGTTCGCGAATCGCAAGAAGTCATTACCATAAAAATACGAGGAGCGGAACCACTATGAAACCCTTTAAAGCTCACTAGTAGGCTAATTGAAAATATAAATGTTTCACGGAATCTCTGTCGAAAGGAGCTGCTACAGAATATGGATTACGGTACATATAGTATATTAGTAACCTAATCGATGCTAAGAAAGATCTGCAAAATAAAACCAACAATTTATTTAAAGTACATAGCAAATTCATGGTAGCCTAACTACACCGCAAGCGGTATATATCAACAACCTTGTCAATTTTGAAAAACAAGGCGTCATACTGACCAGCAATTTTTAAAATAAAAAAATTTGAGTTACATAAAGTGCGTGATATATAGAATAGCTTGATGTAACATTGCACGCATGGGTAAAATTTCAGGTATAGGCCAGTAAGTTACACGACATGACGGCCCCATTATCATAAAGAAACAGATTTTCTTTAAAACTTTGTAACTGCGTGAAGACCACTAATTGATTAATTATCCAAATGAACGAATTTGTACATGAAGCCACAGCAAATGCTGGAAGTATATCATACTTTTCCTTAAAATTACAACAATCATATGTTGACATTTTTTCTTGAGGTTATAATAAACCAATCGCCGAGTAAATAAGCACTGATGCAAATACGGCTTTAAGTAACAGCGAGACTGAAAGAGCTTTTCCTGCCGAGTTGTATTCACAGGAGTAAAGAGTTTCACTTGCTGAAGTGACATTTCTGACACATATGTAATTGTCGAGGCAGGGATTGAATGGTTCGTCACAGAAATTTACATCTATAATTTTTAGAAACACGTTTAGGTAGCCCATATATAGTAGCCTATAGGCTATACTTGTAGTTTATTAAATGGTATTTATGCAAAACACTGCAGCAGTACCTTCCAATTGTAAATCATATACGCTTGTGCATAAAGATGGTCGTTCGCAATAGAGTTCCGTAATGTTATCTGCAAAGCTTGGGGTTATTCGGATTAAATAATTATTGCGGATGTTGAGATTGGATACCACAAACTGATAACTGTAGGTGCTATCATAGCACGGTACGTCCAAGTATTCCGGCACTTGAGCTGTAAGTATTCTATCAATATTCTAAAACAGTAAATAATAGAAGCAAAGTAACTTTTGTTAAGTTGTCTTAAAATATCATTTGATTAATATAAAGTAAAATAGATAGGAAAAGGACTAAATAGCCCATATATGATGACCTATCAGCATTTTGCCAGTATGCGAAGTGGCAAAAATTATTGGATAGCTATTGTGATACTTTCGTGTACAATATTTATCCATATGTACGGTACTTAACAATTACTTACCCCAGTTACGGGAGGATCATTGAAATCGGTGGGTGGAACTAACGTTTTAAATTCAATGTGCTCTTTAAACACAGGCGGTAGCCAACTGATTATGGCTAAAGCCTTTCCAGAAGTAAAATTGACTTTAATTTCCGATGCCTTTAAATCCAACGGTAAAAAGTGAGGCACATTTAGTTCTGTAAAAATAAGGAATCTATCGGTATGACATGCACCATCTAATACAGGAACGTCATTTCTCTTAATTACCGCAGCATATTTTAACTGCTTCTCGGGCTGAAAGGTTGGTGCTTTCTGTTACCAACTGGTGACAATCGTTAGCACCCGCTTGAGTTATTCCAAAGTCTTGTAGACTGACCGCCTCCCTATTAAAACAGAAGTGTTTTAGCGTTTAGCTGTGATACCCTAAGTTTTTTGATGTTTTATTTATCAATATTTACCTGCGTGGATATTCTTACCAGTTCCCTGCAAACATTTGTTTATATTAGCAGTTAAAGTTATTGGTTACCGTTTCCGTGGTTATTTATTTACCTGTTCTCAATTGGAGCTGCTTATTCATTTACTTTTTCACAATTCATTTGGTTAGCAGTTAAATTATTGGTTAGCAGTTGTTAAAATTTATGATTTGAAATAAATTCATTTAAAAAAAAAAATTAAATTTCATTTAAACTGAAATCAATCATCAAAGTTTACTAAATTCAAATAATTTTATACAAAATGGAATGAGTTCATTCAACCTATTTAAGCTTAAAGACCTCCGTAGAAAATATATAAGTTAAATAAACTTATTTAATTTTAAATAAATTCACCAAAATCGAAAAAAAGTCTGTTTTTAATTTTATTCGAATGATTTAAAAAAGACCATCAACACTTCTTGGATCATTTTATCGGATTGAAAGTTGTTATCTAAAAATTTGTTTGGGATTTTTTTGAATTCGAACGTAGACTATAAATGATTCAATTTATTTAAATTTTACTATAATTGAACTTGTAAGTTATACGTTTATTTGAATTTGAATGAATTTATCTTATATGGAAAATATAAAATTATTTTAAAATCATAACAAACAACAATACAATCAGCTTTTACTGCAAGTATAGTGTAATAATTAAATAAAAAATAAAGAAACTGGTGACCAACTTCACGTTTCGAAAAGCAACCGACCACAGATAACTGTTAATAAAATTCACAGATTTATTTTTCAATATTTTGCATAACCTTACCTGTAATAAGGCCGTAACGTAATTTGGTAGGATGTGTGAAACTCGGCAATCGCTTCAAGCGAGCGAACGTCCTAAAATAGCTGATGGTTAAAAATTTAACATTCAACTCTTTACAGCTAACCAATACAATTTATTGATATTTAACGTATTAATTGACATTATTGGTAAAGAACAAGGACATATACTATTCTACTAATTATTGTTGTTATGCCGCATTTACCTTGCCTACAGCCAACAATCCATCACTTTGTTGCCATGAATTGACCCCTCTGCAGTTTAGGTTGTCAAAACGTGAACAGTTTGAGCTTCGACATAAGCAGGTATCTGCGCTTGGTTCTATGCCAGTTGGACAGTTGGGGCTAACAATGTCGTCTTGGTCGCAATCTGTGTCACTTATCCACGCACCGTTGCTGTGAATATGGAAACTAATTTTGGTCCCAAGAAAAACTGCCTATAAGTTGGTGCCTAAAAAACCTCTATCATACTTGAGAGTATTAATCAATAATTGTATTTTTAAATGAATTAAGTTTCAGCCATACTGTATTTAGTTTTCAAAACAAAAGAAGATATAGATGAGAATACAAAAACAGTCTAACAAGAAACTGCAAAAATTATTTTTAGTTGCAACGAACACAATGTTAGTTTAATGTTTGCAATGTGAAAATAATTATTTCAAAGCTTTATTTGTTAATAGCTTAAAACGAGGGGCAAATCTGAAAACAAGTTGATCTTATATGAAAGAACACATTTTTAACTGAACATTCTGGTAAAATATTTTTCGGAAATAATTCGTGTTTAGGTAGTTATCAGCAAAAGAAAATCGCAAAAAGTCTCAGGTTTTGGCCTTGATAGTGACGAAGTTCGAGGCTCTTATGTCGTAGACTGCTTGACAACATGCTGCTGCTGTTGCTTTCCTTGCTGGTGGGTGGTCGACTGATGTTAGAAGTGTAGGCCATAGGAGTTTAGCCTAATTTCAATTAGGCGTCATATGAAGAAATTAGTAACGTGAAGCATTGTAGCTGTATAAATTACGATTGTTTTAAAGAAAAAAAATCCGGCAGCCCAATCATTTGCGTCCTTGAATTTACGATATCCTTAGAACTGCATAGGCTACCCGTCAAACCGGTACCTTACTGGTTGCCTTGGTTGAGCTATAGGCTGTCACCTATCAACCTATTGGCAGTTAGAGCAATCTATACAACTGTAACAGATAGATACAAGTCATACGTGATACACCGTATAGCTAAATTTATGAATTTGCGAATGTTGTGTGTGATACTTATGACATAACAAGAGCCTTTATAGACGTCACAATTATGGTGAATTTGCGATTTTCTTTTGCTTATAATTACCTAATTAAGAACTGTTTTTCAAAAGTATTTTACCAAAATATTTAGTGAGTAGTGTTCTTTCACATAAGGTCAACTTGTTCTTGGACTTGCCCCTCACTTCAAGGCAATGCTTCAGCGGTCCTTCAAAGCTTCTTCACCTTGATGTGCAATGATTCAAAATCGGCAGTTGTTCCTCTCCACTTGTGCCTGCGCTGAATATTTTAACAAGAAAACCATCCGGTTCAAAACCTACAGAAATTGCAGCATAGGTTACACCAAATCTGTATTCATTAAAAAACGCCAATTTTTGAATTTTTTGTCCACTCCACTATATAAAAACTGTTGGGATTTGTCGTTTGCCTTCGTTTGAGTAGAGTTAAACATGGATTCGAAGATTAGTAAATAATCATAAGCGTTTTTATGTATTAAAGCTCACCTTCGGAATATATTGTTTCCCAAGAAGCTATTACAGTAACAATAATTTCATTTCCTGAGTCTGCTGATATCAGTTGCGCTTGGTAATTGATTTGAACGCTAGTTGCATTGATTGAACTCGTTAATTCGGCCGCTTCAAAACACAAAAAGTTTTTGAAAATATCTTATGAAGTATCTCAAATAAACATCGGCTATAAATGAATGAGTGCTTAAACAAGCATTTTTGTTATGTGTAGAAGTAATAGCAGGATTCTAAGCGTGAATTGTGAGGTCTTGTATGTCCGATATATTCAACTTCAACGCTGGTGTAATTCAAGTTTGCATTATCTTGAGTACAGTCTTGTTCTGGGACCCAGGGTATCAGAAAAGCCTCATGCCATCTTACGCTTAAAATTGTTCCAAGTTTATGTTACAATCCCTGCTTTTAACTAAACTTTTAACGTGATTTACAATTCCAAAAGATTGTGTCGCTTTTAGCGCCTTGAAGAATTTCTTTGGGAGAGCTCTGATCGGAAAGTAAGACAGTTTCGCGAATCGCTTTTATCTTGATGGCAAGAGTAACAATTCTGGTATGCTCTCCAAAATATCCTTCACTTGGAAGGCAAGACAATATCTGTGTCCGTCAATACCTCAAGTCATTGGGTTACATAACAAAGCTATCTAAAAACAACAACGGCTAATTCGGTAAAATTTAGCTCTACTCATACAGCAACAAATATTTTATTATTGTAAGTTTGTATCTTATAGTATATTACTACATATAGATCTCGATAGAATAGGTTATCCGTTTTACTTGCTTTTTCTTAAAAGAGATGTATGGGCGGTTAATGGAAATGTTATAACATAAGTTATTGCAACTATAACATGCTGGAACAGTTGAAAGTTCAGATTTCTAGCAACTTTATATCTTTTCTTAACATTTTGTGACTCGAAACTGCGCGAAAGCTTACGTGAAAATCATGGTTAATAATTATTGACGCAGATCTTTTGCTTGAGATGTCAGGTTAAGCTGACAAAGGCACTCTGTCACGCATAGTTTCACTTGTTTAAAAACTTCGTGTACCAAAACATTCAGTGAATTATTCGCAGAAAGTTGTAAAATTGAACGCTTAACATAAAGATTCTCTCTGCTGGTTCGAAAATAAAATGTGTAGGCCTAAGTCAACAGTCAATGAAAATAGTGAATTGTTTATATAGCTCATGTAAATCAAAACTGAAGGTTTTTCAAACACTTACGTGCTCTGCACGGTCTTTGTCTTTGACATAATCCAGTTTGCACAATAACCGCCCAAACCAACGTTAACTGTAAGAATCCCATACTGCGGACTACCTTTCGATGTCTATGTGTTCACTACACCACTGCTTCAACTACCTTATATTGCAAAGGCAAAACCTTTAAAAATATAAGTTTAATAAACTGTTTTTGCGTAAACGGAAAGCTTCTGCATATCTCAAAACAAACATTGCAGTGGGTCTTGGACCATTTCTTTCATTTGACTATGAGTTTTGGTTCATGTCTATTCCTTCGGAAAGCTAAATCTTCAAAGATCTTATTAGCTCTGACAAGCATGGCTTCACTTTGCTAAACACAGAAATACTAGTTGCGGCCTATATGTCGCTTGACTGGTTAGCATATATTTATGTGTTTTTAAACAAGCCTTACAGATTAAAGTCCGAGTTTGCATGAGAAAAACAGGCAACCGCTGATCATGCATAGCCCAAAAAAGTTCACAACAATCAAAGTTTTCTTTTTGGCTCATTCTAGGTTTTATTCTTGTTAAAACCTTTTTTTCACTTGTAGCTGTTAACGCCTGGTAAGATTTGTATCAACGATAGCTTTCACCAATAAGCTAATTTTTTCAACAAAATGCTGGCAACGTTTTTTCGATAAAACCTTAGAAAACCATAAAGAATAAAAATAAAACTTAACCTTCACTGTGTACGCTTGAAATCATCTACGTGGGAACCTTCTATTTACAGTCACGCAAAATAGCTTTGTCTGGTATTTATTGCCTTACCCGCCTACATATTTTCATTAATAATGACGCAATCAAAGCCTGTTTTCTGCTTAAAGTAACAATTCATGGTTTCTGCTTGAGAGTCAGCTCCAGTTATTACCCCAGCAGCACCTGCATGGTCCATGTTTTGCTCTAACTTCAAACGTATAATTTTAGCGTCGTTTGAGAGGAAACTGTTGACAATGTTACGGATTTAACTTTTTAAGAACGTGAAACTTCTGATGCAGTCGTATCAGAATTAATTATGACAGAAGGTTGCAGGCCTTAACTGCTCCCATTTTACAGCTTGCAACAAGCAGCTTATTCTTGTCTCTTGTTGAAGTCATCATTAAGATATAAAATTCGTCATAATATGAGTTGTCAACAATTTTTATTTTTTTTTATCAATTTGCATCAGAAAACGTGGAAAACGGCTTCCGTTTTTATCGAAGATGACAAAAATATCTTTTTGGTGATCACGATTTTACTCATTTTTAACAAACTTTGTTATCTATACTGTAATTAATTTGCTTATAGTTGCTTGCAAAAGCATGCAACTACAGTATTTAACGTTTCATGAGAATTTCAATTACTTTATTTATACTTTTGCGTCTTTAATTTTGGATAAATAAACGCATCTTTTAAAGAAAGTTTGACGTCATTCCGGTGACTTCCTGTTTTTCGCGTATAGCATGGCAATTGAAGGCAGCAACATTTTGACTGAGATGCCAGCAAAAATTCCATACCACGATCGCACAGGTACAAACTTGTGTATTAACTAATATTAAGTTATTATTGTGATATTTTTTGGAAAATATTCCTAGAATATCGTATTTTAACATGACAGGCATCATAAGACGTTTAGAAAAAAATATGTCCATCTATGAGTTTGCGTTAATTTCAGAACCTGAAACAAAGCTACCATGAGAAGACGCCCAGGAGGCTTTACTCGTGTTGATGGAAGTTGGTCATAAATATATTTGCCTGTAGCTGGTGCTAAAGCGTTTTGTAGGCGTCTAAGACGCTTCCATTTAGAAGACCCAGGCAGGTCCAGTTTCACATAATATAAGTAAAGACACAAAGTCTATTCGTTTGTAAAAACTGTTTAGAAACATTTCTAACTTCATTATTAAGTGTAAGACAACATATTATCTCCAGATCCACGTAATTACAACTTTATACAGGAGTATATGGTCATATCCGTATAGCACCAAACGTGATCTACAGAGCATATACAGACAAAACATCTCTGTGGAATTATAACAAAATACAGTATGTTACTGATAAGACAACTTTTTACCCAATATCAGCTGACAAGTGCAGACACTTTCCATGGACTAACAGTCCATGGACTCTGCCTATGTTCTCACATCTGTCACATCACAATAGGTTAACGTTGAACTCAATTCAATATTACAAGCACCCTATGTATGATACTCTCATGCTAGATCAAATGTCAACAGTTACTTTATCTCTAACACACGTCATAAATTAATTGTCATAAAAATCGTGCCTTAGCCCATAACCTATTATGCAGCAAAGAAAACAAGAAACGGAATAGACTGTGATTTCATAACACGTGACAAATAAGAGAAATCCCTACAGTCATTGTTGCTAATAATTTATGGCCTCTTTTAGACGGACTTAAGGCGGTAAGTTAACAATTATTGTAGATACTCTGGAGATATTATAGTGAAAGGTACCGACTGTCGTGGCAAAGTTACGTGATTGGTCATCAAATCTTTGTAGACCTGTAAGACGTGGTGTGCCGATGCCTTAGGGCTGAGACCTATACTGTCTACACAAATCACCACCTACCCGTTTTCTACAGATTTATAGACAGGATATGAAACGTGAAATTAAAATGAAGTTTTTAAAAATTTAGTCTGCACACCGACATATGCGACACGGTTGCTTAATCTGATAGAAAGCAGGTTATAACATTATAGAGAAAATAGCCTCACGCAGGCTATAGGAGGTAATGTTAACACGAGCATAAGCATACCCTACTAAACTGTTTTGTGGTTCAATGACTTGCAAGTGAGCAGATTTCGTAATTTAATGCGCGCATCAAAATTACTGGCTGAGAAATTTGTACTACTCGCAATGACGCACGTACTTTACCGAGTTTAGCGAAGCAATTACGCACAACAAAACCTTTTCAAGCTGAGTCAGTTAACTTCGAAGGAATTTCGGTCACACCACGTTTAGTTTGTCGCTTCCGACTTAACGGTCAGCGGAAAGAGAATTCGCTAATAAGTTCTGATTTCAAAGGACGTTGCTCAGTATTAAAAATAGTCGAATTACGATTTAGCTATGACGTAGTTTACTTAGCATTTAAAACGTTTGGCAGGTGAAGATTAGCCTAAAGCTTCCAATTTTATTTGAACTATTGTAGTTTATTTACTTGGTTTTAGACTAGTGCAACCCAGTGCGGTGTGGCCAGTGAAATATAATGGGGCTTAACGCAAACAATTATGGGCTATGATTTCTTGGTATACGTACAAATGGTTCATTACAAAAGACGTTTGAAATTTTTCGATTGTGCAAATATAATTCCGGCTGCGCAAAATATTAGAACTTTAACGCTGGAGGTTATTTATTTAAGGAAGTAAAACTTCATTATTGTAGTCGGTATAATAATGCCAGTTTGGTTAGTTTGGTGCACCTATACTTTCAATAGCCTATTTTGAAAGCTAACAATGCCCAAATAAGTCAAACAAAGACGATCTACGGTCACGAAGAGCTTAATTTTACAAAATAGCATTAGCAATACCTCGTGTAAAACTAAAAAATGTCCACATTACCAGCAAATTGTTTTTCAAGACAGATTAGGAAAGAAGAAAGAATAGATCTATAGTTAAACTTGGAAAGCGAATTAAGTTAAGATTAGATTTAATTTGTTATAATCAGGGTTGCCACCGGACTGGACTCATGAATAATGACGACTGGGAAACGTAAGAAGAATACTACCTTAAACAGTGCACAACAGGAGAAGGCAACCAATGTTCATAAAAAAAACGAGACACTATTTGCATGTTCTTAATTTTGGTATCTTTTTGGTAGAAAATGGTAGGCTATACTAAAGGGGTCGAAATGCCAAAAGTAGGTACCTCTGCCCTAAAAATAAGCACGCAAGTGAAAATAAGCATGTTTCTTAGAAATAAGCACATTTGTATTTTGGAAGACATTGTACTTGAAAATAAGCACAAATCTTAGAAATAAGCATGGAATGGTAACCCTGGTTATAACGCTCAAGTTAAGTTATAGTTTAACTGAATCAATTTGGTTATAAAGACAATTTTTATCGAAGAAAAATAGGTCACGCAGAATTTAACAGAAATCATTGAGTTATACTCAAATTTTTGACTTGTTGCTGTCTGACAAGCCTCAAAAGCGAGGAACACATCACGCTCGGGTGGCTGCAGTTTCCTAAAAATAGAACGTCTAAAATTTGTTTTGACGCTTTGTTTTGACGTAAGCATGCATACAACTTGGTCTGGTGAAAACCCTGTGTTTCTGTGTTGTATTCAAATGCATGTTACCAGGTTTCAACTTATGTTACCATCTGTTAGCGACTGATTTTACAGGGTACTCCTGGAAAATGGTCGAAGCATCAGTTTTGCTTATAAAATAGCCAAGGTTTTAGAGCAGTTAGCTTGTTGAAAGCTTTGTCGTATTACTGAGCAACAAGCGCAAGGAATGTTATCAGTCAGCGTGTTCCTGTTTATTTGTTTATTAAAGCAATCTTTTCTCACTTAATATGTTCGACAGCACTTATAAGTCTAACCAAAGTTTGGGGAAAATGTGAATACTTGTTATCAAGTAAACGTATTGTTCAAATATTGTAAAATGACAAAAATCTGTCAACAAGGTATTGAATAAGGAAGTATAAAAATTGATGTAAAATGATAAGACTTTGCTGTTTCTTCTACATGTCCATCTTATTAGCAACAGAAATACATACACAGTTTATACCAAGAAGGTCCACGCGACTTTGTGAATGTAAGTGTTTGTAGACTTGTTATTAATGCAAACGCATTTGTTAACGTTACAACCTTCCTTTTATCTTATTTTTCTTGTGCACTGCAGCTCTTGAACATGTAGAGATTGTCGGTTTTCACTCATATCCAAATGTCACAGTTGAAGACATAAGTGGAGACCTGGACGTTAAACTAACCACAACCGTTATATGGAATTTCACAATTCCAGAAGGTTTTTGAATATTTTATATGCTATTTTTGTTTATAAATGAATAATTATGACTGGTTTCTGTCTGACACCAAGCGCTTTTATAACCGATTCTATAATGATAAGTGTGAAATTGGCATAAATTTAGCCTATGTGTAGTCCAGTACTTAGGTGGTTTACAAATATTACATTTAAAACGTTGGGTTTTATAAATGTGAAGGTATTGAATTAGACGGTATCATTATTCACTTTCAAGAAAGTACAACAACTCACAGTGAACCGAGCTACGTTCCACTTTACATATGTAATACAGGGTAAGGAACGGAGAGTAACTTGAATTATGATGTGTTTGTTTTGATATTTCATTTTGGTGCCTTTTTTGCAAACAGGTCGAATTATTATTGGGTAAACACAACTGACAACACGACATTGTGTACGAAAAACACCAATGAAATATGCGGTTCCCCACACTACACCTCAAATGATTTTAGCCTATGCTTGTATAACTACACGTCCCATGGAGGACCACCAAACTGTCGAGGAACTGGGAATTACTTTCTTAATGAACGCAAAGGCTTATCTATATTGCCGGTAAGTTCAAAGTCTCACTTGAGTATAAGCCGAATGGGGCAATAGAACGTCGACTACAATACTCACCTCAAATGCGTTCGAGTGTAAAATACTGCATAACATAATTTTTTATCCCATATGAAAAATTTACAGTTTGAAATTTATCCTATTCAGGATGTTCGGCAACTGACTTTTGCGGTCGATTTCCACAAGACATATTCTATTGACATTATTCCATACTACAGGTGGTAATTCATAGAAACAATTCTCGTTATTTGAACATTTCATTTAGAGCTTGTCAAAAGGTCATGCTGTCTAATAAAGAAACATATCTATATTTGAATATTTTGTTTTCACAGGGAATTTACTTCGAGACAAATTAATGTAATTAATTCGGTATTTGCAATAGATGATTGCCAATCCATTATTATGAATCACAATGCAAAAAGTTTTGCAGAGGCTACCGAAACTTGCTGTGGTGAGTACAATCAATTAATCAATGTCTTTCTGTCTGTTTTTAATACTATAGGCCATAGGGTGTCGTCGGGAGATTCGCAAAATATCAGCACCGAATTAACTAAATTTGATATCCTGAACTGAAAAAAAACGGAAATAGGCCTAACTAAACGAAAAATTAGCAAACTGTATATTACTAAAAAATAAAGGGACGAATTGTATAATTTCAAACAATATTTTTCCCAGCGGAACAATCCTACACAAACTTTGAAGAAAAACGAAATGTTCCAAAAATAAATTCGAATTAATGCTTCCAACAGAAAAAAAGTAAACTGTAAAGAGATAACTACAATCTTGAAATATCCAAAGCAGATAACAAATAAGAGTAAAATAATAAAACATTACTTGCAGCTGCAAACTAGAAAATATCAAAAAAACTTTAGGTTGATTTAGTTTTTTAAAGTCCTTTACTTTGATATTATGTTGCGTATAGTTTAATTTTGGTAAAGTAGTCTTTGTTAATTTCAAGTTTGATTAATTATGTTTTGAATGTTTTCGTTTTTGTGAAATCTCTTTTGTTTGATTCTGTTTTGGTAGAGGCTATACCCTGTATTGAATTTTCTAGCGCTCTGTATTTTCCTATTTGGAAAAGTCCATCTTATAAGTTTCCTAATCAACTGTGATTTGTTACTCTATTGTTTGAAAAATTTCAGTTTGTTTCTTTCATGTTGCGAATTTTCATATTTAAGTGCATTTATTGTCTACTGTAAAATGTAAACTAAAAGATCTTAATTACTGTAAACGTTTTTGTCTGAAGACAAATTTTATAGACAGCATGCATTTTTTTCTTCAGATTTTTAAATATATCTTATTGTTCCCCAAACATGCTATGAGTATTTTTTAAAAAAGCAGTTGTTATTTTTTTTAAAATAATTTTAACTTCCTTCAACAGAAATGGGCGTCCGACATCACTTGCCAAGGAATGTAACTTTCAGCAACATTTCTGTTGACCTCGTCACTCTAAGCGTTAACGTAACTGCCAGATGGTTGCCTCCTATCACTCAGAACGGGTTGATGGGATTTGACGTTTTTCCATTCGGAGATTTTTTAGGAAAGAGCACGGTTAGATTGAGCTTCTTGTGGCTTTTAACTTTTAAGTTTTAGAGTTGCAATACGCCGTAGCTCTGGCTGTCAGTGCGTTGTTACAGTATATGCCTAATTGTTAAGGAAAAAGTATTTGAAATTTATTCAGGAACCGATTAGTTTTTTGCTTAGTCCCGAAGAAACGGCGAAGCTAGCGAGTTGCGACAACACCACTGAATACTATGAAGCAGTCTTGTTTGGCCTGATTGCGGGAACCACATATAATGTACAAATCACCAGCGAATATTCAGGCGAACTTGATAAGGAATTTGGATGTTCATTCGGGCAATGTCGCAAAACTACAGTGTTTCCCGTACCAGGTTAGTAATGATTTATTTTTTAATTTTATTTATTTTTTATTTATTTATTTATATCGTTTTATTTTGTTATTAGGTTTATACATTTTTTCCAATATTTAATTTATTTATCCAATACTGTTTAGGTTTACTATAGCCTATATCCTTCCTTGAATGTTATTACAATGTTTCATTGCTGGGTAGAGAACCAATATAATAATTTCAATCATATTGTTTGTGTTAGAGGAAGGCTATACGAATTGTAGTCATGACGCCCACCTGTATTAAGTTAAGTTACCGAATAATCTTTATGCAAGACGCCATGTAAAGTGCTATATTTCTTTAGAAATCGACATTTGCGAAAGCAACTACTCTTACTGCGATGTCAATGCAGATTGCATTCCGTTTCAATTAGATTCGCTGAATGCAACTTGCAACTGTAGGGAGGGGTACGAGGGAAATGGAGTGGTAAACCCTCAAAGTACGTGAAAACGATTGAATATTTTGTCCTATTTTATGGTAGCCTGACGTTAAAACAAACATCTTTATTTCATTAAATAACTAACCTAAGCAAATGCTTTCTCTAGTAATTTTGGGAAATGGGTGCCAGGACATTAACAATTGTTCCAGTGAACTCAGTCCATGTCACCCTTCGGCCGTATGTACTGATTTGGCGGCTCCTTTAATTGGAGCAAATTGCTCTTGCATGAGCGGTTTCTACGGTGACGGGTAAGGCATTGCGCACGGTTATTTGCAATCTCGAATCATTATTAAGCTAAACAAACCGTATAAACGAATCATTTTACAGGTTGAAAGAGGGATCAGGTTGCCAAAGCAGCTCCACTATAGCATTAGCGGTTTCCATTCCGATCGTAATAGTGCTTGCGATCATCGTAGCCTACACGACATGGCGTGTGTGGCGTTGCCGAGAGCAAGAAAGGGATCTGCAGTGGGAAGCATTTGTTGCCAGCAAAGGACTGATAAACTACCAAGCTATGGGCGACGGTATCGCAAACACGCCAGGCTCGGTAAGTGCAGTGTTTTTGCAAAATCTGAAAATATTTACTCTACAAAAATTGAGCAGGACAAATTGTTCTAATTTACGCTGAATAATCTAAGGGTTGTGTGGTAATAGTACATCATCAATACTTATCTAGGAGATTTGCGCACCTACATTCGGCGAAAAATGGGAGTTGGATAGGGACCACATCAAGATAGGCAATATTTTAGGTCGGGGGAACTACGGAGTGGTGTATGAAGCCATGTACCATCAGCACAATGAGAGCATGCAAGAAGTAAAAGAAGTACCTGTCGCCGTGAAAATGGTAAAAGGTGAGGAATGTTTACCTTTTTTTGCAGAGTTCCTGGCACTATACTTCTCGATTGTCAAAGGTCTTCTGTTTTATTTCACCAATTCACAATTGCCAATGGAACTTTCAAAACTATGAACAAAACCGTATCGCTTTGTCTTTAACAGAGGGATCTGACGAAGATAAACACATCGCCGAGTTTTTGGCCGAAATAAGCTTCATGTTAAACGTCGGAGATCATCCGAACGTGCTAAAAGTGATAGGATGCTGCACGACCCAGAAACCAGTCATTCTTGTCACGGATTTGCTCAAATATGGAGACTTGTTGCATTTTCTTTGGGATGCAAGGGAGGTGAGAAAATAAAATAACGGATTTCCTTTTAGTTTTAGATAGTTCTCCTTAAGTAGAAAAATTCGAGAACAATGGCAAAAATCAACTGAAGACTAAAATGAAATTCTTAAAGATTTTAATCAAATGGATGAAAAATACCTAGATATGCTGTCATTGAAGTATTGCGCCTATAAGAAATTTCAGTATTAATTTTCACTTTGAGTGTATTATTTGTCTGAGTTCTATAGATGTTTAATTCGAACTTTTCTATGCTGTTGTGTTTATTTCTTTCTTTGATTTTTAAGGGAACACGGTTTCGGACGCTGCATATAACTCATACCCTATATTATTATTGCATGTCTTATATTTTACTTATAGCCATCTAAGTGCTTGGTTGATCCTATTTATCACATCACCGAAAAGACTTTGTATCAAATGGCCCGGCAAATCGCCTGTGGAATGGATTATTTGACAAAGACTCGTATTATTCACGGTGATATTGCTGCGAGAAATATTTTAGTTGGAGAAGACCTCATTTGCAAAATCTCCGACTTTGGCTTGGCTAACGACGTATACAGGTATTTTTGTAGGTATTCATTTTAAAGTTTAGTGAACAAATTAAGAACTAGTCCGATAGGTTACACCATTATGCAAATTAAACACTAATAAGCCAGAAGAACACAAATTCGTTACTTTTATGGTAATAAGACTAAAAATTCATCAAAATTAAAATTAAGTATTTGTGCAAAGACATTTTGAATTTTTCCCCAACATTTCAATGTCCAGTTTAACATGGTAAACTTATAATTTTGTCGTTTAACAGATACGGTGTGATTCAAGGCCAATCTGAACGTTGTGTTCCATTTAAGTGGATTAGCCCGGAACGTATGATGGCAGGGAAAGTCCCTATTACGAGCAAGAGTGATGTGTGAGTACCAAGTAGTTCGTCTACGTGCACGTTTCGAATAATCAAAATTGCTGCTCACAGTTTCACAAAGTCACGTTTTCCAAAGTTATACGGTATGATATAAGGACTTATAGATCTCACTAGTGCACAAGCACAAATTAGAGAAACCGTAAGGCAAGATCTAAATGGGCGCTTTCCCGGTAAATTATCATTACAGTAAGAACAGGTTTTTTTATACCCGGTTATTACTTTTTTTCAATGCCCTATTTAAGCTGTACACTTCAGCAGGATGCAGATAATTATGGGCGGTGTTCATAAATCGGAGCTGGGATACATTGGTCGACTTGTTCTGTATCGGTTAAGCGAGTCGCAGAGCCGCTATTTTTGCTTCTTTCAGTTAACCTATAAGCGGAAACTGTTGGCAGATATCTGGCAACATACAGCATTTGGCAAAATCCAGAACGTATGACGAAACACGTAAATACAAAACCAACTTTTTGAAGTTGCCACAGTTGGAGGGCCACTTCACGTCATTTGCATTTTAGCTCAAAATAAGGATTATTCTTGTTTTAGTTGTTTCCTTTTCATGGTTTATTTGTTCTCAAAATTAAGATCCACTGACGACATATTTAGATATTTTGTTGTTCTTAGGAAGAACTTCTCGCGAGTTTTATTTACATTGAAAACAATCAGAGCAAACCGTAGCTTAGTCGACGCGGGAAAATACCCTTAATTAGCTGTTGGGCATTGCAAACCAAACACTGTTGTCTTTGATCAGAAACTGAGTACGCTTTGATTTTAACTAATACATGACCGCACAAAGGGATTTAATCTTCATGTGCGTAGTATAAGGTCGTGGTAATCCACCTTGATCAAGATAAAAATGTTCTCAGACGAACGTGTTCAGCTAATTTTTCGTGATCGGTTGTTGACATAATAGTCATTGCTTTCAGCATTTGTTTGTCCGTTAAAGGTGGTATAAGCCGTCCGAGTTTTTGCCAAGCTCTGTGGTGCTGAATTCGTGATCAACGGCCAGCCACTTTCGTTAACTTTCTGTCACGTTTACAAATTGTAAGGGCAATTACTAACCTGGTTTCAAATAATTGTTTTTGAGCAGTCGATGATAATATTATTTATTTTACCGTCATGACGAATTGAACGCCTTGGGCAGGCTATTCTTTAGACGGCGATCTCTGTTGGGTTTTGCTCTCTTGCAGCATGCGCATATTGATTTGACTTGCTCGCAAAATTGCAAGTAGTTTAATATTTTGAGGGATATGCGTGTTTTGTTGTATGTTATTTACACCCATTGCAAAGTAAACGCTACTAAGCTTATTTTATCTTCACGTTGTAAAAAAAATTCGAAAAATCAAATATTTGAAGTGAAAAACATTTTAAACGTTTTCCAATTTACATTCTTTTTTGTACATTGCAGGTGGTCTTTTGGAAATTTAATGTACGAAATGGTAACACTCGGCTGTATGCCATATTCCAACCTTTCATCAGATGAGCTTTTAGATAAACTGAGATCAGGATACAGAATGAAGCAGCCGAGCACGTGCAGCAATGAGATGTAAGTATTTACCGTATTTTATTCTACTGAGCACTTAAGAGTTTAGACAACAAACGTCTCTCTACGCTCAAAGGAAAAGGGCTATACAGTCTAATGCCTTCCACATGCACTATTATATAGTTCGTTATGTTAGTTGGAACCAACAGTCGATTTGTTGCAAAAGTTTGATTTTCTTTGTCCAAATAGGTTTTCGATCATGGCGAAATGTTGGGCCTGGAGACCCTCATCTCGTCCATCTTTCAGCAATCTCGTGTCGATGATTGACAAAGTGCTCGGACAGATCAAAGACGCCGATTATGTGAATCTCGCGGAAACAGTGGAAGAGCTTGACAAGCTGGTATGCTACCGTTTGCAGTGTTTGCTGTTTTAGTTTTTGTAAATATCAAAAAACTATACGCGAAAACATTTTGACCTGTCGCTTAACCATCCCATTCTTACAGGAATATGAAACTGATATTCACACTCAAAAGGAGAAAGCGACAGATCACAAAACAGAAGAAACGTCAGACCTACCAGAAGGTCATATAAACCCAGGTTTCATTGAAAAAAACGGACATATAAATGCTTTAAATGGGGATCTGTCAAATGGCCGCAGCCCCGATATAATAGCAGAAAACGCTGTTTAAATGATCTCCGATTTAAAAATCCAATGAAATGTTTCTTGTAATTTATTTAACGGCTTACATATGTTGACGAGATTACCGAAACATTGTAGGTTATTGCTTAAAGGGGCGGGGGCAGGGGTTGGTTATCATAGAACATTTTTCACAAGCAAGAGTAGCCTATTAGAGTGTTTAAAAATTTTTAACAGATCCGGAGTTAATCAGGTTGTTTTTTGCTTTTGTTTTTACTTTTTCTTAACAGAGAAATTTATGGTTATTGTATACTTTTTACCTTGGTGCGCATTTGCAAATAAACTATGAAAAACGGACGCAATTCCAAGTGTAACGTATAGATTTGACTGGTGGTCTGTGGTACAGTATATGAAAAACATATCTGACGTTAATCTGAGAGGTTATGTAACGAAACGAATAAGTTACTGTATATTTATATAACGAATAACGATACTTTCCTGCAGACACTGAAAACCAGACAACTTGATAAATGCTTCGTATGAAGTAAAACCAGAGTTATTTTGTAGCATGTTTTAAAAAGAATTAGGCTCTATATCTTGCATACAGGAGGACATCGTCAGTCTTAAGCATATATATATAGACTCAACATGTTACATGAATGTTAAACAAGCTACAATCTCAATCTGGTTTTAGTCTACTTTCCGTTTTACCATAGCAAGTGCAAAACTGCCGTCCCAGTGGTAGGTGAACCCATTTTTTACGGTCTCCGTGAAAAAGCTTGAAACTCAGCCTACATTTTCATATCATATGAAAAATTCATTTACGTTGTACTGGAAACAACACAAGAATTGCAATTAAAGTGATATTATAAACAGAAAACTGTTTTTTTTAAATATTTTGTAAGTTCGACAAAAACTGTACAGTTATATAAGGTATAATAAATCGTCTTTGGACTATCGAGTGGAGAATGATTATATTTCATGTACACTTTTTCTGGAAATGCGAAATCGTTATGCTTAAAAACAACTCTGCATAGGTGGTACTTATTAGCTTAGCTTTTTATTATTACCTTAAGCAGCTTAAATCGTTTTTTTTTAAAATCCTCTTCAATTTGTACCAATACGGTAACATGTCTTGATCGATTTTAATACTATTAAGATTGTTTATAAAAAAATTATTTTAAACCTTATACATATTCAACATTCTTCAACTTTAACGCATAGCCTAATATTTCAAGCGGCCGGTAAGGCATATAGTAAAAACGTCGACATGTGGATATATTGTTGTAAATCGTTGCAGCAGATGTTTGACATATACCGAGTTGTTTGTTTCAGCAATGTACACCAATGTATTGCATGTTTGTTCTCTTTTTACATGTGCATTTTCTGATGTATATATATGTTGCGTCTCAAGTTTAAGACAAACTGTCCACATTTAGCTGTTTCCCATTTTTGCACATGAACGTGGACCCATAACATGCACAAAAAGGAAAAAGTACTTCTTGCATTCGGTCTATTCGATTTAAAATAATGCTTCTCCAAATTGCCAATAACCCTTATGTATTAGCGATTGAAACTGTCATATCAATAAACAAAAGCATACAGTAAATACATAGCAACGTTTCTCGCAGGAAATAAGTTTAACGAATTCAACAGCATGATTACAAGATAAAATGATTCCGCTTCATTCGAATGACATTTTTTTGAACTAATTTCAGGATAATTATGTCTAAAATAGCTAAAACTTTAAAGTGTCATTTAAGCAGAGTCGTATAGCCAAGTTACTCGAGTCTTAACTCGAATGTCATTTGAAAGAAGTGAATCGCGTCTAGTCGAGTCATTTGACAAATAAGACTCTAGTTAAGTCATGTCAAGTCAAGTCAAGTCAAGTCAAGTCAAGTCAATTGATATTTGAAGGCAAACCATATAAAAAGGAAAAATATCGTTTCCTTCGACAAGAAACTTTCGAAAATTTTCTTCGTTTTGCTTTCCGTATGTGTTCTTGTCGACAAAAAATTCTTTTTAAGTTACACTTCAATCTGTTTGGAAGAAAGAATGAAAAAATGGTTTTACTCTTATGCTGAAAACTAATTTACGAGACCCACCCGTTTTAACGTCAAGCCTTTGCGTCAAAGGACGCACCTCGCGTCAGTCAATCATTGACTCGAGTCGTTACAACCCAGCATTCAGAATTATATGCTATTTCTTTACAACTGCGTACAGCATATTTTATACAAACATTGCAAGCGTTTTTTAATTTATTGTCTATAACAGGCGAATTTTCGTTTTCTGTATGTCTTGCTGAACCTTGACTTTAGGCTGGGTGGCCCTGTTTAATAGAGATTAGATTAACTCGGCGTGACGTAAGACTCATCCTTTAAATGATTTCTTTTAATTCAAGTGAGCATGGAGAAAACAACTTGATTGAACTCATTTACCACTCGAGTTAAATAAAGGAAACGTTGCAATCAGTAAATTACGTCTTAACGCTTTACACATGGAAGTTGGGTATAATTGTTCTCAGTAGCGACTCTTTGCGTCTAAAGAACTGAAAAGCAAAAACAGAAATCTTGAAAAAAATTTGTAAAATTTGAATATGAACAAGCTGATCTGCAAAATTTTGTGATCAAACTAGTCGGCAATTTTAAAAATGGATTTTTGAAAAATAGTTTTTTCTTTTATGAACTCGGTGACTGAATTTCCAGGCCAAACCAATTAACAATATAATTACAATTATGGAAACTGGCACTGCAATTTTTATTGCCAAATTTGAATTATATGCAAAACATCCACTTCCATTTTCATACCTAAACAAATACAAGCATAAGAGTAACTGTAAATAACTGTTATAATGTATATACAGATAAACACGGATTATGCGCAGAAACCACAATATAGTACCCATCGCCATGAAAACCAGGTAAACAGCGACACCAGCTTCCACTTTCTGGTGCTGGTTTATCCACGCATAAAGCAGACTTTGAACAACTGTGCGGAGGATGCTCGCATAAACTGATCTCCCGACAACCATTACCAAGTTCGTCTATAAAAGTTTTTATAAATTGTATAGTTGACGATGGCTAAACCATGTTAATCTCGGTATACTGTATATAATAACAAAGGCAGATTGGTAGAAAAGATGGTGTAGCACACTGAAGGTTATAACTTTTAATTGGCAAACAAGAGCTTTTACAAGCTTAAGTCTGCTTCATTTCTATAGGTGTACCATAAGATGGCAAAAGTTTTTAAATTTCGAAGTTTTCCAAGCTCGTGTTTAAAAATAAAGCTATAACCTTTAGGTTACAGAATGCTATCAACAATACTCTTTTTCTATTATAAAATTTTACAAAATGGATTTTTAAATGTTTGCGTTGAATACTTGGCGTTTCCATTGTTACTTGTGCAATTCAATTTGTGACTTTGTGATCATTGTGTTTATGTTGTTTTTTGATGTAATAGGAAAGGAACCAATTTCATCATCAAATAAGTTACTTGTAATTTTGTAAGTAATAAAATTTCTTTGATTAAAAAAAATCATTCCGTTCATTCTTGCAGACATTTTAAAATTCTTCCAATGTTTGGTTATGTTCATGCATTAATTTATAAATTTATTCATAAACCTGCTGTGGGATTTACGCCATTTCCACTGAAACCTAGATTGCATGTGCAGGATGCATTTAGGGTCATTGCTCCTGAAGGATCTTCCGTAATGCAACTGGCATTTTCATCGCAATACCCAACATCACAAGGGTTTACTTCTAAAATTCAATTACGCGGTTTGTTGTAAAAGATACGGCTGATTTATTTATCAGAATTTTCTTTATGTCATATATGAGAGTTATGCCTTTCCTAATGCTTACTTGGAACTTTTATTTGAAAGTAAGTATGACACGATCCATCATCGCAGCTAAACTCTTCTGCTCCAACGTCATCATATAGTGAATATATAATTAGGCGAAATGTGTGGCCAGGTAGCAAGCCATGTGCAGTTGTGCGGTAAAGATACGTCAAATTATCGCAGTGAGCAACAGACTGATTTTGCAAATTGTTCAAAAGCCTTTCTACAGGCTAAGGGAGAAAAAGAAGACAAAAATTAAAAAATGCAAAGAAAGCAATTGTCTCATTTTACCCCGCAAAACCTACCGTAAATGATACTTGAGTTATATCGTTCTGAGGTCGAGCAGGATGCAAGTTTTCAGCTAACGCTAATAAACGAAATGTTTTAAGCCCTTGCTGAGATACTGGCGGTAGCCACTGGAGTGTAGCGCTGACTGAATTTCGTCCGAAATCCGGAATTATATTTAAGATGGTTACATTTCTTGCTCTAACGTGTGAAACACCCAGATCTATTTACAACAAACTTCAAATCAGTAAAAACGTCAGGAATATTACAAGCGTAGTGTGGAATCATTTTTATTCTTTAAAAAATTACCGCAGCATATTTCAGTAGCTTCCAAGTTGCTCATGTTAAACAATAACAACAACGTTTCGATGCATTCCGCTTTCGAGGTTATGATTTGTGGATAACTTGGTGGCACAGAAACAAATTGCCTATATCAACACAGGTAAATTTATCGGTTACATAAAAGTTTAAAAGCAGCAAAAAATTAACTACAAGGCAATAAAGAAATTTTCCTTAATACTATGAAGCTGACCTGTAATAAGGTAGGAGAGTTATTGCATATACTTCACGAAACTCAACATCAAAGGATAGCCTTCTAGTTTCCTATAACCAAACAGTAATGGGTTTAAAGTTATGATCACCGTGATTGTTTTTAAAAGTTAACGATCTTAAACTTGACGGTGACTAGATATCTGAAACTTACCGGTTTGACGGAAATGAATCCTCGTTCTTGTGTCCAAAAATCTACACCTTTGCAATAAGGTTCTCTTCCGCCGTACAAAAGAGTGCAATTGTCAAACGAACACAAGCAGCTAACTTGAGAGCTGTTCGTTGTTGCTGTATTGTTAGCGACTAAGCCTCCGTTGTTCACACAATCGAATTGATTTGACGTTGTAAGCCAAACAGCACCGTGACTGAAAAACGAATTTGGCTTGAAAAAATTTTGTTGTTTGTCTTGTATTTCTGAGCAAGTTATACCTTGGGAAAGCTATTTAAGTCCAAGTGCTACTGTGGTTTGGATGAACAAGACTTCATATAAGTAAACAGTCATAGTTTTAAAGCATATATATTAATAATGGTATGTATTTGACTAAATTATACTTTTTAGCCTGCAAAAGATCGTACACAGGCATCACTTACTGTGGTTTGTCAAATGCTTCGATGGGTATAAGCGAAGAAGCGGATATTTGATCAGATGAAACAACGTGAATTAAAAATCCGTCAAAGTGCATGTCTGAATATATATACAAAACGATGCGTTTTGCAAATACACTATAATATAATGTTTTTTGTTTATGGCATGACTGCAATCATGCAAAATCTTTTAACACTAAATCTTAAACGAAATTTGTTTCTCGTCTTCGAGAAGACAAAAGTATTTTGCTGTATAATTATATAACCGTTTGGCTTCAAGATCTTCCATGAAATGACTAGCTGTAACTTGGCGCCAGTGCGAGGGATGTGCGTTTGATATTGATAAGTAATGTTGTGAATTTCAACAGCAGTAATTTCTCCTACAAAAATAGTTTAAAAAACCTATTATATACTCTAAACCAAAAAGGTTTTAAATTCATTGATATGAGGAAAAGTCCATGCCGTTGTAGGCTACTATTTTTAACAGTAAAAACCACAGTCGCAAGCAGAAAACAACTTATGTAAAGAAAAAATAACATATTGTAGAGATTTCGAAGCATCCTAGAACTATCATTTTCTATAGCACTGTTTCACATACCGTTTTTGCAAATCCGAAAGCTCTCTGTCAAATATCCTGGGAATAAAAGAGACATGACACATAAACAAAACAGAATATTTGCCATTTTCATATAGCGAGTCTTCCCTAAAGCTATTGAAAATTTAAAGTTATAGGCATTAGACTACTAGTTGAAAAAAGTATCAGATCTAGAAAATTTGACCTTTGCTACATATTTCTTTTGTTACAATTTTTCTCCAAAAACTGCTATCTGATTAACTACTTAGACGGACTTGTCCAATATGTCTGCTGATGGAATGGACCTCGTGGCAACTCAATAAACAAGGTCCTTGGACAAAATTCATGAAAGACCTTGATAAAAACCACGGCTGTAGAGTTTTGAATTACGGAATCAAAATTTTTCGGTCAACCAGTAGCATACAGGCAAAAAACGCCATAATGACCTAAGAAACGAAATTATTGTACTCAGATTTTACTTGAGACGAAGGAAGACATTATGCGGTCGGGCGTAGAAAATAGAATTATCAAGACATTATTAGGACAGAATTACACGTTCCAGCCAGATGACCACCTGTTTTAGGTATTTAAGGGAAATTCCATGAGAAAGATTGCATGAAAACTAGTAGTTTAGCGTGATGTGGCGTTCAAATTTACGCTTGACAAGGAACGTTGCCTTTGTGATTGTTATAATAAGCGGTACAAACTGCTTTCATCATAAGCTGTTCTAGTTTCCATAAGATAACACTTTAAGAAAATACAAGCTAATCGTATAGCATAATAAACAATGCACAAATAGCACATCATGTTCAGTAAAATTGCATAGGAATTAGTTTTTATTCAGTTTCTTGCGCTCAAAATGCTTCACACGATCATTACTAAAACGAGAAAAACGGTAAAGTGCTTATAGCTCACAGTCGAAAAAGAAAAGAGAGAAAGAGAACTCATACAGAAGAACATAGTGGTCGCTATTTTGAAAGAACAATGATCTTGAAATTATTTGCCGAATGCATAACAAGTTGTGATATTGATACATACCACGCACCTGAACAAATTTTAAAAAACTTCTATATTTCTTGAGAATTCATTAACTTTTTAAGAATTTTATTAAATTTCAAAGAACTTTTTTCTTTGCTGCGTGAAGTTGGTGTACTTTACAAGATAGTTTCCAAACTTTATGGGTTCTGCATGCCTATGGACATATGAAGGTAGGCTATATGCAGTTGTAAAACAAGACACTTCATAGGTCATCGGTGGCTTGGATTTGTTTACGCAAACTTGTGTTCATTTGCTTGAAGTAATTACAGTTTATTAACATTCATGGAGCTATATTACTTCACGCAATTAATCGTTTTTGGTTGTTTGAATTGGGCCTATTTCTTCACGGAGAAAAGTGTAATTGTCAACAGACAGGCGAAAAACAATTGTCAATTTTCGCCAATTTTCGCCAATTTTTTGATTTTGAAAGCACTACATACAGTATATATAGTGGTATCAGGGAGTGATACGTCTAAACACTGATATAGAAAGTGGCGGTAAATTTTTTTTTCAGTAATGGAGTTTCAAATATTATTCCATAGAACACTTGCATAGCACTCTGGAAAAAACATATATCAGGTCTAAAAACATAAGAGCCAGCAAAACGTAATGTATCTTCATATTTGAAAGTGTTACAAATTACTAGAGTTTTAAGAATGAACAAAACAGCCAAACTACTTCTGAATCTCCATGTTCAGCATTGAGAATGTTGTTAGATTTAAACGAAAGATCCGCTATACAGAGATATTTCAAAAGTATTTTGGCTGTGTTATTCATACTTAGAATTATAAACCGCTATAAACTTTCAAGTTATTCATATCTATGTTGTATAAAAGAGTCTAAGAGCCATTTTTCATTTTGTAGAAGCGTTTTTAAACTGCAAATATTCAAGCTCGTATCTAGATTGCGTTTTCAGACGGGGTTCAATAAAATCAAGGAGGCGCTTAGATAGGATACTAATCTTCGAAAATACATTATTATAGGGCAGGCAACAAGTTTGTGATTTCATAAACATACAACAACCTATTAGCCGTTTGAATGCAGTAAAAATGAAGGAAATTTAGTTATGTGCGTATAAAGCATAAAACATCAATTTTGACGCCAAAACAAAATTTTACACTTTTAAACGCTTTACGGACGTTTCATAAACGTTTACCATTGTGAGTACCAGTGACGTCCGAAACTGTGAAACAGCTTCGTGAGGAAGCTCGGAAACACTCTCAACTTGGGTTACTTACATAGCTGTTGATTGAATTCCTTGGCCCTAAACCAATTTAATCAATCTAATTACGGTTCAACGAAGTGGTTACTTAGCAGTTTCCTCACGAATTATCACCATTCCCCAGATTTTTTACAACTAATTATCTTTTCTATTTTAATTTTCAAACTATCATTTCTGTTTTGTTTTGACATAGTAAACAACATACTACTACAACTGCTGGGTCTAACGAGTAAACTGCCAATAGCTACATGTAGTGAACTTTAACAGCTTTTGTTATGCACTATAACGACCTTCTCGCTTGAAAGAAGGTAGTTTTAGACTAGAGTTTAGACAGTTGCTATTATAGGGTCAATATAATTGGTGCTAAATAATAGACAGCCAATAACATAAGCATGGGTACAATATTAACTTACCAGTTTGATGGTAATAAGTCTCCTTTTTTGGGTCCAAAAATCTATTCTACACCTTTGCAATAAGGTTCTCTTCCGTCGCACAAAAGAGGGCAATTGTCAAATGCATATAAGCAGCTAACTTCAGAGTTGTTCAGCATAGTTCTATTACTAGATAGAATACCTCCGTTGTTCAGACAATCAGTTTGGTTTGATGTAGTAACCCAAACAGCACTGTGACTACTATAATAGCAGCATGTCAATTTTCAATCGAATATGCAATACTCATCTTTGTACAAGTAATAACTAAACAGCCTTTTGGTAAAAGGATTGCGTGGATGTAATGCACTAAAATTGCTAAAACTAAATAATATATGTGTGCTACATGCATTCAATTTACGTACATGTTGTAAATGTTATTAAGCCTATACTACAGTATATACTTTTGAGAATGAATTAAGATACGATATATAAATAATGGCATAACTTGGAAAATTTTTGTCAATGACATAATTTTATCGGTTATTGTATAGGGTTATTTAGAACACGGAAAAATAACGTTTATGAGCAATTTTGTTTGCGTTTGGTGGTGTGTATTTTGTATGTAGGTGCATGAAACAGTAGTTATCCATCCAAAATCATCTTTCTACCATGCGGTTTACTAAGTAGAATAGGCCTATATATGATGCGAAAGTTGAAAAACGAGGTTTGCTACTGCAAACTACATATACTCTACTAAAATATAGCCGAGGCAGAAAATCTTTAAATTTGTGAGCTTTATGGTGGTCTTGAGATAAATGTTTTAAGTGGCTTTAATTCACAACGCTACACCAACTTGTAAATTTGCAATAATACCAAAACCTGAGTATGTATAAGAAATGTGAAACTACTGTATATAGTATATACCGAGAACTTGTGAAATGTTATTGATGTGCAACTTTGCACGAACCCAATGCGCCTCTATATACAATCATGTAACGTACCAATGTTTAGCGAACGTTGACCTTGACACCATAATTCAATTTTTGTCAAGTCTATTTGAAAAAAAATGCGCAGTCTAAACTTTTGGTGCTTTTAACCGCTTCTTCCTCGCTTGTTGTTTGTTCGTCTTATTTTATCCTTTTATGTGACGAAACATAAACGATAAGGTGCTAAAGATATGTGTAATGTCTATAAATAACGAATGAACTCATTCACTGTTTTTGTCACAAGTGCGCGCAGATCATGTATTTCAGTGAGTTACATAATTATTGTCGGGAAATTACATACAGCTATTACAATGCTGTTTTTGCGCATTATGTTATCTGAAAAAGAATTTAAAACTACATGTATAATGTACACGTGATATACTGGCATATCCATTTCTACCTCCAGCCGAGGCTTCAATTGTGATTCATTCTTTTTCAACTTTTTTTGTAAGTTTATATTTTGTCTGATGCGTGTAGGATGTACAGTATAGCTTACATATCGAATTACCCAATAGGAAGAAATGCTTTAAAGAATTGCTGTAAGCAATTGTATTCATATACGAACACTACAACAGATAAAAATCATCAATGTTGAAATTAACGAATTTTTTGAGCACAGCATTTGAATAAAGGTTAAGAGTTTAAACGTCTTAGGCTAAATTGACTGGGTAAACAATGTTTATAAAGAGTTTGCAAAGTAAATTTATTTAAGATGAGAGCCACGGTGAACTATATAAGCAACCCAGTGGTATATTTTAGAAACAGCAGTGCTGTATAGCTGTGAAGGTTCCTTATATGTATGCTGAATAGTTGGCAGAAAATACATTAGTGTATATTTTTAAAATATATTTATTAATTACGTATATAAATATAATTAAATTAGAGTATAGTTGGTTTGTTTTGCATGTTAATGTATATCATATTTGGTCAGCAGATTACATTTAGACAAGACTTTGGGAGTGTGCTGTTTGCTTGTCGCGCGTTGTCGTTCAAAAGATAGTTACGTTTTCAACATTGCAGCTTATTTTACAGTTTTCTACAAAAGCATTTCTTTCTATTAGCAATCATTGGTAATACTGTAATTAAATGGTAATTACGCAACATATAAGCTAAATAGGCCTAATTATGACGTATAAATGAAATTTGCGAAACGTAGTGGTGAGTCCTTTTACGACTTTCTTTGTCATGGCTTTGGTGGAGTCTAAAAACATTGGCTTCCTTATTATTGAAACGAATTTAGACTGGAAAGGTCTCAATCACCGCAAATTTGTTTAGGCTTGAAGGTCTTGATAAATTCTTTCAGTTATGCTGTTGAGCTTCAGCTACACAAGAATCGGTTCTGAAGATAACACCTTTCCTTTTTTGACAGTGATTATAGCGAGGTTTGTTTATCTTGGCTTCATTTGCTGAAGTTGTAACCAGCCAGTGAAAATGAAAGCGAGAGAAACAAAAAAAGCGAAACAAACCAAACCTTCAATGAAACCAGGTCCGTCGAAGAAAGAACAATCAAAGCCACAAAAAAAAGAAGGTAAAAAACTATGTTTGAAATTTTTTTCCCATACTGGTACTAAATTTTAGTTTACTTGATTTTTAATTTACATTTGGTTACGGCGTGCGCAATATTTAGGTAGCCTAAAGTGTTTTGCTATATGATTTTAATGCTGTGTTTCTTAATGTCGTTTTGTAACTGACAATGGTGCTAGGTAATTGGTATTCCAATTAATATTCGCAAAGTTTTGCATTTCGATGTTGATCACTGCAACTACTATTTTAGAAAAAGAAACTCCCGTAGCGGACCCGGGAATCGATTGTTCGTTCGCCCAACTCGTCAAAGTTGTGATGGACGACGAAAACGGTCAGATAAAAAACTCTGGAAAGTGGCCGCTAATAATTGACCCAAATGGTCGTGTTGGCACCTTCATGCAATATCAAAACACAAATTACTTGTGTGGTCTCAACTCTAAGGACATGTCCGCCGAAGGTTTGCGCATGGGACTTCTTGGTTCTTTGAGGTGATGAGTCCTCCAGTTCGCCTTTTAAGTTTTCCAACTTATTTGGGATGAATTCAAATGAAAATGCAAAAGTATTTAACGACTATATCAACAGAATCACGCAATGTTCAGCACAACACTTCTATGCAACAGTTATTTACTTCTTTTTAAGAATTACGTCTTAATAGGCTAAAATATTATACAGATACGGAAAGACGTTCGTCATAGACATGATGGAAGCTGATTTGTTTGAATCGCTCTTCGAGATGTACGACCGCGTCCAGCCCGGCTTGATGAAGGATATCATGTCCAAGGAAATCACCAAAGAAGAGAAGTGTGTTTTGTACAAACTTGAACTCTTGTGATTTGTTTTAAAACAAACAAGTGACCTTAAAAAGTTTCACAAATCACAAGTGTACATTCAACTGCATAAAAAAAACTCTCGCCGACATATGTTAACAATAACTAGCACTCAGAATTAGTTTCGCATAAAACAAAATCCTAACTACTGTACTTTTGGAAATTCTTGTACTCGCTCATGCAAGTCTTACTCTTGCACAGGTACCTGGCATTGGTAAAAAGCTCAGACCCGGATGATTATCAGCCAACAACGTATCCGGCATATATGGTACATGAATTTCGCTTCATCCTGATTACGTCAGTAAAAGAAAACCTCAATACGTCTATGGTAGAGCAGACGTTCCCGATCCGCATCAAAATGAATTAGTGGTCGTGCAAAGAAAGAAGAGAACCTTGTTTTTCGTAATTACAGCTACTGTGAGGTGTATTTTGTTGTTTTTGCTTTAGAAACGTAAATTTTAGTAGTTCCATTCCTGACATGTAGGTCTAACGGTTTACCGACATTTAATCACGCGACTGTTAATCAAGCAGACTATTACGACACGTATACATAGGTCGTATACTATTACGACACATTACAGACACGCAGTCACTTGAACCCTTTGACATTTAATCACCAGACAACGTCATTGATAAATAGTCGCATGATTAAATGCCTGTACACCGGTCTAACATGATTTCGAGTTGACATGTTTTGTAAAAGTGTCATCGACTAACGTGATTATCTATGAAACACATACAAGTATTCAATTTGTCTTGATGTCTTGCATAAACGACAGCTCAATTTCAATCATGAAATAATGACAGCATATAGAATATAAATTGCATTTATTGGGAAATTTTTAGCACGAACTATGAGTACTAAAGCTCCTAGATTGCAAATCGGCACAGTGCAAACATACTAAGGTAAAATTATATCTGTAAATAGTTAGAAAATTAAAAAGCAATACATAACGCCCTAAAACAGCACTGTTGTATGTACTATGTCACATTGATTTAAAGTATAAATGTAACTACTTTGCTACACGTGAATACGAAACGCTAGACTTAGAATAACAAAGCTTCAGTTCAGCAATTACCATTGGGCAATCACAGTGATTAGGATAGCTCATAACCAGTGGTGGGATTCAAATATTTTAACAACCGGTTCTCTCACTAGCAGCATGCCATATTGACCCGGGGCCGATATACACATAGGCCTATACATACGCTTGTTAACAACCGAATCGCGGATGTCATTAAAATTCCAAGAACCGGCAGAATCCCACCACTGTTTATAACTACAGTTATATATTAACGCCCCGTTAAACACTTTTAAATTTAAGCACGCGGCTCAGGCAGCACAATTCGAATGGGATAGGTCTTTTCAATAAGATGCTCAGAAGGATATTTGTTCTTTGTTAGAATTATAAGGGTGAAATTGTCAACCCTGTGATGTTGAAACTTCGATTTCTGATACTCATCGTGGTCTGTGGGCTTGATAAGCTTCATATAACTGAAGTGAAAGCACAGAATGTTCACAAAACATACAAGGCTGTTCAAAGCTCTAATCACAATTAAAGCAACTTTATTGCTACTAACTTTGAATTTTCCAACAGTGCTTTGGTCATGACATCTTCCATTAGGCCGGGATGGATGTTGTCAAAAATGTCAGATATTGTAGCAAACATGTCCACCTCCAGCATGTCAATCACAAATGGTTTGCCAAATCTAAAAAAAGCATCAGAAAATAATTGTAAGACATCTTTAACAGTAACTATGATTGTATAATATATAAGTTTAGTACCTTATCTTAATGTCCGCTTATTAAGCTTGGTAGTGTGGTAGACGTTTTGAATCATACGACGCAGATTTAGCAACATAACCATTTCCTTGTTCTATAGATGAATGATACCTTATTGCACCAATCAAACTCATTCGCATGCGCTCTTCCTCAACATCTTTGGGATTAAGTGCACACACATAGTTGGTGTCACGATAGCGCAGAAACGTACTGGCTTGTCCTGTAGTATCTATGATCATTGGCCACTTTCCAGAGTCCTTAATACGATTGCCAACATCTCTCATCAGCACTTCATCCAGCTCGCGGATGTTGCATTTGATCCCAGGCAATTCCTCCTGATCTGGGGTTATAGAAACATAGGAATGATGCGGGTTGATATTTGTTAACACTCCAAAACGATTTGACTAAAAAGTCTCCGAAATATATAGCGTGACTGTGCCGACACAATGTTGCCAATTTTTTTTCATTGGATAAAAGGAGCACATGCAGTTGCGTTATTATTTAAAGGTTTTGAATAACTTGGCAACTTCTGTGAAAGTTATTGTGAAAAATGTCTTAAGCATGGCATCGTTGCTATAATAGCATACAGTGCAAACAGCACATATCAAACTTTGACGGTATAAATGTATTACAGGTACAATATAACTGAGGACTCTGGAAGTAAACGATATCAAAAAACATGATTTAATAATTAATATATTCAATTTAGTTTATCAACAGGGAAATGATATATTCCTTGCAAAACATCCTACTTCATGTGCTTTTAAAGTTAATTCATTTACCACCATGTTCTTGGTCACGAAGTTTCAATTTAGCCTGCTCCAGTGCCTCACGTGCTTTCATGGCATCCAGCTTAGCGATTTCTAATTCTCCTTCGGCGTCTTTCACAGTCTGGTAACAAGTGAAGCAGCATTATAATTTCAGAACGCCATAACCTTTTACAAACATCTATCTGTAATGTCTGTAGTTAGCTAATGCCTTTATGAGAATGGTAACACTAGCATACCGATTCGCTTGTTTGTAAGTATAAATAAAGTTCAAGACAGCAATTAGTAATTCCGTTGTTGATGTTCTAGAATCTAGACTAGAGTGATTGTAGAGTAAATGTGAAAATAACCATTATCTCCTACATTACACTTGAAAAAATCCTGTTTGAATAAACTTCAGTTGACAAAGATTTAACTCTACTTCAGGAATGTCCGAAGTTTTCAGGCTCATGAGCTACATTTATAATGGCCAGGTCAAAATGGTGAACCAATAAAAAGGTCTTATATCAGAAGTGCCCAAAGTTTTAGGCGTACAGGCCACATTACACTATTTTGTGCATTGGTGGGACAGCAAGCAGTTATTCTTAATTTTTTATTGTAAAAATTCTGATAAAAACTCTGGCTTATCAAATATCTGCTATAATATATTTCCTTCATTTTTGACAGTTCAAACGGGAGAAATCTAGTAGAGATTGAACTATACGACAAACATTTTACACAATTACGTTCAATAATATGAATTTAATTTGCAAGATTGATGGCGGACCGAAAAATCTTTAGGAAAGCCACATTTGACCAATTGTTGAATGTATTTAGAATTTTTGCTCGTGAAATATTCAATGGTTTTAAATTATAAAATGTTTAAAAGTATTGGAAAGTCTTCCTTGTACAAAAAAATAAGACAAAAAATGATAGGTGGTAAGTAACCTAACAATTTATTATGGACATGCATTTTACTCGATATACATCAATTGGCTGATCCCAGATTGAGCTCTACAATACCCACAATGTACATATCAATACTTACAGACAAAGTAACATCCAATCGATCAAAGCCACTGCTGACAGCATTATCATGTTCACTTATTCGTTTTTCAAGTTCAGCATAACATTTTTCTAAGATTCTCTGTTTCATATCATAAACTTTCTGCACTTCACTCAATTGATCCTGTAGCCTGTCAAGCACAAAACCAATGCTTTATCTTTGGAAAGATTTGCTCGTTACAGGAAGTAAATTGAAGCCAGTGTGATGTTGGTACTTCTCTGTTTCAGCTTGCTTTCGTTTCTTGTCCTCCTCTGATCTTCTCTCTTTTTCTGCCTCCATCTTTTCAAGCAAGGCCTCTGTGATGTTGATGTCCCAGTTTTGAAGTGTCTCAACAATTTGCTTTACTGAAGCAACCTGAAATGTGGATTAAATAAGAACAACTTACTCGTCAAAGTGATAGTGGTTAAAGAGTGTATAAATACTGTACTTACATGTTTAAGTAAAATACTTGCAATGTAAGTGCACAGCTAGGCCAACAACCATACACAATAAATACCGTATTTATTTCTATTTTTTACTTGTATTAAGTTATTTCACCAGTATTATATGCATTATAATTACTTTACTGCCTATCCTGTTGAACTGCATAGTTACGTACGTATGATAGTTAAGCTCACTTCTTGGAGTTATCTTTGTTTATAAATCAATGTTTTCACACTTCTAAAAGACTCGTTTAGTTCGATATATTTTCTAGCATCATTTTGTGTGCCTTCTACACAAAGGCGCTTTTGAATCTAGTAAATACAGCACACATTTTTGCAAAACTTTCTTGTAAGTATATTAACCTGTTCTGGTGTGTTGCCATCTTGAGCATAAACTCGAGGATCAGCTCCATAATATAAAAGGCTTTCAACGGCCTCCATGTGACCAGCAAATGCCGCTCTGTATAAAGGTGTACGACCCCATGCTCCAATAGTATTGGGGTTAGCCCCTAAATATGAATCATAGTAAACTTACTTAGCTGCAAAACTGACAAAAACTGTCAATCACATAAAAATCCCACCTCTCTCAATTAAAAAGTTAATGGCCTCCACGCTTCCTCCACTTGCAGCCTCAGATAAAGGAGTATTGTCATGGGCATCTTGACATTCAACAACAGCCATCTGATGGCAACGTCGAACGATATGTCCGATCTCATTACTAGGCACGCCATTTTGGTTGTCCAGATCGCTCACCTTAACATTTGTATGGAATACATGAATATTAAAATATCAAAATAAACTGTGCTGTGGAGCTTTTACACACAACTGAATGACCTTCAATTGAATCTTTTTTGTACAGGTTTTGACATATTGATATCTAATAACAGTTCTTTTAACCAAATATTTAAATAAACAATAAATACATTGAACAACACATCATTTAAATAAACAAAACAACAGTGTATATACAAAATAATAAAGTAAGCAAATACTTAATACTCAAATAATTACAACCCATAACAATATTAATGTACATTATTTACAAACCTCTTTAAGCACACCTTCCATTTCACTTATGTCTCCATCAAATGCAGCTTCCAGCATCCTTTTTCTTCTCTTTACTTCTTCCCGCTTCCGCTTTCTCTCTTCTTCCTCTCGCTGCAATTCACGTTCAGCTGCTTCCTGTTCTGCCTTAACCATAGCAATGAACGCCTAAAAAAGAAAAAGAAAATAACCTTGTTCACTTTGAAGATCATGGCACGGAAATCCGTTTGTAAATTAAGACCACTTTTGATTTACATTACTGCTTAATAATACTGTATAAAAGCATATGGCTACATTAAAATTACCTCACGCTGAATTTTTTCAATTGTGTCTTCATATTCTTGTTTTTGTTTTTTGAGTTTTTGGATCTTTTTCCTAGCAAGAAACCTATAAATGTAACAAAATTTAGATATTAAAAAACAAAGTTTAAGTTTAACACCAATGCATAACAGTCAATGTCAAGATTGAGTACGGGCAAACAACGACGTAACAAACCCTTCCAACTCGCAGTTTTCATATTAGCATTTTATGCAATTTGCCTACATGTGAAATGTGCTATTCTTATGGTAGTGGTACACATTCATGTTTACCCTCTTGCATGTTTTTGAATCTTAATTGCAGCTAAATCTTCCGGAGTTGGCCCTCTTTTCACTTCTTTCTTGGCTCCTTTTGCTGTTGCTTTCCCAGCAGCTTGCTTTTTGTTGCCAGGTGCAGCTGTAACTGATTTCTTAGCATTACCAGCATTTCCTACATGAAACAATAATGGCTGTACACTGGTAAACACTCAAACCTTAAGCTTATTGTGACTACTACAGATAAAAATTATTTCTACAAGGCAATATTTCAAACAATATGCATATATGAAAAAATTATGCTTGCTTAACTTTATTTTTGTAAAAAAAAATATATCAACCATTCTTACAAAAGAAACACGCACATATAGAGCTTTAAAAATTTCAACAGTTGTCATTGTGGAAACCGAAAATATGATGTATGATAATAGTTGAAGTTTGCCCACAAATGAAATGCATTATATTGTAATATCACACACTAATACCCAAACAGTGGTAGTCAAAATAAAACAAAATCAAGTATTTTATCTGAAATATTTCATGACTTTCAAGCACCCAAAAACGGTCTGAGAGGAGGTCTTCAAATTGTATCTGATAAAGAACAATAAAACTGTTATGCCAAATTCCCTTTGAATGAGATTAAATGTAAGGTAGTTAGGTGCCAAATTATTTCTTAATTTTCCAGAAAAAGTAGTTCGAGAAAAAGTATTTCTTGAAAATAAAAAAGTTTTTTTCTGAAAAGGGGGTTAAAGTAATTGGCTAGTAAGAAATGGTATTTATATGTTGCACTTGTACCATTCCGCTATAAAATTATCACCAAATTGTTTCCATAAACAACAAAGTCAATGCAAGTTGTAAAGATGTCGACAACTTGAAAATGTTATTGTGACAGGATCTATGCATTGCCCCAATCAAGAGCCTTCATAAACTCCTCTTCAGTAAATGACAAGAGTTTTGCAGCTTCAATGTGAAGAACTTGCTTCTTTAAAACTCCTATCAATTTTAGTTGTTTTGTTATTACAGTCAAAGAATCATTGCGTAGCCTCTCCATGCGTTTATTCTCAGCTTGTAATCTTTCGATTTCATGGTGGTCACTTTCATTGCGATCTTTGCTTGAATGTTTTTGTTTTTCCAACATTGCCTTCAGTTTTTCATTCTCCTCTATTGCACGATTGAGTCTTACCTCTGTTGCGCTTTGAGTTGTTGCCGCTTGCTTTTTCTCTCTTTTTAAGGCATCAATTTCCTTCGTCACTGACTGAAATTGCTGTGCCTTTGTATCAGCTTTCTTCTTTGCATCCTCCAAACCTGATTTGAGCTTTTGAACGTTCCCTTCCAGAGATAAAAAATTTTTTTTCAGTCGTTCAGCTTCCTCGCGTGATGTCTTCAGCTCCATCCTGTATTTGTTTCTCTCATCTGAAACACTTTGAAGTTCCTTTGCTTGAGCTTCAAGCTCCTCTTGCATGACTCGAACTTTTGCCTTCAGGAATGTCAACTGTGCTTCACTGCTCATTTCTTCCGCCATTTCTGGCATCACGCTGTGTACAAATCGACTGCTTGTGATAGCTTCATTTGATTTAGAAAAAATCAAATCAAAGTCTGTAGATGCTTCAGCGTTGAATGATTGGCGCTGCGATTGCTTTGGCTTGTTTTGTTTTACGTCCCTTCTGGCAGATAGCTTTCTGGCCGATTTCTTGGAACCTTTGGGTCGAACCATATCCATGTTACCAAGAGCTGGCGGTTTCTCAACAGCTGATGGTTTTACATAACTCTCAATTGCATCACCTTCTCCAATGCTTAGTGTGTCTGTATCAGCTGTAATGGTTTGGATGTTAGTTTCGGCGGAAAAACTTTGAGATGGTGAAACTTGCTTGAGAAAGTTATCCTGTTTCTTCATCATGTTTTCTGCTTCTTCAACAAGTTTTGCTGTTTGAGCTTCAAGTTGTGCATTTAAGCGTTGATATTCCTTTTCTCTTTCTATAAGACTTGGTGAGTTTGACAGCTTCTTTGTTTTATCAAAACTGGCCATTTCTAATGTTATTACTCTTACTACTTATGCACTAAATACAATCACTTAGTTAGCGTGATGAACTTTTTAAAGTTACAACATCGATAGTTTTACGAACTTTGTAAAAATAAGAAATGAAAGAAAGGTTCTACTTATATTTCATTTCTATGGTGCTTGGAAATCATCTTGGATTTCTTACACCTTACAACCCAAACATACGCCTTTTGTTTATAAAAATACTGAAATAACATAACTAAAGAGAAGTCATTTTCAGTCAAACTATGACTAAAATACAAAATAAACAGAAGCAACAATCAAACCAGTGGCTTTCAATCTTTTTAGCGTATGGCACACTAATAAAATCTATGTTATTTCACGACACATTCCTTTTTTAAATTGTGAAAGCACCAAAGTTTAATATTATAACTACTTTGTAGTTTATTTTCAATATCAATCTTTGTTTTTTTTGGTGTTCACTCATAGCATTGATACAGGCATTGTGCATTTATTTACTTCTTAGAGAAATGCCTGACAGGTCAGATGCTTGAATATATTTAGGTTATAGCCAGTATTGTACCTATGGAAAGCTATACAACAGCTCCATACCGTACAAGCAAAAGTTATTCAAATACTTTCAAAATATTCATAGCCTTATTCAGGTATCTGACCTGGAGGCTTTCTTGAGTTTGCGGTTGTTGTCTTCTGAACTGCTTTCGCTGGAGGTCGCTTTGGTGGCATTATGAAGGCAGTTTGTCACATGCTAGTTCAACTAACTTATTGTATTGAGAAAGTATATAAAGTAATTAACCAAACATGACGCAACGCCCACAATAAATGTATTACTGTATTTAACTTATTGCACATTTTAACCCTATTTTAAACATGAGGATGCTTTTTTGGCACCACTCTGCAATTATTATGGTGTCAAATAAAACTAGAGCATGCCTAGTCGAAAGTTCTTGACATTTCCTAAAAATTCTTTATGCATATCTTGATGTTCTAAATGTCTTCGCCAGGTAAACAAGTTTTGACTTATGGCCCTTTCCTTGCACCTAGGTATATAATTTTGCATAATTTAGTTCATTTTTGTGTGCCGCAATGGCTTTTTTCTCTGTGCGTTCTACAGACACCAAAGCATGAAATCTTCAGTGCATTGTTCCACCAATGCAGCATGTCTGCGTAACATATCAAGCTGTGTTGCACCGAACTTTGACCAAGTACGTATCAATACCAGGTCAGAACAAAGCTTTTATACAAATCTCGCCAATTTATAAATAGCCGGGTTTAAGTCGTGCAAGGATTTTCCTCAGTTTGAGTTCCTTAGTTCATGTTCTGAGATGCTGACAAACCAAGATTTGTAACTGAATTGACTATTGGATCACTGAAATTGGTCTCAATAGACTGGTGGAATCACATTTTGAGCTTGCCACAGTTTCACAAACCAACCAGAAGTATAACGTGAGAACGAAAAGAGAAGAAGTGTCACATGTGATGCCCAACACGTCAACCTGATTTCAAACAAGCTGTGTACAATCCACACATCACGCGTTTAGACACTTTTTACAGTCACACTGCACATTTATCGGCACTGTATTTCTCTATTTTAACTGCTCCCATGAAGATGGATTTTGCCGGATTTTCCTTAAAACACTCGTTTTTCTGTCCATTGAAGAAAGTATCTGACCCTGCGTCGAGTCGCCAGGCAAGGACTTCATGCTCCAGTTTTTCAATGCAGAACAGATCTATCACCTAGTAGAATTTCTTTAACTTTCAATCACACCTTTCAGGTGGACGAATTACTAGAATAAATTAGAATTGACATGCTGTCACAGTATGATGCAACTCATAATTAAAGTGCATCGGTGCAACAACAATCTCATAACCAACTCAGTTAAGCACAGTCACAGAGGAATTGATCACTCTTCTTTTGATAGACTCCACATGCAGAATGTATAAACCATATTTACGAGACTTTCAATTCTCTCTACAGAGCACACAACAAAGCCTTCGCAGACGAGTGTTGGTCGACAATGAATCCAACTTCAAATCTTTTAAAGCTGTAGCTCGCCAAGCGGTCCTCACTCCAAACTAACTAGATTACATTCACTACTAGCAACAAACCATTTGGGAAACGAACAACACCTCGCTCCATTAAAAAATATTCGATCCCTTTTGTTACTACTAAATGCACAAGAACCTGTGAAAGAATGTAGCTAACACTGTGAAAAATGTAGTCATCGAAGCTTGAACCAGAAATGCACTGGAGAAAGATTGAATAATGGCACACTTGGCTAGCCTTTGCACACCTGAGTTTGCACGTCTGCCCATCTGATTTTGCTCGTCTGAACACCTGAGATCTCGACGAATCCTGCCATGAAATATAGACAGGCTGTTAGGTGCAGGATTTGACAGTTTGATGCTTCAAAAAGCTTCTGTCACCGACACATACTTGCTATGTACAACCTATAATGGTAAATCACCTACTGTGTATCGTCTCAAGTAAAAATGTGTCAAAAATTAATAAAATACATATAAAATTTAACTATAAGGCTTGTAGGCCTGGCTGTCTACTTGCCTATGATATATAACTACATGCATAAATACATCAAAAATGTGCAAGTAAATCTAATGAAAACTGTATTTTGACTTTAGTGCACCCTTAGGCAATCCTTATGCAGACGTTTACCCTTATGGTAAACCTTGAGCTGTAAAGAGCCTGGTTTAGCCTTTTTGCCAACTTAGGCTATAAAATGACTTCAAACTTTGGTTTAGCTTTTTTTACGCCAAATAACTGAATAACCATCTGTTTATCTTCTAAACATCTCAATTGCTATTGGCATAGGGTCGTTAACCTATAGGTATACCCTAGACCAGAGGTCGGCAACCTGCGGCTCCGGAGCCGCATGCGACTCTTTCAGCCCTCTGCTCTGGCTCCCGTGACTTTAAACACCGCGAGCTTGGGCAATACAAAAAAATTTGTTGTAAATTAATAACGACTCTATAGTTTAAACTAGTTTTGTTGAAAATTATGACTTACAACTCCGTTTAGTATGTTTTTTCATTAAGATTTAATGCTTTTATCTTGCTAAGGATATCTTGCTTTTTATCTTCTCTTTATGCGAACAAAGCTTTTCGGTCATGAATTACTTAAAAAATGAACAACGCTCACGCCTAACAGATGAGAGCTTGCAGTCCCAGATGAAACTCAAAGTGTCATCTTATCAAGCTAATGTAGATGTGCTGTGCAGTGAAATTCAGAAGCAAATATCGCATTAGCTGGGTGGAATAAATGATTATTTGAAAGTGTTGTGTTTAATAGTCGGGTTTTGTTTGTTGAAATTACAGAATATTCGCATGTACAAAGCAAAAATTTTAAGAAATTCTGCATGAAGTGTAGGCTATAATTACCTTTTGTTTTAGTGGCCAACTCGACAGTTACATGTTATGGCTCCGAATAGGTCTTAATTTAAATAAACTTGGGAACATTGGCTCTTTTAATGCTAAAGGTTGCCGACCTCTGCCCTAGACTATACGCACAGAACTGACAGAAGACAGATCTAGGTAGCTTAAAAGTTAATTTACTTGAAAAAAATT
This sequence comes from Clavelina lepadiformis, assembly GCF_947623445.1. NCBI lineage: Eukaryota > Metazoa > Chordata > Ascidiacea > Aplousobranchia > Clavelinidae > Clavelina > Clavelina lepadiformis. Next base: position 9,586,608 of record NC_135246.1, read on the forward strand.
TCAAAAACAGTAGCCTAGGTAGGTAACTTATATTGTGCTTGCATTGTCGTTGACAACCTTAACCACAATAGATATCCTGTTAAACAGTTTTATTTTAATTTCATGCTTCAGTAATTTTGAATTTGTGATTTGTGATTGATTGAAGTCCACTTCCACTTGTTTTGTTGGAGAATGTGTCGTATGAGCGCCACAAAATTAACTTTAAACACGTATTTGGAAGAAATTGCTTAAAGCTTTATTGAAAAACTAAATTTAAATGATTTTCGGCTACGTTAGCATATGTAGAGTAAATACGATCGTGGAAATAATTGAAAACGATTCTTCATTGTTTTAAAATTTGTTGACTTGAACACATCTACTAACAACGCTAAATTAATTTTTGGGCTAATTTTTGTCGTTTTCCGCGGCTTATATTCGAAAAAATACGGTACCTGCAACTACTTTTTTAAAGATTTTAGCTAATTGTCGTACCATGTACCATATCATAATGGCATGCACATTTTGCAATTTTTTTTAAGTGAGGGCAAGTCCAGTCGGTCAAAACAAGTCGGTCTTATATTAATAATAGACTTTATGGAGAAATCCCTATAAAATTCTAAAACTTAAACTTTTTTCTATCTTCTAATAAGTTTATACATAGTGAAAACGAAGGAAAATAAACCCACATATTTATAACGTAAAAACGACGTCAAAAAATCAACGACTTGCCTAAAACGTAATCCCTCAATGTAACACCCGCGCGATGACCTGGTCTACCAGGCGTTACAAGAGGAGTAAGAACATTTAAAAACGCACAACGCAGGCTGATTGACTCTCAAGTTTACGGTACGGTCTATTTCTATATTGTCACGTTGTGTTGTATCGTGGTTTTCTAAAAACGATTTGAATAATTAGCTAGCCACAGTGAATAGCCTATAATAAGTTATTTGGCGAACCGATAGACAGTTAGGGCCTACATACAAACATGCAGTGCCGACACTAACCAAACGTTTTCGTCAGGTTTTCTTTGACTATTTAACAGAATTGGTTTAACGTTAAATATACACCTACATGCAAGTAAACCAACACTTATTCAATAAGCTTTTTTAAACAACAATAACACTAAAATAACGGTCTGGCCAGGATTAACACAGATTAAAATACCCTTTGCACTGCTACTACAACTCGCCAAACAACTAAACGCCTCGTTGCTGTACAGAAGCACTGAACAGAAAACGATATTATCATATCATACACCATTACAACACAGAGACCGGCAGTCGGTACTTTAAAATTATCGTCGGTAACGGTACTGGTACTTGGCAAACCGACAGTTCCGGTATTCGGTACTAATTTAAAAAAGTAGTTGGTTACTTTTTGTGAAAAAGTTGCTGTTGTAAATGCAATGTTTGTCGCTATTATGCCCCCGGTAAAGGTCAAAACATATTAAAACGTTAAAGTCAAAACGTTACTCGCTTGCACATTTACTTAACATTTCTAGATTTAAAAAGATCAAAAGATGCTAAAATTGGCATTAAGTATTAATTAACTTGTATTTTTGAAAACATAGCCTACTTGGTAAAATTTTGAAATGATTAGGCTACATGAAAAGTAGCCTACTGAGTACCGGGATCGACTGAAAATGCTTGAAAAAATTAATTCGGTATAGAGATTCGGTACTTCGGTACGGTTCCATGGTATAACATATGATTACAGAAAACTACAGTACCATACACTACAATGTTTGTAAACAATAACGTAACCGGCATAGTAAAACTCAAAATAGAAGTGAAATACCAAGCTTATTTCAATCAGTGCATTCCAGTGTGAGCGGAGTTAATGCATCGAAAACCGAAGTGATGGGGTTGATTATGCACATGCATAGGTAAAGGAGGGGCGTATGCAGTGAGGTCACCAGTTTGGCGTATTTAGCTTCCGGAGTCCTCCGCGTAACCGCGGGGTCTGGTCGAGAGACTGACATATATCTTAGTGCTTTATAACTACAAACTCTTTAAACTTGGCTCGATAATAGGCCTATGGAAGAAGGGCCCTCCGTTGTTGTCAAATACAGTTTGCGACGCCAATTGGCGAGAAATCATACCGTTAACTTAGGTCAAGTTGAGCGTTTTGTAGGTGCCGCTGTGTTTGTCGTTCCGGCGAAAAAAGTCTTCTCAATTTTAACGTTACCAAGTTTGCTTCAATCAGGTAATGTAAAGTTATGATTGTCACCATCCCTGCCATTATTGACAAGCTTCTTCTTATAACTTACTGCATCAAAAGAAAATTGGTCCATTTTTTGTATAATCTTGATGTGTCGGTTTTTTCCCAATAAATTGTAACTGTTATGCTTTCATTTTTTTCTTCAATAAGAATAAATGGAAAAAGAAATTTGTTTTTTGGTTTCTGATTCCTTGGTTAACGATACAGAATCGCGTGTAGGGTTAAACGCTTTAAAAACTGAAACCAGATCATCTTGGTGTAGTATGATATAACATCATACGTTTATCCTCGGACTGAAAAAAGTGTTTCCACGACTTAAACCCGGCGATGATTTCTCATCTCTCCAGTTCCGGCCACAGAGGTAGCTTTCGTGCAAGTTTCGTTTATCACACATTGATCGTTTTGGTTTATAATACTATTATGTACTATAGTATTAATTTAGAACTGTCCACCGGGTTCACTGAACCAGAGCAAGTGTCGTCAATGCCTTGCCCAAGGGCTTTACAACGGTGTAGCACCAGTGAGGATCAAACACGGAATTTGAGCCGCATTTACGTATTGAGAAACGGCATTTATACAGCTACAATTTGGTCGAGGTAGCCACTAACGGTATAAGATGGTGGGTTGGAAGGTAGACTGGTTTTCATAGTTGATGATGATAGATCACAATTGGTGATATAGGGATACTGTATTTACGATAACTGCATATTTAAACTGTGATAATGCGTTCTTATGAGTAGGTTACATATGGTGATATAAATATTAAAATATTTAAAATCGGTTTTCAAGTAATTAATTAAATTATTGCTACCAAAAAACAAACATGCATCAAAAAAAGCTCATCGAGCATGTAATTAACCGTGAAATTTACATATACGCAGAAGTATAATGAACTATATAGCCTACATTCTGTAGTTACTATGGTTAACTTATTTGCATTGCTATTAGTTAATAATTTGAAATAATGGCGATCATAAATGGTTAACTGTAACAGAAAATTTAAAGGTTTCCGAAAAGTAAAGTGACATTATACCTGCAAATGTCACAGCCAAAAGAAATTTTATGCATTGCGTTTCTATATAAGCTTGGGATTACCACAACATGAACCTCATACTTTCCAATTTGTAAAACATTGTGCACAGCGTTCTTACCTGTTACCTGCTAACTTCTAACACTAAAAGTTTTGAATAGCCTTTTTGTTACAATTCAGCAGCTTGCACTTGATACATCTTTGTCAAGTGTGATTTTTCTAACCATTTTATGGGTGCTAATAGGCTAATTAAAACTGTTTATGAATTACAATAGAAAAAAATGCCTTTCCACTGAAATGATTGATTGTTTATTACAAAATAAGTATTTTGTAACACTGTAAAGCAGTTTAAAGCTTTTTTTACAAAGCAATAACTGCTTTAGTCTCGTTTATTTTTCGTGTTTTAAACATACAGAAAAACCTTTGGCCCAGTTTAGGTAATATGACAAAGATTTAAAAAGCTTTTAGAGACAATTACAATAAAAAAAATTGTGCAATGTTTGTTAAGAAAGTTGAACTTTGTGCAAAACAAAAGACTTATCTATAGGATTCATTTTCTGAAACCAACTAGAAACAGAATACCCCCTATAACAATGACTACATTGCTCTTTTGCATAAGTTTGTATTTTACAGAAAAAAAAAACGAGAAGCGGAAAAATAAAACGTTGGTCCTCATAACTCATAAGTAAGTTAACCATAGAACTTTTCATGTTAGTTGCAGAGGAAAATTGGTAATACGCAGTGGACGTTGCATGAAATCTCAGGACTACAAAATGAAGCCCATTGTCTCCTTGAGGTTCAAAGTTCGACTTTCGATCGCGGCAAAAAGTTCCCATTATCTATTTCTAGAAAGTGAATGCGGTGAAATATGTAATCAATTGAAACTATTTACTTTACTGTAATATTTATTTTATCTAATTTAGATTACGTTGTAGGCTAATTTACGAATAAATTTGTCTTCTTATTGTCTCCTCTCGCCAAAAATTTGTCATGTAAAGGAACGTCATGTCAGATGTTTTGTATGTAAGCGCATCTATATTTGTAAACTGTGGATACAACCTAAATTTGTTTCTGATTTATAGCTGTTGAACTTTATTTTGCATTATTTAAGTTTATACTGCTTATAGTTACTTGAACTACAGTCATATTAAAAGGATGTCATGGTACTGGTTATAATGTCGTTACGTTGCAAAACTCACTTTTCCCCAGCATTTCACTTCTAAAATTCATAGCACTTGCGATATTTTTTCAAGCAGCATTGCAACAGAGATTCGTCCGGGATATGAAGATGCTGGTTCATCAAAAACATATATTTTATATGCACATTTTAAAGTGTATTCGATTTGTTAATAGCACACATTTTGATTGGATATAGTACAGTATAAGCAGGGTTGCCATCGGTCTCAACTCAAAAATAAGCACGACTAGGAAACGAAAGAAGAATACCACCTTAAACAGTGCACAACAGAAGAAACCAAACAATGTTCCTAAAAAAAGGAAGGAGACACTATCTGCATTTTCTTAATTTCGATATCTCTTTGGTACAAAATGGTATACTAAAGATGTCAAAATACCCAAAATACGAACCTCTGCCTTTAAACATAAGACGAAAATAAGGACGCAAGTGAAAATAAGGAAATTTCTTAGAAAAAAGACAAAAATATTTTCTAAGACTCCGACCTTTAAAATAAGGACAAATCTTAGAAATAAGGACGGTATGGCAACCCTGAGTATAAGGCTATAATTATTTTCACACTCAAATCTAAACAAAACCACCAAGAAAACTACTTGGAAAATAAGTTTGTAGCATTGAATATATAAGATAAATGCTTGTTAAATAACAGAAAAATAACTGGTCATTGATGTTGAGTGTTTATTGTCAGCTTTAACTAATAAAGCTAAAAGGGTGAAAGCGTTATTACTAGCAACAAGCTGCAGTTCCGAATTTGCGCAAATGCATGAAACGCTAGCTGCCAATATACACGATAATTTGAAACGTCATAGCGTCGATAGCAAACAAACATTTTTGCAACGCTCAGATCACGGGTTGTTGTGAAAAATCAACTATTTTTAAATAAATAATTCAATTATGACACAAATGATAACGGCGATTTAGATATATTAATATTTATCTTTGCAAAAGGAAGACGTTTTTACATCAAGCAATAAAATGCACATACTCGCGCTGCATGCAGTTACACTGTGCGCTTGAAGTTTTACACATAAAATATTGACATATACCTATCATATCATCATCTACTCAATCTGAAACAAGTTTGCAGACGTGACCATCAGAATATATGGACTGTTCTATACTTTAAAAATTAACATTGAATTAACGTACATTTATTTGTTATAGCTCAGACCGAAACCAGATGTTTTTAACCATACTGTATGCCTATATAATTTATACATTAATTTTTGGTGTAACGGATGCAAAGTGACATAAAGATTGATAACTCGCAACATTTAAAGCTTTATTTTTTACAGGAATTGTTACACTAAACTTCACGCAAAACTGCTTTTAAAATGAGTTAAATTAATTATTTTTCCAGCCACTCGGCAACAATGAAAAGGGCATTTAGACATGCAAAATGATATTGATTGATTATCATTAAATTTCGAATTAATCCGCACATTCTAGATGTTTGACATTTGTTGGGATAATCCTGATCAGTTGCTGCTCTGCTTATGACTGCCACAATCACGATTTACAAGCAGACTTGGGCAAATTAAGAGCAAATATTCTATAAAAAAATACTGTAATGCACATTTTAAAGGTCAAACTGCAGTTTAAAAGAATGACTTTGTAGAATGATAAGCCAATAACACCACCCAAAAATTGGTAGATAAACTTCATTGGTATGGAAGAATAAAAAATAAATAAACAACATATACAGTATCACAACGACTTTAACAATATTTCAATAGAAAGTAAATTTAAATTTGTGTTGTTCTTCATACAGATCACCAGCAATACCTTCTGCAAAGAGAACAAGTTACATGGATTCTCAATCGATGTTTCACAAGACGGGTATAATATTTGCCAATGGAGTTGTCATTTGTCGATAAGAAATCTGCAATTGAATTAAACATGACTGCTGAAATCTTTTTGGAGATGCAGTCGCAAAAAGCAGATCGCACGACAAAAAAGCGTACTTTTAACTTATAGCGTGATATTACATTTTTATAGGCCTATTGTGATCACTTGACACTTGGTTACAAAAACATAACCTTCAGAAGTACATAACGTTATCTGTTGGTTGAGCGTTTGAGACTGGAAAGCTAATAGACTTGTAGACCATATTCTACATAAATACAGCTTGTATTTTAATTCTCTTCTGCTGACTCGAGTGATTCACTACATAACTTGATTAGGCTACTTAAAACTGTAGCCCGAAGTCAAAAATTAACTTATATTGTCGAGACCTACAATCTGAAAAAGATGGCACATCAACTATGCAATGGTTTTCCAAATGTTTATATAGATGCGATTAAGAATGTTACTATTTAGCTATGCTTTTAGTAATTTAGTAATACTATTTGAGGCTTACTTGGTAAATATCCAGCTTCACGTTTGTATATTGTATTTGTGTAGCAGCGGTTGGCCATGAAACTACACTTAAAACTTATTTTTCCCCGACAAGTTTTTATATTTTCTCTGTGTTAGAAAAGAAGATAAAATAACTTTTATGCCCATTTTGAGGCAATTTTTATCCTCTAAGCTAAGTCTATTTATTCGTTTTGATAAATTTATGAAACGTACCGGATTATACTTTCAATTCTTGTTCCACTTGAAGAGATAATTAAACCGCATAACGTGAAAATCACCAAATACATCCTCAGTTTTTTGTGGAACGATTTCTTCATGAGATGGATCTTCCGTATGCGCAAACTCTACTCGAAATTGATGAAAGTGTTGCTTTCGCTACTTCTAATAAACCTGTTTTCATGTTAAGAGAAAACCACAGCTTTTATTTGGTTTTTCAACGCACGTACAAGCAATAATTAATTAAAAAAGAAGACTGCGCCTTTTTCTACAGCTGTAAGGTCAAATTCGTTTAACGCTTACCACACTGGAAATCAATGTACGCCCACGTGAAATTTTGTTTCTTAACCTTTCAATTTTCAAGGCCGGCAATAACACTTCCAAAATAAAGGATTAAATTTTTATAACACCAAAGAGAAACTTGGAAAGAACAAAACAAATCACTCCGGCTTGCGTCTAAAAACTATGACATCAGTGTTTCTGACTTTTATTGTTCATTCCGCAACAGGTTATTAATAATACGTTTAAAGCTTTTTGGAAAATGGTTCTCTTTCGCCGCCATTGTAAAGGCGCGACTTTTGCGCGTAAAATACTGGCCAACATGATTTATTTTAACAAGTAAAAAATCGCGAAAAATTACAGTATTACAATTGCTCAATATTCGATGTTGGTGTAGAGGTGCTTGAACTGAGTAATCTTGCGAACACAAGCTTAAAAAATAAGCTTTCGTTTTGTTACAGATTATGGAATGAAGTTCTATTTAGCGTCAATCCCGTATATGCTTTATTCATTTATTCATTTCAATATTCAAGCCACTTTCAGGTGCACAGCTCAGGAGGTTTTCCTTTTTTCGTGAATACAATATGATAGTAAGGTTGCTCTTTTTTGAAGCAATCCAGTTCTTTTTGTGCCGTTACGAATAGCGTACTAAAGATGTGTTGTACGACCAAAAGGTACTTTGCAAATATAGAATTGACGAAATAATTTGATAAGTTATTTGAAACGATCATGTCGGCCGTCGTTCGGAATGGCCTATTAATTTACAGTTAAACATAAGCCTTGTTGACAACGCAACGTATGCAAAAGATTCGTGTGTATTAATTTTGAAAAATCACAAGACAGTTAGTTGTCTTGTCGTATTAATATCAGTCAGTCAATGTCAGTAAAGTTTTTTTTTGTTTGACTTTTTAAATACTGCATGTTTTGCATGTTTTCAAACCCCGACAAAAAAGCTGTTTAGAGATTGTAACAGGACATTATATATATTGCCGTCATTTGTCATGTTAAAAAACTGTATTGAAGCCTGTTGTATGCGATTAGAATTGTACGGTTTCTTTTACGATAAATTTTATTTCTTTTTAATAATTTTTATCCTTTATTCAATGACAGACAGTGCATACTAGGTTTGTAGAAAAATTTACTTATTAATCTCATGTATAAGACGTCATGGTGTGGATTATATGTAGTTAATATATTCATATTTGCACCAAAGGGTTTGTTTTGCAACTTCTGGGTGGCATTATTGGAATACTATTCTACGGTACAAAGTTCGTCTTAATCACAGTTTGATTTATGTCAATACACTGCAACTTTAACTACTGGATTTTCGCTGTATTTGACCACATTCATGTAAATCGCTGCGATCATAAACATAGTAGTAACGCAATCAGAAATATTTACGGAATGTCAGACACCTAGTACGTGAGAAAATGTCGAAATTTATAGGATGAATTAATACGATATAGCATGTCAAATGTATATACATGCTTCATGCCACCTATGTCCAACCAAAAAACCTTACCGAATCAAAAATAACATCAGTTTTTCTGGTAACCGTATAACATTAAATACGTTTTTGGTGGCAGAAGAGTGGATAGTTAGCACATCAAAGGATAATTTTAATTGATAAACAAGACTGTAATGAAGATTCCTTTGTTAACTCGCCTCGTTTTATCTTATTTATTTCTTGTGTGTTGTGTCTGCTTCGGGCAAGTGTGTTTTTCTATGTTGTAGACTACTACTACTTCACGGTTTGCATTGTGACAAACGAGCTTCTTTTGAGCAGTGAGGTTGTGTTGCTTTGCTTATCTTTATTCTATTATTCAGATTAATAATTCTACGTTTAATAAAGCTAAGTATAACGGCATCATTTGGTACAATTTATTAAACGTAAATTTGTAGGCTAACTATAATATGCCTAAAACAAGTGCGCTGAAACCTGCCAAGCTAGAAATCGACATCGACATCAACTACGAAACAGCCAGCAAACTATGAAAGCATTGAAAAAGAACGTTCGATAACTTCCTGGTGGAACTTGCACGAGAACAAAGTCCTATACAGCTCCTCCTATCAACAAACTGCCTGCAACTATTGACGAATTTTGTTTTCGCGGAGATATTTCGATTCATAGAAGATTGCAATACATACCACTCTGTTGTTGAAATCTTGCAGAATTTACTTGTCAAGAAACCGAACGAAATCTTTGCTCTCCACTTATTGGCAGCTAGAAAGCAGCAACCAAGCGAGTCTCTAACGCAGTTTATGCAAGGGTTACAAATTCTAAGCGTAAACTGATAGTGCGAAGATGTTATAGGGGAACAATATCTCAAAGAACTCAGTAGAGATGCATTTATTAACGGTCTCTCATCTCCTTCAATCCGTCAAAGACTTCTAGAAAATACGACCCTTTCTCTCGAATCAGCAGTAAATCAAGCAAATGTATTAGACATGGCGATCAAGAATGCCTCTGCATACAGCACAACATGCTCATCGGCCTCTACAAACCCGCAAAGTCTTCATCCCGGAAATGAAATAGGGGATCAAGGAGAACAGTTTACGAGACAACGACGTACATCGCAGCGTCTTTCAAGACGAAAAAGTGCTATTTCTGCGGTTATGATTTCCATGAGAGGAAATCTTGTCCAACGAGACATCTCTCGTGCAACAAACGTGGTAAAATTGGACATTTCCTGAAGGTATGTAAAAGTAAATCTCCTTCCAAACCGTCGCTACAGTAACAAAAGCTGAACCAACCTTGTTTGCCATATATCCGCACAACCTACTTGAAGCGACACTAATGACAAACACGTGATCAAAACTTATGCGCACTGGTTGACTCTGGAAGCTCCGACAACTACATTAATGCTGTCACCGCAAAATCATTCAAGCTTCCAATAACCTCAACACGTAAAGAAGTATATATGACACAAAGTAGCTTAAGATGTACCATGTTAGGTTCCTGCGCAACCGACATAGTCGTTAACAATCGCAAATACGAAAACGTTTAACTCGGTGTCATTGGCAACTTAGGCTGCGATGTGATCTTAGGCCAAGGTAAGTGTAACGGCATCGTTTAGTACAATTTCTAGGTAATTAAACTATATACTCTATAGTCTATACTATTATTTCAGATGAATGATTTTACCTTTAAGAAAGCTAAGTTTAACGGCATTATTTCCGCAAGTTTGAGCAATAGTCTTTTCAGATGATTGTCTATCATCAGTTAACGATTCTTTGCAAAATCTTTCATGTTAGATGTGTGCAAGAGGTGAAGTTTTTGCCTAGTAACATATTTTAGCAAATGTGCGAAGCGTAGTTTGCCCGCTCAAGCCTCTGCATAAGTGGACCTTAGAGTCTTAGACCAACAGTGGATATTAATCATATTACGTAGCTAAACGTCGACGGTATAAATTCGGGCAAACTCACTGTCATTAAGCATTGCGTCCAATGTTCCCTCTAAGCTGCGCGCGTGCGCAAATGCGCACTGCTGACACGGTCTCCGCGCACAGAAAATCTGTGCTGCGCACAAGAAAAAAATCCAACCTGAATTGAAAATAAAATAAACGCATAATAATGGCCACAGTGCGCACGTGGCTCGTCTGATGTTGCTCACAGTGGTCCAAGGGACCGCTCAGGGAGTTAGTGTGTTTGCTCAGACTCGTGAAAAATTAGAGGGAACATTGATTGCGTCCACAACAAACATCTAGCCTTTACACTCCTTCGCTCCACACAAATCTACTACACTTTGACAGACAAGCTCGCTAATTTTTGCTAGTTGGGTCCACACTTAAAAGCAGGTAAAACAGCCTTTTTGTTAATAAAACTTAACATGAGCTTTGGTCAGAAAATCTCTGCCTGTGGCGAATATCGAGTGGGTATTATAAATAAACTGACAATTATAGCATCATTAACGAATATATGCCTTCACCTTCAAAGATTTCGCGTTCATCGCTACCATTATTCTCATATCCCAGTCCAAACGCTGTTGACCTTAATCGCCACCACGTTGACTGATGAGGATACACCAAACCAAGAGTAAGTAATTGCCTAGCAACTTCGGCAATAAATAACAACTTGGCCTTTCTTTTTTACCCGAAAGACAAAGCTGCGTCTTCAAAGGTTGGGAAACACAAACAAACCCAACCTTGGGATTCGCGAGCATGAATTCTAACATCCATGAGCCATCTACCGAACACATAACTGCTTGAAAAGTTATCGTGTTTCCAACATTGACCTTACCTAATCACTGCTGGGTAACTCATGCCTTCAATTCTATGCACTCCAGAAATGGAACTTCAGAAAATCCGATTGAAAGCGCTCTACCTTTTTAAATCAATGCGTTTGCATCAAGTGTACACTGTTACGTGACTCTGCAAACTCGGATCAGGCTCGGATCACACTTTTGCACCGTCTCAAAAACTTGCGGCAAAAAAAACATACCACGACCACCGCACCTCGTGATGGTATTCAGAATGTGGGACCTTCCACCGCTTCTTTCTTTGTGTTTCTACTGGCACAGCTTACTATGCAAAGCAGCCACAAATCTATTTGAGAGATTTAACTTCAGGAAGATAGACTGGTGGACGGAATCTGTCAACACCATCGACTTTTCAGAGTTTAACCGCAAGGTTCAAAGCATGGAGCATAATAAACAGCTCTATACTGGATGGCCAGTAATTGCCCGAAACACATACACTAAATTGAACCGACAATGAAGTCGCGCGTTTTCTGTCTTCATAGAAAGCTTTATTTGGTTAATGTTAAGAGAAGTAACAATTATCTGTAAAAGCGATATGACAGGACACTGGCATGACAAATAATCACAGATATGAACAACATGATATTAAAAAATGTTTCCTACGCTTACAAGCTTATACACGATCATGATGCCATCTTCAACACGTTGCACGACTAACAATTATGTTAGTTTGACGTAAAATAATCATTCTGCACAATCTATAGCAAAAAAGCAATAGTTCGGAACTAAATTGACCAAAACATCGCTATAAATACACAAATTGACAAATATATAGTGTTTTTACAAATTTTTATTCTTTTCCGTTAAAATATTAACATATATACATATTATTTTTAGAAGTTTAATAAAACTTCCCATAAACAAGCACACAAAGTCAAAAAATACACGAAAAGACTTGAAGACGTAAGCTCACCTACACCACCACCACCACCACCACCGCTATCATTGCCGTTGTTTCCATCATCACCGCCCTCATTTGTGTGAGCAATATTTCCTGTCGTGTTCTCTGTCGTATCTGTGATATTAGTACTGGTGGCAGTAATAGTTGTTGTGGTTGTAGCAGCTCGGATCTCGGCGACAGTTTCCGAATTGCAGTTGTTGTCGTCACAACAAATGGTGTCACAACTTCTAGGAAATTAAAAAAATAGTGTTTTTTTAATTCAATATAACAAATAAACGTTATAGAAAACCAACATAGGCTATAATTTTAGGAAAGAGGCCTACGCTCATAGTTATAAAATGTAAGTTCAAATCTTTACAATTTTTTTTACAGGACATCGTAGTCAAGAATCAAGAAAGCTGCTTAGCCACCTCATCACAGTTTTGCGTCTCGCACAATTAGTTTCATTTACGCAAATCCCAGCTTGAAGTTCAGCTGTAGCGAATCATGTGTGACAAACTTACTTAAACTGAATATGTGGCAAGAATGGGAGATTTATACTTGAATGTCTTACAGTATATTTTACGTGAATTTCGCTTACTCAACTTGAACACAACTTGCTATATCAAAAATCCGGAAATTGTGAAATTGCCTTCTGCGCGTAGACAGTTTCGTTTTTTTTGCGCATTCGATCACTTCCCATTCAACCAAATCAAGTTGCACTGCATCTTAACTCATGCGGCATCTTAACCCATTGCATAACGCATGAAAGCACATTAGATTTACAATATAAACTAACAGCGGACTTTTCAATTTTCGTTTAATTCCAGCTGTAATATCAGTACGACGAATTTGGAAAACTGTAATAGGAAAGTCTAAATATTTTTAACATAAGCTGATTAACTTATATACAATCATTGTACTCTTGTATCTTTCACTTTGTGTTTTATTTATGCACATTACTATTTCTTAAACGACCTAAATGTTTTTCCACCAAACACACCAAAGCTATCCATATATTTGCTGTGGAGTCGTCATGTCTCTCATTAGTCGTCGTATCTAAATCATCATATCTCTTGCTTATATAGTTAGAATAGTCTGCATTTAGAATGACGTTGTTACATAATACAGAGTTAAAGTATGCTACAAAATAAAAAGTAAATCATTTTAACCTTCCTATAAGCTATAACCTACCTATAACGTAACAGTTTCAACTTTCAAGGCGTGTATCTTGAAATGTAACAAATAACAAACAATAAACTTTCAAATATGGAAATGGAGAAGACAAAATACGTCATTGGCATTCAAAGTAAGCATGAAATTGTGACCTCGCCCAAATATCAGTAAAAGGATAAATCACGCTTTACCATCACGCCATATACATATACTGTATAACGCACGAAAACGGAATTCTTGACATGCAGATGTCAATAAAACAATCTTTTCGTTGAAATCAGAAAACAATATTTGATGAAACGAGTTTAATTAACATCAAGGAGGTAAACATTAAATCAAGACGCTGTTAACTAAACATTTCGGTTGCAAACGAATTAAACGTGCGTCCGTAAAGCATCATTGAAAAAGACTTTTGGTCAGTTTATACAAAAAACGTTCAACTCTATTCCCACATTTCCTGTAACCTACTTAATTTCCTATTCTACTACAGTATATTATAGGCCTATGACTAATACTACTTTGCAGTAGTTGGCATGAAAGCAACTACAATACCTAAAACATTAAAGAAATATAGCTTCCCCTGTTTGGTTTTTATACCAAGTTGCCACAGTACTGTCCCGATTTAAAATGCAAAAATCTCCCTATACTTATCTGAATTGAGTGAAATTTTCTTTATACCCATTCGTTAATTTGGTCTTCTTCTTTATGCTCAATGGTAAAAATTGCTTGCAAAATTTTAATATACCAGAAATGACAAGACAAAAAAGTTCTTGATTGAGGCGAGATAGATGCAATTTTTAATTTTTAATTTAATTATTTGCTTTGGGTAACATGGAGATTTAAGTTTAGTAGGGAAGTTATTTTGTGTAAATTGTTGTCGTTGCTAAAATCCTTGAGCACAAACCTTGTGCACTTTGCAATTCAATTGGGTTTCCGTTTTTCATAACCCTTTAAATAACAGTGAAATACAGCATGCATCAGTTACCATGAACTGAAACCGATTAACTAACGATAGTGTGTAAAAAACACAAATACAACTTCAGCACTTACATGACTTCATTTTGTCCGCTTTCTAAGCTTTCTACACCAAGAATATTTTGAGAGAGCGCAGAACATTCTGTGGCGTTACAACTGCTCTTGTTAACACATCTTCCAATCGCTATTTCAGCTAAGTAACAAAACAACAAGCTTTGAACATAGCCTACACTACTTGCAAAATTACAAAAACGCATTGATGGAGTAAGCCTACTTTGTACACTATAGAGCAGTGGTGGGAAAACTGCGGTTCGCCGACATGATTTTTGTGGCTCTTCTAGCTAAATAGTAATATCCACTATTGTTCATTATCCATGCATTGTTTAACGTACTTGCGATGACACTACTGATTTTACGGCTCACTGGTGTTTATAGTTTTCTGTAAGTGACTCTTTAATTGAAAACGTTTGCCCACCCTGCTATAGAGCATATGTTACTAATTTAGCATACTTCGAAAAAATCCTAGGCTTAGAAATATTGTTTCAACTCGAAAGCATGCCAGTGGCATTTCCGATTCAGGACATTGCGTAATATTCCAAAATCTTTCAGGTACACCGTTTGTATCAATTTCAAATCCAGAATGACATTCCAAACATGAGACAGGATAAACATTCCAGCAGAGCATTAGGTTTACGACAAAAGTCAAAGGCAGCACACAGTTAATCATTTTCAAAAATTTCCTGCAATATCATGTGTTAGGCCTGTAAAGTCCAGTTTGCTCATGTTTGTAGTTGTGTACATTTCATTCTCAAGTATATTCTGCAAGTGGAAGTTCACTTCAAACTGAGACTGTTTTTGTTTTCTAAATAGGGGAGATTGTTGAATGCCGATCAAAAACTGTATCTCAACTAGCCTACATTACACAAACGTTTGCAAACTTTCATTCATACGCTATGCAGTTAGACGTTACTTGTTATGTTTTTTTATTTTTATTTAGGCTAATATACAGATATTAAATAATATCATATATATAAGGTGCAAAACTACACTATAACCCTACTAAATTGTATGAATTTAAAACAGTTCGTAAACTTTCACCATGCTATACAAAACGCTACGCTTTGACTGAATAGAAGCAATGTCATACAAATACCAGGCTGTCTCTCAATTGTTCTGTTTCTGCATTATTGAAAAAATATTCAATATATAGCGTTTTGCCCTTTGTTGGCCGTTATTTCAGCTAAATTTTACCGATGCGACTTTTCGGAAATCGTACGACTTAATCACCATACTTGCCAACGTTCCACTAACATTTTATTGAGTTATTAATGAATACTCTGTTTATAGATATGAAATATCTTTATAGAAATCAAATGCCGTTAAGATAATTGACCAACATTTATGGAACGGATGTTGGGGTTTCCTAGAAGTTTTGAGTATTCGTGCAGACGTGATGACGATACATTAAACTATATTAAAGTTATAAATGACACTATAAGGCACGACTGCGTTAAAATCAACGCGTTGATGATAGTTGCAATTGGAACAAGCTTTGGGGGTGCATTTGTAATATTGCAACAAAGTCTTTTGTTGTGTTTGGTACAGTTCAGGTTTCAGTTATCTGATACGGGAAACATGAACGAAAATATACGAAAGCTACGCGAAATTTATTTTTCGGAGCCTATGAAAATGTTGTCGCTTAATGCTTGTTTATAAAAGGACTTCACGTTTTCTATTTTTGTGAAGAGCATTACTGCATAGGCCAGGGGTCGGCAACCTGCGGCTCCGGAGCCGCATGCGGCTCTTTCATCCTTCTGATGCGGCTCTTATTAATTTTATTGCTACAGTAGAAACAAACAGAAGAACACTCGCGTCTTTATCTCACTGAGCACATTATAGTAATCACATTAATTAAATCACATTAATTAAATCTTACTGAATTAACTGCTTTTATAAATGCGACACAAGACAGTTTTGTTACAGAGTGTCGTTTTCGTTTTATTGTGAAAATAGTTTTGCGGCTCCCAGTGATTTTTATTGTGTGGAATATCGGTTAAAATCGCTCTTTAAGTGCAAAAGGTTGCCGACCCCTGGCCTATATAATACACGTTTATTTTGTAAAGCTTGTATATATCTTTTAAGCAGCAGTAATATATCAGCACATTCAGGCAAGTAAATGGAACGTTTTTTAAATTTGGTCTAGTAAAATAGGCTAATAAGAAAACTACACGAACGCCGGACAAACAACATTGAAAAAAGGTAAAAAAATTCATTTGAACCATGTACGATTGTCTTAAAGCACTACATTACCACAACACATATACTACACCTTATTCAAACTTATAGTAAGTTTTCAAATAAAAGCCGCGGCTATAAAAGTCTTTCTTTTAACAATGCCTAAAATTATTACTGAAACGTGGGGGTAACTTTAGAAAGTCAAATGTATCAGAAGATCGCTCGTAATCGGTCTGATGGTGATGCTACGTCGCTGAAAATTAAAAAATGTTAGATTTAGAAATCGTGTCTGGCATAAACACAAAAGTGGCCGATGTAAGAGTTGCTGCATTGCATAAAAATACGTTATTTCACGTTGGACCAAATTCCATCCAGTGATTTAGGATCAGAATCATGTTTGATGAAAACAAGAGATATATTGTTTAAGCCTACAATGTCGGATGAAGTAAAGGAGTTTATTTTCCTATTCCCAATGCACCATATGCATTTGTCCAATTAACAGAAGTAGCAACCCTTAATGAGCTACAAGGTTCTTGACTTACCATGAAGTATATGCTGCAGGTATTTTGATTAAATTGCGTTAAATACATACATCGCTAAATACATCGCTTTGTAAGGTATCTTAGTAGTTGGAATGTAACATTTTATCTGTGAAGACGTGTTGGGGTCGTAGCCAAAACAACATCGCCATTTGCCGACCTTTAACCCCGGCATTTATTTTTTATGTGACATATACTGTAGGTTTGACCTTGAGGTCTCTGAGTGCTACTTTACAGTAAAGAAAACAGTGGTGAAACAGTGATAAGCAACTTGTAGGTATAATTTGGAGAAAAGTCTTTCCATGTAAAACGTCAAAAAAAGCTGTGCAAGAATTTGTAGGTCGTAGATGAAGATTCGCAAGTAGTACTGTAGATACCTCCAGTACAAGGACTTCCAGGAGATACTTGTCGAATCTCCAGTTATAGGCAGGCGTACGTCCTTTGACGCTGTTGTAACATGCATGAGCTTTTCCTGGTCAACAGTCTCTGGTTGGTAGTCTCACAGTCTCTCCCGATCTCTGGTTAGTAGATCACGTGTCAGCCTGCGACAATTACCTCTGTTTGACCCGACTTCCACAAAGGCTGCTTGTTGTTGTCTGGCGGCACAAGTCAAATTGCAAACAAAAATTGCCTGCAGGGGAAAATTTCAACTAAAAATTTTATTCTAACAAACGAAACATATAAGATAATTTGTTTCGTCGTTAAAGCACAGATACTTTTAATTGTAATTATAAAGCACAAAAATGCTAACTAGTAGTTGATGAATCAACTTCAACTTGTCCGAAATCATTATCCGAACTCATATCGCGAAATTATCCTACTAATATAAGGATATTGCAACATTTCGACGTTTGGCGCGTTTGAAATTCGCATACAGATTGTAGATATTGTGTGTGCTTTAAAGTACGGTCGACGGTTTTCAGCTTATTTAAACCGTTTTGCCTCAAATTTTTGAACCGTATTAGATCGAACATGTTGAAAAGGGTGTAGGCCTACTTAATCGGCACAGCTATTTTTTTAAAGTTTTAAAAATTGACATACTTTTAATTTTTGGCCTGATGGTGCGCACTGATGACTCAATTCCATGTTAATTTATTATGAATGGATGTTCAAACATCAACTTTTTCAATCTTTGTTTATTATGATTTGTCGTGAAGAAAAAAATTTTGGCGCGCACGTTGATGAAGCTCGAGTACAGGTGCCACACTCTTCAGTATGACACTTCCCAAAGCCTCTATTAATCAACAATCGGCTTAAAAGGAAAAGATTGGATTGAACGTTACAGAACCTTGTATGGGTAGGAGCCGGATTGCAAAGTATGGAAGTTTTAACGAAAATGTCGGGTGTACAGAAGCATATGGAATATGGAAGCATATGTATGGAAGCAGCTAGTGTACACGGTGATCCGTGGCTCAAGCACGTCCGGGGATTGTGTCTGTGATTGGCTACGAGCTGTACCTTCATAGGTGGGCAGTACCGCGGTACTTTTTAAGTAGTGTCAATGTTTAGAGACATATTGCGCTTCTCCTGGTGTGCAAAAGGATTTCTGCCGAAAAATCTAGAGTATGGTGTACAATTAAGGAAAACCCTAAATCAGCAGATCAGGTGAACAAACACCAGCAAGAAAAACAACCATTAAGATGAATGTTATGATGTGTCCATTGAAAAAATGTTATGCGTAATTATATTTGAAACAAAACACGTTTCATCTAAGGTTTTGGGCCAATCGACGACGACCTTTAGGAGGTAAAGTTTTGAATAGGGTCATAGAGTATTTTGACAAAAGCCAAAGTTTTTCAGGAATTTCGTCTAAATCAATGACGTCATGACCTACATAAAAGAAAGGGTTCTTCTCCTCAGCAGACTCTATCAACAGCCCAAATTTCACAAAAAATATCAAAGTTTGCGTGAGTTGTCGAAACCAAAAGAAACAGAAGGGCAAAAATTACAATCAGTAAAACAGTCGATTTTCGTCAATGTTTCGAAATTCTTCGATTTCGAAAATAATTAAATATGAAAAATGCGAAACTGTGAAGGAAATGTGCTGTGACTGTGCGGTGCGGTGCTAAACCTCACCGCAGGGTAAGTCACGTGTTGGGGCAAATGACAGGCTAATCACACAACTTTGTGTTACTAATTTTGTTCTTTAGCCTGGAGGCATATAGCCCCTATGTACAGAAGAATGAAGCTTCGCTCGGCAAAAAATCTGAGCACAAGAAGTTGTGACGCTTTTGTATTCATAGTTACGTCATGTGTATTAAGTCACGTTACACCATCACGCCACAATAAATCCTAATTTTGACTGCTTGTGTGTTGCAGAAATGTTGTGACTAACGTTTCCGCCGAATGCATAAAAACTTAAAAAACAACTCTTTACCGTTACAACAGAAGAGAGTATTAATTAAAAGTTTCTTTCAGCGCAATTGTATAGATCACGTCAATGTGTTGATATAATCTTTTTCTGTAAACAGTGTTAGTTTTCCAAACGACTTCCTTGTTTCTACTAGCGTAAAATTGTTGTAAGCAGCGCTACTCGACACGCAGATGAAAATAGTTTATACTTAAAATGTATTACTTACTTATTCATTTTCTGTACGTAATAATTTTCAAATGAAGTTTATGAGTTACAATTCTTCACTAAAGGCTGGGAAACGATTACTCTCATCAGCATATTTTTCGAAAACCATCCCGATATCACTATAAATGTACTGTAGACTGTAGAATAGGCAACAGACCGATGCCAGCAATATAGTCGCAAGGATTCTACAAGTAATGAATCCCAATTAATCAGGTTTGAAAAGCAAAAGCCGCAACCATTTATGAAAACGCAAGCATTTTCAAACTCGACGATTTAAAGCTCAACTAAGCTACTTTTAGCTCCATGCTGTTCTATATATGCTATATGTACATATCACTACTCGCTACAAATATTGTATATCCACCAGTAGACTATTAACAGCCTAAATTAAAGCACATGAACAAGCCTTATTAAAAAAGGGTAGAAAACTAAATCCAACCATTCTTTCATATTTGACCTCAAAAGTCAAACTTAACCAACCTGTCGAATAAGTTATAGGTGTCATTGCCTAACCTAAAACCAAGAATTTTTGTGTTGCGTTGAATGTTAACGTTGCGTATAGTTATACTTTTATACTTCTTTTATACAATGCAAACAATTGAAAAAAAAACAAGAACACAATTCCAATTCAGAGTTGTTTATTAACGCCTAATTATCTCGACTTCAAACAACTTCATTGAAAAGTATACAGCAAAATTAAATAACTGCAAGAAAAGTTTCATGGGTACATTCCACAAATACTTTCAAGATTGAACAGACCAAGAGAACTAAATTCCGATTAATAAATTATTTGAAGAACTTTCATAGTTTGTTTTTGCAGAAATAATTTTGAAATTATATAGGATAATAATTTTGTGGGTAGAAAAATATAAGGAGTATACAGTAATGTGATTATACAACATATTCGCCAAAATGGATAAAACATAAATGAGAGTGACTGTTTCACTGAAAATAGGTCACGTAGACCATAGTTAAAGATAGGCGGTTAAGTTAGGTGTATTGGTATACAAAAACTTGATTTTAGTTATTTTGGGTTTAATTGGAATTACATTTAGACCGGAAGGAAGATTTAGGTTAGGTTTAGGTTACTATGTTATGACATTGATGTTAGCTTAACAAAACACTGTGAAGAAGAGCTTTGAGCGCCCGATTTTTTTCGGTGAAACAGTGGCAGCCAATATAAATTGCTTACTCGTGTAAACTAGTCTGATGTGACTGATCATACCATGATTTTATGCCATATTTCATGGACCTCGGTGCGTAATACAGGCAACGTGCATTATGCGCAAGCTGCGTGCATGGTCTCAATGACTGTAAAACATTTCTGAAAAGTTCGCCACTTCTACAATATAGATTCTATGCAAAACTATGACTACACGACTAAACGAGTGAAGTATGACGAAACACAATAAAACAGTATACTAAAGCAAATTAATAATTAATCAACAGTAATTCCAAAATTGTTTGCATTTGGCAATAAAGATAATAATAATGCCAAGAAGCTTGATGAATTGAGTAATGTTAGACACGCTTTGTATATGGATGAAATTATATAAAAAAACATGTTGTGTAACACACAAGAAGACATACTGTATGACCATAAATAGCCAACTTTTTTTCCTGAAACGCCCAAAACTGTGACTACGCTATGGGAATTTAGATCGTTATAAAGCATACCACATATTATAGTAAGTGCATTTTCCGTACAACATTACGCTTAAAGAAGGTAATTAAATAGCATTAGCCATCGTAGGTTTTGATTTTTCCTCGTAACAAATCGTTAACACATATATATATTATTTTAATGGTTTAATAGAACTTCCCATAAACAAGCACACAAAGTAAAAAAGTACACGAAAAGACTTGAAGAAGTAAGCTCACCTACCCCACCACCACCACCACCACCGCTATCATTGTTGTTGTTTCCATCATCACCGCCCTCATTTGTGTCAGCAATATTTCCGTTATTCTCTGAGGTTGTAATTGTCGTTGTGTCTGTGGTGTTACTAGTACTTGTGGTAGTAGTAGTAGTAGTGGTAGTAGTAGTGGTTGTAGTAGTGGTAGTAGCTCGAATCTCAGCCACGGGTTTTGAATTGCAGTTGTCTTGATCACAACAAATGGTGTCACAGTTTCTAAATAAGAAAATAAGTAGAAGTTTTTGCGATTGAATTCGATACATTTCATAAACCAAATGTACTAAAACACATTACAAGTACAAGTATAGTATATCAGAACATAAACAAGTCAATGAAGACGTCAATTCATACAATAAGGTCATTTTTTAGCTTCCACAATGATACGTACAAAACTTCATAATCAATAGACCCAAGGTCAAGCCCAAGCGAACCAGCAAAATTCAAAAGTTGTTCAGCCAATGTGTCGCAGTTTAGGGTGTCGCACTCAGTTCTATTTGCACAAACTCCAGCTCGAACTTCGGCTAAAAGTAATACGTAAATAATCTTGTCAAAAAAGTATTGTTGAGTTAAGCGTAACGGCAAGGTTGGGAAAATTTTATTGACTGATTACATGGCAAAAGCTTCTTGTTCATTACTTATACTCATTACATATGCAAATAACGTCAAAATGCTAGTCATTAAAATGTTTGTGTCAACTAATACAAAGAAATTGGAAGGGTAAAATGTAGCATTTATGTAATTCTTCGCTTGTTTATACACTTCTTACTTTGCAGAAACCCAGAAATTGTAACATTGCCTCCTGCCCGTAGGCACCTTTGCGTTTCTGTGCATTCTGTCTCGTTCCATTGGACTAAATCAAGAAACGATACCTCATAACCTAAATTGCACTGTAAGCCATTGCTTACCGCATTCAGACACAATACTCCGACAAGATAAACTAGCATTCGACTTTGCATTTTGGACCAATGTATACTTTCATCTGTTAAATGATAATAATCTGTAAAAACTTTCAAAGTAAATGTTGTAGCGTAGAGTGCGAAAATGTTTTTCAATTCATGTTTTTTGAACATTTAAAAAGGTTTTAGTACCCTAAGCTAAACGATGTGTCAATGTATCATAATCCATTCCAAATCGTCACTAACTTTTTAACCTTCACATCTACAATAATTACCATGCAAGACCTTTACTTTTTGATATGTAAGTAATACGAAAGGTTTATTTTCTTGAATCATTACCAGTTTCTTGAACCTCTATTGACTAAACTTATCCTACATAGTCCAAATCATGTGTTTTGGGTAACTTTGTGTTCCTAATTTCCTTCTTTTCCTAAAAACATATTTTTTCTGCAGCAGAATAAAAGGTCGCTGGCAGAAAAACTAAGCACGAAGTCGTGAAACTGATGTAATTTCTGTTACATCATGTGTGTTGAGTCACGTTACCCCATCACGCCACAAACACGCCACACGAAAACGAAATCTTTCAATGCTTGTGTTTTGCAGAAATGTTGTCACCAACGTTTCCGCTCAACGTATAAAAATGCAAGAAACATTTCATTAAATTAATTCTAGGTGTCATTTACTGTCAAAGCTTGGAAATTAATTAGTTAAATGTAAGTTTCTGACCATACAACTGTTTGTAAGCTTAAATGACTCTGAAAGCAGTGCCAAAGGACATGCAGTTCTAGACAACTTATGTGAAACACGTTCCATCTTATTTTTACATCTTCTGTATATTTCTGTATCTTAAACACACTTTATAAGTTACATTTTTGCTAGGCTCGGAAACAACTGATGTTGCCGGCACAAGAATAGAGTTTACTAAATCATCCCACTTCCTTATATTGTACCATTTTTATATAGGTCAATTAGTAAACGCCACAAAACTTACACAGTCAATTTTCCCCGGTTTACGGGAGCTTAAAACTTTAATGAGAAATTATTAAAAATGCATACGTTTGAAAGCTCAATGACTTCCTGTTACAATGTTCTACGCAATAAGCTCTACACTAAGTTATATGTCTTTGTCGTTCTGTGTCCACTATGAAGGAAAATACTGGCCTGGAATTCATACTATAATTCTAACGTTATATAATCTTCATAATAAGAATCTTAACTAAATTTTGTTTCTTATACTATCGTCCAAACTAACGCAAACCCTTAAAAGTATCATAAAATATTGACAAGTTTTAATTTTTGATCTGCTATTTCATGGTTTATTAAGAAAAGTTATTCCCGTGTATAGTTATACAGTAAAGGCATATTTATTTGTTCCACAATCACCAACTGCGTCAAGCAGTATATGTATTCCGAAAAGATGTAAACTTTCATTATTTAAAAGACTTTAATGTTTAGGCTACACTTTATAAACTCTTAACATTAAAGCTCTTTTATTAAGTGGGTATCTTGGATCTTTTGGCATATATATATATATAGAGGATAGCCGCAGGTTTTCAATTACCTACCAATACTATAGTTCAATTAATCAAATACAAAACAATATCTTTTGTGTCACTTATAGAAGTTATTTTACATAGATGTATATGTATTTTTCCTTCTCGTTAACTGTTCGTGAGCATGTGTTTTCATTGTGCTATAACTACAACTGTTAGCATCGTAACTTTCACTCCGCTATGGGGATGATGGTGTAGATTGCTTTAAGGTTGGCCTGAAGCCAAGACTAATAGTTTTACTGTTAGACTCCTAGATAATTGTCTTTGACTCCGTTGCGTTTGCTGTCTCTATAATGTTTCTTCAAATCAACACCAACTTCATAAAGTCTAATTGTTATATTGTCCGAATAGGTTGTATCAAATTATAAACATTTACACCATCTTTCCACATTTAAACAAAGCTATAACTCGAATTCAATAATGCTTCCAATTCCGAATAGTTCAGCAATAACTTCAATTCAGCAGAACAAAAGCAATAACTAAGAGAGAAGAGAGAAGAGAGAAGAGACGAGCCAGAGCCTGAAGGGACAAGCCCTTGCAGAGACTCCCAGCCCGCCAGACCAGCCCGAGCAGGAGCAGCACGATTTGAACCAAGCTTAACCTTTTATATCATACACCTCAACCAATCAGCTAACGCCATGTTATATTTATCATTGCTACGTATATATGTGTAATATCTATTATTCTACGTCATCCAAACATTTCATCAAGTACACTTCAAACTTACGCCCGTAAATACAAGGTACTTGAAATACTTATATCTGCGTCAAATATGTCGGTTTAGAATTCCTTGTTTGAATAAGAGCTTAGCACGAAATACGCAGCTTTGCAAACATTACATTATCTAAACTGGAGAAAATACAAAAACTCATGCAAAATGCCAATTTGTATAAATTATTGCAATTATTATCACGAACGCCACACCGCACAGGTAATGGTGAAAAATAAACAATACAATACGACTTTTCATTTACGTTTACTATTTCGGCCAATGTTCTTCAATCACTATAACTGCAGATTGGCTTAAAATTGAAAAATATGCTTAATGAGCAAGAATACTTTCATATAGATCCATATTAGTAATATTACATGTGACTTTTTCTGCATTTTTGTTTTCGGACAAAAAATCCCTTTTCAGGTCTCATAAGCCATGCAGCTACTTTACGTACTAGGACAGCATCCACAGAAAACCATTTAATCATACAATTCACTCAATACCGACCCTGCTGTCTATTTCTACGTATTCTAGAACAAAAACACACTGAAAATTTTTGCTCAGTTTGTCTGTTTTCTGATTTTTTATATGAAAAGATTGTTTTTTCCAAGTTAAAACTTCATGTCGCTTATCACCAGCAAGTATATACCAGCAGTTATTAATGAAAATGTTAAGAAAACTGTTTTTTCCTGATGTCCTGTCCTGGTTTTAGCTGTTTTGCAGTTGATAAGACAACTAATCAGTTGATCCCGAAACGCAAAGTTTCTAATAAAGCAATTACCAGAGTCATATTGATTCGAGTCATTTTTTTCAAAGACTCGACTTGATTCATGTCTCTTTTCAAGAAAGTATAAAAATGACTTGGCTTGACTCGAGTCATCATTTGAAATGACTCGACTTGATTCGAGTCAGGTCTTTTTGATTACGTTTCCGCATTAAAGTAAGACAAATCTCCATTCTTCAGTCAGAATACATTAAAGTGTAACTTAAAATAATTTTAATTGTCTACGAATGCTTACGGTGCAGCCAAATGAAGCAAATTTTGTAATAATCCTTAACCTTTGTAGTTTATGAAAAAGGTGTTTTTGCTTTTTGTTTGACTTGATTTCGAATTTTAATCGATTCGACTTGACTCGAGTTTTATTAAGCAAAAGATTCGACTTGACTTGAGTCTTAAAAGGTAAATGACTACACTTGATTTGCGACTCGAGTTTGATGACTTGTTTACAACTCTGGCAATTACAACATCAAAGATTTGAGCAATATTTATCAGCCATTTTGTTCTTGGAATTTCCCACTTAAGTAACTTAAACTCATTTGTTATTTATTAATTTGTGCACAGCTTTTGTCCTGTAGAGTATTTTGTGAAAGTTTGCTTATAATATCAATACTTGTAAACTTTTTAACTCGTGATTCGCAAACGAACGCAGTAACATAATTTGATGATCCTTTCTGTATTGTATCTGTATCTTGTATCGGTATCTGTATCTGTACCTGTACCTGTATTGTATCTGCATGTATTCTGTATCTGATCCTGGCGCGCTCGCCAATTGTAACCAAGATTTTCCTTAGCCAAGAAACTTCCCGCCTTTACGGCTAGTCAGTTAGCCCCTTATGCTTTTCTAGCTTTTATTAGCATTTCCTCAATAAAAACAAACAACTTTCTTGTATTAAAACCAAATGTGGACTGAATCAACACTCGCCCAGCACTTCCCAGCCGACCGCAACACCACACCAACACAGATTCCACCGTTGTCGCTTAATGAGAAAATAAACACGTGACGTTAAATTCCAATTAGGCCCTAGGGCTAGCGATGTAAGACGTCACAAGAGATAAATTAAAAACTTGTGTACAAATGAATAGGTAAAATACGGCAGCACGTGAGCAAACATAGAAAACCTGACGAGCATGCATACGAATGAGACAATGCACAATAGAAACAGAAGTTGACCCACATATTGGACTAAATTAACCTACAAGAGTGGTGCGAACAAACAGTGTACAATGTGAACAATTGACTCCCTAATTGGGTAATTAAAATGCAGTCTATCTAAAACAGGTAACAACTCACACCGTAAACAAGAGACTTACAAATTTGGTGACGCAATATAAAAATGTGTTGGTTCTAAAACGGGTGCATAAAAATAATCCCGTGACAGTTATAGCTGTAATAAAATCATGGGTCTACGTATACCCCGATGGCCGACGTATATTGTTTTTTTCAAATTCGTGGTGCATAGAAACAATATCTGTTCTACCTATGCTTTTTATTTTCATATATTCTATTCCTGAATGTAAGTATGTTGTCAGTTTAGGTTATATATAGTATATGGCCTACCTATGATGGCATTATTTATTCGTCTGTGTTGTGTTGAGTACTCAACTTATGATAAAATGTTTAGGATCCATGATGATTGCCCGTGCAAACTTATAATAATTGGCTACAATTGATTTAAATTATTTCAACAACAAATTTGGTTATCCTGAAATACATGTTCAAGTTTTATTATAATTATCACAATACAATTACACGAGAACGCGTGGCTATCATATAATACAGTAATTTTTTACATCTTACATGGCTTTTGAAAGATATTAAGCGCTAACTTTGAAGAATGTTTTACCGCACAAAAATTTACTTCTGAATCATATTTCTGCTCATAAAACTCGCTTTTTTTCTTATTTCTAAATCGTCAAAATCGCGCTAACTTGTGCTAAATTTGCGTGCAACGGAAATTTGCTAGCAACGCTCAAAAAACGTAGTAGTAAAGTTTAGCTACGGCTTTTTAAAATAAAGTGTTTAGAATCGGCTTGGGTTCAATGAAGTTTAGCGTATTGGACTATGGCCCAATTCGAGAATTTGAGCCATTTGAAACTTTGACTCAAGTCAAGTTAGCAAGTTTTTTATGTAATTTCCTTCAAAGGGACTCAAGTCAAGTCTTTGAAAAAAGTGACTAAAGAAATCAATGCAAAAGATTAAACGAAAAAATCCTACTTCATGGAACAATACAATTGTGCGAGAAAATAGTAAAACTATTCATAAACGCATATAATTAAAATTGGTTTTCTCGTACAGCAAATGTTGACTTTTTGCGTGTAAAAGAAAGAAAGAACTCTTCCTGGAAGGCCACGATAAGCAGGTTAAATAGGCTAGCAATGTAAAAGCGCATGATGATTACAGCATCCAAACTCAAAGCACTTTAGAATACACAGTCCTTCCTGTATTAGTATCTTTAAGCAGGAGACCCTTTGATGGCAAGTTTTACACCTTGCGGTCTTTCATCACTGGTCTCGTCAAACAGTCTTTCAGCGAATTTTTCGCTACGGCAGGCGCAATTTGGCAATGTGAAATGTGGCTTATCAATCACAGGTTGGTCCAGATCATGACCGTGGAGCAATAAGTCAACCTTAATTTTCCAATTTCTTTGTTAATCCTTAAATTTTATTACGTTGCATTTTTAATCTAGCATTTCCTCTACAAACTTATGGGTCTTTTTCTGCCAATGCCAGCACGCCTTTGATCCGCGCACCGCATGACCTACCACCGATAAGGTCATTTTCAACACTATTTGGTTGCTTCCGGCGTTTTGTGTGGCTTGGGCCGCAAAGTCTACCTAACAACATTGCCTACTATTTTAGTGAGATGAATGCCAGCGAACAACTTACAAATCACGTTTGATGCAGAAACCATTTGCAGTAGCGTAGGCTACAGCTTACTTCTTGTAGCAGATATGAAAGATATTAAGACAATAGTATCTTTAGCTCATGGCAAATTTGTATATGTGCTATTTGTGCTTGTTAAAGGTTACTAAACAAAGAACGTAATTGCGTTTAGAGCATTGCTTAAGCACGTTATTCTTGCATTTATTTTTACTGATTGTTTCAAAATTGAATTGTTGACTTTTCTGATGACATTGCTGTAGTGTAGACAAATAAATCGGACAGCAGTTTATGGTTTATAAAAAGAAACGATGCGACCCAAAGAAACGAATTCAGAACCCGTAAGAAGATTTCCTTGCTTTAATTTACTGCTTGCTTGTGCATCGTTGTATTGCAATTAACAAATCTTCAACATCCTTTCCAAAAATGTTTGCCTGTAATGACGATGTTGCCGCTTATGCACCAGAAACATCATTTACTTTGTAACCTATTCACACTATACGTGTTATCTGTGAATTATACTTGTCTATTCGCTTCAACGAATGTAGTTCTTTGTCAATTATTTGTTGTCTATGATTACTTTTAAACATGACGCATTTCACTAACTCGCACATTTCTTATTACAGACAAATTCCCGTTTTGCTGTTTTTTGTTTGTTTATGACCGCGTTTCCCTTGTCGTTCTTGGTTGGTTACCATATGACCTGGCTCAGTCCAGTGTTGCCAGCTTTAAAAATAGCTTTTAATGAAACCTATAAGGTGAGTATCTGAGTGTTGGATTGATATATTAATAACACTGCTGTGGTTTTCATGCATGTAATAAATGTTGGCTATTACAGTAAAACATGTAGGCCTATCATGTAAACAAATATTCCAAACTAGTTTTGACATAAATTGACAGTAATCATTCTGCTCCAATTGACAATGCAATTAAACAAAGCTTGAACATTTAGATGCAGAATCCACTTTAAAAGTTTTTCTATGCTAGAACCGGTATGGCGAGTACTTGACTGAAGACACCTGGACCACTTTGCTCACTCTGTCGTCATCGTCAATGATTGTTGGTGCATTTCTCAGCGGTCCTTTTGGCAAAGTTATGTTGAGGTTCATCTCCACCAAACACCTTGTCCAACTGTGTCACGTAATGAACTTAATCGCGGTCGCAATTACTGCACTAATTGGTGGTTTGACGTGGTCATATGAAAGTTTTATGATGGGAAGACTCCTGGCCGGGCTGGCAAGTGGCTTGGCGTATGGTAAAAGACGATTTTGGTACTTGTCTTATATTGTTTGTTGGTTAAAACACTTGGAGGTTATAAAAACCATACTAAAAACTAGCGCAAACTAGATAAAACACAAATAGCAACAAATTTCCCTACACTAGTGCCTCTTAACCACAAAACGTTCGTCATGTTTCATGAATTAAACGTTGGACTTATATTAAGCAGTTATTACATAGCTCGAAACACAATGTTTTAATCATAAAAAGTGGCGGTTGAAACGTCACGTAATTTCTTTTATTTCTTCATGTCAAGTCATCATTTCACACGTCGTACCGTAATCGTTTGTAACGAAACGGGAAAAGCATAATAATTAATAACAAGCCGACAACTGAAAACCAGAATTATCTTTGTAAAACATAAAATAGTTTAGGACTGGTAACCTGCAGGGTAAAGTACCAAATTCCCAACAAGACAACGTCGTTTTTAAACTGAATGGTTGTCGTACCACCAACTACACTGCACATCGCACGTAGAAGTTGATTGTATCTGAACTTAACCGGTCCAATGGCTCAAAGATGTAATGACAGAAGTGTACGGCATTTCAATTTTTTGGGTATCAGCCGTTTCAAAATTCGTGTTCAGTTAGCAATTTCTGCGCGTGGCGTAATTTTAGTATAGATATAAACTATAAGTGCATTAAGCAAAAAGAACTTTTGAAAAGTTAAACGCAATGGTAAAAAAGTTAGATGGAGTAATTATAGTGGCGCTTACGTTTGGTGAAGTGGTCGTGAAAACTTTTGAGCTCAAGCTCTTGAAACAAATGTTTAGCTATATTATCACTCTGTCCAAAATCAAATTTAAGTATAAACGGTCTCATGTAGTTGTTGTTTATAAGCTAAACTTGTGCCTTATGCTGTTGATTTTCTTGCAAGAGTTCTAACTTATCTGTAACGATCTAATTCAATTTGTGATTGTGTTTACTGTATAGTGACGATTCCGGTGACTTTAGCAGAAACGAGCGCAAGAAAAACCCAAGCGTTTTGGCAAAGCATGTTTGGGGTTTCAGTTGCCTTGAGCGCTGTAGTTGCTGTGTCATTGTCACATCCAAAGGTATAGAGAGGATCTTTATTTTCAAAAAGAATGATCAGTGCGAATAAAATCATAAATAAAGTAAAGACATAAAGTGTTCATCATATAGTTTTTCATTGGTTTTGAAATTTGCTGGTGACTATAAAGTGTGTTATTAGGTCTATATAATGACGTGTCCGTGGAAAAAAAAACAACGTTTTATTTAGGTCTTAGGATCATTGTACAGATGGCCAATTGCGATATCTATGATTTCCATTCCATCTGTAGCATATCTGGTGGCAAGTGTTAGAATTTCCGAAACGCCATATTACCTCACCCGTAATGGACATAAAGAAGAAGCAATCGCATTATTGCAAAGACTTCGGAAAGACAAAGACTCACATTCGGTGCGCATAATCAATTTCTTACTTTCATTAGCTTATATTTCCTATGTACAATAAATATCCTACTTACTTTTTAGCGCTAACCATTTTCTCCAGCCACTTTTGTTTGTTATATTTGTTTTATAGATGGAACAGGAATTAGACAGGATACAAAATGAAATTGATCTTGCCAAGAAACAACTTGGAATAGGACAAATTATAAAGACATCCCAATATAGGTACGGCATGCATAAATATTCATGACAACACGAACTAATAATCGCTTTTAAGTAGTTACAAAACAAAATATGAAGTTATAAACCATTTTATAAAAGCATCAAAAAAACAGTGACGAAATGCCATATTTAGCCCATAAAACTCTCCAAAACATTGTTTCATTCATGAGAATCGCTCAACTTGATCAAATTAATGATTGATCAATCAGCATATTGTACTAACTATTCCCAACATTTGTACCAGATTAGATTAAGTACCAAATTAGACTTTACAGCTTAAATAGCAGATTATCCTTATATTTCATTTATACTATAATTTCTGTGCTGTTGAGAAGTGGCATTTAAGGTATTTTTTAAGTATCAGGCTATTTGTTTACCGTTTGTAGTCTTACAGAAATCAGCTCTTTGCCGTTTTTGCATTGTTAGCCAACATGTCATTGACTGGAATCACTAACATGTTTCTCTACATGGACTTAATTTTCACCGACGCCGGGGTCAAGCCGGAGGTTGCTCCCTTTGCTACCATCGGTGTTTTCTTTTTGCAATTTGTAGTTACTTGCTTTGGGGTGGGTTTCAGTCATTTATTCAAGCATAGTGTACGAACTTTACAAACTGTGTGACTAATTGTTTCTTTTCTTTTTTGCATTAAAACAGCCAAAACTTGTCATGAAATTTGGTGGATGGAAAACGAATGTCACTGCAAGTTCAATAATCATCTTCACTCACGTCCTATTCACCATAAGTCAAGCCGCAAAACACCTCGCGCCGACATCGATGCCTTATTTAGCCATAGTTGCAGTCGCGCTATTTTTGGTTGTGTAAGTGAGAGAAAAATTTAAATATTTTTCACGTATACCCTTTCCAAACTGATATTTATAATTCCTGCCAGCGTATTTTTAATTTAGGTGGTCTGTTGGCACACAATTAGCGACCTTTGCCCTTATAAGTGAGATAACCATTGAACCCACACGAGCTACATGTCTGTCATATGGGACTATGGTACTATGGTTTTCATCCTGGATTTGTGGATTTTTACCTCCTTATTTTCAAGTAAGCTATAACCTGTGCATCTACTGTGTTATTGGACGTGCTTGGGATATGCATTTTAGTTTATGAGATTTTTTTAAAGGTTAAACCAACTTGCTTTGCATTACATTTGAAGCTTTCACTAAAAGCATACAGGATGGTTCCGTGGCTGGTATGCACTATCTTCTTCTTGATATACACGATCGTTTTTGTTCCGGAAACCAAAGACAAAACCATCGAAGAAATACAAGCGAAGTTCCATGGGAAAGGGGATAAAGTGGATAACGCTAATGTTCCACTGAAAACTGTACAAATGTAAAGGTCTACTAATAACATGTTTTCATTGAATGCAACGCTTACAGGCCTTGACAGCACAGACATAAATAAGTATTGTACAGTATATACAATCATATTATTAAAACTTTAATGTGACTAAGTGAGATTTATGGTTGGTTCCCTTGGCTTCGTTATATTACAGTATATATGTTACCGGCCTTTTTCTATGCTGGTTCGAATAGACCTGCAGTTAAACTATAGAATTGTATTTGATAAAAATGGTAAAAACAAGGCACATCTGCACACAGCTCAGGCATCGGTAGAGTGACTGGTTCGCCAACCAGCAATGCGCAATTACAACCATCAGCGCCTCCGGCCGAAGGCAGAAACACAAAGGCACGTCAACGAGCACAAAACACGTAACACTCCTCCCCCTCCAATAAATTTCTCATCGACATTGCTTCGACATTAGCATAACTGGCTATAAGCTAAATATATGGAAAATAAAACGACAAATTGCAATAAAATCACGAAGCAACCGCTAGTACTTCTGTTACCCAGATGAATGTGTTAATCTTGAAGAAAATTGTCGACCACGCATGCCACAGTGGGCCACAAAAAAAGGTTTACAAAAACGATTCCCCAAACACAGCAAAACGGTGCAGTAGCGAAAAAATTATGATTATCACACCAATAAAAACAAACGGAAATCAAGGTAAAGCATTTCTATGTAAATAATATAAATACAAACATTACATTGAAAACCACAGCAAAATTTTAAATAACTTGTTATAAAAGAAATTCAAACATTTGTTGACTATACCAAAACAATAGTACAAACACAATAAAGATGGGTTACAAATAATGCTTCATGCCAATAACACAACAAAAGGTATAAAAACGTGAGATTGATAGCTAAAATAGACGATATATAAACGGATCCGAAATAAAATATCATCATACTTGGTATATGTGAAACTGTGGTATATAAAACACAAATCATAGGAAAGTAGTCAACAACATAACATCAAGCACCTCACAAATAAACAGTTAATACGTTTCGACGTCTGGGTAACGAATAGTGCGACGTGGGCTTCGGCGAAGTCGACCGTTATTGCGGGAGTTACAAACGTTATTAAAATTGTTACTCTCGTGACGATTTGCATTTGATCGGTTAGGCCTATTAAAAAAGTAAGCCCCAGTCAAGGGCGTGTCCAATTCTTGGGGGACATCTTCTGGGGAACTAGCTTGATTATAGGAAGGCATCCCTGTATGATGGTCTCCTCTGCTTACCTTCAGCCTGTTAAAATGTACTCTTAACGTCCGTTCATTATTGCGAATCAGATAATTTACCGGCGGAAAAGTTTCAACAACTTCGTAGGGGCCTGAATAAGGAAGGTGAAACTTTCGCTTTTCATCTTTTGATATGACAGTGTTTCGCAGCATGACCTTGTCTCCTACTTGAAACTCCGCTTGTCTCGATACCGACTTGTCGTAACGTTCTTTCATGGATTGCCGACGTTGGTCGAGTCTCATTTTCACGACTTCGTGGACAAGCCGCATACGGTCTTGTAAATCGAACATTTCCGACGATGATGGATGACTTGAAGGTTGTCCTGTCATCAAATCTGCTGGTAACCTCAATTCTTGTCCAGTCAGAAGGAAATGTGGAGAAACACCTGTCTCTTCGTGTCGACTGGCGTTATAGGTCGCACAAATTGAGGAAAGAGATTTATCCCAGGATAGTGGATCGCGCTGGACATAATTCTTCATGATGGAAAGGATGGTTCTGTTGGCTCTTTCAACCGCTCCGTTCCCAGAAGGGTGGTATGCTGTGGTTCTTGATTTCTTGCAGCCGAGAAGATCAATAAGCTCTTTAAACAACTGGCTCTCAAAGTTTCCTCCTCGGTCGCTGTGAATCCGCTCCGGAACACCATGAATCGTCATCCAGTTATGATAGAGAACAATTGCTGTTTCTTGGGCTGTCTGTGATGGCATTGACCAAGCCTGCATATATTTAGTGTACATATCAGCGGCTACCAGTATGTAACGGTTTCTTGAATGTGTCACAGGAAGTCCTCCAAGGACGTCAATCTCTATTCTTTGCATCGGCTCCAACTCATCGGAAGGTACCAAGGGCGCTCTTGGTGGTTTAGAAGGAGCTTTACGTAAATCACAGAGTGTGCAACGCTCACAATACTCACGGACATCCGTTTTCCAGCGTGGCCAGTAAAATCGTCTTGAAACTCTTTCAGCTGTTCTATCAACACCCATGTGTCCTCCTCCATGTGATGCGTCATGTAACTCTTTCAGGACTCTCGGACGCATTTCTTTAGGAACCAGTAGCTGAAGACGTTTTCCTTCCAGTGTGTCTTCCAGACTGCGGTACAAGCACCGGTGTACTAAAAAAAACTCTCCAAACAAAGACCAGTAATGTCGAACCTCACTGCTCAACTTCTTAATTTTCTTAAAAGGGGGTCTTGCGCCGGCTCTAATCCAACCTAGTACTACGAAAAGATGTTCGTCAAACTTTTGAGATTGTGAAATTTGATCAGGAGTCCAACCAAAACCCTCACGAAGATCAATACTTAAAACACTTTCCGTCGAGGTCTTACAGGTTTTAAAGTTTTCTTCAACTTCAAACGGATACCTCTCAGGATTCACTTCGACGCTATTAGAATCACTTGTTTTGCTGCTCTGTGGCCTTCTACTAAGTGCGTCTGCATTGGAGTGCTTTGATCCAGAGCGGTGTATTAATTTAAAATCAAAATCAGCCAATATTTCAAACCAGCGCGCACATTGACCGTATGTCTCTTTAGCTGTCCACAGCCACCGTAACGAAGCGTGGTCCGTGCGAAGAAGAAAAGCTGTACCAAGATAACAACGAAATTTCTGCACCCCATAAACAATTGCCAGGAGTTCCTTCCTCGTGGTGGAATAATTTCTTTCTGCTTTCGTTAAAGACCTACTTGCGTATGAAACTGGGTGCTCTTCACCATCTACAATCTGTGACAAAACACAGCCGAGCGAAGAATTTGAAGCATCTGTATCGAGGATGAACTGCTGGGTAAAGTCCGGGTATCTCAATACCGGGTTTGTCACGAGTGAGTCTTTCAACAAGTTGAATGAGTGTAAAAATTTATCATTCCAGCAGAACTGTTTTTGAGGCTTCGTCAAATCGTACAGTGGGGCCGCAATTTTGGCAAAATCTCTGACAAACTTGCGATAGTATGATGCGAGTCCCAAAAACTGCCTTACATCCTTTATCGACGAGGGCACAGGCCAATTGGAAACTGCAGAGATTTTCTCCGGATCGCAGGATACACCAGATTTTGAAACTACATGACCCAAGAATCTAACTTCTTCTTTGAACAAATTGCATTTAGACGGTTTAAGTTTGAGGCCACCTGCAACTAATCGGGAAAGCACGTCGTCCAAGTTGCGCAGATGATCTTGAAAGGTGCGTGCATATATGATGATGTCATCCAGGTAAGCCAATGCACCATTCCATTCAACTCCATCGAGCACAATCCGCATCAAGTGCTGAAACGTGGCAGGTGCGTTTGCTAGTCCAAACGGCATAACATTAAAATTGAATAAACCTCGATGGCAAGTAAACGCTGTCTTTTCACGGTCGCCTTCACTCATCGGTATTTGCCAGTAACCAGATTTAAGGTCCAGTGTGGTAAAATATTTGCACCCCGAGAGTTGATCCAAACTGTCATCGATCCGTGGCAAAGGAAAACTGTGCTTTTTAGTGCAATCATTGACAGCCCTGTAGTCAATGCAAAACCTCGTATTGCCGTCCTTCTTTTTTACCAACACAACTGGGCTAGACCAAGGCGACTGTGAGTGACTAATAACGTTATCATTTAACATATCCTTTAGCAACTCATCTACCTTTCGTTTGTTTTCTTCTGACGTTCTTCTCGGGTGTTGGCGTATGGGTGCAGCGTCTCCCGTGTCGATACTGTGAGTAAAAATATTGGTTTTGCCAAGATCACGTTTAGAGAGTGAAAACGCAGCTTTCCGTCTTCGAATTACTTCGATTACAGCTTCCCGCTCAACATCTGACAAATTAAGATCATTTAGATGCAGTTGTTCAATAAGAGACGACACGTCATCATCGGTCGCTGGCTTGTCAACCTCTTCCGATATACAACATAATGAGTAGGCATTAATGTACGAAACATTTTCGCCAACAATTGGTATTAAATCTGCAACAGTTGTCCCAGCCGGAATGCACTTGCTTTTATTCGTAAAATTGGCAAGTCTAACTGGCACCAAATTTTCCTTAGTTTTTGTTACGTAGTTTGCGCCTAAGATTTCGTATTTGTCTAGTAGGCTTGCAGATCTCTGTATAAAAACGTCGTTAGACTTGGACTTTGTCGGGCGTTTAACATTACAGGGCAGCACAACCTCAGTAAACGCGGGGATAAGCAGTGACTCAATTAATGCAATCGAGGAACTGTGCAAAATACCTGGTTCTCTCAATAGCGGTAATGTTCCCCCACCAGCCTTGAGTGTCATCACATCATAGTCAACGATGCAACCATGGTCTTGAAGAAAATCCAAACCCAGAATGCAAGACTCCGACAAGTTCTCCGCAACAAAAACGTCGCGAGTGGATTCTATTCCGGCAACGGTGAAGTTTAGCTTCGCTTTTCCTGCCATCTCGATAACGGTTCCGCTTGCGCCAAGAAATCGAACATTTGAAGGGCAGTCATTTAAATCTTGAGCGAAACATTGTTGGAAAGCCAAACGTGATATGACGGTAATTGATGCACCAGTGTCAACAAGCGCAAACAAGGGCTTACCATTAATGACAACGTTAACGTACCTATATTGTTCTGCAGAGACGGTCTGTATCTTGTAAGTGACAAATTCTCGTTTTGGCCGTGGTGATGGATTCAGGGGCGGACACCTGTGCCCGCCCCGTTTGCGTTTCCCTGGCGGTTGCGTTGAAGACAATATCGACTGATGTGTCCTCTTTCTCCGCATGCAAAACACGTGCGTGATTCCCGGGGGCGAAAGGGATGATTGTGGTTAAGACAAGACCTCCGCGATATCTCCGATAGTGATTCACGCAAGGTGTCAACTTCCTGCCGCAGATCCTGGATCATTTGTTTCATTTCCTCGAAAGCTGATGGGCCTTGCTTTATTGGCTGTATTTTGGAAACGTGTTGTTGCACATGCGCAGGTTCCATCATTAATAGCTTTTTGACAGCATCTAAAAACTTTGGACACTGTACCTCCATGTTGCACGTGACCAGCCTTTCTGCTTCATTTTTGTTACGCAGTCCAGCTATTAAAGTGTTATACAAGACGTCATTCTTCGTACTTTCATCTTCCGGTTTCGGGTATGCAATTGCTCCCAAATTGACAAGGGCGTTGACGTAACTTCGATTCGTTTCACCGAGAGCTTGGGTTCTTTGTATAAGCTGCTGTTTAGCCTTGTTACATCGAAGCGAGCAACAAGAAACTTCCTCAGCTTTGGACTTTAGTTCTTCGTAGTTCATGATGCCAAACTCTGCACCGTTGCATTTCATTTCCAACTTCCTCTTCCGGTAAACTGAGCATAAAAGCATGTTTTCGAGCAGCTGCTGTTGCGTCCACACTGTCGCAGAAACTTTCGAAAGTTGATAAAAACGAGCTAAAACTTTCTCCAAGTTCAAACTTCGGAGGAGGGCAAAAAAAATTCATCGCGGATAAAACTCGGTCCAGATCACCTTCTTTATACAAGTTTTTAAACTGCAGGTCCTGCCGTGCTTGCCAAATGTTACCGGCCTTTTTCTATGCTGGTTCGAATAGACCTGCAGTTAAACTATAGAATTGTATTTGATAAAAATGGTAAAAACAGGGCACATCTGCACACAGCTCAGGCATCGGTAGAGTGACTGGTTCGCCAACCAGCAATGCGCAATTACAACCATCAGCGCCTCCGGCCGAAGGCAGAAACACAAAGGCACGTCAACGAGCACAAAACACGTAACATATATAACTTATACCGTATTTTCTTGAATAGAAACCGCGGCTACTATTTTTTATTTTTGAACGTTTTGTGCGGCTTCTATTCGAGGGCGGCTTCTATTCGAAGGCGACTTCTATTTTTATTACATGAACGTTTTTGTCTTCTAATTGATGCTCAGTGGGCATTTGAGTTTATCTATCATAAGTACCGGTAACAAGAAAACGGAAACAGTAAGTCAGCTGCAATTTTATTGTCTCTTTTTGTAAAATCGCTAATCCGACAGCTGCTATTATTATCTCATCTGTGGAAAGCAAACAAAACCAAAAGGAAGTACCGGTAGTGTTGATTAGGTGACAATAAAATTCTGCGCTCTCTTTTGTCAAAAAGGTTTTATTCTATTACAATCCGACCACTACTGTAATGTGACAACTGCTCTTTTTCGCATGTGCAAGCTCTCAATGGCAGCATTTATATTACACCGGACTCAACACTCTATTGGAAGACGCTGTTTCCATTGTCTTCCAAGTTGTGTCGTTATAATTATATTTCTGCTACGGTATTTATCGCGCTATTGCATAACGTCATACTTGCCATAAGTTCAATCTCAGTTCACAGAATAATTGCAGACTTATCAAAGAATAGTTGATTGACAATCAGTTCCGTAAACATGCTATCTACCTTGTAATAAATTGTAATAAACTCTTTTGAGGTTTGCGGGATTACAACTGATAATGTCACAAAAATTTCCTGCCTTGGAAATGGAAGTTCCAGTGATAATAATGACTTGAACGATATCAGTATTATTGATGATGATGAAAATGACCATTGATACAATACCGTAGTTGAAATAAAACATATGTACAATGCTTGACTTGTTTTTAGTGCATGTCGATAGATATGTTTGCTTTGTTTTCTTTTATCAGTAAAGAAGCGATTTCATCATTGTCTTCTGCGGCTTCAATTGTTTATTTTTAATCAAATCGTGCGGTTTCTATTCGAGGGCGGCTTCTTTTTAAGGGCGGTTTCTATTCAAGAAAATACGGTAGTTTAATGTTGGGCAATTTTCAAACTATAAGTATTTTAACGAATTCTTGTACATTGATAGTCCAACTAACTAATTTATATGTCTGTTATTGATTATTATGTAAGTTATCGCCTTGCATTAGCCTAATTTTTTGATGGTTTAACTAATTATTATTCTCAAAAAACATTTTTTATTGTAATTTTCTGTTTAACCACTCACAAGTTCTTGAATTGCATGTCCTCCTTACAAATATAGCCTATACATATGTAGTCTATATAAGTATAATATTTGTCTTCCATAAATTTGTCATCATTGGCTTGATAGATATAACAAGTTTCCACAGATTGAATATAAGGGAAAGCAATATAAGACGTACGCAACAATACCATTTTTAAAAAAAAAATTATTGCAAACTATTGCGTTCTTGAAGGTACGTTGTCATTTCTTATACTTTCTGACTGCTGGCGTCAAGTCGAAGTGTTGTATGGTAGTGGGAGTTATTTTGATTCAATAGATGTTTGCCGTTTTTGGATTTGAGGTTTAACTTTGAAGATTACGCTGCAACGAAGTCCTTTGATGTTTGATTTGAAATGCATGAGCAAATATAACGCTTTTATTAAAAAGAAGTGCAAGCAAATTTTTAACCTACGACGTATATAATGATAGTATGGTTACGTTTGCATATTTCGTTTCAACTACCCGAAACTGTTTTTGAGCCTCGTAAGTGAAAAACGTCTTGTTTGGTTTTAAGTCCGCTCGATATTCAGGACAGTTAGCCAACCATTACAAAGGACAAATGGCCAAAGATACCGCTTATTACATCCAAATTGCTTGGAATGGAGTTTTCCTATACCTTTCCCATTACAAAAGCCTCCCTTAATACATCCACTTTCGACTCCCCATGCAGGCCAATTGTTATTTAGTGTGTACAAATAATGGGTTATTTTAAAACGCAATGCGTTAAATGGCATAGTGTGATGAAACAATAGCCGATCCTGGGCTGTGTCTATTCAAACCACAGACATCGGAAATATAAACAATATTTATATTTATATGTTTATATTTATGCGTTTATATTTTCGATGTCTATGATTTAAACCGAATGTGTTAGAACAGCAGTCATTGTAGTCATTAGTGCCATGGAGGCTGCATGACCGCATTTTTTACCCCCAGAGGATTGTTTAGTGGCATTGTTTGTTTATTCTGTTATTACAACCACCGCTTTTAACATCCAAAATCAGCTGGCCCGAGGTGGATGTATTAACCAGTGTCTACTGTACTTATTTACATTACATGTACTTTAAGCCTGCAAATTTAAATATGCTATATTATGGATACTATTTAACACGTTTTATGTTGCAGTAACGCTTTAACTCAAATAATATATCTATACAAGGATAAGCGTTAATCTGTAAAACACAAATTGTAGACGGAAGAGTATATTGAGTAGCTAATTCATTTAAAGCAATTAACGATGGCATAAGTGTCAATAGAGTCCGTAAAAACTATTGTGTAGTTTACAAAGAAGGTACTATAAGAAAAATGTCAAGTAAACGTGAATAGGTCCCAACAGCAATCTTCGCGAGTAGAAAAGTCGCTTTGTGCAGCACCAAAAATGATCTTTGAAGCAAAAATGGTAACTTTGCGAAGTCTATTAACGTTCATAAGAAATTTAATGTAAAAAATTAAAAGGCGAATATAGTTTCTCTGAAACTTTCTTTATCAAGGCTTCTGGGTCTTTGTGTCAGCAAAAAAGAAAGAGCATCACTGGCGCACAATCTTGTGGTTGGACAGACTCACGGGCTATGCTCGTGTGATAAATATATCA
The DNA here is from genome assembly GCF_947623445.1 of Clavelina lepadiformis. NCBI lineage: Eukaryota > Metazoa > Chordata > Ascidiacea > Aplousobranchia > Clavelinidae > Clavelina > Clavelina lepadiformis. The sequence continues at coordinate 9,628,301 of NC_135246.1, forward strand.
CTTAATATAATATAAAATTGTGTACTACATAGAATTCTCATCTATGGAATCAGTGAAGCATAACACTGCGTGACGTAATCGATTGTTCCCTTGTCCGTGCATTTTGTTTTACTCAGTCTCTTTTCAGTCGTACGTTCAACGCCGCAACATGTCTCTGTGCTGTTGCTGTTATAATGTTCTATCTTGATGTATTCGTTCAAAGAAGCTTCAAATATAATCAGATTATACAGTAGTCATTCCTGTGTCATTACTGCTGAAGTCTATCAAAGTTCACTGTTAAGATATACACAAGGAAACAGACTTTGTAGTGTAAGTGGGTAAACCTTTCAGGCAAAGGTACCAATATACCACTTTTCATTACAACTGATGCAGCCGAGTGAGGACGAATTGACGATAAAAGAAGACATTTCCATTACAAGTGTGGTGGAGCCGAAATCGCTGAGAACTACGCTTTTCTTTTTTGAGCAACCTATGAACAATTAAATTTGAGGTTGAGAGAAGTCTAGTGATCTCAGACTACAAGTTTCGAAGATATGTCTCAACTACAACTCATACAACACTCATTGGATATAGCCGACAGACATCTCAACAATTTGATATTCGAACAAATCAACTACAACGACTGTGACGATGAATCGCCTGGACTTCAACCAACTTCGAATGCAAGAATGACCGACGAACAAAGCACTCCAGTGAAAACACTTTGTCGGTATTTGGACATTCAGTAATGATTTTTTGTTTGTTTTTTTTCTCTATGTAGTATATATTATAGCGCTATTGTGTAGTTTACCTTAATTGATGGTGGCTTAATTGCCATACTCTCTAACGGTTCAACCATGCCGGAGAGAAATTTTTCTTTGTGTTATTTTGTTATGCTCTAAAACATAGCGGTTGTTTTCGAAGGTTAAACAAATACCCAAGGCTAACACCGATACACTATGTTGAATGTCAATTACAAAACGTATTTGACTAATTTTATATATATGTTTTGCAAAACGCGTATTTCCAAGTGAAATATTCACACAGCTATGCTGGTAAAACCAGATGCTGAAATCGCGTGAGCATAAGAGAATTTTATACCATACGTTGTTTACGGAAATCGGCGTCACGACATGTGAGATGAAAAATTTACAGCCGTTTCCTCATTTTGCTATCCTGCGCAAAGAAACCGCAGCTAGCATACGCGTGATGTGTCAAATGACATCCTGCGTTCTGTTTTCTATTTAAAGTCGTGACATAAATGTCATCATTGTTTGTTTTGTATACTAATTTTGAGTTACAGAAAACATATTACTATCTTTTTGCGAATGTATTGCCAATATGAATTGTATTGTAACTATGTTTCAACGTTTATTGTTATGTGATCTACATTTAACGTGTTATATTGACTTTTGTTATCAACACTATTGTTTTAATTATTGCTTATCAAGAATTGTTTCTATCATGATTAGAAAATTGCTTTAAAATTACATTTTAACGCGATTTTCTGGGGGGAGGTTATGTGATAAATATATCACTTAATATAATATAAAATTGTGTACTACATAGAATTCTCATCTATGGAATCAGTGAAGCATAACACTGCGTGACGTAATCGATTGTTCCCTTGTCCGTGCATTTTGTTTTACTCAGTCTCTTTTCAGTCGTACGTTCAACGCCGCAACATGTCTCTGTGCTGTTGCTGTTATAATGTTCTATCTTGATGTATTCGTTCAAAGAAGCTTCAAATATAATCAGATTATACAGTAGTCATTCCTGTGTCATTACTGCTGAAGTCTATCAAAGTTCACTGTTAAGATATACACAAGGAAACAGACTTTGTAGTGTAAGTGGGTAAACCTTTCAGGCAAAGGTACCAATATACCACTTTCATTACACTCGTACAAAAGCAAAATTTACAACTGTGAAAAAATAATACAGCATAATGGTAAACTTAGCGTGAATTATTAGTCAAATTTCCATCATTTTGAAAGATATCTCAAAAGTTTTGTGACAAAAGCATCCTTTCTTTTAAAGCAACTTTATCTCACCTACAGCTCTCAGGGTAAGTTGCCAATGGCGTCAATTTAGAAATCGGATAATTTATTTGTTATCTTACTATAAAAATTATACTTTGTTTAAGTCTTAACTGAAATTTTATTTATTCCTTTTTTTAGCTTCCCCGAATATTTACTTACAATTTATTATTACCCATCACTTTTGACCTTTTGAACTTTTGTTTTCATTTTAAAATTGCGGCATTATCGCTATAGCGAGTTTGGAATTTAAATGTCTTCACCAAGCTTGAGCTTATTTCCAAAATATTCCGAACTTCGTAACAATACCAAAGATGCTATAGCACCGTTATAATACCCGGTAAATACCGGTAAGTTGATGTATCGTTAGGGTAATTTTGATAAAAAAGGCTAAAAATAGAATACATAAAATACTGGTTAGTAGAAATAGGCTAGGAAGGATAAAAGATGTTGATCGATACCGGTAGGCCTACAAGCCTAGCAAGATTTAACGGCCAAAATTTATGTAGACCCACCTGATTTCATTTAGCTTAATCAACCTTGGCTAGCGCTAGCCTAAAATCTACCCGTAAAATTGTTTTGAACTTTTAAGGACACCAAAGGCTTGAGGCTGGAAAGAGTGCAATCTCTAAAAAAAATGGAGACGTTCACTTGAACTCTTCCGTTTTTCTAGCCTATATAGGCTAGGCTATTTCTTGAACTTAAAAGAATTAAAAGAGTACAATCTGACAATGTCTCCTTTATGGAGATCGCACTTCTACCCCTAAAAAACGGGACTTACAGGCTTTGCATAGCTTAAAGCTTACCAGCCCTACTGGAAACTTTGCATAATTTCTCCGGCGCAGAAAGTTGGCTCTGCACCATTTTTCTGACACATCAGAATTGCCGTTTTGCCCTATATCCCATATTATAAATGTGTTACGTTGGTGTGGCGCAAATTTCGGCATTGCATTCCTTGGCGCACCGATAACAAACTTTTCAGTAGGGCCTACCAGATTGCAAAATACACTTTGTGAACTATTTTTCACTCAGTGCACCTCGATTTTAGCCATCCCGCATCTGGTTACTCTATTTTTGGCCGTCATGTGCCGCTGACATCTTGTCGAAAACCGCCAAGTTTTCAAGTTTGGTAGGTTACCTCTAACACTTGTCGTAACCTATAGTCCAGGTTACGACAATTGTTACACATTTATACATAAATTTTTCATATACAGTACTTTTCTCTTCGACTGGAAAGTATGACAGTTATTGACAAAAAATTGTGCGTGCGAAGACGCATATTTTTTTGTGATAGTGTGTACTTAAGATTTAATTCTTTGTTCATTTATTATAAATTTGCCATTTAAACAACCAATTTTTCTGTTTTTGTTTATTATAAATCGGTTTGAACATAAAAACATTCGGCGTGCACATGGGTGAAACTCGTGCATGCAGGTGCCACGCTTTCCATTACGGCTTTTCTTACTTCAAGGTTTTTTTAGGCACAGGCTTTGATCAATTATCTAAGTTCTTTTTAAAACTTGGATCAGTCATTCTCAAGCTGCAAAATATTGCTGTTTTCAGCAAGATTTTGTGTGCGTCAACAACCGAAAATGACAAGTGTGTGCACAAAAAATGATGAGTTAAGATGCATTTGAAGTGCACACTTAGGTCAGGTGCTCAATTAGTCAGAATGTGCTGCACAGTTTGAATAATTCAGTCAGTCAGTGTGATAATTAAAGCTTGCACGAGGGTTAGCTCTGTGACTGGTGCTCTTGATGAGGAATTATCACCAATTTTAAGTCTTGTGTAGACTTTACTCAGTCCGATGATAGAGATTATCATACCACACCAAATGAATTGAAAATTTAGAAGTTTTGACCAAGTAACTAAATGCAAAATTTCACAGCTAAGATGTACTGCTTGAGCTCATGACAAACAATATTGAGTGCACTTAGATGTCCAACTATGCAGTCAGGTTCATTTCTGTATTTTGAATGCAATTGGCTTTTCAATAAACTTATTTTTGGATCTTAATTTAGTGTACGCTTCTGCTATCTTATGGAAATTGATTCAATAACTTAAAAAAACAATTAAAAAACTATAAGTCCTTCAATTCTTTTAAGTTGAGAGTTTTTCTAAACCAGGAATAAAGAATAAAGAAAAGAAAATTGTAAACCGGTCAAAAATGACCGCTGGTCTTTCTAGTGTTAAAAATAACTACAAACCACCTTGCTTGACTATCTGTAGCAAGAGCAAAGACAGAATTGTGTGGTACGTATGTGTACCGGTAGTTAAGCAATAACTAAACAATAGCTTGTCATAACTTTCGGTTGCTTTTTTTTAACAAAACCATTTTTTTAGTTCATATAATTTTCTTAAAATCTGAATCGAGTATGATGGATGGTTTATCTATCCTGTCTAAAAAGCCTGCAGTAGAACAAAATAAGTGCAAAAGAAGCTGCCAAAGAAAACCTAAGAGGACAACAAATAAAGTGAAACACAGAAGAAAAGTAGAAGCATGTCATAGCAAAACTGTTGAACAAAACACAATAGAGAAATACAGCTCGCCGTCGAAAAATTTTGGTATTAATGCATCTTTAAAGTTACCTCTCAGTGCAGGAAGTCCGAAGGCACATAATGGGTACAAAATAGCTTCTGCAATGGAAAATCCAGATGAAGTTTCAAAAACATCAAATTGTGTAGAAGCGAAACCTTCAGTGGAATCTGTTGGTTTTATGAAAATGTCCCCTTATGGCGAGCCGAATAAAGCTGGAGAAGCACTTGAGCACAAACCTCGACTTAATGTGAACCCAATTAAAATGGAAAATCTTAGTACTATTAAAACAAAAACTTCAAAAAGAAAAACGTCTTCAATGTCTAAAACTACACAAGGAACTAAGTATGTGTATGTCGATGTTTAATATGTAAAATAGATGTCTCATATGTTTACCTTTTTCATTTAAGATGTTTATTGTATGTACATAGCTTCTTATCTGCTTTGACTGCACGTATAATATTTTTATACACCCAAGTGACCCTATTAGTTTTTAAGAGCAAAATCAATAGAAAACCGCAAGCTCACTGAATACTTTCCCACAAGAAAAAGTTCAAGAAAACCTAAGTCAGTTATTAAGGTATGTTTGCAAATAAAATAAAGTACTAACATTGATTTTCTGATTATCAGTTAGTTTTTTTTCTATGCTTTAAGCACAGAGATAGAATTACAGAATATGAGATGCTCTGTACCATTAACCATATAACTCTGCAGAAAGAGCAGGAAAATGATTTAATTGATGCGGTCTTGTCACATCGTGAGGACAGTCTGAAAGTGGTAGAATTTACCAGTAAAGGCAGAGGAGTTATTGCCAATAGGTGGGTGTTTTTTGTTTTAGTTCTAAACTGTTTTTCCAATTATTCAGTTTCCGACCTACATACATCCTCCAAGAGACCTATGTTTTAAAGTTGCTTTAAACCTATTGTTGTTCAATCTGTTTTGAATCTCGCAGCTGATTTGGCTGTTATGGGTGTACCTGATTATTATGCGACTTTTTTATACTGTTTCTTACCTGTCTGCAGAAATATTTCACATGGAGAGTTTGTAGTGGAATATGCTGGAGACTTGATAACGTGGCCCGAGGCCAAGGATAGAGAACTTGAATATGCACTTGATTCTAGTATTGGATGTTACATGTATTATTTTACCTCAAGAGGACAAAATTACTGGTTAGTATTCAGTTTTTATTTAAATTTGTTTGGTGGATTCAATTTTGGTCATAACTTGTAATACATCACATAAACATAACAACAGCCAAGCCGAGGCGCTTCACAAATTTGTCAACTATTACATTTCATTTAAATATATATATTTTGCCTAAACCGCATCATCAGTATCTATAAGAGAACAGAAACAAAAAATATTATTGCGTAGGTATATTAAATAATTACTATGGAAGGACTGTATCTTTGCCAACGATCTGTAACATAATGTGCTTCAGTATTGAAGATGTGCCAAATCAAAAAAGTTTCATGCTTGTAAGAATACAAATTAAGATTTTGATATTTATGTGAATCCGCCAACTTTGTTTACCGCACTCAATCAAAGTTTCTAATAGTGAAATGCAAACAAATGGTGCTTACTAAGATGTCACTTTATCGATGTATAATTGCAATAGACTTGTTTTCTTATATTTAAAAGTACAAAAACACTCACAAACATTTTGCCATTATTATTAATGGTAACCAAATAAGTTAGAATATTTACAAAATAAAGTATTCGACTCGAATCTGCCTGCAAAATTTGAATTCATGAGAGAAAAAAAAATGGTCAATATTCATGTTCGACTCGGCACATCCCTATTCAGTATTAAAAATCACTGCATGAAAACTAGCGCAGAGTGAAGAGTGGATTGATATATAATTAACTGAGTTTTATACAAGTAACTGTAGTCTATCTATGTGACTCTGTTCTATGCAAAACAGCACTTGTCGTATACAGTTTTGGTCAAATTTAAAATCTTTTGCATTTTATTAGGCATTGTAGCTTATTATAATTTATTTATCATGCTTTTTAACTTGATTAGCATTGATGCAACAGCCGAATCGGGTCGCCTTGGCCGGCTATTAAACCATAGCCGGAAAAATCCAAATTGTCATACACGCCTGGTTTGGATTCCTGATGGAATTGGTGAACAACGACCTCATTTAGTTATTATGGCAAAGAGAGACATTGATAAAGATGAAGAGCTGCTATATGACTATGGGGATCGAGACAGAGCTGCTCTACAAGTTCATCCATGGTTGAAGACTTGAAAACACGAAAAACCATATTCGGTTTTTATACTAGACTGCCATCATCAGAAATTGCATGCATTTTGGGCTTTACTGCCAGAACGACACGTCTTCTTGTTTAGAAATGTTGTGTGTAATGCTGTGAGAAGCGCTTGCTACATTTTGAATGACTGGTACTGTGGAGCTAAACCGAAGCGATCATGTTGTGTTGGCGCGATTGCTCAATTTTTTGTTTTGCTACAGACCTCATCTTCACTTTTTTGGTATTGATTTACCTTTTGTATTGTATGTTTCGAGCAGTTAAGCCAATGTCATATAACATTTCAGATGCAGGAAAGAGGAATAAAATCATAGTTTTGTTAGGCTAATTTTGTCATATGGTATCTCTTTATAAATTTTTTGGTTTATCTTGTTAATAAACGAATTATTACTTGTTTGCTGACACAAAAGGAATTAAAGTCAGGTAACTGCGTTGCAATTCTAACAACTTAGCCGGTTTAACCTTCAAGTGCGGTCAGATGAAAAACATCGGAAGGGCGTAGCTGACAATTGTTGATGCCTTCATTCAGAGAAGCCTTATTTTTATGAAAATTAGTCTGTTTTTTGTTGTTACATCTTTCTTAATACAAAATGCGACTCGAGCCGGATCATTTTGGTCATTTAATTTGAATTAAATCAGGCCATTACAACAATGGTTTAAACTTTAAAGTGAACATACACTACATCACAAACAGTTAGCAGCCTACTGACGGCAAGAATAGCAAACTATCTTCAAGGTAAATGTAATATAATACAAGCGCTTCGGTTTATGTTCATAAACAAGCCGTCGCAAGCTACAACGTTATAGAGTAAATTTTGCTTCGACTACTTGAATTTGACTGGTAGAAATCTTACGTTTAAAGCGGCTAATCTGTGGAGAACATAGGCATTTGTAGTTGGACATCGCAGTCAATTTATTGCTGCATTAAGTTGGCACCGAACTGATCTCACGTCTTGTATTTTAAATTGCCTTAACGGTTGTTCAATCGTGTCAGCCATAACTCCAATTGAGAGAGAATCCTATTGGACTTTTCTATGTTGATATCGATTCGCTGCTTTGTAATTACTATCACCGTTTTATGTTGTTGGCGTTATTATTTCATTGTACCCTAGGGCCTAGGCAAATAAATACGTTCACCAGCTGGGGAGCACTTTTATCCTCTGTTCCGTCGGCATTTACATCATCAAACATTAAAGTATGGCTTAAGGTTAACTTTATATTTTTCGACACGAGCTTTCGCAAGCAGCTGTTGTTGTGGTTGTTGTTTTCCCTGTAAGTTTTGTTTTCTTATTTCTAAGTTAAGTTTGTAACCTTGTAATTTTTTCCTGAACGCGACTGCAATCTTGAAGGTTTTTAAGCAGAAAAATAACGCTGAATCATGCCAAATAAATACGTCATCATGTTCAAAACAAATTTGTTCCGGGCATTGTGACGTAAAATGTCGCATGACTCCATGGTTTTCGATCAAAAACCTTGTATTCCCGGTGAGTTTGTATGTATTGTTATCTTGTTTGTAAGTTAAGCTGGTAACCTCGTAATTTTTCCTAAACCTAAACCCGCAGGCAATCTCCGAGGTTTTTGAGCGGAAAAATTACGCTGAGTTATGCCAATCCTCTACGTCACAATGCCGGGAACAAATTTGACATAATACCGGTATTGGACACCAGAACATACCAATAATTAAAACAATTTTTGTTTAATGGCGGTTCCATGAGCACAGAATTCTTAGCATTCGACTCACCCAAAAACCAACAAGAGAAGACGTGGATGTGGGCTACTATTCACTATTCCTTCCAGTACGGTGACTGCTTCCAACTGTCTCATAGCGCTCTATGTCCAGCGAGGGACGTCACGCTTTTTACGTCATAATTTGCGTAGAATCGTCTTGATTTTAACGTGACTTGACGTGACGCCAACTTTTACGAAACCAATGTGGATACTTTAACTAAGAACTAAAACAATTTATTTTTACTTTGTAGCTGTACAAGCACAAGAGTGTCAACTAGCGAAAAAAAGGGTTTTTTTTTTCAACAGCCGATGCATTTTGACTAAGATTACGTTTTATCATTTATCCCTTGCAGCTTTTGTTTAAACGTTAAAGTCGTGCGAAACCGAAAACACCTGATGTAAGGAAAAATTCATGCATATCGTTTATATTGTTTCACTTTTTAGTTCAATGAGAATGACCAACACGGAAATAGATAATTATTTATTTATATTTTTGAATTGTCAAAAATCGTCAAGAATGATCTTTTTCACATGTGCTTGTTGTAGCGACGTGATCATTGAACCATGAAGTAGTGAAGCCGGGTAGGATTATTATTATCTTTACTAGGCTAGTGTACCGTACTTTTTTCAATTTGATAAGCTACGTAGTAACACTTTAGGGCTTTACTAAATGACTATTTGGTAGTTTGTTCTTTCCAAGTTAGAAACTATGGAAAATAGTATAGAATATACAGTAGATTGTCCATACCGCAATGATGCATTGTTATCAAACCTTGAATAAGCTATGCTAGAGCGCTAGCCACTAGGCATCAAAGGCGAACTGGTATAACTTGACTTGTCCAGCCTGTTCAGCGCATATGCTTTAGAAATATGGCAAATTACAAAGAATGGATTTGTGCTGAGAACACGAATAATTGATTACAGTATAGTAATTGTGCGAATCTGAGTTTGATAATTTAACACATTAAGCTTATATTTCAGATACATGATTAACAAAAAACTATGCTTAAACTTATCCTGGTGGTGAAGTAGACACTTATTTTGCCGGCCGCCATTTACCGAAATAGGAAAATTACAAATATGGTAAACGACAATTACGCTAGTCTGTGAATTGAAATGTATGCTAATTTTCAACTTAAAACAACGTACTAATTTTTTCAAGACTGCCATTATTTCACTGGAAAAAATTGTGCATTCAAAGCTCTTTTACAGTTTGTTGTTAACCTATCTTAAATGTAATGACATAGTAATCTAAGCCTAATCTAGATCTACCTTCCAATCTAAACTTTAATTAAACCCTCAATAACTTAAATCAAGTTTTACATACCAATTCTCATAACCTAACCGCCAAAATTTAACTATGGGTTGCGTGACCTACTTTTGATGTTTATGATGAATCACTATCTTTTTCTTAAGTGTAAATTAATCTAAAACTAATTCCCTCTGACCCAAACTCTCACATCTCTTGATTGTATTAACAAGCTAAAGCTGCGAATTGAAGTAAATGCAATTTTTCAATTTAAAATGAAATTTTTTATAAACCCTGATTTAATTTAAAGCTAATCCCTTTGACCCAAACTCTCACTTCTCATGACTAAAATACCGATACATCAAAAATAAACTTGAACAAAAAAACAGTCAAACATTAGCAAGACTTGAACCTCAAACCTCCAGTTTATGAGACTCATCATTAACCACTACACTACCACATTGCTTTCTTCCTCTCGTCCAAAACGAGGGTGATAAACCCATCAGAAAAAATCTGTCGGTCACCATATTGTGATTCAGCAAATTTGGTAAGTGGATGCTGGTGAAATAGTCGTTTCGCAAAAAATTCAACTCCTTTTTTACTTAATTTCTGAAATTATTCAAAATACTTGAAAAACTACTCCACTGTTCTTACAGTGGATCATACAATCAGAAACTTGAACGTCTTTTAGCAGTCAATTTATTACTTTATACAAAATAAAATATTTCATACAAATCTGCTTAGCTGCTTGCAAGACTTGAATTCATGAGAGAAAAAAAATAGTCGATATCCGTGTGTAGTATTCAGATTTGTGCTTCATGTAGAACTTCTTTACAATGCTGATAAGCCACTAAGTTCAGAAACTGCAGATACAGGTACTTGTAAGTGAACTTCAAATCTTTTTGGAATACTGTATTCAAGCAAGAGCACAAAATCTGAAATCACCAACATAATGCATCTATCGAAAAACAACTTCATATAAATGAGCTTATCACAACTAAAACATGTAGGTCCAGCAGTCTTTGTGTGAGCTTAAGCCATGCAAAACATCCTTTTATTCAAGTATAGAGATTCCGATAATGATTCCATAGGTACCTTACTAGAGATACAAGTATGCTCAATTGCACAATAGGCATTTACTACAAGCATCAAAAGTTTTACTCTTTTCAAAGATGAAGATAAATTGGCTTCAAGAGCCAAAACATTTTGTTATAGATTGTCGGGAAGTTCCCTAAGGAATTATATAATGATAGAATTTTATTTCTATTTTTGAGTTTTGCACTTCACAGTGATTTTTCAGCACTAATTGGTAAAAACAGAAATTGGTAGCAGAATGATTTAGTTTTGTTTCACTTTTGTAAGATGGTTAAAATTGAGATTGTGTCATCCTCTGGTCATCAGTTTAATTGTGCAAGGATTTTCCCAAGTTTTTTAATAAATATCGTGAAGCCATATTATTTGCTCAGAATATCACTTAAACAACAAGCTTAAGCAATTATTACTTTTACTTTGTGATTTTGTCACATGTATGTCCATGTTTCGATCAAAGAGTTAGTTACAAGCCACAAAATTCTAAGACTGTTTTACATCATATGAAAGAGCTTCATAAAATTTCATATTTTTATGTTGTTTGCCACGTTACTAGTGAATAGGTTCTAATTATTTTCGAAAAACTTTAACATGTCTAAAGAAATACTTAACGAAAATAATCATAAAGCAGAATTCGAAGAAGCGACACCGTTTCTCAATCATACTTATCATGATGTTGAAATAAAAGTGGTAGGTACAAAAATTGCATTCATTTTTATTTGATCATTGCTTGCTGATATACCATACTTTGTGGTTGTTGAGATTGATATATATTTGAATAGGTTTTGTCTTATAATATCTACTGACTGACATATTTCACAAAGGCATTTTAGAATATAACACTGTACATTGTACACTTACTTTTTGCTCTAGAAATATGTGTATATGATGATTGTGAAATGTTCGGACAATCAGTGAAATATATTTATACATTGATCGTTCAATTTAAATCAGCTATATATTAAAATTCAAACTTTCTAAGAAGTTTGTTGCAGACGGGCTGTTTTCTGCCCCATAGCAGATACTTTTTTGCCAAGAATATTTGGTAACTCGATAAAGTGGTAGTTGGTTGTCATTGTTTGGTATAAGCATAGCTATTCCTACAAATTTTAATTTAACCCAACAGGTCAAAATAGTCAATCCCAGTTCAACCACAGTAAAATTTAAGGAACATTTACAAGAAGATGGCCATTCCCCCATGGATGATGTGAAAACATTTAAGTATATTGATGCAACCAAATCTCAAATGCCAGATAAGGTTTGTTGAAAATATTTAGCCCCAGGTGTGAGTGTATCACACTTTTTTGTTACAACTGCTTTTCTAACATAGTAAGTCAACATAATATTTGTTATACAAAGCCATCTATAAAGCGTTTTACAAAATGATTTTCTGGCGCTATCAAATCTCCATATTGCATCAAAATTAAAAGTTTTAAAATATCTAATATCAAAGTATCCTGAAATAATCAAGATTTTGTAATTAATTATGTTTTTTAAAATCTAATCTACAACACAAATACAGTATGAGTGTGTATGTCAAAGTTTTTGTTAGTATTGTTTTATGATGACTTGTTTTTTGAGCCCAAGTTTTGATGGAAATGTTATCTTAGTTTGATGAAGTGAATGGTATTCCTGGATCACCTGGTATACCGCTAGTAAACGGTGAAGCACATGATGCTGAAGCTCAAAAAGTTCTTCAAGGTAATTATTTAGCCATAATACTGTTTTGATGACTTTGCGAAAGGGTTTGTTGTAGCAACAGTTTACTTGTATGTATTTGTATTAAACAGGCAGGCAACAAAGTGGCCCTTCGGTTTGTGTGTTCACCGTTCCACTTGACCAAAATCCAGACAAAGCATCATGCAGAGCAGGATCTAGGAGCAAGTCAAGGGAAGGAGCAATTTCTGTGGCACACAACATGGCAAAAGAAAAATACAGGGATAATCTTCAAGAGAAGAAACAACAAATCAAACAGACTTTTATACATGCTACTAAAAGGCAAAGCAGTGGCAAACTCAATGCATCTCGAGTAACTCGATATTATGAGGTTAATCACTTCCTTCAACAAATATTTTACAACATTATTTCTGCAGTAATTATTGATTTAGAGGAAATCATTAACTAAAGGCAATTTTCATCGTTGACCTATTTAAGCTGCTATTGCGTTTTTATAACAATTTGACTTCCCAATACCAATCCGTTTATCTTGTAAACTGACATTGCCGTAAAAAGAGTATTTTAATGCTAGGTTGCCCCTGGTGTAATAATTGCGGAACAACCTGAGAACAATGACTACGGACAGAAAATACGATCGTAAGTTGTTAAAATCAAGATGGCTATTTCCAATAGCTAATTTTCCCAAACTTTATATCACATTTAAGGATGGTGGTTTTCGATCTATTAGTTTTAATGAGTTTGGATCAGTTTTTCACATTACCTTTTGCGTAATCTTACCTGGTGTATATTTATTAAGTAACAAGTTGTATGTAAATGCTTTCTTAATTGTATCGTACTACTGTATGTTAATACTGCAGGGGGTCAGTACCAAACATTAACAAAACCAGGTTATGGACTGGACATAAATCAGCTAGCAGCCGAGCATGGAGTAGTATTTCATCAAGGTGGAAGGTGGATGAACCAGTGGTGCAAAAACCAAACATGTTTGTCAAACTTCCATTTAAACAAGTGCCTGCGATTACAATGGATAATGAGTACAAAATGCAAGTAAGAAATTCCAAACAATTTTGACATGCCAATATTTCTTGATATATTTTGGGTATCCTTAATAGCATGATGATTAGAAACAAATTTCTTTAATGTTGTTACAGTAGGTGAAATAATCTGCTAGTTTTTATCACCAGTCCACGTATAAGAAGTGCAGAAAAAACTGTAGCCTATGCGTAAACTGCTGAAGTACTGGTAAAAAGCTATGGGACAAACTTATTCCAGGAGTTTGCATTACATTTCGATTTTTAGGACGATGTTGTATTACCTGGAGAAGATTTAAGAGCAACTACAGCATTTGCACTATCAAGGATACGTCAAGCTATAAAGAGAATGCCTTCTCTATCAAAAATGAGCACATCTCAAGGACGTCTTTTGAAGGCTCGACTAAAACCTCTACGCCCAGTAGCTGTAAAAAGTTGTTGTTGCCATTTTATTGATTTAATGTTCTCGTGTGTAAGAAGTAGACATTGGGTTAAGATGCCATTTTCAAGAAGACAAACATTCAACTTCAGTTAGGGTTCAGAGAAAAACAAAACTGACTCTCATCGTTTAAAAATTTATGTGTATCTGGTCTCACGTTGTGAGAGAACTCTTGTAAGCATCTAATGCTATCAGTTACACATGTTGTTTTGTTTGAAGAACAAATAGCCTTTGTCTTTCGTTTTACCAGTTATACAAAGCTTTATGTATGGTGGATCAGATACCATTACAACATGCTAACATTAATAGACTAAATGACAGCTGCAATTTTTATCACTATCTAGTAATGGCCAATCTGTTAATTTCGTGCAGTTAAATGGGCCAAGCATATACTCCTGTTGTGGTGTTCAGCCTGAATTTCGTAAACAAGGTTATTCGCCCAGCCCAAGTCGGCAAAGATATTTAAAGGAGCAATTTCGGGAGGTACAACTTTTGTTAATTTTTATTTTAATTTAAGTATCATTAGCTGTATGAATAACCGAAATTATTCTAAAATATTCTTGGTGTGTAAGGCATGTGACCAGCGCAAGAACGCCAAGATCGCTTTAGGGGACGAATATGAGAGACGGTTAAACGCAAACTCCAGTAGCCCAGATCAATCTATTCATAGAACCTCACCAGAACCGTAAGTTTACAACGAGGCTATTGTTATTAGCCAGCCGTTTCTGTTAAATAATTGCAAGTTCTAACTCCATTGCTTTAAAATACGATTGGATCTTAGTTTGTTTGTCAAAGTACTGTTGTATCACATAAAGAGCCTATGATTAATTTAAGACAAGACTAACTTAAACCGGAGATAGTACTATTCAAAGACGTTTACTATCTGATGATATTAGATTGCCGCCATCACCACTACGCCAATTTTAAGCAACTTGCAAATGTAATTAAAGCAATGTCATCGATTCCTAAAGCAGAATAAATAATTGCGATGGGATATTTTTTATTAAATCTTTTGTTGTTTCTTTGTGTAGTGAACAAGATCCTGATTATCAAAATGGCATCTACCCTTACAACATTGGAGAAAACTTTGAATACAATAACACTAGGCGAGAAGGAAATAAAATAACACAAGATGCAGATGGAAATGATAGAATAAACTCACTTTTATCTAGGCATAAAACTAACCCCAAAATGGAAGAAAAGTTTAATTCAATGAATTTGGATGGTAGCGTTATCTACTGAATATCACATTGTGAATTTGCAATGCTTTTATTCAAATATGTTACCATGTTTTTTGCAACAACAACAAATCGCCTTCTCCAGAAAATCATGACCTCACTTATGTCGTATATTGTAAGGCATGTAAGTGCCTTCAAGAACTTTTTATCTTTTGTCAGCAAGCACTAATCTATGTCAACAACACTTTATTCATTTCACTGTGGCGCTTATAAAAGAAGCCTTGTTTGAAAAAGCCATATTTTCATTTTCTACATGTATTAGTGTTATTATGTCACTGTGATGTTTGTAATACACAGAATATTTCTTTAACTGTTGATACTATCTTTGTGCTAGATGAAGCATCCGTTGATCTAAGATTTTTGAAGACAGCACTTAGCACAGTAACACCTAATTATAAAAACTTATGCCCGCACATTGATACCACCTGGTTGATGTGGCTTAGCATGTGTCATTATCTAGCCATCCCAAAAAATAACAGCCTAACATATGGTTTTGGTTATTTATTGCAAAAAGCAAGGCAGTGGACTAACAAAGGGTGCATAAAAAGGAATGACATCATAATTCTAATATGCCATCACATTTTTGAAGTATAATCCACCCAAAACACTTGGAACACATTCAACAATTTAAAAGACAAAGTAAAGACTGAATCAACCTTTACTACACTCAGTTTGTCCATTCTGTTGACAGCACTCTCAATGTCAGTCATTTAAAAGCTGAGAAAAGCATAGTTGATTTCATTTGATGTCTTGAGCTAGATTTTCTAAGTCTGCTGACTTCAGGGCTTGAGCCAAGGTAGTCCTAGTTGCTTGTTGCTTAGCTGAGTCTTGCCAAGTTACTAATGTTTGCCTTGCCTGAAAAAGTGAGACATTGTTTAATAAAAGTTTGATGATTGATTTTCTGATACCCTCTATGTACCATTACAAAAATGAACCGACCTGCAAGGCAACATCATCCGAGTCCTCTTGTATTTCTTTAATATCCTTTGGTTTTAAATTTAGAAGTGGCGCCAATTTTTTCCAGTTCTGACTAAGCTTTGCAGCCAGGTTGCTAATATCTTCACTGCTCAGTTTGTCAGAGGCGTTTGCTAGAACAATTACAAGGAATTTTAGGACAAGATGTAAATGGAATATAGTTCAAATAAAAGGCATCGCATCTATATCGAAGCATGTCCGCTGACAACTCTATAAAAAAAAGCTTTATTGTAAAATAACACAAAAATTCTTGTTTGATTATCTTGTAGTTTGGTAGCATAATCACAACCACTTCATGAGATAACTTAAAAAATTCATCTTCTTTACAGTTTTGTTCTGGTGTGTTGTCATCCAGGTTGTCATCAAGAAGGTTGCTGTCATCCTCATCTTCACCAATATCTTCATCATTGTCAGCCTCACCGAGCACATCATCTGCACAAAATAAGATATTATAAAGAACGTTTGAAGGTAAATCAATGTGCACTAATGATCGTGCGACAAGGCGACAAATTTCAGTTTCGGAAGATGACTGCAAAAATGTTGCATCACGTTGCTTCTAACAAAACATTCTGCAAAAATACTCTGTAACATTAAACTTTGCCATTAAAATCTTATGACACTCTGGCAAATTTCCAATACACAGATTTGGAAACTAATTATACAAAAAGCACATTTTGATCAGAAAACTACACGATTTGATACCATCTTTGTTGTCACTTCCTTCATCTTTTAAATCCTCATCTTGAGAAAGATCTTCAGTGTCTTCCTCTGGTTTAAGAGCAATCTCTGCTGGAGGTGTCTAGGATTTAAAAAAAAAACAGTTTAATTTTTCTAACTTCTTTTTTGAAAATTCATGAAAACACAGCATGCAATCATTAACCAGTTGATTTAAAAACATACTGGAAAATCTTTTGCCAATTTTGACATGACAGTATTCAAGTAATCAGGCACTGCTTTGAACTGCATTTGGGCAGGTTGGCTGGTGAAGAAAAGATGACTGCGATGGGAAAGCAAACGTAATGCTTTCCATTGAAAGTTAGACTTTTTGACAAGTCTACAAAAGTAATAACGAATAAATAAACAGGATCTGAAAGGAGCAAAATCTTGAGAGTAACATATAATGCACAGCACAAATAACAAACCCCAACACTGGAGAACAATTTGTTAGGCAGATGTATCAATTGCGACTGCAATCATTGCTTTATGATTCGCATTGAACAATATTCTATTAGCCTTAGCAATATCTGCTCTGCCTAATAAATATTTTCTACAATGTGTTGGTTCAGATATTTGCTCTGCGCATATCTTCCGTACTTATTACAAAGTTGATGGTGACTGAACCATGTTAACCCAAGTTTATAGTAAAATAAAAAAACAAGATATAGGTTTGCACTCTGAAGGTTAAGTTTATTTTTGATTTTTCTACTTGAGCTTTCGCAAACATAAGTTTGCTTCTTCAGGTGTACTAAGAAAATCATACTTATGCTGTTCCTCAACAGTATTTTTAGGACCGGCTTGTTCTATGCATTCCATAAAGTAATCCTGCAAGGACGGAAGAAATTCTCTTGATGTTGATCGACAAGCAGCCAAGTTATCAGGATGCAGGTTCCACAAACGTGTAAGTTCAGCACTGTCAGGTAAATGAGTAAACGCCTTAAAAATGTCTGCTGTTTACTGCCAACGTAATAATGAGTGAACCACAAGCTGAGATTCCTACCTTCCCATGCCCAAATTATTTCCACTTATAAACTCTTCAACAATAGATGGCTCTCCGGTTTTTCTTCGCTTGGAGGATGGACTGCCATCTTGTTTTGTATTTTGTTGTGTTTTTGCAGGAGTCTTCATAAAACTTGGACACCCATCGTTTTTCCAGGCTATCCAAAATTCTTCTCGATCAAGTAAGTGCTAAAAAGGAAATAAAAGCGGGTAAGTAATAAGCTGGTAAGTTTGTGATAAAATTCCAGCCATCCACTTCCAGCAAACCCGAAAATTATTTCATAACTAATGAGTTAATCATGTAACAGTTATTATAAAATCAGGTACACAAGTAAGAGGTATAAATTTGTTGTTATTCTATTTCATTATTACTACAAATATTAAAATAATAAATACTCTGATGTATTTTGCAAAATGCCTCCCGTCTGGAGGTGTTTCTTTGAGAAGTTCATATATTTTAGGTTCTGATTCACTGATCCAACTCTTCATATTATCAGTTAAGACCAAGTTGGCACTAAAAAATGCAAGAAAACAAAAGTAAAATCACATCATAAGTTAGTAAAATTTAAAAGCACGATAATTTAATATAGTAAATGCAACTAATTACCCTTTAAATTTTACATTGGCAGTGAGGTAGCGAAAAAGTATTAAAAACTGAATGAGAATCTGTCTACGAAACATCCCATCATTCAACTGCAGCTCTGTTAACTTTTCCGATGTCAAAAACTTGGGAAAGTAATTTCTAGACAAAAATACAATTATTGATATTTCTTATTTCAAATGTACTTCAACTACTTCGGTTAGCATACTTTGGTGGAGGTTGTGATATTTTATTTTGCCATACTTACCTTTTGCTTTGTGTGGAAGATGACTTGCTTCCCCTTCCAACATCTTCAAGTTTGAAACTTGAAAATATTCTAAACACACATTCTGCATTCTGTAACAGAATATTTAAAAATCCTCATTCCTTGAAGCATTAGGCTACTTTGTATATATTTCAAAATCATCTATACATCAAACATTACCATCACAATAAAACTTAACAGTGTACCTCTGTAAACTTCCCCCAAGTGTCTTTTGTATAGCATTGCACTGGATATCGAAAGATATCCTGAAGACTCCAGATGTTTTGATACAACTTGTAATCAACAACGGTACTGCAAAGCAGACACATATTTTCCAGTATTACAAGTTGATAAATACCAACTATGCATCAATTAAAGCAAAAGAAAATGTGCCTTTTTCATGTTTTAATTTAAAAAAAAAATTGCAGAACCTTTGGAAGGTAGCTGGGGACCCTTCTTCTTCTGGTTTGCTATCTACTTCCATCTTTTCACCACTATAACCATTTTCTGCAGTTTCTTTCTTTAATGTTGTGCTTTCAAGATCTTTGTTGAACACGGTCACATTCTCCAAGTTAAACTGACTAACCTGAGTCACAATGAGCAACAGATTGTGATCCACATCAAATTTATCAATGTTTTAAAACTTGAAGAGGACATAAGTGCTACAGCCACCACTTGACGAGAACAAACTACCAGTACAACATACTTCACCAATCAAGGAATGAAACAGAAGCACAATTTTTCTACTCACAATCACTGACAGGCTTTAATGAAAACATTCATGCACTAAACACACATTTAGGCAAGTAAGTAATTAGGTAATCAGAAATTTCATAAGATCAACTCACTAAATTTAATGCTGATTTTTCTGACAGTGGAAAGAGACGAGCAAGAAAAAGCTGTATGCGTCCACAGAACACAGTATTAATTGACTGTGACAGTCTTCGCAGCAAGTCATTGCACATTCGAAGTAGATAGTTTTTACCTGAATAAGCAAAATAACTGCACAGTCTCATAGTAGATAATACAGTAGGCATTTAAAAATCTGCCAAAATACTGCTTCAAACAATAGCGTTTGATTTTCCAATTTCTACCTGCAGTATAAAAGAGACTGGATTTCCAAACTGACACTCTTTCTTCAATATACTTAAAAACCACATCGCATGCATCCAAAGTAAAGCAGTCCAAGACATCTCCAAGTAATATAAAAGGGATGCTAGGTGAACAAAGCCCTGAAAAGAAATGAATAGCATTTAATTGTTGGAACTGTTGGATGATTATTTATTATAGTCAGTTGGCAACACTACATGCTTTACCTACAGTCAGTGTGTTCTCTAAGCAATGTGCATTTGCGTGCATACATAGGCCCTGAAGTATAAACTTTAAATATTTACTCCAGAGAGGTTATTTTAATCAGAAAGAGATAAAACTATCCTGCATGGCTTTTTACCAGACTCAATTCAGTTATTTATGTTGTAGCTGGTATATACAGTACTGTATTTGTATGCTATGGTCTATACATCTTTATCCTTCAACTAAGAAAATTATTTGCCCAACTTTAATAGTTATCATCTCTTCCATCTTCTTGCTAACGAACTAACAGTAGCTTCCAAAAAAGTTAAAACTTTCTTTCATTATTCAAACTATCTAATTTTGACAGTGGATTTCCAGTTCATTTCTTTATAAAGCCAATTATAATGGAACAGATATGCCTAGATATAGTCAAATGTTTTCAACAAAATTATCAGTTATAAATATTTCCATGCTGTACAGCTTAGTTGGAAACCTAGAATTTCCGCCATACTAAAAGAAAGCACATGAGATGTATCCAACAAAATGTTCTTTTTGGCTTTATCCATGTCAAAAAACCTAGCTCCGCCACTGTTGACTTTTACTACATGCATATACTAAAATAACATATGATAATCAGCCACTGCATACTGCGTTATGAATATACGGTTTTGTGTGAAGCCACTGAAGCACACCTATGATAATGTAAACAAACATAGACTGCAAGCAAATTTAAAACCTTGAAATAATGAACTGTAACTACAATTACTACTTAAATACCCGTAAATTACAAACACAGATATACTCCAATAAATTGCAAAACACCAACTTTTTTATGAAAAATCTGTTATGGCCTCTTTTCAGAAAGCCAAGAAACTCTTTCGTTGGGCTAACTTTAAAGTAAAAACTCCTGGATTTTTTTTAACTGGTTCATGCATATAATTGTACAATGATAATGATCAAAACTTAGCAATGTTATTTTCTTAAATGAACATGGCTAATCTGACTTTTGCTTAGTAAACATTTTTTAAAGAATAGCTTCCATAGCATTCATATAGCTTCACTTCATTAAGAACCTCGATAAAAACTCCTGTATATATATATACATATGTTATAAAACAACTCCAGTCCCTCAGCTTAGTTCAAACCCACAGCACAACACAACCCACATTTCTTGTAAAATAGGAGTGTATTTGTATAAATAACAACATTCGTATTATGGCAACCTCTATGTTAAAAATATGCTACCTTGTTTGGCCACAGAAACTGATGCAGTTATTATATGCAATAGTGTAGTTATTGCTCCAGGTGCTTCTGAGATGTTTTTATCAGAAATTTTGTCACGTACAAGGTCCCTTAAAATTTGGTCAACAGCTGTCTTTTTCTCTGCCTCGGAACCAGTGTAATTGTTACAGAATCTTACAAATTGAGGAAGGCTCTCCATGTTGTTGTCCGCTATATCTTTGCTAAGCACCTTCTAAACATTAAGCAAAAATACACAACATAGTCTTAACTTATAATGGCTATATTTTGATACATTAGGCTACAGCTAGATGCAAGTTTTGCAATGCAAATTTACAGCAAAACTTGCGATTGTTCTTTGAAAATGTCTTTAAATTTCTAAAAAGAGCAAAATCGGCAATATAAGCATGGTCCATTTTTTATAGAAAGATGAAATCACGAGCGACGCTCTTTATGCTCATCAAGTAGCGAGAGCCCCGACAGGAAAGTATGGCAGTTTTCGACGAGAGATCATGCGTGCAAACTTGCAAACTTTGTCAAGATGGCGTCATTACTGTGCACTGAAGCTTTAATTATTTGTATAATTATTGTAATTTAGCATTCAAAAAATCAGCTTTTCTGTTTATTTATTAGAAATCTGCGTGGTGAGTAAAATATTTTACCTGCAAGGTACCACACTTTCCACCATCTGACCATGCCTATGGGTGAGAAAGATGATATTTTAAAGAGCTGTTGCCCAGTTCTGGCTACCAGTGCTCCAGCATTTCAAGGTAATCAATTGTCAGAATATGTCATGAATAAGTATTGAACTCTAGATCTATAGGTTACGGGCCCAACTCGAAACTGTGGCAGTTTTTGAAGAGAAATAGTGAAACGAAATTTTAGCGTGATGGAGTGCACTGACGCGTTAGTTCCCGGTTTATTTAAATTATAATTTATCAGCTTTTAAGCAACCAGCTTTGCCTGGTTTATTTTTTATAATGCGACGTTAACATGTAGAAGTCCGGTGTGCAAGTTGATAAGTCTCGTTCGTGCATGTGCCACACTTTCCATTATGGAGTACAGGAAGTCTGAATACAGTGGCTTGCATAATCAAGCTTAGTTCTAATACTACTAACTTATTAATTTATTATTAATACGGTAAAATTCTAATTCAAATAGCCTAGGCTATTTTCCAACTTACCTTAAATTCGGATCGTGCATTTTCAAATAAAAACTCGGAAGAACCCATTTTTCAATATCTATAGGCTTAGGTTTAATGAAATTGTTGATCGCTGGCAAACTTGACAAACATTTGACAAGTGAAGGCGGCTGGCGGCATCAAACGTTGGCTTTGGCATCCACTGCAATAGTCATTTGGCTTTCCTTTTTATGGTTGGCAGGCAAGCAAGGCTGCCACCATGCTGCCATATGGTTTGAAAGCGCCATCTAAAATTTTGTTTTCGAAACCGCCAATTACAAACAACAAAATTTTGTGTTTGAAAATTCAATGTATGTTGTTTAATGTATTCTTCGGGAACGTACTTAGTTTTGTTTTACGATTTTGTCGGTTTTTTTAGGAAGCACTAAAAGCCTGGAAACGCTGAAAATCAGCATGGTTAAGAGTAGAAACACATTTTTTTTCATTTATATTTTGTATTTTCATTCAGCCTTTTCAGTTCTTTCAATCTTTTCAGGCCTTCAGTGAAATCAGATTTTTACAACATATAGGCCGTAACATTGCAATTCGTCATACGTCTATACTTCTTAACTCTATAGAAATGTTGTTGAGTTGTTCCTGATCCACGATGGCGGCTAATTTGATATTATTTTATTGGCAAATAACATGTGCCTAATCACAGGCATAAGTTGATGTGGAGAAACGTGTCAACAGAGCGTCTGTGTTTCTCCTTGTCTTTACGATGACTGACTCGAAATGCAAATTGTGCAATAGACAGTGAAATACACTTTGGCTTTTTTCGCAAATAAATGGTAGCGGTGTTCTGCTGCTACGTAGCGGACAGATAGGGAACGCTACAATCTATTCAAAGTTTCTTTACATGGTTACCTATTGATCGTTATGTTTGCCTGCTATGTTTAAGAATGAAGGAGTTAAAAAAAAGTTTAGTTTTATAATATTACAATTACTCGAATACCCGGAGGTGGAAAGTCGGTACTTAGAAAAAAATGTACCGACGGCTCCGGTATTCGGTACTACTTTAAAAAAGTAATTCGGTACTTTGCCGGTAGGTACTTGGTACCCAGGGCCGGATTAAGGCGGGGGCTGATGGGGCTGCAGCCCCAGGTCCACACCCAAATATAGGCCCACCACTACACTAAGTCAATGAAACAACTAAGGTAGCCTAGGCTAATACAAATCTCCCAGCTATTATTGAAAACACAGTCCATGCACTGTAAAACCCAACCTGGTCACTATGACGCAACAATCGCTTTTTCTCGGCTGTTAGGCAGGATTGTTAGTAGCCAAGTCAAGTCAAGTTTATTTCACAATAACGCACATAACAATATTGCGCATGCAGGCAGTAGCGAAAGACCACTATAGGGTCATCTAAATCTAGCTCGCCTAGAGACTCTAGGCGTAGCTAGAGTAGCTGTTGCTATAGTCTAGGCTAGAGTATAGCAACATATTGTTTTTAGTTGTTTTGTTTTTAGCTTGGCTAAATTAATTTAAGAATAAAAATGAAGAAGTATAAAAGCGGTTGGGAAAAGGAGAAATCTAGAAGAGAAGCAGAAGCTAAATTGAAAAAAGTTGTAGCAGGTTCAAAAAAAGTGACTGATTTTTTTGATGTTGTAAGCGAACCGAAAAGCAACATTGCAGAAACGACGTCCTGTAGGCCTAATGCAACTGCTTTACGACCATCTACTTCGAGTGACTGTATTGCAGAGCCACATATAAATATTGTTTCATCGGAACCAAATTTAAAAACCAAGTCATCTAATGTTGCTGAGGATGAAACACATGGGGTAAAAGAAACTATTCAACACGACATGGATGTTGGATGCTGGGGAGGAATTTCTGACCAGCTGAGAGATTACTGCTGCCAAATAAGAAGTTTAGAATTTCAACATCTTGATGCAGATTTTTCAACTTCAGAGACACGTATTACTGGCGATAAATTTAAACGGCGTTGTTCTAAATCGCTATTTTGGCGAGAACAATTGAACGGCGAAATAGTGAAACGCGAATGGTTGTGCTATTCGCCTTCAACCAAGAAACTTTACTGCTTTTTTTGCAAACTTTTTGCGTCTGATTCTGAGAAAATCATGCTGCAGGGCATCAGTTGGTTATGGCGACTGGAAACATGCACCACGCGACCTGGCCAGGCACGAATCTTCTAACAAACACTTAAGTTATCTTTCAACATATTTCTTTCGAAGAGCATAAAAAGGAAGCATTTGCAAAGATTTGGAAGAGCAAAAAGAATCTGACAGAAAATATTGGTGCAAAGTATTAGCTCGAGTTTTAAGCGTGATAAAATTCCTATCATCCAGAGGGCTGGCCTTCCGCGGAAGTAGTGAGAGGGTTGGTTCTCCACAAAACGATAACTTCCTTGGAATTTTGGAGTTGTTGGCAGAATACGATACTTTCCTTGCTGAGCATATTCAAAAGAGAGTGAACAAAGGCAAGGGACACGTTTCGTATTTCTCATCGACTGTATGTGAGGAATTCATTGACGCAATTGCAACAAAAGTATTACATATTATTATTTCCGAAATAAAACAAGCAAAGTATTATTCAGTGTCCGTGGACTCAACACCTGACATTGCAAATGTTGACCAGTTAACAATAATTTTTCGGTATGTTTTACCTGATGGTCCCGTGGAACGATTTGTCAAATTTATGCCCACTCGTGGACACACTGGTCGCCAATTGGCTGATATACTTTTGGAGTTTATAGAATACAATGGGATCAGTTTGAAAGATCTCCGAGGACAATCTTATGACAACGCTGCTAACATGAGCGGAAAATATAAAGGTATGCAAGCTATAATAAAAGAACGCAACCACCAAGCAGAATATATTCCTTGCGTAGCACATTCCTTGAATCTTGTGGGAAAATGTGCTGCTGAGTGTTGCCAATCCGCGGTTCGTTTTTTCATGTTTGTTTAAGGACTCTATGTATTCTTTTCAGCTTCAACACACAGGTGGAATCTTCTTGTTGATGCACTGAAACCACTTAAATGTCCAACAATTAAGCCTTTGTCTGATACACGTTGGGAGGCGCGATATGATGCGCTACATGCACTAAGAAAAGGTTACCAAGCGGTTCTTCAAGTCTTGACGGCAATATCTGATGACAATGATGAAACATATCAAACTAAAGAAACAGCCAGGGGTTTTGTTTCATCGATGAAAAAGCTTGAAACTGGTATTTTAGTCGAGGTATGGTCGTGCATAATGGAACGGTTCCATAAGACGAGTCAGGCTCTGCAGGACAGCAACATGACTTTGAATAAGGCAACAAATTTGCTTCAGGGTCTACAGAACTTTATTCAACTTCTCAGACCCCAACTTCAAACATTTGAAGGAAGAGGTCAAGCATTAAGTGGCTGTCATCATTACACTGAAGAAATTTCAAGAAAGAAAAGTAGGGTTGGATAGCGAAGGTGAATCTGAAGACACATCACTTGATCCATCGAGCAGATTCAAAGTAGACTCATATCTGCCGATCATTGACCAAATTCTTTCGTCTATGAAAACCCGACTAGAAGCTTACGACGGTCTCCAAAGAAAGTTTTCGTTTCTGATAGAATTGAACACCATGTCTAACTGCAAAATTGAAGCAAGTGCGAAATCGTTACTTCAATATTATCCAGATGATCTGGAGGAGTCATTGCCTGAGGAGATGATTCATTTTTCTACACTGATAAAACAACACCATTTCAACAGTGAATGCAAAGAAATTCAGATGTTTAAGTTCATAAATGAAAATGAATTCGCGCATGCATTTCCTAATGTATCGGTTGTTTTCAAGCTTTATCTTTGTCTGATGATTTCTAATTGCTCTGGCGAGCACTCATTTTCAGCACTAAAAAGAGTAAAAAATCATTTGCGCTCGTCTATGAGGCAGAAAAGGTTGAATTCCTTAGCTATACTCTGCATCGAAAACGACATTTTGCAAAAAATAGACACCGATGACATTATTAAGAGCTTTGCATTGTCTAAATCCAGAAAATGCGTCATTTGAATGTGTGCATACAAAGTAAATATATACTTTGTTTATGTATTAATATTTGTTTTTCGTTTCAATTGTGGTTAGTTTTTAGTACAACGAATAGAATAAAAAATAGGCCTCTGACTATCATAGAGCCCCAGGCCCATAAAAAGCTTAATCCGGTCCTGTTGGTACCGATGCTTTTTGTGTTAAAGAAGCTGCTGAAAATACAATATTTGCCGCTATTAAGCCCTCGGTAAAGGTTACTCCAGGTCAAAACATATGTGACATTACTCGCCTGCAATTTTAATTGACATTTATAGATTAAAAAAGTCACAAGATGCTAAAAATTGTATTAAGGTTTAATTAACATGTATTTTTGAAAACATTGTTGGTAAAATTTTGAAATAATCACGTGAAAAGTACCGTGTACCAGGACCGACTGAAATTTCTTGAAAAATAATTCGGTACAGAGATTTGAAACTTTTTTTTAAAGTACCGACGGTACCGGCATCGGTATTGAAATAATACCGCGTTACAGTAATTCGGTACTATAGTACCGCGGTACTGCCCACCTATGTTGAGTAGGCCTACTTGGTATACCAGTACTTAAATGTTTTTTAAAATGAGTAAATGTGCTTGAGTACTAAAATTACTAGGCTACTTGCATACAGCTCTGATCATTGGTAATAACTAGGGTGACCAGTTTTTTGACCTAAAAAGTTTAAATTTTGACCTTGAAATTTGCAAATTTTGACCTTGTTTTGACCTAAAAAGTTTAAATTTTGACCTTATTTTGAAAAACGCTATACTGATAGTCTCTACACTGTCTACAGCAACTTTCTAATCTAAAGCTGCATTTAAAATTGACAAAACGCTTTTCTAGTGTTGACTTTTTTTCGTTTCTGCGTATTAAGATTGACAACTTGCAGTTTCAAAGCAATGCCTTCACATTGTGACGTCACTAGACGCGCTGAAAGGCCTTCCCTCTCTTTGTGGCTTTGGTTTTAAGTATAATTTGGGGCACTGGAATTGTTTGCGGTACAAGAAAAGAGAAAAGCGGAAGAATAATATTACAAAATGGTTACAGAATTACAAGTTTAATAGATTTTGACCTAAAAAGAAGACCTAAAGTAACAATTTGACCGTATTTTGACCTAACGTAACATTTTGACTTTATTTGACCTAATAACTTCTATACCACACGTCGTACAAAGCTGAAATTTGTTTTGTGCTTGTTTGATAGCATTCTGAGCAGGTTAAAAAAATTGACCATATTGACTTTTGGTTGCCCTAGTAATAACTACCGAGTTGTGAGTCGGCCACATCTCTCTGGATATTATCAAGTGTTAGGCAAGCTCAATCGCTGCAACGTCAACGCCCCAACGTCACTGCATCGCTGCAACAAGAAAAAAATTTAACATGTGCTCAGCTAAAACTGCTATTAGAAAATTTTGGTTGCTTTGTTGCATGAAACTACCAAACATCTGGCAACTTTGAGGAGTGAAGTGTTATACTGTAGTTGACTTGGTGATGGTGGTATTAGCCTCTTTATCTTCGAACTGAGGAAGTATTTTGCACAACTTAAACCTGACAATGATTTCTCATTGCTCAACGCCCGGTTACCGAGTTTGTTTTTATGCAACTTTCGCAAAACAGGCACTTTTCTTTTTTATCTCCTTGCTTTATGCGATACTATTAACAATTCTTACGGACACATGAGCGTCGTTGATGATTTGCTCTTGACGATACAATGGCAGCGCTGCCAGGTGCCAAACTCAGATTTGCATCACAGCGAACCCAGTGCTACTGCTAATGTTTATCTCCAAGCGCCATATCAGCAGTCTACGTCCAATCGTAATTAGTTGTTGCGCCACTACAGACAGCCACCTTATGCTGCCTCAGAAAAGATGGATTCAGCGCTCGTAGGCTACTTCCAGGGCTGCTGTTAACGCTACTGTTAAACTAAACTAAGAGCTTTGAGCATATGAGCAAAAGCACCCCGTGCTCGTCGCGGAACAGAATAATGAGCGGTTTATGGGGATTACATGTGGTAGCGTGTAGAAAAGTTGGATCAAGTCATAGATATCTTATATGGATCAAGTGCACTGCCAGATGACGTCACGATTTGAGTAGTTGGGGTCTAGCAGTAGCTGCTCTAGCACACAAAGGCATCCTATAGTTGTACACTTGCATACTAGACCAGAGAGATTATAAAACTTTATGGGTTATTATGATAGCCTATACCGGTATACTAACTTTTCTGTGGTCTAATATACAAGTGCACAACCAGATAACGTTACAATTTGACTAGCTGGGATCTAGTATACAAAGACATCCTGTGGTTGTACACTTGTATACTATAGACCCCTTTTCTGGAGCTCCTGCATCAGAATGTCAAATGATCGTGCTGCGTGCTCCAAAAGTAAGAAAGACTCCAAATTTTGGCGTGATTGTGTGCACTGAAGCGTAAAGTCTTTATTTGTTTGTTATAAATTGGCTTTCAGAGGACTGCCTTTTTTGTTAATTTCTCATAAATTGTTGTAAGTTAATAAATGTTAGCATGCTTGTCACGTTGATAAATCCGATTGTGAGTGCAGGTGCCACACTTTCACTCTCCACCGAGGTCCATTCTCAAGAGCCAAACTATAAAGTATGGCAGCTTTGGACAAGAAATTGTGTGTGCAAAATTACAAATTGCAATGAGCTTGCAAGACCGTACTTTCCAGATGAGCAAACAAGGTGTAATACTGAGTTTTGATCGCCACATTACGTGGAGTATCATATACCCTAAAATATGGCAGTTTTTTGAGGGCCATCTTTTAGTACACCAGATGAAACAAGCCGATGGCTCGTGGCGATGATGGCGAAAGCTTGTGTAAAGTAATTAAAAATGAAAGTTAACCATAGAGACCTAGAGTGCCATTCTGAATTTTTGAGAAGTAATAAATCGTGTGTGATACTATAGAGAAACTTTAAGATTTGACATTACATTCAAATTATCACATTTTTTTTGCTATTATGAATTAGTGTGAATACAAAAACTTATACATGTGCAGTGATAAGTCTTGTACATATGCCACACTAACTAACCACTTTGGCAATTTCTAATAAACAAGCAAACAACTAAGACTAAAGTGTCTTCACTAGTTTACACGAACGGTTGTGCACCTTTTACCATCGACATGCACCTTTTTTGACAAAAGTTATTCAAATTTAAATATTTACTGAACTAAATTGACCATTGATTTCTAACTTTTTGCAATGGTGAAATCATTTTGTTGTCTGCATGAAAACAAGTCCTCGCTTGTATGTGTATACCAGTTAAATGCTTTTACAGTCTGTTTGTCATGTAGGCTCCATGCCAATTTTTTTAATGGTTGTAGCTTTCCATAGGATAAATATTGTAAACAGTTGGTTAATGTTTAATTTGCTTACCTTAATTACAATGATTTGTTTTGTCAACTTTTAGACGAAGAAATATAAAGGAATGGCAAATATTATGGAAAAGTCAGTCTTTGGAAAATTTTTTAAATAAATTATCTATAGCTCACAGATATGTATGAAATGATAAAACCTAGCTGTTGATTGTTGTAAGCTTTTTGTTTGACACAACTATGAATCTCATGTACAAATTATTGCATGCTAAATTTGTACTTGAACTAACTGTTGTCTGCAAACAATTGTTACTGCAACTCCAATTTTTTTAATTTCATTTTCTGGAAAACCTTATTCTTTGAATTAACTTTAAAAGGGACAAAAAAGAAGAGTATGATGTCATTGCCGAAATTCCAAATGATATAGCTACGACTTCAAAAGCTGAACAAAACTCTAATTATGCCATGTCTAACTCTGAAATAATTCAACAAACGTTTATGAATGAAACATTGCCACCACAGCCTAATGGTGATGAGATTGTCTTCAGTGAGCCAAGGTATCTTCGAGCAAGACATATTGTATGTATATCCATTGGAAGTTTGATGTTTTTAAATAATTTGTTTTTTAAGCAATGATGACTGTCTGCTATGCTGCTGCCAATATGCTCCCGGGGAAGCTTCTTATTCTTCAAATCAAAGAACAAACAGCTCGCAACACTGCTGTAATGGTATAAATTCCCAGTTTTGCCTTGCTTTTGTTTTTGGTTAATGTATAAAGTGCTACAAGTGCTTTATCGGCAAATTGAATACTAAGACCTTTGGAATACGTTTTGCGGACTTTAGTACTTTTTAATGTCAGCATTAACACTGGGTTGATTTGCAAGACTTCCAGCGAATAATATTTTATTTTTTTCTACAGGACCAAGAATGATACGCCAATGTTTTTCAAATGCTTTTTTCTATGCCATAATTTTGATTATAACATTTTTTCTAATTCTGCTGTTACTTGCCGAACTATTGTTGGACCTCAATATAATTGTTGTTGGTGAGTATTTTTATGAAATCCAATGTGAACAAATATGTATATAACATTGTGGGATCTTATCGTAGTATTCTATCTAAAAATATTAGATGTATTGTTTGATATGGTTTCACAGGAAATTTTGCCAATTGCTTAACATTAGAACGACCAAGTGCGTCAATTGACGCATTTCAAGTATTTAATTTCTTGTATCTCCACCGGGCATCATCTTTTTCTGCTGAAACTTTTTGACAAATATTTGTTTCTTACAACGCTCAGTTTGTCTGACTTTTGGGGGTTTTATAATTAAAACAGCGAATTTAAGCATATATCCACCTAGAATGACCAAGCGCGTCAATTGACGCACGTAGCTTAAAATTTCACACTAAGTCTACAGAAGGTGTGATTCCAATCTGCAGACTCATTACAACGTGATAAAATGGAACAACGATAATCAAGAAATGATAATAATCAGCATTGTCTGAGATATAATTGAGCATGGTGAGGTCTCACTAAAATTGGGATAATTTCTGTCCGGCGTCCAAATTCACGGAAGAAATTCGGGCTCAGTCAGCGGGTTTATTCGAAAGTAGCTAGTGCTCGCGAGCAGTGGACATTTAGATGGAGAAAGTACAGAGAAGGCTGTACTTCAAAAATGTTTTTCTTGCTACATAAATGAACGATTTGTATTTTACGTGTATTATGCGTCAATTGACACACTTGGTCGTTCTAGGTAGTTTGAAAGCGCGGTCGTTCTAGTGTTAATGCTATTAACATACTATGCATTATTAATTGTTCTCACATAACTACACTATATCTTTGTTAGCTTTTATGTTTGTTAAAAATTCTTAGTGAAAGACAACTCAGTAGCGTTGATAAATACATCAAATGACATCAGCTTCTCAGCTAGCACTGAACAAAGTTCTGACCAGCTAACAACTATACTTATTCTGCATTGGATCAACTTTTCAATACTCTCTCTGTTTCTAATTGAGGTATCCATGAGCATGTTTATGGAGTTGATCAAATCATTTCACATTATGAGGCTGCATGGTTCATACACAATATATGCTTATACCTGTACATGTATTTATCATATATATATACTTTGTTATAAATAATACGTTTTACTAAGCTGATTTTTATTGTCTAGTGTTCAAAACGACAATGAGATAGTGTCACTGATATGGTTTTATACATACAAAAGTCTTATATGATAAGTTTTTGTATGATTTTACAGGTGCTTGTACGTCTTTATGCTTGGAGAACAGCAATGGCACGAAGCTTAGTTGCAGTGAGTATTAATATGATAATGTCAATAGAACCAGTGGATTGTAATCAGTAATACTGTTAGGACTTAAGCTTGATTAAACATGGTTTTCAACATGAAATGTAACAGAAGAAATGAAGTTGTGTACAGTACTTAATCCTTTGCAATGTAATCAGTGCTATCTGCATGTTAGAACAACAGGTTATACTGAATTTCTAACAATGTATGCATACACTTTTTTCTGCTAATTAATAGAAGTTATAAAGATTGGGTTTTTGCAGTTTGTGCTATTGTCTTAGATTCCGGTTCAAGCATGTCTTTGAATTAACTTAATATCTTTAAATGCCCTTGGGCTTTTTGCACTTTATTGTAAAACTTTGTTTAGTTTTGGTTATGTTGGTTGGCTTATTTGTTTTTCTTTGGATGTAATGATGTTGGCTGTAACAGTTATACGCCTACGACACCACCTGAGAGTTGTTATTTATAACGTATTAAATTATGACGTAAACATATGATTAGGTTTTGACTTTCAATATGCCACAAAAGTATGTCATTTTGCTGACATTACGTCTTTAAGTAATACTCTGAGACTGAGTGATTATATATCAATTTTATAGACAAAATCTGAAAGTTGAAATAATTGGTGTGGTTTGCTTATACTATTTGGTGACTTATCAGTTTAGTGAATATGAATACTGTAGTTTAAAATAAAGATTTTAAACCATAAAATGTTATTTTTTCAAAAACTTAAAACAAACAAAACTTTCAAAGTGTTTTCATGTGCTCATGCAGCACTCACCATCATCTACCTAAGATATATCTTTTTTATGACGTTTTTTTGAAAGTTTCATACTTGCCTCAGAGCAAAAATCCAACCTAGCATTGAGTTCTCTAGATAACATCAGGTTGCCATTGATAACATCTTTACACTTGTTGACAAGACAAGTTCTTAAAATCTTGGTAGACAACAAAAACACCCTGACATTCACAACTTACCTGTGTACCGTGTCCGTGTAAGTGTAGAACATTTTAACTACAGGAGAAATGCAAACATAAAGTACAAGTACTGGTATTAGAAAAGCTTAAAAATGTGAGATTGATTGATTGAATTCTTATTGAAATAGCAGGTAACAAAGACGAACTTTGTGGATGGGTTGTTACTCATCGCTTTTAAAATGGTTCCTTGCTGCTAAAGCAATATTTTGATAGCAAATTTTTTTCTGACAGAGTGTATCCAATGCAGTGATGCATAAATCTAGGAAAGCAGTAAAACACTTGAACAATGTTTAAACTATTGCTTAACATCAGTATTTTTTGTTTGCTTAATATTTTAACTGTATGGTAAATTTATGTGTTATTCATAATAACACATAATTATATTCATTTGTATAACTGCATGCCATAAGATGTAGTCATGTGTGGTCGTGTATACATTCCATCACAGTTGTAAGTTTTACACCATATGACACTATGACAGTATGAGTAAATCTTTCATTAATACCTAACATTGGTCTATAATGACATATATCAGGGGTGGGCAAATTTGTTCAATGAAAGAGTCACTTGCGGAAAAATATAAACACCAGCGAGCCGCAAGATCAGTAATGATTGTCAATTTGGTTATTATACTATTAGTAGTCATTTTGGGATATTACTTTTTAACTAAAAGACCCATAAAAACATGTTGGTGAGGTGCATTTTGACAACCTTTGCCATAGAGTATAGAATCTATACCTGAAAACAATGTCGGAATCGATGTCTAGTGTTACGTCATAAACGAAATCCTGGCCTAAATAAAGAAAAACTACACAGAAACTTTCATAAACGGTACTCTTGGTAGCCTTTACATTTTTTGGAATTTTACGATTCGACTAGAAGAGCCACAAAAAACATGCCGGAGAGCCGCATGCGGCTCGCGAGCCGCAGTTTGCCCATGTCTGACATATATTGTGTGTACATGGAATTTATACATACATTTTTGGTGTATTGACATCTATTTTATCAACTTGTGTTTAAGTTGCAAGTGATATCTTCTACACAAACGCTGTATGTTTGTAGTTGTAACACACGGTTTGCTATAATGTATGTGTATGCAGTAGTTTGTTATAATTACATTAATACTGTATATGTGTACTTTTAGGTGTGGGACAGTGCTGCTGTGGCAATGGCATTTGTTTGCAACCTTGTCGTCACATTGGCTGTTGGATACAATAGTCCTTACAATGCCATTTCATTAATAATCATTTTTCGAGTTGTTCGATTTGAAAGCATAATACGAAGTATGTGGGTTTAAAAACAATTTAACTGCATAACTTTCTTTCAGGTCTGTGCTTGTGTAGTGAACCATATATTTCACATACTACCGCCTTAGTAGAATTACTTAAACACAATGTATAAGGTATAGTAAGAAATAGGGATGGGCCGATACGAACCCAAACCCGAATAGATTCACCGAATACCGCCTTTATGGAAGATTCGGGCGAACACGAATACCAACAATGGCGAACCCGAATACAATATTACTTATAAATTTACTTATTTTCGTAAAAAATGATGATCTAGTTTCCCGACAATGCTAAACTAGAGTAAGCAGTACTTACAATGAATGTCGTTTTCCTAACGATTTTGCTTTTTCGATCGTTTTTTAAACGCTATTTTTCGAAAGAAAGCGATTTGTTTATCGATTACGTCATTTTAGAAGCAAGACTTGAGAACTTTTGGAGGAAATTATATTGTTTGGTTCTAACACGAATAGATTCGGGATTCGTTCGTGTCGACCTTCATGATATTCGGGTTCGCATCACATCCCTAGTAAGAAAGGATCCCTAGTAAGAAATGATCAATTTGAAAGGTATTGCATCAT
Source organism: Clavelina lepadiformis (assembly GCF_947623445.1). Lineage (NCBI taxonomy): Eukaryota > Metazoa > Chordata > Ascidiacea > Aplousobranchia > Clavelinidae > Clavelina > Clavelina lepadiformis. The sequence continues at coordinate 9,663,332 of NC_135246.1, forward strand.
TGTTGTATAGATGCCACTGCTGAAGCCAAAAACAACTACAGAGAACGGTTGGCCAATGTTCAAAGTGGGCAAGCAGAATATCAATTGAAGAACCAAAAGTTGCTGCAACAACTCAAGGAAAAAGATGTTAGTTTAGTTAAATTTGAACTCGTTAAAATATTGACTCTTAATTTATCTCACAGTCTACACCCCTTTCCGAAGGAAAAATACATTTCATACCCATAAGCAACAATAGCTTGTACCTTGCATTAATGCCTGCATAAATCCTGGCTTCGATTTTTGAAATAGCAAACAATGTTGCTTCTAATTATGATAGTTTGGAGGATATCAAACAAAATAACTAAACAAGTGTTTTCCCACCTTTTCAAAAACATTAAACCCTATTTAAAATATGGGCTCTACCCCTACTAACTTAAAGCTAAAATTACTTTTACTGAGTGATAATAACATTTATAACAAGTCACCTACTAATGCTTGTGACTTACTTCAATCTTCCTAACAACAAAGTATCCAGTTGGTTATAAAATAGTTTGTTTTTGTTACTTGGTTCTTTTCATGAGACACAGTTCTAGATTTGACTTCACTCAGGAAGCACTTTGGTAACTGTTTTGAAACATCAATATTTAGCACATTAAAGTCGTTTTTTGGTCAGTGTAGTGACATTCCGTTGTCTTCCTTTTCTGCCTCGCGCATAATCACACCGCCTTAATTGGTTTTAATCTGTATTCAGCAATAATTATTGTTATTTGTTATTCAGTAGTAAGTGTAGTGTCGGCTGTTAATGCTAACAGTTTTTCTGTATAAGTGTTGTATAGTTTACAGTCACGTCTTACGTAACTAATTATATTTTATTTTAGGACTAGCAATTCTGTTTTAATAAAGCCTTAGTTATTTTTGATTTTATATCTGAGTTCCAAGGTCATGACAATTGGATAACACTAAAGCCAGAATTAACCTCAAGTAAACTTGTCATGTTGTAAGAAACCGATGTTTTTAATTCGGAATATTTCACTCTTACATATTCCTTACTTAGGCTTTACGCAGTGCAAGGTACTTCAAGCAAAGGATGTGCAATGATTTCTCCAATAAATTTGTCATATAAATAATATAAAATTATCCAATATAAATGCCCAATGAATATGAAAGTTGCTAAGATCATAATCATGTATAACATCTGATAAATGAACTATTTTTGGTAACATGGCATGTATCAATGTTTAGTTTGAAATCAAGCAACTTCAAGCGCATCTTGGTACAGTTGATGGAAAGCTAGATACTAATATAAGGAATGCTCTCAAACCTGAAGAAAATCAGACGCGGGATAAATACGAAAGTGAACTCGAAAGAGCTATTGCACTGAGCAAAATGGAATATGAGGTTGTTTTTGGTGGAACATTTTTTTTCTGTTTTTCACTTATTTTGTAAGTTGTAAAATGAAAAAAAATTTGAATAACATGTCTGCTCAACATAGCTTCAATAATTTGTTTTAAACAAACACAGTCTTTTTCTTGTAGAGGTCTATAAATTGTAGACAATTTTATACAATATCAATTACCTTGTCGTTATTGAATGTTGAAAACTCTCAGAAATTTTTTACTTTACAAAAGATTTGAGAATCAACAAACCAATGAAAATATAGAAAGTTCAATTTTCAAACAACCCAGGCAATCGCTACCCATCCTAAAAATTTATCTTCTTGGAAAACCGTCTATTGTTTATATGCAATTTAATAAAAAAACATCTTCCATGATGAACCACCATGTTTTTACACCTCTTAAGATATTCAGATACTTTAGCAATAAGTTTCAGATACTCACTGCTCTTCGTTCAAACTTTGTGTATCAATTCACGTGCCCATTTGGTAAAGGCATATCTACATTTCTAAATCTACACACCAGTTTTTGCTACAGTAGTGGAACTGGAACACATGCATTTTAAAAGAAGACTATGGAAAATCTGCCATAAAAGATTACGTCATCAAATATAAACGTTGACAATCTTACAAGATTACCATAAACAATTTTCACATATTAAAAATGTGCAAAAATGTTCATGATCAAGTAAAGTCCATGTGGCCCTATTAATCAAACAACAGAACTTCACTCTAAAGAAACAAAAATTTGAGGTGGAATACCCTTGTTATTAAAAAATTTTTTACATGACCTTATAGACGGTGACTAAGTTGAACTGCTCACATCCTTCATTTTGTAGGTTATATCTTGTATAATAATTTGTTCGTCTGTTTTTCATGCTTAATAAACAACGAACTTGCTGAACTACATTTTTATATCAAACTCTTTCGTTATTTGGTCAAGATTCCGTTATGTTTGGTTTCCCAATAGTTGACAAGTTCTGACACTGATTGTTGTTTGTAAAGGAAGCCCATTGTTTCTATTATTTATTACTATTAGTGTGATTTAAAATTTAAATTATTTTTTTTCGCACTTACGATGCACTGGAGAAAGTTCAAACATTTTAGTTATTCCTGTTAGTGAATAAATAGGTTTAATACTGCACATGCTGCGTTGATTGCAACATTTTCATGCAGCAAAGCATTTTCATTTACCCCCAAACTATACTTCTTCATTGTAAATATATATTACAAGCCTAAAAATCGATAGAGACAAAACCTTCAATTTAACATGTGGAAAAAAATTATTTAAAATTTGATGAAAAAATTACAAAAACAACAGAAAGTGACATTTTAGTATAAAATCAAAGTACACAATAATTACAGTTTTCCTTTTATATTGAAATATAACTTGGAGAGAGTTGAAATTGCGTTCATATACCAAATTGTTGCAACAATAACAAGTACAGAGAGTTATCTTGAAATATGGTGATGTTTTAGGCACTTTGGAATGGAATAATTTTTACCGTCTCATACTCTCATTATTACGACTCTAAATTTTTTTTTAAATAATCATAATTAGAACACAAGCAGAGGAATTTTTAATCCGGCATATGCTCCGAAATCTGAATATGACCTTCCCAGCGTTACGGTTCATCACCGTGAGAATTCTATCAGGAGGTATTACTATGATCTACTTTCCCTCCCACATAATGTTAGTCATGATATTATCATGTCATTCTGCTCAGCTGATTTATTAATAAGGGGTAAAAATGACATTGGTTGAATTTAGACTTGCCTTCTCAACGGCATTTACTGCTAATATTTCATTGTGGCAAGTAGCCAGCAATTAACTCTTGAAAATTACATGATGAGTTTCATTATTAACAGTGGTACTGTATTGACGTTTGGTAGTACTTTCGTGTTCTTTATTTTCACAGAACTGACCAACCTTCTACAAGCAGAGGTAGCCAGCCATACCACAACATCACTCACGGTATTTTCTTTGGATGTTGCTAGTATATACAAATAAATCTTAATTTTGGTTGCTAACGGTTTGCAGAAATTGTAAAAAAATCTTTAAATAAAAGATTTGCTTTTTAACACTTTTATTAGCAATTAACATATGCCTATTCAAAATTTAAAGTTAACAAAAGAGTATAATTGCCACATACAGCTACCATTTGATGGATGCGGAATTTTGAAAAGTTCAAGTTTTAGGCTCAAGGAAATGTGGCTTCTGAATGTCAACATTTATTATCATTTAAAATGATCGTACCATAATTTATATGTAGACCAGCTTCATTCTGGAATGGAGCCCACAGATGATACCTTTTCCTTGCTCCAAAGCAATAATTCTAACAACACTAATGTCCAAGAGTGGACAGTCAATTACTGTTTTGCTTCAAATGATGACTCTGCGGATGGAAAGCCACGGAAGTTTCAAAAAGTGTTTCTACAAAAATCAGTCAGTGCTAGTGCTAGCCCAATCTCACTATCTCCTGAAAAAGGAAAAGATCCGACTGAAACAAGATCATATGCCAGTGATGACGGAATAGGAATGGATGATTCACTCCCACGAAACAATTCTGCAAGTATGAGCATTAAAGCAATATACATTTTTTAAAGAAATGCAGTGTCTCATGTAGACACACACAAAACGTGTTTTATCTGCTTATGTCAAACTTATTTATTGTTTACATGACAACCAATGCTCTTACAGGGCCTATAAAAGGCATATTGTCAACGACTATCGATGAACCATTTTCCGATCAAGGCTGTATCTCGTCTTCCTCAATATGTTCTGAATCTGGCTACCACAGCGATGACTTTGTCAGTGGTCTTGAGAAGAAGGTGGAGGCAATACATGGCAGTGGCAGTGAATCTGATCAGATCAGCACACATACTGTTGTGTCAGGGCCACTTGACACCACAACATCAAGTCATGATAATATTGAAATGGTGCGGTTTAGCAACGAGGTAAACGAAAATCATGGCGACAAAGAGGTACGTACTAAAGTTCGCAAAGCTCTGTAGTATTGTTATGCAATACATTATCATGAAGCAAGTTCTTTATTGTAATTTGTGTTAATAGGAGGTTTAATACGTTGTGAGGTGTGCCGGATCTCTCTTGAATGCCTTCCAGACCAGTGCAATGATGACAAGTTTTGTAAACAAATTTATATTTCATTTAAGCGAATTGGTTGGCTTGCTGACTATTTGGTTATAGCACTCATGTAAATTTTACCACTTGCTGCCAAGTCAACAACAACATTTGTACTTTATCTTGCAGGGTATCGTAGTTAAAACGTGGCAGTAAAAACAGTAGTGCATATATACCATCATCTCTTCTCTCAGGAATTACCATTTGAAGCATAAGCATTTTATAAAACTTGTACACATACCGAAACGAAACTCAGTACGTAACAGAATAAAGATGTACAATCTACCTACTTAATATCAATTCCCGAAAACCATATATGGGTAATGACAGTCAGTCCTTTATTAATATTGCTATAACCAGCCATATTCAATTTGTCATCTTACATTTTGGGATCAATTAACATATTTTCTGTTTTGACATAGTTGCCATTGCTTCATATTATTTGCTTTCTGAACAAGTTTTTATCGAAGTGTTAAGTTTTTGCAGTTAAATATAATTAATTTTCTTGCTCAATGTTTTTATAAATTTACTTATTGCATTTTGCGAGCAAGATTTGTTGTACTTTTATTTAATGTTTAAATTGTGTGTTATAACTAATAAGTGTTTCTAATTTTGATAACTTACTGACAAGTTTAATCAATGAAGATCATTTGCTAATGCCTCACTTTTTTTCGTGCGTGTTGAAACAAGATAAATAGTTTGAATATGGAGCCAGAAAGACCGAGAAAGGAACGTAGTTAAATAGCCAAAGTTGGATTAAAATATGTATTGTTGGAATAGATTCAAGTCTAAACCAATTTTACTGTAATATTAAGAGATTTGAGTTTATTCTTGTAGCATTTGGTCTCATTCCTGCTTTGGTCATACCCGATTTTCCAGTGCTTGCCAAAGCAGCTATAGCGGTAGATACTTCATTACACAAAATAGCAGTCTTGGTGGAGTGCGTTGGAGCATGTCGCTTTTACTAGCAGATGGTCACGGCATTGCACCCCCATGGAATCAGAGGCGCACCTAGGGTTTTAGTACTCGGGAACAGGGGCAACATTTGCTTCCCCACTTGTCAAAATAAATAAGAAAAACGAACACTAAATGAGCGAACTATAATGAAATTTGCATAATTTCCACGTTTGATCATCCCGTCGCCCGACCAAGAAGTGCAAATTATAAAATGAAATCTAACATTTTTTTCGTACAATATTAGCTGGCAATTCATAGTGTACAATTTTGAAATATTATATATATGCGTGTAACCCACCTGTTAGACTAAATATATTTTCCCAAATCACATAACTGTTATCCATGGTACGTACGTAACGTATTTACGTTTGTTTCACACATAGGTGAACAGTATCGCTGTACTATAGTACCGAATTACTGTACCGCCGTACTTTTTTTATTACCGGTACCGTCGGTACTTTTGACAAAAAGTATCAAATCTCTGTACTGAATTACCTTTTTCAAGAAATTTCAGTCGGTCCCGGTACTTTTCACGTGATTATTTTCAAATTTTAACAAATATGTTTTCAAATATACGTGTTAATTAATCCCACTGTGCAACAGAAAAAAACTTCAGAAGAGCAAAGAGGTGTTTTTGGATATTTCTGGTGCGCTGACCATGAATATCAACTACATTTTTTCCATTCAACCTCCCATCTTTTGCAATTTTGATTTTAAATTTTCGCAAAAATGTGCGTATTTGCCTTATTGCATGTAACATTTGAAATATTCTATTTGCTTTGTTTCGCTTTTATCTTATGTTTTTGTGCCTAAATGATTGCTGAAGTTAAGGTTCAACACGTATTGCGTTGATTTTTAAGTTAAAAAGCACAATTTTTTGTTGGATTAACTGTAGCCTATAGCCTATACATTCTGCTTGATTAACCGTATAAAATATGTCTAAACAACGGCGTTCTTGCAAAAACAAAGCTGATACTTTTTGCTACATCTGCGGTAAAGTAACTTGCAATAAATACAGAAGAAATCTAAGCAATAAAATCAAACGTTTGTATTATGCATACTTTGGATGTGCAGTTGGTGACCAAGACAAATAAGTTATTGGGCTCCACATTTTTGTTGCTTAGACTGCAGTACGAAACTTAGTGGATGGTTTGCTGCAAAAACGTGTCTATGGGATTTGCTGTACCAATGGGATGGAGAGAGCAGATTGACCACATCACGGACTGTTATTTCTGCTTCACCAAAGCAGAAGGGTATAACCAGAAAACTAAAAAAGGTATTGCATACCCTAATCTACCATTTGCTATTCGTCCGATTCCACACTCTGTGGAATTGCCGATTCCAAAGTCTCCATTTAGTATCCGATAAGCGATGATTCTGCTAAAAGTTCTGAAGACTCAAACACTGACTTTGACCCTTTTGTGAGCGAAAGAAGACCATATTTTATTATTACTTATTCACAGGTACAAAGGGAATTGGTCAGTGGGAATGCTAGCTGACTACTGCTGGTCAATACAGCGAGATAGTTCTGAACTGTGGAGCATAAGCGACGAAGACGCTAAGAGGAAGAAGTAATAGCAAGTTACTGTGCATAAGACAGTGTTTTGACAATCATGTTTGTCCATGTAGTAGTAGTGGTATAATCTACTTCATTTTTGCTTAGTCCGTTTGCAAACCGTACCAGGGTAGTTCTACATGTATCGCATCCACAGTTTTCAGTTAAAAACACGCAATTACTTAGTTTATAGCAGCACATGCAGGTTTGCAAGGATACCAAGCAGCGATTGCATTAGTTAGGCTTTGAATTTTGATGATTAGACATGCGTGTAAAGTTCATTTTATCGTATTTTCAAGCATAATTTTGGAAAAATTAAAAACGTTTTTTTCAAAAAATTCTGACGTGATCGTGAAAAACCAAGCCCACATTGGGAATCAGCGACCCCGAATTTACAAAGTAGCCTACAACCTCACTAGTTCTTGAAGTTTTTCAAAGTTGAAAATTTGTTGCACGGTGGATCCTTAATAACAATTTTAGCATCTGTTTCTCTTTTTTAATCTAGAAATGTCAAGTAAAATTGCAAGCGATTAAGGTCACATATGCTTTGACCTGGAGTAACTTTTACCGGGGGCATAATAATGGCAAACAATGCATTTGCAGCAGCATCTTCTACACAAAAATTACCGAGTATCGACAAAGTACCGAACTACTTTTTTGAAACAGTACCGAATACTGGAACCGTCGGTACATTCTTTGCCAAGTACCGGTACCGTTACCGACGGTACTTTCATAGCACCGACTGTCCACCTCTTTACAGTACTTGTTTCTTGCAGAGTCCCAAAGTCCGAACGTGTGCAATTGCGTGTGGGTGCAATTCCGTTTGGGTGCAATTCCTTTTGAGTGCAATCCCTTGTAGATGCAATTACGTGTGGGTGCAATTCCGTGTAGGTGCAATCCCGTGTAAGTGCAATTACATTGGGTGCAATATCATGGGTCTAATTCCTTGGGTGCAATCACTATGGAACTGATGGACACATCAATCTATTTGTTGCTTAAAAAGTGTGGCAGATTGTTGTGAAGAAACGTATGCAAACGTGGATTTTGTCTGTGATGACATTATAAAGTCAGGTTTCCTTTCCTAAACTTTAGTTTACACGTCTTATAACTTTTACTTTGCGACGTCGACACCCAGATGCCTGCTGAACCTAAAAGATGATGCATTTTACTCAAGTTAGGCAGCTTCGTGGAATAAATAGATGTATATAAAAATAATACGTAATGGACATACATAGGCTATTTGTACGTAACTTAAGCAATTTATTTTCACCAGGGCCCGGCCATATTTGAACATTTTAGCGGCGATTTTCAAACGGACGCTGTGGAAATGCCAAAAATAAGAATAAATAAAACAATATAACCTAAAATCATGTATCTTGTGCCAAAGAAAACAAATCAGCAATGTAATTTATTCAGCTGACAAACTAGTAAGTGATAATGTATATAATTAATCTCAGGTTACGGCGATTACAGTATTCCGATTATAATCTGAAAACAAAAATATTGTAGTAACGAATCTGGGGATTCCTCCAACGTGGAAATGCAAGTTTCTTGTACGTATAGCTTAGTACGGTTAGTATACATTATACAGTAGGTACTTAAAGTATAAATTTTGTTATTGGCGTCTCTATTGATCGCATTTTGAAATAAAAATGATTGGATGTGCAAAATTTACCTTATACGCCTGAACTGATAGACTGAGTACGTTACAGTGGTCACATACAGCGCAGGTTTGCTTGTCTTATTTTAACCACTGGCGGCGGTAAGCTGTTGATATGCAAAATTAGACCACAGGTACGGGCAGACTTGGCTGTGGCGTAGCCTATTTAGGTTTGCGTAAACAAGGTGCCAAATGTTTTTAAAAGTTGGGCTAAACTTTGGCTGGCTCTTCCCCGCGGTTTTGTTTTTTTACGCTTTGAAAACTTATTTAAAAATCCTAAATGAAACGTTTTCTCATATTTATAAGTAGACTAGGCGGGGCGGCGGTTCGTGACGTGATCAGTGGCAGATTAGTTTTTCAACAAAGTGAACAGCTGATGTGGAGTCTTTCCAAGTAGAATGTACATTGATTTTTAGAAAAGAAAATGGTATCTATGTTTCGTATATTTAAAAATTGGTTGTGTGTGTGAGGATTGCGTAATTTATGTTCATATCTTGATACTCTTGAACATCCTTGATATAAAAAAACAGTGAACTGTCCAGTTTGCAGCAGGAACCAATAACAGCATTGTGCTACTCAAGCAATGACAGTCTGCTGTTCATTGCATCATGAACAGCAGCATTTCATTTACTGAGCAGAAAACAGTCAAGATCAAGGTGTTGTTTAAAAATAGCAGGCTGCTGTACAACAATAACAGCCATTCTTATGATAACGCCACTGCCTTTTCAAACTACTAATCAGCAACTACGTGCCGCCACCAATTACAGGGTGCTACTCAATAATAGTATGCTGCATGAGAAAAGTTTTGCATGTGCTCAGTTAAAACCGCTATTAGAAGTTTGGCCTATCATTATGGCTGAATGTATAAAGCCAGCCGTGCTCATTCGCCACGTTTCGATGATTCTAAACATATTGCAAAGTTTGCTTAAAACTTTTCTTGCTATGATCATGTCCTTAATTTATATTTTAAGCAAAGCATTGTGGTGTTTCGCTTTACTAGGTACTACAAACGCAATGTCATATTTTACATCTTAGACCAGTACAAAAAGTTTGCTTGAAATATATGTCGGGTGTGCAGCTGCATGAAATACAGTCTGGGGAAGTTTAAAGTAATTTGGGTAATGTCTGAATGTACAATTTCAAACGCTGTATAAAGCAATTTTAACCTGTCTATTGCTGTATTTGTTATATAAAGCTATGTAAAAGAAAAAAATGGTAATCTGAAGTCTAGGGCCCACTGCCTATGCTACAATTTTCTGACTTTGAAATGCTTTTTATCCCATCTTGATAAGCGACCCATTTGTTTTGGGCCTTGCGTTGTTTTTCAGAGACAATAGCTTCCGTGTTTGGAGTTTGGTTTGTTAACTATTTGGTTGGTTTGCAGTAGGCTACTAGCCTACAATCTTGTATGGAAAGTTTGTATGATATACACCGGAGATCTCCGGCGTGGCAAAGGAGCAAATATCGTTACGCCACGGGCGTCAATCTCAGCTTTGGCCTTTCTAATATGACGTCATAAAATCGTGTCACAAAAATCACATACAAAGATTGCAAATACATTGAAATTCCCTTTAATTTCTTATCTGACAATGGCTGTGGCATGGATAAGCAGTGGAAGCCAACGGCCTCTGGGCCTTAGAATCGGATTCAATTATTAAAATAGGAATTAGTTGCAGTGGAAAATAATTAGAGTTTTAATACTGGTGTGGCGTAAAACATAGACTCTGTTGTTTTGGGCGTAAATTTTCCTGTGCTAAAATGCAGGCTCTTCATCAGTCAGTAGGATAGTCTATTCTAAGGCCCTTGGCTTCCATTGCCTATTGTCACCACTGCCACTGTTAAGAGGTGAAACTAAAGGGAATTTCACTGCATTTGCAGTCTTTGTATGTGTGTTTCTTGCCACATTTTCTGACATGATTTTATGACGCCACGCTAAAAAGGCCAAAGCTAATACTTTCGCCAGTGATGTAATGATTTCTTCTCCTTCACCACTCCAAAGATCTCCAGCGTATCATACAAATTTTGTATACAGGGCCTATAAAGTGTTGTTAGCAAAGTAGTTATGCCTATGATATGCTTTGCAGTTACGAATCAAGTTTTCTGATAAACCACAGTGGAAAGTATGACACCTGAATGCATGAGATTCTTCAACAAGCACACTGAATATTTTATTTCCCCTACCGATCTATATAATGAATAAACAAAGAAGTAAGGCTTCAGTGCACACCATCACACCAAAATTTGCATGTTTGCATGAACGATTTTTTGTCAAAAACTGCCTTACTTTCCAGTCGGGCTGATAAACAAAATTGGGATCATGATTACATAATTGTTATTCTAAATTACTTTCAATCATCATCATCGTCGTATAGTCTTCACACGTTCACCGTCATATTGTCAATCCAGTTTTTGAAGTTTTGGCCGCATTGATTGACGGTGCTGTAGCCTCCAGTCAACTTTGTATTGGGGCATTTTATCACGAGGTGGTCGGTATCTTGGGGAGCTTCGTTACATGCATGGGCATGTAATTCATTGGAATTACTTTCAATGAAGCATACTTATTATTACTAATTTCTAGATGCATTAGATTGTCATTGAAGTTTCATGTTTTGTAGTGTTGTTTCCTGTTTGTAGTATTTGAGTAATTATGTATTTGAGTAATATGTTAGGAGTAGTAGTACAGAACTAAGCACTGGTCAGTTATCACGTAATAGGCCTAGTACTGGAACTTTACATGGCAAGCAATCATGTGTATTCGGGTATATACCGGTATGTGGTATATATGATAAAAATGATGATAAATGGTGAATTTGACAAGACAGCAAAATATTGAATGTACTGACCACTAATCAATCAAGATTGCTAGGGCAAATTACAATTTTTGTCCAATCATATTTTGGATTTTTCTCTGAAAGGTTCAGGTGAAAGTGCAACATGCATTGCTTCACTTTTTCTGAACCTCACTGAAATTTATTGTTTTGAAACTTGTAGTTAGTTAGTTAGTTAGAAATTTGTAACTGTAATTGATAATGATATAAGGCTTTTAATTGACTTTTGGAGCATACAAGCATTGGAAACAGCAGTGTACGCAAATTAAATTTTGATGTTGCAAAAACATGCTTTTGGCCACATGTTGAAATTAAGTGATGGATTTCATACAGCATGCCGGCTCCTCACGAAATTGCATTGAAGCAGTATTTGGCTGAGCATAATGAACATGGTTTAAATTTTTGCATTATTGTATGCTTTGCATATCATCTTCCGAATTTCCATGATAAGGTATACCTGTACCTGGTACTAAAGAGTATTGTGTAAGTTATGTGTGGCTATCCTCCTACAATATCATGTAGTGTGTTGATTGGTCATTTTTTGTTGGATAAGCTCTGACTTTGCATTAATGCTACTGTTTGCTATTGGTTTGCACTTTGCAGGGATATATGAGTTTTCAGCACACATTTGTTAGTTATCTGTTCATTTTAATGAAGTTGTATGTACTACAGTTCACAGCTAAAAGAATTGACAAAATGTGAAATAGTTGCATGTTTACTCAAAATGCTTAAGAATCAGATAAATGTATCATGCTTTGCTTTGAGGTTCTGCACATCTATATAAAAAAAATCAAAAAACCAAAATAAAAAATGTGTGAGAAACGGAACTTGCACAAAAGCTAGTTCAGTAACCAGGGCTCAAGTGATGAGGAGTTATCGCCAGGTTTAAGTTGTGCAAAGACTTCCTCAGTCCGAGGATAAAGATTATCATACCATACCATTGCAGCAAAGAGTCATTTTGACATGCTGCATTTAAGCAAAGTGTTAATGGTCAGACTCCCGTTTTCATGTGACGTACTTGGATTGAAGCAATTTCAATTAAAAGATTGAGCATGAAAAGATCATTTATCATTACTGCTGATTTAACATAAAGAACAATCAAGGCGCAATAATTTCCTGAGGTGCATCATTACCCTGAAGCCCTGGTTGGTGGTGTGGTGATAAAAATTTTATCTTTCCACCAGAACGTTTTTGCACTGGGCTATGCGGCATGAGTAAGCCCACATTTTTACCATAAATATAGAGGGAAATAGATTGCTTATAAAATTCACAGAAATTGGGGTAGAAATAAATTTGGAGTTTTTAGTAATTATATTTTTATCGCATTACCGGTACAATGACTTAAAAATATAAATAACTTTAAATAGACCCTATGTTTATTTTCACCTGATAATGTCATAGTTGACGCACCAATCGTAATTGGGACCGAATTAGTTTTCTTGAAGTTTGAAGTGAGGGCTAGGTCCGCTTAAAGCTAATCTACAATTAATTACATAGTACGCCCATGTGTGAGATAATTGTGGTTGAGTAAAATAAAACTATTGTTTATCCACCAGCACAGCATCTAATCGTATATGGAGAAAACAGTTTAAAAGTAATCGCAGTCTACTTCATTTAGATTACGTCACTGGGCAGTGTTAAGGTTTAATAACTGCGGGCTAGTTCAAGGCGTGGCTAATGAGGCATAATAGCTATGAACTGAGCGAATGCGCATGAGCTCATTGGAATGACGTGTTAAAAATAACAAACAGGCAACAATGGAGTGGAACGATTTAAGCGTTTCTAGTTTCCTTACACCAATACTGCTGTTGACTGTATAAAAACACATGTGTAACTGGCTAGGCCTCTGCCCTTTCTACTCCCACACAAAACAAGGGAAATTTTGATTGCTACATGGGTGTCACACGGCTTGGAGATCGCGTCGTCCTCAGCGTATAACTTCTCATTCTGTGCTTCCATTTCTTTGACTATGTCTGTGGTAAGTAACCAACGCCTTGCTCTGTGTCACATGTTGCTCTATATTTAGTTTGGTCGCGAATGCAGAGCATTATTTATACAATTGATCAGGCTGTTGGCATTTCCATATGAAGCTTTCCTGAGCTCACATCTTGGGATGGACATTACGTATGCTTTGCGTCATAGAATGAAATTAATGCCGTAAACAAGTCACGAATTACTGCTTACATTCACCGTTATTTTCCAAATTTTAGTTTTGCTTGAAAATTTCATACAAAACAGCCGAACGCTGAAACGTAAAAATTCTATATTAGGATATACAAATGAATAAACAATATTAATAGAATACCTGTAATTGTATTGCCGTCTATGTTATGCTTTTGTCGTTTGTTGCCGGTCGATTATATTTGTCGTCGAAAACAAAATAAGATCTTCGTTTTGTGTCATTACACCACTGTAACATTCAGATCTTGTTCAAACAAATACATGAAAAGGATATTCTCAATTCTTTGGAAAACGAATGTAAAAGTTACGTCATTTATAGATTGGAGAACACTGATTCATAGTCTTGACGCAATCTTGTAAGCAGGCTAGGAAATTTTAAAACGCATTACATGGTATTTGTTGTTTCAACAAGGGATAGAATTTTTAATGTAAAACCGAAGAACAATGCACAATTTCTGCCGACTACTTTCTTAGTCATTCCACTACAGGAAGTTGGCTATTCTAGAACCCGCATTGCAGTAGGTGATAGTGGTACGATAGCGGATTGAATGTTTTTTTTGCTGGATTGCGGAAGACGCTTTTACTACTTTAGTTTTGTGCTAAGCTTGTTTGTAGCCCGAGTAACAACAATAGAAACGTTTGAACGAAAAATTCTACATTACATACAGTTTTTAATGTGCAAGTCATAATTTTGCATCCTACTCTCATAAACAAATTATGAACGCACAAGTATATATACAAAAAGTATACCGCTTAAAACCGTAAATTGTTTTTCGTGTAGGTTTGACGCAATGTTATTAATTACAGAGACGCCCACAGGGCTATGGCTATACAGCAAGATGTCATTTGTTTTTGTCATAGTTCACGACAAGGCTGCATTTATTGCTGTCATGTTTCGACGTTTTACAAGAATGATATAAATGTTTAGACAGGTTGCTAGGTTTTCATAGGGGCAAGATCGCCAGTTTCATCAATGTTCATCACATAAAGTTCGGTGATAAAACGAAAGGTTTATTGATCCAAGGCTTTGGTAAATTTGTACTATTACGTAACAAGCTCGGCAACCATAAATTTAAAAGCGAATTTATGGAAAACTTAGCAATTTTGCCGGAACAGCTGCCGACTCTTGTGTGAATAGCGAGGAAAGAAACTTAGTGTGTCGTTTTACGTAAGGTGCTACGTCAGATGCTCGAAATTCCATTCATTATAATCAGTGAATGAATACTCGATAGCGTTCGATATTTCTGAACAAGTGTTATAAGTGACGTGAAAGAATTTCACTGTGAGGATTGATAATGTACAGGATTTTATCGCAATCTTGCCCGTTAGCGCTTTAACAGAATTAAAACCAAGATGGAATACTGTTTGTCGAAACGTGCTGAATTTAATGAAACTTAGAAGCAGAACGTGGGCAAAGTAGATCGACAGACATAACTTAACCTAACATGCCCTATCTGTGTGTTCATAACTCAGTGGTAAGTGTGATGTGTGTCACAGGAAACGCAGTCTGTGTTGTTGAAAATATTTAGCCTGTACACAGTCAGAAATGATTACTTGGGATGGTTTTATTGCTAATATAAGTTATAGCCCGGCTCTTATTCCATTTGCTAAATTATATTTTTAGTACAGCTGTAGGTTAGTAATTTATGACAGATGTTCAAAAACCTTCATATAAAACTGTCATATAACAGCTAAAGAAATTTTTCGTGCCATATAAGTTTCCTTGATCCAGAATAGATAGGGGAATGTTTTTTCTGCGAAGTTTTGTTTGAGATATGGACAATATCGTAAGGATTTTCGATGACTAGAATTCATTGGTATATTTACACTTGTTGTTGGCGACCTGGAAAGATGTAAAGTATGTAATTTCCTACGTGACCGCCAACCGCGTAATCCGTTCATATTCCAGCCTACATAGGCCGTTGACTAAGTTGTATATCAGTTTACGCTTAATTCGTTTGGGCAACACTTAGTTCCGCAGTGTAGGAGTAAAATTGGACCTGATAACTGAAATTATTCACTTATCTTGCTTACTTAGGCATTGGTTTCCGTTTAATTTTAGCCAAGCTTGAAAACAATCAATAGTCAGTCGTACTATCAATCTTAATCTTGCAAATGCGATTTAGCTGTTTGGTCTTATTAAAATTAACGTTTGAAGCATACGATTCGTTAATGTCTATGACAGAACACACCAAAAATAGGGATTTGCGCGATTTTTCATTTATTAGGTATGTTCTAGGCTAGTCATTTGCTTCGTTGAGTGACGTTATATGCAGCATCTAAATCTAAAACAAGGTGGGCTATTTATTAAACGTTAGTTAAAAAATTTCTGCATACAAATTTAATCTATTTTTGCTGGTACGTACAATAAAACGTAGCCATTTTTTTTTTAATTTACAAAATCTGGCGGATCTCTTGCGGTATTGGTGATATCCTTGAACGTTTGAAGAGCCCATAGAATTGGTGTGTGACGCCAGTGACTGTCTTGGGACAAATTACTACCCACTTTCCCATGGAAATTTGCTTCTTTTTCCTGTTATGACTGGCGACTCATTCAAACTGAAAAAAGGAAAAAAAGTTGAAGACATTTTCTCGAGCGCGTTACAGTGTTTTGGGAAATCCGCTCTGACGGGAGCGAATATCGCTGTTGAACGAACATTGTAATGCAGCTATAGCTATTTATAGATTATATCTCCGTGTATTATACATACCGTTAAATTCCTTACAGAAAGGTAGGAATTCGTGGATTGACATTTTTTGCTTTCATATCGCAAACACTGTTTTTCTCAGCTAACGTGTTGTTTATCACAGGGAAGCAGCCAAGTATGCAAAATGTAACTAACGATAAATTAACCGCAGATTGAATTTGCATGGAAACCTGATCAATATGCGATTTTCCGACATCAAGAAATTCTGGGAGAATTATCTGGGAGGGCACACGTCACGCACTTCGAACACTGACAAGAACAAAGCACAAAATACCAACAACAACGCGACCGCACCAAACAAGCATGGAAGAAAGTGCCAGACCGATCGATCGTTGGAAAGCCCAACGTCACAAGAGGGGCACACAACAACGGAAAAAGACGCAACACATGCACATAAAAGTCAGGCGAGCTGTGGAGCTTTCATTATACACAACGAACGACCAGACGCAATTGTTTCGAAGGCGACCGGTAATCAGAACTCAGAAAGACATTCAGTTCCGTGTTTGAAAGGCAACAACAGCAAGTATTCAGCAGAATCGAACGCAGTTCCAGGTAACGCCCCTGAAACTGAAGGACGGGATATTAATCAAACCAAAACAGTGAAAAGTACTTCAGGAAAGGCTCAAAGTTTTAATCGGCCGAAAGAGTTAAAAATTGAGAGATATATTTTGCGATCTAGTACAGTGCCAAACTTGATTGGGCTTTTTACATCCTCTTCGAAAAACGAGAGTAAAAAGGCGGATTCTCAGGCCATAGAACAAATATCGGTCACTAACCTGGCACGAGAGGCAGACTGCTACAAAAGCGATCAAAACTTGTCCATTGTCCGTGCTGGATCTAAATCGTTTGCCGACTCGACATCAGCCCCACCGTCGTTGAACGCATCGCCTCTGCGAAAAATCACAAACGGAAAGTTGCAAAGTAACGTTAAGTTCAACGAAGTTCACAATTTCTGGCAGATGAAAGAAAAGATACTGGTCAAACGCTCGGTGCAAGAGAGAAGGTACATATCTAATTTTTACTGCCCTGTGCGTTAATGTATTAATGACATTTAGGCTTAAATTGCTCTTGCATGTTAACTCTAACACCCAGTAGCTAATCTGCATAATTACAAGTAATTCGTTTAATGATACCTGAACCAATTTTTAACTTTTTAAGATGCATTATTTGCGATTGCTATCTCAACAATTATTTCTATGAGCAAGATGGTGCATTATATTGTGAAGACGATTACTGGAATAAATTCGGACATCACTGTATGAAGTGCAACGGCATAATAACGGGCCCGATCATGGTTAGTTTTAGCAAAATATTATTGTAAATTCATTGCTGCCAATCATGCTTTTTGCAATGCACTGTTTTTGGAAAACCATGCAATGAATTCAATTGCTGTCTTGAACTTTGAATAATGAATAGCTTTAAGCAGTGGTGCTTTCCTTAAACATTGCTATGGTATGAAAGTTAAATATGAGTTTGAATAGGAGGAAGGAAGTTTGCTTTGCCTCTATATATTCACATTGGTATCCATTCTGACTATTTGTAATGTACAATTATTGTAAAAAAATATTGTAGATATCAAGACCGGTATTTTGCTTGCAATAGCCAGCAACTGAACTTTTAATGGGTGTTGCACATGTCAACCAACTGTCGTATTATAGCATATAATTTAAACTTTGTTTTGTGAACATGCTAATGCTATGTTTTAATAATGCAAATGTCATGAAACAAAAGTTAGGCTATGTTCTTGTTCCATGTTAGGTTATAGTTTTTATATTCTAAGTTAAACATTTCTCTATTTCTGTGTGACTTTGACTCCGTATAATTTATTTGATAGATTGCTGGTGTTTATCGCTTTCACCCTGAATGTTTCGAATGCAAGTGTTGCAAGCAATGCGTTTCAGATGGTGAATTTTATGCTCTTGTTCTCTCTTCAATTGATAAAAAGAAGCAAACTTCACTGCTTTTTTGTATTGTTTGTTATCAGGTATGATCCAAATTGAAAAGCCTACCACTTTAAAATAATGACTTGGCACAACTGTGGCAAGGAATGATATTACTCATATTTATTTTATTGAAAACATATTGTTTATTTTATCCCCATTTGAAATTACTGGCTTTTTGCTCACAAGTCGGAAGCTCATCAAAGAAATAAAATGTAGAAATGAATACTAATCAGTTGGGCTCGTACTAGCTTAAAGAGCATTGGAAAGAAATTTTCGTCAATACTTTTAATGTACATAGGGTCTGTTCAGTCAAAATGAAAATTGTCAAGGGTTGGGCGATGATGGTGTCAAATGCAAAGTCATCATGGTTGTCGATTATTATCCTACACTTTCAATAGCCACTGGCACTGCAGGTCGCTACCTTGATCTATACATACATACATACATATAGTATATATTTTAAATTTTGTTTGTCTTGTTTTTATCTTTTTTCGAAAAAAACACCCTGTATAGCAGGTCTCTATATTTAAATATGTGTTTATTGTCGAGTTTTAAAACTTAATGCCGATGATGTAAGTCAATTAATTTAATAGCATTTTTTGTTCATGGTTGTAGCACTGGAGAATATGTTAGGTTAAGCAGGTGGAACATTGGTCTGTGTGGTAATGATTCTTCTCTACCTGTATGTAGGGAACTCAAATTGTGCAAGAGGTTATGGGATAACTGTGCGGGATTTGCCAATTACCATGCAACAAGATGGCACCAGCCAACCTGCAGGCCAGGTTGTTGTGGGGTAAGTATCTGCACTCAGGAAGTTTTAAAGCTTTTTCTACGTTAAACACAATGCATTGCACGTAAATACAGTCATGTTACTGTGCCTGCATACATATAATTACACATACTTCTTTATAATTATCCCAATCAATAGAAATATTATTTTGCAGTGTTGATGATGTCATTCCAGGCTCACTGCAAACTGGTGATCAACTCCTGCAAGTTAATGGGCTGGTAGTTGACCTTAATGCTTTGGACTTGGTAAGAAATGTAACAATGTAATCTGATTTCACTGAATATTTTTCAACATGAGACAAATTTGACAAAACTAAAGGCTTTCATATATGGCTGGTTTGATTAACCGTATTGTTTGACTCAGATTGATCGCTTGCATGATGATTCCAAAACTGCACTGCAAATGACTGTACAGCGAGATGTTACATTGCCTCTGGACATTCTAAGCCATTCCCAAACATGCAGCCATATGTCAACATCACCTAAACACCACTTTAACTACAACAGTTCAACCCAAACTCAATCCCCAAGTGAAGCACAACATGTAGTTAAATGTCAGCCTTCAAACCCACTGGGGCTGTCACAACAGCAATCTTTACTTCCCAAGAACCTATTGATGGTGGTGCCTTGCAGTAAAGCTTCGGAAACTGAAGGCTCAGTTTATTGCAATCCATTCGCGTTCCCTACTTCAAACACTTTATGTTGTGCTAGTGATGCTGCACCAACTGCTTTAGCGAGGATGGAAAACAATGACAAACATGAAAATGTGATTGATGGTGATGAAGAAAGTTATGCAAGCAGTGATAATTTAGTCGATTCAGGTGTGGAAGAAGACAATGACGAATGTTTCAATGATAGTGAACAGGCCTCACCCTCAGATTCATGCAACAACATAAAGGATTGTGAAAGCACTTCTGCAAACACAAGTGAAGAAACAATTTCAATCGAAAATAATTTCGAAACAAACACAAAGACTAGGTCTGATGTGATAGAAAGTTCTGAAGATAACCAAGACATATCAATTATTAAACAGAGTCCCTCTGCATCATCCCCTGACATTGATGTCATGAATGATTCATTGGTTGCATGCAGTCAACCAGATAAAATTGAAATCAACTCACCTTTAAGTATCACAGTAAAGAATAATGCAGATTCAAGAAACAGTGTGTCAACAAATGATAAAGAGAGTGTAACTGCAAAAGTAAGCAACAACTCAGATCTTCCACCAATTTCACCCAGAGTAAAACGTCTTGGAGTTAAACGCAAGAAATCTAGAATTGAGCAATTAAGAGATGGGTTTCGAACGAAAAATAATGTGTCCGATAAGAAACAAATGGAAATTCTTGTGGAAGACCAAGGCCAAGAAAGACGTAAACGAGACCACGCCAGAAGAAGCAACTCTTTGAGAACTGATATGGCAACTGTCATTATGCGAAACTCATCCCCTAGGTATGTTGTCTGTCTTATATTTCTAACAACTTTAATTTAAAAAATTTAAAAACTCGAAACTAAAGTTTAAAGTACTAAAGCTTTAAACATCAAACTCTGCTTGGAAATATCAGGGCCGAAAAACAGAAGACAAAATCAACTTATTCTCTTCAAAACCACACTGAATTTGATGCGTATGACCAATGCAATAAACCAGGAAATATGACATCGGACCTAAGTCGCTCAGAATCTATGAGAATATACAGTACACAAATGGACCGGACACAGCGGTGAGGATAAGGCAATTTTTTTATTAGTCATATAATGAAACACTATGTTATTTTCTATGGTATGTGTTTTGCTGATGTTCTCGTGCTAGACATTTGACATTTTTGTTGTTTTCCTGACATAAATACAGAGTTTTTCGCCCTTGTGATCTTATCTTGGGAGATATTTTGGGCCAAGGATTTTTCGGCAGGGCCATAAAAGTCACACATCGCGACACCGGGGAAGTTATGGTTATGAAAGAACTTAACACATTAGATGAACAAACGGAGAAGTCATTTCTTCAAGAGGTTTTTTTTTGAACCAACCCAGTTTCTCTGTATGATGTGTACATAGAATATACCTGGTGTTTTTTTTTTTCAGGTTAAAGTTTTGCGAAACCTTTATCATCCCAATGTGCTGCATTTTATTGGGGTTTTATATAAAGGAAGGAGATTAAACATAATCACACAATTCATTGAGTGTGGCTCACTTAAAGGTAGATTTGAGCATCTTTGTCCAAATTTAAGTTATTATTACGATGTTTTTAGCAGCAATATGTAAAGCACTTTTTCTAGCTTAATC
Source organism: Clavelina lepadiformis (assembly GCF_947623445.1). Classification (NCBI taxonomy): domain Eukaryota; kingdom Metazoa; phylum Chordata; class Ascidiacea; order Aplousobranchia; family Clavelinidae; genus Clavelina; species Clavelina lepadiformis. The sequence continues at coordinate 9,684,744 of NC_135246.1, forward strand.
ATTTTCTCAATTGTTTGCATAGACTTAATAGGTGACATAGATAAGCCTCTCTCATGGCAGTACAGAGTACGAATTGCCAAAGATATATCCTGTGGCATGAAATATCTTCATTCAAAGAATATAATCCATCGTGACCTTAACTCTGGAAACTGTTTTGTAAAGAAGGTGATAAAAACTTTTTTGTACTGTGTTTTACTACATAAGATTCTACATTGGTTTGTTTGTAAGTGTCCAAAGTTAAACATAATGTCATTACAAGAAACGACTGTGCTATTCACTGTATAGTTATGGCTGGTTTCTTCACGTTTTCAGAATGGAACCGTAGTAGTAGCTGATTTCGGACTTGCTCGTGTTCTTTCAAACCAAACTGCATCGCTAGGTCGAAAAAAGAGGTACACAGTTGTTGGAAGCCCTTACTGGATGGCTCCAGAAATGTTGTATAGAAACGTCTATGACGAAAAAGTAGACGTGTTTTCATTTGGTATGTTTACCTCAGACATCTATTAGTTGAAGTTAGATACTTGGAAAAGGGACGCTGTTATATTAGCTTCAAGAGTTTAATTTCGAAGGTTTTGGCTTGCATTTTTTTATCATGTTACCATGTGTTTGCAGGCATTGTTCTGTGTGAAATAATTGGCCGGGTTGAGGCTGATCCAACCTATTTGCCACGAAGTAATGATTTTGGTCTTGCTGTGCTTGCGTATCACTCAAAGTTCTGTGGATCTTGTCCTGCGTTCTATTTTGCTATTGCTGTTCATGCAAGTCGTATCGTTCCTGATGACAGGTACAATGCACAGTGGACATTTTGTCAGTGAACCGTTTGCTAACAAAGTTAATAGATATTAATAAGTCCATATACAAAATTTGGATTAACTGGCTTAAAAATCAATGGACAAGCTCAAAATATATTGCAATGACGTTGCTTCTAGTTTTGTTTTTAATACGTTATACCGTCAAAGCAGTTAGATGTTCAAAATAAATCTGATTTTATGAGAAGACTTTAGGTTATATAATGGGTACCAAATTATTTTAAATAAATCGCATAATATTAGTAATCTGTGCGCCAGTAGTAAGATAAATGAACCTCTCTTATTATCAATTTTTTATTCAGACCATCATTTGACGAACTTGAGACCTGGTTTGGATCAGTAGCAATGCGTGAAGAGCTACCTCATCTTCCTGAACCCCCCCATCTTCATGAAGTAATTGTCTCCGTGTATGAGCAATATGACCTAGCCCTGCCTGAAGATCTTTACATCATGCCAAATGTTCCGGAGGAGGATGAAAGTGAAGAAGAGGACCTCCCTGTGATGGCCAGATCGTCCTCTGTGATTAGTGTCGGCTCCCAACAGAGCTCTCCTGATGCCGATGCAGAGCACAACAGAAGGTCCCGGAGGAGCACCGTTAGAGGTACTGGGTTTTACGTTACCCCTTCAGTTGCAACCAAAGTGTGAAGGTTAGATTTTTAAAACTATTCTAAACGTTAATATCATGGCTGTCACCCAAGTTTAGTTTTGTAGCTTGTTGCGTTTCAGACTTTATTGTAACTTTGCACTTTCTGTGATACATTACTTTCTGTTTATGTACTGTCATGTTCAGATAACCTGCTATTAGCTCGTGCAAATATATTAGGATGGTATAAACAGCAAAAAGCTGATGTTAGTAAACGTTATATAAAATGTAGTAATTTTAGAACCGCGAAGAAACTATTGAGCCCACCAATGTACCAATAATTTTTTGCAAGGTACTTACAATATTAGAGCTCAGTAATAAAATCATTGGTTAGCAAACTCGTACTATTATTTCCTGCGCTGATAGTTAGTAAAAAATGAACAGTGTAAGTTACAACAGTTGCCAGTTTTTTAAAATGCTGGCTACCTCATTTGTGTGCACACATTGTACATATATTTGATATTGCAATCAATGTTACAAGTTAGGTATTTCGCCAAAATATTTTTCAAAATTGCATTGCGGGGTTATGTACTTTTACTTATGAATTGGCTTCTGTTGTGATCAAGTATGCAGACATGCGAACAGTGCTAATGCGTATCAGTATTACCGGCTGTTAAGTTCAGTTTCATGAATTTCAAGTCATGTATGTTGTATGTTCCATTTTCTATACCCAGTATCACCATTCCACCGGATAAAATGGCTCCTTTGTGCATTATGTACTGACGTTTTTCCATTTTCGCTAAACAGCATATATCGGTTTATGTGATGTATACATAATCTGTCTTTCCAAATTTGCACTTTGTATAAACAAATTTTTGATCGTGTAATTTTTGCAAACTGCTGGCAGTTGTACATTTCGTCGTGCACTTCTTATTGTCAATAAATAATATGACTATAAATTAATGACCTTTGTGATTCAAGTTATCATTAGCCCTTTAATACCAACGAATTCAGATTTTATGACAGGTGGGAATGGAATTACATCGAAACGAGGAACTGAGGTAAACTAAAAACTTGTGTTGTTGTTTTTCATCGATATCTCCTGACCAGTTTATTAAGAGCCGACAAACTGGTTAAAATTAAGATCTCTATGATTTTGTTGGACGTCTTACGAAAATATTTAATTAGATGACTAGACCAATTAGAGGGCGGCATGGTTGGTATTGTTTTTTAAGCTGGGAATTACCCTACCACTTGGCATGCTTGAATGCCCTAGGTCGCGTGAAAATTTAGGCTAAAAATTGCCATGAAAGTGGCTGAAATTGTTTTTTTTTTCGGCCAAAAATTCATCTGTCGATTTTGCTCCTCAGTTTTGAATCATAGTTTTTTGATGGCATTTTATGGAATGTTAGTCCAAACCAGACTTAATTGACATGTAAAATTTCAGAGAGCCCCATGGAGGATTTTTCGAGTAATTAGTTTTTCAGTAAATTCGTTGTATAATAAAACAAACAAGACTTGGCATTTTTTGGTATTGGACAGACCCTTAACAGCAGGAAAACCGTGAACCGTTGCATATCTCGATCGGAATGGAATAACGTAATACCGATAAGCTTGTCGATATTTGTAATATGTATAAGTTAGTCAAGAAAACAAGGTTAATAAGTTAATACAACTTTCGCTCTCCAAACTAAAACTGTTCATATAGAAAAAAGCCGTGATTTCGGTTTATTTAACGAGGATACTACCGCATTTACTACGGTATTTTGATAATTTTGTTAAGCAAGCAATAGTTGGTTTGTTATATGCTACACATTGCATTATCCGTACGAACCGTATTGTTTTATTATTCTTCCACCTTTCTATGAGTTCAATTTCAAAATATTATAAGTTCAAGAAGCTTTGCAGATCACTGCTCAAACCGAACCGTACGCATATTTTAGAACACAACCAATTCCAATTCATATTTCTAAATTACAAAACAGCCAACATCCTCAAGGCTCATAGCTATTACTATTATTCGCACATCTTCTTTATATACAATCTACATTTGCCGGAAATCTCCTTTCGTTGCGTTGGACAGCAGTGTGAAAGATTTTCCGTTTCTTTGTGCTGAACTGTACAGAAACGTTTGGCAATATAAACGAACATTTAGACATGGAACGCCAACGCCGCAAAAATAGCAAAGTGTTAAATTGAATCGCAACTTTGCAAATTATGTTTTGTTTTCATGATTTGATTTGAGGGTTTTCAAACTTAATTTGATAGAATCCAATCAAGAAACAACAAGCCAAACGTCAAAACCGGCATTCAAACGGGCTTTTCTGTGATTGCCGTTGCACGATTCATATGCCAATTTTCAAAATTGTTTTGCAACATTTACAATTACACCACAGTTTTATGAACTTGATTTTTTTAAATCAAGCCACGACATTTTAGGTCAGATATAACAATTGCAAAGCAAACTGGCTGAAACATGTACATTTGGCAAATCACACATGCATTTACCGAATCACGTACATTTGGCGAGTCATGCATGCATTTACCGAATCATGTACATTTAGCGAATCATGCACTTTTGGCAAATCATCTATTTATTAGACAATCCATGTATACTTGGCAATTCATGAAGACGTTATGCGATTCATACGTACTTTTATATAATCATTTAGTGTTTTTAGGAATGATGTTGGTTCAGCAATTTGTGTATGTTTGTCTAATCACGCATGTATTTTGCAAATTGGTTTGCACATTTTTAATTTACGAAGACTAATTTCCAATCATTTGGCCATTTTATAATTCATGGTATAAGTTACATGATTAAAAAAACGGACATTTTTTTAACAAAACTGCAACCCGATTAAAGAAAGCACCATTCGCCATTAGGCATTGTAATTTGCCAACAGCCAGTTTGCTTTGCAATTGTTATAACTAGGGCAACCAGTTTTTTGACCTAAAAAGTTAAATTTTGACCTTAAAATTTGCAAATTTTGACCTTATTTCGACCTAAAAAGTTTAAATTTTGACCTTATTTTGAAAAACGCTATACTGATAGTCTCTACAGTCTACACTGTCTACAGCAACTTTCTAATCTAAAACTGCATTTAAAATTGACAAAACGCTTTTCTAGTGTAGACTTTTTTTCGTTTCTGCGTATTAAGATTGACAACTTGCAGTTTCAAATGCCCCCTTACCGGGCACATCGAAAGTGGCTGCCAAGTAGGTAAAAATGTGATGATGATAAATACAATAGTCGAGCATGGCGCCCGCATAGGCGATGACACAACAGTAGTTCATAGCCATATAAGTCAGAATAGACGAAGCTTCCATAGACGAAGCTTCCACCAAGCTTAGCACCCATTTTCCAGACAATAGCTTCGTGGTTGGAATGTCAATAGACTTCTGCGGAAAAAGAAACAATCGTCTGTATGTAAGCATCCGTTCCAACAATGATTTATTCATAGATATTACAAAAAGCCGTGTGACAGCAAACCTTGAAAAGCTAAACGGAGATACTCGCCGTCAGAGTCTAACTAACACAATGGGCTGCAAATAATTCCAAGGCGCTTTCCCAGTCTTATGACAATTTGATTACCCAGCAAAATTGTTCAAAAACTAACCCTATCCTGTTTACGACTAGGCTTTTTCTTATCTTTCATCTTGGCAACCCGATAAGTATTTGTCACTCACTGCAGCTTTTGAAAGATTAACTTGACGACAAGGAATACAAATTTTGGTTTAATTGCTCGCGCTCTTCATTTTGTGAGATGTTAGAAAATGCAGACCGTGAAGCTGAATTCGAACATCGTCAGTCTCTTTTTTTACCATTGCGAGCAAACGGCTGATAACAGTGTTTTCGGAAAACATTGACACCAACGTTATGCCTGTTTGTAAAATGTTTGTGCTCACCAGCAGACAGCAAACCGTCTTTGATATACTTGATAGCATTGTTGTTCGAGCATTTGAAACTATACTGAATGACGTTTGGGCGTTGCGACTCGCGCCATTTCTTGCATTGCAGATGTGTTGGGCTACATGGCTGGTAAAGAAGCAGGAGTAAGGAGCGGACCAGCTGCTAACAAGGAATGGAAATGGCCGTTAGAGTGTATTGAGAAGGGAGATATTAAAGCCGGTGTACAGGCACTTGCAAATGTAAGAAAAGCTTGGTTACATCAGCCTGACATGCTTATTAGAGCCGCACGGCACTATGAAGGTGCTGAGCAAATTCTTATTCGAAAAGCTGTATCCAGCGTTAAAGCGTTTATTAACCTGAAACCATGGGGTCCTATTGAAAAAGACTTGCGGTATGTTACTGAGTGCCCCGCGCGAGTAGATGTATCGGGTGCGTGGACTGACATTCCCCCCCGTTTGTTACGAAATGGGCGGTTGGGTTGTCAATGCCGCTGTGTTGCTAAATGGAAAACGACCAATTGGAGCACGAATTCGGAAGATTAAAGAACCAAAAATAACATTAACTGCGCTAGATGATAATGGTGTCGCCATGCAAAGGACTGAGTGCACTTGTTTGGATCATTTGCGAAATTACTTCCAGCCATATGCGGCTGGAGCGCTGCTAATAGCATGTATTGTTCTTTCCGAGCTGGTCGAACTAAACTCCGAACAGTCTTTGCAAAAACAACTTTTGGATAGGTTCAATGCCGGTTTTGAACTTCAAACGTGGTCTAGGTTACCACGAGGCTCAGGCCTTGGTACAAGCAGCATACTTGCAGGTGCAATTTTGAATGTGGTATATAGAGCTTGCGGTTTTATGCCCGATACTCCTTTAATTATCCACGCAGTGTTGCTTGTGGAACAGATGCTTACTACTGGTGGAGGTTGAGGTTGGTTGAGATCAAGTGGGAGGTTTGGTTGGGGGGATCAAAGTTGGAAGATCTAAGGAAGGACTTCCGCTCCGAGTTACAATCGAGAATTTGGTTACGTCTAATCGATTTCATGGCTATTTTGGAGATCATCTGAAGCTTGTTTACACAGGTCAGCCGAGATTAGCAAGAAACCTGCTCCAGAATGTGATACGAAATTATTATACCAAGCAACCAGTGGTGGTGAGACACTTCCATGATATCAGAGAAAATGCAGAGCAGTGCGCAGAAGCTTGCAAAAGGGAAGACCTAAAAGCTATAGGCAATCACATCAACCGTTCCTGGCGCCAGAAAAAGTTTATCGCATCGGGATGTGAACCGCAAAGTTGTGCTAAAATAATTGAAGCATTCGCTTACCTATGCTTTAGGCCAAGCTCTGGCAGGAGCAGGCGGTGGCGGATTCCTTTACGTTTTCACTAAAGAGCCTTACACCAAAAAATTTATTGCTTCGGTTTTAAGCAATCTGCAAGGAGCTCAAAACATTGCTGTCTATGACGTTGAAATCGACAGGGAGGGCATGGTGTTTCGATGTGCTCCAGCAGTGTAATAACGCTTGTATTTCATGGTTGACCGCACTGCAACAAAATACTGTATACATTCAGGATCACAAGAACTGTTCATTTTTGTATAGTATAGCATAGCTGTGTTCATACAAATTGCTAGAAATGTTTTAACTTTTGTTTTTCATCTTTTATTTGTACACGTTACGAATTCTTGCATATATTTAGAAATGTTCCTTGCCTACTTTTTTAAGCAATAGTTCTGTTTACTTTAAACTTATGTGTTCACTTCAAAAATATGTGATTTTACTACTTCGATATGCTTACGCGATGTGCGTGTGTAAATACTATAAATATTTTGCATATTATATTATATACTGTATACTTTATTTATTTTTACTTATTATTATACTTTTCCTGTTTGCCCGTGTGGCTTCATACATGTTATAATAATTGTTGTAATTTTGTATAGCCCGATTCCTTATATAAATACTGTGTGTACGACTTTTGTTTCAAAAATACGTTGGTTTTTTGTTGAATTTCGCATCAGTTACAAACCGATTGGTCTATTTTTTTTGCTTATGTTACAAAGGCCTATATACTCGTTTCCTATATAGTTGTCTTGTGAATGCAATAGGTATCATTCCTCCTTATACTTAGCATTAGCCACAATAATTAGAGGTTTTGTGATGTATTTTTGCTTATGAAACGTATTCATGATCATAAACAGCATAACAAACTGCTGTTGTCGCTGCCTTCTATAAAATTAGGAACTCTAGGCCTATACAGAAAGGTATCGGACGAAGATAAAAACGTTTTTCATTTGTTGCTTGAGCATTCTATTATCTGATTAATTATAGGATGTGAATATGATTTGTTTAGAAGTGCAGGCTATTTTCAAGAATTAGATACCAATTAACTGGCTTCGTTTTGCCATAATTGTATACGTTTAATTGAATACTGTAGGGCGTAGGCTATATACAATTATACATATAACGGAAAGTGGGTATATGGCATATACATGTATGCATGGCTTATCACATACATGTCAACTCAAAACGAAGAACCAACTCGAAAGCCAAAACAAAAAATTATAACATCAGATAAAGAGCACATTTTTTGGGTAAAATAAAGATGTAACAGTTATTTTTTCTCGTTTGCGAATGATATCTCATAGGTTTATCTTCGAAAAAAAAAGAAAAATTTTATACGTCTTAAAATTGGTGATAATTCCGTACTGCTCGAGGCCCGGTGCCTGAGCTTATGTTTTTGTGTAGAGACTGTTGGATACATTTTGTGGTAGGTATGTATCATTTAGCTAGATATGTATGATCATGACGTCACATTGATATGTCATAATTGTTCCTAGATAATGTGGAAAATTTGCAACCTAGCAATTGTTATTCTATATATTTTCGCCAAATTCAAATTTTACTTCCATTGCCCAGAAAAAAAAAACAGAAAACTACACAAGAAATATAACCTATATCCATCGAAACTTGCACAAGCAACCTCGGTAGCCGGAGCTCAGGCGGTGAGGAATCATCGACGAGTTTCAGTCGGGCAAAGACTTTTCCCGAGTCCGAAGATAAAGATTGTGATACCGTAACCGTACCGTTTAGTTGTGCAATTTTGCACTTAAGTGTCATGAGTTTTTCCTGAGTTTAATTTTTTACGTTTTACTGTACCAGTTGTTATGTTTCTAGTGGTAACGATTGATTACTTTTGTGCGATTGGGAGTAGGCTGTCACGTGATGTGACGAAATAATCACTTGCCCAGCTAAACAATTTTCAAAAATTTTATGCGCTGTTAGCCAACATGCTACTAATGACTGCGCAAATCATCGATAAAGGCATTAAGATTTCTGGTCGAATTACTGCACAACAGATGTTGGTAGATTCAATTTTTTAGAAATATGTTGAAAATATCAGCCAAAGAACGTTAATTTGTAGGCCTATATGATATAGGCTATATCGATAAATCTTTAAAAAAATTTTCAGTGTTGCAATGATATGAAGCCAAAAAGTTGGTAAGCTAGCCTAGCCTTTGTTCGATTGGAAATAGAGGTCTAGTAGCCAAGTCCACAACCACAGCGTGTCTTTGTACACTAGGGCCAAGCTTCACAAATTGTGACGTCATGTAGTTGTGCACTTGTATACTAGACCCAGAAATAAACCTATCTTTGAGAAAAATAATAGTTTAAGGGTTTACTATTATCTTATTAGTTTATTTTTGAAATTCTCTTTAAAGGATGTTTTCTGTACCGTTATGAAATTGATTATGTGTACCATACCAAATAGGCTAATAGGTGATATCCATTAGCTATTGTTGCCTGGTACTACCATACGTTTTGCAGAAGGGGATTTACCCTATTTTACTTCACATCGTGAACAACCGCGCATGTAGACGTATAGAATAGACTCCACTAAAAAAGTTTGTATAATACGCCAGAAAAATCCGGCGCAGAATTGCAGTTTTGCCCTCTTTTCTATATTATAAGTAGCCTATTAGAGGTACGTTGGCGTTGCGCAGATTTTAGCACTACAATTTTTGCCGCATTTATTTTTTTTAACTGACAAAATGAAAAGTTAAAGTAAAATTGTCTAATGGGGCTGGTGGCTGCCACAACGTTGTCAAACATGATCCTGGTTTAAGTGTTGAAGATAGACACATGTTCTGTAAACCTATCAAAGCTTTAATTTTGTAAATATTACCAGTAACTTTTTCTTTCACGTCACTAAACCTTCCTTTTAATGGGTATGTAATTTTCACATATTTATGGCAGATATAAATTACTGATATGAATCTGCTTGTTACCCAGTAGAAATTGTTTGCTTTGTTTTAGTTTTTATTTAATATTATTTCAAAATTTTGTTTTGTGAAAGTTTCTGTTGAAGCTTGACTCCACATACTGTATTCACTTTTAACAAAGTAGATTCAATTGCTGGTTAATAACTTTGTTATTTGCAATATAACATTGCAAAATTTTACTAGTGTTTATAGTAGGGAGAGTTTCTTTAAATTTCTAAAGTTTCTTTCAATGTCATCATATGTTAGAAGTTACGAATATAAGTAACTTTGCTCCTCTGGGAGACTTCAGAGGGAATCAGATTATAATAGAAGACCTGGATAACAAAGACAAATGTTAGAAGCTCACATGGTGTAGAATGCATGTGGTCAATGAAAATAAAGACAAATCGTGTATCCTACTGAATGCTAAGGTAGTGACTGAAAGAACTTTAAAAGAAAAAGAAAAGCTACAAAAGAAAATATTATGCATTGTAAATGAGGTGCATAGCAATAGTGCTCAGTTGATTGTGCGATAATATTAATTTTGTTGTGTTTGTTTCAGGATGTTATTATTAAACCAAGACATATTCACATGCAACTTGTGTATTGGATTGGTTAAATAAATAAATAGTCTATTGCAGTGATTTCTTAGTAACATACATATAATTTTTTGATTTGCCTTATCTTTTTATACAGTATTGCAGTTTCAGTAAATGTCTTGATTCGATCTATTTGCTTTGACAGTTTTAATAAATCCATGCTTATTGTCCTCTCTTCTGTGGTCTCCAATTGTTGAGACACCCTTCGCTGATTTAGCTGCAAGACAAATATTTAAGTCAGGTATGATTTATGGTTACTCATGGCATTGGGTAGTTTTGAAACAAATTGTGACAATATAAAACCCCTCTTTAAAAACAGTTTTTAATTTATTCATTAGCATTATATATGTATGTAGATATATCCACTATTATTTAAGTTTACTGACACTTTAAAAATCATATTGAGTATACTTATGTTTCTAAAGGTATCTAAAACTGAAGATGGCAAGATTTGATCCAACTGCATTGATTGTGGTAAGTTTTGTTAGTATCATTACTTAATCTATTTTATCAAATTATATCAAAATAACTTAAATGTTTGGTTTAATCTTGTTGTGTTGTTTCATAATACTGCATTGTATATGTGCATGCAGAATCCACCTCCTATGCCTACTTTTAATATGTGCCCTGGGGTAAGTAGCTTTAAACTTTTTGTCTGCTTTAAAAGCAAGAATGTTTTCTTTAAATAAAAAAAGAAAAAGAAAAAATATCGGACAGCAATTTGTATACTCAAATTTATTCATATTTCTAATACAGTAAAATCCGCCTATATTGACTTTAGCTATATCGACAGTTCGCATATATCAACACTTTTTCGTTGGTCTTGGTGAAATTCCTATCTTTTACATACATTCGAGTTCGCCTATATCAACTTCAACTATATCGACAGTTCGCCTATACCAACACCTTTTTTGATCCCCCAAAGCATTTTGTTGGTTTATAGTGACAGTTGTAGCTCTTCTTTTCACTCCGGGACGTAATCCAACTTACGACTTTATGACTTTATCGTATGACCCGAATATCATGAAGGTCGACACGAACGAATCCCGAATCTATTCGTATTAGAATCAAACAATAAAATTTCCTCCAAAAGTTGTCAAGTCTTGCTTCTAAAATGACATAATCGATAAACAAATGGCTTTTTTTCGAAAAATAGTGTTTAAAAACGATCGAAAAAGCAAAATTGTTAGGAAAACGACCTTCATTGTAAGTACTGCTGACTCTAGTTTAACATTGTTGAGAAACTAGATCATCATTTTTACGAAAGTCAGTAAATTTATAAGTACTATTGTATATGGGTTCGCCATTGTTGGTTTTCGTGTTCGCCCGAATCTTTCATAAAGGCGATATTCGACGAATCTATTCGGGTTTAGGCTCGTATCGGCCCATTTCTATTAAATACTGCACTATGCCTTACTGCAGTAACGCCATATTGCTCCGCATCAGTATCGTATGCGTGCGTATTACGTGTAAATACAAGTATCATTATTTTTCACGATCTTGTTTGTGTTGTTCTTTGCCGTAGTGTACGCGAAAATATGAAATTAAGCGGCAGCGCTGATTAGAGTACACATCTAACCCTTACATTGAACAAAAACCGGAATTTAGGAACAATTTATATTGATTCATCTATATCGACACTTTGCCTATGTCAACACTTTTTATTCATCCCCTTGAGGTGTCAATATAGGCAAATTCTACTGTAAAATGTGTTGTGTTTTTATGTGTTATTAGTATTACTCTGCATTTTGCTTATATTCAGAGAGCGGAAATAATAAAAGAAGGCAAACTTTCTTGGGTAAGTCTACGCAAGAATAATAATTATGATAATGCAACGTTTGTTTGTAGTTTTCATTTTAATGGAAAGTTCGAAGCTGTTACATTTGTGTAAGACCGCTCTTTAATAATTTCAGAGTAAAATTCCTGTGGACAGTGACCTTACATACAGTCATGTGGATGATGATAGTGACACTTTAGGTTTTGTGGATAAAAAACCAGTCCTAGTATGTATCATATTATTTTACCTTGCAAGTGTTGATAAAATATATGCAAAATTATTCCTGTAAACAGTGTGAAACATTTGTTTATGCTTTACAGCTGTTACATACACTTTTTTATTTCTAGAAAATTAAAAGTCAAGCTGTGAAAAGTTTAATTTTTTTGTTTATTTTGTATTTGTGAAAACAAACATTAAAAAGTTATATTAGATATATTATATACATTATTAATTACTCTATTTAATGGATATGTACTTCTATCCGGTGTTTGGTAACAGATAACATACCATTATGGTATGTTGTTCTAACTATTTCCTGATATTTTAGTTTTGATTGTCATACATTTTAAAGTACAGGTCTATTAAATTCTGTAGAAAATCTTCTAAAAGTGTTACAAAAATTACTGATTTCTCTTTTTTGTATTTTAGTATGGACGTGGACCAAAGATTTATCAACCAGAGGCAAGTTTAATGAAATAATGAACGAGTTGAATAAATTTCTTGGACGTGTTGTTGTTGTAAAGGAAGTTTTTCTTTTTTCTTCAGAAGTTCTTTAAAACTTATCATTTTAAAACTTGTTATTTTATGATCTCAAAACTATAACTGTATTTACTTTTTTAGTATGATTCAAGCAGAAGGGCTTATGACAATGTGTGTTCAAAAAATGCTTTTTTAAAAAAAAGACAGGAATCAAATTTGTCAAAAATTGGTTGTCTTATTCCTATTCAGCCTTTGGTAATTTAAGTTAAGTGTTAGGATTTGTGTACCTGCATTATGCTTCATCCACATTGCATTGCTTAGCATCTGCCTTTTTACTGTTTGTCTTCTAGAAAAGCAATTCTTTATACGGGAGTGGGCAAAAGAAAGGCAAGGAGGAGGTATATATAATCATATTACATTTATTTTTTGTTTCAAAGATTAAATCAACATTATATTTTCAACAAAGTTTCAAGTGTTTTTCTTTTCACTTAAGACCTCCCTACTAGATGCAGCAAGGAATGCACAAGCAACATCCATTATAAAGGTGAATTGAGTAGTTTTGACCAAATCATGTAAGGTTTAAACATTTTTACAACAAATGATGTTAAAATATTAATTCTGCTTAACTGGTTTGGGCCTTATTTTTTCTTTGTATAATTAAAGTGTAATATAGTAATACTTTGCTTCAGCTTGCAAAAGAAGAACTAGCAGCTGCAGAAGCATTTCGGGAAACGGAGAAATATCAACCACAAGTGAGTAAAAGAGTGTGACGAAATACATTTGAAATGACTTTTTTCTTAATCAGTTTGATCCTGTCTATTTCATGAATACAGTACCTGTTTTCCATTTAGAATAATTGTTAATTTTGCTTTTTAACATTTTTTTGTGTAATTAACTTTTGAAGGTAGTTTATAATTGTTTTTAACGTCTGGCTTGTAATCCAGAGCTTATATAATCTCCAATAATCCAAAAAAGGTATGCAAAGTATTTTTTAAAAATTTAACTGGTAAATCGTTCTCCCAACCTAACATCTTTGACAATGGAATTGGTGGTTTACTTTGGGTAAAATATCAGTGCAATCACTTTTGTGTAATCAATGATTATTTGATGAAGCTGATAACTAAGGGTGGCTTATGCTTAGTTTTTCATCTTCTTTGTGCATCCTGCAGTATACTTAAAAATAGCTAATTTACAACGCAATTTGGTACAAAAAAAACTCTGTTGATCATTTCCTGTAATAATTTATTTTGAATGCAAACAGAGAGCAGCAATAGCTCATGGTACTTACCATGCATCCAGTCAAGCTCATGCTCTGCAACCGTATCCACCTTCAAGGCCGAAGGTTTGAAAATCAATCATCTCATTAAAGATAACATTAATTTGTTTTATTTATATATATAATGTTGTTTGCACTACTTTCCATTTTGTTTTTCCTTGGATTTTTAAACAATTGCCATAAAATTCCCATAGATTATTATTATTTATTTTAATGTTTTGTTTTGTCACATTTTGACAAGCTCTTTTACTTTAGTCTGCTACCTCAGAAATACCAAGCCCAATACAAAAACAGGCACATGACACTTCTAACAAAAAGGTAGGGTGCCACCAATCGCAATTAATGTATGTTTTTGTTTGTTTATAAGCAACAATTGACTTCTGGAACATTGAAGATTAAGTAATTTAATTTTGTTGTAAGATGAAGCCGTAACCTGAATATTACGTTTCAGAAAAAGAAGAAAAAGAAGAAACCTAAATTAAAACCGGTATGTCTAATGTAACTGTGTATACTCAATTACATATACCATTATACATGTATCATTTAGTCTTATTTTTGTACTGTCTTATGAGAAATCTTGTATGCAAGGTCTGCTATGTTATGATACAGTTGCCGCCTTTGAAGCCACCGCCACAATATTTTTTGCAACATGCTCTAGACAGCAACATAAATCCCCATCCAGAAGTGTTAAAATCATGTGAACCGTTTCACTTGAGCCATTCAATTGATTTCTCAGAAGCAGGCAATGATTTAAATAATTTCTGGTCAGATCCAACCAAGTATAGTGGGAATGTATCTGGTCTTCGTCCACAGCATCCACCTTATATGAGTTGTTCGTCACCTGGTAAAGTTCTTTCGGAGTACCAGTTAAAACACATGTTACGTCTACCACCACTGAAAATGCCAGTGAGTTGAAATGTTGTAACACTGCTATAATTTGTTTTTTTGTTTTGTACTAACTGCTAATACTTTGTTATTTTGAACTCAATCATGTCTAGGATTTAACGAAAGCTGATAAACCACCAACAACATTGTCAATGGTGCCATCATATCAAGTAAGCATATACAAGTAAAGAAAATAGAATAGCATAAATGCAGCTTCAGTACCATGAGAAGCTATTTATTTAATAGACATAAGTAAATAATTTTTTATATTCAAGCAGCAAGCATTACCAATGTCATCATTCTCACCAGAAAAAAATAATTTTTTTGACATAGACAAGGTAAATATCAGATTTTTTACTGTTAGTGATAACTTCTTTGTATTAATTATTATCAATCAATTGTATCAATTATATTATATTTATAATTATCAATTATATTAATCAATCAATTAATGATACCAATAATTACCATACCTGGTTAAAGTTTTAAGCGTTATCCTTTTATATTTAACTCTTTATCATAAATGATCATAATGAAAGGGCAGAATTTGCCGTTTACATGAAATTGTGTAGATTGATTTAAATGTCTTTTTCAGGGCCTCACTTCACATCATAATGACGATCAGCAACAGGATGAGAAACATAAAATTACTGAAGAGGAACTACAAAAGGTTGCTCTTGTTTTATTGCATTATTGATTTGGTTGATTTTATTCCTTGTTTGTGGCCATAATTGTAGATTTACAGTTTAAAGAAATTAAATTACTAAATTCGTAGGAAAGTGCAATTTCCGCTAATGGTGAATCTGAGCCAGTGGAGAAAGATAGCATCAAGCTGTGTGCTATACCAAACCAAAAGGTAAGTCAAAATGAAATGCAAATATAAGATTAACTGTTTGTTCACGGGGGTGAAATTTTTGCAGCAGATCAAAGCTGTTTTGCAAATAAGAAATACAAATGGATTTTTAAAGCAGAGTTATTTACCTGCTCATTGTTTATGTGACAATGTCATCCCAAGGTAAAATGAATGTAATAGGCGACTGGATTTATTATCTGTAGATTAATTGAACTGATTTCTTAATCTGCTTTAAGCCTTGTTGGCTTTCGTATAAATGTATATTGCATTCGCTCACTAAAAATTGTCTATATAACCACATACATGAGAAATTTCTTTTAATTTTGAAAAATTATTTCCCTGTGACCGTAACATCTTTTAAATTTCTTTCATCTAATTAGAACTTCTCTTCTTTGTTTTGCTACAAAAACTCCTATTCGTACAACTATATCATGCTATCAAATAGTAATGACCACATGCATGAGTACCTACAAACTATTATTAAAAAATATAACTTTATATTTATAAGCAAAGCAAGTTGACACATCAAAATGCTATCTTGTTTTAAAAGATCCAGCAGTAGCAATACAAGATATAAATTTAACTTGTCTGCTTATCACCCTTTAATTAAACTGTGGGGGACCAGCTATTACATGTTACTCAGATGAAACATCCTGCATGATTGTTGTGATGTTTATGCGTTTTTGTTTCAGACTTGAGTGCTATGGTGGAGATGTTTTATCTCAATTTTGCTGATTTTAAAGTTTAATATTATATATATTGCACTATTGGAATAAGGTTTTAGTTTATACATTTGTCACAAATTTGTTAGTCCAACTTTTTTTCCTTGCTATTGTAGCTTTGCATGTTTTTTAATGTATAGTCACCATTTCACCTTATATGTATATTGCATAGCTTACGTACCTTTTATAATTTTACATTAAGCGTAAGTATATTCCATAAATTGTAAGAAAATACTTACAGTAAACACAATGTTTGGCAGTAGAAATGCATTTTAATTGCACGTGTTTTGCATGGTGCTTATTTTTATCCCCCAAAGCACTAATTCGGCCCAAGCGCCTGACTTAATTGCTCTAATTGCTATCAATGGGAAACAACACGCAGGCAGAGACGGTACCAAGGACGGTCTAGCTAGGCTGTTTGTGAGTCTTTGTTTTACAGTACCTTTTTTATAATTATACGAGTACCATCTCAAAATACAAGTCATAGCAACCTGTTGAGTATTTTACCTGGCTATAGCAACAAGCTGTAAATCAGCAAGAACCTGGCAGATTGGACTGGCGAAATTCCGTTACACATTTTATCATTCTGGCTTATGATCATGATATTGAATTTAACGTCCCCCAGCAAACTTATATGTCGTAGACTTACACTTACGCTTCTTTATTCTTTTTCTACTAAAGCAGAAATTAATGATACCACGAAGCAAGATGTGTCTTTTTGTATAGTGAAAACTTTGTTTACTGATTGATTCTAGATATTTACCATTAGGCATTTTTAATAATTAATTTTTAATTAAAGAGTATCTAATCTAAAATTAATTAATTTTGACATAATAAATTTGAAATTGTATACTGGACAATTTATAACGAATACCTTTTTTATGAATGGTCTTATAAAGCAGAATTTGCTGTTTATGCATTAAATTGCAAAGCATTATTAAAAAAATTTTTTAGGATGTCACTTCAAATATTGTGGACGCTAAGATAGAGGACAAGGAAGACCAAAGTATTGTAGATGAAGCATTAAAGGTTGCTCTTGGTTTTAGTTTGATTGAATTTATTACTTTTTAAAGATTTAGACTTTAAAGACAATAAATTATTAAATTCATTATGTTTTCTTAATTGAATTTTATTACATTTAATTTTAAAAAATAAATTCATAGAAAAGTACCATTCTGGCTGTAATCAAATTTGAACCGATGTCAGTGGGGAAAGATGACATAAAGCTGTGTCCTCCATCAAAGCACAAGGCAAGTTAACACTGAAGTGCAAATGCTTAAAACTAAGTTTTTAGCAAAGTAAAATATGCATATTGTACATGTTATAAATGTATTTTTTACCGTACAACTTGGAGCAATTGGCAGAAAAATCATTAAGTTTTTGACATTGAAGCTGACCAGATACTACATGCACACTGTGAACTAAATGGTGAATGGCTAAATGTTGGGTCAAGCGAAAAGTTTCATTTTTTTCTGCCGATTGTCTCAGTTTTGAATTAAAACAGGCATAGATATACTAACTATTTTTCTGTAAAATGAACACTTAACATATAACTGACTGATTTGGTATATTTGCCATTGGTTATTTACTGCTTAGTTAATTGTAATTAATGAATACCACATCTGAAATTGACTAATTTTTGCATTAATAGATTTGAAATTGTATACTGGACAATTTATGACAAACGTTTTTAATATGAATGGTCTTGTAAAGCAGAGTTTGCTGTATTTACATTAAATTGCAAAACATTATTAAAATAATTTTTTAGGATCTCACTTCAAATATTGTGGATGCTGAGACAGCGGACAAGAAAGACCAAAATACTGCAGAAGAAACACCAAAGGTTGTTCTTGTTTTAGTTTATTTTTTGGTTTGGTTGATTTTATTTCGTTTGTGAATATATTTAAGGTTTAAAGACAATAGAGTATTACATTCATTTCTTTTTTCTAAATAAAATCTTATTAAAATTAATTTAAAAAAAATTAATTCATAGGAAAGGACCATTTTGGCTTTCAGTGAATCTGAACCAATGTCAGTGGAGAAAGATAACATAAAGCTGTGTCCTCCATCAAAGCACAAGGCAAGCTAACACTGAAGTGCAAATGCTTAAAACTAAGTTTTTTGCAAAGTAAAATATGCATGAAGTACAATTTGTACGCACCTTGTACAAAGTACAATTTGTACATATTTATTATCCATGCATTTTGTACTTTAAACCTAGGGGCAACTGGCAGAAAAACAATAAGTTTTTCACTCACTAGCCCAATGTTTTGGCATTGAAGCTGACCAGATACTTCATGCACACTGTGAGCTTTGTGGTGAATAGCTCACTGTTGGGTCGAGTAAAAAAATTCATTTTTTTTCTGCCAACTGTCTCAATTTTGAAGTAAAACAGGCATAGATATATCAAATATCTTTCTGTACAATAAAAATTTAATATAACTGACTGGCTTGGTATACTTACTATTAGATATTTACTTTTTAGCTAATTGTAATTAATGAATACCAAATTTGAAATCAATTAATTTTAACATCATAAGTGTGAAATTGTATGCTGAAAAATTTACAGTTTGACAAATACTTTTATTTTAAATGGTCTTATAAAGTGGAATCTGCTATTTACATTAAATTGCAAAGCATTATCAAAAATATTCTTTTTAGGATCTCACTTCAAATACTGTAAACGCTGAGACAGCAGACAAAAAAGATCAAAGTACTGCAGAAGAACCACAAAAGGTTGCATTTGTTTTAGTTAATTTTTTTGTTTGGTTGGTTTTATTTCGTTTGTGAATATATTTAAGGTTTAATGACAATAGAATATTAAATTCAATCGTTTTTTCTAAATTAAATCTTATTAAATTTAATTTAAAAAAATAAATTTATAGAGAGGTACTGTTCCAGTTATCAGTGAATCTGAACCAATATCAGCTGAAAAAGACATCATGAAGCTGTGTCCATTATCAAAGCACAAGGCTAGTTTATATAAAATGCAAACAAAGGATGGGATTAATTGTTTGTTCACAAGGGCCAAGCTCTTTTTAGATCTAGAATTTTTTGCAAATAAAGTCAATATGCAGTAAGGTTAAAGTTGCAAATATGTTTTGAATGCCAGAATACCTACAAATTTTTGAAAACTACAACTCAATATATCTACTATAATAACTGTAAAACTGTTGTATTGTTTTATGTTAAGTTATAAAAATAACTTTTATTTTGGATAGTCTTGTTAAGCAGAATCTGCTGTTTACGTTACTGTAAATTGCAATTCATTATCAAAACTGTTCTTTTTAGGACCTTACTTCAAATATTGTGGATGCTAAGACAGAGGACAAGAAAGATCAAAATACTGCAGAAGAAATGGAAGAGGTTGCTGTTGTTTTGTTCTTTTTATGGTTTGGTTGATTTTATTCTTTTTGTGAATAGAATTAGAGTTTAAAGACGAAGAATTATTAAATTCATTATTTTTTTCTAAATTAAATCCTTTTAGTTTTAATCTTGAAAAAAATGAATTCATAGGAAATTACCATTCTGGCTTTCAGTGAATCTGAACCAAAGTCAGTGGAAAACGATAGCATGAAGCTATGTCCTCCATCAAAGCACGAGGCAAGCTAACGTTAAATTGCTAATATTTAAAATTAAAAATTATTCCCAAAGTAAAATATGTGTTGTATAGAATACAGTTTTTATGCATATTGTACAATGTATAGTCGATGTATGTAACCTTGGACCAATTGGCTTAAAAAAGTACATTTTTTACTCATTTACCCATCGTTTTGGCATCAAAGCTGACCAAATACTTCATGCAGACTCTATTTAAAAACAAATGTGTTTTAACAGGTTGTTTAAGAGCTTATTTTGACACATAGATTATTATTTTGTTCATGAGCATTATGTCGTTTTAGCTGCTAATGTGCTAAACTTTATGGATACAAATAACACTTCCTAATTTCAGGGTTTACCAGTACTTTTCACTGATTGCTTTATCTTTGTAGCAAGAAACACATGAATTGATTGAAAATGAAAGCACTGATAAAGAAGAAAGCTTGACTGATTACACTAAAAAATCTGTCAGTGATTTGAAAATAGACGAAAATATCAGTGGCATACTAGATTTTACAACGGCCAGTGGGGAAAGTTCAAAGATACAAAATGTAAGTTCAACCTTGTTCAGTCAGTACTTAGTATTCTATAAAAAGTTAGTTATAGTTTAGTATAGTGAGAGGAAGTTTGGAAATTTTTGTGTATATTGAATTTCTGACTAGTTACTCGTTTCTATTTCAGGAGAAAGATAAACCTAAAGAGTCTAAAAGCTTAAAAGTCGACTCTTGGGATCTAACAACTTCTGACGGAAATTCAGATTGCATCGATGTTGAGGCAGAAGATACTTTTAAAGATCACATCAAATCAGACAAGGTGAAAACATTATCTATTTTGTGTGTTACACTTGATATGGGCAATTGGGTGTAGGTGTTGCAAAACTCTTAACAAATACTTACCTGTTGGCTTAGTTATCAATTTCAGGGTTTATGAATACCTCAGATGAAATGTTTTATTTTTATAAAAGGAAACACCTGAATTGATTGAAAATGAAAGTAACAGTAAGGAAGAAAGTTTGACTGATCATGCTCAAAAATCTGTTGGTGGTTTGAAAACGGATAAAAATATCAGTGACGTGTTGGATTGTACAACAGCCAGTGGGGAAAGTTCTAGAAATGAAAACGTAAGTTCAACCATCTTTAGCCAGTACTTGGTTTTAAATAAAAGATCAATTACAATTTAGTATATTGGAATGTGTGATAGACTGATAGACGGCAAAAATTCTCGATTACATTGGATTCTTGATGAGTTAATAATCTCTATTTCAGGAAGATAAATACAAGGGGTCTGGAAGCTCAAAAGTCAGCTCTTGGGATTTAACAACTTCCGATAAAAATCCAGTTGATACTGATGACGACGCGGAAGATCCTTTCAAAGATGATGCCAAATTCGAAAAGGTGAAAATATTACCTATTTTGTGTATCTTGTCTTAATTTTGATAGAGCAAGTTGTAACTGCTTTAAAAAAGGTTGTTGTCGGCTTACAAATATCTGAAATTTATGTTTCAGGAATCAGCTGCTTCATTTGTTTCTATTCCCACAGAGGTCAGCAATAGGCAATTAGGCATGTTATAAACACAATAGTGTAATTTTATTAAAAACACTTTGTGAATTGTTTTTTAAGAATTTTTAATTTTAATTAAAAGTTTTAAAATGTTTTTTGTTTGTTAAGAAAACACGAAAAGAAACTACCTACCAGGGACACACATTTGTGGCTTATGTTAAAAAGCCCGGCACTGGAGTACATCGACCTGAACCGGTAAGAGCAATTTTGTGTCATTACTTTGGTTTGTGTTTAGCCTACCTACAAACATGCTGTCATTACTTTGGCTTGTGTTTAGCCTACAGACTTGTTATTGCGCATTCTACAGTAGTATTGTCTTCAACTGTTTTAATTTTTAGCAATGTGAACTGTCTGATCTTTCTCTATCGGTAAGATTTTTGAATGTTAAAGTTTTTTGAATTTTCAATTCCGTTTTGAATTTTTTTGAAAATGTTTTAATATTTTGACATTTGTGATGTTATGGAATATATTATGTAACGATTATACCTTTCCAAGTCAATTTATTGTTTTCAGGATTGCATGGACAAAGAACAGGAGATACTGGAAAGTGAGGTAAAGGCAGTATATATTTATATTGTGTGTTTTTTCCACTGATTACAGCCATTGTTGTTTTACGCTAAGTTAAATCATTTTAACCTGTTGACGATTAATTACTCGTACTATAAATTCGTTCCACTTGGCTGTAGAAAATAGGAAAGCAAAAGAAAGAAGAAGGAAAAGAAAAGGTAGAGAAAGTTGCTGAAAAGCAAGAGGTTAGTAAATGATCTTGCAATTTTTGCATGCACTTAACTTTGTAAAATTACAAGGTTATTTCTCACTTTATCTGGTAGAAACAGAAACAATAACATATGAAGTCATCCTTGTGTAGCAAAATTTATCTTTCTGTTTTGCTAATCTGACCAAATTAGTTTAACATGTTGATAATTTCTCATACATTAAGCTTGTTTTTTTTGCCTGTAGGTAATAGAAAAGCAAGATGAAGAACAAAATGAAAAGGGAAGAGCAGAGGACGTTACTGAAGAGCAAAAGGTGAAGGAAACAGAAAAGGTAAATTAATGAATTTAATATTTGTAGAACCAGGTAGTGATTGTGGTTTGTGCATTGATTATTTTATCTCTTTTTAGGCATGTGACTCCTCAGAAGATTCAAAAACCGAAGAAGCTGCTTGCTGTGCTACCAATTTATCTGAAGATAAAGAAACGTCTGAGATCAATGATATGGCAAGTATCATATCTTCAGCTTTACTTTAAATTTACTTATCTTTGCGTGTTATGGGCATTTACAGACATTCACACTTTTGTTGTAATTCCGTCTCTTTCTTACAAACTTTTTTTAAGTATTGTGTTAACTGTGTAGACTGAAGCTGAAATAAAACCAGAACTAGCGCATGTTACCACAGCAACTCCTAAGCTAAAACTAGCTGATGAAAAGGTATCACAATTTTTTTAAAGAAGAAAACTTTTTATAATTGCACAGCATGTTTTTCCATATTGCTTATGACTTCAATTGCAATCATTCAGTAAATTACAGGTAACTGATTATCCTGTCATCTATCGGTCTTGTCTAGATAATTATTCTCTATTTTTTTGAAATGTGTTTATAATTATGTTTTGTCAGCCCGGGTGCAGCTATGCTAGTCCAGCAATGAAGCATTTAGCTGCACAAGGTTGGGTGGACAGCGATGACTTAAACTTAGAAGAAGTATGTTGGAAATGTCTTAATCACAAAACATGTCATTGTATTTTGTTTATATGATGATTGCTTTTAAACTCAACACTTGTTACAAACCCCAAAGAAATTTAATTTTTTTAGAAAAGTTTGGTTAAACGAAAACCAAAGAAGAAGCTTTGGTGGAAAAAGATCAAAGAAGAGCTTCAATCTGTCTTTATGCTTCCATATAAGTCAAAGGAGATGGATTCAGCTACATTGGCGGAACAAATAAGAATAATGGAATTGAAGCATGAACGGAAGATGGCTAAAATGCGTAGGAAAGAAGAGTTAGAAGAAACAAAGTGGAAAGTGAAACAGGCAAAGAAATGCAGGGAAATTGTAAAGGAAGAAGTAAAGGAACTTGAGAAAGAAAAGAAAAAAGACAACAAGTTGAAAAAGATAGAAGCACGACTGAAGAGGGAAGTTGCAGAGCAACAAATGTACAAGTTCTACGATGAGTCTTACCACAGAGCAAAAACACTTCGCAAAGATAGTAGAAGAGCACAAATAAAGAGGAAAAAAGAAGAGAAAAAGCAGCATAGGATAACAGAGAAATTTAAAAAAGCTCAAAAAAGGCAAGAAGCAATTAGAAGTAAGCAGGAAAAGAAAGAAAAGAAAATACAGAAAGAGGAAGAAAAGTACAAGAAAATGTTGCGAAAATCAGGCTACAATGAAAAGCAAGTTAATCAGAAAATGGCTCTACAGGAGGAGAAAATGATCAGAAAGATAGAACAGACACGGAAAGCCTTGGAAATGAAAGATGATGAAGCCAGTGAGGAATGTAAAGGACGTTGGATTAAGCTTGAAAAGAGTTTTGAGAAAAAACATAATGAGTTGGAACAAAAGATGAAAGAACGGAATGAAAAGCAACATGAAAATGAAAGGTCTCTGTCATTAAAAATGGAAGTGTTACGAGAAAAATGTGCGAGGAAGAAGTTAGAGAAAAAACACAAGAAACTTAAGAAGTTAATAAAGAAAGAGGAACAGCATGTGATAAAAGAAATGAAGAAATGGAACGAAGAACAAGACAAGAAGCTGAAAGAGCAGAACAAAGAGACCAAAATGAGACTAAAGGAGAGAAACAAGAAACAAAACAAACTTAAAAAATATGAAGTAAGCTGCATTTTTTGTTTTGGTGCTAACATTCATTTAATTAATTATTGTTAAGCTTAACATTGAACTGAATTATTTCTGCTTTACAGAAACATGCTTTGAAAAGAAAAACTAAGTATGAAACCAGTTCACTTAAGGACTTTGATGAAAAGGCATCCAAGTTGGAATTGGTAACTTTTAGTTTCTATGGTATTCATACTCTTCGTTATGTTGCAAGTGTACAATTAACTGAAAAAAAATCCATAAATCAGTTGTGATATTTAAAACAATTTCAGGATGATGAATTTGAGCCGACAATATTAAGCAATGAACAGTGTGCAGATGCAGAAAAAAAGGTCAGAGTTGTAGGCTGAAGTACAATTTTAAATAAAGAAAAATAATTCAAAAACATACTAGAGCTGTTTCCTTTAATGCTAATTACAAGGGTTGCATAAAAGCAGAAAATGTAAAATAAATTAAGCACATGAAATGAGAGAGCGAAAAATATGGTTAGAAATGAGGTAGCCTAATTACACGGAATTAATTGAAAACACACAAAAATTAGATCATTAGTTGAAAGCATGTTACCTTAGTATTAATGTTATTAGTGCTCCACTAATAGTACTCCTCATTAGTATTCCACTACAAATTTTACACATTGCATTCCTGTGAGATTTGTTAAATTGCAAGCTTTTGAAATTGCGAGGGATTTACCACAAGCTCACCAGATCGTGATGAATTTCTTTTAAGTAGCTATTAAATAAAACTGTTGGAATTTAAATGCACAATTGTTTATAACAAACATGAAAACTTCAGAAAATGGAGAAAAAAATACAATTACTGGTATTGGCCTTTAGTGAGTAGGTAATATTTAAAAAAAAATTAATTTTCAGGATTTCAAAACTGAACTGAAAAATTTGAGTGGTGAAGAGTGTTCAGATGTTAAACAGGAGGTTAGAGTAGTTTGGCTGAAGTAACATTTTAAAACGAAAGAAAGCAATTAAAACATCATTATAAGCAAAATTGTACCCATAACAGCTGATAATATTGTGTAGGGCGATGCATGCACATCACTGGAAGCAAAGAACAGAAAAAATTATGACAGTTGGAAAACGAAGGTAAATATATTTGCTATACACTCATATGCATCTTTAGAGAAGTTTTTTGTCAAATTTTTGTTCATTTAATAAAAAATAGCGAAAGCAAATTTGGCTTACTGCAAGGGTTTCACAAAAGAAAATGAAAAATGACTTACGTGTACAAAATGAGAGAATGAAAAGTCTAGTTAGAAATGAGGTAAATACAGCACGTGATTTGGTTAATTGTTAGGCAGTATTACTGTAATGCTTTCAACCCATATTGTTATATTTCAAAATTTGAAGCTACATTCTTGGAAAAATTGTTGTCACAGGTTTGTGAAAATACAAGTTATAACGATTTACCACAAACTCGCCAGAATTCAGTGAGTTTGTGTATGCTAGCTATTGAAATGAATTCATTTGTATTTGAGGATTATTTACAGTCATTTTTAGCTTATAGTTAATCAACAGAATACGTAAGATACGTTTTAATGCTTCTACCAATATGCAACACATGCTTGCATGTTACGTTAAGCGCTAACTTTAAAATCGAAACCTAACCATATCTGCTTTACAGAAACGACACAAGTCCAAGGAAGAGTATGACACTAGTTCACTTGAGGACTTGGATGAAAACATCGCCAAGTTGAAATCGGTAACTATTGGTTTCTATTTATGTTTTCTGGTGTGGTGCGGTTGTGCCGCACAGTTGATTACTGACGTAATAATTGTAACACTGTGTTTAAAAAACATCAGGTTAATGAAATGGAACTGACAAAATTGAGCGTTAGGGAGCGTTCGTATACTGAACAGGAGGTAGATACAGGCCTATGCTGTTAGAGTAGTTAACCATAGTAAAATTTGTAAACATCAGAAGTAGCAATATTTTTCTGTCAACCGGATTGTACATACATAGGCTTACCATACGTCCCGTTTTAGCCGGGACAGTCCCGCTTTTTAAGGCTTTGTCCCGGCGTCCCGGTTAGTCAACCAAAAGTCCCGCTTTGGCATTTAGTGAGCCAGCATTGCCCCACACTACACGAATATTAGCACACTGTGATAGGTCTGTTTAGCCAACTTGCTGAAGAACAATGCTCGATGCGTGTTCTTGTTTCTTTGTGTTAAATGTGAAAGTTATTGTTACGTCATTCTAGCGGGTAATTGGTCCAGTAGTGAGTTGATTGTTAGCGCATTTGCTAGTTCAGTAATAATAGGCTAGAAGGAGAAGGTGATCTTTTTACAGTTAGGTTATTGAAAGAACTTATTTCGTACCGGTACTTGTTTGCATTTCCTTCTGTAAAAAAACATTTGAATTTGTAAGCCCTTATCACCTGCGAAATTAACACGGACGTTTCCTGCTGTGATTTTTATGAGAAATTAAAGTCGAATAAAGACTTCTTGAAGAAAGTATTGTCTACAGAAAAGTATGATTGGACGATTATGTAAATTTACAAATGCTTGAACATTGTTTTGTTTCCAAGTAAAATGCATTATTTTAGTTATTCTTGGTGTCTTACTACTTTAGTTGTCCCTGACGATAGGAATCCAAAATAGTTTCATACTCCTAGTAAAATATGAACCACATTTGTCTGATAAGGCTCGTTGCTCTGAAGCTTCCCGTTCTTTAAGCACAAAAATATAGTATGCCTGACCAGAGGTCAAATCAGAGATGGTCCAAAAGCCTAGTGAATGACGACACTATGTTCAAAATCCACTCCGGTATACAATGGACAGGCAAAGCATTGCTAGTGTGACGTCATACTGACAGACAATGTGTTCATTTTAAAAACCGCTAGTGGGCACTAAAGAGTGTCCGGATTTTAGGCCACGAAAATATGGTAACCCTATACATACAGTATATATACATAATTTTATATACTACGTTTGCCACCGCCCACTAGGCATAATTCAGGGCAGATTGTTTTGGATATCGTATAACGAAGTCATACACCATAGCAACATTCTTTGTTATTGAAAGCTAATTATGTTTTTTTAGAACGATGGTTACACGTCACTTAAAACTTACCTGAAAAAGAACAACGACAATTTAAAAAAGCCGGTAATAATATTCACTATATAGTATACCATTATACACTTATGGACCTTGAGATAACTTTAAAGAAATGTAGCCTATACTTTTTAAAAACAGCGAAAGTGTAGTTTGCGCACAAAGGTTGTACAAAAGAAGAAGATGCAGTACCGTAAGAGAGTGGAAAGTCCGGTTAGAATTGTGGTAACTACCATACTATAAAATAATATGTTTCATGAAGTGTATACCATAGTTTTAATACTTACAAGTTACAATACAATTTGCTAATAAATGGTAGGCCTATTATCCGCCTACCGTATTTTGTTTTTCAAAGGGCGAAGGTTTCATTGGTTGTTTCAGTAGAATGTCATAACCTCCCAGACACGTGAAAGTTGCGTTTGTTGCAAGGAAATTAACTCGAACACTCGCATTAATTTTTTAAGAATTTATTATTTATTTATTAATTTAACTTCAGCAACAGTAAAATGGAAATTTTTTTCCGTTTTTGCGACCCCACTTTTTTCCAGGTACAGTCCCGATTTTGAAAGTATTGTCCCAAGAACCCTTGTCATGACGTAAAGAACTGCGATTTTTGAGAACTTGAAATAAATTCAGCCTATTTTTAGTTAGGTATTTACAAAGCGATTCCTTTGCAGTTTGATATTTGTTTACAAAAACTGAATCTCTTCTTTGGTATAATGTTGCATTGATCACTTTCATGTACTTGTTAGTTTGATACAGAAATGATATGTGTATAAACATGAACAAGCAGGGGCGTCGTCAACGATGGTGTAGCCATTTTCGAAGTGGGTAGCCCCACTGATGTATTTAGGATTGCGACAAGAGAGCGAAAATTTTAAGTTTGAACTAAGTTTTTTGACTCGCGCAGAGCCCGAATTTTGCGCTTTTACGCTTCAAAAAACCGCTTAAAACGCCTCGAAATGAAATTTTTCTCAATTTCTCGTATTGGTAACCTACATGCTGTAGTTGACTTTTCTAACGTTCACTTTTGAGACGCCGTATAAAAGAATTTTCGTAACGCCTTATCGTGGCCCACTTATTGTAGTCGTTGCAAGGGTCAGCCAGGTTTTTGGAAAACTACGTTTGTACAGTATTGTGTATGACCCATACCGTACTCACATCGTAATGAGTTTTGTAACTTTCTTCCTCTTAACATTTACCTATGCGACCCGATTAAACGGTGAAAAAACTCCGTTTGAGCAACGGCAATGCTTGATTGAAGTAGAGGTTTTCGAAAAATTTTTTTCATGCTTGAAAAACCAGAACTACAAGCAGCCAGCCGTGCTTGAGCTTGTAAGTTCTTGACTATGGTCTTTGTCTTATAATGATTCATAGCGCCTAACGTTGAAGTTATAGCCGACAATGGCCCGAAAAAATGGGTCTGTTACCACCTTATTAGGTGACAAAATGCTTAATGAACTAAAAATAAGCAAAGTTTTCAAAAAGATTTGTTTAACGCATAAGAACACCTGTTACTTTCCTGTGAAAGATATTTATCGTCTGCTATCTCTAATCATGTACACCATAAATTTATTCCCACTTGATTTTCTAACTTTGTACTTACCTTACGTATGTAATAAAAAGTTACCAGTTTAACAAAGGTTCAAATAATTGCGGAGTGTGACTTATTTTTAACAGGAGAGCATCATATAGGCGCGACGTCAGTGAGTAAAAATTGTTCTTATTGTTGTGCAAGCAGATGACGGGAACTGGTCTAATATCAATAACCGAATAGGTTTAAAATGGCCTTAATGATTCCACCAAAGTAATAAGTTCTCATATGTTTTCCAAACCTAATTGAATAGAATTTTGATATTATTCCATTTTGTGACTGCCATATTCCAACAATTTTGATTTTTGCTCATGTCTAAAACTTTGGCCTATTACTGTGACGACATTACCATGGGCGTCTCAAATGATAACTAACTACATTTCACATTTCTACAGCCCACTTGCTGCTCACGCCACAAAACTTGCACAACATTGAAATACCGGTACTGTCGTAAAGTGGTGACGTCGGTGAGGAGATTAGATCGATTTCAGGTAGCTTATATAAGCTTATGACACAATTTCTACTTTCAATACGTAATAAATACTTAATTAATATGTTATTTTGCATTTTAAAGAGTGAGGCTTTTGTAGCTCATTATTGTAGAACGCCACAACCTCCACTAGCAAGAAGCGACGAAGTTTCTATTAACCTTGTTCATAGCCATGCCGTCATCCAGACTGATGCATATATATTGTACTCTTGATATTTTTGTAGTGCCAATTTCAGGATTCTTTTTTTCTTATAGCCTATACTTTCGACGTATTCGCTTTTGTATGAATAAAATTTCTCAGCCAAAAGTATTACGCTTTGCTGGTTGGCATGCGGCTCAGGTTATAACGCGTCAGCAAAGTTGCGTTTCTTCCCAGCGAGCACGTGTTGTCCCGAGAGTAGCCAACTTGTAAACAAATCAGAGTCATAAAAATCCAATTTGCATTGTTATCCTCCAATACTAAATCTTGTCTGAACGACAAGCACGCACACATATAAGAATGAGCAAATATCACTCATACCATCATCATGCAATCAGTGCAAACACCGTTATTAAAGTAAAATATCCAAGCGATGACTGCAAGGTCATCGTGGTAAACAGAAGTATCAACTAACGAGGTGCACCTTTGTAGACCAGCTGTAAAATTTGTTTAAGAAATAGACTGCTACTTTTATTGACACAAGAAGATAAAATGTCGGCCTACCTCTTTGTTAGTATGTGATATAATTTTTTTAGTATCGTGTGGAATCGAAATCTTTACTTTCGAACTTTACAGGACTTAAACTCGGCATTTCCTCCTTTTGAGTCCTTACCCTTACCGCTCCATTTCGGTTACCGAGCTGGTATTTGCGGATGTGACGTTTTACAGTACACCATACAGTAATGCCATAAGCATAAGACACTCTGCGTTTGAAGTATCGTACCTGTAGGTGCATTCCTCGTGCATATGATTATTACTTCCATGTTTTATAAGTGCTTGTACAGTACCACATGACGAAGAATATCACAGAATGTTTCATATTTTGTTTGGCTGAATAAATATTTTAGTTGAGTTTATATTCAGCGGGCAATGTTCGTCTGATATTTGTGCTGAAAGAGAAGGACACTCAGCCTTCATGAAAGTCAGGTCATGTGGATTTTGATTAACGCCGACAGACACGTGATCTACCATCCAGAAATCGCTGCACTGGTGCTCCCGCTAATTTCTACATGCTTTGTTAC
Source organism: Clavelina lepadiformis (assembly GCF_947623445.1). NCBI lineage: Eukaryota > Metazoa > Chordata > Ascidiacea > Aplousobranchia > Clavelinidae > Clavelina > Clavelina lepadiformis. Next base: position 9,715,472 of record NC_135246.1, read on the forward strand.
CAATAACGACGTCAAAGGACCCATGTCTGTCGGCAACTTAGTCGGACAAGTGGCAAGGACCTACGACGTTTGTCTGCAATTAGGTCCGACAAGGACCCATGACGCCAGTCTGTTTCTGCAGATGACCGACGAGAAGCAGCTGAGAGTCCGGCTTCACTTTTTATCGTTTTATTTCTCTTTCAATTGCAGCTTGTTTCTACCTCACTTCTAATCTGTGAGCGCACTAGTGTGGCGTTTAGCGCGGGCGATATTGTCTGTAATATGTGCTGGCAGAGGACACGCAGCCTTCATGAAAGTCAAGTCATGTGTAGTTTGATTAACAGTACGTGTTAGGATCAGTCGGCGCTATTGCGGCCGGTAAAATTTTCTCTAAAATTACCGAAAAAATTTACAACAAAAAAAGGTTTTTTAATTAACCTAATCTAATATTCTTTAAAAACAACTCTAGCATATTTCAGGGAGCTACTCCAATTAAAACGTTTGTTATTAGTTATTACCTTTATAACGTGGTTATCTCAAACAAAGGCCAGAACGATATGGAAAACAGCAAAAATAAAATTTCACTTTCTAAGTCTAAGCTAAACTGCTGTTTCTCCAGCAAATGTTGCTCTTTTTTCATTCTTTTTTCGCACACGAGTAGCTGTATTCTTCTTCCGTGTATGTACAAAGTTTTAGATTTCTATGTGTGTTTTTTCAATATTTTCTTTTTATTTTTCTGTGTGAGTATCACAATTATAAAACAACCCCCAAAATGCGGACAGCAAAACGTGGTCATTCTCGTTTATCAAGTGCGTTGTTTGCACGCGATTATTTGCATACTTCGGTCTATTTGAGCAATATGGACTTACCAAATAAGAAATCAAGGAAGTCTTACGATCAAGTAACGCTAAACCCAGCTCTTTCAGCTATTAAAAACGGTGACATGTCCGTTCGAAGGGCTTCAGTGGCTTTCAATACTCAAAGTGTGATGACTTACTTTCTTATTTTGCATTACACTGTAAAAATACGATAATCGTTACGGTTAAGTTACGCCTATAGGATATGGGAGGTATACTAAAAACGTTTTAAAATTTGACCCGTACATTGTATAAATGCAAAAGTAAAAACGAATCGTAGTGGTTGCGCATCGTTTTACACAAACCAAGTTACCTGAATATTATTCTCCCTTATTATTACAATATTTATACATACAATTCCCTTATTATACAATTATTATTATAATACAATTACAGTGGGACCTCGTTAATCCGGACCCCGAACAACCGGAATCCCCGCTATCCGACACAAAACTGCCGGGAACGGATTTCTTCCTATGCATTTTACCCCTTTAATCCGGAAACCCCGCTGTCCGACTCCGACACAAAAGTTTTGGAACAAATGTGCTAAATCAATAGCAATAAAATCCGATAAACCGGATTATTAACGGTTTAGCGAAAATGATTCACGATTGTCCTAATACACTATGTACACTGGGTAGTTAGTTGACGAAACAATAGCCGATTATCTACGCATAATAACGTTGCGGTCTTTATTGATTCAAAAGTACAGTACTGTACAGCATTGCGCTTTGTAAAAAATTTTAGCCGCACAGCTTTTTAGTCATGAAATACTGTACAGTATTTTAGAAACGAAAAAATAAATTGTTCATCAACAGTAACAAACAACGCTTCCGCGGTCGCAAAAAAATACGTACATTACATCGGTTGAGTGCGGCAATCTATTGAAGACATAGGCCTACTGCTGCAACTCAATCGTGCTATCAGCTTTTGATATCGCATTGCGCAAAGATTGGAAACAGGTCAAAGAAAGTTCAAGACTGCTGGTCCCGCCGGAATGCTTCGCCATGCAAGAGCGGTTGTCAAACCGATTTGCGGCCGAATGTTCGTCACTTGGAGAGCATTCGTCTTTAATACGGTGGTTCTGGGGTTCGACAGTGGCTCGGATCATACAAAAAATATAATTTTATTTTAGTTGCTGTCCAGCCAGAAAGTCGGTAGTTAGAATTGGAGTAAGGTGCATATTGCGTTTTGAACACGGTGCTGCATTTGCAAGATTGATTGATTTTTTTACTTTCCGATAATCCGGAAACCCCGCTAAACCGACTTTTTTTGACGAAACGAAGTGGTCCGGATTGACGAGGTCTCACTGTATTCGCAAATCAATGAATAAAAACAATTTATTTTGCATTGCTCTTAACTCCAGTGTTCTTCTTCAGTCTTGCACACAAAAAACTGCAATACTATAAAACGCTGAATACTTCATAAAAATACGTCCACAAAAGCACCGACATGTGGTCGCATTTATGGGGATGTATGGCCGCATTTGAAAGGAATTTCCGCAATAACCCGGAAAAAGTAGTCTCGGAAGAACTCGTTGCGCTCCGTTTTTGCATCAGTTAAAATTAACATAAAGTTACAGTAAAAAAGTAAATTAATTCTGCACAATATGCTGAAATTTTTTTTTCTCTAGCCCCAGGCAAACGTATTTAGCATGAGCTTTAAATCGCAAAGAAAAAATGTGGTCGCAATACTGCCGATAGACCCTATATCAACCAGAGATCGTTGCATGGGTTTTCCATTCGTTTAATTTAAACGCAATCGTCAACATGAAGGAAAGAACATAGCCAAAGTAGAATGAAAACATGCATATGCTGCTGGAATTGGAATCAATACTTCTAAAAAACGTTTTGCACAAAACACAAGGTAAGGTCATAGTTGTGAAAAAGTCTAAAGTAGCCTAAAGCCGCAAAAACCGCTTAGAATCATCGAAGCGTGACGAATGAACACGGCTGGCTTCATTCATTGGCATTTAGGCTAGCATAATGGCTGGTTAGATTTCAATCAAATTGATCAAAATTTGTCCGACCGACAGAATCTTAAAAAGGCTGTTAAATAAATGTTAGATATGCAATGGAGAAAGATAGAACTCAGCATCCAATTTGTATATAACTTACTAGGGTCTAGTGCGGAAATGCACAATCACAGAGCAGGATGCATTTGGGGTTTAGTGCAGAATCGCACAACAGCATGATGCATTTATATACTAGACCTCAGCCACCCAAATTGTGACGTCGTTTGGTTGTGCACTTCTACACTAGACCCTGCATTTATATACTAGACCCCAGCTACTGTAATTGTGACGTCATCTGGTTGTGCACTTCTGCACTAGACCCACTCATCTTTGTGTTTGTAAGCATTTTTTTAATCCTTGTAACCTAACTGTAAAATATTGTATGTTGGGTTTAGTGGCCATGTTAACCATCATTCAGCGTGTTTATCATTTGAACAATATTCTTGAACATTTTAAACCTTTTTGGACTTTGCTGCTTTTTCCTGCTCATTTTTTGCTGGTGGAATTGTTATTATATCACACTACAAGCTAATGGTTACTTGTAGCATTATATTTTTCGTTCCCGTTTGTAATCCATTACCGTTGTAATCCCTTTTTAAAATCAAGTTATCAACAATGTTTGCTTTTGCTGTTGAAGAGTCTTGTTAATCAATTCGAAATTCGGGCAATAATGTATAAAAAGCATTTCAATTAAAAAATCTCTGTCCATTGCAACTTGCACAAAGATGAAGTTAATTGGTAACTGGGGCTCTGATGATGAGGAATCATCACTGAGTTTATGCCATAACTAACACTTTTCTCAGTCCGAGGATAAAGGTTATCATAGCATATCATATTCACTAACACCATAATAATAATAACACCCTTAAATTAATAAATAGTTCAGTGCCTATTTGCAAGACTGATGTCTAATTTTCAGAAAACAGTGACATTGAATTGATTGATTTACTTTGTATATGAGCCAAAACTTTGCCGAAGATATGCAAAGGTACACCAACTTGTATCCTGTACTTGTATGCAGCAGTTAGTGCTGTTATGTAAACATGATATAACATTGCATGTCTTCTGTGAGGAGACCAGATTGTCACAGGATAGCCCAAAGACTGGCTACAAAATGAACTGCCAAATGTAGAGTTTCATATCGACAATACCAACGTGTATTAGTTGCCGAAATTCATAACACTATTCGATGAGTTGTCTGAAAGCAAAGAAATAGTCTTGACAGAAACCAGCTTGTGTATTTTGAATCCATAATTTGAGTAATGCTTCTAGTTTTCAATTTCAGTAATGTTAAAATGCCAATATTTTATGCAAATTTTTACTTGATGTTTCAAGGAAGCCATGGCGCAATTCAATATTTATGATTATGAGATATTATTTTTTATTGGCTTCTTGCTTAGGTTAGGTCAATTTTGATGTTCCTTAATGTTACTTGGATTGATGATTCGTTAGTTCATAACTGAACTTATGTAATATGATCCGATTATTTACATTACAGTATTAGCAGATTATTTATGTCATACTTCAATAAGATTAAAAATTTTTTTCAGTAAAATTTGCTGTTTTTATTGGTGCATAGAAATCGTGTTTCAAAGTGACCAAAAACAAAAGCAGGTTATTTCAAAGCTCAATATATTGTTTCGACGACATTACTTATTTCAAATGAATTGTACAGCCAGACAAAATGGCCTTTGAAATTACAAAAGCCCTGTTGCCTCAGGTCCCATGGACAGTGTTTTAGACACTATTATTCATAAATAAAACATCAAAATATAATATAATGAAACATTAAAAATAAAAAAACTTCTTTTGAGCTTACTATTTAAACAGTTTTAAAAGTCTAATAAAACCAAAAGGAATTACAAGCTAAGAATGCGAAAACTGAATAACTAAGCAAGGGTTCAGCCTTGGCCAAAAACCCCCAGTGTATGTTTTTAATTCTGATAATACGACTTAAAAATGAAGAGCTGATCTAAATAGACGACCATGGTGTAAGTGTTAGCAATGTCAATGTTAGTTTTCCTTTTCTAATCTTTGCATTCAGTGTTCTCTAGGTTTCAAAACCTGAATTATATTGCAATAACTGTTGTAAGAATTTTAAGCTGCAACTTTGATATATATTTACACTCCACCACGAAATGGAAGAAGGCAATGTAACCAGTAGCCAACCAGTAAAAGAAAATCCTACTCCTGAACAACTTGGAATTATGATTTTGCATGAACTGAGATCGATTAGAAAAGATATGAAAGAAGGAGGAAAGAACTTAAGAAAAAAGCTTGATTCTGTTTGCACGGAACTAAATGCTTTGCAGGAAAATGCAGAAAATTTAGCTGACATGCCAGAAGCTACTGCTTCCAATTCATGAAAATTACTTTCCATATCATGATTTTAAACTTGAACAAATCAAGTTATGACATTAAGTGTAAGGAGTATGGATGTGCAAAATTTTTGCCTAAAGGAATCTTCAATAAACAGGTCCATTTGTTTAGGGGACAGCCATATGTATCAGTGAGGTCATGAATGGTATTTTCCTGTATGTGCTATAAAACCAAAAAATCCATTGCAAAGTTTCAAGCAAACTCATGATCATGTGAAAACACAATCTATTAAAACTACGATAAGGTTAGCACGATCAATGTGATGAAAAGAAATGTTATGTATTTTCACAGTTTGCTTTTTTTTCTTGTTTACTTGCAGAATACTTCAGTATTTTCTGTGGAATGATGTTACACTGAAGTTAATGTAATTACCATTATGTGTCCAAACTGTGTAATACCCATGTCGTGGTGTGATTAATTATTATTATTCAATGCAAACCTAATTTTCTCCAGGCTCAAGTTGCATAAATGTAAAAGTAAAACTTTTGAAAGGATTGAATTGTTGAAGTTTTCGTATTGTCGCGATTTCAGTTGATTTAAGTTCATGGTTTGAGCTAACCTGTGATGGCTAAATCTCATCAAACTTTGGTAAGGTTAACTTTCATGAAGTTTTTGAGGTGCACTTTTAAAAATTGGAAACATTTCACTTGAATATCGTTGCATTGACCAGTGCCCAGCTACAGCTAATAAATATACGCGAACAACCCATGCATGCCAAGGAGTTAAAGAAAAGTGAGTGCAGGAAGAGAAACAAGTACACCTGTCAGTTTGGCAAAAGAGTGGTTAGAACGCGGGATTCAAAATAATATGGCCGGTGTTCCGTGTTCAATACTCAGCGGCGCTACCGTTTTAATGCCGTTGGGCAAGTCATTAAGGAGCCGTATATCCTAAAATTTTGCGACTTCCATGAAAATCTTTGACGTTCTACTTAATGGTTCAAAAAGTGTGTTAGACCAATCAGAGGCCAGCATGGCCGAAGTCAGTTTTCAGTGCGCAGATTATTCTAGCGAATAGCGCGTTAAAAACTTTCAGGTTGCATGTTTAGGTTAACCTGAATTATAGATGAAATTGACTTAGGGCACAAAATTGCAGGCTAAACGTTTACATTCTATTGCAAGAGTTAAAGGCATGTGATTTGATTAGGATTTGGTGAAATAATAGCCAAAGGCATACTAGAGTGACATACAAAACTTCACGGAGCCAATCTCTTGAAGGATCAACCGGATCGGATAGAATGATCTACAACAGTTTATTCCGGATGTAGAATTTCGAATCCTATTCTAGAAGAGCATAAAAGTTAAAAATTTAAGCAGCCGGAGTGCTTCTGTTTTGCATTTGCAATAGGCTCATAAAATTATTATAGGCTAGTTCAAGCAAGTTGACAAGACGCGGTTTAATCCATGACGATTAACGCACCTACCACATAGTACTGGAATGTAAATAACACGTGACAACATCTCCAGCCCATGCCAATAAAAACCTTCAATCATAAAATAAAACCGGTTCCTAACATTTGGAAAAAATACGAAAATTAGATTCGAATCTTTTGAGATTCGGTTTTTTGGGATTCGTTATTCTAGAATCTAGAATGTGCATCCCTTACTATGGCAAACGAAGTCTTATTTGAAGGTGGAAAATAATCCGAAGCGGTAAGATGTCTCATTATTATCCGTTACAGTTGATTGACTTTTCCAACCTATAGTCATCTCAATTCTCATCTATAGCTAAACAAGACAGGGTATTTTAAAAGATAAAGGAAAGCATCCACAAACGTTAACCTACTTTCAACATAGTCATCCGATCACGTTGGTTTTATTCAAAACGCAGTTATCCAATATCTAAAAGTAGGCTATGTCAACACTCATCACGTCTCTATCACTTGCTTTTAGCTATCAGCTCTAATCACACTTTTTAACTTTAGCCTAAACCATGGTGTTTCCTTATTAGTAGCACGAAACACAACGTATAGAATATATGGTAGTGAATAATAGTATATTCTCTCACGGTAAAAATACGTTGAGTTCAGCGCTCAAAACGCTTGCAATTGTAGTGTTTACAACTACCCTGGCTCTATCTATAATCCTTACTTGCTTCTGAGATCAATTGAACAGTGCAGCATACTACGAAAAATATTCTATCAGAGAATATACCTGTGAATGTTAATTTGGTACAGAAATACATCCTCAAATGGGTTTTATGATTTTTTTTAAGTATGAGAAGTGAGAACGTGTCCTCACATCAACAAAAAATGTAGGAACGAGGTCCCCACCCCACTGCTTGTTATGGTATGATAATGTTTATCCTCGGAAGCTCGGACTAAGGAAAGTGTTTGTACGACTCAGGGCCGGATGTGGGGGGCGGCGGGACCCAGGGTCTCCACTATTTTTTTGGCCGGCTACATTGTGTCACAAATGAGCAAAAATAAACTGATGTATTATGCAATAATATTCACCAAATTTAAAATTTTGCCTTAATTTAACCTTTAATTTCTCCAACATTTAGATTGCATTGCGTGTTTATTTCGTTTTAATAGTTTCAAACTGCACTGGAAAACGTTATTTCTCTCAACTAAAACTGATTGAAAGCCGGCTGCACACGTCGATGACTAAAAAAGAGTAAGACTAACGTATTTACGGAGGGGACCGTAAGTGTTTCCGTGTCTTTCTGTTCATTACTTTTTTCCTTTGCGACTCCTCATCGGCTATATTGCTATAATAACAACTGTAATACTGTATACTAAATACGATAAGCTATAACAAGAAAGCTTCCGACAGCATTGTTATGAAACAATGACGAAAGTCAAGAACATAATTGGCTGATCGTGAAACAGAACAGATTGCTTGTCGTTTTGGTTATCAACTTATCAAGCATCGAGAGAAAGTTTCCAAAAAGCCTATTTCCAATAATGCAAATTGAGCATTGCAGTTCCTGATACGGAGTTGTTCACTGTTTAATCAAGCTGTAAAAGCAAAATAAGGTTATCCACGTTATCCAAAGTGGATGTTGAAAGGAAGTGATATTACAAAACTCATTGTGAACTGAGTACGGCTATGGTCCCTACCCAATACAAGCTTCGTTAAGAGTTATGCCTCGATTTTTTGTTAAAGTATAAGTGGTCAAGTAAGCATTAAAATTTCGTTGATGTCACTAATCATGGTGTAACCTTCTATTGAGTTGTAGGTACATTATAAATATTTTTGGGACAAAGCTATTTCAGTAGTTGGGTGTAAAAATGCAGTTCAAAAAAATGTCTAAATCATAAAAGACTTTCAGAGAGTTTGTCATTTACTCTCTTAAATATTATTTTATGCTTACACCAGCTGACTAGCATGTTTAAGAAGGTGCATTGGGCCATACTTACTCACGAACCTAACGCTTTTAAACGCTTTAGCCATTTATACATTTTCCTTTTTTTCGTTTGTTGCATTTCCATGTTTGCGACTGCATATCAGCTACAATCTACTACACACAGAGAAAAACGTAGACTATAAGATTAATAGGCGGGTTTACGGCGTTTCAAAATCCATGTATACGGCCATACAAGTTGTACACAGCGTCTCAAAAGTGAAAACATAAATTTGGCTGCTGTATTGTCCACATAGGTATGAAAATACATTTTGTTTAGGGCGTTTTAAAGCGCAAAAACACAAAATTTTTGCGTTTGGCACATTTTGGGTGTGATACACAAGCTCAGGAATTTCAAAACAAATTTTCAAAGTTTTTGCCTCCCTTGAACGCAACCCTAAATGCACCACTGCATGCTAACTATGCACAGTTTTACCTGCTAACGCAATATTATGTTAGTGATGGTAATCGGTATTTTAATATTTTCACGCTAATGCTGTTATTTTAGTATAGGTTAGTTGCGCAATTCTTTATCGATTGAATCATATAGCAGCAGCTGGCTAGTTTAGTTAGATAAACGTACACAAAGGCGTTGGAGTTCGTAAAGCTAAACTTAGCACACATGCGCTTAAATTATAATCGTATTAATAAACAGGGCCAGCCAATGCTGGGACCCAGGGTACTCCACCATCTAAACCCAGCGCTGGCACGATTTAAATCCAGCGATGATTACTCATCGCTCGAGTCCCGGTTACCAAGCTAGCCTTTGTGCAAGTTTTGTTTTTTGATAGTATTGCCCGACTTCAGAACTGTCCACCAGATCCACTGAACAGGAGCAAGTGTAGTTAATGTCTTACCCAAGGGCTTTACAACAGGATGGCATCTTCGAGCGATGAGGAATCATCGCCGGGTAGTCGTGCAAAGACTTTCCTCAGTCCGAGGATAAAGATTATTATCATACCATACCAATAATACCTACTACCGGTTAAAGGTTAACGATTTGCTTGCTATGCTACGCACCTCCAAGACAAGTTTACACCACCCACTCAAGTTGGGTATAGTAGCACTTAACTGGGAGGAATTGTCTGCAATCTACATGCGTGTATGACAATAGATTATAGCCTACATAGTGTTTTTGTGTAATCCAGGCTTGCTATCAATAACTTTACATTAGGCTAAAATCACAAGGCAGGGGTGAATTTAGGGCAAGTTTTCGCCAATTTTTTCCTAAAAAGATAAGAAAAATGGTTTTCTACATGGCCTATTCAGAACGTGCAACAATCAACGTAAACACATGGTTTGTTATGTTTTACGATCTTCATATCTTACTTTTCAACTTTGAGTAGCTTCTACCCAACGACCGTTATTCGTTTACAATGACATAATGTGAAGTACTGCTATTTCACTGAAGACACGACCCACCTTCACATAAAACAGTAAATAGATTTGTATGTATTTACTCTGATTACCCTTGCTAATGCAGCTTCCTTGACCTCGTTTTTGAAAACGTTTACTTTCACGACAAACTAACTAAAAAAAAGCAAGTTTAACAACCGGTAACGAATCAAATTACTTAATATTAATAGGCAGAATTTTCTATTTCTGCATGTACAGTTAGCTGCAGAACCACGAAAAAATGGTAAACAACACCTGCATTGCAACAAATATTCTATAGGAAAATAATAAATTCAATTCACGTCATTTACAAGAATTAAGAACATGGATGCGGTGGAACACAATAAAATGGAGCAAATGATATTTTTAATACTTTCGTAAACTTAAGCAATATGCACCACAAACGAGTATTTGAGGATAAAATATGCTTTTATGAAGAAGTGCAGAGCTGTAACATGGAAACACACAAAATGCCTCTGGTAACTAAATGGGGCGTGAGAAAGGTCTTCATAATATATTCCGTCTACAAGAATCGTGAAAGAAGACTATGAAATGGTATCAACATTTGAAAATGCAACATGACCATTTACTATTTTCGCAAATCCAACCAAGACTTTTAAGAGCCAAGAAGGGGAATTTTTGCTATTGATAGGTTACAGTTTTACACCTCATCAACACACAACTGAACAACATTCAAAAATATTCAACAATTCGTGCAACCATCAATTACATGTGAGGTAGAATGATGTTTATTACTGTCCTCCGTCGTTCACCCTTGTAGCAACTGCAGACGATGGCAGCCCGGGCTGCTCTGCAAGTTGGTCGCGCGATGTCGCTAACGAAACCGCGGAGCTTGAGGAATAAGCAACCGGGCGACCAAGCAGACCCTGGTTGACAGGCCACATCTGAAACCACATACAAGCAATAAGTTTTCCAGAGGATTCTCCTCACGGGTAGTGAATTATTTACTGAACCCCAGCGAATACTGATACAATGCGCAAGATTGTTCATTCACTAACATCAATCGGTGAATAATTGAATATCCATCAACATAACCTTTATTTACCTGGTTGAAGTTTCTTATGCCTTGTACGTTTGGTATTCCAGAGATCTGAACAGCTTGTAAACACCCGCCGGGGCCTGGTGCGGGGTACGCGGTTTGATACGGGTATCCCAAAAAATTAATGGGGATTGTATACCCATTTGCAGCACCCGGGGCCGCCATCATGAACCCCGAATTACTTGGTAAAACCACATGGGTTTGCTGAGGTAATCCCGCTTTCGAGGTCGGTGCCGGTGAGGGTTGCGATACAAGGTGGTTTGTTGATGGATGTGTTTCATCTTGGGCCTGAGATTGATTTGACAGGCGGCGCTTCTTCGGTATTACGTGAGATAGTTTCTCGTCTTCTAACTTGCTGCCAGTAGCGGAGACTTGGTTACTTTCATATTGCGGACGTTTGCGATCATTAGGTGGCGTGTTTAGTGTCACTTCGCGCTTAACGTTAACCTGCGACAAGGCACTGTGCACTTGCAAACACTGCATCTGTGGCATATCGGCGGCAGCGACGGCCTGCTGCTGCATATCAGTCAAATGCAGACCGGCGGGACTGACGGTACCTGGCATGCCGCCCGGGTACATTACGTAACCGAATGGAATCACAAAAGGTACCTGAGGTATCTGTACCGCCGTGTTCGAAACAACTGCAGCCAACGCAGCGCTAGTTACTGTTGGTCTGGCGACTGCTGATGGAAGACCAACAGTAGAACTAGCTTGTTCATGCGTCACTGCCGACTGTAACCCGAGATTATTGACGGCTACGTAGTTTAATGCCGGATGCATTGGTGCTTCTAGCTTCGAATAACTCGAAACAGCTACCTTAGCTGGGGCTTGGACTGCTCCTGTGCTAGCGGGAGTGACACCGCTTGAAGCAGCGGGAAGCAATTTCGGAGCGGGAATGATCTGGTAAGCTACTTGGTTGCCAGCTACGCTGACAGGTAGCGTATGATATTGCAACATGGCGGCTTTTCCTGGTTTAGTCATGCCGTTTAGTTCAGACGGAAGGGTTGAAATTGGCACAGGTTTCGGCGTTATATCGGTCGATGACGCTACAAAAAAGCCAACACATACATTACTGACAGACACCATTGCTACAGATGCATGTGCATTCTACACTTGGTCTACTCTCCCCAAACTTTACGCAGTAACACTTACTTTCAGTAGGTGCTTGCGATCGTGATGACAATGTATTCTGTTTAACAGCAGATTCCTGGATGCCTTTATCCATAATTAATGAAGTTGGAACTGCAGGTTTGTTTGCTTTTTGAAGGGTTGTGAAACAAACCTGTCAATTTTTAAAAAGTGGCAAAGTTTATGTTATGCAAAAACCACCAACAGTAGCCAAAACAGAGATAAGCGAAACGTATAATGCTGGGCGTGCAATAATACCTGTGTGAGTGGGTGGTTCGTAGCGTGACACATACTTTGAGAAGAACTAGGTGATGACGTTGCAGTACTCTTGGACTTTGATGCTATTAACTGCTGCTGCTGCTTTCCCCGCCAGTTCGTGGCCGTTGTCATGGTTACTAGATATAATAACAGTATCACCGTCAAGCTACAAGGTAGTGGAACTCGGTAAAACAACGCGTACTGGCTTTGCAAGTTACTTACTGGCATGGTGCTTTCTATCCCACAAGGAAAACGTTGCCTTCGTTTTCGGCTCGCTGCTCGTCTTGGATGAGGTCGCTATTGTCTTCACCGTAGGGCTTTCGTATTGGTGTATGAAGAAGGTCTTCTTCTTTCCGAGTCTGTCATTTGGCTTGTTGCGATATTCCAACCACTCTTTGCCAGATCTTTCATTCACCAAGCCCTTCCTCCAGTGATGCAACTTCCCTCGCTTGCCCTCCGCAAACATCGGGGAGTCACGATCGCTCTCGTTATCGGAGGTGGATATAAAATCGTCATTGTGGGAACTGAGCCCGAGCAGGGATGCAGACGCGCCAACGTAGAGAGAGGTCATTTTGTGTTCCGTATCAGCTCTCATCGAGGATGGTTTTTCTTCAGAAGGAGTCTGTGGCACGTTTTGTGGTTGCGAAACTGAAAATGAATTGACGTCGATATATCGTTTCTTCATCGGTATGTGCGTCTGGTCTGCAGAGCTCGTCACAGGCTGTAGGTATTTCACCTTCACTTGGTAATTGGGATAGCCTGGAAGCGACGCGCTTGCCTCATTTATATTTGCCATTGTAACAGCAACATCCGCATTATTTTGTGCAACGGCCGGTATAATCGGGTGAGGTTGTTGGCTACTAGACTCTGCTGTTGTTTTTTCATTTGAAACCTTTCGTTCCGAAATCACCTTTGACGGCTCGCCCGCCACGACCGCCAAATACGCAGGTTCCGTGTTAGAACATGATGTTGGTATCGGATTAAGTGCGGGTCGCATTTGCTGAGCTTGAGTTCGTTCTTGGGTTTTATCAAGGTTGCTGACAATAGCAATTTTTGGCAATGGTGCAACTGCCAACAAATTGGCGTCAGACTTTTCGAAAATCGGTTTCGAAAACACCATGGCTGGTGCGGGATGGATTTCGTTAAAATCTAAATCTGACGTACTATGCAGGGGCGGACTCGCACCACTGCCCACATTAAACCGCGGAAAAAATGACACGTAATTCGATGGCGGAGAGGGAGTGACGGAGCGCCCGGAACGTTTTCCGTAAAATTTGACCGGCGATCTATTCGGTGAGCATGCCATAGCCCGCTCTATTAAGCGGACGGCATCGGTCGAGTTCAAATCATTGGCATTCCTGCAGAATAGTTTGTACTGGGTTTGCGCCGCTGTTTGGTAATGCTGTTGAATGACTTCGCCAGCCGTGGGCTCTTTCCGTTGCGTTGACGCCAGTGGTGGTGGACGAGACGCTTGTTGTGATGCAGAAATGACCTGACTTTGGGAATTTTGCGGTTGCTGCGGCTTTGAGTATCGCAATTCCGGTTGGGAGCTTTGCGGTACTTCGAGGAAAACCTTTGTTTGTTGTGGTTGTTGTTGATAGCACAGCGACTTAGATGACTCATCAGTATCTACAAACGTTGAGCGCAGTTCCTCTTCTTCGGCTTCTGCAAAAACGCAAATGCAAATGCTGGAATAACTATCTCTGTCTTGGGCTTAATGCAATGAGCGACAAAATCCAAAACCGCCACTAAAGTCGAGTTCGTGCTTTAACACTTTCCACAACGACTGAAGAAATTGACCTACCCGACGCTGTCGAAGTGGATTGTTGGTCGTCTTCTAAAATGGAACACTGCACTGAATTACAGCTTGCTTGAAGTAAATGGTTATCTGTTAAAAGCAGAACAATGCGTTTGACCCAGCTCATTAAGCAGTTGTAACACACGATCGCTGAAAGTGTAAGTTACCTTTCTTTATAGCTTCGTCGAGATATTTTTCGATCGTCTGTTTGTCTACGACTTTCAGCAAGTCCTGTTTTAACGCCTCGAAAAGTTTTGTTTTGGCAATTACTTCATTTTTCAACAGGGCTTTCGCCTGATCATATTCAGTCGACTTTCGCTTTAGTATCTAAATATTTCAAGAATTGGTTAGAATTATAAAACCTCTTTTCTTCTGTATAACTTAAACAATTTTCTAACATTGCCTTCAACCGAGCATTGAAACGATACCAAAATAACATTAATGTACGCACAGAAACGTTCGTATTCGGCGTCCAAATAAAATGTGCCTGCAATGCCTTGAAATAAGAAATTTGATAACAGGCCTCCAACCAAAACGCTTGGGTGATAGTGCAGTGTTACGTATCCACGTAAGTTTTGTGCCACAAAGGGTGAAGAGTATGAACAAACTATTCAGTCAAATCAGGGACCATATCACGGTATGGTAACGGAAATGCCGTCAAAAAACTAGGATAAAAATATCACATTTGCAAGGTCAGGCACCAATGAGCTGGGCAGATTGGTGGAATAAGTGGGTGTTGGGTAAAAAGAATTCCTGTGACGTTAGATAACTGAACAATTCGTTTTTCGCTTCTTAACCTTAACAGAGCTTAATAAAGTTTCGCGTGAACGAAGTGGTTTGCCACAAATAAGTGCGAAACTTAAAGAGGGAGCAACAAAACACTGCGTCTAACATCTTTAAATAACTAAACGTCATAAATTGCCTACTCTCAAATAAAAACACCAAATCATCAATAGATGTACTAGTGCGTATATTGACGTAACAAAAACGCATCTTGCACGAACAAGTAAGACAGCATGGGCGTGTGTTGTGATCAAGGCATGGAATTACTTGGCGTTTTTGAGCGTTTCCGTTCGTGCAAACGCGCTTGCTAAAAATGGCCTCGCGCACCGCGTAGTAACTACACTGCTTTGTCACCATGGTTGTATTTTTGTTTATGCAGTGTATCGGCGTTAATGTAGCGCTTTTAACTTTAAAAAATTAACAGCGTTGAGTTAAATGTATATTAATACGTTAGGGTGTAAGAAAAGTATGTACAGTAATTACCATATGACGTAATGCATCTATCTCACTATCTTCGAAAAAATGTATCTGTGAACCACGCATTCATCACGAACAAGCCCTCAAAATTATTTTTAAAGTCTAGCCCGAAAAAGCGACGCGCGGATGAATATCAACGCCGGAAACGACACAACAATGATGTCATAAAGACGAAGAGAAAAAGGATAATAAAGAGAATAAATCAGAGACCATTGTTTTCTTAGTATACGGTCACGCATTCTCAATTGGGACAGAAAGCACGCTCTTGGTTACACGTGAAAAGATCACGTGGAAGACACAGCTAATGCTCAACGAAGCGTTGCAGGGAAGAAAAGAAAAAGGCAAAGCTGCAATGATCAGACGTTTGCGCAATAGGTGTTCTGAGTATCCCTTTGTTCAACCCAGTGGCGCAATACGTTTGCTGCACGCTATCGGCTACATGACGGCGTTCTTCTAAGTGGAATGTAGTGAAGCAGGAACTACGTCAGGCTCACAATGTGGGCGTTTTATTACCGCAAAGCCGATTGTTAAAATTTCTCGTGGGGAAAATCTAGTTCTGGCGGCAGCGTTATTAAAAGTAATGGATAATCATACGCATGCGATGCAAGTACAGACGAAGCAATTATAGACATACAAGTTTCAAAACACAACTGCATTCGAACACATTTTGCAAACCTTATCATCCCACAGTAATCGAAATCCTACACAATGCGATACTATGTAAGCGAATGTGGAGCTTATTCGATGTAATAAGACCGAACCGGACGATGTTATCTTAAACCTAGCAGGATAAGGGGGCGTAGAAACACGCCTCCACGATGGTTATTAAACACCATCAACAACGAAGTAGCATATCGCACATGAATATTGGTTTTATCGGCAACATACGACAAACCGGAATTGTGGGCATGCGGTTAGGATATTAGGAGTCTGTCTCGTGCCCAGTCCTGACAATTAATCAAAAATAAGCACAGTCTATGGCTCTATGCGCTACGTTGGAGGCCTCACATGAAGTATACTGGAGTAGAGTCGAAACATGACTAGAAGGAAAGCGCTAGACTACTAAAGCTATACATTGTACGCAAATGCAACATTGCACGTGAATTCAATTAAGCTATTGCTTAGCCTATACCTGTATATGCCGCAATGCTGCTTTGAGGATCGTAAGATTCGAAGAACGACGCATTCCCGGACGGGGTATGCTGGTTTTCAAAGCTTCAAAGCATTCTTTTAAATGGGCTCGTCTGAAACAAATTGCGCACTAATACGTTGACATCACAAAGCCAAAGATCATTGCACATACAACTTTATAAAATTCTGCTTGAACCTATTCCAAAATGTTGCTATACAATTAAATCGGTATTAAATCATCCATCAAAACTATCTAACTTAGATATTAGATATATCTGGTAGAATACTTTCTTCGGGGCACATAATGGATGCATTGATAAACTTCCAATAAACCACAATAGTGACTTAAAGAAATATTTTTGGCGTGAGTTCGAAAAAAAAGTGTAAAAACCTGTTTTTCTCCAACTGGTTATGCGTCAATGTCACCGTTCGCTTCATGTGCCTGTACAAATAACAAACATTCAGTTAACCACAATTTTGTGGCGAGTACTGCATGCTCATATTGGCCGCTATATTAATACGAGCCGAAGATAGACTAATTAGCACCAAGAAATTTTCCGTGCGTTAATGTATACACTATACAGTATTCTTCCGTGTATTTCGCGCATTTGTGTACACTGCACGTACCAACTTTGAAAAAGATATTTGTTGCAAGAAAACAAAGCAGCCTTTCATCGGAAAATAAAAACCTTTCACCACCAAACTGCCGCTACCTAAAAATTATGAAAACTTTGCGTATCTTATTTTTGAATGTGTGTCTAACTGCACGCATACATTTGGTGTGTTAATTAGGCAATTTCGGCTGCTAACTTTCTTTAAATCTGCCACAATTTTGTTCGCTCTCGTTGCCTGTTCAATAGCAGATTAGGAAAAATTCTGTAAATTTCGATAAAATTCCAACAAGTTATGAAGAATCACCTATGCAAGAGGATTTTTGCCAAATCTTACAACCGAATATGAATGTAACTAGAATGAACGAATGCTACAAAGCTAACCAGCAACGACGAGAAAGATGTCTATTAGAACCCCGTTTTGTCATTTCGATTTACTTATAGTTTACACGAATTCTCGCACCCCTGGAATAACAAAAAAACGTAAAAAAACACGCGCAAATGCGGGATATACGTTGAAGAATGCGGTTTGTCACAAATCGCAATCTATACCAAATTTGTTTTACAGAATACCTTACAATTTTAAATAATTTTAAAAAAATGAAAAAAACTTACTTGATCTGTAATGCGGTATAGACCTTATCATCTTCGCCCGTTTTCACGAGTGACGGAAGTAAAACGTTCAAATCGACTTGAGATTGGTTATTCTTTGAATGATCATTAGCAGAGGAAGATGCATTCGGACCAGAATGGGGAGATGAGTTGGTTTCAACCACCATCGGATTATTGTTTAAATGCCAGTTGCTAGTACGTGGCAGTTCGGTTGGAACAGACTTGTTGGCTGTGGATATTTGCGGTTCAGTAGCCACCAGTCGTTGTTCCTTGCTTTTAAAATTAGCAGTTTGCTGAAGATCCACGTCTACGCTTTGTGCTAGCGCCGCAATTCGGGTTTTGGCAGGTGGAATAATCAGTTGCCGCGATGACATATTTGCTGAAAATGTAGACGTTGCATTGATATGTAAGAACACGTTGAGATAGTGTTTATATCTCGCTTTAGGCACCGGTATGTAAATACCACATCACCTGTACTAGCGAAGTACTTAGTACCAGTACAAGTATGCGAAACAAATCGAAAAATACCGTCAGACGAAGGAGGTATATTTTCGGCAGCTGCTCTCGCTCGTATTAACAAGGGGTGCATGTAAGATGGTGAAAGTGAATCTTTCATGAATCGAGTGTCGCTTGAGAGAACATGGGAAGTTGGTTTGTCGTCTCGCATGATTGAGTTCATGATTCCACTCTATGAAAACAGTTTAAACAAATAGTATCCTGCTTGGGCAAGCGGTTCCAGAAGGAACCGAAAATGAACCGAAACCTCGTTTTCGGCTATTGAACAATGGCACCCGATATACAGATTCCTGTAAAGTGGCAAGAGTACCTCATTTGCTTTAGATGACGTTGCTTTGGATACCGGAACTTTCAGATGGTCAGTCTGGGTCATTTGGGTCACCGTACGTGCCGAGTTCTCTAATGACGAAGTGATGCTTGCTGTTGCCAGTACCTGTGTTTCTTCGTTACGGTTGCCTGTGGAAGTGAATTCTATAAAAAATGTCTATGTTGATGTAGAGTCGTAGACTATGACAGTATAAAACTTTTAATGGAAGACAAACACACTAATACTTTAGTTAAACGCAATGAAATTAAAACCACAACTATTTTCACGAATACTTTTCGTTTTCATTATGTTCATAGTAAAAATACGATGTTCTGTTAAACAAATTGAATTGAATTCACTCGTCTATTCATCATCTCAAAGTAAGCGATTTGAGCTTGCACTGTATTCAAATTATATTCAGCAATCAATAGCCAGGCTTATTTCCATGCCAACCAACACGTAGACATTACCATGACGGTTCAAGAACGTTTGCGTTTGGCTTATTTATTTTCAGGGAAGGACGATGATTCACTGCTACGCAAAATATTTGGAAACTGGCCTCAGTTCTGATAAAGCGTCAGTGGGACAACCATTCACCGCCTGTAATCTACAATTGACAAGTATGACGTTTGAATGTCAATAACAACGCGAAGGTCGAAAAACAAACGGCAAAAGGCACGTAACTAACTGAAGTGGAAGTTCTGATGACTGGTAGGATTTTGCGAGAAAGCCAACACAACGAAAATCTGTCCAATCAGATTCGCTCCTTGGCAACACGCTAGACCTCGGCAGCATGATCGCTTAAACCGAAAGATAAAGAAGAGAAAAAGCGGCTGCGAAGAAGAGCAAAAGGTCGAAACAAAATACACGCGTTCACGCGCACGTGTTGAAAAGAGAAAAAGAAGTCACGTGACTTATAAATGTCCTGGTCACATGGGTAACACAAGCACCGAACGCGCCACTCGCCTCGGGTAACCGTAGGTCAGTTCGTGTTACGCCGAGAAAAACAGAGACATATCACGCAAACTTGCTTGCATTCCGGGAGCGGTGAATCATCATGGTTGAAAGGAACAGCGGCTGTTCGTTTCGCGCACTCTCATAGCGTTCAAGCCACCACCTACACACATTCGCCAATTTCTCACAATACATGATGCCAAACTTGCGTTACAACTATTACCAGAGCAACTTAAAAATCGATTAACGAAAAAAAACGATGATTCATTCATCAGCGGTACCAACTACAATCAATCTCGATAAGTTAGGATAAAACACACGGTGCTATTTTGTGAAGAGTGGACTTGTAAACGGTAACAAAACACATATATGCGGATTACGGACTCACAAGCTCTAATATTTAAGATAATACGTAAAATAACAACGAAAAATACAATGAATTTTCCAGGGTCGGTTAAGTTAAACTTTAAAAAATTTTGTTGTACATTATCAGAGTTTCCAGACTAAGCTACCGTGGTGGTGGGGGCTACAATGCTTGCCAATAATTTAATGATAATAAAATTGCTGTAATGTAAGTATAATGATCAATTAAAGAAGTATTCCTTAGTTCGGGGTGATAGTTTTATAAATCTAAACAAACAATGAGCTTTATTTATCATTTACCAAAATTTATTGGTACCTTGAAAAAAGTAATTCCTTATTGACTTCCTAAACCTAACGTTATACGTTGACCTCCAAAGAAGAACTCCATTAGATATATTACTTGGAAAAGACATTCTCAGAAAACTTCATGCTCAAGCATTTAGAAAAGCACTATGAACTTAGCGGAAAATGTAATGTGATGAACATGGCATTTGTTTGATCACTACTTTGAGCTAACAATGGTTTATGTCTAATGGTAATGGGTAATTCCATGGCTTTATTTGTGTAGGCTAGCAAAGAGACAACAGTCTGTTGAAATATTTTCTAATAAAGTAACACTATTAAAAGTGAGATGATATAAACAGTCCACAGCTAACAACATTAATAGCTAAATAATAACATGAGAATTTTATACAAAATAATAGATTCACATACTTTTATTAGTTATTGAGTTCTCTTGATCTTCATTGCTATGTGAATGGTGAGCAGTAATATGGCTTTGTGATTTCAAACTTTCAGGTCTGCAGGTAACTGTGGCTTTAACTTCTGGTACATTTGGCATACATCCAACTTCATTTAATGATGATGCTTTTTGTTCGTTTGCAGTAGATTTGTTTACTGATGCTTGCATCTGAATCGTTTTGCCATTATCAGCCTCACATTCCAGATATTGTGCTGCTTCCAAAAGAGTATGAAGACTCATAATGGAGACAGCCAAGCACAGCCACCTAATTACCTTAGAATAAAAATATCTGTCTTACTTCTTTTTATATTCTTTTAATATAATATAAATATCTTTTTATATTTATATTATAAAACTTCTGGATATAAATTCTTGCTTTGCTAATTTCTGCACCATATTCAGATTTGTGTTCAATTCAACCACATCGGTATTTTCTAATGACTGTATTTAAATATCTTCCATGTTATATTACCATACAAATATGCCAATTGTAACATCAAATTTCAAGACTACAAATTGTACGCCTGATAATCGCATTGTGTACATGAAATGTCTGCGATTGGACTACAGATCAACACAACAAACATGTCAGTGTATGAATTACCAATCACAAATAACATGCTTATGTATGAAATTGAAATGTATAACAGACTCAGCCTATTTATCATGTTAAACCCAACAACATGAAAAACATAACCATGAAGAGTAATTCTAAAGGGGTGGATATGCATTAGCCTATATAAAATGAGTAAAATGACTACAACCAGGTCAATAAAAACTGTGCTATTCTAGTAGAAAACTTACAAATACATTTTGCTGACCACCTAGAATTAAGCAACTTAACACCACAGAACAATCTCAAGTCTCATGTAACAAGAATGAAACGACAAAAGTACAGTAGCCTGCAGCACAGATTAAAATCTCTATATCCAGTAACTTGCAAACTTTCTGATATCTGGAAATTATCAATTCGTTTGTTCACCATTGATTGCTCATAAAAAGAAATCCCATTTCTGTGGTGGAAGTGCGAGTACAATTGAAGGGCTCTTTGGTGGACTAAACTTGTTGATTAGCACAATATTGCATTGTATACTTATTAATAATATCTTCATTAGTTAAATACTAATACAGTATAGTAAAATGGCATAAACTTCGTTAGACAAGAACGAACAAGCGCCAGTATACAAATTCACAAAATTAAAAGCACTACATATATGTTGCATATATCATACATATGTATGTCAATGCAGTCCATACTGGAAAGTGTGGCAGCTGTACACATCAGATTCATTAGGATAAGCATGCCAAGTATTACCGTTTTGGCGAGAAATCGCGCATGCAAAGACGCAAATTTTGGTATGATGGTTTGCACTGAAGTCTCAATTTTTGTTTATTTATTATAAACTGGCGTTCAAACAACTAGCTTTTCTTTGTTTGTTCATTATAATTCAGCTTAAAGATAAAGTTTGGTGTACAAGTTGATATCTCGTGCGTTCAGGTGCCAACACTTTCAGCTAGACCTTGTATACCGTACAATTGTAACAATAGCACCTTTATAAACAGCTGCTGACCACCTTCAGCAAGTGAGCTCTTTCATATTGAGTTAACAAAGCCTTCTATGTCCAGAAGCAAAGTTACTCTAATTACTTCCAGTACATATCCAACAGTTCAACTTGCATATAGAAATGCACTTTGGTTTTATTGTAACCAATTCGTTATTCTTAATCACATGCAAGTCTGACATGATACTAGGCTACTATGTAGGCTGTCTTCAGACTTTCAAGGTTTCGCAGTTCCTCAAAATAAAATTACCGTTTAAAAATACCGAAAAGCTCAAGTCTTTTTTTAAATTTTTACTTAATCCAGACAGCAGCATGTAGGTGTGGTTTCTTACGCTTTCACCTGAACTTCGTGTTAAATCAATAACAAACTGGCAACGGAAAGGACTAAAGCAAAAGCGATACTATCCTTTCATGTTGCGCTGAACGTGCGGGATATGAGAAAAGAACATGTTTTCGGTCTACTGATTATGTGTCACGTGCTTGGACTCTATGACGTCTCTGTTGTCTATATTTGTCTATAAAATTGTGGTGATGTAGTAGAGTTCTTTTCTCTAGCTTGGCTGTTACTTCTCTTCTTTGTTCCTTGGCAGCCAGCGTAGGCTACTTTGCAAATCTACCAAGGCAAATTGCAAAATGTATCTGTACTGGACTACTACTGCACAAGAGATAGCATAGCAGAGATTTAAGTTTGTCAATAATTCCCATATGTTAGGGTATTCGTGAAAAATTGAGTAAAAAACTTTGGGTTGGACGTTGGAATGGAGTGTCTATAAACCAAGGTATTGAACAAAACCAACCACGCAATTTTACCCATGTCTCATTTAAAACCAGCGCAACAAACAACCGATTGATTAATGCATGTGGATGGGACCAAAGATTATAAAAGATACTCTTTGAAGGGACAAAGGATAAGTTTTTGTTAGCTCTCTGGAAAAAGACCTTTTCAATTTTTAATTCGGGATTTTTTAAATGAAAATGACTGTAATGCAGATAAGTTGTTACAACTGTTTAGTTAAGATTCTTATTCCGTGGTTTGCATAATTTCAACGTTGGGAACAGGGTGGATTCTAAGTAGTAACCCAAATCAACCACAACAGGCGGTCATGAAAAATGTTTTTTCTCTCAACAAAAAAACGCAGCAGTGGCATTAAATGTTCTTCGGTTTCAGTGTGACCTTGGTTGGGTAGTCCTGGGTTTAATCTTGTTTAATCGTCTTGTGTTGAATCGACCTAAAACCCTTGCTGAGTACTAGTAGATAATGATCAGTTGGTAATCTATGTTTCCATTAAAGAAGGATATTTCTAAATAATTATACAATCTTCTTATTTTAGCAAACGCTTTTCCTAAGCCAACTAAAAAAATCAAATTTGCCCAGTCTATAACAGTACTGAATCCAGTCTAGACAAAGACAACACTTCTGCAATCCTACGCAAGCCCATGTATCCGCCAGACGTGCCCCTATACTTGACAGGCGTATTGGCTTAGCCTAGTCCTATAGCTTTTTGAGAACTTGCTTTTCTCTTTTGGCATAAAAACGTTTCCGCCAATATCTAGTATCGAATGTTCAGTAGGCCTACTATCATATTCCAGTACGCTACCTTCATTGTCTATCATCGGCATATTCTATTACGATCTTTGTTTTTGCTGTCACCTGCTATTAGGCTTAGGCCTATATTTTCCAGCCATCCTTCTGTTAATTGTTACTATTTAAAATCAAAAGTACTATTTCAGTGTGCCTGTTTTGTCAGTGTAAGAAATTTAACACTTTTGCTCAATTCATTGTAGATTCCCAAATATTAACCCACCGATTTATAAGCTCTAGCGCACTGCTAACGATACATTTCGGTATTTATAGTTAACACAGGAGTGCGTGTCGTACATTGTAGCTTTCGGTTTACCGTGTACCTACCGAGTTTAAAATTTTGACCTTTTGACGGCCAATTTGTCGCCGGTTAATTTGATCGCCGGCCAATTTATCGACGGTTAATTTGATCGCCGGCCAGTTTATGTCACAGTCAGTTTGTCTGCGGTCAATTTACGTCACGTTCAGTTGACCCCGGTGAGTTTGTTCGCGGCCACTTTCCCGCGGCCATATGTCGTGCTCCCGTAGCTTTCAATGGTTCAACTTTTTGGAGGGTATTCATGTACTCTTGATTTTCTGCTGATGAGCTGAAAGACGTAACTTAACCTATTTATCAAGTAGAATATATTCTTTGTTGTTACTTTCATTAGTTGGAAGCTTAAACAGATTGTAAGTAGGCTACCTAGAACAAATACAAGAACCAAAGCACTATAGTGTATAGTAAGCCTATGCTTGACCGACAAACGAGCAGCATAACCTCTACTTCATATTATTTTGCACTTTATATTATTTTTATAAATTGTTTTAAAATTGACTTTTGTAAGTAAAAAAGCACATAATAAGTAATGGGTCGTCGTTGGGATTTAGCGATTTACAATGCAATTCTCAGGTTGCCTTTAGCAACCGATTTAGGCCAATACAATACAGTAGAGTGACCTATTCTGCAGTAAGTCACATATACTGCAGGAGTTTAGACTAAGCTTACTAAAGGCCTACTTCTAAAAATGTTTTGAATAAGCGGAAATAAACACACTCTATGCCGAGTGGTAACGACATAAATTTTTCTCCAAATGACGCAAACAATAAATTGCTCTAAGATTTTTTTTGGCTGCATATCAGTACAAGTCTTCAAAAAAGTTTCATATATTTCTTGACGTCCACAAATTTACTATACAAATCTATTTATGTGATGGTCGTATTTGCGCCAGTCATCACCTCGGGCATTTCGGGATACAAGGAAACCACCGCTATCCGCATCACAACCGCGACTTGGTTATTTTTACCTACCAGCCTTTGACATCGTTAGGCCTATATGTGCATGTGTTCGGTCCAGGTACAAAGTTACCAATTTATAGATCAGTTACCAAAAATCAGCAAGTGGCTAGCAGACGCAGGTTATAGGCCTGCGTGCAAGCTTGTGCTGTTCATCTGTTAGGAGAGAAAAACTTTTAATACTTAGCATGTTAAACTTTCAGAATATATTACTATCAGACAAGGAAAATTGTAGGAGACCAATATTTTTCAACACGCTTTGTTTGTTTTCAAACATTTTTTGTCATGGAGAGCCGCGATTGGAAAAACTTTCAAACGACTTCGCTGAAGTCTTTCATCTATTTGCCTATTCTTGCCTTCGTACTTATTCCTGGTGGAATAATCATATGGTAAGTATTGACGAGTAACATGTAACTACTAATTAACCAACAAAAAGTAATCATCAAATATAAGGTACAACTGGTGAAAACAGAAATTGCCCTGATGAAGTTAAACCGAATGGGGAAACGTCGACAGACAATAAAGTTTTGTTTTCACCAGTTGTGCCTTATATTTGATGATTATTATGCCTGGTGGCAACCATAGTATATCAACATAAAATAAGTTAAATCATTATTTCTAGTTGTAATGTCTTGCTGTAGCATACCTGATGTCGGTTTCTGTCATCAAATGCAAGCTATATACAGTATAAAATTGCTTTAATTACTGATACGCGTGCTCTTGTACTCGACCTACATTACTTGACGCAAGTTTTAAATTTTGTACAAATGTTTCTAGTCCTGACATTGTTGTTAACTTCTAGGCCTATGTATCGTAAAATTAACTTTCAATGAATCAGTAATAGTTTTGAACCACTTTAGCATATAAAACAAGATTTGGAAATGATAAAAAACGATAAGCTTTCAAAATGATCAAACACCTTAAATGAAGTTAGGCACAGAGGCTGATAAAACTTACAAAACATAAGAAACAGGATTGCAATTACCTGTTGCCACCGGCAATGAAAAATGAACGGGTGATCGTCGTCAACATCTTGCAAAGTATAGGGTTAGTGCTACCTATAGTATATAGACAACTTCGAACCTCGGATTACTAACTGTGAAACAAAAACTTAAGATCTATTGCTTTAATAACTAATCATAAGTAAAGTTAGAATTTTTTAAATTCTTAAGTAATCTGTAAAATTGCCTATTGATGTTTGAGAAAAACACTTCCACAGCTTTATACACCTCACACATGTATGTCGTGTATAATACAAATATACCTATTATGTATAGGCTCACATACAGGCTTAGGTTATGTCGGTGATCATTAATGAAACAATTGAAATATGCCATATTATTTTCAGAATTTTGGTTTACCATCTAAAATACGAACAAGTAATAATGTGCAGTCTAGCGCACCTTACAAAGTATTTAAATTAATTCAGTTTTCATAGACGCCACTTGCTTGGGCCGTCGTATAACTTATCCGCCTATACTTGCACATCGCACAAGAAATGAACCTATTTGAAATATGAAAACATTTATCACATTATGATAAAAAATGCTTGCTTTAGGCTTAAAATAAACTTGTTAGCCTATATCATTGTGTAGAACTTTTTGAAAGGTGTATGTAGGTCAGTGTACATTTATAATAATATAATATTTTATGAGCATCGGTATATATTGGCAGTACGCGTTCATAATCAGTTATATTACGTATGTATATACTGCAGTTATGCCGTGATTTATCAACATGAGTTCATCCGTGGGCTGCCTGGATTTCCTTTTATCAGCGACCTCGGGGTGCAGCCACCTTCAAACGCTATATTCTCACTGCTTTTTAACTGGGGAGCTTTGGCGACATTTGCAACTATGTATTCATATTACAAGTAAATTATGTGGTGAAGTATTATCTTAAACTAAAGATTAATTATAATTATCCTAGATTAGTTGCAGTAACTGTATAAGCGGGTGGATTATAAAAACACGCTTCGAAAATTGAGTTGTGTTGACATGTAATAATATACTTAAATTGGCTGTGTGCTATATTATGTAGGGCTAGGTGTTGACTCATTTTCGGTTGCAGAAATTCACATGAAAAAAAGATACGTCACCATATGCAGTAGCCTAAGAAAAACGTTTTTATATTCCTACAGCAGCATTTAAGTGAGGGGCTATTGTTATAACAAGTTAACCTTAAATCAAAGAGTTGTTAGTGATTCTTCTGGAAGAAAAATTTCAATAATGTTAAGCGGTTAAGTATTTATTGTCAAAGAAGCGTCGCATAAAATGCAAATATTGCGCCAAATGTAAAATAAATACTGGTATTTTATGACGTCACGATCTGAAATCCTTGCACATGAAAAATGGATTAATGCAAGCAATACGGTTACTTTCATACGGTTACGGTTAATATCTTTCTTTCTAAAGCAAAGTGGAAGTGACTTATCGAAAGCTTAATCGCGTTATTTGTGGGTATCCAGTAGATAAGTCTAGTATAAGTTGGGCATCTAGTGATTATAATTCCGATGTCTACAGGCCTAACTTCACTAACAGTTCGTATATTTGTACTGATGGAGATAAATTCTAACTAAGCGTCAGCTGAAGCAGACTGAGTTTATTATTATAATGCCGATATTTGCCGGAAGGATGCGAATGCTTACCTAGTGCATGGACTGTAACTTCTATGCCGAAAATAAGCGTTCTCAACGAGTAAAAGCTTAACTCGTATTTCATTTAAAACACGTTTAACTCTTGACTAAAGGCCAGCCATCAAACATGTTGCTATACATGGTGACGTCATAGTTGTATACCTCCATCATACTTCACAGCAAATTTGCGATACATAACGGCCGCAAATAAACCATAACAGATTAATTTATTGAAAAACTAGATTTCGGTATACTTACTGGCAGCTATTCTTTGATTCAAAGTCAACTCGTTTTTGCATTTCCCCTCACCCTCGTCACATCGAATCATTTATTTTTCGTAAATAGATAAATGCAATATTAATTAAGTTAATTAATACCACTGTTTTGTGTTAAATTGTTTATAACTGTAATTGGCCAACTATTCTTTTGTATTTTGCGTTTCTTAGATACGTAATTCACACAAGTAGGCAGTCCAAGTTGAACATTGCTGCGTTAGTATTCGGGTTCATTGCTTGCTTTGGGATAACTCTTGTTGCATCCTTTGAGGTATTGTATGCGACATTTTAAGTTCTTACATTTTTATTATTGTTACAATTACAGTATATAGTCCATAAGCGTCGTATAGCTTAGGTTTCACTTAAATCAGGCATATAAAATATTCGCGGTCCTTTTGGAGCTCAAGTGCGGCCCGCGAATTGTTTCTATTTTTATATTCCTTCAGAAAATTACATTCAACACAAGTCGCTGGTCACATTTCGCTTCTATAGTGTATATGCAAGTTTTGTGACATTTTTGACGCCGTTTAAACACACAGCTTAAAGCAAAGCATACGCCGTGACGATAAGGTCAAAAACCACCATGACGCAATTATTTAAAAATTTAATTCAATTAAGTTGTCCAATAAAACAACAGAAGCATTTTTAACATTTCATACGTTTTCTAAAAATAATAGGTTTTTTGTTAAATCAAATGTATCCGAAAAATTCCCATTCTTTACTGTTTTAGCGCGGTTATAGTAATGCGGCTCTTGTGAAATAAAAGTCTTGAAAGTGCAGCCCGTAAGTGATGAGCAGTTTGACCTATGCCTGACATCTAATTTTTCTCAGGCATAAGTTATATGTGTCTGACTTACGCTTGTTTTTCTGTATAGTGGATTGATTCATTTGTTCCACATATGATTGGGGCAGGCTTAACATTCGCCGGATGCATAGTATATTTTTGGATGATTGTTTCCATATCGTGGTCACTTGTTCCTGATGTCCATAGCAAGAGCATTGTTTACTTAAGAATAGTCATTGCATCTCTGACAACATTGTTACTAATAGCAGGTATCCTTTTACGAGATAGGCTATACCGAGTTATAACTTATTTTAAAACTGAAATAAACTTTTGTGAAAGCCGAATAGAAATAGAAGCAATAATAAGTAACAAAGTACTGTTCTTACCATTTTTACGATATGCTGCCCAGCTGCGTAATATTTTCTTTAACACTTTTGCAATGTAGGTGGAGTTGGAATTATGCTAGTACAGGTAAGCTATATTTTCCTGCGTTTCCAAACTCAGCAGCATTTGTAGCTTTGTTGTATTCACAAAACGTATCTTGTAACATATAAATGACGGGCTAGTTCACGTATTAACTGTTATTATAGTTATTGCTATAAGTTATTGTATGTATGGAGTCTATTAGACATAAATCTGTAAAAGAAAAATGAAGTATGTTATAGCTTACACCTTACGGCATTAAAAAGAGGCGTATGGTATTCAAAAAAGGGTCAATTCCTTTCTTTATTTCTTTATGTAGTGAAATATTAAAAATGCAATTACTCAAAAATCGGCCTACGGGGATCCCTGAAACTATGCATGTGAACTATGATTGTCTAATACTATTTCTTAGTGGAATATGGCAAAAATCACTTATCTCTACATCCCGTTACATAGGCCCGAAGTCAAAAGTGGAATTTTAGATTTTAAAATACACATTTCCTACTTTTTCATGCTAATTTTTATCCACGTTTTCCGCGCAACCTGGAACCTAGAAACGAGCCAAATCCTATGGAAATATATTGCCAGGCTAAAACACAATACCTACTACGCTGCCCTCTGATTGGTCTAAACCAGGGATGTCCAACCTTTTATTATAGTGGGCCGCATTGTCACTTGAAATAACTGAATGGGCCGCAAAACCTATTAAATTTCAAGAAAAATAGGTACATGAAGTACATACTTTTGGAGTGAAAATGACTAGCGGGCCGCACAAAAATCTCAGGCGGGCCGCAGGTTGGACATCCCTGGTCTAAACAGTCTTATGTAAGACGTCGGACGAAATCAGAGAAATCTTATTTTGTGACCCATGCCATACGCCTCTTAAAAACATGATTTCTAGAAACACATTTATTCAAACTAGCCTAAATTTGCTTATAGGTAAACAAAGCCAAATTTTTCAACATGACCAGCATTTTAGAGTGGTGTTTGACGTATTTAAGCTATTTATTTCTCTTGACTTTTATCTACGACCTGAGGAACATCAGAACAACTGAAGTCAACTTAAAACTGCAACGTTTAACTAACAATCATCCAGTCACAAGTTCTGCTCCATGCACAAATGATGCTTTTGTCGATGTCGTGTGAAACAAAGTTAATATTTTTGTCTAAAGCTGTAGGAGAGACCGGGGACAATTGTAAAAAATTCAGATTGTGCCGTTTCACTTAAAATGCTGTGCGTCTGATTCATACAGATTAGTGCTAATACATGAATGACGACCTTGTACATATGTACCAAAAATTTTAAACTTTTTCTGTTTTTAATATGCTCGTTTTATTTCTACATTTGACCCAATATAGTCAATTGTAACATATCGCTGGATCCGTTGTAACGCCAATCTTTAAAACTGCTATTCTATTGCAAATTAACTATATGTAATATAAGCCATTGTTCGAGCCACGAACAGCACAAACAGGTCTGACAGACAAACACGTTTAAAACTTCACTGGAACCACGATCATGTGGCCAATGCTTGCATGCCATGCATTGAATCCATTACTCAACTTGCCGACCGCTATTAAAATGCTTACAGCATACAAACTTTGCAAAGCATAAGATTCGTCGTCACATTCATCAAAATCAAAACGATTTGAGTGTGATCAGGACGATCGTAACTAACAAAGTTAATGGTTTGGCCGTGAGTGAAATCAATGGTTATTAAGTGACTTATGAATAGTGTTTGACAAGCTGTTAAAATTGCTGTTACAATTGTAACCAAACTTTTTCTGACCAGGTAAGCTCCCCGCTTTAACGGCTAGTCAATCAGCCAGACTCCCTTATTTTTACGAGTCTTTCTTGAATAAAAACAAACGTCTTCTCTTTATTAAAATTAAAACGTAGACTAACTCAACTCGCTCAGCACCACACAGCCGAGCGCAACATTTACCACAAAACAAATTCCACGCGACTAAGGATTCCCCGTGGGACGCTAAATACATTACTAATTGGGCCCTCGGGCTAACGATCTGAGACGTCACGAGTATAAACAAGTAAAACACGGCATATCGTGAACATGCATATAAAGACAATACAATGCGAATAAAAACGGTGTATAACGTGATGGATATAAAAATAGTGTATAACGTGATGGATATAAAAATAGTGTATAACGTGATGGATATAAAAACGGTGTATAAAAATACTCTCGTGACACAATTACTGTTACTGTTACCGAAGCATAAACATTCACTTTGTGACCAAAGTTTCTACTCTTCTATAAGCCAATTGCATCAATAAAGACTAGTCTATTACTGCTCTTCTCTCCCATTTCCTCCTGGCTACCACCAAAAATCAGATTTAATTTGTTAACAGATGCAGACCTAATTATTCCATTTAAAAAAAATTTACTCAATTTTCTAAAAAACAAACTTTTGTTGATTTTTAATTTTTTTTGCTTACACTACAGTCCAGATGATTAGCTTATTTCATACAGGTTGTAAAGCCGATGTATTGTCTAAATTTTCGACGTTCAATGACGCACGTTAAACAAGGAAAGATAGAGCTGTTACAATTGACCTATATTACTTTTGTCCCCGGTATCCCAAACTATGCTTTTGTCGGCCGGTTGTCGTTCAAATCTTTTCAACGGTTATTATCATTGAGTCATCGACTTGATGATAAGAAGATACACTCCTGACGACGCATATAAACTATTTGTGTGATGTTTCCAAAATTATTCCCTAACATAATTTTATTTAGTTCAATACAGTTTGAGGATATTAATATAAGCGTGGTGCATTTTGGTTTTCTGAGGAACGTTTTAAAACAAAATGATTCGTATAAGCAAATGAATTAGGCCTAAGCAGTATTTAAGATTGGAGGGGAAGCAAAAGTTTTTATAAGCTGAGTCGAAAATTTCCAGGTAGCGTTTTACCTGACAGACAGGTGGTTGCATATTTTCTATGTAAACGAACTGTTTTGTATTATGTCGTTGGTATCGTAAAACATTTTGATAAATTTATATTAAACCTGGTATAAAACAAACGTTTTGAACTAAACCAATTCAAAAAACTTTATTCATTAAAAAACGTACCTTGTTATTCTTCTGCAAGAAACACATTGCACCAGCAAGGATGAAAGATTGCGGGAAGTGCAATGGAGCGGGTTAGCTTTGTGGTCTCATGGGTCGAACTTCGCCAGAGGTGTTGGAGTATTATTCACTCAAGGCTTATATCAAAAACTAAGCACTTGTTCTGATGATGACGATAGGTTCTTAACAATCAATTTAAAAATTGAACATTAATTGGTTAATATATATGCCCCAACGATTACAGACCAGAACGTTTTGATGATTACTTCAACAAATTAGCCTGTTTTACCGACTCGAGTATTATTATGGCAGGTAATTTTAACGTGGTGTTGAATAATGACATCGATAAGATAGGAGATGGGCCTCACAGAAATGAAAATGCGCATCAAAATTTAATTTCGTCCATGAATGCTGTACTTTCACAGAGAAGGTGAAGTTTTGCGACATTTTGCCAAGTATTGAACATAACTTGGTCATCATTCATGTTAATCTTGATCCAACTCCCCATGGCAAATGTTATTGCGCGGAAGCTCAACCCGTCCCATCTGGAGAACGAATCTTTTGTGGAGCAATGACTAATACAATGAAAGACTTTATAAAAAACATAACCCTTCTGAGACCACGACAGCACACTTAAGGTGGGACATGCACTTTAAAATACGTTATTTGCGGTGAAAACATTTGTTTTTCAGCCCAAATCAAACAAACTCTAACTCAATGGCAAACACTTTTAGAAAAACGTCCGAGAAGCTGAACAAAAACTAATCGATTGCAGAGACGAAGAACGACCTATCCCGCTGCTGGAGCAAACCATCGCTCAATAACATTAATTAATGCAGATTACAAAATTATTTTCAAGGTGATTAGCAATAAAATAAAACCTTCTTTGGAAAAATTGATCGGAAAAGAACAAAATGGTTTTATGAAAGGTCGCTATATTGGTAATAATAACATCCGCCTTCTGTTTAATGTAATAGACTTTGTAGATATGGCAAACAAAATAGGAGCGGTCTTGTCGCTCGACATATACAAAGCTTTCGTCACAGTTCAATGGTAATTCATTCACGGAGTACTGAACTCATTTAGGGTGTGGCCCGTGCGTACTAAAGTGGACCCAAACTCTTTACGCTAACCCAGTAAGTGTTGTTACAAACAACAACTTTCTGTCTCGAAAGTTTAATATAGAGAGAGGTGTGAGGCAAGGAAACCTCATTTTACTCACGTTATTTGTACTATGCATAGAATGTCTAGCTACCGCAGTTAGAAACAGTCCGTCTCGAAGTATCTCCATTGATAATATCGAAACTAAATGCTCATTGCTGGCAGACGATATATATTAGTGCTTTTATCAGGAAAAGGAAACGGTTTTGTAAAAGTTGTCTGGTCATGTGCATGAGCAATATTTGTTAAAACTCGGTATCTAGCGTATCCGGCTGAAGTTAACATGGATAAATAGCAAGCTTTTTACGTTGGATTTTTGCATTCAAGAACTACACACTCCTTAGACTTTAGAAGATAGAGGATTAAAATAGTCTATACTGATCAATTTTTATACTTTGGACTAAATGCTATACAATAACTAGGCCAAATGGACAACACGTTTTAGCCGAGCTCAGCTTTCCACCTCTGCTCACTAAAATATCGACTTTGGTTAACCTGTGATCTTCCCGCGGACTTTCCCTTTCAGGAAGAATCACGATCGTCAAAAGTTTTATTTCCCAATCCTGACTTATAAAATTAGTATAACCCAATGTGCTATTCCAAAAAAATCTCGTAAGCTACACGTTGCTACAAAATACTAATACAACAAGCTACAAAATACAACGTAAGCTGTTCACTTTTATTTGAAGATCAAAATGGAGAAGTGTCAAATAGGACCAGATGTGCCAACCAATATATAAGGGCGGAACAAATATGATTGACACACAGAAAAATATACTCTGGCACTTAAAATGAAATAGATTAAACTGCTTGTGGACAATAATTACTCGTTTCCCGGCCCTGGAAAGCAATCGAAAAGCATTTTTATACGACAAAGACATTACGTGTCCGTTACTTTTATGGTGCACACCGCCACTTGTCTGTTATTTAGTTGAACATTTTAAAATGTCTGTGTTCACGTTGTACTTATGAATAGAATGCGCTTTGATTGTGTGCGTCGCGCATTCAATACCGATCGGACACATTACACTGACTGCGTTCGTGGTAGAAACATAGGCTACCTCTTGTTATTGATTCGATTAAAAGCCGCCTATGAGCTGGGGTCGAGACGCCCTTCTAAGGAGTCAGATATATTAATTATATCGGAGTTAAGCCACTCACGGCTACTATAATCAGTTCGGCGGCGTACTACGCGTATCAAATCTCAAGATAAGTTACACTTTCAAATTTTCCACAAGATAACCCTGAATTTCAGAAATTAGTTCCCTTGCGAACAATGCGCTCCTCCATCGCAACATAGAGAAAGTTTTTGAACAAGACATTAGAGATCAACCACTTTGACAAAAACCTCTTTGTTTTAACAAAAAGCTCAAATATAAAAGTAGGGTGTTTATGATAAACGAAATGGCGATGACCGGAATATTTTTTTGCGAAAACATCTTATTATGGAGAAATGTTAACGTATGACGAAAATGGCTGGCATGTGACCAAACAACACAGCATTTATAGAATACGTAAAATTGATGTCAGGGATTCTCTCCAAATGTGAACAAGAAACGTTCACACGGGACAGCAATATAAACGTCCGTTTCAAACTCCAATAAGAAAACATGAACAAAAATGAGAAGAACGAATCAATAATCCACTATCTCAGCGTGAATGGAAGGAGATGTGTCACCGTGTATATTGCTCCACAATTGAGACAAAGTTAAGGGATTTTCAAATAAAACTTATTTGAAATAAAATAATCTGCGGGAAGTTGTGACCAATCAAGCTGTTCAAGCTTTCAATCTGGTGGATTCAACGTGATTTTGCAGCAATGCTGCCGAGACTTTATTTCATTTGTTTTGTGTTTCTGAATCGATTACGCGCTGCTGGGAAGATGTTGAAGCATGGATTGTATCGAAGCTAACACAGAATACCACTTACACTGAGGCCGGAAACAAAATTGCTTACGAGCAGGACGGAAATTGAAATGATATGGAAATGTTTATTGTTTTGTGCCCGTTTTGTAACAGCCCTCTAACCATATTTAGTAGTTCTTAGACTTCTTTGTATGATATTGTATTTCTATTTTTGTCGTTGCATTATAATATGCTTTTTAATCAAATAAGCTTCTTATCTGAAAAATGGTGATGGTGGATATCGCTACTTTCTAGTTTTTGTAAAATGCGGCAGCAATACGTTTTGAAATGTTCTGGCGCATCTGAGCCAAAAACGTGGCGTACAGAATGTGGCAACCACTGTGGCACGAGCTTGCTAAATATGCAGTAAATTACTTACAGGAATGCAGAACGAAGATAAGTGCTTAATTTGATTAAAGTTAACTGGCCTAGTTTCGATTTTTCGGAAATACTTCTGTCTTTTTGGTTGAGTATAAATTTTTAAAAGTAAAATTAAATTGTAAATTTATATAGACTGTAGGCTTGGCTATAAAGGCAGAAAGGCTTTGCAATGCTATAGCCAATGTTGCAATTGAAGAAACTCATGGCCAGGGTGTAAATTGATCTGGTAATAGTTTTTTGAGGTTAAAAAATTGATCATAATTGATATTACAAAATATGGCAATTAGATCCGGACTGCAGAGTTTTACTAGGTTACAAAAATGTTTACCGATATATGTGTAACAGAAAGGTGGGTATATGGCACCTGAACTTGAGAGGTTGACCCACTCCACTACAATAATTGCTTGTTGAAATATTTTTGCGGGTGATGTTATATGAGTCTCATAAGGTCGTTGTCTTTTTTTCTCACCCTCAGACTTAATTGTTCACCTTAACTGCTTATTGTCTCGTGAAGATGACAACGAAGTTGCCTAACTTTACACTGAACTTCTTCAAATTGAATTCAACAATGGTTAGACAGAATGACAACTGTATATACTGATTATATTGAAGCTTCTTTGAACGATTACATTTAGACAAAACATCAACAGTATAAAAACGTCCATGTTACAGCGCTTATCTTAGTAGACTTGCTGCATTGAATAAGTGTGAATAATAATGCTGATACTAATGAAACTAATACACAGCATAGACAGGCACAATATTTACATCCCGACTAATAACGATAAGCAGGAAGTCACCCATATGTAATGTTATGTTTCGCTAAGCCGATGTTCGAAAATTTAGAATTCTATACCGTATTCGATCTGTATATTATAATATGCCCTTATTATCACATATGCATAAGAAGTATATTTTTTCTGAATTGTTGCAGAACTTCCGTTTAGATTAAAAAATATATAGGCTACACAAACTAAAATATTCATACTTGAGATGCATGGGTAACGTTTAAAGAAGAAATGTTGTAAGGATTTTGAGATATTCAACTAGATTTTTACTTCATAATAAAACTAAAAATGTGCGAATGGAAGGCACTGTTCAAAGGAAATGTTGCAATTAAATATTACATTTTAAACGTTTCAAAACGTTTTACAGGACATTCTAGAATTTTTTGCGTAGAAAACACATTTTTGTTCAGGTAAAATTGTACAGTCTGGGTTTTATTGTATCAGTCTTTTTAACTAATGAATGATATTACAGCCTATTAGTGAAATGTTCTTGTCTTAACAGGATTTAGTTTCGGCATGGAATAAGTGATCCCATAATGGCATTGTTAAATTTTGTTCCTCAGTGTTTAAAATTACAAAGAAATTTGATTCTAATTAAACAAGTAGCTGCAAAACTAAAGCCAAATTCCAACTTCGGGTATTCAACTAATGGTGGTTCAATATCTACCTCCACTGTTTCAACCTCAAAGCCACTTGTTTTAATGCTACCCTGGCTTGGTGCCACAAAATCAGCGGCATCTAAGTATATTAAACTCTATGAAGAAGTTGGTTGCCAGGTGTTGGTGAAACACTCATATTACAAAGATTTTCTATGGCCAGCAACAGGTTTGAACAATAGCAGGCGGTTTCTTTTAGATGTCAAGAAGAAAATGGAAACAGATAACCAGCCAATAATCATCCATTCCATGTCAATAGGGTGTTATTTCTATGCGTTGATGTTAATACATTTGCAAAGAGAACCAGATATATTTCGAACAATTTTGGATAATATTAAAGTTCAGGTTGTGGATAGCCCAGTTGTCGGCACACTGGAAGAAATGGCTATTGGCGTCTCCACCACTAGTACTAAGAATCGAACTATCAGCCGTCTAATTAAATCATCAATAATGTCATATTTTGCATTAAGTCGTCCGTTTACAGTAAAAATCTATACCGAAGCAATTGATGCTATGAAGCTAAGGCCATGCGTAGTCCCATCACTTATATTGTCAAGTACAGATGATCCAATGGCTTTGCCTGAATCTGTGAAGGATTTTATTAGAAGTTGGGAAAATGTTGGTGTAGATGTTACTAGTAAAGTATGGACAGATTCTGGTCATGTACAACATTTAAGAAATCATCCTGTGCTGTACAAGGATATGCTGTATGAAGTTCTGGGGAAGTCTCTAGGTAGAAATCTTACACTTCGCGCAAAGCTTTGATAATGATTAACCTAATGGAATACTTGACAAAATGATAATCTTCACTTCTGATTATGTACTTATATAACAGATTTACTTAACTGTTTACATTGTGTGTGTACTGAACTTTGCTGATACCTCAGAGACTGACTCATTGAGCCCCATTTAAAAACTCATTAAAATAATAATTGCAAATGTTAATCAAAAAGTTTAATGTATCATGTCTGTTGGCTATGTATTGTGCATACAAACTTTGTTTAAATTAAACAGTTTGTTTTTAAAACTTCTTGTCCATATGCACAGTGAGAATTTTATAAATTTGTAAGATTTATCAGGAAATTCTTATTAACACCCAGGAGGTACACACCCAATCGTAATTATGTTGGGAACACTAAGAGAGGTGTTTTCCACCTTTTATTATTTCGATGCAGATTTTTCTTTGACTTTTTATTACAAAATTGGAATTATGTAAGTAACATTACCAAGTGTGCAGGGGCAGATCTAGAAAATTTTTAAGCGGAGTTTTCCATTCGGCTAAAGTTTTGAAAATTGGGTTTCTCCAGGTTTATTTTACTGCTGGTTTATTTGCTTTCGTATCACCATCCATAGTGTATTGGTTAGTGAGCTAAAACTATATTCGCTGTGTTTCAGAGGATTAAATCATTCTTAGCCTAGCCATTCCACTGCTTGCTTTCCCCGTTAACTTACCAAAGTACAAGACCACAAGCAAATCGACAAGAGTTGTTGCTTATCTGGTGCAATGCATTTCATTGCTTACGATACTCGTTGATCATTGATACTTTTTCAAAAAAAGAATGCCTTCAATAATGATGCTTGAATACGTTATCCGAAAAGCAATTGTACATCACAACTCAAACACTGCTTCAATGCACACATGACACATTTAAGTGAAAGGCTATATCTATATTGTGCCATAGCTTTTGATACAATGGGTTCAGTAAAACCCAGAAATCAGATAAAGCAAGGGAACGTGTGCAAGAAAATTAAAATCACGATGCAATGTTTAGAAGCCAACATTAGCCGCTGACACGCTTTGTGTGAGAAAATTTTATGAACATTCCCGCTAGGCATTGTTGATAACACCAATGTGGTTTCATTTTCCGCTGGACTGCGCTTAAACCAAAAGTGAGTATTTCAAAGGAGCGTTAGAGAAAAAAGTTGTGCAATCTACAGAGAGAATAGTGAGGGAGAAAAATGCTTACCTCTTGTCATAAAGCATTTTAGAAAACGTGTTGTGTTTCATGCTGTGCTGGAACAAAGTAATAGTTGTTTTTATCCAACAAAATAAACTTTTAAGCAGTACACACAAATATTATTTTAACTGCTGAGGATGGTGTTGCAACATCTCAACACTCCGGCTGTATCCGCCCCTGCAAATACGATATTATCTGGATTTCATTTTTCAAAGGTGTTGGGTTTATGAGAGTTTATGACATGAAATCATATCATACACATTAACTCTCATTTTTGTGATATGCATTGGTTTCTTGGGTTTATGTTGTTCTTAAAAAAAAATTATTTGTGCAAGATTGTAAATTTTGACAATAAGTTTCACTGCTCTACCTCTATATAGTATACACTAGCGTTACACTTTGGAAGCTTTCTATGTATCAGCATATCTTCAAATTGTGCATTTTCTTCATTACCTATTATGGTAGGTATATGATACACAACATATGATTACCCATGCTTATTATGAAGTGAATTTTGATGTTGAAGTCACCAAATTGATATTGCAATTTGTTATGTGTTTTGTGTTTAATGCTAGTATGCTAGATACATTAGAAAAATCCTTGCAAATTTATGTATGTTAACTTCAGTATTAGATTGAATTTCCCCTGGGACAGAATTCTTGCACCGAAAATATGCCAGTAAATGGATAGAAAGCAAGTTTTAAAATCCATTTGCGATTCTTATTGGCAAAGACTTTTTTATTTTTAAAGAAACGTACGCAATCTGTCATTTGAAAATGTTTTTGATTGTGGAAACATTATAATCTGTATAGT
The DNA here is from genome assembly GCF_947623445.1 of Clavelina lepadiformis. Taxonomy (NCBI): domain Eukaryota; kingdom Metazoa; phylum Chordata; class Ascidiacea; order Aplousobranchia; family Clavelinidae; genus Clavelina; species Clavelina lepadiformis. Next base: position 9,755,464 of record NC_135246.1, read on the forward strand.
TTATTGACATTTTCTTATATTTTCCAACCATGAGTTCATAAACCTGACACTTGGTAAATTTAAAATTGGCTGGGATCAAGGTACATTTATTAAGCGAATACTACTTTGCTGCATTTTGTGACATCAGAAATAGTATGAGATTATGTATTATATTGTGCCTGAAGTTTGTAAGGTTATAAATTCAATTATCTTCTTCATATTGCAACATTTTTTGACACTATGAAGTTTTTGTGATTATATAGTTGTGCAATAAAGTAGGTTATTGACAATATAAATTAAAAAATGATTTGTAAATGTAAATCTGCCCGTGCTTGTTAAAGTGATTGAAAAAATACAAAACAATTTAATGGAAACTCAAACTCATTGGCAGTGTTGAGCTCAATTTAATACCTGCATACATACGTATGCATCTACAGAAATACATATACAGTAATACTAAATCTGTTTACAGTTTATCACTGTTTTCAATGCGTTTTACGGTTAGGTTTGGTGCTAGTTGTTGGACTCAGCTAGTTTGCGTAGTAACCTGGTAAAATTTCAATATTTTACCACTTAAGTTTTAAGATGTAAAAGGATATTGTTAAAAATCTAATGAAACTAAAACTACAATGCCAGGCCAACAGAAAATATCTTCATTTTTTTCACCAAAAAGAACTGCACTCTCAGTGGTAAGTTGCAAGCAATAATAATGAAGTTTAATAAAAGTAGTTATGTTTGAAAGAAGATTAAAACTAGAACTAACCTTGTAGACTTTAGCTCAAAAAGTACAAAATCATTGACGATATTTTGCAAGAAAAATATTTGTTTATCACCAGACCTCTGTGCCTATTTGATTTTCCTAATTGCATTCATTTCATTTGTTACTACAATGTACATTTACATCTGTTTTGTTATATCTGTCTTTCTCATGCTGTTATATTCCTAGATTCGAGCAAATGATCAACCAGAAGCTAAAGTTCGAAAAACCGAAAGTGATCTTCCAAAATCAAGGTAAATATCTTGCTTGATTAAATATCTAAGATTTTTTGAAAAAAGATGTCATACCACTTTTTTATGACATTTGCGCAGTCATTTGCTGTAAATGATTAATTATTTACATACTTTTTTGTTTTACTACTTTGTTATGAGTTTTGCAAACATTAAATTCTATCAAACTTCCAAACTGTCGTGAAAGTATTACTATGTTCTAGTTTTCCAAAGAGCACCTGGTCCTTCAAATTCGTTCCTAGTTCCAACAAGAAAGTTATGCAATGCTCATGGAAAGCAGCCCTTCAAACTGAATTGCAAAAATCTTACTACAAAGAAGTAGTTTTGTTAATCAAATTGTATATGTAGAAGTATAGTATGCAAAAGAAACAACTTTCTGAATAGTAATTTTGAAGTTTTTTTATTTCCAACTACATTAATGTCTTGATGTTTTCTTACAGTATTTACATCTTGTGCAAAATTCTGTTGTAAGGTGACTATATGCTTTTAACGTATTTTACAGTTGTGCAACTTTGTCGCTAAGGAAAGAGCGTCATACACAGTTTACCCTCCAGAGGACCAGGTGTTTACATGGACACAGCATTGCGACATACATAACGTGAAAGTGGTCATTCTCGGACAGGACCCATATCATGGACCTAACCAAGCTCATGGATTATGTTTCAGTGTGCAGGTGTTGCTAGACTGTATGATGGCACGTATTCTTCAATTCTTTTTCGAAGATGAAAAAAAATTGTTTCAATTTCCCTGCATTTGTTTGGGATTAGGCTAATGCTAGATGTTAATATCTTTTCATTACTTCTGCTGGTTATGGGACCCTGCCTTCAATTTAACTCAGTTTCTGGTATTTTAGAAGAGCGTTCCACCACCACCAAGTCTTCTTAATATTTACAAAGAATTAGAAAAAGACATCAGTGGTTTTAAACGCCCCGAACACGGTGACCTTAGTGGATGGGCTAACCAAGGTAATATTAGATAAACGTTAAATTTAATTTAATGTCTTTGTTTGTGTAATTCAAACTTTTATGACATTTCTGCAGGTGTTTTATTGCTCAATGCTGTACTGACTGTTCGTGCATCACAAGCGAATTCTCATAAGGACAAAGGTTGGGAAAAATTTACAGATGCGGTAATATCTTGGTTAAACTGCAATTTACGTGGTGTTGTCTTCGTTCTATGGGGTGCTTATGCACAAAAGAAAGGATCAAAAATAAATGCTGTAAGAAACTCAGGATTTTATTGGAAAATGTTTGTGATTTGCCATAACAAGCAACACGTAGAGGGCTTTTTAGATGGGCTGCTGTGTTTACAGTCATAGAATGTATTATTTTGGGTACCAAAACCAAAAAAATAAAATCCCTTTGATTGTATCGAATGTAAAAGGAACACAAATAATATTAATCACTGGAAATTTTAACATCATGCAGAAAAAACATCACGTACTAAAAGGTGTCCATCCATCACCACTATCTGCCCATCGTGGATTCTTTGGCTGCCAACATTTTTCCAAAGCTAATGATTATCTTATCAAAGAAGGAAAATCTCCTATCAACTGGTCCGCATTATAAACACATGCTGAGAATACTTTTTACTGGGTCATTCCAGTGCAGACTGCCACACACATTAGTTGAAAGTAACAAAACCAAAACATATCGCAACCGTGCACCAACCTGTTCAAGTTGAACATTGTAAATCGTAGTTGTATCAATCCGTGGTGCTTAGCTGGTAAAATTTGTTTACACACACTGTACATCTGTATAGAATTTGCATGTAGTTTGTGCTAGGTAGGCTGTCATTTTTAGTTCATGTAGAACTAAGTAAATTGTTTATAGTGAGCTTCAACATTTGTTTTTCATAACATCACACGACATCTTGTGCCTTGTTGACATTTTTCACCGAAAAGATGTCATTTTTAGATGTAAATAGTTCATTTTAGTTTCTTTTGCATGTCACCATTGCCATAACAAGTAACACGTAGAGGACTTTTTTAGATGTGCTGCTGTGTTAACAGTCATACAATCTAAGCTCCCTATAATTTGTAAGTATTTGAAAATCGTCACTTGTACAGCTATAGCCACTGCCCAGAAACTGTATGGCTCCAGTAATGCGCATTGCTTATGTTGTCATATTTAGGTTCTCCTTGTAAAAGTTTTAAAAGTATTATTGCAGGTTATATCCACAATTACCAAAAATGCTAATTTCTTACAATGATATGATTTAAAAAAAGTTCCACTCTCATACGGATTTACTGGTTACAGTTAGAATCAATTCTCAATCCTGTTCCTAAAGATTTTCCCAGTTTACCATGCCAGACTTCAATCATAGCAAAGTTTTAGCTTGTGTACATATTGTCTATTCCTGGTCAATCATTATGTGTATGCTTTTGTGTTTTGTAAATATATTGTGTTTGTGAAAATATTATGTAACACCAACTGCCAAATGATAGTTTTGGAACGTGCTGCTAAGGGGTTGCATTGTACATAGTTTGTGTTTCTTTTGAATTTGTACCGTAGTTTTGTAAATATGTAGTTTTCCTTAGCATTCATAGTCATAAGCCTACTATGTTTAAGCTAAAATTACAGTTTTAAATGCAAAATTTTGAAATTTCGATTGGGAAATAATGCTGCCAAATGTATATATTTATGAAAAAGGTTTTACCAAAAAAAATTCATTGCATATTGCTTGTTTTTTGTATTTTTCACTTCATCTAATTTCAAACACATTCGTCAATAAATTTCCATATTTCACTAAATCAGTTTTTTGTTAAAAGCAAGGTGTAGATTGTAGAAAGTATCTCAGACAAACACACAGCACCGTTTTTCTGAACGGACTACATAGTAAGTGTTACTAGGTTGTTTAAATGGTTTGGCAATACGTTAAACTGCACTTGGCCTAAAAAAAGATGCTAAATTACAATTAGGTTTTAGTAGTGCTTCACACAAACCCCACTTACGGCCAATTGCCAAACTCTTTAAAAGCACTTAAGGGATGGTTTAATCTATCAGTTTAAACCTAGAAACACTCTTGAATTACACTACAAAATTTGAAGCAATGCTGCCTGAATGTGAAACTTCGTTTTGAGCTTACAGGCGTTTTGGTAACTTATGCTGAAGCAAGCATAATGACAACCTATTGCTTCCTTAGTAACTTAATGTACATGTATAAGAAAAACCACAGCTTTAAAATGAAAGCATTGTACATACAAATTTCAAAATCAGATAAGCAAGTGAGTTTCTACAGTTTGGCTTATAATTCACTGATTTTTGCAAGTAAAACACCATACAATAATTCAGGATACAACAATATCAGCACTGTATTCAAATAAAATCAAAGACCATTTTGGTAATATCATCAGACTTTATTTTCATTCATTGCAAGAGAACTGTTACTTGTTTTTATGAGGAAACATATGTTAATTAATGGGACCCACATAGGTCATATAATGGTTAAGTATGATGAGCTCAGGTGTTAAAAAACAGACAACAGCAGTGCTATAGACTCTTAATTAGTTTCATTCCTCTGACAAAGGCTTATGTAACATAATACCATAGAGACATTAAACTGATAAGCAAACGTGACACAAAATAGTGAACATACATAGCTCTACGAAAAATTTAACAAAGTAAAAAGTGAAACTTCATCTAGAAAATCACTGAAACATTATTCAATCTCATAAAGTTGTATTCTAAGTGCAGCGGAAAATGATTCGTTTTGGGCAGGCGCTGAATGTAAATTTAAGCTCATACTTGACAGTTGGTACAATGGTAAAAGTTAAGCATCATATGTGAACACGTTAATATCGCAACATTATGCAGTCCTAGTTAAAAGTGTGTGTTTGTGTGAAACGGACATTTCTGCCACTAACAGCATGTTAATGAAAGAAATTCATGGAGCTTCATGTGGAAGAGACGCAACATGTATGGTTTGTATTCACATAATTCATAATACAAACTTAGCAAAATTTCTTTACAAACAATAAACAAGGGACTTAAAAGTAGTTGATGGAGATTGCTTCTCTAATTCTCTGGCATTGTACCTCATCAATATAGAGGGAGTTGGATTTGACCTAAGAAAAATTAAATAGCCCATGTTAGTGTTATGCTCAATGGAAATTTGTTAACTCGAGGTTAAAGGAAATGATTAAAATATTTTTATTTACAGTCGAAATAACTTTACTCGACAGACATTTTGCATTTTGGACCAGTAAGAGTACACTGAGTTTTCAGAAATCTTTAGTTAAGCAAAGCTGACACCATCCTGGAAGCCCAGAAAGGAATATATCCAAAGTAGAATTAAACATGTGTTTAAAAAACATAAACTCATATCAACTTGACTCAAACATTACAGATTTCATTTTATTTCCATGGTATTTGACCTAGATGTTAATGCACTACAGCTATTGCAGCCTGGGTTTTCTGTTGTTTGCCCAACTAAGTCGAGTTAAGAAGCTGCCACAGCACAATTCTTCAGAATCCCCAACAATAAACACTGCTACGCTCAACTAAACCTCATACTCAGCCCTAATTATTTCTGCCAACATATCTTCAAATTACCTGAATGTCTTCTTCAAGAAGAAGTTGATTGCGGATCAGTCCTTTTAGTTCAGCCTCAGCTTGGGCAAGTGTGCTTACCAACTGATTGATGCTCGTCTGGATTTCATTAACCTTTAAGAAAAATGATGATACAAAAATTGGTGTTGGTTTACGAAAACAGATAATTTCACAAACGGGGATGTGGTTTAACATTCGCAAAGTAATCGTGATAAAATTAAGTTGATTGAAACGGTTCATTTGAGTAGCCTCACTTCACTGATCAAGCGATACTGCACAGGATCTCTGCAAAGTTCAACATTCGGTCGCTGTGTGCGTTCGTTTAAACGGCTTTGTGATACCATCATTGGTCCTTTCTTATCTGCAATTGCTTTGTTCAGTTCAATGATGTTCTTCTCCATTGTACTTATTTCACCAAGGACCTGCAACCAAACTCTTTACATTAAAAGGTTTTCATGCATAAGATAGGAAGCATTAGTTGAATGTAAGAACTTACCACTTTTAGTTTTAAATTCAGATTGTGATTTAGTAGGTTCTAAACGTTTTGTGAGCGTTATGATCAAACCAGATGAAAAGCAAAAACTCCAAATTTTAACAAACCTTATCTAAGTGCTTCTCCAGTTTATCTTTGGCCATCTTTGTTTCGTCGATTCTTTCAGTTAGCGCAAGATTAACAGCTGCACATTGTGTCTTCATATCATCTGCAGTTTCTTTCAAGGAACCATCGATCAATGCACGTAACGCCACTGAACTGTTTCTTTCACGTTCAGCCTTTTCAATGTTGGCATTGCTGAAAGCCATCCAATCTTGTGGAGTAACAGAGCTATGAACCAAATAAATACAGGTAAAACAAAGCAAGGACACCAATAGTACGTTCTTTGTAGTGCAACAAAAGTGAAAAAACCTTTACAAATTTTGGAAAGCAAATGTCTAAAAACTAATTAATGCTTGTATTCATTTATTTTGTGAAAACTTATACCGTCAGAATGCTATTTACTTGGATTCAATCTTTACTACATTGCCGTGGAAACCAATTCCGGTTGTGTTATTGTGAAGTTCTGAGCAAAATGTATCAATGTTCTGTGCACTTGCTTTGTCCTTGAGATCTTTTTCAAGGTAATATATAGCTGACCGATTTCGTCTGAAACATACCAACACTGCAGAAATATACTCCCATATCTTTGGTTCTCATCAAAGCTAAGTTGAATAACTTGTTGTTAAACAATTAAATATAAACCATAAGATTTCATTTCGTTTTCAAATCTCAATAATATAAAGTACTGTTTAAAATACCTAAAAACGGAAAAAATATTACTAATTATCTGGTGAAAACAAACAAAATTAGCTGAACTGAATGTTACAGTAACTATCATTATTATTGAATGCTAAATAAAACTGATGACTTTTCAATAATGCAATTTGAATACCTTATTTGCTCAACAGCTTGTTCATGTGAACGCCTCAAAAGAGCCACTACACCCTGAATAACTTCTACTTCTTTCAAAAGCTCTTTTTCCACTTTATCATGAACCAAATCAATAGAAACACGTTGCTCTCTAAACAATGAAAAGAATTCAAACTTTGCAACTCTAGTTAGCAACGGCTTGTTATATGTGGTTATTATACAATTAAAACAACATACCTATTTAAAAGACATTGCTGTGAAATTGAAAGTGGCTCCTCACAAGCAGCAAGGGCCTTTTCTAATCTAGCTTTATAATTTAGCAAAGTGTCATTTTCTGTAGTCAGTTCTGTTAACTTCAACTGCAGTTCAGACTTCCAGAAGTTAATGTCTTCAATACGCTGAGCTGCAAACAAAAAAAAGCTTTTTTGTCTCTACATTGGTGCACATACAGTAACCAGCTGATGTTTTTAGAGTCAGCAAACTTGTTGCAAAATTTTTTAAAAACACATCAAAATATTTGGCAATTGGCATGTTTGACTAGCAAACTTAAAGTGCTTACTGCAGTTCAGATACGAGTCATTCCATTTTAATTCAGACAATGGTGATAACCGAGGTGTCTCAGATTATGATAGAATTTTGAAATATGATAAGAGGTGTGTGGCAATCAAGGCTATAATAAAAAATTTGTTCAAAATTTTTTCAAGTTATCCCATCTCAAACTTTCGTCAATAGGTGGCGATACCAGTTACTTTACTAATGAATGTTACATCATACAATAAAAATGGATAGTTATTGTATTTTTTATATTTTAAAGAGATTTTGACATTTGCGATTGATTTTAAATGCACAGAGTTTATGTTAATGAAACTGTTACCATGTTAACTGATTTAGTTGCAAATCAGAGACCAACTCAATTTATTTTACAGTAATATCGCTCTTGCTGAAATACAAGATGCACTATGAATATCATAAAGTAATATAAGAAACAGGATGTAGTTTGGCACTCTTAAGGATAACTTTATATTTCTTTATTTTTGAAAAAAAAAAGTTAACCTTAAGAGTGCCAAACTATATCCTGTTTCTTATTTTACTTTAAAATTTGGTTAATACGGTTCAGACAACATCAACTTAGTGGTATGAATATCACATGATAGACAACTTGTTATACAATGTATTTAATGTTTTAAACTGCATGTATAGAAGGAAAGTTTTCATTGATCTATCAAAAATGTAAATTAAGGATATTTTGTTCCATTGTAACTGTTATAGAAATACGGTATGCATACTGTCTGATACCATGATAAGTTATTTTGCAATATCGCTCTTACAAATTTTATTGTAACGTCATAACTTATAAAATAATACATGATTTGGCAATGAGTAGCTAAAATAGTACACTAATTTGAATCAGAAGTTCCAGCGTCATTTTAGGTGTTGGGCCAGTGGTTTTTAACCTGTTCGGGAATAGCCACTTGGCTTGCAGATGGGATTTGGTTATCACCTGAACATGTAAACAGGTTATTATTTAAAATAATGGATTTGCTATCCTCTGCGAGCGCTAGTATTTTTGAGGCCATAGGTGTTTTTTCACCTTCCTTTCTTTTCACTCATGGCATCTATTGTTTGCACCACATCATCAGCTACAATCCTTGCAATATTAAGTGCTACAAAAGCTACAGACAGCACTGTAACAAAACAATGGCCATATTGAAGAACATAATGGTCTGATTGTCAATGAATGGTCAAACACTGCAAGTTGTTTGATGTTAAGCACTGCAAGATAATAATTAATCGATGGCCTACTATCAACAAAGCAAATCACTCAATGCAGTTATACTTTTTTTCTTTTTCAAGCGCTGCTAATGTTCCAAATTTGTGGTTTATGCCTGCCAGGTTGCGTTTTTAATTGTATGTTTTCTTCTTCCGAATAAAGTATAACATGGTGTGTGATCAATTAATTATTTTTAAGGTGCAACGAATGACATTTAATGCCATTTCTACTTCAAGAATGTTTTTTTTTCACTAAATAAATGAACAAATTCTATTTTATGTAGTTTTATGTGTCAATTAATGCACTTGGTCGTTCTATGTAGTTTGAAAGCGTGGTCATTCTAGTGTTAAGCATGTTGTCTGCACTACAATGGAAAGGGTTCAGTTCCTTTTAGGTTAGAATTCGATTGTGGGTATGGACATTCAGTCTAAGCCGGAAGTGGGTAATGAAGAAAAAAGAAAAGACAACCACTGTACCATAGGCAGTATTATACTGTATGATACTAAAGAAGTTTCTAATAATTGATATTGCTATGGTATATACAAATTTGAATAGCTGATCACAATGAGACCATTGTATATGGTCCTCTTTAGTTAGATTTTTAATATACCACTAAGCAGTTTACGATACACATTTATGAAGTTTAACATCAAACCATTGCATAGCATTTTGTCTATCGTATGATATATTCATAGGTAACAGCCATATTTTTTGATATTTTAGCATAATATTATGAAAACATCACATTTATTGCAAAAATGTCATGCGCTCAGCACAAAAATTGCCACCTAATGGTAAATTTTTGAGATGATGATAACAAAACCTACAAATGCTGGACATTTGGTAAAACTTTGAGAACCTATGGTGTCATGATTTTCAAAAATTGTCTGAATTGAAATGGGATGGCCCATACCGGTGATAACCAGTACACCAAAAACTATCCGATTGGCTCAACATCTTACCGATTTTTTTGTTGACATCCCTTTGACTTCTCCTTGTCGTTTTTTCCACTTCCTCTATTAATCTTGAACTTTCATCAATCAATCTCTCCGATCGACATCTCTGATCTTCTGCATTGTGATACTTGATTTTGTTGGAGCTGTGCCACTCAGGAGGAGTAAACTTAGGAGGAGCTTGCACCAACTTTGCCATAATTTAATTTAAGATATCTTATATCTCCCACTGTGAAAATTATGTCTAGAGTATTAAATTTATAATGTTGTTTGGCAGATTACATTACTCACACCTCTAACTATTCTCTAATAACAGGTAGTTTGTGCATTTTAAGTTGTATAATATTTTTCTGCCCAATAGCTGATGCTGGAGGAAAACGAACATAACTCTTTACATATAGATTAATAATATTTTATTTGTTGATAAAAATTCTATTTTGTCTAGGATGTACCATTTCCCTGTTAACTAAGAAGTACCAATGCTATGCAAGTACTCCACATAAATTTTAAGCTCATGTTCACTGATACTAGCAGCTTATCCAAATTAGGGAAAGTGTGGCAGGTAAAAGGCATGTCAAACAAAAACTATAAAAGCAAATTTTGAATTTTGCTGATTAATATAGAATATTAATTTCTATACACTTATAAATTTTATAAGTATTATATGTATTATAATACATAAAAAAAACTTTTTGGTTCAAAATTAGAACATTGTGACAAAAGTAAATTCTTACTGAGAAAATTGGCTCATTTGGCATTTGGCCTTTGCAAAAGAATAATTCTCTGTGCAACAAGCATCAAAAAGCAGTCATAATATTAATTCCCTGCACAAAAAAGTTTGAATCTGAAACCAGTTTTAATGGTTAAAATAAACAAATTAAAATTTATACCGGTATATTACGGGGAAAAATGCTAGATTAAAATGCTAGAAAAATGCTTATTATGCCCACCTTGAGACCAGGCTGTTTTGGTCATACTATTCGAACGGTCACAATAACCAAAGCTGCTATAACACTGTTTAATTACAACAGGATTGATACAGTTAGGCACAAAATGACAAAAACATCAAATTCGTCATTTATTTCATTAACATTATAAATCAACATGAAAGTTGATGTCAATAAGTGAACTGAGAATGCACGTGGCACAACTGTCACTGTTACGCTGCATAATTGACACAAACAAATTGAAATAGATGGAAAAACTGGTCATAATATCCGAAGACTGGTCATAGTAAATGAGGAACTTTATACGGCAAAATTCGAGACCGTACCAAAATGATCATATAAAGTGGGTGGTCATATTATCTGTGGTCATATCAAGTGGATTATACTATACCAGAATTCACCAATGACACACAGACACAATGGGGGTTTTGATAAAATTACACTCTGTTAACCTGCCAGTGCAGCAGTTAGCGATAAAACATCATGGAAACTTACAATTATGCAATTTGGATTTGATAATCCACAACGTTACACTTGTGCTGAAACTTCAAATTAATACTTGGCCATAGTGGAAAGCATAGCAACTGCACCCGCATGACTTTTTAAGACTGTGCTTGGTGCCGATTGTCAACTTTAGGAAAAGATGTGAGGATCACTTTCGGAGACGAAAAAGGAGACGTTCACTTATGTTCTTCCAGTTTTCTCTTTCAAGACAAAAAAAGTATTTTGTCTCCTTTTTCAAAGATCTCAGTTTATCACCAAAAAAAGGGGGCTCATAGGCTTTGTGTTAGATTAGCCTTCATTGCATACTGAAAAATGCACCTAGTGTGTTTTGACTTGAGCTGTTCTGCACCCGGTTACCCCAATTTTAGCCATCCTGCATCTCCGAGATCTTGTCGTAGAGTGCCATGCTTTTCAGTCCGGTTACTGCGAAAGGCATTAACAATACTTGCTCCTCCAAAACAGCAATTCTGCGCCAGAAAATTGGCACAGAAGCCAAATTTTTGTTGCCATGGGTAATTGTGAATCATACCAACTTTCCAGTAGGACTTTTCAGTGCCCTGGTGAACATTTTCAAGTTTAGGTCAATATCAGAAAGCTTACTAGTCTAACTGGGCCAAGGATTTTTTATCTGTTCATTACTTTTTTCTATGCTTTCGATTTTTTTTGCACAGTGGATTTCTCTCTCAACTCAAGGACAAAAAATTTTCCAATCAGGGTTTAAGTCATGAAAACACTGTTAAGGTAAACCAACTTCTTCAGTAAGAAGGTGAATATTGCAATGCATACAAATTTCGTTTTTATATAGGCTGATAGGCTAAACAATTAATAAAGTTTCAATGTAAAACAAAATTTTATGCGAAGGCAACAGCAAAGGCTACTTCCTACCGGTACGTTATTATACGTACAGAAACGCAAATCCATCACTTAAACTTTAACTACCCATTATAAAAATAGGAGCTTATTTCAAAATCCATACTGCCATAACTTCATATACAGCCAAAGTTCATATACAGCACTTTACTTAAAGACTTAAATTGCTCCAGAAAAATAAATACAGATTAACAGCTGGCCTAGATATTTTAACTATACAAAGCAAATTAAATGGTAAATGTGTACAAATTAAATGCTAAAACCCACCTTTCTACAGATATCTTACTACTCCGCCTTGTTTCTTTTGTTGCGTATCAAGTGACAGGCGAACACATTCCCTTTACTTCTGTACTTATTAAATCTCTTTTAAGCGGTATTGTAACACCTCACCAAATGAGACGCGGTTCCGTTGCTAGGTCACGTTTTCTTGACGACTTTAAAGGGACACAATCCAACTTTGTACATAGAAATCAAACTGGTGGCGAAAGCTTGTTTAATGAAAGCTTCAAGAATGGTACTCATGAAAATATAGTAATTGATTTTTTTCAATCGTATTTTTTGTATGAACACAGCAAAAAAGCATTTATAAAAATTTCCTGGTTATTTTTATTACCGTTAGGTTAGTTGTTAGTATGGTATGGTGGTATAACAATTTTTGTCCACGGAAGGATGAAAGTTTTTGTACGAGTACGATGAACTCTCACCGTTCGAGCCCCAATCAACTAGTTTGTGTTTAGTACAAATTCCGATGAATATACAATTTTAGTTATTTTTAGTGAATTGCTTTTTTTGTTATGTTATCCTAACTCGAAACTGTTAAACAGAGGCAAGCGTTGTGAATACCTTACTCACGCCAAGGGTATTACAACGGTAGCGCAACTGGGAACCGAACCCGGTTAGCATATTTACGAGCCAGGCATGTTAACCGCTCTACTATATCTACTAAGATAGGCGCATTTTTGGCAATACAGTGTGAATCCTCTTATAACGACTCATAACGTACATGGAAATTCCGGTTACAGTTATTGTTTGAGACCGCCAGTGTAACGACCATCATGTCCTGACTACCCTAGGCTATTATGTTTACCTTTTGACATCAAAGTAACCAAGTTAAATTACAGCTGTAAACTTTTATCGATGTTAAAAATTATGTCTTTTTCTGTATGGTAGCGTTAACTCATAAAACATTGTTTTGAAAGGCTATTATTCGCTTGTAAGCATAGCCTACACTCTAGTCCTAGTAGTTGATGACTTACGTATATCGAACAACTAACTGATATAGAGCAACGAACTTTCAAGAATTTTGTTGATAAAAGACGGTGCGGTGACTGCGGTCTCTATTTTGCCAATTCAAGCGGCCGAAAAAAGTGCATTACCAAATTTATCGACAACAATCTTATTGCAATAATTACGGTAATAGATGAATAAATAACGTTTTCTAGCCTCCATCAGTCCCATACCAAACACATTTTTTACCTGTTTATAGGTGAATTGTCTGGCGAGTAGCGATATTCATCAAACAAAGTGAGCTCTATTTGCTTAATTTCAGAAAAGAAGCCTTAACTCACACATGTGTTTAAACTTAGGGCGGACAAATTTACAGCGATCTCTTAGCGAAATCGAGTAAATAGCATTACAACTTCTTATGCTGTGTTTAGCTAAATGGCGTTCCATCTAAATTTTACATGAATGTATTAAGCTATTATCTGAATTTTGTGCTTGTCGTTATAGATTTCTAATCGAGCAGACCAGGATAGTTTATAATCTAACATACAGGGATAGACGATTCTACAACATTAAGATTCTTTAGTTGGTAATCAGGTTTTAATATAAACATTATTATGTGGTACATTTTATCCCAAACTTACTTTAACCATAGTGCGTAACTGTTCAACTCTATGTTTGTATGTTGGTAAAAGCAATGGTGCCATTTTAGCGTCATACAAGCTTAGTGTGTGCTACTGTGTGTTTTATGAGACTTACCAAAACTACCTGTACTGTATCAAATGTCTGGATGTTGCATTTCGTATTGATAGAAGTTTAGACAGATGTGATGAGCAGCATAGTTGTCTTCCTGGCTGGATTTCTTGTGTGTTTGATTGTTCAGGGAATTTGCAAAGCAAAATGCAAACAAAGATATGCTTATGCGATGTTGTTCACCGTAACAATCGGATTACTGTATTACTATATGCCCGAATGTGGGCACGGACTGCGTGTTGAAAAACAATCTTTCTTAAAGGAAACTTTGCTGACCGATAAGACAAGGGTCCATGATGTAATACAACCCGTGATGTTGAAATTTCTTGAAAGTGTTAGCAGCTTTCCTGTACCTGCTATGCATGATATTGATAATAAAGACAAAAATCCTAATCAACAAAAAGAAATATATGCCGGTGAAAAACAACACAACGCCAGTGAGTCTTGAGGTGTTTTTGTAAAATTTTCTGTAATATTCGAAGCATGGCGGACAAATTGTTTCTGCAATTTCAGGTAAAATAATCGACTATGTAGCTGAAACTAACCCTCATGATTCTGCAAAGAGTCCAACGATACAGGACAGTGAAGAGAGAAATGCAGAAAAACAACAGGACCATGCAAAAATTTTTAAGCATGTAAATTTTTTTGAGAAATTTGGTACGGAGGACGATTTGCAAAGCTACGTTTTTGCACATGAAAATCCAAAGAACTTCTTATCTTCTTTGAAAACTAAAGGTTTGTAAACACTACAGCATTGGAATTAACTTAGTTAGTTTTTCTGCAGCCTTATTTCAATAAAATTGTAATAATTTAATAAAGGTTTTTAAAATTCGTATACTCTGTACGTAGAAGTCGAACAAGAGATTCAACATTACCTTTCATGGTGGGAGACTCTTGAATTGCCAAACTATCCTCAAATATGGTACTTTGGACGAAAGGCAAACAAGACTGTCTATAATCAGAGTGATCCTCTAAATTATGGTTTCGATTATATGAAGGAAGGAGACCGAGAAAGTAGATTGCGAATAGTAAGACAAGTCCAAATAATAAACTATAAAGATAATTTTTACGCTTAAATGCCGTAGAAATTGTGTAGTAGCTTTTTGTGCTTAAACAAGTTTATTTTTATATTTCGATATTGGTCTAATATTTACTGAAAGTTAGCAAAGATAATTTTGCTGCTTGAAGATACATCCTATTGCTTGACAGGTTAAAGGAGATCACATTGCATTCAGATACGAGATCATTCGAAAACTTGGAAGTGGATCTTTCGGTACAGTCGTACGAGCTCTGGATCACGCACTCCCCGCAGACAATGAAAACCTCGAGGTGGCGATAAAGATACTTCATAATGATAGCTCAGCGTGAGTAAGCTACAAATTACGAAAAATCATTCATGCAGGATTGTAGGTTATTTTTCAACATATTTTGGAATTTTTATTATAAATATGACTGCTTTATTGCAGAAAAGAGTATTTCAAACAGGAAATTGATATGATGAGATTAGTGAAACAATCCACAAGGAACCCGGAACGTTTTCCAAACATTTTAAAAACGTTTTATTTTCGAAATCATTTTTGC
The DNA here is from genome assembly GCF_947623445.1 of Clavelina lepadiformis. NCBI lineage: Eukaryota > Metazoa > Chordata > Ascidiacea > Aplousobranchia > Clavelinidae > Clavelina > Clavelina lepadiformis. The sequence continues at coordinate 9,771,009 of NC_135246.1, forward strand.
ATTGTTTACGAACTGTTGGGGTAAGCATTAAGCATTGCTGAAAATAATTAGACCAATTGCAATCTAGTTACGTAAAACTGGCGGCGTCATTTTATTCAGAAAGACATTGGACGACGTACACAATGAACCAGTACATGACATGGATACATTAAGAAAATACACAAAAGACATTTTACTTGGTGTTGTTGATCTACATAAATCCCATATTATACATGGTGACCTGAAACCGGTAAATCACCATTTAAAAAATTGCCTGAACTTAAATGAAATTCTACGACCCATGCTTAACAGCTGTTGTGTCTGCAAATCACGTTTCTGCTTAACTATTTCCTATTATTGCACAATAATATACTTGCAGGACAATTTAATGCTAGCTCCGAATTGTAATGCTTCATGTGATGTTTATGTGAAGGTTGCAGACTTTAATCTAGCTTGCATTCAGAACTCTACTGGTAGGTGTAAATCACTTCAGCATGTCTGTTGAACTAGTGTTTGGTTCAATGCATGTATGTTATATATGAATCATTTTTGTTCAATATTTTTGACAAAATTTTCTTTAGATTATACTTGTCCTGGACGGTATTTCCAAACTCGATTTTATCGAGCTCCTGAAGTAATACTGGATATACCCTACGATGAGACGGCGGACATGTGGAGTGTTGGTGTGATTGTGGCCGAGCTATTTCTTCACAAAGTTCCGTTTTACGGAGAAAGTTCTACCGATCAGTTAGCAGCCATCATGGAAGTCATAGGTCTTGTGCCTGCACATATGGTCGAGCAGTCACCTCGGATTCATACTTATCAACGTAAATTTGCTGTAGTTTCTTCGTAAAAATTCTGCACGAAGTAACGAAATTGCCCTCAAATGTTTTAAACAGTCTCCCCTTTTTTAAGAAATCGTTTGAAACATATTTTTAACAATAAGTTTGATAACATTTTACATCTTACAAAATAAAGTTAAAATTATACGATACATGATGATTGATCAGTTAAAGTATATATTGTATAATGATTTAAAATCACAAAACGCAAAACTCTATATATAGCTAATGATGTATATGCTTCCCTGTAATAATTGGAATTTAAAACTTACATTTTTATTTCATATTATATCTTAAATCCAGAATGTACATTACGTCTCCGTGTTGAGTTCTTGTAAGGTTTTATTTCAAATTCCCAGATGCAATTTGTTACAAATGCAAAAACGGATTTGAAAGAGTCCCCTATCGCAAGCCCCTCGAAAACGTTCTGAAAGATGCACCCGATGTACTCCTCGACTTTATCAAAAGATGTTTGAAGTAAGTTTTCTTTATGCTGTAAACATTAGGATGGCGCCTTTAAAGCGAACTGCAAGAGCTGTTTTCTGTATCAGCTTTGCAAATGGTGCTTGTCATAAGGTTAAATGTATATTGCTAATATCTTATACAGAGAAATGTTATTTTTTGTCCCTTTTATTTTCAAATGCTTAACCTTCAAGATGTTATTATTTTCTTCTTAATAAGTTTGCGAAGCGCTTTCACATAGGGACAATATCGTTTTTTCATTTCCAATACACGATCGTTGATTGTGTCATTCTTTTTAAGGCTGGATCCCAAACAACGCATGACATCTTTCGAAGCCTTACGTCATCCTTTTATTTCGGCGCAAAAACTAACAAACAAAGAGAAAACTAATGATTGAAAATTTCTTCATCAGGGTTACTCATGTTTTTAAACTGGTGGAGGCAGTAACTCTGTAGATCGTCAGTTACCAAGCGGAAAATTAACCTGCGCGAAGCAAAAACGCTGTGCTTGGAGCAGAAAGTTTGCGATGTTGTCGTAATTGTTGCAAAACAAGCGTTTGCTATTGGAGACCATTGGCTCCCCAGCCTTACGTCACCCACATTGTTGAGACCTTCGCGTCCTTGTGTTTTGCGCTCTGCGGTTTTAGTCATTTGCTACCACGCACGCGACGGTACCATTTGCATAGAATGAAAAATATCTCAACTTAAGGCTGTCTTTTTAATTAGTTTACAACTTCATTTATTTTTTAAATAAGGACGTTTTACGGTCAAAAACAAACGTGCGAACATCAGAAACCTTAGTAATTGCAAAAAGTGACAATAAATGTCAATTGTTGATTTGGCAAGCAAATATAGCACAAATGAGGAGGACAATCCGACTCGGTAACGAAGTAGTAATGCAGTGCTAGACTCGCAAGTCGCAACGAAAAGGCCTGTGTTCCATATAACCAGCGGCGCTATACATTTATAATACCAGTGCTGTTCAGTGACTTTGGTAAACATTCCCAAACTTAGGCAAAGTAATACAAAAGACATAAAAAGAAAAAATCAAAAAAGTGTGTGTTTATCGACACCTGCACTACTTATGTAACTGTGGCTCGAGGAATGAGAAGTCATTGCCTAGTATTGCGCCATCGCCTGTATTATTGTCGTGTATTGTCTTGTATTGCCGTGCACGGGTCTTTTTCAGTTCAATGATAAAGATTATGATACTATACCATGTATTTCCTCATGTACTGAATTTACACGCACGAAGTCACGCAAGTGTGCGTAAAGGAGCATTTCTACATAAGCATACATTTTCGTTTAGGAATGTCATGGCTTATAGTGGCTATTTAAATTATTGAAAATAGTTCAAACAATTATATATTCTGAATTCCGTATTTTTGTACCAAGTCATTATTCATTAACATCTCTTGTTTTATATAAAAACATTTGGACGCTGTCTTGTCTTTGCTGTAATTTTATGTCGAAAACTATAATGCTGTAGGCTACTTAATCAGCAATAACCTAAACCATAATTTGGTTTTCACTTATTTTGACCCGTTGTGCTTGCGCCAGTGTGTATAGGCTACATTTTTTTAAACAATGTAGTCCAGCATTGACGGGATCGGTTTTCCTGGAGCCCAAAATTAGGGGTTCGACACGTGATCATGTTGAGCTTGGTACGTCGTTGGTCCCGAAACAAATTTTGTATAGATTCCAAAACTAAAACTAAATTATAAGAAACTGGCTTCAAATGTTATTGCGCCAAAGCGAAAAAGTCAAGGAAAACTGTCCATTTGAAGAGTTTAATTTAGTCAATCGAACACAGCTGCCAAAGATGACATACATACTATTGAACAAGCGTAAACGATCATTGCACAAAATTCGAAGTCATTAGATTGGCTAAAATTTAGGAAAAATAACTTAAAAACTAAACTGATAACATGCAATAAATTAATATAGGTTAAAACATGAACTGCTTTGTTGTAATGTAGCAACATAAGCGCATATATATACGGCGACTATACATCATTGTCTGCATCGTCCTGAAGTTTTGGCGGTTGGAAGCCAATGTCGACTCGATGTTTTTCAGCGTGTTTTTCCCAATAATTTTTCGACATTCCTAACAGACTATTAAGTTGTTCTTGAATATTTGAAATTTTCTTTTCCAATTCTTGTTGGTGACTCAATTTGAGACGGTTGACCTCATCGGAATGGGCGGCTTCTAAATCACTACCAATCTGTTTCTGCTGATTACCAATCTCATGCATCTACAGTATAGCACAAGGCATTTGGATACTTTTTTGCCGTAAAGCATTATGAAAGTAACTATTTCACCGCTATAGCCACCGCTACTTCATCGCTATTCATGCAGCCTATATTTAAAAATTGAAGGTGTAAGAGTAGGAAAATGAACACGCAAAGACTTGATTTTAGTTATTTCGGTTCAATAGAAATAAAGTATGAATTAGATGGTAGATTTAAGTTAGGTTTAAATTACTATGTTATAAACGTTAAGCTGGGTTAACAAGAAACAGTGAAAAATAGTTTTGGACGTACAATTTTTTCGGTGAAATTTTGAAAGGCAATCATTATTCAGTACAATTTACATCAACTTTTGCAAGTATGAAGATATTTCGGATTAAAAAACTAAAAGAGTTTCAACTGCAACAGTTGAAAAAGTTTCAACAAAGCCACACGCATACAGTTTTACAAATGTCGCCTTTAAAACCAGCACAACAAACAACAGGTTGTGCCAGTAATTGTGGTCGGTCATTCCAACTCACGGACGATTTAAACTAGGACAATTCAAGCCATAGACGCTAGTTGGGTCGTCCTGGGTTGAATAGTGTGGGGCTGAATCGACCAGGAACGTAAGTAATAAATGAGAACAGCTTCCTAACTTTAACTTAGCTCGATTTAGATTCTAGAGTTATGAGTGTATTAGCTTTACGAAACAAGGCCTTTACAGTTTTGTAATTTTGTTTTTTTAAACAGAAATGGTGTACGGGGGTTTGTGTAGGCTATACGCACCTGCACGTCGTATTGCTTCCTAAATCTGTTTAAGTCATTCGCGTGAAGTTCGTCCAGTTCTCCGATTTCCAATGTGTGCACATGTCCAAGCCAAACTATATCTGTTTGAATATTTCAACGCGCATTAATATCTAGTTATACTTGCGTGTTTTCATACATGGAAATACTAGTAACGCATTTTACCCAAAAAACGTCACGACTTTATGAATAATACAGTAGGCCTTATATGTAGTAACAAATTGGTATAAGGCCTTTATATGCTGTACATTAAAATGTAGGCATAATTCACTAATAACCAGCTCACCTAAAATCAGTAATGAGCAAAGAATGGAAACGGCAAGAAGTAACTCAAAAACTATTGGAATTTCACGTCTCGCTTTACCCAAGCTTTTGCAAAATCTTGAACAGCAACCACTGCAACATCGACATTTCACAGGAGGATATGACATTGTATGTACAACTACAATTTTACAACTACCGTCAAGTTATTGCATAATCAAAAAAACTTAACTGATAAAAAAGGTTAATTTCATCAAAAGGTAATGTACAAGAAACTCAATAACAACAATATATCTATATTACAGTGGCTAATGAACATAGCAAAGTTATATAGCATTGATTTTTCCAGAAAAGATAAGTACCCGGGTACCCTGAATAAGTTAGTGGCAAGCGCGAAATCAAGTTTACTTTAAAGCAAAGAAGATTTCTCAATAAGTAGGTCTATGCAACTAGGACAAAGACATTTTTAATAATATTCAGTAGTTAAGCAATTAGCACCAACATTTGGATAAAAAACGCAAATTTGGCGCTAATTATAAGATACGTGGTGACAATGATGACGTTTACAATAATGAATTCCACATGCATGACGCATATCTTTGATCAAGTATGAATATAACGGAAATATTTAATGCGGGGTAGATTTATTTAAAGGCTATGCTCTTTAATTTAAGGTGAACTTGTTTTTAGATCACCTTTGATTTTGAAAAATCAAGAAAATATTACTACACTATAACATTTGGGCTGAAACCTTTAGGAGCAACCATAAAACGCTGAATGACTGGAATCTCCGAACAAATATTTTATACAAAAAATTCAGAACATTTCAGTTAAATTTGTTTCCTCAGCTATAAAAACTAGCGAAAACTGAAATCATTGAAAGCTGCTTCTTGTTTTTACGTACAGCATGCCGTCTCTGTGTCACCCCGAGTTTACTTCTTTTTTAATACGAATGAAGTGGAACAGAAAACTGGTAACATCACATATACATGTCAATACGACGTTATGGTTTGTGGAACTTATCGAATGCGTCACAGTCACAGACCACTTACAACGAAAAATAGGCGTGGGCAAAAAACACTGAATAAAATCCAGGAAGCGATAATTCAAGAAAACTTTAGGAATTTCACGAATTCATATGAAACAATGAAATACTGTAAGGACTTGTTTCGTCTCCTCCGCACTGTGACAAAATATAAAATGATTCATTAATTAACTTTTTAAGAAATTACTGTATAAGAAACTGTAGACACCTGACCGAGATAGCCAAGAAACTTTTGCATTGGCCTTACTCAAAGTTAAGAAATTTTCCTCGCTGGTTACTTGCATAGGTTGCTGTCAGTTATGCTGATTTTAGATGCCACTTGTATACCCTTACATCTATAGTAAAATCCAATTTCGTTGTTTTCTTAGATGAAAATGGCTATGAATCAGTAAGTGAGCATCAGTAAGCAATAGCATCAGAATGAAAATCAGTAAGCAATAGCACAGCCCTAAAAACGTTATGCCCAAAGTAGAAAAACTAAAGGCCAAGTTACTAAAAGCTTCAACCCAAAGTTTGTTATAAAAATTGTAAGCCTTTCTGCTTTGTTATTTTCCCCGTCCATTAGCGCTTGCTATTCCCACCTGGTCTGATTTTTTGTATCTCCCAGCCAATGACGACAAAATTTGATGGTCGATTGATTGAAATGTGAATATTTTAAAATAAAAGTACAAGTAGACGTGTAAACTGTCTGCTACAAAAGTTTCGGCATCGTTGGCCCTCGTTTCTGAAACTGTTTCATAATCATAATATTTGACAAGTGTGTACAAAAATTTATAGATGACGGATTGGAGACTCCAGCAAACTTTTTTGAGTCTAAAAGGCCGTACACTTTTTATGCAAACATATTGATTTTAAGATTGGAATTTTGCTCTAAATGTTCTGCTGTCCATCATCAGTCCATCAGTGACAAACTGAGGTGACTAATTAAATCTAGGTATACTGTAGCAGTTTTTCCCGAAAAGCGTGTTTGATGAAGCTACTGACAACGATCAAACTGCTATACAACACCGACAAAAAAGGTACTTCTATACATTTGGACAAACGAATGTAGAAAAGGAGCGCATATGCTTCACATTATCTGATGTTAGCCCATTATACGTTTCTCCATCGCTTATTCAAACAGTATAATTGTTTTCCATTCCACGCTATTTATTTTTCTGGACGAGAACTCTTGCCTCAAGCAACATGGAAACCTGCAATTTGACAATAATAGATTACTTAGTTTTACTTCACCTGTAGCTGTCTCAGCAACTAACTCGTTTCTATTATACTCAGTGAGTTGTTGAAGTCTTCATAAAATCAACCGATGTGCATATTTGCAACTGTAATCAACTAACACTGCGGCGTTTAACCGTTGTACAGTATTCACCACTTCGTTTCTGACTTCTGACTCTTCTGATCGCCCTTTCAAAGTAAAGAGATGCGAACAAGTTTGATAATACTAATAAAACAAATGTCCATTTATCTTCGATTAGGATCATTTTGCGAAGTTCTCGAATTTAATAAGTATTGATTTTCTCAAGCGAGTCACAGAATTACTTCGCCACCTACCTTGGCAAGAATCTGCAATATTAAAAGATATAATGGTGCTGAAACAACCCGAAGACCTAATACAAAAACGTCGAGTAACGACAATTTGCTGTGTACACATACCACGATAAGCTCTCTTCATCGTACAATTATTTAATTACTCTAGACCGTTTTAAGTCTATATTTCAGTCTGTCTGTATTAGCAACAGTGTTCTCAGGACATTTGATATAAATCCGTAGCAGGGGTTTCGTTTCAGAAAAAGCAATACGCAAAAAATTTCACTCTCAAAACACTTTTCATGATTTATCGCGCATGCAGCGAAGTAAGAGCTGTTGCCGGTCGATTATGCGTTTACACACCAACAGCTGACACGCACGCACATACGCGATGACCAACACAAAAAGAACCCAGGCAACTTAGTTGACAAAGCGGTTAGTCGCGTTTCACAGCGACAGCAGCCCCAGGCAAAAAAAAGTGCGAGGTTGATGTTTACGCACAAAGCGTACGATTGCCTGTACCTTTGCAAGTTTAGACATGTTTTATTAGTTATAAAGCAGTACATTTCGTTTAACCCTTATATTTTTTTTAAACGGGTGTGCTAGAATTGATTTTTGCTTACTTCATTCTCGAGGTTAACATCGCTTATGTTTTTCCATGTACAAGTGCAGTGGTTAGCTGAAGCAGTAGAAGTAGGCTTACCTCGTTCTTACTTCAGTACTAAAACCTGTTAACAATTATAAACTGCCTGTATTACATGTTTTGGTGCAGTTTTGGTTGCGTACTTTTGAGTATTGATTTGGCATCAGAACACTGTACTGCCAAGCTTTCACAGGCTCTTTACTGGTAGGTCTGCGTGAAAATTTGCGCTCTTTGAGTATAGCCCTAGAATACAAACAGTAATTCGATCCAGCAAATATTTACATAGGCCGGGTCCATGTCCAAATGATCACTTCAAGTCAAACGTTGCAGCTACAAAAATAGCTTGCACTTTCACTAATGATTATATTTAATTTAACAACTTTCATACAATAGCTTATACAAGAGAGATTGAGGCTTTTCAACCGAGCTAACCGGAACTGAAGTCATTTCAGACAGTATTTTCATTGTCGTAATCTGACAGGATATCTACACAACTTTGTTACTGTATTCTACACAACTGTATTAGTTTATATCTCATATTATATCGACAGCTTTTTGGGAACATAAAGCGTTAAATAAATTGGTTGTTTAGTTTATACCGTCTATCCGATGTAGCATTCAGTGCACTTGTGTAGAAGCACTTTTCGTTGTACTGAACGTCAGATAGTATGTATTGTGCTAGGCTAGGTCGCACGCTTCCAGGTTTTATCATGCGTTCTTATATTATTTATGTGAATGTGATCGCAATCAATGCTTGCTGCCAACAGCATTCATTCTGTGATACTAGTAATTGCCAAAGTTGTATAGGTTTCCTTAATGTGGCTAAAATTTTGCAGGAGTTGGAATTAAGTTATAAGAATCTCTTTGGTGCGCTTGTTACATTATTATGAAGCGTTGCAAGTGCGACATTTGTTCCTATGGTAGCTTCTAAAAGATTCCTGAAGGACACGCCATGTCCTTTCTGAAGATACTGGTCATTGTCTTACTGTCTATTGCTACCCTAGGCACAATAATTAATTGTAAGTAAATAAATGGTTCGAGGGATGCTGCCATGCTTAAAATTGTTTATAATAACTTGCGATACAGCTTTGCACCTCTCTGAAGGTTATTGTACTTTTGCGAAACTTTTGTTGTACTTCATGAAATTTACATTTCATTTGCATTTCTCGGTTCCACGCGCATTGTACACGGGATGATATCCAAATGCAAAAAAATTACTCGGATTGGTTCAACTCTGTCATAAATTTGAATAGCTTTGTTTGAATTGCTGCCAAAGTGGTGATACATCATACAGATATGTATATAATTTGGGCAGGCTTATAACTTCATTACTTCTGCTTCGCCTCCTTAAAACAACTTTCCCAGTCGAAAAAACGACATCCCGACTTCTCCTGTAAAAATCTGCAGAAACTCATCTGAAAAGCACTTTTTGTTGGTTTAAAACGTGTAATAATCTATATTCTTGTCTGCGTTTTGGCCCAGTATAAGGCTATTTAAAATAATGCAAAAGAACAAACTTAAATATACAAATTGCATTGGATTATTTAATACTTTTGTATTTCAGGGGTATTAAAAATTGAAGAAGAAGGTGTGAAAGTGACCGAGAGGAACACGCAGATCCGAATTGAACAAATCCGTGAAGAATGCAAACGACAGATTGTCGAAAACGAGGAGTTTTTTAAACAGAAATGGGAAAAACAAACCAAAGAGGTTTGATATTTCTCAGAAAATATCAATTGTTAATTTGCGCGAACGTCGTTTGATGTTGCATCGAACTTGGTCGCCGCAAAATATTCCAAATACAGCAGTTGTGTTGTTTTGCTGCTTAGTTTGAGAATCACCAAACGAAGGAACTAAATGAACAAGAGGACCAGCACCATAATGAAATAGCGGAAGCCGATAGAGCTCATAACACCGCTATGGATTTGTTGAAAGGCAAGTTATATACTTAAGACTGTGCAAAGCACGTCATTTTTCGCTTGAGCGTGTTTATATAAGTTTGAAATAAGAGAAGTATTTAAACCACAAGATTGTTTGGTACAAATTTAATTTCTATTTCCATAAATCCATCTCAAATACATTCATAATTGAATTTTCATATAATTTAATTTGCGTTTATTTGTTTATAAACGTTTATGTGGTGCGTAACCACCTGACCATTGTAAAAATTTACAAGAGCATTAAAATTCAAAAAATTTAATTGCAAATTGGGCAATAGTAAACTGCATGTCATTGATCGTTGCACCCGTTGTCACCTTGTTGCATTGCGATAGACTGGGAACTATAAGACGTTTGTGAAGTGCAAAGAAATGAAGTTGTTATTATGAGACGAAAACATTTTCCACCCTGACATGAAAGCTTCATCCATGCGCATAAGCCTGACTACCAAAAAATCTTGTAGGTAGAAAATAACAGACGAGATTACAATCACCAATGAGCGCTTGCTCAGGAATTCGTTTTCATTGTTTTGGTGACTGATCATTGTTTAATATGAAGGCGGTCTGTTTGATCAAGGCGTGACCTTGTTTAATGTCCAAAACGAAATATGGAAGCATTCTATTTGGCGCACAGCGATGTATTCAAGTCATTTTGAGATAACCATTATTGTCTATTTTTGGTAAAAAGTAAGCTACCCCCACTATGTGATTGGCCGTAGATATTTGAGACTCAAGTAATTTAACGGAACGAGCAAATATTACTGTCTGTATATATCAGTGGTTTTTTCTTCATTCTTTTGATTTCTTAAGCTCCACGCGAAATGTGAACCAACTTACTATTACAGTTGATATGAAACATATATAACTGTATTGTATGGTTGTATTGGTTGCTGTAATTCCACCAATCCTTTTTCTCAATGTCGACCTTCTTGTGCGTATAAATTGTCCGGTCTTTACGTGTTGGGTCGAAGTTTTTGGGATCACGTAATATTTCAAACCGAATAATCCCACCACAGAAGAAAGCATTTTAAAAATAAGACTTAACTTGTTGACAGTTCCAATATTTTTAGATTATTTTGCAGATTTGAATTAGTTTTAACCACATAGTATACACAAAAAATTTGTCAAAAATTTTTAGTTAGTATTCGTATTACAGAATTTAGATTATACCGGCGTTGAGAATAATTTATGGAGCCTCTCCAAAAGTAATGATGTGAGGCAGGTTAAATTTTTGTGTCACATAATACTTGCTGTTGCTTTCTGTGCAGAACAAAACGAAAAGTTGCGAATTGAAAAGGAACATTTGCACTTGAAACTGTTGAACATAACAAAGCACTACAATCAATACAAATCTCAAGTAAGCGACATTTTGTAAATTATTGCCAAAGTCATCATCTATTTGAAGTTAATCATCATGGAGGGAAAAGTTTGTTAAAATATTGTATCTCCTTATAGATGGAAGGAATTGGAGAAGCGCTTCGATTTCAGCTTCCGGAAGAGAACCTGGAGACTGAGAACAAGATCGATGATGTGACAGGAGGGAGGGAGGAAACGAAAGAAATCGAAAATAAACAACCTATAACCGATATTGAAGGCGGAGTTCAACCGACTTGACGAACTGGGAAAATCCGCGAAACTCGTTCCAGGACTGATATAGAATTATAGATCGTCCTTATAACACGTCACGAGTAACAACATTTATTCGAAAAACGGCACAAGCACATCTCCGTCCATCTACGGCCTACGCAATAGGTTTCAAACGGTGATCTCGTTTCAATATCGTCCGCCGAAACATTGCAATATTTGTAGCAAAACAGAATGCAGAAATAACCGTTGTTTTTTGTTTTCTATCGCAATGTCTTTGACGATTTTTTTTACTTTTACTGGTCCGCTTAAAATACATTATGATGCGCTATAATTAATACCACAACAGATTTGTATTTCAAAGTCAAAAGCATCCCTACGTCATACACATATGAACAGAACCCTTGAATATTTGTATTTGTTTTGAACTCACTAAATAACCCGTAATAGCCGTACAATTGATGCAATTGGTCCAATAATTAATTCAAAACCTGACGTTATTATAGAGGATGTACCAGTTTTTTGTGAAATCTTTCACTTGTATATGCAGTACACGTAGTACTATATTTATTGCGCTTGACACGCCTTGTGTTGCTGTCATCAACCTCTACCTTGGACTGCTGTGTAACGGTCAATTTATTTTCCCAATGGTTGCTGATTGTATTTGCTACCCAGCACCATTTTCTTACCAACCGCGGTGTTATGTCTCCGCATATTGCACTTTGCCAAAGTTTGGACCAAATCAACAAGCTTGGTCATTAACCAAAGCATAGAATTTTGTTCAGTTATTGCTAGTACATCATTGAAATAAGTTGGTCTTAATAAGAAATATGTGATGTACAGTAACTATATCCACGTGCGCAGTGGCGGCCTTACAGGTGGGGAGGTGGGAGGACGAGGTATGGTGTGACTTAAGTTTGGGGGGCTCAAAATAGCGAGAGACGTAGCAGTGTACCCTATGGGGTTCCGGATGCATAGTTCCCCGGAAATGTTTAAATTTACCTGGTCTAAAATGCATAAAATTTCACTTTTCTTTCAAAAAACAAACTGCCTGAGACTTGGTTTGTGCATTTCTTCATTGCATTGACGACCAAGCTCGCCTCACCCTAAAGTCACTACTGGACGTACGGTTTTCTTCAAAATTCATGCATTTGACATGCAGCAACATGAAATGTTTTGCTCTTTGATTATTAACAATTTTTCTGCATAAAGAACGTACGAAATGTCTTTCACGCAATAACAACGAAACGACCTTTTCTGTTCTTGCAGGGAAGTCCCTTTCGGTTTCTCACGTCAAATAGATGTTCGCCGGATCAAAACTTCGATGTTTCTATTCCAAGCTGTGTTTGACTGTTCAGGTAACAAATGTGGAAACAACAAATTCCGTACATATGACATATTATATAACAAAACTAAACTTGAACTAAACAAAACAAAAGTTGAGGGTGGTACTTTCACTTTAAGTGAACAAGACAAAAGTTTCATGCGCTTTGCTTTAATAGGCTACGCAAATTTGTTGGTTTGGTTTAGTTTAGGCCTATCGCTTAACATTAAAATGTGCCATTTGAACGTTTTCAATGAAAATTCCAGGTCGTAATAGATAGTTCAGCAAGTACGAAATCCACTTGCAGCAGGTGTCATTGCATAAGGTATACGAATACTATTCACAGTATTAAGCTACAAGCAGACCCGATCATAGCCTGTGGACCATGGTGCACTGCACCTTGCACGGTTCATTAATTTTTCGCGAAAACAGTTGCCAGATGCGACTTTATTTTCAAATAACTCGAATAGCGCCTGCATTTCTTTCAGATTCGAGATTTTTTCTGAGTTTGTGTTGAAGATTGACACTTCGATTAAAGAGAGACGAAATCGGAAACGATTAAATAAACAGGCAGAGTAACTTGGAATAAGAAGCCAAGCTTTACCGTGGCTGGCTGCCACTGCGTACGATCAACAACGCTATTGGCCGTTGAACGTTGGCATTCACAAAAAATGTTCCGTTTTTATAACAAGCACAGAGTGTAAGGCTGGGCTATTATGACGAAGCTTAAAACTTGCAGAATACAGAGGTGTTTCGAACTGAGTTTATTTATTTTAATGATTAGCCTCCTGAAACGACAACATGCCATTAAGGCAATTAGAAACAGCCAGTACGGTTATAATTGCGTTCCATTCTCGCTACGGGCGTCAACTGATTTCGGTTTTATAGAGCTGCGAAAAAGTACAGAACGCTGACTAATATAGGGTATATAGCAAGGCTGTAAGCCTATAGTATATGACACCACTTAAATAGTGCAGAGTATTGTCCAAATAAAGATGCTTGGTTTTTGGATTTTAGGTTTTGTCTTCTTTTGAGCTGGTTTGTAGTCACTAATTGAAAGCGCATTTTTCGAATAGGTAGCGAGTCATTCAGTAATACTAGTACAATATGCGCAGCACAGATTGAGACAAAGAAACTGTACAATAATGGTGAATTCTATAAATAATTTGCTTCCACGTATTTGGTTGATGGCACGTAATACCGTGAGCTAAAATACGCTTTACCGTGTGGTACAAAAGAGGTAAACCAAACATCCAGCAATTTCTCCAAAGCTCCTAAGCAAAAACGTTTAAACCTATTACTTCCTGCTTGTTTCTGCCTACTACATTTAGCTCGTGGGTCATCGAACAACACACATACCTCTTGAGTCGACAGACGCTTAGTTCCCAACAAATGTAGAAGAAATACAGAAATAGCTTTTGAAAGGACATATGCATGTCAATGGAAATTAGCAATCAAGTATACTCGTAATCTCGAGTACTAAGGTCTCATTTAAAAATATGTATAACTGTCGAGCGGAAAACCTTTAAACATGTTTAGCTACAGTCGAACCGATTTTTCGAGAATTAGGGTCGAAACCTATGTCAGGTTGCATTTTTTTAAAAAGGTTTTTACGGGCTATTGTGAAATCGGCATTCACTTACATCAGTTCAGGATACTGTTATTGACTGACGAGCCAGTAACATCTATCAGTGAGATAATGGTTCAAATCAATTCCACTTAAGTTTAAGGATCGATCTCAGGGGATTTAGTAATCAGCGATAACATGACAGACCTTCCTAAAATGAGAAAAAGATGGTCCTGTCAGTTTCTGCTTCAGAATATGTGTGGTCAACACCATTACCAAACAATGGCCTATTCAAATCAAAATTCTTTGTGGACAGGTGCTAAAGTTGACTTGAATCGCATTAAACTGTTATACACTTTGTTACAGTGTGATCGCTTTATTATTAGTGGCTTTACCTTAACGTTAATTACAGTGTATGAGTCAGATTTGCTGCCTGCATTGACGAATAACTGTCCGAAGAAAAGTAATTTACTGCAGAGCGACAACCCATATGAGTATGAAATAGACTTTTCACATACGCATCCTGAATCCCATATCGTTTGAGTTTGCCATCACGATGTTAACGCTATGGCAGTGGAAAACGGATGTAAGATGATGTATTGAATGCAGACGACATGAACTATCTAGTGTTCTGTGGGTCTATACGGATCAAGTTTCAGTTAGTTTTTTCTTGAAACAAAGCTGGTTGCTCAATGTATATTTTGAAATTAAGTTCGAAAGGCTACGTACGTATGACATTTGTTCTTTATGCGCGTTATTACAGTCAATTCTGACTTCTTTTGAAAAACGATCTTTGCAAGACATTTTCAAAACCTCGAAACGGTATTTAAATCTAGTAGTTTATAAGTATACAAAGCAGTGTTTGGTATATTTCCCATGGAAGTTGGATTATATTTTTAAAATTACAAAGATTACGTATGTCTTATCTTTTCCCACAGGGAATACAAAATTTTGATGCAAATAGAAATGAGCTGTTGGAGTAGTGGCCTAGCAACCGCTGCAACTGCGGCAAAAAACAACTCCGAAGAAAAGTTGTATTCTGTTAGTGTTTGAAGAGTTGCAAGCTAAGAGTAAACGTGCTTTAGCGTGTATCGCGAGTAACATGTTGAAATGTGTAGTTGTGCACGTGTTTGTTTATACGCTTTGCGTGAGATTTAAAACTGACTTGAGTCATCTATCTACCACGACCATACTTTCCACACTGACGTGTTCCGCCCTGCAGAACGTACCGCAGTGTTTAATTGCTTCCCGGTTATTAAAATAGTCCAAAGAAGAAAAAGCGTTTTGTTGACTAGCCACCTTCCATTAACCGTAGGCTTGCAAAAAGCTTGCCAAGCAATTGGTCCAGCTAGAATGAAAAAGTGCTTGGAATGTGTTTTGAAACACGAGTGAGGAGCATATGTTTATCGCAGCAGTAACAAGTCAGTGCAATTAACGCAGTGTAAAGCATTGCGTGTATTGATTTATTCATGCTTAGTCCAGTTTTATCGAATCGGTGCACCATAATAGCTTGCAGTTTTGCGTTAATGCGCAACGTGGCTAGAGCAAACGCCCTCAGAGAAAGCCGGAAATAGGTTTCGTCATAGTTCGTGAAACCCTGCCCGTAAACAAGTCCATATTTTTGCATATTATTTGATTCGGTCGGCGTATATTGCATGCTGAAGTTCTTTCCTGGTCGCTCAAGTTCAGAGATTCACATCGAACAGGCAGTTAGTTATAAGTAAGACGCCCCAGGCTTTTGACAGTGATAGATTGTTGTATACACAAACAGCCAGAACATTAATAAAACCCTTGTGAAACGAATGTTTGTATCATGTTAGTCTCTGCAGACTAAATTTCCAAGTTAAGCTTACATTTAACGTATTATCGATATATCGATATGGCAAACGTGCTGCACAGTGTTCAAAGCCGACTCAAACACCGCAAGGTTTTAGGTGTTGGTGAAAATTCAGACGGAAAAATCCCACGATCCAAGGTGAAACTTTTTCGTGTTTACGATGTCATTTTGTTGATGCTACTTCAGCAATGTGTCCATAAAGTACCATAAAAACTCTCCTGAAGACATACAAGCCCTCTAAGCATACATGTAGACTTTTCATTGATTTTAAAATCGTTAACATGTTGTTGGTATTTCAGATAAGCCAACTTCTTGGCGATGACCATCTGGAGCACGTCGTAATACAAGATAGCAACTATCCATTTGGCTTGCGTGTCATTCAATGGATCACTTGTTTCTATTTTGGTAGTCTTGGACTTGTAAGTTATGT
Source organism: Clavelina lepadiformis (assembly GCF_947623445.1). Classification (NCBI taxonomy): domain Eukaryota; kingdom Metazoa; phylum Chordata; class Ascidiacea; order Aplousobranchia; family Clavelinidae; genus Clavelina; species Clavelina lepadiformis. Next base: position 9,787,482 of record NC_135246.1, read on the forward strand.
AATAACCGTAATACTCGTCTTACATTAAGATAACGGTATTTACACACAACACCAACGACGTGATATATGTGCCGGGTTAATGGTTAAGTAAACTGAGCTTACGTTTGGATTATATCTATAGCGATAGTGGATGTATAGCAAGCATAACCTATTTCTCGTCACTTGGCACAAGGTGCGATAGTCAGAAATAATAATGTGCAATTAAAGACATTTTTTCGAAAGCGTCCTTGCTCCAATGTCCAATGTGAACCCGTATATGCTGTGTATAATAGGTTAACTACACCCCGGAATAGTTCGATTGCACAAGATATTGCAGTAATAATTCCGACTTTATTGGATAATTTTTGAAATTTGGGTTAGTTAGGGCGTAAGTATTCTGAACAAACCTGAAAGGGTTATCAGGATTTTTATTACAAAGTTTGAATTATTACAACGCTGGCGTTAAAACAGGGACCTGTGTCAAACTCGAAACAGATTGCTTCGATCGTTATAAAGATAGGGAACATTGTAACTTTTTTCACCAAATTTTCTTTTGCTGGTTAAAAAATAGACTCACAATTGACCATGATTGTATTTTAAAGTTTTTGTCGATTATATTGCATTTTTGTGATATGTTTGTCAAAAATATACTAGCATTTTATTGTTTGAAACCCAGATGTACATTTTATACCCACACTTCAATTTCCTCATGGGTTCAGCGATGACATTTGACTACAGACGTTTGTTAAACATGATTGAAGACGATGAAGAGGAATCCTCTTCACGTGAATCCGGTCATGATTCACAAGGAGCGACTCTGGGCGACGTTGACTGTGACGCGGTAAGATTTCCTTTAAAAAGTAAAGGAACACAGAAATTTCATTTCAAATTAATCGTGTAAGGAACAGAAGAACGAAAAAATTAACAGGTTTAGCGCGTCAAAGCTTCTATTTTAAATACAAATGCCATCAGATCTACAAAGAAATGATGAATTTTTAATTGAACAATACATGTTTTGCGTGTCAGCTATACGTAGTTGTATTTAATTTTGGATCCAGTCTTTCGCTTTTTATTTTCCTCATGGGCTGAGATGTCAGTTGTGTGCGTTTTATAAACATTAGGCAACCAAATTTTTTTCAGGACACGAAATGTGAATTGAGTTTTTACTTTTTATAGTAAATAAACAAAGATTCCCAGCAGCTAAGCTACAAAGTTTTTATTTTCAGCAACATTGTCAAGTTCCAATACGAATGTGTGGTGTTGCGTATTTGGCTTTAACATTTCTTTTTGTTGCCGTTGCTGTCATACACAAAGATAACAGGAGAGCAGTTCGAATCGCATTGATTGTCGAAGCGTTTTACTTTTTAATGGATGTCATAGGTGGGTAAAGGAGGATGTGTTTTGTCTTAGGTTATTATACCCTTCTCATTATACTGCAAATTACACGACACTTGCTTATGATTACTGTTTTATATTTCTAGTTTCTTTACTAAGTGGAACCACAGACTTTGGAGATGGCGCTGCTATAGCTGTTGTAGTAATAAAACTACTAGCTGCGACGGCATGCTTGCTGTACTATAGAAAGACACATCATGTAAGAGAGAATCTGCTGAAGAGGCAGGACTAACCTTCAAAATCGGGCTTCCAGAAGGAAATGTTTCTGTCAACCTTTGTCCACATTCCCTAAGTTGGATTCCTCGTAAAGAAACTTGTTTTATTGCATAAAAAAGACAAAACTATTTTCTGAGTTTTGGTTTTATTTTTATTTGAAGTTACAAACAATGCAAATTTTGCAAACTTCCGCCACTTTCTGGCTCTAAAAACCAGCACTTTACCTCAAATCTAAATTTTTTGCCGATGGAGTTGCGATAGTTATTAATTGAAATGCGTGTCAGATGTTCATACCATTTACCGTTGTACAACTGACACTGATAGCCGAAAGGTGCATAAAATACAACTTTCTTGGCTTGAGAATTGGTTTATTTACGTGTAAAATAACTATTCTTAAAAACTGCATAGAATGGTACTGTCTTATTTTTAAAGATCATGGAAACACGTTAACTGCAAATCATTGCCTACAAATTGAAAAAAAGGGTTGCTATTTTTATTATCAAAAAAGAGATATATGGCTATATGGTGATATAGGCTACATTTGCAACCTGGGCAAAGGTATAGTAGGTATCTATATCACGTCACTTTAACTTTTTCTTAATTCCGGATTGGGAACGATACTTGTACGCTTATAAACTAAGAGCAAGGTAATTTGAATAAACATAAATAAACCAAAAAAAGTAAACTCCAACTCAAAACTTTTAAGTTAAAGAACGTTAACAAACGAAAAGAACTAAAAACGTAACGTTAAAAGTTAACAAACGAAAGAAAAAATAACCTAATGTGTAACATATGGTGGATGTATAATGCTTCAGTTTGCAAACATTTTCTTTCATTCACCAAAAAATGTCCAGACAAATACACCGACAAGCACCTGTGTGCACCAATATACAAGTCTAAGAGCTGCCCATAAACCAATGACAACGTGACCGAGCTTATAACAAGTAGGTCCGCATGTGTGGGCAGATATGTGACGACAGGTCATTTTGATTATGAAACCAAACACCGCAGGCAGCACATGCAGCAGTAAAATCTTCATTTCCTACACCGCTGAAGGTACTTGGAGCCGAAAAGGTTAGTTGGGCAGTTACACACTCATCGTTTGTGGGGGACAAAGCTAACGGCATCGTTTCTACTTCTACGGTACAGCGATGCTTTTTTAAATAGGTGTCAAGTTTAAACGTCTTGCCACAGGCTGTACAATGGAAAGGCTTTTTGTCGGTATGGGTCTTCACATGCCGGTTGTAATGGCTGCTCCGGTCCGTAGAATACCCACACAACTCGCACTGGAATTTTTTGTCGGCTACGACAGAAGATTCGGCGTTGCGTATATCACCGACTATATAGGTGCGTGGCTGATCATTTTGTGAACCGCCTACCACCGAGCCATTGGTACTGGTTGCTTTCAAGAAATGTTTTCTGTAATATAACACACATAAAAATCAAAATATATTGCCTGCAAGAACCAGAGGAATTTATTAACACAACTAAACAAAAACCACATCGATTTTGAAGTAAATAGCACAAATTAGCAGTTTACTTAGACAAGGGTAGCTTAAGTCGTAGATAAGACTTAGTTATGTTCAGTTATTAAGTAAAGTGGAAACTGTAACCAAAGATACCCTTGATGAGGGGCTGATTTTAAGCCATTCATCTCACAATGTTGCAAAATTTCTTGTGGGCTAAATCCATGTCTTGCTAAATGTCTCCTGAGGAAGTACATAGTTATGACATTATCATAAGCTCTAACATTACACGAAAAACAAAACGGCAATAACTGAAGCTGTTGCAAATTGTCAACAAGCTCTAAACAAAATCTGATATTTATCCTTAATTGAAGCCCACACCTAAAATGGTCTGATCTGCCAGTTCCATAACCACATCTGGAACATTTTAAAGGCTTTTCCTCAGAATGCGTTATCAAATGACGTTTGTAGTGGTCACTTCGGTTGGTACAGTAAAGACAAACATCGCATTTGTACTTCACATCAATCTAGTAAAGTATCTGATGATCAAATCAGAACTAGAATAAGTTATTTGTTGGCGGCTACTCAGCACTTGGAATTCATATTTGAAAATTTCAAAACACATACATTTGAATTGCGCTGAAACTTATACTTTGTCTTGCTCGATTTTCTGGCTGTTGGCTGTGTACCAGAGTTGCCTACTCTTGGTGAATGCTGTTTGCCATCGTATAAGTGGGGGCTTGGCACTGCTGAATGATGTGCCTTCTGCAGTTGTTTATTGTCTGCATGTTAATTTAAATTTAAAGACATGTTGGTTTTCCAATTTTCAAATTGTACGTTTTTTAAAAAGTAACATTAATGGTGACAAAATAAAAACAGACTCTCAAGCCACTGCGAGTCCATGCTGTAAGTGTTCTGGGTTGCCATTCCCACTTGATTAAATGAACTATCATCACCAACTGGATTTGAAAATCGTCGGGGTGTGAAAGACCCTAAATAATAATTAAATGTAAGCAAGTCATTAAAATTATATCAACATACGTCATAGACTAATCGGACACAATACTGTCAAAATGTCATAAAATTTTTTTCTTTAAATGTGGTCTAAATGTTTAATGAGTATGTTACCAATTTGCTCCGGTTCAACATAGAATCCATTCATGGACTGGTTTGAAATCAGAGGTTGAAATGTGGTGCCCACAGAGCCTGCAATAGTTAAAAATCAGGTTTTAAGTCAGTAAGCCTAGCACTAAAAACTAAGAAGCAGTTACTTTTTAAAACTAAGTGAATATATCAAAGGCAGATTGCATTGTTTGAGATAGGGATCTGGCTTAGACAACAAGCAGCAAGTAGAACTTCATTATTAACGATCCAGTTAATATTTGAGTGAGACCAGGGCAGTGGTTAAACTTGCCGGAGGTACTGAGCCTTACGAGTGGCGTACATACATTCACCAAACCGTTAGTTAAAATTAGAAAACATACATCATAATTATACAGAACATGTGTGTACTGATCTCCGTCGAATCCAAAGATTGACTCATTAAACTTAGTTTAAGAGCCACTGCTTCAAATGATGGATCAGGGCTACATTGAGGTTAGTATATCGTGACTTTAAGATATGTTATTATTTTATATTAATATATTATATTAAGATAAGTTTTAACTGTAAGATTAGGTTGACATTTCGGTGAGAAAAATTTCTCTGTGCGAGACGCTAAAAAGCTTTTACTTTCTCAAAATGTACCCATATATGACCTTGTATTACGGAAGCTAATTTGATAGATAAGTGTTGAAGGTTTAACTTACGGCTCACTGTTTTTATTATCACATCACAATACCTGCGGAACTAATCCCATTAGAAAATCCTGTTGTGATATTTTGTGCAGGCTGAGACAAGCATTCGATGGAATTGTGGGTTCCTTCATGCTCGGAAACTCTGATTGGTTTGGAACTCTTCCTTTTTGAAGACATAATTGTAGTGGAAATGTTTCTCGAGAACACAATGACACTATAGAAATTTATGACTTGAACCGGTACTTAAAAATCACATACAAAGCCTATACAACAAAAGCAATCGACTAAATCAATTACTATAGTAGTTCCTTTTAACTAACATTGGGCAGGAATAGCAGAAAACTGAAGGTGCAAATATGAAATGTACTATACACATCATATACGAGTAAACCATGCTCACGTAGGCATACCATAATCACAAGTAACAATAACAGTCTTTTAATATTGAATGAAATCATTTAATCAGTTTGTACTCCACAACACCAAAATGAGCTCAGCGTAATAATAAATGAACTCTCCTTTATAGCAACTGATGATAGTTGAAAAAGTGAAGAATATGCGCACTTTTAGTATTAACAATAACCAATTTATTGCACTGATTCATTGGTATGATACCAAAAGAGCCAGTTCGTTGTCATATGAGCTACACATGGCTAACTACACAGTAATTTTGTAAATTGTAAAATTATTCTATTCAATGTACAAGTAATGCAACTTTAAAACATAAAATCACTGAAAGCCACTTTTCATGTACAATATTATCGAATATCGACTTACATCATACATATAAAAGTTTATTTACTGTCATAATTATAAGAGCTGAAAGCATAGAGCTTTAGCAAAAGATCTCACAGTATTCAATTTTTAAATGAAACAACCGCATTGTACACTTGCTACAATAAAGCATTTTTCTAAATCAAACCCAATACTCCAATTTATATAGACCTACATGACTTGCAAGTAAAGCTGAGTTTATGATGCAAACAAGCCGGTGACTGCATCCATATACCTAATATCTTCTGTGTTAACTCTTTTAATTGATTTAGTTATAATTATTATCGTATAGGCATGAGTGCAGTTTGTAAGAAATCATTTGAATGCTAGTGAAATCAAACTAAGATAAATCTCACTAGTCAATACATGAACCACAGGTCACATACATAGGGAAACAACAACCACATCAACTTTAAAAGTTCTATCATTTATACTTATCATCTATAAGATATAATTAGAGATGGCTGCAGATGTTGGAACAATAGAAATTCAACGACAGCTGTCCGAAAAATAAAGCAGAAGAAATTTGCAATCGAGTGGATTCGGGCAGCTATGCAGCTTCGTACATAAATTGTAAAGTATGAATACTTTAAATATAAAACAGTAGAAAAAAATTGACATAAATTTTAATAGTGTGGATCTTAGCAAGATTTTAGATTACTAGGCTATTGTAGTATCAACTTGAATTGCTTTAAAAAGTCGAATTAAAAGCAATAGCGCAATATTCTCAAGAAGTCAATAAATTTGCTGCAAACTAATAGTTTTGGAAAAATTAACCTCTCAGCCTGGAACCTCTTTACTGGAGCAGCACAGATTAATTTTAATTCTTATAATATGTTAGGGGTAAAATAACATTGCACCGAGACATATGAATAAACAAAAAATTAATTTTCCAAATAATATTATTTAAATTATTAATTATATTTTTTACTTCATACCAAATTTGCTGTTCTTTATACACCTTAAAATTGTTTTCTTTAATCAGTAAGTTGATTCAAAGTGAAATGCATGGGCTAATATACTATCATTATGCCGTTTTATTTTTTCTTTAATATTACCGTAATTGTTTACAATGACATACAAAGCAAGAGAAAGTATGATAAATGTTTCAAAAACTAATTGTGCAAGAACGGTTGAACTAGGAATGATTCTTCATGTGGCAACTATTCGACTACTAGACATGGATCTAAAATCAATAAAAAGAGGCAAACAATTCACAATTCCCTTTGGAACTGTTCTCCATACCGCTAGTTAGCAAACCATTATTAGTACAACTCAGGAATCATTGTACACAAGAAAACGAGTTTACAGTTTAAAACTGCAGCCTTGGAAGAAAAACTTGCAAATTCTTTGTTGTTTTCTAGAATGGTAAAGCAGTAATTCTCAAAGAAGATTGAAAAAGCATAAACCATGATTTGCATTTTGTCTGTCAAAATTAAACATATACTGTATCATACAACGCAGAAATCCTACAGTAGTAACTAAAAAGTTGTCGAATGTTAGCATGATGACAATCAACACAAAACCATGTTGAAGAAAATAACAAAATTTTGGAGCAAACTGCTGTGAGTTGTTATCAGTAATGCGGAGAACAAATAACATATTTATACAAGAACGAATAACGAGTGAACTTCTTTATTATGCAGATAATTGTCATTTATTTGCATTGCAAATAATTGCAAGGGCAATTGGAGCAACTGCATAATAAAAATATTCTCCAGCACGTTAGCTCGATTATTTGTTCTGTTTGACAAAATTATTCTTTATCAAACAACAAAGATGCTCGTTAATGGAACAGGTTTTGAGCAAAAGGACATTATGCATGACTTCTAGATGCAGTTTTACCACAATAGCACAAAGCTTATATAAAAAAAACTATCAAAAAACCTTCAAGGTAATGAAATGTCAAATAGATCACAAGCACCTTCACTTTCATCAAGATTAAAACAATAATCCTGATCGGTTGGCAAAGGTGAGAGACTTAAAAATGGTTCAAATGTATCCGAAAAACCCCAGCCATCAAATATGTCTGCATCTGGTTCCGGTAATGAGGGCATTTCTGAGTTGCTGGCAACTTCAATTTCAGGAGACTTTGAAGGTGGTGGCACAGGAAGTGCGACTGCAGGATAAGACGTATCCTTATTTACAAGTAGAACGTTTATGGGGCCAGCTGAAGAGCGCAAATGGACTTGATACTTCTTCTTTCCATCAACATTTTCAGGTATGGGGACTTCCAACTGGGTTCCAGATGGGGCCTGAATAGCCAGCAAAGTTTCACCTCGAAAGCAGCGACAAACATCTTCATGAGTTACATAAGCAAGTCTATTATTATCAACATCATCCGTTACATTTCGTATGCTCTGATGTACCCACATCTTTTGCTTATCCAAGTCTAATTCTCTTTGTTCCAGCTCACTTATCTCTTCACGTAGTTCATTCAACTGAGCTGTCATATTGGTATCATTAGTATCTGGGCCAGCACCTTTCCATTGTATGCTGTTCTTTGACCGTTTCTCTATCAACCCAATGCCCTCCAGAACATTTGTGATATCATATATCCGACGCTTCTGTCGAACAGCAAGCTGATCCGCTGCTACTTTTAAATCCAATACTCCATTCTGTGCATTTTTTAATAGACCAACAAATTTAGTTGTCAGCAAACCTAAAGATTTTTCATGCCGACTGACTGGATTAGTCTCAGTCATTTTTTTAGACTTATGAGACAATTCTGTACAAAACAAAAAATACATTACAATGCCATTAATAATTTATCAACCAAAGACTTTATAGGAAGGTTCCGTTTTAACAGCAAAAGAAGCTCATTTAAACTGCTTTTGCTAATTCTCAATGAAATCTGGCTTGCAAGTGATCCAAGCATTTAAAGCTGGCACGTGAAAATTTTTTAACCTTCTGGTCTATAGTTTGCTTACACTTTGCAAAGTATCATACAGATATGTACCTGGATTATCATTGGGAAGCTCTTGTTGGATTGGATAGGTATAAAAAGAAGCACAGCTATGCATTCCAAGATTCTGACATTTTAATTTGAACAGTTTTTGCAGTGCACTGTGTGGGTTCAAGACTTAGTTTACGATAAGTGGATTTACGATTTTCACTCTATCCAGCTACTCCTTAATTTTTGCCGTCTAAATCTCTTTAATTGATGAATTAGCATTTACATCTTCAATCACACTCACACATGACGGTCTTAGGGCATAAACAAGAATTGCATTGCAAAGACAAACTTTAATTTCTGATGTTACTGTAACATAGGCCTATTATTTTGTTTATTGGTTTTAATGAGCACTGTATACCATATTTATAGTCAGCATATTCATACGGAAAGTGATTATTTCATCGAATTACTGTTGGTCAAGCAGTCTATTGTTAAAGATAGGCGATTAGGTTAGGAGAATTGGCATGCAAAATGTTGATTTTAGCTGTATAGGGTATAAATGGAGTTAAAATTTTGATTAAAAGGTAATTTTGGGTTACTGTATTTTATAACATTGAAGTTAGGTTTACAAGAAACTGTAAAAAAAGCTTAACTTTTTCTCGTGAAATAATGACAGCTTATTCATATTTGTCTTAAGCTACATACATAAATATATCCTTTCAGAGTTACAGTCTGAGTGGCAAGATTTTTTCAATGGCCTATATATAACAATGGAAATTGTCAACCAACTTTGATTGTTTTTTCAAAATGCAAGGTTTCTAAGCATCGGCCATAGTGGAAAGTGTGGCATGCACGAGATTCATCAACACCAAACTTTTTTATCTTCATGCCGAATTATAATAAACAAACAAAGAGCTGTTAGTTTGAACGTCAATTTACAGCCTAATAAATAAACAAAGACTTGAGGCTTCAGTGCATGTCATCACGCTAAAATTTGCATGTTTGCTTGCACAATTTCTTGTTAAAAACAGCCAACTTTTCAGTTGGGGAGCATCTGATTGTAAAGATTTAGCTCAGGTGGGTAGCATGAGAATTTCTTTACACAGTAAAGATATAGAAAATAGGTAGCCAAGTTTTCATTTTAAAGAGCTTAAAATCCAACACATTAGTTTTGTTCGATATGAAGTCACATTACATGACCAGTGCAGTTATGCAATGTGAAATGCATAGGAGTTCACATGGTATTTGTGGTGCGTGCAATTACTGAAATGTAGTTATTCAGTTTATATTTACTGTTAGTCTATTATTTTAAACTTCGCTTGAAATGCCATGCGAAATTACTTATGTAGTCCACTGCAGATACCATGCAAACTTTGACTGTTACCACGCAAACTCTCAGATAATTAGGCTATAGCCTATAACATTTTGTGCCAAACTTCACTATACGGGCATAGCCTAGTACCATAAGTCAATGTCATCTGATTGGTATGAAATATATTGGGAATTGGGACCAGTCATCCTAAGACATTACCAGTATCATACCTTTAGTAAGAACTGCAAATGAGGGAATAAACTTGTATCTAGTATAGAAGTGCACAACCAAATGACGTCACAATTTAAGTAGCTGCGGTCAAGTATACAAATATATCCTGTGGTGGTGCACTTATGCACTAGATTCAAAAGTTCATAAGTTTGATATGATATGGAAATCATTAATTAATCATAACTGGTAATCGGTTTCGGCCTGAGGCTGAGATGGTGAGACCGATTTTGTTCTTAGGTTAATTGCTAGTTGGGACGAATCCTTCTTGTGCAGACTGCAAGGCGCTTTAGCCTCACGAACCATAATCACAACAGGGAGGCTAGCAGTCTAGCACTGGTTGCAGTAGCCTGACCATACAAATTGTTATGAACATGTTACCTGGGTGGCCTATTTTTAAATGTCACTCAAGTCTCAAAAATCATTTAAAAAGTCGTTTCAGGATGTCTGTATGCCTTATATGGCAACCGCATTGAAAAAAAAATATTGATGGCAGAAAAACGTGTGACAAACCATAGATAATACATATACGTATGTAGAGTATTATATACGTTTGTATTATATGTATGTATATGTATTGTCTATGGATAAACCTAGCTCACACTATTTCTGCGATTCAAACACAATATACACAGGATGTGTCATTTATCGCACTTTTACTGTGTTAAAAAAAACAGTCTGATAATAAATTTTGGTATCTTAAAGCGAAAATATTTATATGCGTACCTGTGCTTTAGCCAAAAGTTTTCAAAATTCAATAGAAAAAGTTTATCAACTCTGGTTACAAATTTTGCTAACTAACGCACAGAGTAAAAAAAATTCCCTTCTAATGCGTAATTGGCCACTCTCATCAATTTTCGTTCCATTATTGCATATAAACAATGACGGTTTGATCACACATTTAGTCGAGCGCTAGAAAATTCCAGTAGCCTACAAATTGGAATTTTTCTAAAAGGAAAGGAAGAAAGGAAACAGTTATATTGTCGGCTCGGTAGCCCTCGGTTCGAAAGCTGGTCTCGCAATAAATGCAGCCCAGGTTCCGTGTTCGATACCCAGTGGCGCCATGTCGTTGTAATGCTCTTGAGCAAGGCGTCGTCGAAACTTGCTCCTGTTCAGTGGACCTGGTGGACAGTTCTAAATTCGGACAATACTATAAAAAAAAGCAAAATTTAAAATGTGTGACAATCGGAACTTGCTCAAAGGCTAGCTGGGTAACCCAAGCTTGAGCGATAAGAAATCATTGTCGGGTAAGTCTTGCAAAGACTTTCCCCAGTTCGAAGATAAACATTATCATATCATTGTAGATAAAAGCGGAGACTGACTGAGACTGATTCATGTGGGACGCCGATGTTACGGCGTGCGTGTAACCAGTTTTGCTGACCTTGAACGGTGGTGTGATATTAAGACCTTATGACAAATAATTCGTTGTTGTATTATTTATGTGAAGTATTAAACAACAACCATATTCGCCATAAAGACCGCGTACACTGGCGGCTATTGTTACAATATGAGTGAGGTACTATTGAAGATGATAACTTGTTTTGCTTCTGCTTTGATAGTATGAGTTCCCATTTCTCAAACGGCATGACTATGCGGTTAGTTGCCTAATTCTGTCTATACATATTATTAAATGATAAAGTTCCCATTTTTATTTATAATCAGAAACAAAGGCTTACACCTTTGGACAAAGCTTACTGCATGTTACATTGCGCATTCGTAACAAGTGAAAGAGTAAAAGGGTAAAAAGGAAGGATTGCAAACATTACAACCGTATTTATATGGCATACCAGTTCAAGCGAGGTAATTTGTTTGAACGTCATTAAGGAGAATTTAAGCTTGGTCAGCAATTGAGTCGCAAGATCCCAAAGTAAAATTTCAGCATTTCTAAAACAACCCATGACTTGTGACGTAACCGTCACAACCTAAACATGTTGCTAAAGGACACCAATTTTGTTGAAATGTTCATTTACATGTTTATTTCAGCCTTCAATATTTACAATGATAATAATTTCTTTCGAAATGCATGCTAAACATATGACTTCAACAAAGGTAATCGTAAATCTTGTATTATTGTTACACTTTGACAAACATAACACACCAGATGTCATCTTCTACTGATCTTCCGGCAGCTGCAGTAAAACAATTGTATAAAATGATTAACTTAAATAGGTACTTATAGAGGCCAATATCTTAGCCAATCATAACGTGGAGAATTCGGATATTGTTTTGAACGTTAATATTATTATCTATACATCTCTTTGTTTGCAGAATAAAATCGAAGGCGACAGAAACTGTACCGTTTTGATGAAATTAAGGTTAAAGTTTACGATGAAACTTTACAAAAAACGCTTTTGTAAAAACATAAAACGCTTAGATACGTTGAAGTCGGAAAAAACTAATAACCCACTAGATGACTAGAATGTTTTTCTCCAAGGGGTTATAGTTTATAATGAATGCAATCTTATCGCAAATTAAGTATATCGTTATTAGAAGCATTCATATCTGTGAAATTTATATAACATAATGTTATGGGATAATAATCTATGGTAAAATTTTATAACAAATTTTATTTCAACCTATTATAACCCCTTACCGCTGGAAGCAATGTCTAAAACTTCCGATCGAATTTGGTTTGTTATTTCAGGAATACTTTCAAACTCGGGCAAATGATACACTCTTTCATTTGTTCCTTTCCCATTTGCTATTGTCTATACGAGAAAGTTAGATTGAAGTTATATAGTGTAGATATCACCCGATAAACCTGCTCATCCTTTCTTGGCAAATGGTTAAAAGTGAAATTAATTTCAGGCTTATATGATAATTGTTTATTTTGTAACGACAAGTAATTTAACTTTACTATAATTATATTTTCAAATGACATTTTAAAACTTCATTTTCGAGTCTTTAGTATGTTATAGGATAAGTTTGTCGACATTAAAAAACAACTTCATGAGTTCGCTGGACTCAGCTTATGGGAATCATTATTGAAAATTTTTGGTATAAGAAGCAAATGGTTTTGCAAATAATCTTTAGCCATGCCTGTAGTTGACTAATAACAAGTTCTCCCACACCAACGGCGAATGTTTTGATGCCCAAAGAACGTAAATAATTAGCACTGTTCGCCAGGAGACTGCTGTCAGAGGCACTGCGTAAATAGAAATGTGATCACAAGTTGACAAGCGTGCAAGAGTACGCTGATTGCTGACCATAGCGTCACACCATACGAATAAGCATAAAGAAAATGCGTATACTTTGAATACAAAGTTTAGCTTTCATAAAATCTGATTTTATTCCGTTTAAAACTAGTTTACTCACTTTCCATCTGTGATGAGAATCAACACTTTTGCAGTTGTCGGGTCAGAAAATCGTGGGGAGCTTTTGAAATCAAGAACCGTCTTATTTAACGCATGAGATGTATAAGTAGTAAAACCTTGCAGTCTGATTCCCTCCACCGTGTTCTGTGAGGAATAAGACTCAATTAAGATATTTAAAGTTACAGGAAATGCAGTTTATAGTTAACAAAGATAATGATATATTTTAGACATAGCCTATACTGTAGTACATGAAATTTTGACCTTTAACAAATAACTGAGAAGACTTACTGCAAATTGCGCATGGTCTCTGTGTTGCCCAAGATTAATTTCGGTTACAATATAACGTTGTTTGTTTAGATCCCTTAAAATAAAATAATTGCAACATTTTTACAACGCTACTTATTGGAAAATCAACGCAAATCAATGCACAAATACTTACAAACGATTGTCATAATGGGAATACTGTACGACACCAATTTGAGTAGAACCATCGGCAATATTGAACTCCCGTGCAAAGCTCCTCACCCAGTGCTTAATCAGTTCAAAATGTACAAACCCGACTGAAAAGGACCCATCAAGCAAAAATATCATGTCAAGAGTCGTTTTCGAACATTCTACAAAACAAATCTCACCAGCTATTTAATATGACCTATTTAAAAAACTTACAACAATCTTTGGCTTTCAAAGTTTGAACAACAAATCACACTTTGTCCCAACATAAATGTATACGACGCATCCGGCAACTACAGTATATATCTCGTGGCAATTTTGCAATTTCACTTTGCTAGAAATAACTAAGTTCATACTTATTCTTGAAGGTTGTACACAGTCTTAAAATTTTCTTTGTACAACATAACAATTTAACGTTACTACGGCCATCAGGAGAAAACCTTTAGTGTATGAAGCTTCTTTTCCAGATTGAGTTGCTTTTTTTTTCCTGAAACAATATCCGGGGTTGTATGCGATGGGAGGACACGGCTGATTCCCGCTGAGGGAACACGCCTTAAAACAGTTGTCATCATTAAATTAGTTGCTTTTATGTAGACACAAAGATATAAGGTTTTACATTCAACCCACCGCGTTATGCGATATTAGCATCAACATATAGGCCTATCTATATACGTACAGTATATAGGCTATGTGATAGTAAAAGTTCTGTGCATGATTTTAACAAAAACGTGCTTAAAGAAAGCGTTAAGTAATTAACATAGTTATGAACCGTTGACAATTTTGTCTGGAATATTGACAAGTATAGTTGTGTAAGCTGTAATAAGCGACATTTGCATACAAAATTTTCCTTTATGTCGGTGTTAAAACCAGTAAACTTTTTAGTCGTCGTGATACGCTCACCCAATATGGTTAATACAAGAAACGAGTTCAAAATCGATAGACGGGCTAAACATTTGACAAGTTATATGCATTTAAAAATTTGACGTAGTCAGTTATATTGATAAGACTGATACACTCAAGTTAAAACACTAAACGATGGTGCACCAATGCAAACACAAAAACAAATAGTCTATAGTTTGAACTCGCTTGTGAGAGAATATCACTTGGGCGATGTGCCACCGCAACTGTATCGAAAGCTTCAACAACAGAACTTTTTAGCTTGCATGACTCGATTTCGCCTGTAGTTTTTACAACACAAAGTTATTAAAAAAGTTCATTGTTACGCTATATGAACGTATATACGGCTTATAGTTTTAACATTTTTATAACGTTTGTATGGTTTTAACGTACTCTACCTGAAAAGGATGATTCATTTTTGTAAGATTTTTCGATTGGATTGTTTTTTTCTGAAGCTCCAACAAACAACCTTAAAAATTAATAATTAAAGCGAGCATTATAAATCTTACAATCTATTACTTACAGGGAAAGCTATACATATTACGACAAACTACTGTAGATACGTGATGTAACAAGTTTTTCTAATTTACAGACAATAAGCGTTGTTAGGTTTAAAAAATGTTTGTTAAAGGTAAGTCGAATGTAAGATATTTGTAGAAGAGAATTTGAAATTCTACCGAAAGTGATCTTCTTCGTCGTCAATGTTTAGTTCATAACCAATAAAGGAAGTCGGTGTCTCTGACTCCAGCTTTAGTGTACCTTCCCTCTCCTTGATATCGAAGCAGTGGAATGTAGAAACAAAAAGTGATGATAGGGAAAGAAATGTAAGAAAAGAAATCATTGTTTTTCGAGAAATGTACTAAAACAAACGCATTCGTTTACCGACAAATCTGCCATACATGTAGGGTGGGTTTATGACCTTGTAAAAGTCTGAAGTTCAAATCTTGTTAAATATCTCGTTGAGAATAGGCTACAATTGACTCGACAAATATAATTAACTACGTCTATTGTATGGTTAACTTAGTAGAAGAGAAACCCATCTGCTTTAAACTTCGAGAATGCAACTCCACCATTAGTGAGAAACTTCCCTTTCGTTATAGTAGGCTACTGTGAACGCTTAAAGCCACATTATTACACAAACAAATCTTTTTTTCTCACAAAAGTAAGGCTTTATGCTTGTGTATTTTTCGGAATTGGTGACTTTTATGTAAGTGATTAAAACTACTTGGTTTTGTTGAAAGCTTTACGGTAAAAACAAATCTGTTGTTCATTTAAATGAAACCAACTAATATGGCCTCTGCTCAGAGAAATTGGTTTTTAAAACAAGTTTATATCTAAAAAATTAAGACACTTCTACTATAAAACCTGTGCCCTAAATTTAGTAAAAACGACTTTTATAAAATATTGCAGGAAATGTGTTTAAAAGTTTAGCGTATAATTTCGACTAAAAGGTGCTAATATTTACTCCAAGCCAATTACGCCTATGCATTCAAACGAAAACAATTTCTCTACTTCTGACATTTTCGCGTAGCCGTAAATGCTATACTAACTGGTATGTCGCGGTAGTTACACGTATGAGTTTACTAAGGCCTACTTGCCCGATGTTTTTTACTTGCTGTGAAGATGTTCGTGAAAAAAATAGAATAAATCGTGTCATACGCTGCTTACAGCAAATAGAGCCAATTGGTTGTCAATTAATTATGTTTAGTTTCATTATAAACCGGAAAAAATTAGACACGAAACTTGGCACTTTGATAGCGAAGTTAATTAAGGCGCAGTATCTCAAAACATGTGGTATTATTAGATTCGCTTTTTAATTAGATCTACACTAAATAGTCCAACGATGGAAGTTTAGTTTGACCGGTTGTTGTTTCGAAAATAAAACTCACGATCCAATAGCTTGGAGAAGTTTTTTGACTGAATTCATTCCGATGGTAATAGGAAGCTCTTTTCTGTCTTCCAATTCCAATGTGTATTCATTGAATAATTTCATTAATCTTGCCAGTTGTAAACTAAAAAGCGATGGTAGATTAACTTCCAGCTAATCTACAAATGTGACTCAAAACTCAAGTATAATCGGTCTACGCTTTGGGTTTGTTCCACTATACAGTTTTGTCACAATTTATTTGAAAAAAGAGAGGTGATTGGCTCTCGCACATTTCGTGATTGAACAGTTTTCAAAAAACATATTAAAAAAGGTAAAAAATGCATCAAAAGAAAATGCCAGGTTGCTAAGGACAGAATCCAGAAAAAAATGTTATGGCAAACCAAGCTGGGGGGGGGGGGGATATTTACTTAAAAAATAGACCTGCCAGAATAACAAAATTCCAGGAAATGGAAAGTAAACTGTACGTATAATTCAAAAGCACATGGTGGTGTCAGTTATGCCATCAAGAAAATTAGATGGCTGTAACACTAGTTCGACTGACTGGTTTTGATGAGGCAAATCTATATTCGAATGTTCTTCTTTGAAAGCAGACTGATCAATAAGATGAACTTTCACAGATTCATTTTTGTCAGACAAGTCCCTATCTTCGTTTTGAAAAGTGTTTCCATCAACTAAATGAACTTGTATGCAGTCATCAAATCCAATGCTATGATTAAGCTGCATATGGTTTCGTAGTTCAATTTCTGAAGGCATCACAGCACTGCAAACCCCACATTGATAAATGTGGCTTGGGCATGATCCCTAGAAACAGAGAAGCCAACTAGTGTTTTTTAAAACTAACTTCAACTCATAGTTATGAAATCTTTGCTTTAAATAACGCTCAAATTTACCTTGTGCTTTTGTAGCACATTTGGCGATGCATAAAATTCACCGCAATGCGTGCAAGAAACGTTACTTAAATTAACGTCTTGTAACTTTCTTTCAAACAACTTCTTGCATTTCTCTTCATGTTGTACGTAACTGTTTAACCTAGAAAAGTTTAAGCAAATTGTTAAGCAACCATTGAAACAAATTTCTCCAACATAAATGAGCAATTGGTATTTTTTTGTGAGCAACTTGTCTTAACATTCGGCATCCAAACCAAAATTAGAGGTGAGAACTGGAGCCTTTGCCTTAGCCATGTATCACATACAAGTGGCTGCGAAAACATTTCAAGCATTATCAACTTAGCAATACAAATATGCTTGAAATATCAAAAACTTTTAGAGGGGCAAATAAGGAAGCTTTGTTTCTGATGCTAAGTCATTCCATGCATTTACAAGCACTGGAGTGACTGGAAGACATAGCGATGTGGATTTAATACAAATTGGAATGTGTCTTTTGTTCTTACAGTTGCTCCAACAGACTTAAAGCTATGAGTGCTTGTGAGTTAATAGTAGACAGACAGTGCACATTAACGGGCTCTGATGGCTTTTTGTATTCCTTCATGGACATTTGTTTTTTGTGACAGAGAATCAACAACTGGAAACTGTCAGCTTGCTACAACTGATTATCCACAAATTGCATCAGCAGACAAAACAATATTAACCGGTTTAACATAATAATCATGTCTCATGTGGTAAGTACAGCAAGATCAGTATGCAAGACAAATTTTTGCACAGACAATATCATTCAAGTTTAAAGAATTGACAATATCGAAACTGAACGTCAAAACATACTCGATCATTTTGTAACTGCATAATTGAGGCATAAAACACCAACAATTATGATTTTTATGACAACGTTGGCCTCTTAAATTGGTTACATACATATTAAATAAACTTGGTTAGATCAATCAGCGAGCGATAAGGTGGTGTTGTTTTTTTTTGGCCTTGGAAATATCCTGGCGATGGAGTGATGAAAAGAGCTGTGTCACATGCAAGATCTGGCTACAAATTAGGAAAATGGATAATTTTTTAGAAAAACTTTTTGTCTTGACTTTAAGCTGCTAATACAGGAGTTGGAGATATGTGACTTGGTCGGTATATGAAGTTACAACCTAAGACATGACAAATCCATCTGACAAAATTTTGGAGGGTCTTCTGTGGTGATGTTTTACTAACTGCTTATAGCAACTTCACCACATGATTAAACAAACAACTTAAAGTTTTTGTACTGTTAGAGTCTCCCCCCAAATGAAACCCTAAAATCATGTAAGGTAAAAATAAACAAAAGAAGCACAAGAAAAATTCCAACTCTCCAAGACAACCAGCCAAGTGCACCCAGCACAAGGCTAAAAAAATGCAAAAGCTGGTGGAGAAATTCAAATATTTTGGAACATCAATAAACCAGTAGCTGTAATAGGCAAAATAAAAAGTGGAAGAAAACGGCATAATAAATAAGTTGTACTACTAGTTCAGTGAGTCATGAAAGAAAAAATTTCTGAGACAATAAAAATATCCACATGTAAATTAGACAAAGTAGAATACATCTCTGCAAAATATGGGTTATATTTTACACCTTAAGTTTACTCACCCTAAGTATTTTTTGTTGCAATATGAACAAACATATGAGGCATACTTCCCTCCATGCTTTAATTTTTTATGCTGGGCAAGGCTCTTTTTGTAATAATATGTACGACCACAGATGTCACACACTTCATTCTTTTCTCTAAACAAAGAAATGAAGGTTTAAAATTCATTAACACAATCATCTATTTGGATTATAATTCTAATAGGATTACTACTTTGGATATCATTCTTAGCGCCTTTATTTTTACTTTTGATTTATTATGCAGCTACAGCATATTCAAGCAAGCCTAGAGCAATATTGATTCGGTGAAATACAACTCAAAGTAATCTAACGAGAGGTACACAAAAAAGTCAACAGTTAGGTAATAGCCTATTGGTTGGTAAACTGACTACTAAGTTTGTGTTTTGCAGACGTGAGAAAATCAATAAAAAAGCATGAAAACTCACTCATTATTATGTGTAATAAGATGATTGGCAAGTGTGCACTTCTGGACAAAACACTTTTTACACACATGGCATTCGAATGGTCTTTCTCCTGTATGCGTTCGTTCATGAATCCTCTTGTCTTTAAGATATAAAAATTTTTGTGCACAATACTGACAAGCATGTTTCTTCTCTTCATGATTTCTGCAAGATATGCATATAACATATACTGTATATATGTGTGTATATTTATGTATCACATGTACTTCTATAGATCTTTTCCGAGTTCCGAGTTCCGTAATCACATGTACTTCTATAGATCTTTTCCGAGTTTCTGTTTGGGTGGCAAGATTTTTTTCAATCGCCTATACTTAACAATGGAAAATGTTGACCAATTTTGATTCTGTTTTAAATTTCAAGTGTTATGGGCATCGGATTGGTCTGATTTCACTCAAGTAAATAGCCAATGAATTCCTTTACACAATAAAGAAAACATTTTGAAAATATACTGCCTAGTTCTTACTTTACAATTTCAATCCCACACACTGTACTTGTTCGGTATGATGTCTGGATACATGGTCAGCGAAGCATGCGACGTAAAATGCATAAGAAATTGTGTGTTATCTGTGGCGAGCTACATAGGATAATTTTGTTTGGCATGTCAAGCAAAGTTTAAAATAATCAACTAAAAGTAAATACAAACCGAATTGTTACTTCCAAACGCGCCGCAGATACCATGCAAACTCCTATGCATTTTACGTTACATCCTACGCTGACCACATAACAGGACTTCGTATTGAACAAGTCCAGTGTATAGAATTCAAAGCACCGTAACTTAAGAAAAAGGCAACATATTTTTAACATTTTTACTTTATTGCGAAAAAGAATTCATATGCTAGGCACCTAAGAAAAATTGTTACAATTTTTATTGTTTGTACTTTAAAAAAGAATCAAGATGGGTCGACAATTTCCGTTGTTAAGTATAGGGGATCGTAAAAATCTTGCCACCCGAAAAATATGGTGTCTACAACAATAATATGTAGCCTACAATGCAGCCTGTAGTGTTAATAAAATATGCTCAGTCCCATATAGCCTAACTCATTTAAGATATGAAATATTTTTATATATATATATATATATATATATACCTGTAATGTCTTCTGAGTTGTTGCTTATCATTTAGGACTTTTCCACAACCTTCAAATGGGCATTTGAATGGACTTACATCAGGAAATATATCAGAGTATTTACCCTTACGTTTTCTTGATTTTTTCATAGATGAATCAGGTATTTTTGCAACTTTGTCAAATGAACATAGTTCATCATTTGAAAGGAACATATTCAATTCTTTTTCTCTTGCTTTCTGTTCACTCATGTGAAAATCTTTACCATGTTGTGTATCTTCAAACAAATTAGCTTCTTCATCAACACCATTGACTTCAACAATCACAGTTCTCTTAAATTTATTTGACAACATTATATATACAATTAACAAAATATGGCTTGTAGGAGCCTACAATCATTTCACCTTTTACCAAGTCGAAAAAAGGTAGTTAACAATAAACATGTTTAGTAGTTGCCACAAACGATAAACCTTAGCAGTAGTAATACCTTAATAGTGTTGGTAATGGTAACAAACAAGGAAGATAATCCAGTCAAACAGCAAGAAATCTGGGTTAAGGTTGTACCATGGTAAAATTTATGGTCACACAAAGCACTGGCATAAACGCTTCCACATGATTTTAGAAAATTGATGATTAACGTCTATATTATGTACAGTAGAATTCGTCTATATTGACACCTCTGGGGGATGAAAAAAAAGTGTCGCTATAGACGAATCAATATAAATTGTTCCTAAATTCTGGTTTTAGTTCAATGTAAAGGCCTGGTTAGGGTTAAATGTTTACTTAAATCAGCACTGCCGCTTAATTTTATGTTTTCGCGTACACTACGGCAAAAAACAACTCAAACAAGGTTTTGAAAAATAATGGTAGTTGTATTTACATGTAATACGCACACAGATGGTACTGATGCAGAAAAGTATGGCGTTACTACAGTAAGGTATAGTGCAGTAAGTGTGCGCTAAATTGCATTTACATATTGATATAAAACGGAGTAGTCAAACTCTTTGGTGGGAAGAGACTCATCAGCCGACAAAGACAATAGCCAAACCAAAGACAGCTATCCAACATGACGATTTGTGGACACTGTTTCAGTCATAATAAGTCATGGTGACATCATAATTACGTCAAATACGACTAGGCAACCTAAACCGTCATACGATAACTTCATAAAGTCGTAAGTGGTATTACTTCCCAGAGTGAAAAGAAGAGCTACAACTGTCACTATAAACGAACAAAATGCTCTGGGGGATCAAAAAAGGTGTTGATATAGGCGAAATGTCGATATAGTTGAAGTTGATATAGGCGAACTCAAATGTATGTAAAAGATAGGAATTTCACCGGGACCAACGAAAAAGTGTCGATGTAAGCGAACTGTCTATATAGGCGAATTTTACTGTATATATTTTCAATTGTAGGTTTCACAGAATTTTTAACACACATTCACTTCCTGTATCTTTCTTTCAACTTGAAAATAATTAATGCCTTTCTCAACCATCTGCCACCAAACTTGTTGTTGCCAAACTCTAGACATGGTAGTAAGCACCCAGCATGCGCACGAAAAGTTTTGATAAAGCACTTTGATAAGATGATGGTGCTGGAAACCTTTAAATCGGACTAAGAAATTTATACGATAACCTATTTATTTATTAAGTATATAACTTGTAAAGTTTCAACACTCATTTCATAGCTATTTTGGATATTTACTGCAGACTGCTTTTACATATTTTCAAAATTAAAGACTGGAATTAGTTACTGGATTGAGACATCACCACTCGAGTCTTCAGCTTCGAAATAAGAGAAGTTTCCCTTCAGCACTACCATCTATTGAACAATACTGTCGCATTGGCATCTTTCTCCGTATATCACTGTTAATGTACCAGAAAAAATTCCATTTTGCAACGAGAAGTATTGTCATCACATCTTCCTAAGATTATTAATGGTGTGCATTTTTGCTGTACAAACTTATATATCTCATTAACAACACCCTTCATTGGTGTTATGGCCACCAGAAACCAGGCTCAAGCCCGGGATGGGATTTCTTTTATGGTGAGTTTTCTTTTCCCATCCACTGATGTCTGGATGTACAGCATTGAAGCGATTTCAGGATTTTTAATCATCTGTTGCTTACACACACCACCTGCTCGTCTTCTTAATTCCACTTTTTTAACTTCTGTTTTGTGGATTTTTCTAATTGATTTGGGTTAAGTGGCCGTCCTAGTTGTTACCAACAATTATTGAGTCTAGTAGGCCTATACAAATGTACAACCCAAAAACCATGAGATGCCTTTGTATACTTGACCCCAGCTACTGAAATTGTGGCGTCATCTGGTTGTGCACTAGAATACGATACTGAAGACCCGAATTAATACCTTAATCATTTTTGAGCACGTTTTAAGCCTTTTCGGCTTCAATCCTCATCAATCATTTATTTTTCGCCAAAATTATTTTCGTCACTTTTTCCCGTTGATTGGCGAGTAGCAACTATCCTCATTTTAGTTCCTACCGCGCTTTTGACGAAAAATAAAATGCTAGCCTAGATGATTGAAACCTCCTTGGCTCAATTGCTAAAGCATTTTGTAGTTTTATCATTGGAGGAGTAGGTAAAAGACGGATTCTGCACGGAATTTTACGGATTTCGTAAAACAAGTAAAAGACGGACTTTTATGGACTACCGGTAACCAATTTTATGAATTTTCAAATAGTTTTTTTCTGGCTATCGACCAGGGGCCATTAACTGCAAAATAATCTCCATTGGTTATTATACGACCGAAATTGTTTACGTACGTTGTCTACACAATGGCAAATAAGCTTGATTTAGTTTAGTTACGTAGTTTTTCATACTGACATGTTCACCATGAAGACCATCGCACATTACATCAACGAAATTGTTTACATATCATCAAATTTGTGTTTCAACTGCCACATATCGAAAACCATACTGCACCAAACAATTAGACATTACATTTTTGACGATTCAGTTTTATCATTTGGAATTTTGGATTGTGACAAAACCATGCCTTTTCACGGGGAAAATAAGTTGTCTTGTTAAAGGTCAGTGCTTCAATATGAAAAAGACCTTAGCTAAACAACCATGCTTATTTGTTACTGAACAGAAATAGTCCGTAAACAAATTCGTTGGTATAATAAGCGATGGCCTTCGTACAATAAGCGTGTTTGCCGAAGGTCGATAGCAAGAAAAAATTAGTTTGCATATTTTGCCGTAAATTCCGTCTTTTACTTGTTTTACGGAATCTGTCAATGTCCGTTAAAATTCGTATGATTACCGTCCTTTTCCCCTAACCCTCATTGAAGGGGTGGAAGTGTTTTTTAAACTGTGAAGTTCCCTTCCACAATCCCAGGATCATAACCTTGCCGTATGGACATGTAATAGCCTACTTCAGCTTAAAAATTGTTAAAATTTGTGGTATAATAGGCTACATTTTATTTTGAGTTGAAAAGTAGCATAACTTATATAGGCTATCAAATCACAACCTAGATTACCTAACCTAGTAATTTAGTCCGTACTCGAAAGCATGGATAAAATCAAGGTGCAAAATGATGCGTCAGGTGCATTTTGCGATGAAGGGTAAACTAAACGCAATCCTTTAGGCCCCTTACTTGCATAGAAAAGAGAAAAGTGAAAGGGCAAAAGTGAATCTCTTTTTTTTAGAGAACATACCTTTTCCTAAAGTTCACATTTGGGTTATCCAAACACAATATTGAAAAATCTAGAAGGTGCAGTTGTCATGCTTTCAACTATGGAATTTAGCAGTGTTAGTCAGTAATGAAGTATAGTCAGCACCGTCAAATGAAAAGTAAATACATTCGCACATGAACTTTCAAATATAACTTAAAAATGTTTAATGTATGTATATATAGTGTTTTAGTGTATAAAATATAAATGAAAATATACACAGGCCTAATACGAAATACAAAAATTTCAATAAAATAAACGTAAGCTAAAATATTTAGGTTGGCCTATGTGTTAACTATTTTAAACATCTAGCGACCCGACGGCAAGATTATATAGAAACGTTGGCTGTAAGCGGGCGCTGTTGTTACACTGGTATTAAGTCTCCTTTCATTTGTATCAGTTATGCTTTACCATTAATGTAAAATTAATGCAGGTTATATACATGACTTCTTTCACAGATCTATAAATTCAAAACAGGAAATTTGTTTTATTTTTGGTTACTTCGCTTACCTCATGGATTCTTATCTCTATATAGCCTACAGTAAGTGAACATATAATCATGGTATAGTTAATTATCACTGAAATATCAATAATAACAACATTACACAATTAGCTTTATTTCAAAAATACAAAATATATTTCATGATTCAGGAAAACTATGGTTGTAGTAGGGAAAGAATATTACATAATTTAAAAGAGAACTTATTTATTTAGGCTGTTTAAAAGAAGTTAGAAGGGAAAAGTTATTAACAGTAATATTTCTATAATAAACGTTAATAATCACATAAATGCGGTAAATGCATAAGCTAAATATACAAACAAGAACTGAAATGTAAGAGTGTTATTAAGTAACCCATATTACAATGTAATTATATGTCTTCCATGGTGTTCCAGACAAGTTAATTTCAAAAATACTGCGAAATTGATATAGACTATAGGCCTACTATATTTATAAGTGTTTGCGCGTTGTCGTCTGTTTGACCTTGTTATAACACGCACAATGCTTTGTTTGTCTTGTTTTATCGCCAAACGGCTTATATAGTTTACTTTTGCCGGAACCACACTGCAAAACCACTTATAATTATAGCTTCTATACTACTATGTACATTACTGCGACATTGTTTTGTGATTACAAGAACTGCGTCAGTAAAAATGTATGTCTTTGACGTATAAGTTTAGTAATTGCGCAATGCGTTTTCCAAAAAACAGAAAAAATGCGTCACCATATATTTTAACACTGAGCGTCTGACACGGACTGGCGTAAAAATGCGTAACCAGTTCAAACTGCTTCTTTCGGGTTTCGTCAACTCAACGTGAATCCCCCACTGAAAAACCCATGTCGCCAATTGCCCTTTTTACATAAACATACGTCATCATAGTAGAAGTGTTACGTTCGACGTCACCGCGATGGTTAGATCCACGCGCTTCGCCAACACTTGAACACTCGACCAGATGGAACCAGAGCAATCAGGATTCAGAATATTCGATACAGCCATGGGTTGAAAGGGTAGGAGAGGAGAAAAGGTGCAAAACATTACATACTCCTTGCTGAGGAAAAAAATTGTAAACAACGGTCATATACTCTACCACGAGGACGAACAGACGTGTTTGTTGGGAGCAGCATATATCTATCTTATCGGTACTAAGGTCTCTCAGATGACTTGGAACTGAAGAAAAGTTACAGCATATATTAGAATGACGGTGACCTACACTCACAAGGTTGCTGATGCAAGATTGGGTGGATTTTCAAGTTTGCTCATCCGCTGGAAAGGAAGTGTTTATAAACTATTTTACAAGTAAGCAAAAGCCGGACTTGTGTTAGTTACATATTTGTTGCAAACAGTTAATCTAGTTTAACCAAGTAAAAGCAATTATGTTTCATTCTTTAAATATTGAAACTACGATAGTTTACAAAAGCATACGTAGATACACAATCGAAAAATTATTAAATCTTATAATGCGGCAAGCTTGAGTAACAAAATCGTCGTAGGATTCAAAACAACCTAGTTTGAAGATAAACACAAGCACATATTGCTTTCGTTGTCATAGTATACTAGGTCGACTGAACGATTTTAGTCGATAAATCGAAGTGCTCGGTAGCATAGCTTCCTTTGCAAATAAAAGGGCTACTCTTTTTTTAATCATTATATTTTGTTCATGTTTTAGGGAATTCGTCATATTCATCACCCTTTATTGTGTCGTATCCATGACATACAGATTTGGGATGAGCCGAAATGGAAAAGAGTATTTTGAAAAGCTCTGCTTGCAGTTTGAGCATTACACCGACCTTATACCAATCAGTTTTGTCTTAGGTATTGTAATTTGCTATGCTATCAACGTTGTATGCGTTGCTAGGTGTTTTATCGTAATTTTAGTTGTGCCGGTCTACTGGTATTGCTTTTATTCTCAGTCAAAAGTAGTGTTGTACGGTAGTTCTTGGTCTCAATTTAGGTTTATTGAACGACTTATTCACATGAGACCCACGATATTAAATATTTATTTTTCGGTTACAGCTTATTTGATCTCTATTACACTCCCTTAGATTAGCTGTTATTTCCCACCAATTATCTGCATTTAGGTTATCCCTGTATTGTTCGAACCCGACATAAATTAAACATATTTTGCACAGTGTACACTTTCCCCATTGTCTTGGGAATGATTTCATTCAAGCTAAAACACAAAGCACAGTTGTTTAATAATGTAGGCCTACTGAGTAAAGGTCACTATTCATGAAAACGTTGCGACTCTATGAAGACATATAGCCACGTTGCACATTTATTTATCTGTGCTATTTTGGTAGGAAGTCCTGCCGTTGATTCGACTGCATAAATCCTAGTTAAATTTATTTATGCTGATATATGAAAATTACTAATTACATAACAGGCAAATAATATTAAGCTTTTTTTCACAAGTACAGTGTCGCAAACATTTTACGTTTCAGGATTTTACGTCTCAATAGTAGTTGGTCGGTGGTGGTCACAGTTTGAGAATCTGCCATTTCCTGATCGTCTGATGTTGATTATCACATCTAGCGTCCACGGAGCGGATGAAAGAGGAAGATTGATCAGGCGGACTTTGCTGCGCTACTTGAACCAGGCTCAAGTCCTCACCTACCGCTGCATGTCTACCGCGGTTTACAAGCGGTTTCCGACCATGAGACATGTAATTGACGCAGGTATATGGACTAATATGGTGTTGGCTAAATAAAATAAAGCAGTGTATAACTTAGAAAGTTTTTGCAAACTTCATTTGAAACAATTTTATAAAATGCTTTTGTCGTTAAATAAATGATGTTGAACGATTCGCCTGTATAATTTTATGCGCCGTGACGACATTTGACACATGGTAAGGTAAACACTTCTATAACAATAGACGCTCAAAGGAAGCAGACGTTGCTGAAATGTTCATTTTTTAAAACAGGCCAAAACCGTCTGAACTTATATCCTTTTATCATTTCCTATTGGTATGTCAGACGTCAGCGTTTTAAAGACAATCAACACTTCTTTCGTGTCACAGGTCTCATGACTGAAAATGAATATCAAGAATACGAAAATTTCAAGACCGAAAATCTCAAATACTGGGTCCCACTTCTCTGGTTCAGTAATCTTGCGTCCAAACTACGCCAGGAAGGACGAATTTACGATGACATGACGTATAAATTAATTATGCAGGTTAGAATGCATTCCACAGGCAAGGGGTATCAACGCAATTAGGCAATCTCCTTTGTATTGTTAAAAAAAGACCTTGCGTCATTTTTATGTTGCTATAAATTATTCATTGAACTCACTGTCACCATTACCTGCGTTAAAATTTGCTTCCATAACAAAAGAGAGCGGGGCTGTAAAATTTTACTACGAACACAGTTTATATTTACTTGGCTATACATCACTGCAATGATCTTGTTTGCCACCAGTTCACCTATTTCAGTTTGTGTATTATAGATATCCACCACGCAGCTTCTGGTTAATTAATTATTAAACAAATCTTAATAAATTCGAATTTACAAATCTAACAAAGCAGGATACGCTGTAAAGCTACAGTATTATTCATTTGTCATATATGTTGCTTGATATGTTTAGGAGTTGATCGTGTTTCGCAGTGCTTGTGGGACATTGGTTGGCTACGACTGGATCAGCGTACCCTTGGTGTACACACAGGTGCGACTGACCGTGATTCAACTCTGTGTGGCGCAATATACTGTATTGTTCACTTTTCTCGCAGGTGGTTACGGTTGCCGTTTACATGTATTTCGTGTCTACTTTGCTTAGTAGGCAGTATCTAGATCCTTCGAGCGGTATTGATGGTCACAAGGTCGATTTGTATGTTCCTATATTTACAATCTGCCAGTTTTTTTTCTATATGGGATGGCTGAAGGTATAATCAAAACAGATAAACACGTTTGCACTGTGTAAAAAGCGGATGAACTCTGTTAAATGCAGTTGTTAAAATGTTTTAAAGGTGGCAGAACAACTCATTAACCCTTTTGGAGAAGATGATGACGATTTTGAAGTGAATTGGTGCATCGACAGAAACCACGAAATTGCCATGATAGTTGCCGACAAGATGTACGCAAAACATCCAAAGCTTGAAAAAGACAAGCACTGGAATGTGACAAATCCCGACATCCCTTACACAGCGGCCTCCGTTAACCATAAAGTCAGCCCGTTTATGGGCTCCACGTTTGACATGAGGTGAGCAAAGCAAGTTGTTCATTACATCAAGATAGGGTGCTATCGATTTTATGGTGAACTATTATTCTGGCAGTGGTAAATGATGTACTAAGAAGAGTTAACACCTAAAATGTTATTGCAGAGTGGACAAAGATGAAATGAAGATCATTGAAAATCTTTTTTCCAATGAACCTAAAACGCACCCTGTTTCTGATAAATCAGCTGATATTTTGGTAAATTATACTACTGTTTTAGCTTCTGTTTTCATAAATAGATAAAAGCAACTAAATTAATTATTTATATGTACTAGTATATAGTTATGTTATTTCATGACTCAATTTTACGACAAACAGAGCAATGGAAAACAAACTCCTAATCTAGTTCAGACGAGTAATCAAAAGAAAGCTCCTAAATCTTTGAAAACATTTATGGCTCCTTCTCTTAACCTCCCTGGTTACCAATACAACAACGAAACAAACAAGCTCATTGTGTCATCTAACGACCACGACCACGACCACGTCACCACAGAAGTTAGCGGGGATGAAGATGACATGTCTTTAGCTGTGAGTTGTTTTGGTAAAGATATAAGCTTGCAATGGCTTGGTGACTTACGATGTTAATTTATGATAGGATTTATCTGACCAGTCTCAGCACGATGGGGATATAAGCGTTACGTCAGACAGTGATGACGACACACTAATCAGTAATCAACCGAATAAAGACGTTACTGACGATGACTTGCTATCTACTAATAAAAGTTATTCGGAAATGCAAGAAACAAAACTTAAAATCGAGAAAAAGCAAAAAAAAGCTGATGTTAAACAAGATATTTTCTTCAGTTCTATTCCGTCCGGCACTTTTGCATTGTCGTCTAATAGTTTCTTACAAAATTCTAAGTCTCACAAACTAAGTGGTAAGGAAACTAGCTATGACAAAAACGAAGAAAGACGAAACGCAGAGAAAAGAGGCGTTCTTTTATCCAACAGACGAAGGTAAGATATAAATTAATGTTTTGGCACTGCTAGACAAAATTTAATTAAATGCCCTCATTTGATTTGAAACTCTGCATTTCTGGAAATTTTCACACTTATGTGACGTCTAGGAGGACGCGAGGAGCTTTACCACCTCGTAAACGTGCAAGAAGAACAGCGGGTGATGGTGGTGTCTGGTTGAAATGGCAAAAGAAGCGTCTACAAAACGGTTCCGCAGTGGGGTCACCAGATACCGGTTCAATGTTTAGCGAAACGGACGTTGGATCGGGGGCATTCTTTGACTCACCTTTTGGGTCATTTTTGTCTTGTTCTGCTTCCATTCCATCTCCAAAGCCACTTCGGTTTGCTTTCAGGACTAGAAGGAATACTTATGGAGATAACACGTCGTTGACATCGTCATTGCCGAGTCCTTCCGGTAAGTGGATTTAGATATAAATAGCAAACAAGTTCGAGCTTTTTTATAGGATACTTATCACGGATGAAAAATTTTGAATATATTTAATATAAACTTTTAAAATATATATTTGGTATTACAGGAACTGAAGGAATTGCAACCGACACAATGTCCACACCTGGTTTTGCTTCTGATTATTTCAATCGATTGAACAGTAACGTTGACTCTAGTCGTGCAGAAAACTCTACTTGCAATTCTCCCACCCATAATCAGCCTCCATTGCCTTTTAATCCTTATATTTCTTCTTCTGTAAAAGAAGATTTTATTCGGCCATATACAGAAGACATAAGGAAACGCCTTCAAATTGTTCCAGCATCTTCTCCGGTGCCCAAATCTCCTCGTGGTACGTTTTGGAACAGGAAGTCTTCGTCTGGATCAGACAACCATAAAATAAATTTGCTCTTATCAGCTGAAACTCAACCGAAGACAAGTTCTGTAAGCGGAGCAAAATCCTCTTCAGAGGTTACATTTCAAGGAACCAAGGCCCACAATCGCTTCTTCAAGTCGAAAGATGTTAGTACAGGGAAGCAATCCAGGGACAGCACTTCCAGTAACAGCAAACGCAATGGCAATGGATTATCAAAACCTACCGGTGAAGAAGCAGCACAATTTAATGCAAGAACTCAAAATAAGCCCGCAAGCAATACGATAACTATTCAGCAGTCCTCTGACCACCTGTTAAAAGATTGCAATAACAACCTCAACATGAACCAAGAACCTTGGTTGAGCGTTTCTCTGAACACACCGAGAAAGCCAAGTAACAGGTGGTGGAATGCTTTTAAAATGTGGACTGCCAAAAGAAAGGGAACTAAGTTTAAGAGCATGGAACCACTCATGCCAAATTGTCAACTCAATCTATTGCCCACCATAGAGTCCGAAGGTAATTTTTCAAAAACTGATTTCAAAGAATTTGCATTTGACGATTTAAAAACTGATGAGATGCGGAATAGTTTAACATCAGACGGTAGTCAAATATGTATAGAAGTTTCTCAACACAAAAAACCACCATATTCTGATGAAGGTTTTAGTCTGAAACACCTGGAAGAGGAAAGAATTCTTTCTCAAACCGAAGAAGGTTTTGGCGATCGATCGCAAGACGCTTCGGTAGTAAAAGATCACAGTAAAACTCAATCTGTTCAATGGGTTAACGAAGGGGTTGAACAAAATTTTTCTTTTCAGCTTGTTGAGAGACCATCTACATTACTTGTCAAATGTGTGACCGATGAAAATATTAACCTTGCCGCTCCCGAACCGACCGTTACTGAAAACCACAAAGAACATCATCAAAGACTCACAGCAATTACAAATTCAACAGAGCCGGAAGACCCGTTAGACCATAGTAGCAAAATTTCACCCGATCAGGCATCAAACATTTCACCTCAGTTGCTCCTAAGATGCAGTAACAGTTTTCCTACTGGATTGTTAACAGACACTGAAGATGGGAACGATGCAAATAAGGAAGAAGATATTAACGGCACTTTAGAATCTGCTAGAACCTTAAAACATTCTAACGAACTGCTTAGCAGAAGCTGCTCAATACAAGCTAACGTTTCCGAAAGCAAGAGCATTTCCGGTGAAGAAAGTTGGAAGTCATGCTCTAAAACTATACCCTCATCCATTGAGATCAGTAAGCATGATGAAGAAGAGCTAATCCATCATGCATCTTCCAGCGATCTGGATGATGTCTGTACTGAAAGTATTGTTATACCACATGCCCCCAGCATCCAGCAAAATATTGTGTCACCCGAGAAAGACAACGAAGTAGGAATAGAGATGATTCCTGAAGCGAAAAGTAATAGAGGCGATGTCAATGTTGAAATGAAACCATTTCCAAGCCATGACAGAATGGGCGAATCCAAGGACAGGGAAACACAAAAATTAAATTTTACCAACAAAGGCTTAACCTCCACATTAGAAGCCATTCCGGAAATTTTGTAAAACCGCCAAGAAGTTATGTTTTTGATATTGTCTCATATACAGTATGTTGAATTCTTAATGTGTACATGTGCAATAAGCTTGTCATCATTCACAAAATATATACCGTGTCCAAAATAGCAAACTTATCGCAAGGTCAATGGTGTTGCTGATACGTAAAAAACATAAAGGATTTATTTTTTATGATGTAGGCTGCATATACGATTTATTATTGACCTGTAAACTACTTTGTGTCTCAACTTGTTTTCAAGTTATCCAATAACGTTGTTTGTTAAATGCCTTTTTACAAAATTTCCTAATAGTGCCATGAACATGCAATATTTTTCACAGAATGTTCCGATACCTTTGTTCATATTCTCTTTTATTCTTTTACATGTTGACTATTCATCCTTTCTGCTAAATTGGTTTCATGAAATGTTGTTTTCTATTGTGTATGGTTTATGACGTTTATGGTGTCTTAGTGACTTTAAAAAGTATGCTTTGGTTTTGCTTAAGTTACCGGTATGTTAATTGTCTTAAAAGACCGTTTTTCACTATGGCTCAACCTGAATGCATTTAAAGCAAGTCCGGGAGTATAGCGCATTTGGAATACTTCGTGTTTACTGATTGCCTTATCACGACCTCTTGCGTGTCTTTATATAGAATTCACGGGTTTGCTACTTCCCTTTATTGAGAAGTAATTCGGCGAAATAATTAATCCGAAGCCTAATTCCCACGATCGATTACCTGGAGATGAATCACTCTTTTACATCGAAAAAGGTCATACGTTGTCGTTATAAGGTCATTATGTTTTTTTTATTCGTACATTGTTTTCAAATAAAGGATATATGCATACTATAGCACTTGACGTTAGGTGAATGTATGCGAAGATGAATCAACTTGTAAAAATACTATACATTACATATAATGCAGAAAAGCTTTGGTTTTCCTCGAAAACGTATCTTAATCTTCTTCCCAATTTACAAGCTGAGAAAGCTGCGGACAAGAAGTTACAGAGCTTCAGAACATTTTCTTACGGGTCAAGAACTTCTGACTGGTCTAAAAGATCAGTGTTGTCCAGTGTGGTGGTGGCAAACACTGCATCGCCATTCTTCTGTTCGTTACCTCCTTGAGCATTCAGCCCCTGTGCGAAAACGCCATTTGATTACATAACATTTTAGTCTTGTCTTTAATTTATAAATTAGATGATATTAACCTCGTGTCTTACGCTTGAGCCTATATCTTTAAAATCATATATAAACGTATAAGCTTATCTTTTAAATTATGATTTTAACCTCATCTGTTGAGTTGACGGACAGATTTCCACGGGCAGATAATCTCTTAAACCAGGAAGCAGAATGTTGCAGTCGTTCCTGTAAAAGCACAAGCGTTGCCATAAAATTAAACAAAAATATTTCAAATTGCATCGACATGGAATATCAAAAGACAAAGGTCAAACCAAAACGCCAGTGTACGTTCGACAACTTTGAAAGTTACCTTAAAGTTGAAGAGAAAGAAAGAATTAAGGATCGGGTTGATAGCGCTGTTAAAAAAGGCTAAGCAAAAAGTGATGTCCTGAACAAGGGAACAGGTTTCCATGTCGTCCACATTAACTCCTTTTATTTGAGCCAGGTGCCACGTGTGATACGGTAACCAACAAATTGCAAAGGCAAAGACCAGAAGCGGAATCTGGAGAAGTTTAGCAAACAAAACATCGTCTGAGTGAGTTTTTTAAGTTTTTCTCCAACATCAATACAACGACATGCCAAAGTGTAACGTCTAGCCAACTTATACTTACTAAAACACCCATGATAACTCTTGCTCGACTACTGATAGCTTTCATTTGTTTCCGCACTATTTTATTGCTCTCTCTTCTTGCGTTTCGTTCATCCTGTAAACATCGCTCTTTTAAATTCAATTGCAATTAACTAAAACGAAAATTTTAGTTTAGCAAAAGCGATTCCACTGGAGACAAAAGAATAATAAATAAACAAAAAGTTCACTTTCAGTTTTTCACAGAACCTACGAAAACAATTTGACGACACCTATATCAGTACGAGTAACAAGTGCGAACTTACTTCACTGGGTGCTAAATCATCGCCCACAGTTTTGTCTAGGCTTGGTTGCCCAACTTCATAATTTGTGGAAACAACAGATGCTTTTAGCATGACAATTTTAAAGTAGCTTACGCTAATTATCACAAACGGTATGACAAACCTATAAAAAACATTTGCTTTAAAATAAAAACGCTACAGATGTTATAATATATTGTATAAGTAAAGAGAAGCTACCAGTTGATATTATAGAAAGTAACTCTATGTAGTCTACTTTGTAAGCCTACCCAATGATAAAGTTGCAAACCAGCCAGATGTGCAAGCTTTGGACAGGTGGCTGGAAACACTTTGAAAAGTATGCGTCATAAGAGTACAAACTCTCCTGTAATATTTTTATAACATATGAAATAAAATATAACAAATTAGTCCTGGGAGCTTGCCGTGTTTTAAGCCTAAACCTGTGCACACTTTCTTTGAAACAACTGTAAGTTACAATTGAAGGTTTGGTGTATTGAACAAACCTGGTAAAGGGATTCTTGTAGAGCGGTTTCTTCCAAACTATCTAAATCGTAATATTCATCCAATTCGAAATATTCAAACAGGTTCTCCAAACACGGCATGGACTCATAATCTTCGAAAGTTAAGCTTGCCAAACTTGACGAATTCTAAATCAAGCAGCAGGATGTCACCTTTTGTAATTACGTTTCCGCCTAAATATAGGCCACTCAAAACAGAAAATACATTAAAAATAGAATTGCTAAATATATCTTGTTTGTTTTAAGTTAAATATAGTAAATGCAGGAAACAATCCTGACAAATCACCAACCTTGTCGACCGGAAATTCGATGTTGCAGTACCCATGAAAGTCAATTTGAGCAAACACCATGATTGGGACAACCAGGACAAGTGATATAAACCAAAGGCTGGCTGAAGCAATCCAAAGATTCTTTCGTGCTCGTTTCCGATTGTAAGTTACAGGGTGGCATACTATGGAAAATCTGGCACAGAAAGTAAACAACATAATTAGATGCACTTTTATATGAACCATATGCCATGGCGTCTTTTATTTCTTTTAGTATGTTAAATTGCTGTTACATAGTAACTGCTTAAGGCGGAACTACAGATGGGTCTATTTCTTTTTGAGCACGATTTGCGAAGCGCAAATTAAGTAATTTTTTCTGTATTGAATTGGAACTCTAAAGTCTTCGATCATAGATTCGGACTTTTATAATTGAGTATAATGTTTTATTTTTGTGGTTGAACTTTGCCTCAAAGCATCAGGTGAAAAGTCTGCTCATAATCGTCCTTAAAGGGGGCTCTTCAACCTCCGTTTGTCGTGTATACTGACAAAATAGCATTTACCTGTCAACAGCCATAGCCGTAATAAAAAACACCGACGCGTAGTAACTGAGAAATTTGATAGATTCTTCCAGTTTGCAAACAAAGGTTCCAAAAGGCCAACTTTCATGGAGACGATGAACAATCGCAAATGGTAAAGTTAAGAGCAGCAAAGTATCTGCGACGGCTGATGAAAGAATGCATTAGACAATTGTTGTAAGAGAGCAGTTTTACAACAAGAAACGTTTCAGAAAATAAAATACGAAAACCGTCCGGACTGCCTGTATAAGAAACTACGTTGTGAATGAAGCGTATCTATATTTTGTAAAAGCAAGTTACCGCTGGAACATTCTCAAAATTAGGAGTAATGTAATACGAAGATCTTTAAAATTACTTGCCCAGATTGATGATGAGGATTGTCGACGGTGCGCGAAAAGTGACACCTCGCTTTTCACCAAGCAAGAGCGATATCAGCAAAAAGGCGTTTGCCAGTAATCCCACAATGCAAATGAAGCCGAAAGCTGCGCTCACTATTTGCTGTCGATAGTTCTTGGGTTCGACCTGAACGTCCTCCAGACTGAGCAAGTAATCCCAAGTCGTGCAATTTGTTTTCTGCAATTCACTCAAGAGCTCCGAATGTAGTGTTGTGTTGCTCATGTTAAGATTTGAGGTGCAAATAAATTTACCAGCAAAATCTATTTTTGGTCCACAAAACTCGCAAACTAGCTTAAAAACATAAAGTTTTAATTCTATAGTAAACTAGATTGGAATATCAAAACGTTTATGTCCGATTGTAAGAAACAGTGCCCGAATTCTCACTGAAACGATTTTTTATCACATAAAAACATAGGATTATTTTAAAGCGTATGAGTAAACTTGCAATTGCACAAGACAGTGTTTTTAATTGGAATAGTTCATTAAAAATAATTAATCATTAAGCTATAAATTACAAGGTCGCATAAACGTCCATTAGACAAAAGCGAAATGCAACTTTCTTTAATTTCAACTTAGTATAACCAGCAGCTCTTCAGCAAACGATAAAGGACGTGTTGAACATGAAAACACAAAGTTTGAAATGATCTAATAGGACAGGTTGTGTACATTAGCTAATTCATGCATCATATACCAGATGTTTTCTGCAAACTACAATGCGACCAAAGCATAGCAACTTGCCAATCGCGCTTTGCTTTCGTTAGTGAACGACTGCGAAAACTGTTAAAAATTTGCAAAAAGCACATAACAAGCTACTGCACAATGACTCTGCAAAAATTCGCAACTTCAGGTATGTTTTATTTAAACTAATATTTTGTATACTTCGTCGTACCAGTAACAATTGAACTGCGTGTCTCGATGCCTCACCTGTCTTCCTGCATCTTTACAACCTATCCGTTTCAATTGCCGTAACCGAAAATAGATTGTAGACTACCCTACATTTATGTCATAGAGCGGTTTCTGATCTAAATAATATTATTATTTTTCTTTAGTTTGAAAACATTTCTCGTGTTAAAAGAGTTCTTTGTCTATAAACGACTCTGATTTAAAGCACACAGAGGCTTAAAAGGATTATCACTCTTGGTGTTTGCTAATCTTGCCGGTATGAGGGTCGGAATCTAAGACTTTGATATTTTTTCTGCTATTTTTTATTTTGCTTCAGCATTCTGAAGTAGGCTTTTACTTTTCCTGCAATGATCTAGGGATATAATTTCGGAAAGAACTTAATCAAAACAACCCCGCCGCGTATTTCTGATTTAGCTTGGTTGTAAAGTGGGAAGTCGTCGGCTCGTTGGTGGTGCCCAATGCTTTGTCTTTTTATTGCTTCTTGACCAAAGTTGCATGCGTATGGGAAGTGTTCAGAAGCCAACCGTTCATTAATTCCGAACGTGACATTTAACGAATGTCGCCTTCGCAGCGGAGGTATTTTAAAATCCTTTTTTAGATTTTAATTGCTGAAAACATTACCTATTTGCCCGACTCTTGTTTAAAAGAAACATCTTCTGGGAGCCAAAAATATCTGCCATGTTCAAGCTATGCACAAGTGTCGTTATTTGACTTATAACTTTATTGTTTGTTGACTTCTTCCCAGACAAGCAGCACAATATCGTTTAAAAGCGGAAGGCAGCCTGAGTGGTTTTTCACATCCCGTTTGCTGTCTCGATTTTTGCCAACACCTCCACTACAGGGAAATGCTCGGAGTAAAATTACAAAAATATCTATAGGCCTACGTTTAGATGAGATAAAATTTATAAAACGAATCGTTTATAGTTACGCCATGCAATTTGATCTTTCTGTAAATTGCATTTTATTTATACAAACATCACCGGATTCTGCAAAACCCATACGACTTCATTTGAACTCCTAATCTTAGGCTTAGGAAACAGACATTCATGTTTTCAAATTACAGTTATATGAATCAATTAAAATTTAATGAGAGTATTTGTTTTTTTGCTGTGACTAGTTTAAAGAAATGCTGATCTGTCGCTTGGGCCATATTTAGGCTACATAATGTAGATCGATAAATCGAATTGACTGGTAACAATACATCAAGTGACAGATGGCGGAAACAAAGCCTTAAATCGTATTGTCGTTTCCACCTACCTCTAAATAAGGAAATAAATAAAGATCTTTTTCAAATATTGTTTTTTAAGGCCAACTGGATCAAAAAAATTCAATCGTACAACAGAGATTTTCACCATATACGTGTACAATCATATCAGCTAGGGTCGCCATGCAAACAGCACTACTTAGGATTTTTGTCTTAATGGTAATTTTTCGTTTGAGCATTCCAGGTATACCAAATGAATGAGTAACCGCAGTGTTTATTTAAATGAGAACTTATTAGCAAGTAGTAGTCGTTTCCCACGCTTTTCTTTTGTTGATAAACTGCTGAAATGGCAAAATTGACGTATTAAACGCTCGGAGTTGACGCAGTGGTATTGCTGCCATATGCGTCATCAGTCGTAGCCTATATTTATAAAAGTTTTGCCCAAAATGTTGTGCAGATAAATATGCGATTGAGGTATTTGCCAACGTGCATATGAATACTCATGTGAATGTAAATTCAGCTTTACCATGTATGTGAAGGTTTCGCTCGGGGAAATCTTACCTGCTACGATTGTTTATACTACAGCAAAGACCACTACTATGTTGATGACTGCCAGATTATTGCCGATGACAGTCTTCTGGCGACTTGCAGTTCTCAAACGCGTTTCTGCAAGGTAGTAAGTTCAAGTTTATGGCCACATGATTTCATAGGATGACCAAAAAAGTCATGCTTGATGGCTTGGAACCATTTAGATAAACACAAAACTTTAGTTTTAAGTTTGCATGCTCGGGAATACATGTTTAATAGATGCTTTTGGGCTCTTTTTATTTTGTAACACTGTTCAGTTCAATAATGTTTAATTTTATTTTTCTTTCACGCAAGTTCAGTTTAGTGTATTAAGCCTAGGTCTGTTGCACTATCTTGTTAACGTACTTAGATAAGTTAATTACCATATTTTAGGTGGAAAGAACCATGACGCAAGGCATCACTATTAAGCTGGATCGTTCTTGTGCCATCACTTGTCTTCGCGGCTGTCGATGGCGTTGGCTTGGACTTATGCAAGAAGTCTGCTCTTCCTGTTGTACAGCTGACGCATGCAACACTGACAACAAATCTGAGCCAAGTATTCTTTGTTTTTGGGTCAGGATCTGGTCGTTTGTGGCTTGGTTGCTTGCAAGATACCTTCCAAACACATAAACTTATATTATGAAATGTTTATCCGCACAATTTTAATTATAATCGATATCTCTATATTTTATTGCCAAGTCTCAGTAAGTAATACGCCATTATATTGGTTATACTGAATACGCCAGTGGTTTCGTTATTCCTGAATGCACTCAAATTTTGTAAGAAACTTGGAGTTGAAGCTTTTAGTTCGTCAACCGTTATGTTTGTAAGTTTGGGCACAATTTTATGCACTTATTTTTGATAAGGAACTGCAGAGCCTTCTTTCCGGAAAACTAAGAAACTTCAGTATTTGGCCAACTCAAAATTTACCCTTTTTGCACAATCGACTGTTTGTTAAGGTGGTTTTAAATACGACATGTGTAAAATTTTATAACGCTATTCAAAAATATGCAGTAAACTCCAAATCTGTTATTTTCTCAAGTGAAAAGAACTAATTTGACCTTTGCTCCGAAAACTTTGGTTTAAAAAAGTTCATGTTTTGATAAATTAAACAAAAAAATTTTCAAGAAACTTCAGTCACAAAATTTGTGAACAGTGATTAAGAAACTAAAGGCCAAGTCATTACAATCACTTACCCAAGATTTCTTATACAAAAATGTTGTATATGTTTTCTAATTTATCTAGATGCAAACTTAGCTCATATATCAAGTCTTGTGTTACTATAAAACGAATTGCCGTGTTCAGTTTTGAGAACAACGGAATTGAAGTTTACTACTAATTTTTAAATATAGTCATCAATTTTATGCATGTGCTGGTGTTAATAAATTAAAGATGACGCAACTATTACCATGCTTGTCTCAAGCGCCAGTTATCAAACATGTTTATTTCCACCAGCTCATGTGTTACATCGTAAATTATCAATATTTTTTGTCAAATTTGGCTTGTGTGTTATCGTGTGTCTTTTATCGCTTGGTTGCGCTCGTGGTTAATGTCGTGCTGCAAATCGTATTGTACCGTGTAGCCTTTTGAAAATTCTATATTGAGCCTTCATTTAAGCTGGAGTTGATGCCAAGCAGGTATTTTTTTAGATTTTGTGAAGCTAATCTGTTAACCAACAACGACCTGGTATTTAGTGCATTTAATCATTTATATGTATATCTTATCTTATAGATGCACTGCAGAAAGTTTTAAGCTATCATGTGATAATATTGGATTAAGGACTACGTTACACTTTTATTGGATTTAAGTTATATGCTGTTGTAAAATTACATTTCGGTGAGTTTTTTGTGCATATATCTTGCAATGATATTATTATTACCTTTTTTGGGTGTTTGTTAACTTCTTAACGGTCAATATTCTTTCTAAACCTATTCATTTTCACATTTGTGTACTGTATATAGTTACTCCGAAGAACATCGGCCATTGTTAGAATTTAATCGTACCTGGTCCGAAAAACATTGGATATTTATTTGTGCGTTTGCTACATATGTTACCGGCTGTGTTTGGTATACGCTTTGGTGTGCCTTTTCTGCGTTTTCATACGTTTTGTTTTAGTTTGTAGAAAACCATGCACTCGTGCAGTTTGTACTGAAAGACGTACCACCAAAATACAGTGCCGCTTACACGATCTGCTACAAGTGATTCTGGAGAGTAAACCTTAGGTCTAAGTTACATGTTCACATGTTACCTAAAGTTACAAATAGAAAAACTAAAACTAAAACTAGAACTAGGCTCTAGTTTCGACAGGCAGTGAGTTTCCTGGATCTGTCTTGTCTGCAAGAGTTTTCGATCTTAAGATCATAATCAAACCCATTTCTTGTGTAGCGCCTGTTACTATCGACCATGATACATTTTTAAGCGCTACAACATGGTTGCTGGTACGGTAGCGAAGCGCTCAGCTCTTAACAATGAGCACCCTGTTTGATAGCATCAATCGGCGCTTCATGTAGGCATTGCATATGGAATGCTCGTGATGAACAGCTTTATTCAGGATATAACTTACGATAACAAAACTAAATAAGAAAAAAAATAAAAATTATGTGTGCCTCTTAGGACTTGCACAAAAACATTTCGATAACCGGTGTTTGAGCAATGCCGCTGCGAGCAATCAACTCGAAGTTTAAGTCGTGCGAAGAATTAAAACTAAAGTGTAGCGTATAGAAATATGGTACAACAAGTATTTTATGATCTTCTTTATAAATTAAATACAAACATGTGAAAACTACATTATACAGTATTATTACATAATTTTATTAATGTGCTTATTTTGAAATGTTCAAAGCCTTATGAAATATTATCATGAAGTAACATGATAAAATACAATAATAAACAAAAATGTTTATGTCATTTTAAACTTTTTTATCCTAATTTTATGAATTTGCAGTTTTATTTGATAATGATTAACAAATCATAAATTACATAAATTAGGCCTTCATAAAACCGTGAATTGTGTTTTATGGTTAGTCTTTATACCGGTAGTAGACAAAAGTTATATCTCTATAGCAGGATCTTAAAAAAAGTTTAAACTTTGGGAAACCACCTGATAAAAAACTACATTTGAGCGCGAGAATGTTTTTTCTTTCAAGATTAATACTGTGATAAATCACTTACCCGAAGTTGTTCTGTTCTCAGGTCTTGGCCAAGATTTATTTAAAAAAAATTTGTTTTGAGTATTAAAGATCGCAACAACCCTTCGAAGTAGCCGTTGATTTCATTTGTTAAAACTGGTTTAAATAACTGTATATGATTTAGTTTGGCCCACCAAACCGCAGCCTATCTTGCTGTTATAGTTCAACTGTATATAGGCTTGTGCAGTATGGATTATTCAAAGGAAATAAAACGTAAGTTAGTTTTGAGAATGTGCGATATATGTTGGTATTGAATCATAGTGAATATTACTTGCACCTCTGTTAATTGCTACTTGCATCTACCATATTCAGATTGTATTGGACTATCATATTGCTGATCTTTTGAAGTCGTTCTGGCATTGACATATAAGTTTGTTGTAGTTTACACTGCAATTGCTAACCTAAGTTTTTCCAGTTGCATAATAACAAGGGAAAGGCTATTGCACAAGCACTTAAAAACCTAGCTTTTTGTATAATGTGTAACTACCGTAAGTAAAACTGCCTATAGTTATGTGTATATTTTATTTACTAACAGGTTATCTGAAATTGAGAACTAAAGCACAAAAGGATAGGAATATAGTTGAAGAATCGAATTGCTGCAATGTACTTGGAGATCTGTATTTAAAACAAGGTTTACTTCTGTTTAGGCAATATGAAGTACATAAATTACTCATCAGGGCTGTAATATGAAAG
Organism: Clavelina lepadiformis; assembly: GCF_947623445.1. NCBI lineage: Eukaryota > Metazoa > Chordata > Ascidiacea > Aplousobranchia > Clavelinidae > Clavelina > Clavelina lepadiformis. Next base: position 9,830,256 of record NC_135246.1, read on the forward strand.
TGTTTGAGGGCCTATAGCATATGACCACATTGCTTAAACAATGAAAGGTGCATGGATAGTCTATTAATTATTTAATGATGTTGTGAAATAAAAATGTTAAAATGAAATACACAAACTTTATTCTTCAAACATACGTAGAGCGTGATACATGGGGCACTGCGTATCTCTTCGTAATCAATATTTATCTCAATATTTGTATTTGTACCACTCAAGAAAGTTAGTAACTGAGTAGTGTCCGATGCTTTCTTTTTAAGCCAAAGAAATAATCTAATTACGTCTGGTTTGATTCCTCGATATTTCCCTAACATAGTTATGATGATAGCTCATCAGTTCATCTTGCAACAATGTCTAGAAAAGGCAAAGATTGGCAAATTTTTTCTTCTTTCCGGGATGAATATGTTATAAAAATTTCTTGACATGTGCAGTTTTTATCAAACCCCTTTTTGCAAACTCACCACTCAACATTTCATTATGATTAACTATTAATTACATATATATTAAATATTATTAATTTAATTATTACTATTATTGTTATTACAGTATTACTATTATTACTAAATATTATTATTATTATTCAGCTATTAATTAAATATATACCACAAATACTTCATGACTAGTTTTGCTGATGTTTTCATTTGCCTCAATTGCCCAGCACTGGTGAGCATCACTTTTTCAGCGCAATCAACAACCTGATACCTAATCTTTTGAAAATTTGTACAAGTCCATTTGCATAAAGTTTTGTTTTGCCTTAGAGCAACAGTTTTGTTGTAAATTGCCAGGAGATGGTTGCTGCACTATTCATTGAAAATAGATTGTGATGTCTGCCATTCTTTGCCTCCTTCACTGTTAGCTTTCCTTTATTACTTGCTGTAAACACAATTACTGCCACTATCACACTGATTACAGTACTAAACCATTAAGTCCACTCTCATTTACTCAAAGCTGGTAAACATTTTCTTGTCCCATTTTCAAAGCTATTACACAATAACAGGCATCAATTAAAAGCTCAATTATGTGCTAAAATATCATGCTTGGATTCCAGTAGTTAAATTTTTAAATAAACATTACCATCTTGAAAAAACAAAAACCACCATAATTTCGAAAAAGAAACTGCATTAACCTGATATGATCTATGTGTAGCACCATGTGACTGCAAACGAAATGTTTACATGCAATTTTAAAAACGGTGAGGGCCAAGTAAATTTCCTCCTCAGGTTGTGGTTGGCTTGCATTCTCGAATTTTGATATGCATTTACTAAAGTATGCCATACACCTGAGATGACATTTTTTCATGTGACAGTTCTCAGTTCTTCGACATATATACTATACTATAATAGACACTATTTTAATGTTAATAATATATGTGCATGTGTTTTCTTGGTTTTTTTGAGTTCATTACATTAGATTCATTACATTTTCAATGCTTGCAGAAAATCATGAAGAAGCGCTGCTTATGCATACAAGCGAGTTAAAACTGTGTGAGGTTCTAAAGGACGTAACAGGCCAAGCTATTGCAAATAGAAAGGTATATGTATACCATAAGTTGAGTCGTTTGGCTAACGATTTTTATGCAAATTAATGCACTTCGTTTTAGCTCGTTTTGCTGTGATAATAAGTATGCATAATAAGTATATACACATTTTGCTTGATTAAAAGCTGATTAAATTCTATACGGAATGATTTTTAGAATTGAGCACCACAGTAGCTGCCCTTGATTAATGGGCACATGAAATAGTGCAAAAATTTAACAGACTTGAAGTGTCTCACACCTTTCACACTGACTCAAATCACACTGCTTTATACGATACATATAGATTATAGATTAGCAACCAGATTAGTGTCAGGTGAACATGTTAAAACTCTATCAGATCTGTGATATTATCTACAACTTAACACCCACGGCGTTGGATTTGGAAAATGTAGTCTTATCAACAAAGAAGAGAGCTGACAAATTGAGATTAGCTTACTCTAAATAACTGTTGATTAACAGGATTAGCAGCACATTAACTGCTGTACATATGGTATTGGTTAAGTAAAGTTATTAAGGCAAGAAAAAAAAGTAGCTGCCCTGGATTAGAGGCTACATAAAATGCTTTCAGTAAAGAATAATAGTCGTAGCTTCTATTCGAATAAATGTCGTAGTAAATACCCAAATTGTCTGTTAGGAAAATAACCTCATTAGTTTTCAGTCTTTTTTTTTGTTTCCTATAAATATTTTTAACTTTCTCTTTCCAATATCTTGCTCTTAAGACTTACTCAGTATTTTGAGCAAATGTCGTGAAGATCTTTGGATAATTCTATGACTTTTTCACTAATTGTATTAAGTCATAAAATAAGCTTGTCATGTACCATATATGTTTAATATAAAATGTAAATAGACTACTAACAGCTTTCTTCAGTCCTGTTTTTGTTTGACTCATGTTTTTATTTTATGTTTACAACTTTAGGATATTTTTTGTTAAATACTTGTGTATTAGCAAATTTCAGTACATATTAGTGTCAATTAATTTTAAATAATCAATTAATGTTTCACAGATTGGAGATGTATACCTTGCATTGGAAAACTACCAGAGAGCAATCAAGCATTACAAAATGTATCTTCGCTTAGCAGCTCAGGATTCTGTTGAATTGCAAAGGGCAAACACCTCGCTGGGACGATCTTATCTGGAATATTCAAAGACTTTAGAAAACAGAGAAGAATCACGCAAAGCACTACAAAAGTAAATTAATTTTTTTCTACGTCTGCAATTTATTATTTTAAACTGAAACAACATCTGCATTATATTGCTAATACATGCACCAATGTTAGCATAGCATAATTTAGATTATGCTTGCGTATAGCTTAGGTTAAGGTATTAAGCTGCTTAGCTTAATATTTAGCTTAGTTTCAGATTACGCTTGAACCATTTTGCTTCGCTAGATCCATTGGCTTTCTTGATGAAAGTATGAGTAATGTGGCAACCTTGATGGAAGAAGGAACAGTCAACAAAAAAGAAATCATTGGAATGAAAATTAGAAGCTTACTCAATCTGGGACTTTGCTTTTCGTATCTCTCTGGCATCTCTAGAGTCGAAGACAAAAACAAGTCTAGCACCAAAAGCAAGGATTATCTTCAGAAAGCCCTCTACCTGTCTCAGTAAATGCTTACTCAACACTCAACAGCATAACATGCACGATGCATTAGACTTGATTTTTGTGCTGTGACATTATTTGGTTTATCAGTATGGTATTTATTTAAGCTTAAATTACCACAGTTGGTCTGATATTTGAGTTCTAAAATTGAAATTGAAAAATTGAAATTTCTTAAGATTTTGAAAATATATCGATTTCTGTCTAGCATACTTTAGCGCTTTGTGTCAGTCACTACATTGACTGAGTTTGCTTTAAACTGAAAATACATTTTATGCAAAATGTAAAGATTTCTTTTCAAAGTAAGGTGGTTAACAGGAAAGTAAATATTACCTTTAAAACTATTTAGGAGGTACGAGTTCGATGAGGAACGATGTTTGGCAAACCGAATATTAACTTTGGTTAATATTGATGGAAAGCAATATAGTGCTGCTGCGAGGAGTGCAGAGTGCGCTCTTCAGATTGCTAGAAAAATTCACAGGAAAGATGAAACACTTCTAGCTCTGGAATTAGCATCTGAAGTAAGTCACTTTTCTTTGGAATTTTCAATTAAAGTGTTTTAGATTTTATATCAATCGATGTTCATATCCACATATTCAGGCTTACCTTTTCATGGAAAACCTCCAGGCAGCAAAGTCTTATCTTAAAGAAATCTACAAAAAATATCCAAAACAGCGCAACGAGGTTGAAATGAAACTCAAAACAGGTAACAAGTGTTTGCACATTATTCTTTCGTTGAAACAAGCGCAAGTTTATTTACTTCTAACTCTTGTTATATGAAACTTGCACTAAATTTTTTTTACTGGCATAGTATAAATCATTTTAGTTTGACAAAAGCTTTTATATTTCAAAACATTTTCAACAAAAATTTTTTCAGTAATAAAGTTGTACCATCTTCAAAAGGAGATTGCTGCTTCAAAAGAAAATCCCCAGAAAGAGTATTCATTGCACGAAGCTTTGGCGGATGCTTTTTGCAGCATAGGAAGTTTTTACCCTGCTATTAAACACTACAAAATGCAGGTACGACTTTTACATCATCTGTTTCTCATATATATGTTTAAAATTTTGTACGTTTGATGAAAGAACTGTAGCATCTTGAACTTTAATGCATGGTAGGAAAAACTTTTGCCAAAGTTACCCAATGTCAGCTCAAAGCAAAGAACTGCTGTTTACTTCTCAATTGCATCTACTTTGTCTGATGTGAAAAAATATGATGAAGCGATTTGTTACTACTATAAAGATATAGAATCAAGCATTGAAGAAAATGAAGTGAGCACTTCTCAGAAATTTTATTCTCTTTCAGTAAATCTTAAACAACTTTTTAGAATTTTTTTACTTATTGATTACATGAATATTGTCTTGTAATATTTTTATTTGCGACAAACCAAGACACAAGACAAAATATTTTCAAACTATATTGACCGATAATTTGTACATACACTGGTTACAAGTTTATGAAATCACATTTCTTTAAAGTCAATATACATATACAAAGGGAGTTAGGCGATAAAGCATATTGACTGTATGAATAAAAATAATACTAGGTTAAAATTTGCAAGATTTTACACAATTTTTCAATGTCATATTTGTAGACACTTGTTTTGTTGTTTTCCTGTACTTTTCTACCAAAAACTGATTTTGTTTATTGCATTTATATTTATTTGGGTTTAAAAAGGTTCATTCTCATGAACGATAGCATTTCTATGGCATCAAATTTGGTATTTTCTGACAGGAATTAAAAATATAACAACATGAATATTGACATTGTTAAAAATGTTAAAAAATTGTTTGTTAAATTTTTAAACATTATACGAGGGATGAGTTGAAATTTAAATTGCTTGGATTTGTGAAGTTTAAACACTTGATTAAAGTTGATTAAGTATTTTATTACCAGTAATACTTAAAATGACTTGTGAGTGCTACTGCATAATTGACATTAAATACTATTTATTTAATTTTCTGTTTGTAGCGTTCCAAAACATTTACACATATAGCTGGAGCTATGGAAAAAAATGAAGCTTCTTATGAAGAAATTGAGACAATCTATGTGAAAGCATTAGAGTGTGCTGATGCATCAAAGGATGATTTACTAAAGGTTGATTTTTGATGGAAGCATCATTCCTAAGATTTCATGTCATTTAACTGTACTTCAGAAACAATTGTTGGCTAGGCAGTTTAGTGGCAGAGCCTAGGCCTTAGACTTACAGCGTCTGACTTGCAATTAAGTGATTTCAGTTTTGATACCTGGTAGGAATACTCAATTTTTGGTATGCCTTAAAGCAAGGTATTAACAACACTTGCTCCTTTTTAGTTGTGCTGGTAAACAATGACAAATTCGACAAGATCTCATAAAAACAAGCAATTTCATAAGATTGGAAACAAAAAATGCATACAAACAAGCTTAGTTACTAGGATTTAAGTAGAGTAAAATGATCACCAAGACTACAGTATCGTTATCGTTGAAGACTTAGAATGACCTAAAAATTCCGATAGCATCCCGTTTATGCTTTCAACTTCCCATTTTTCATTTTTGAACATAATTATTTTCTTTTTTTGAAATGTGTAGAAAGTATTTTGTTTTGCAGCTACAAACTCTTGTTCCATATGAAGAAATGCAAAGAAACTTACAAAAAACAGATAAAGCTTTTGAAACGAGGCAGAAAATTTCTGAATTGGAACTGAAGTTGGGTGTTATTGCTGATGAAGCAATGTGTGAAAACGAAGATAGTCAGAACTCATGCTTCTTACAAGATATTGATGAACTTTTTGAGGCAGAAATGACTACAAATGAAGGTAAAGTGCGATTTCTTATTGTGAATAGCTGAAACTTAAGCATAAATCTTTAGTTGGTTGGTGTATGGAAATCAACACTTGATTAATGGTTTACTTTCTAAGATGTTGAAATGGATACAATGGAAGATGGTGATACTTCCCGAAGAAGAAGAAAGACAAATTTCATAAAGACAAACGAAAAAGGGGAAACATTGCTACACAGAGTGTGTATCGAAGGAAAACTAAAAAGTGTAGAAGTGCTAGTAAGACAGGTAAAAGGAGCATAGTTACCACTTATACGCTTACCTATGAAAGTGAAAAATGCTGAATGCTCTGCTGAAGTTTCTTTCACAATGTACTTTATAAGAATTTAATATTTTTTTCTAAATTTTCTATAATCTTTTACTTTTGGACTTAATGCTGGCCTTTTGTATTTATTGTAGCCTGTAAAAATACTTCATTCTTCAATACTTCATTGTCATTTACAGGGGCATCCTCTTAACCCTCGTGACTTTTGTGGATGGATTCCGCTTCATGAAGCCTGTAACCATGGACACTTAGGTACATGCAGAGTTGCACGCAGCTGTTTTATTCTGTATAGCATCTTAGTTTCTGAATAGATGTTATTACTTTTCTATTGTTCTATTAACCTCATGTTACTTACTTCCCGGCTCTACGTTTTTTTCATCCAGATGTGGTGGACTTCTTGGTGAACAATGGCGCACACATTAATGACACTGGTGGAGAACTCTGCGATAACATCACCCCTATAAATGACGCGGCCACAAATGGACATTTTGACGTTGTCAAGTTTTTATTGAGAAGTGGCGCTGATCCAAATATTCCCAATGCTCATGTTGGTCAATTCACTCTTAGCAATAGCATATCATATCTAGTTATATCATAAAATGTTGATGAAACTTCTGTAACATTGTCGGTAAACTATATGCAGGGAAATACTACTCTGGATTGTCTTGTTAACTATTATCACCGCCATAAAGAAGATTTGGATAGCGACAGCAAAGAAGAGTATAAAGAACTGTTAGCCACGTTAAAATCCGTATGAAAAATTATTGCTATGTTAACTACACTTACCCTGTATTCTGACTACACCGTGACCACAAAAGCGGTTGCATTATTTCTTGGCACAGTATTATTTGCAATATGCCTGTCTGCATAGTGTCATCTTACTTGCCGGGCATAATGCTTCATATTTTTTTCCAGATGCGCAGTACGCAATTTACTAATAGGTCAGTAACGGACTTACCCCAAACCGTTGCAAACTATCCAGAGGAATTAAAGGAAAATAATAAAATATTGGAATTTCTTGATGATGACTTGCCTGGTCTTCAAAAGGAATCGTTGAGAATTTCTCAAGCATCTCCGGAACATGGCAAGCTTTCAGATGGCGAGGAAGTAGATGACAACTTTGCTATTATTGAGGACTCCGACGACAATACTATGGATTATGAAGAAAATTATCCTAATACGTTGAAGTCAGTTGCAAACATTTTAAAAGACGCCAAAAGTGCTAAAACAAAGCGTTTTGGTGGAAAATGTTATTCGTCTAACTCAGCACAATCAAGCAGCATTGGTGTCGATAAAGTTTTTCTAAGATACGATAAATCTAGAAGAAATTCAAGGTTTGTCAGAACGAAGCGGTCGGAAAGGTCAGGTCCATTTTCTTCGTCATTCTTACCTCAGAGCAAAAACGATTGCAGTGAACTTTCTCGATCTGCAACCAACAGACCCACCAAGCAGCCAGCTCTTCTATCAGTAGATGATGATGCTTTGAGCAATGATGACTGGCTCGTGCCAGATGATGAAGAGTGTGCAATGGACACTCAACCAGTCAAGCGACATCGTCAATCACATGAAGCAGATGTTCACAAAGACACTGCAAGTAAACAGAGTTTGGACATCACCTCCCAACCTCCGCTGAACTCTGTTAGTACCATGTGTGTTTATCAACACACTGGTGCTTCGTCCACTCACTTTTATCCTCATCCTGAGCACTCACAATCATCTGCAATTCGCTTAAAAGTACAGATCAGTGACAAATCATTCGTTATTCCTGTACCTGGAAGGTGAGATTTTTGCTACGATTCAGTTAAGTGAAGTTTATTGAATTGTTGCGTTTGTTTACTTTAATAATAGTTTAGATACAAAGAGAACCTTGTTGGTAAAATTAACTAGCCTGTACAGCTGTAGTTTGTATTGTATATATTTACATTCAGTAATATGTCGTTGATGGAGCTAATGACGCTTTTGTAATCCTTGCTTTTAATTCTCTCACAGAGACAAGAAAGTCAGCTGGCTTCTTGAAACTGCCGCCAGTCGCTATGAAAAATTGACCCGTCTAAGACCGCTTTTGTCACTGTCTACCAGCGATGGTTGCCTTCTTGCCCCTGATGATCTCATCTGTGACACGCTCACTTTTAACGACACTGTTGTTGGAAATATATTATCCTATAAAGTTTTGACAATATCTCAGTGTTACGTTGAAAACTGCAAAACCGCGAAGCGCCGTAAGTTTTCTTCGATTGTTTTGCGAGTCTTTTAGGGTAATTTTAAAGAAATATCATGGAAGTGAGAAAACATTGTCACAGAGATCTAAATAGGTAGAAAATTTTAAAGCGTCTGACTTTAAGTCTAGCTGTATAGTTGGCTTGCATGACACGTTATAAACTTGCTGTATACTTTTGTTCAGCTATTCTCCCGGCCATATTAAAGGCATGTGAAAACTGCAAAAATTCAAAAACATTCAAGCTGGGAAACCTTGGCTTCTCGCACGAAAGACACTTAAAACCATTGGTAGGTAGACTAAGTTAAATTATTGCGTAAAGTTAGCTTTAAGTATACCGTAAGTGATCAGCAAAGTTGTACAATGATCGTATATTTTCAGCTTGATTTGGTGTGCTAAAATTAACTTCTGGAAATAAGCTACTGACTTAATAGCAACGCTTTTTAAAAGATACTAAGCTTAGGTCAAGAAGAAGTCCGTAAGTTCATATTGGCTGGCAACAGACTGGATAAGGACGGTGTCCGCTGCTTTTGTCAATCGATCAGTCAGCCGTCTCCTGAGGTCCGTCCGCCAATCGAAGAGCTTGATTTGACTTGCTGCGGTTTGGATAGCGAAGCAATTGGCACACTTGCGGAATGCGAGCCTTTGCATGTCAGTTAAGTTAACATGGGCATAGCTTGTGAGAATTTCAATGGGTCATTTGAAAGGTTTATTTTCAATTTATTGTTTCCTGTTTGATATTTGTGTATATTTTTGCAGTGCTTGAAGCGTTTAAATTTGTCCTTCAACCCCCTTTTAAACGGAGACGGTTTGCGGAAACTACTTTTAAGTTTTAAGTCACTGCAGAGTCTGGTTTTGAAGAAGTGTCTTATTTCAGAAGATTTCTTCGTTAATTTTGATCCTGCGGAGAACAGTAATTATCACTTTTCACACACAACTGTTAGCGTTCGCCGGTTGGTTAACATTCAATCGATCAATTTTGATAAATAGGTTTACCAAATCTTGAACATTTGGACATTTCCAAAAATGACGTTGGTTCTTATGGCTTGTTAAAGTGGTTAAGACTACTTAACAGGACAATTATAAAACGTCTTCATTTCCGTGAAATTTCGAATTCTCAAAGCAACGCTTACGTTGTCGGGTACGTTGTTAAGACTTACTTAAAGAAAACAAGATATTGGTGACGTAATGATTTAAGGTAAGATGTTTTTAAATTTTACGTTTGAACCTTAATTTAACTTGCTGTAGCCACTTGCTGACATTCCTTGGAAAGTCAAGTTCGACGTTGGATTTTATAGACCTGTCAAATAACCACCTGTCCACAGAACAATTAGACCTGCTCAGGTAGGCATAGGATGTACTGCTGACATCACATTAATTAATTATTTCCTTCCTCTGTCATGGCACAATGTCGGAGCTGCCCAGTTCTTTGTTGAGTTAACACCGTTTCTGTAAGATTTCTGCTTGTAATAATTGTTAATGCATTTTTTTGCATGTGACATGTTTCTCACACTTTATACTTAGTTTTAGTTTATTGGTTTACACACAGTTAAGTTGTTCCATAATATGCGCTATAAAGTTTATCTAGCGTGCACCTATGTCCTATATGCAACATACCTATTTTAATTTCCACTTATTGCCTTTTACAGACCCGTGATTGGCCTTATTAAGCGAATTCAAACTTAAGTTTAATTCGGATCCATCGCTTCCAGGTAATTGTGCGGTTGCTTTGTTCACTCAATGCAATAACTTTTGTGATAAGATAATTGAGCATTACTTCAAGGGTAATAAAAAGATCTTGCTTAGAATCTTTAAAAAAACGGTTGGAAAATATCATCAGACAAAATATGGCTATTACAAATTATAGCTATACATAACTAATCGAATGATATCTCTAGTAATGTTATAATTAAAAGGAAATGCAACGTTGTTTTGAAAGCGTTGTAAGAAAAATTTTGTATGTCGTATAGCCACACAACGTCAAAATGCGTTTCATAGCGTAATTTGCGTGGACCACTATGTACACATCAAATTTATTAAACAAAACAAAAGCATTAAAAGAATATTCAAGCAAGGCAGTTTAAAATGGGTTACAGATATTTAGTTGGTAAAGATGCAAAGGACGAACTTCGTAAAATACAGTCCACCGATTATAGGTTTGGTTGTTTAAAGTTGAAAATTCACTTCGAAATTGGTCTAATAGATGTGGTTTCAAGACTCGACCAAAGCATTGTGTCTTTTGAAGAGATGATCCGCAACTGCCATCACGACGAATGTTGCTGGTTGGTCTTTCGGTACAAGTTCACTTTTCGTGAGAGAGCCATTACCTGCGTGGTGCTTTTCATCTGGGCCCCACTTCAGTACAACGACCAGATAAGAAAAGCCTATACTAACGCAGTATACTTGATAAAACGTCACGCTGTGCCTTTTGTGACCATTGCTCATTCCAGAAACCAATTCACCGAATCCGACTTGATTGATTTGCTCACAGCAGAAATGGAAAGTGGTGAACAGCGTTGATTATTATTTATTGTAGCTGCTGTATGTCCGTTTATTGTTCGATGTGATTTAAGTGTCGTATCGTTTACGCCTTGTCAGCTTTAAGTGTTCTCGAATTATAAACTGCGATTAGACGCACTTTATTTAAGTTTTATCGTTATATATATGTATAAATAATATACAGACAAAGAAAATGCAGCGATGTTGATGTTAAAGCAAAATCTTCAGAGTTATATATTAACTTTTACGAAAAATATGGTGACGCAAGAGTCAAAGCAATTGAAAACGTTTTTAATAGCTAAGTTTTCGTTTACATAGACTGCTTTGTCATGGAAATTTTCAACTGAAAATTTAGGAGTCCTTAATACTTCTCGTAATGTGAGGCCTCGGACAGAAGTGGTAGATAGACTAGCAACAAAATATATCAAAGTTCAATAGGCCTTATGTTTGTTAATATATATATCTTTCCATACCAGGCCATGGTATTGCATAGATTGCTTCAACGGGTCAACCGGTTTGCACCAGTTCACGTTTGCTGAAACTGGAAGCTGAGATTGACGTAATGGCTCTCATCCGCGTCCAGGGTATTGACGTATGACACGTCAGTGTTGTTGGATATTTTCTCCAGTTTTTCATCATCGTCTACCGCCAAGTAATTGTGGCCCACTCCCAGCTGGGCCGGGGTCATGTAACCCTCCTCGTCCTCAGGCGCCATTGTAGCCATGGCGTTGGTGAAGCTTGTCGTCTGCGTTTCTGCTTTCGACGTGTCCACCATCTCGTACTCGTGGTTGTTCCCGTCTGGCAGAAATACGTCGTCGCTATACGAAGAAAGGCATTTTGCTAAAGTTTTCTAGGTTTCTTGCAGCTGAAGCATAACATTAATAACGAATTTCGTCATTAACTTTTATGATTATCTACTTTCAAAAGTGCTTACTTGTAAGATGTTGGCGCTGGAGATAAGTGTTCTATTGAACCTGGGTTACAAAAACTACACTAAACCTTACCGTATTTAAATCTTGATAGCCACAATGTAGTAGCTAGCATAGGTAAACGAGTGAACCCGCTATAGACGCACATAATACACTGCATGATTTCATACCATCGCTTGTTGATGAGTACAGCAGTCGCTTTCGCTTAAACATGACTAAGAGGGTAGAACCGAGCAGAATAAGCACAAAAATCACGCTGCCAGCAACAATGCCTCCGACCACACTTCCGGGTGTTGAAGAATGACGTACTAGCAACACTTCTGCTTTCACACTAGCGTCGTACATAGGATCGTTGATTTCGATTGTGTAATTGCCGAAGTCCGTTGCTTTTACCTGGAATTTACCGCACTGTGAAACGGTGGCCCGGTGGGGTTCTGACAAGACTTAAGCAGAATGAAACGGTTTACACAGTTATGAGTTATGACATTGGCTTACTTGTCATACGTACCGATTCAAACTTCATTATCACGATTTCAATATTTTTGTGTCTTCGTTCAAGTATGAATGAAGTGAAAGTTTTTCCTAAACAAAAGTGTTATTGTAAACCCGTGCAAATTTACTTTGTTCCGGGCCCGTTTTTATGTACCGGTACATTTAATTATGCTTTTGGCGCAAAAAAATGCATGATATGTTATTTAGATGTGTAAAATAATTAAACACAACAACACCATTGTCCAGCAGTTAAGTGATGTAAAGTCAGGGTCACTCACAGAACGGAAGTTAAATATTTTAGCTGCAGCAGAGCACTGCATATTTTCGCAGAACAACCATTTCTATGTTTAGAGATGACTAATAACACACAAAAAATTAAACCACGAATTTTACGTAATCCGGATAACATGTCACAAGATTTGTCGTGCATGTAAGTTTATATTTTTCATAATTAGGTCAAGAGTGGCGTCATAGTTCGTACTAGTGCCGCAATCCTAAATAAAAGATAATAATCAAAACATCATTTTGAAACTGATTGGATTGCGACATACTGTACTAAACGGTAATAACGGATTGCACCCATGAGCAATATTGTATGGTATTATGTATATGTGTGTACAGCAACTTCATATGGGTGCAATTCTTAAGGGAACCGTACAAAACTTACCGGCCTTAGTGATGTGAACATTCGAACGATTGATAGGCGGGAAAACGGTAAACGGAATCCTGATAAATTCGAACGAACCTTCTTGGATATGAAAAGTCATCACTTGGGAGGCAATACGCGGCGAATGGTCTGTGTATAGTATTGAAACAAGATTTAAAATCAAGATTTAATAGTAGCCTACATTTATGCATACGGATTGACAAGTTAGACAGACTAGCAACATCAGCTTTGTGTTATGGCATAATGTGCTTACTTAAAATTTCAATCCAAACGTTTTTTTGTGACGTTGTTCCGTTCAAAAAGTGCTGAGTGCAAGAAGAGTGAATGTGAACATCGTGTTGCCATGGTAAGGAAACGTTGATCCAGGCAATCTATGCAAAAATTATATTAGCATTTAATTTATAATCTTTAATCGGGTAGTTGGCGTTTTTAACTTCACCCCATGATTGACGTTTGTAACTTTTGATTGATTGAAAAATAGATAGTTTATAGGTAATACCAAAATTCCACTGCTTAGTTTCTGTTCTTAGTGTTTTGGTCTTGTCTAGAATATTTCTTCCTCTAGTTTACTCCATTTTATGCTTTCACAATATTGATATGGTTATGAATCAACTATCATAGTGGTGTTCGTTTATTAATTGTCGGAAATTGCCTCGATTATTTCCTCCTCTGCCAGTTTGTGGTTAATTCAATTACCAGCAACAGTGAAATATCAATAAAGTTAAGTTTGAAATTGTAACTCGACCCTTTGGTGAAGAAAAGAAAACAAAAGCAGTATAGGATATCCATGCTACAAGTTTCATGCCAAATGAACTCACAGTTGAGTGATCTACAGACTTATGGTGCCCGACGTGTAACGTAACAGTTGAAACAAAGTTTGGGTTTTCATTGTAGCACAAAAACACCGCTGGTGAATCCCTTAGTCTGACGTGAGTGGCAGCTTGACTTAAATTAACCTTCTGACCTGCATTAACAATTATGTTAATATAGTGTACAGAAAAAAAACATTTCGTGCAACACTCCAAAACATCTGTTGAGTATTTTCCATTCAATGAAGATGATTTTAGCGTAAAAAGTAAAAAAAAATGTTTTAGCATATTTTGCACGTATAGAACGACGTATAGTATGTCTGGGATTAATGTATTCTCTTATAAAAGAAATAAAATCTATCATCATCATTTACCTTGCCAGCAAGCAAGTTCTGGCCCATCAAACCTGGCATATGGACCGCAAGTTTGATACACAGGTGGAAAAGCCAAACCTTTGAAGTATGAGTCATTCCCATAAAACATTACACCCTCAATGCATTCCACTGGGATTTTCTCCTGAAATCTGAATTTACTGGTAGGGGTAGGCCGACTGTGAGTCACTTTTTTGTTGTTAAATTCTAACGGACAATCTGTAAGGCGATGCATTAATTGAATATTACAATGAAAATGCATATTGCCGAGCTCAAAAACCTACTACGCAATAGAATTGTTTAAAACGCAATTCAAATGCAAATGTAGCTAAATAAGTTTTGAAATTTTACAGTAATTCAAACGCGCATGACTTACTTTTGATGAAAACAGGCCTTGACATCTTTGTCTGCCATGTGGAGGATGATGGCGATGAAATATTAAACACTACCGATGTATTATCCAGTTCAATCTCTGGGTTGCGTATAGTTAGATTCACTTCGAAATGCGAACAAGACCGATTGTCTATTTTCAACTTTGAACAACTCAACAAGTATCTGTTAAACTTTGTGCGATTAGGTTGAACGTCACACATGCCGTATTTCAGTGCCAGCGTAGCCGTAAATGTTTTCATTTGCACTTTCACAGCCGGTGCTATTGACCCAGTTATTGCATTTTGAAAATCCAGTTTAAACCTCAGAGTGATGTTTGGAACATTTCCCGTCCAGGTCAAGTTAGGATTTGCGTAGGAACCAACCGATTCAGTACTGATATATCCATAATTTTCTAAAGAAATCATTCTGATTCAATATGCTGTACATGTGAATGAGCAATTGTAGGAAATAAGAAACAGACATGTGAGTGTGATGATTTAGATGACAATTGCAAAAAACATTATACGGTAGCAATTTTCAGGAACAAAATATACCCCGTAATAGGCGTATATATATGCTGTATATGTAAACACTGTCACATAATTTCGCACAGGTGTTGCAACAGGAAAGCTAAAGTACGCAGCTTTTCACACATCACGTCAAATCACGCACGTAGGAACTAATTTAACGCAAACATGTTGCAAGCAGCACAGCACAAATAAGCCTATTTACTGTTTACAATACTAGGCTTGCTGTAGTGTATTGGGGGTAAACTATAGCAGAAAGAAAACCAATATTGTTCTATCACTAAACAAACTACTGTATATGAAAAATTTAAACGTACAACAAACACACACAATGTTTCATGTTAGTCGTTCTAACTCACCTGGAACTGAATTTGCTGAAGAGCTCAATATGCCTCTGAAAGCTTCTACATAAAGAACAAATGCCAAAGCAGTACTTTTCAAAGGCATAAGTATACGACTCATTTGTATTATACGAGATGGCTATGCAGCAGATATCTAAACATTCAATAATAACCAAGTACGTCTAACGTTATCTCCTATTTCTAGTTAATATTTTTGGTTCTGCAAGAGCTACTTCATGGCAAAACACGTTTGGTTTTTCCGAACTTACTACAATAGGTGGAACAGGAAGTCAGTCACAGGCGAAGTGGTTGGTCAATAGGATTTGAATAACTTTCAAAATGGAACACGATCAAGCTGCGACGTTTGCCGAGAGTAAGAAAACGGCGATGATGTTTAATTAACTTCAATTTTTGTAGCCCCTTGCATTAATGTGCCGCTGCTTAAATAAAATTTATGAATGTCTTTTTACTTTTTTCTCAACAGAATACATCAAGCTATTCCTTATTTGGGCACATTGTCTGTCTATTTGGTCAGATGCATTTGTATACAGTAGTTATTTTACGATTGCTGTGAAAAGTCGAGGCTACCCAAAAATGCTGTATGTCTGGCGCTTGTTTCTGGTTAGTCTACATTTGCTTTCCGAGAAAAGTAACTTTCCCAAAATGTCTTGACCACTAAAACCTTTTACTGCATTCGGAGTCTTCTGTAAAAGACTCAGACAATATTTACTTTTTAGTTTGCTTGCTAGTTATGAGTGCATTCCTACATTATAACTTTCTCCCAAAAAAAATCAGAAAGGTAACTCTTCGCAAACATGTCCTTTACTACGTATAAAAGGTTACCGCAACATAAAGCCGCAAAATGATCTAGTGAAGTTCTGGCTAGCTTGTGCAAGTTTCCTGTTTAAGCTGCTTTTGGCCGCCAATGAAAGGGTAATTCACACCTTAAGGAAGATGACGTTCTGTACCTGATGCCTTCGAAAAAGCCCCTTATGGCCAAAGTTGCCCAGCCCTAGAAGGAAAAGATAAACAACCAGTCACAAACAGTTCGTCACATGAATGACTATGTGCACGAAGTGGATGAACATTTCGTGCTGGAAATAGAAAAAGTAATTTAGTTTGCAACAAAGTGCATGTAGGTTACGCTTCCAATTTGGCAGTTAGGCTATAGCCAATGAGTATAAAGTGACCATGAGGTCATAGCTTACAACAGGCTCCGCACCTTGCTGCTCACTAGGGAAGCACGGGTTCAGCGTTAACATTTTCTTGCTTAACATTCTTTTCTCGTTCAAATATAGGCAGAGATAATGCTATATTTTTTTCTATAGCATATATCATAAAGCTGTAAATATTTTGATATTCAACATTTATCGGATTTCGCTCAATTCGATATTTAACGCTTCTGATAATCTGATTTCTGATTTAACGCTTTTCATATGTTCAAGAAGCATGAACTAAAGATAAGGTAGGGCTTACTTGGTTTTTGCACATTTTAGTGGTTCGTCAGATAAATATGCACAAAGGTCAAAGTGTCCTATTTCAAATTACGTTAGTTTACATCAATTCGGTTTCATTCTTGTAGTTGGTTTGCAAGTAACCCATTTCTCCAGCCAATATGTAAAATAACAGATAGACCTTCTTTTTTTCGTAAATTGCACAGCAGCAACTTTACATATAGCACCCCACACGTTAGAATTCGTTTCGTTTATTATTCGTCATCGTCAGTGGGGGAAAGAAAAATAAAATGCTAACCATTGTAACGTAGAAACATCACAGTTCAGCCAGCAGACAATGACAGGAAAAAGTAGGAAAGCCCAAGGCCTTAAAACATGCAATAATGATACTAACACATGATAAAGTCGATCAATGGTTAGCATGGCCACTAAACCCAACGCGCAAATAACATCAAAAAGACGAAAAAACAAGTGTTACAGTTCAATTTGGACACATTGATTTTTAGGAGTTACTATTTTGCCGTAAGTAGGTCACGCAGGACGTTATTAAAAATAGGCTGTCAGGTTACAAGAATGGGTATGCAAAAAGTTGATTTTCCTTTATTTCGGGTTTAATTAAAGTTAAATTCAGATTAAAAGGTAAATTTAGGTACTGTTAAGATTGCTATGTAATATCCTTTAAACTATGCTAACAAAAAACTGTGAAAACGAGCTTTAAACGCACGATTTTCCGATGAAATAGTAGCTGCCTAAAAACGCCATAGGGCATTAAAGAATTATTATAAAAGTAACATCTTATTTGTTACTTATCTTGAAATACAGGATAGGTCATCCATCCTTAATTGCATGAAAAGTTATCAGTTCATCGTATAAGTTTTTAGAAGTTTATCTAAATTGGTTTAAGCTTATTGTTTTGCTAAGCAACAAAGGATTTTTAAGAAAACCAAAAAACTAATTTGAATCATCAAAATAATTTAGTTGATTGCACAATGCAATATCTTTCGAGAGATGTCCAATGATCAATGCTCTGCTGCTTTACCTTTTGTTTGCGTCTCACCCAATAAACTCCTTGTTTTTCCATATTCCAAAATATTTTTACATTGTCACGAAACATTTTTTGAAAACTTTAAAATGATTTGGCAAAATTCCAGAGCACTTTTTACTTGCGAGAACTATTTTTGCCTCGCCAAAATATCACAACTCATTTATGACCAACTCATGGCCCATTTAAAGCTTTCAGTTGTTATATGCACGCACGGTATGATAAAAATCTGCTTAATTTTGTGCTACACAGAAAAGAGTTGTCAGTAAGAATCTGGCCGATGGGTATTTACTGAAAGATATCAATCTTATCCTAGAACGATGCACGTGCTTTTTCAAAATTTTGTGTATCGGCGTATACAAAGTGCTGTCAAAATTTTTGCTATGATTTATAGGTTTTTATCAAAAATTTGTGTTGAGCGTGATCATCTGTAATAGGTTATTCAATGTGCGGCTCATATTAAAAAGTAACATTAGATAGGATTTGGCCTGGTAAGGTATTTCGATTGGTGATGGCTTTTATGAAATATAGTCAAATAATATCTTATTATGCTAAAATTGCTTTCACACCATAGAAATATTTTGCGATCGCAATTAGAATGAAGTTCACGCAAAATATTGTATGTTTCACTCGCTTATGTATGTATGTCCATAAGTCTTTTCTTGAAATATGTTTTAGGCCTACTCGTGAAATAAATTCCTTTAAAAATTTGTTAGGACCTAGCCACTGAAGAAAGGTAAATGTGTAGTGGTGCTTCAAGTCCAGATTTGCTTTGGCCTACTTACTTATACTGTGCTGCAATCTGATAACTATACAGTATTTATATAAAGGCATAAGCCTATATCACTTTCTGCCAAAAAAATTTTGCTCAAATAAAACATTTAGAGAGATACGTTAAGATATTTCGCGAGAGCTAGTGTTTACAGTATGTAATACTTCAAAGGACATCCATTTTTTATGGTGACAATATTTTGAAAACACAAATGACTTTTTCGGCCACTAAACGAGGTGTCCTGCCGCTACCTAGCGGACAAGATAGCCAACGCTACAACTTAAACCAGATGATACCGAGCTAGTTTTTATGCAAGTTCCGATTGTCACATCTTTTTATTTGTTTTTTTTTTTGATTTTTATGTCATATTCCACAAAGTTAGATCTGTTCATCAATACCACTAAACAAGTGCAAGCGTCGTTATTTATAATGCCACTCGGCTACCAAGAACAATTAAAATTTTCTATTCGTATTTGGCATTTAATTTGACATTTTAATAAAGCAAATGGTATTTCAGTATCTCTCCTTGCTGTTTTCCCAATAAATCTACAATGGGCAGAACCCACAAAGGCCTCGCACAGTGTTAGTAAATGCGTCATCATCGCGTTTACATTTTGCTTTCAGTTTGCGTGAGGTAACTATCGCAACAGGCGATCAATTTTCCAATTACGTAACTTTGGACCACGTGACATCGCTCATTACTCATTCATAACGAAAAGCGTAGGTCATAGTTTCAGTAATTTCAAACAATATCTTAAGGTCAAAAAGTGATATGAACTTTTATTAAGTTACTGTTAGTTGCAGTTAATTTTAGAAAAATACGAAAAGTATTTTTTATGAAACTCATGAAATCAAATTCTGATTTTTATGATAAGAAACATTTTCTGTCTATTGGGAAACAGTAAGCGTTTCCTCATCCTATTTCTCAAACTGGTGAGCAAACAGTAGGATAGGCGCTAGACTAGCTTGTCTATAACTGTGTGCGTGAATTAGCCCATCTTGCAATGGAGGATTTGTGGATGTGGTATAAACTGGTTTAATAGTTCATTTCGAACGTTAGTAAAATGCATTGGTTTGCAATAAGCGTAAACTAGGCTGATTTGCTCAGTTCGCCAGAGTTCCATATTTTAGGCAAATGTCATTAACAGAAAGTCCGCTCGGTAGAGGAATGGTTCGAGCGTTGGTCTCGCAATCGGCCCGTGTCGATGCCACTGTTGTAATGTTTAGGGAGCCTGGTGAACAATTTTAAGTTGGGGCAATACAAAACAATCAGGAAACCAAATAAAAATAAATTTTCAGCTTATGTTTTATGGACCTATCTAGGCCTAATTATAATTAAGTATAGGTTTGGTGGCCGTGCTAGTTGCAAATATTGACAATACATGTCTTGAGCACGTTTTACGCCTTTTCGGTTTTGTCACTTTTTCCTGTTTATTGGCGCGTCTTAGTAACAACTGGTTTGATTTTTCGTCCCCACCGCGCTTTTCACAAAAAATAAAATGATTGAAAAAAATGGTTATCAAATAGGAACTTACACAACCCTTGCTCAAGACTAGGCTAGCCAGACCTATTTCTGTTAACAAATGTACGATGATGTTTTTTGTAGGGAACCAGTGGAAGCTTATAACATTAATACACTGTGACGAAACACTACTGGGCCTCCGTCAAACACCTCTTTTTAAAATGGGGTCCAAAGTTTCAAGAGAAGATTTTGAATGGGTGTACACTGATCAGCCACATGGAGATCGCAGAAAGGCAATGCTCAGTATGTATTATTTAGGAATTAGTGATGTGACATGATCAATTTATTGTTGTTAGCATTGTTAACTTTTATGCCTACAAGTGATAATAGAAAGCCAGGCATGTGCACGCATGTAAGAGGCCCATTAACAGCATGTTTGTTTAACTTTTACAAGCTTATGTCAAATTATGATAAGCGAATAAGGTACGTTTGATTGTTTGAATGCCAGTTTAAATTACAAATGAACAAAAAATTGATGCTTCAGTGTGTGCAAAATTTAGCTCAATCCATTGAGCTTACAGTGTCGTTGTAGCTAATAGAGTCACTTGGAGAAAATTACTATCAATATAAAGGTGTTAAAATTATATACAGAAACATAAGCTTTTTGTGTTAACATATCATTTTATTTCAGAAAAATACCCACAAATCAAGAAGCTTTTCACCAGTGATCCACACTTTCCCTACATTGTATTGGCAATGGTGGCAACACAAATTATTGCTTGTTACTTTGTAAAGGATATGAGCTGGCCATGGATCATACTATTAGCATATGTGTTTGGTGGCACAATCAATCACTCCTTGACATTGGCAATTCATGACATTTCTCACAACACAGCATATGGTTACAAACATTCAAAATGGAATCGTTACTTTGGAATGTTAGCCAACCTTCCACTTGGCGTTCCAATGTCGATAAGTTTTAAGAAGTACCATGTTGATCATCATCGCTATTTAGGTGGAGACAAATTGGATACCGATCTTCCCACCAAGTTTGAAGGGATGTTCTTCCGTAATAGTTTCTTGAAAATTATCTGGCTCTTTTTAAATCCTCTCTTCTATGTCCTACGTCCCTTAGCTGTGAACCCCAAACCAATGACAGTGTTGGAATTTCACAATGCTATTATCCAGATTCTTTTTGATGGTTGGATCTTTTACATGTGGGGTCCAAAACCAATCGTCTACTTATTGGCAGGCACACTACTTTCTCTGGGACTTCATCCAGTTTCCGGCCATTTTATTTCAGAGCACTATATGTACACAAAAGGATTTGAAACGTATTCTTATTATGGAATCTTAAACTTGATCACATTCAATGTGGGCTACCATGTAGAGCATCATGATTTTCCTGCAATACCCAGCGCGAAGCTACCGCTGGTAACAACATTTTGCTATGGTGTTTGGCATAACCAGTACAGTAGAAACTTATTAATTCAACAACAAACTTCCATTAGATGCCATTAGGGGTTACTTTTATCCTTAAACTTTAAGTTAACGACTGTCCGATGTGCATTGAAATATAAGCCATTTACCAGCTCTTTTGATTTAATGTTGTTTTGTTTTGCAGATGAGAAAAATTGCACCTGATTTTTATGATGATTTACCAAGCTATACTTCCTGGTGCAAGGTGCTTTGGAATTTTGTTTTTGATCCAGCTATCGGACCATATGCAAGGGTTCGGAGAGAAATTAATTTGAATGGTGTGGTGAAGGAGCACAAAGAGAAAGATGATGGAATTAAGAAAACAACTCAACTTACTAGTGGCAATGGGCATGTTGGTAATGGTCATGCAAATGGTGATGTGGTTGGCAGTCAGACCCAGAATTATTTGTCAAATGGACACTAGTGCACTCTTGTAATTATGTTTTTTCTGAAACAAATCATTTAAATATTGAAACAAATAATGTTGCATGTTTTTACTATGTTATATAATTAGCAGTCGATTTTTTCCTTTTTAAATAAATGTGTAGGATGCACTACTGCTAGGTATGCGACTATGCATATATATAATTAATCTTTGATTGTGCTGTATTATATGTATTTATGCCTTTCTATGTTTCGCTGTTTGAAGAGTTATTAACTTTGCAAATATTACTTGTTGTTCTACTATAATTAATCGTTCTCTCCCTCAACTTCCTATCAGATTTTTGGTCTTAAATGGTGAGATTATGGTCACATTTACACAACCTGTGCGCTACTGAATATAACTGGCATATGGCCTATGACTTTTTTCATGTAAATTTGAGGTCGTGTTTTGTTTTCTTACTTCACACCGTGCTCTTGTAAAAGTGATTACTTTTGGTCTAAAATATAAACTAGTTGTGTATAATTCCTTGTCATCATTCCATCTCTTCTTTATAAAGGAAAACATTGCAAATAAGATATTTATTTAATATTACAGTATAACAAACATTATCATACAAAAATATTTTTTTCTTTTATGAAATTCTTATGTTGCCTATATTGCTTGCTGAGTCGACTTGGCCTACAGCAATGGTGTTAAAAATCTATAATGAAATGCTTACTCAATATAAATAAAAACATTAGTTATAAGGCTGAATTCTTCACTTTTTATGTTAGTTGATAGGAGAAAGCAGTATACTTATTATTTACAACAAATTGCGTTAAATAACACAAAGTGCCTTATCTACATATGCAGTGCTTTTATATAACTTGAAAACTTTCCATCATAACAAGATCAACAAACAGGTTAGGCTACAATGTCAGCTTTCTATTAGGTATGGAAATAATGGTACCCCTGTGTATGGGTACACAAAAGTCTATACCATTGAAATCATTAACACATGATTGTCATCATTCACAAACAACTTAGTACCAGAATACCAAAAAAATACATTGCACAATGCCATCATCTATGTTAACCATCCACTGATTGCTATGTGCCAAGTGAGACAAACAATGCCCTTACACTCCTCTGTTATTGACCCAACTACTGTTCTTGATTAGATAACAAATGCCATTTTCAATTGTAATTTTGGCCTAAAACCAAATAATATTAATTCTACCCATAAATATATTTTATAAAATTTTTAATGTATGAAGTGATACTCGGCACGTAAGCTTTCCCTGAAAAAAATAGCCAACAGTGTATAAAGTGTAAAAAACAGAGAAACTACTATACTACCACTTCACAGTGAAATATACAAAACCAATATACTGATGTGACAAAAGATAATTTTAAGATTATTAATGGTTTACATAACACTGGCAAGTAAAGTTATGTGCATTAGAATATTTCAATGTCATTTTCTAAAGTGGAATAAAAAAGCGCTGAGAATCTGGCAAAATCTAATTCTTAATCATGGCTAGAAGTCAAATGAAGCTGGGTTGTACTTGTTTCCGTAGCTACTGCCCACGAACTTACTGGATCTAAGATCAGTTTTCTGCTGACTGATTCCTGTTGTTGACCGATCTGAAAAAAAAAGCAGCACACTCTAAAGTGATACCTAAACTGTTGCTACCAATGATTCAACCACTACTAATAGTTAGAATCACACAGGTCTTTAAAAACAATTCTTGGTAGTTAAATGTAGTTTTGATTGGAAGCAAAATTATCCACCTGTCCCAGGGTATGGATTTGATCTTCTTGGACTCGGTGTATTGATGGCTTCTGAGTTCCATTTTTTTGAATTTGAAGGCATATTGAAATCAAATTCATCTTCATCTGAGAAAACATTTTGTGGGCTACTGCTAGTATTGGACTGGGTTGTGGCACTGCCTCTCTGCCATGGCTTCTTCTGCCTAGTGTCGTTGTTATTTTTCTCAGGAGAAACAATTTCAAGCTTATTCGTTGTTTGAGACTGAAGTGGATCAACAGGATTTGCAGAGATGGTTTTGTGGCGAGAATAAAATGTATTTCCAATACTGACATGATCTCGTTTGTTGGTTGGCAAGCTGAAACTATAGTTGTTGGATGAAGGCTTTTTATTGGAGTCTACAGTCATGTTTTTCTTAATGCTCCACACACTATCCAAATTGAAGCTTCCCATGCTTTGCTGAGCATTCACCTTATTTTGGGTTGTATTAAATTCTTGTGACCACTGCTGTGGAAGAGTTTCTTTCTTAGGTGGGCCAGAATAAAGAAATTTCTTTGGCCCCTCATGTTTGATGGTGTTGTTTTGTTCCTTCATGGCAAAGTGCATTACGTTTAATTTTATGGATTCGCATACGTAGCTTATTACATCCCTCTACGAACAATTTTATTGCATTATCATACTGTCATAAGAAACCTACAAATACAAGCAATTTACTAGTTACTACTGTACTACGACATTATTATATAACATATTGGCTATAGCCTGCAGCCTGATAGTTCACTGTATTTATTCAAACGTGAACACTTCAAATAGCAATGCCAATATGCCTATACATTCAAACAATCTTAAGGCTATTCAGCTTTTTAGTGATACCCAAATTTCAAACATTTCACCAGGACCACTAAACAAGAGGACATGTTGTTCACGCGTTGTAAAATAACATTGCATTGACCCACACTAGAAAGTACAGCAGTTTTCGACAAAAAATCGTGTGGAGAGGCACAAGTCTTAGCATGACAGGGCACATTGAAAACCAATAATAATAGTTACAATAATAATAGAAAAAATAGTTTGCATTAAGTTGAAAAACATAAAATTTTTAGTTTGTCGCAGAAAAGTTACCTGTACACCAGGCGTGTACATGTATGTTACTAAGCCTTTAAAGGTGAATTTTTCTAAATTTCATGCAAAAAAGCTGGTAAAATGATTGCAATTCAAATGCAAAATTAGCAGTCCGACTTGTGTGCGCCATGATTTTCACAAGCGACGTCAGTGTAACACCGCTAAACATCAAAACCAAAATTCATTGTGAAAAGTGTAGGCACATGTCTGCAAAGTAAGCGGGCTGCACCACTTTTTAGTAACCTGTAAAATTTTGCATAATAATTAGAATTCAAGCGCAACCACTTCATTCGACAGGTTTTTAACTGCTCCTGCGCCCGCAAAAAATACATCGGTTGAGTGCAGCAATCTACTGAAGACGTGAATAGGTATATACTGCTGCGACTCAATCGTGCCATCAGCTTTTGATATCGCATTGCGCAAAGATTAGAAACAGGTCAAAGAAAGTTCGAGACAGCTGATCTTGCTGGAATGCGTCGCCATACAAGAGTGATAATCAAACCGATTTGCGGGCCGCATGTTCGTCACCTCTGGTGTAAAGCATGTGGTCACTAAGTAATTCCTGGGGTACAAAGCCTTGTGTTGCATATAAAATATGTTTAACAACAATCACAGACGAACATGCTTTTATCGCCTCAGAGCAACATTGATTAAGAAAAAAGAAGAACTAAATGGTTGCTTGGCTTTCCACACACAGCATGGTATAAAAATTGTAACCAGTGAAACCAATTGAATGAGTAGACATAAGAATGTCACTCAAGTGTCACTCATACGCTTGTTGTAATTGACTTTACAAATTGTGACCAATATGAAGTTCAACGTTACAGAAGGCCATAATAGATAAAAATAAATACATCATTATGTGTCCGAGACATAAGATCGACACCTGAACAAAATCCAAGGTATTGGAATAAAAACAAAACCATGTACATATGTCTATACACTATAGGCTACTGGGTTAAGAATGGACCGGTCGGTATTTCATGGCAGGATTCGCCGAGATCTGAGCTGTACAGACGCGCCAACTCAGGTGTGCAAAGGCTAGGGAAGTGGGCACCTATTCAGTCATTGTCCAGTGCAATTCAAAGCTGACACTGTAACTATAGATCAATATAACACCCTATCAAAAAATCCTGAGGGCAGGATAAATTTTCACTGAATCTTATCGAAATTTGACCAATCCTTAAGGCTAAATAAATAAAGCCAACCTTACTTATGATGACTCTAAACCTTTTTCACAGTGTTACTTCGTAAGCTCTTTCGTGCTATGACTATATCTTAGATTCGTATCTTAAGTAAAGCATAGTAGCTACTGGACTTGCCGGTCACTTGATATATGCAACGAGTTGTGATCGATTCACACTTTGCAAGAAATTACCAATGTTCAAATATATAGTCATTACAGCATTACACAGTAATAGATATCATCTCACTTTGATTGTTACCATAGGAGTATATACCATTCGAACATATCTCTTAGGAGAGGGTATTTTTAGACTATATTAGAGTATTAGGTGGTTATTTATTCATATTTACTCTCAAATTATGGCTTATACAAAATCAAGTGTGCAGAAAGTTTAATTGAAATTTATCTTGGGTGTGTAGCTGCCTTGAAATACGAAGTAGAGAATGGAAAAGATACGAGAACTCTGATGAAGGAAGGAAACCATCTTGAACTTATGTTTATTCCGACGACAATATATTGTTATGATGTATTGTATAAAACGTGTCACTACAACTACATGGCATGAAGACAAAAAAGTTCGAAGTGCACGTCGGTGAATCCCCAACATGCAGATGCCACACTTTCCACTACAGGCTGATGACAAGTGATGAGTACTGACTAAGCTAGGTTCCAAAAGAAAATAAAGTTATTGTAGCTTTTAGCTTTTTCCAGCAAATCTGCACTTCTTGATTTTACTATGCTATGCAACTTTGCATTCCGGGATCTAGCGCAGAAGTGCACAACCACGTCATGCATGCATTATTATAAAAGAAACCACTTCCCAAATTATAACATAATTTGGTTGTGCGCTTCTGTTAATTTTGCATCTAGCCCAAATCCCAATCTATGCAGTTAAGCTGAAGCCAGACTGCATTTTTGTCGATATTGGGGAATACATTCCCCGCACAAAGCGCTTGAATTCCAGGTGCACCTAAGCAAAGCCAGGCTGAAATCCCAGCGGTGCAGACTAATGTGCATCTCCCGCTTGTGCCGCCGCGGTTTTGTACTTCTGTTTAAATTTTTCTGACGCTACTCAACTGCTAGAAGAAATACGGCAAAAAAGTTAGCCTACATAAACATATCTCGTAAGTAAACTAAGTCGTATCTGCGCAACTTTGTTCAAAACTGATAAGGAACTTGGTCAATCGCGCATTACAAACGTACGTAAGTAGCCTATGCAAAGCATGCAGTCTAGAGCTATAGTACTAGAATCTGGAGCCTTTTCGCCAAAGATATCTACAGTGGAAAACCAAATGCAATCTTTACGAAGGTGAATTTTGGCATAGCCTAGCCTATGTAAATTTTTGACGTACATTACAAGTATTTTTTAAGTCAGCAGATATTTTAAATAAACTAAGTTATTTTAATGGAATATTGATGTTGGCGTAAATCTTCGGTGTACAATGCCGATGTTTACCGATGCCCGAATACGATTCTACTATGATTCCACCACGCTAATCTCAGAACGTACATGATGGTTGATTAGTAAGCTATAGCTTATAAGCTTATTGCGATTCCGCCATGGAAAGTAGTGAATTATACCAATCTGGTGATCGATTTTGCGTTGCCAGTCGCTGTGCTACGAGTGAAGTCATTCTATAAACATCTTACAATACATTACGGAAAATAAAACAAATCAAAGAAAAAAAACCAAAATACTTTACGTACGAAAAAGGTGTAACGAAAATTATAAAAATAATTACAAAACTATTGATGATCTTTCTGAGCTTTTAAGAAATCAACCATCAAATCACTCACGATCGAGTCACGATGAGGGACATAAATATTCAAATCTGGTAACCAGATTGTATAACGTTTGCCTGTTTCGGTATTTTATTTGGCTTTGTTTTCCCTTCACAGCGTTTGCGGTATACTCTTTATTTTTCTTGAACGAGTTAACTTAATTAGCTTACAATTTACGATGTAGATTAGATGCAATACGACTTTGAGTTTAGTGGGAAAAAGCGATTAAAACATATCACCGTCATCCACGAAACCAGACTCATGCGCGCCCTGGTGTAATTCATACTATTTATATTTTTGCAGCCTATGCCTGTGAGACAAGGACCCTCCCAGCAGAATTAAACAGGAAAATCCAAGTTGTGGAAATAAAAAAGATTTTATCGTAAGATCTTGAACATAACCTATCTTAGACATATAACCTACAAGCAAGTTCTTCAGACTATCACTCAACATATAGAGGTATAAGCAGGGTTGTTATCGAGATGGATTCAAAAATAAGGGCGACTAGGAAACAAAAAAAGAGCCCTACCATAAACAGCGCACAACAGCAGGCAATCATAATCAATGTTCCTAAAAAAACACAAACGAGACACTATTTTTATGTTCTTAATTTTGGGATCTCTTTGGTACAAAATGGTATAGGCCTACTAAAGGTGTCGAAATACCCAAAATAGGAACCTCTGCCCTATAAATCAGACAAACATAAAGACGAAAGTGAAAATAAGGACATTTCTTAGAAATAAGGACAAAACTATTTTCTAAGACACAGACCTTCAAAATAAAGACAAATATTGGAAATAAGGACGGTATGGCAACCCTGGCTGTAACTGATAACCATAGGTGGGCAGTACCGCGGTACTATAGTACCGAATTACTGTACGGCGGTACTTTTTCAGTACCTATACCTATAGCCTACTGTCGGTAGGCTATTTTAAAAAAAAAGTACTGAATCTCTGTATCGAATTACTTTTTTCAAGAAATTTCAGTCGGTCCCGGTACTTTTCAAGTGATAATTCCAAAGTTTTAACAAGTATGTTTTCAAAAATACATGTTAATTAATCCTTAATATCAAATTTAGCATCTGTTGCTCTTTTTTATGTAAAAATGTCAAGTAAAATTGCAAGCGATTAACGTCACATATGTTTTTACCTGAAGTAACCTTTACCCAGAGCATAATAACGGCAAACATTGCATGTGCAGCAGCATTTTTTTCGCAAAAAGTGCCAGTACCGAGTACCAACAAAGTACCGAACTACTTTTTAAAAATAGTACCGAATACCGGAACCGTCAGTACATTTTTGCTAAGTACCGGTACCGAAGATACAAGACCTTGCGGCATTGCCAAAGCCATTTTTCAAGAAGCGGCAGAGGGGACTAGAACAGGAGGTCGGATAACATAGAGTGACCCGAATCGACTGTCATTTGCAGAAACAAGAAAACTTGCACATGATCGTCTAAAATGGAAAAGGATTATTCACGACACCACGTGATGCGGATCGTTTTCCACCTAAGGGACACAAATCAAGACAGATTTATAAGCAACCGTTTATTTCTACTGTTAATTTCAGACAAGAATTTTAAACAAGAAGGATTTCAGCCCAAAAACTCTTATAAACTTTGATTTACCTACAAAAACGTTGAAGTAGAAATTTAGTAAATTTAGGCAATAAACTTTTTTTCCAAAGCAGTGCGCAAAAGACGGCAGTTTTAGGCCACATAAATGTAACTTATGGACTTCTTGATCACAAAATCTAACATGAGCGCCTGATTAAGTTAATTACTTGTACACACTAATTTTTTATTTCTGGTACAAAAATGACGCTTTTGACAGTCGTCTAAAACATTTAAGAAAAATATGAACTTCAGCAAGTTGTTACCAAGATTAGCTAGCTTGTTTTGTGCAATACTGGTACAATTTGTCTATATTTACATCCAAAAAAACATCCTAGAGAGCGCAAGAATAAAGTCGTTTGGTTCGGAAGTTTTTTAAAAATTTCAGCCTCATTTCAGCATTATTAACCAACATTGATTTTATGTGATCGAATATTTTACAAGCTGAATCGAGATTAGAAAAACGCCAAGAGGGAAAAAGTAACTGATTTTACGCTGTTGGTATATTACAGCTAAGAATATATTCTCTTCACATAAAAAAATCACTGTCGTGTTTTGAGTTCACTAATAGTTACCCTGAGTTAATCTCTTTCTGAATACAACTTGACTGAGATAAAGTCCAACTGCAGAGTAAGCTATAACATAACAACACTAAGGTTATGTAAGTAAAAGATAAAAATTTTGTTAACATGAACTACAGAACAATTGCTAATAAAATACTTTGGATTGCCTTAAAATCAATTGACAAATGTCGTACATGGAAATGCAATTTTCACTCGGCTTCATTCTCATTGAAGTCGTGACACAAAGCTGGAGGTATGATCGCAATAAATTTCTTGAACTTTCCAAATCGACGGATTAAGTGCAAAAGCCGCTAAGTCGCTCATTGAGTAACTTGACTCACCTCAGTAAAACCACCTTTTAGATTTACCTATTTTTCCGTAAGATTACATGGAATACAAATAAGCTGCGAGCAATTTTAATGCAATAGCACTCCACAAAGTGCGTTTATGATCAGGACGGCTTTATTATTTCATGATTAATGCATCACAGCAGTATACCTACTACTTTGAGCAATAACAATCTTCATAAAAGTTTCATATATTCAAAAGCAATTCCTGTTAAACGGTAAACTTCTACCCAAAACTCCTCTTCCCGTAAAACCCACATTTTTACTATTTGCCCACACCAACGCGCTAAAAATCGAACATTTAGCTAATAGCAGCATTTCTAAAAGTTGGCGCAGTGACGTTTCCATTCGAAGTTTGCAATGACTTGTCTTTCCATGTGGCAATACCATCATTCGTAACAAGCAAATCAACCTGAGGTTGTGAAAACATTTAAATAATTTTTTGTCTACTTAGAATACGAGCAAGTTCAGAGAAGGGACAAACATTCTACCTGAACTTTTTCCCAAACTTTTTTCTTGGGATTTAAACGTTCATCAGGGGTTGCATGCGATAAACCTTCAATAAATACTTTATCACCTTGCACTGATCCTGGAGGAGGATTAAGAACCTCAACTTCTTTCGACGTCTCTGTCCTGTAAATCAGCAAAAACAAAGCGTGTAACGATCTTATCTGTTGTAGTAATGAACCTTCAACAACGACAACATTATTCGTAACGATAAAATGACATTTAAACTTTTTTTTACGTTATAAGCAAAACTATATTTTATTAGGGCCAAATACAATTTCAACCAATTATGGATTAAAAGAATTAAACCCAGGGTACAACACAGCAAAAACAGCATGAATGTAGAAAAGTACATACTTATTAGTTGCACAAAGTAACATGGCCTGGGATTCTATTCCTCTCATTTTCTGAGGTTTTAAATTGCAAACACAAACCACCAGTCGCTCTTGTAGAATCTCCAGTGGGACAAAACCTGCTAATCCAGACACTACCGTGCGGGGTCCACTTTCTTCACCAAAGTCGATTGTTTCAACATACAAGGAATCTGCATCTGGATGCTGCAATGATTATTAATTAATTCACCTATCATTAAAAATTAACTATATGGTTATGGACTATCTATCTTTGACTACAAAACTAAAATATGACTGCGGACTAATTTTGGAATATTTCAATTAATATTTGCAACTACATATACAGTAAACCGCGCTTAATAAAGCATCGGTTTATGGAACAAACTGCTTATTAGAGCAGTTATCACTGATATAGAACGAAAAATGATTTTCCTGTTATAAATTCACCGCTTATTAGATCAACTTGACATGTGGCGACAAGCCCTTAACATAAAAAGCGGTAAAAGAGTGGACCTTGCCATTAAAGCATGATCACGCTATTGACCATGCAACAGAAATTGAAACCAGCATTCCAAAACACTGACTAGGAGTAAAAATGTACAGTAAATGAGAATAAAAAGCCTTGATATCAAAACTTGTCAGACTTTTATTTGTTACAACCACCACTTTGGCAGTGTAAACAGCTCTCATCGTTAATACATAAGCTGCTTATTACAACAGGTCTGTCATTCCCGATGGAGATCTATTAAGCAGTGTTTACTATGTTATTAAAACCACTGATTAAATTGAACTGAAATACATATCAGTTCTATTTTATGTCTTTTTTTTTCTCTCACCTTTTCTGCTTTAATAATTTTTCCCACTCTGAGATCAACACGCCCACCAATATCAACGTCATTATCTGTTTGTTTCTTTGCACCCTTTCCACCAGCTGTAAACAAAAATATGTACAATCATCAAATTATATTTCATATAAAAATATTTCAGGTAAACCTCTTTTTTAAATTTCTCAACCTCACCGATTTTAGTTCCATAAGCTTGCTTGGTCAATTTCTGTAGTTCAGGCTCTTGAAATTTTTTAATTATTGGGGCTAACAAACGATTAATAACAACTACTACACCATTCTTCAAATCTCCTGGATGTACAACCTATAAACAATAAAGAGCTTATAAAAAATCAAACAAAAAGACAATAGGATGTAAGAGCACACATGATAATTATCTTGTGTTAATTCAAGTTTCCTGATTTAACGACATATTTTGGAACAGATAAATCTGCCATTGCTGGGAAAAGTTTTGCAGTTTTATCTTTGAATAAACTATAATAGTTTCACCTCATTAGCGAAATCTTTTTCTAAATCTTCGTAAACTGTATATTTCTTGTTTCCCCCAAACTCCTCTTTTCGAACAACTTCAAACTCTACAGACATCAAAACGTACTTTAATTTGAAATAAAATGATTGTGCAGACAAAACCATCATGGCATGTTCTGATGTAAAATAAAAAAGTTAAACCGATACATGAACATGAAATAAAAAAAGCTGAGCAAAATAAATGATATAAACAAACTTACCTGAAAATATTGGGAAAACAACAAACTTCACAAAGGATAGAATGCCATTGTTTGTTATATTTCCAGGTTCACAAAAGGCTTTCTTTAATTTTCTTTTAACAGCCGCAGGCTCGTCTAACAAATCTATTTTTGAATCCTAACAGTACAATACGTGGTGTTACTGTTACTTAGTAACAAAGCTGTTAAATAGTGATTGCGTTAAAAGTAGAAAGCCTGAAATTAACAGAAAGTTGACAATGGAATAAATCTTACTTCTACTGATGAGCTCATTTTATCACCAGTGAGGCCTGGAACCATTGGATTCATGAAATGAATTCTTTTTTTATATCCCAATGCCGGTAAGCACTGCAGAACAAATGCAACTAACTGATTATAGTTGTAAATTGTATCTATTTCATTACACTGCAGTAATAAAGGGTTATAGTTCACAATAATAATCAGTCCACCCACTTTTTCAGCATAGGTGAAAATTTTCCTTTGATCCACGCCACCAAACTGCGCATCAACTTTTAAATATTCTTCATCCAATGCCTTTTTAAGGGATTTTATTTTATAACTTTTGTTATACTTTTAAATGTGATATTTCACTGGAACAAGTTAGGCAGCCCATTTTCAAAGATAGGCTGTTAGCTTTGGGGAAAGGATACAGTAGAATCCACTTAATATGGCCACTCACTTTATATGACCATTTTGGTAAGGTCCCAAATTTTGCCATATAAAATTCTTCATTTACTATGACCAGACTTCGGATACTATAACCACTTTTCCATCTTTTTAAGTTTTTGTATCAATTTTTCGTGTCTATTATGTAACTTGACAGTGACAATTGTGCCACGTGTATTCTCAATACACCTACTGATGTTCACATTAATGTTGCTGTTTAATGTTAATGAAATAAACGATGAATTTGATGTTTATTGTCATTTTGCGTTTAACTGTATTGATCCTGGTGTGATTAAACGATACGGTAGCGGTTTTGGTTACTGTGACAATTCGGATATTATGAACAAAATGGTCTGGTCTCAAGGTGGTCATAATAAGTAAAGTCTACTGGATATGTAAAAATTGATTTTAGTTGCTTAGTGTTGAATTGAAGTTTGGCATTAAAATTATGAGATATTAAAGTAATATATTTAATATAGATTTTGCTATGTTATAACTTTCAAGTGAAGAAAGCATGGAGCCAGACACAATAGCACCAAATGTATTATTTTATCATACTAAATAGTGACTACTTTTTTAGAAACGTAACACTTGCCGGGGGTTGGGTCTTTTAACCGTGATTAGAAGCTCAGTAAAACATACCTGTAGTCCAGGATACAGCAGTCCACTAAGCAATGGGTGTTCCACTTGTTTCACGACTTCAGCACCTGCTTTCTTTGCATCGTGCTGTGATTAAATTACAATCTAATCTCAGTGATGTTATTTTAGAAGCACCTAAACCCTTATGTGATACAAGTATGATAACCAAATATATTTCCTTAGCTTAGTAATCTTGTTACACAACAATCAACAAACTTTACCTCTGTGACAACAGAAGAAAGCTTGTACATGTCCAATGTGTATTCTTTGCTCAATTGAAAATCAGTTCCTTGGACAAATTTCAACTTCTCTAGCGGAACTTTGATTGACTTCAACATTTCTTTTATAACATATTCATAATATCTTTAAGAAAAATGGAAATAAATAGCGA
The DNA here is from genome assembly GCF_947623445.1 of Clavelina lepadiformis. Lineage (NCBI taxonomy): Eukaryota > Metazoa > Chordata > Ascidiacea > Aplousobranchia > Clavelinidae > Clavelina > Clavelina lepadiformis. The sequence goes on from NC_135246.1 coordinate 9,864,769, forward strand.
AGTTTGACACAAGGCTGTACAATCAACATTTTAGCTCTAAAACTAAAACTTGCTTGGATCGAAGGTTGAGTAAGTCCCACGGCGCTTTCATGTTATCTAAATAACCATGCAGATCTGCCAAAAGTATAGTAACCTGAAATAGAAGCAAAATAAGCGGTAAGTTTTAAAAAGTTTTGAAAATAAGCACGTACCTGGGTCCAGTATTGATACTTTTTCTAAAAACAAGTTGAAAATATAAGCATAATATAGGCTACCTCACATCCTGCTTTAAGAAAATCCCCTATCTTTGACATTGGTACAAAGTAAGCAACATGAGGTTTTCCTGTGGTGGCTGATCCCCAGTAAAGTTTTATATCACGAGTTTTAAGAAGTTCGTTTAATTTGTCCTCTCCAAGAACTTCCTGAAAATGTATGTGAGTAAAATGTAAAACATTCATAAAATGTACCAAGAAACAAATTCAATTATTTTTTTAACTTTTTGAATACACTAGTATTAAATAGAATACTACCTGCAAGTTTCTAACAATGAGATGCTTTTTTTCTTCAAATGAAAGTTCTGTCATTGTAATCTTGTTGTCTGAAATTAATTTGAAAGGGAAGAAATATAAAGTGATTTTACTTTTGATTCACCACTCTTCATTTTGTGATCTCATTTCCAGGAAAGTTGACAAACAAAAACATATATGCAATCCAAAAGTATTTCTTTGGCAGTAAGACGTTATAACTCTCAAGGTATTACCTTTGGACACAGAAGGAAAATGGAAATCTCTCTTTTCAAGAATTTCAATATGCTTTTTCCACCTTACTATATGCACAAACTTCTGAGGAATATTTGACGATAAATTATGAAGCTGCCTGTTTAAAGAGAGGAAATCATTGAAACAACACAGCGTTTCCAGCAATTAAGCAGAAGTGGCAAATAAATGGGTGTGAACACAAATGCTGATAATGAAAAATCTTCACGATGCAAGTTTCTTGTAATATTTACCTGATATCACTTTCACCGGGTTGAAATCCGTTAATATAACTCTGACTAGATAGAATATTATTCAGCTCTTCTAAATTCCATGCAGACATATTCCATGATAAATCAACAAAAATGCAATATTCTAAAGTATATGTGTATTACAAGATGAAGACAGATACATGAACCAATAATAACAAACAACTGAGTTGTATGTAGGAGGTGTTGCATGCAGCAGACAATTACTTTCAAAACTTACAAAACACCGGTACAGCTACTGGTATGAACATTACGTTATACATTATATTACACAAAAAATTGCTAAGTGCCCTTTTGCACTGCACTCCTTCACTCACTAGTTAACACAACCAAAAAGCAAGTGATACCTGCACTTGGTACTCAATAAAGTCTTTATTGTGATAAATTTACTTATTTTCAACTTCTGCTGTTAATCATGCAAATGTTCACAGGATATACAAAATAGCTTGGTGATACACAAGTGGCCTGCATTTGATCCACACTCAGTTGATGCATGATTCAAAGTTTTCAAATGTTTAAAACTTTGAATTATAAAGAGGAAAATTTCATGACCAAATGTATGTATGATAGAAGCTTTAGTGAACAATAACTTAACAGAAGTAAATCACATCGAAAAACAAATCAGATGTGGACTACTATCTACTGGTATTGGTACATGGTATCATACCATATTTGCAATTTATAACATACTCACTGCTATTGATATGTATTATATTATACAATTACACTATCAATTTAATATTTTTAGTAAGACTTAACTGCAGCAGAAGCCTTAATTTTTCCTGGAAAAATAACAAGACACAATACAAATCACAGTTATATATGGTGTAGAAAACCATGTCTTATAATATCTAGTACCACCACATGGTCTACAAAAAATCGCAACACATACATCTTTGGCTTTTGAACTTACAATATACAAGCCACAACCAAAAGGTAAAGTGCGTTCATTTGGTACATTTTTTGGAATCAATCACAAACTAAATAGTGATTAGTGAAACAACAAGTTGAACGCATATAAAATAATATTTATCAAATTAACAGTGAAAGACATACCAATTAAGTACAACTGTAGAATATTTTACAATATAGGTTATTATACTGTATAGCATGTAAGAGTTGTGAATGATGTTACGAACAAGATAAATCTGCTGAAAGTATATTTACTACATTGTACTACTAAATCAAGTCTTGTGCAAAACTTTAGGAAAACTAATAAGCTATATATATAATACAAAATATATACCAGTGCAAATGTGAGCTGCTACTACAAAACAAAGCAAATGGGAAATTTACTTCAACCATCACAATCACTCTCACATAAAAAATTTTGGCAGTGAGCAATAAATTCAAAATCGATCGCATTTTTGATTTATATGATGTATAATATTATACTGAAATTGTTATACATTGTGTACATATTGTGAATACCGATACTGGAAAACTTTATGGATAATAAACATCTATAAATTGTACATACATTCATAACAACAATTATCACATACAGAGAAAACTAGTTAACTTAAGGCTTTACTTATGTGCTAAATTGTATATATACGCACATCAAAATGTACCCACTTTCTACATGGTAAGAAGAAATCCAGAACATTGCAGTAGTTGTATACAGTACATCATACATATTACGCACATAAGCAGAATAGCTGAACGCTAAATTTTACAAGAACATTCGAAGGCCAATACATAGTGTGCATACTAGCATAAAATATATATATATCTTTATATGCATCAAGGCAGAATATGTTATGCAAACATTGTTTATTTTTTTTTCACAGCAGTAGCTACAATTTAAATAATGATATGTTTTTCACAACAGTGGTTACAACTTAAATAGTGATCAATTTTGCTACAAAAGTGGTAAAATTGTTAGATTTAAAAATAAACAAATGAGAAGATTAGGCTTCACAAAATTAAGTGCAAATATTGTTTTGTATCAATGTACAAAAATGTTATTCATAGAACACAAATACCAATTTTCCATACTACATAGAATTTTCCAGAAACTTGTGCTAATAGATGATCATAATATTATGATGAAATCTCACTTCAACGTACATACATATATATATATATATAAATATATATGTATCTATACATAATACTACTGGTATATTCTCCAACGATACCACAAAAGCACAATTGCAGTATATATACAACACAATATAGCCACTTTTGACAGTTCAAAATTCACAAAAACCAACTTTATCAACAAAAAAGTTATATATAGTTGTCATAGTAGGAATTGGTCAATACAAAACCCAAGCCCAAAAAGTTTCAACTAAGACTGCCAAAAAAATATTTAGGCAAATATGAACACTAATTCTGATGAGTGGTTAACTCATATACAACAAAAAGTAATTGTATCAACTTAAGTGAGAATTTTAAGAAATGATCTACTTTGGTTGCTGAGCTGAAGAAGGGACACTATTGCTGAGCTGAAGAAGGGACACTATTGCTAATCATTAAAGATAATTATTATACAGAGTTCAACTTAGATTCCAAATCAACATTTCAGTAGATTATTTTGAAACAAAGCAAATTGTTCAATAATTGAGTCATCTTTGAAGTAAACTTGGGAAATATATTGACGAAACTTTATTGTTTGACGCTAATATGATAAACTTCAAGTCAGTGACTAAGATTGAATGACTTGGTGAAGTTACTTTCCGAGACTCGAGTCAAGTCAAGTAATTTAAAAACGTGATTCGAGTCATTACAACACTGCTTCAAGTTTATTCATGTCGACTTACATGACGTTATAGTTCACATCATACTGTTACCGAAATAATCGTTGTCATGGCACCTCCAATTATGATATTATTAATAAAGCAGTGAACTAAAATGCAGAAAATCGACTGTTGAAGTGGTACAAATTTATAGGTCCATTAATGACAGCAAATCTTCACCTTTTGTTTTGCTTGTCGATGAGCTGCTGTTTCCACTGATTGTTAAATCACCCACAATTTTTGAAAGTTCTGCTCCACCGTGCACGGTAGCTTTAATGTTCATCACGTTTTTGTCTGGTTCTTTAAAGTTGCTACTGGTAACATTAGTTGGTGGTGGGGGCTCATTGGTAGATGAAAACAACTGTAAACGGAATTCCTTGTTTGACGTGAGAGCTTCATTAGAACCAATGATTTGAGCAAGTAAACCAAGCTCTGCTTTGGCCAAGCGATGACTCTCCGCAAAAATTCCAGATGAGCTACTGTCTGACGTAATCGAGTAATCAGCACTATGGCAGTTGGTGTAAATATTTGTGCCGAGTGTTGTACTACGCTTTCCTCCTATCTCTGTAGATACATTAACAGGCGTGCTGGGTTTAAAACTACTTCCACATGGAAAATTAATCACCGTCTCCTTGTTAGCTCTGAACAAACGAACAGTTCCAGGGACATCAACACCTGGAGCAACTTCACCAGTTTTACGAATAATAAATCTTCCATCTTCATTTTGAACTTTCTCTGTGAGATAAATTGATACCTTGTTATTGGTATCCTGCAAAAAACCCAGGAGTGATTGTCTTATCATAATAAAATCCCCAACTGTCATGAGACCATAGATTTCAACAAGATTGTGAAATATTCCAGAGACCTTCTGATGAACAACGGCATTGCCAGCAACAAACTGAAGAACAGCGTCCAAGTGGTTTAATGTAATATGCAGTATGTCACCAGGCATTTCACACTGCGTAACTTGATATTTCACTGCCATTATCATTAGATCATACAATCTTTCCATGCTGTCTGCATTAACTTTCATAATCGAGGAATGGACAAGTTTATTGAAGATTGTTCGCAAAGTTTGTTTTGTGTACAGTGATTGAGGTTTCAACATTTCTATAAGGAATTGGTGACTGAACATAGTGCCAACTATGTCTGCAATAACCTTAGCAGCTCTTTCTTCTGGAATCTTTTGAGCTTTTAAGCGCTGGTCCAGAACATAAAGCATTTCTCCTCCCAAGTTGTAAAACAAAATAGGCAAGGCTTGAGATACCATGTTTTTTTAGTTTTAACTTTAAAATATGAATATAAACAGGTGATCAGATTATGCCTTTCTACTTAATATGAAAGTGTTAAATATAGTAGAATCCGCTTAATACGACCACGAATAATATGACTGCTTTATTTGATCATTTTGGTACGGTCCTGAACTTCACCATATAAAAATACTATAACAAGTCTTTGAATATTATGACTACTTTTTCTATCTCTTTTGAATATTTCCATGTCAGTTATGGTTTTCTTTGTTTTAGATCAACCATTTGAACCAAACACTCTTTTTTGAAAAGATTTTTTCCAAACTAACATGCTACCATCATTGTTAAAGAAATATATGACAAATTTGATATTTTTGTCATTTTGTGTCTAAAAGTGTCAACTCTGGTGTGATTATATATGCCATAGTGGAAGGTATGGCACCTGAACGCACAACATTCATCAACATGGACGGCAAATTTGTTATCTTCATGCTGATTTATAATAAATAAATAAAAAACATTGGTTGTTTGAACACCAATTTATAATAAATGTTCAAGGAGTTGAGGCTAAAGTGCATGCCACCACGGCAAAATTTGCATCTTTGCATGCAGGATTTTTTTCCAGAAAATACCAACTGCCAAAACTGAGCTTTCCAGGCGGTCATAATGGAAAGTGCACCTGTACGCACAAGATTCATCAAGGTGGATTTGCTATCTTCATGACAAATTCACGAACTATAATAAACAAACAAAGAAAATCTAGTTGTTTCAACACCACTGTATAGCCTTAAAAATAAACAAAACATTGAGATTTCAGCGCACACCATCATGCAAAAATTTTTGAATTTCACGCATTATTTCTAATTGAAAACTGCTGGCGGCCGGAGTTATGCAGCACTGCAGCAGCTTCGGTTATAGTGACCATTTGGATATTATGACCAAAAAGGTCTGATTCGAACAAATTTTTACAATTAAAGTGAAAGCGTAAAAACTTACTCTCAAATATGAAGGCTTTCTGGCAGCAGTAGCAAGTGTTTACCAACCTATTTACCAACTATACCTAGTGCACCCTACTATATACAGTATTCATTATTCAACTCCTGCTTCGGCAAAATAGGCCATTTAAACTGCAGCACTCCAGCTCCGTGATCGCCTCTGGTGGCCTGTGCAAATTTTATCCAGAATGTATATGACTGCAGCGGAAGCCCACAAAACGTTCTTCAAAATTTTTGTGCGTTAGGCTACATTTTCCTTAGTCCAAGCCCCTGAGGTTATATTAGAATTATGATTCTATAAATTCTATATCATGCCAAATCATTTTATACCGGCCAGAACAATGATCGGTCGTCACAATGAGTGAAGACGGTGTGTGCGTTCAAGTGACATGTGCGCTGAAGTAACCAACCATTGTGAGTCAGCGTAAAGGTATTTGCCTTTACTAAATTCATTATGTGAAATACTATTTTGCTGACTCACAATGCTTGGTTACTTGAGTGCACGGTGACTTGAGTTACTTGAGTGAGTACAGTACTTAAAAATCGACAACAATATCCAACAAATGTCAGAAAAAACTTACGCCGAGTGATGCGACGTCACAAAGCTTGACCACTTGGGCGCACTGGTCACTTCAGCGCACGACACCTTCATCATCGTTATGACCGCCGACCAGTGTTCTGGCTGGTATTGAGTTATTTATCATGATATAGAATCATAATCCTTATATAACCTCAGCGGTTTGTACTAAGAAAATTGTGTGCCAGTAATTTAGTTAATTTAAGCTAGCCTCAGTTTTCAGGCAGCATCTGGATGATGCAACAACCTATGTTGCCGATCATCTTATTTTCTGGATGATGCAATGGCCAATAAAAAACAGAGAGTGACTATTTCTCCGGAGGCAGGTCACGCAAACTGTAGCTAACGATAGGCAGTTAGGTTAGGAGAATGTCCACGCGAAAAGTTGATTTTAATTATGTAAGGTTTTATTGGAGTTAAATTTGGATTAGAAGGTAGATTTTTGTTATGTTTAGCTTGCTGCGTTGTTAGCAGGGTGGCCATCGGTCTGGACTAAAAACAAGGACGACTAAGAAACGAAAGAAGAGTAGAACCTTCAACATTGCACAACAGGAGAAGGCAATCAATGTTTCTAAAAAAAGAAAAAAACCAGACTCTATTTCCAAGTTATTAATTTTGGTATCTCTTTGGTACAAAATGGTACACTAAAGGGGTCGAAATGCCAAAAGTTGGAACCTTTACCCCAAAAATAAAACAAATATAAGCACGTTTCTTAGAAATAAGCACTTTAATATTTTCTAAGACATTGTAACCTACTTGAAAATAAGCACAAATCTTAGCAATAAGCACGGAATGGTAACCCTGGTTATAACTTATAACTTATAAGTTATAAGTATAATTAAGTTATGTTTACAAGAAACTCTGAAAAATAGCTTCGAACGCACAATTTTTTCACAATTACAAAAATAATGGCAGCCTAACATATAATGTTAAATACGTCACCCTACATTTACAAGTTGAGACTAGAGATGTACATTTTAAAAAATCGAATCCAAAACAATTCGGCTCTTGTTTTTGAAACTGATATTATTCTAATTACAATCATTGCCCACAGAGGTTTTGACTTATTTCGTATAATGCTTTTGAACACGATTATTACGTTACATGTTTTCACTGAACGTGAGTAAGCTATAAGCTACTTACTAGGCACTAGCGCTTCTAAAATTATTATAAAATTAAAAGCATTTAATCTTTACTGTGTTTAGTGTGTGGCGGTTGTGATAATTAATTTAAATAAGTTCTACAATTGGCATTTTAAAAGCGATCGTGTGTTCTCCAGTTACATGCAATTGAATATTTAAACAGGTGTATTTTTCATGCTTAATCGGTTATTTAAATATTGTAGCGCCAAGTGAAGTGTGTCAAGTAGCAATTGTGTTTTACGGCGTAAAGTTGGATGCTACATGGTCAAAAGTAGATGACGTAGAATAATACATGTGACATGTTACACGTAGCATGGTAAGCAACAGGTCTGTCGCCCATTGGTTGGATACAGCAGTATAGAAAATTTGGTTTGGTTAAAATCTCTCTCTTCTCATCATATCAGTTTACCTTCTGGATTATTCATTATTGAATTCAAGTGATAGCTCTATTCCAGGGGTGGGCAAACTTGTTCAATGAAAGAGTCGCTTGCGGAAAAATATGAACAGCAGCGAGCCGCAAAATCAGTAATGATTGTCAATTTGGTTGATATATTATTAGTAGTCATTTTGGGATATTACTTTTTAGCTAGAAGACCCATAAAAAACATGTCGGCGAGGCGCACTTTAACAGCCTTTGCCATAGACTCATAGAGTATAGAATCTATACCTGAAAACAATGTCGGATTCTATGTCTAGTGTTGCGTCATAAACGAAATGCTGGCCTAAATAAGCAAAACAATAGACAGAAACGTTCATAAACGGTACTCTTGGTAGCCTTTACAATTTTTTTGGAATTTTACGGTTCGACCAGAAGAGCCACAAAAAATATGCCGGAGAGCCGCATGCGGCTCGCGAGGACGCAAAGAAAACAGTCATTGTTGAAAAAGGCAATCAAGCAAGATTTGAACATATCTAAACGATTTATTTTTGATAACACACTTGTATAGAATGGCGTGAAAGTCGGTTTTCAATTACACTTTACTTTCACGAATTTGCTATTAGTTGTTACATTAGGTTTATTCACATTGGCATGATGATGCACGATTCACTGCAACGTCATGATAAGAAAAAATTTTAAGTCCGTGTAGCTCGGTTTTCAGATACGAAACTATACTCGAGTTAATATCAAAAACTTGTAAGAAGTTCTTTCTTAGCAGACAAAAAAGAACGACTTGACAATACCATAAATCCTTTTTTATATCGCATTCAGTGATATTGGAACGCAAGCAGGTACAATATTAGAAGCAGAATTTTCTGAAAGTTGCCCAACAAGATTGCGGACAAAGACGCACGAGATAAAACCAAAACGTACGATCTTGACTAGACGCAAACAAAGACTAAGTTTACAATATTTATGCCCACAATTTCTTGCTCACTTATATAATTATTATCGTTGTTAAAAATTCTCGTGCTGATTTCGCAGAAACCCACACAATTTAAGTTTCATTATCTGTTTAACTTTGTTTTTTATGTACCATTAATTTCATGTGAATTCGTACCATTTTTTGCTGTTAACCTTTGTACTTCGTCGCTTTTGATAAATTTCTTTCTTCTGTCTCGCTTGTATAGTTGTATGCTTATTTCTTTTCCCTATATGCTGAGTACCTTTGTCTTTGTGCTTAGATCGTTTTTACTCCACCCGTTTATTTTGCTTGCTCATTATTAACGCTTATGATTTTCGCTGTTTCAACTCATCTCATTGGGAGATGCAGTTTGCTTGAACAACCTTCGCCCCTGTGTTTTTTCACAAAATTTGTCGTCACCACCGCAGCTGCTAACGAAATTTCAGTATGTTGTTGTTTGCTGAATCTTTTCCTGGCATCCATATTGACGAAACTACTTCTGATACTCCGGCTGTCGCATCGTCAACAAGGCCCTAGTTACTTCATGTCTCGGCGCACCGATCTGGCTGAATGGCAACAAACGGTGATTCGTCCGGTACAAAAACAATTTCAGCCGTTTGGAAAAAAATATTGATGCCAGATCTTGCATTTCAAGTGTGAAGAAAACTGATTTGAAAACTTAGCGATCTTAGAAAGCTCTCATTTCATGACAACCGAACTTTGCAGCTTACGCACTTGCTTAACAAGTAACTGGTCACAATCGCGTCCTTATAATACGCTCGCGAGTGTTCTCTTCGGCCCTTTTCTTGTTCCCCTCCACAATCTTTACCCCAGTGTCGTTAATTGTCATAAATTTAACTGAGAATAGAGTAGCGCCAACAGCGAAGGATTTTACCTCACTATTTAGTGGGCGAAAAATAACTTGGTTCTCTATTTTAAACCTAAAGATACAATCATCATTTTCTCTGGCTGCTGCGGAACAGATTTAAGCTATAGTTTGGCATTTTCCAGAATCGACGCTAACAGTTTACCTAACGTACAGATGTGTGAGTAAAGACATTATAGTAAGGTACAAAATTGATTCTCGTTAAGCACTACCTAGGCCTATGCAAACTCGCAACATCAGATTGGAGAAATGAAACTTCAGAAAAAGTACTTTTATAACTTACTTTTTACGAACGAGTCCGCACCAGGTTTCTTGTCGACTGACTTTGCAAAATCGGACCAAAGTTATCGATGTTTCTCCGGTGCCGTAATAGTTTACTAGTGGCAAAAAAACTAACTTTCACGGCCATTGTACTAACTATTCGCCGTGTTAGGACTGAATATGAATCCCTCTATACGACTTCTTTTTTCTTGGTTCTCCAAGCATAATGTAACGTAATAACCACCACTTTATTGGAGAAACTCTTCGCTAAGAAGCTAGAGATGTTTGCAAGTAGATTTGATGTAAAGTAAGTGTCTGATCTGTTGATTGCAAATACACCTTGACGACAATAATCTGTCTTATGATTTTCCCCAGAAGAGTTTGCCGCTGCCCTTCAGCAAACAAAGCCATGCATACAAGTTCCGAACCCAGGCAAAATCCGCCCGTTTCTCTTATCATACTTCACGTAAGACCTGCCATGTAAGCGTGACTCTGCCACTTTCTGTTTGCGACATTAGAAAACTTCTCAAATCTGGAGACGGACCCTTGTTGTCACAAACCAATGGCTTCAAAAGCCGCCAGGGGTCCCAAAGAGCTATTGCCAAATATCTCTTTTGCGTTTCCTTTTAGCCAAGTCAGTCAAGTCAAGTCAAGCAAGCCAACAATGGGTAATTTTATGGCAAAAGACATCAAAGGTAGCTTGGAAACTATGAGTTGTATTTCCAAACTTTACAAATGCTTAATGATACAGTATATTGCCTCGCGGTCTTGCCTGCAAACTACTTCATTTCCTCCCTGACATGACATGACATGAACCACATGATAACGGAACTTCTCTACAACCAGGGATTTACAATATACTCATCACCGGTTACGAGCGGCAAAGATGGCAAGATAATATGCATTAAAAAGGACCTCCCACTAGGACCGACCTAAGTACGCCTTTGTAGAGGTCATAGCCATTGTGCACTCAGCGATAACGGCCGCAAAAAGGTGCATTATAAATTGGAGCATATCAAATGTAGATGAATTTAGTATGAATAAAAAGTAGTCCATATAGGTCAACTGTAAACGCCTTTCAGAACTTTAAATTTCTTAGAAGGTTGCACTGATAAAGATTTTTTAAATGCACAGTTTATTTCCAGTTTTAATCATTACAAGTACCAGATTGAATGATACTTTTCAAACCTATTTACAGCAATCTTTCTTCATAGTTGGCTTAACTTTTTCTTGAGATTAAAATTCATTTACCTTTTATAGTGTATACAATATAATATGTTTTGCAACCAAAAGCAGAATCATGTCAAAACGGAAGTGTGAAGCTGTTGAAATTACGCCAGTATAAAAAACACTTCAAATTCTTTTTATAAGTTTTGTATTTGAAAAATTAAGCTATTACTTATTTATGACATTTTGAGTTGCTTTCTAGTGAAAGCTGTCAAAATATTCCAAAAGTTCACCTAAACACGACCTAAGTTGCTTAATGTATTAATGTTAGTGTAAACAATAACACTCCACATTTGTGCTGTATAATATAATAGGCCTACTGTTTGTCATCTGCTGCCAGCGAGCGCGAAACATGTAAACAATGTCTATATAAACGAAATAAAAGAAGTCTTTGAACACAGCAATAAGCCTACATATTTTTGCACAAGGAAATGTCGACAAAATTAAATTGTGGTTTAAGCACTTGAATATTTTATAAAGGTAGCAATAAAATGCAAACCGAAAGCTTAGAACTAATCACGTCGTGAAACTTGGCCAGTATCTGCAAAAAACTCGTCGAAGTTTAAATAATTTACTACTATACCGACACGATGGGTAATGTTTGCAAAGATGTTTGAAATTCTTAATGTTGAACAGCCTAAATATATATCCAGTGTTCTCAGGCCAGTGTAAAGGGGGGTCAGACGGGCCAATTGGGCCTACGACTTTTAATGAGGCCTATTATTTGCAAATCGCATTTATCCTCACGCTTCTATAAAGTGAGAATGTAGAAGTAATACAAAGGTTAAAAGTTATTGTACAAAAAATACGAATTTTTGTGCAATAGCATCTGTTCGTGTCCACGTGGACGCTATGGGCATGATGCGACCCTTCAAACTGTGTTCTTGTTTACATTTAAACTCTCTTTCTGCGGTAGGTATATATATTTTTATAATAATGACACACGTTATAAGAAGATTCTCCTAACAAAATCTTGTGGGACGTTTACAGTATTAACATATAGCCAAACAAGTTTAGTGTTCAATGAGGAAACGTTTGGAATTTTGATTTATCGCACAATTTAACTTAAGCAATAGAATAAATGCGTCATGACTGTGAGTAATATCTGCATAGTTGGTAAATTTAACAACTGGCTATTTATGAATCCTTATTTAGGAATTACAAGCATACATAATTTCTGCAGGGGCCTAAATTTACCTCCTGGCCCTGGCCCATATTGCGCTCTATACGGCCCTGATGAGTGTTCTAATGACTGATACACCATAAGAATTGTGGACAAGTCTGTTTTTTAAATATAAACGGCTGTAGAATTTAAAGTTATAAAGTTGCTTCTGCAAATTTAAGGAGATAAATTTTTCAAAAAATTATTGTAAACGTTTCTGTTGTATGATGTCGTACAAATCAATATATACACTTACGAACACGTCTAAAAGATTTTGAAAAAAAAACACTGTTGTAATGTTCACATTTGAGCCTTATAGCCAAAGCGCACCGGTTTTCTAACAGTCTTCATCATCTTTATGTTACCTTTTTAATGTGACTTTTGTTTTAACGGTACCGTATCAAACATTGCAATTGTTATAGGCCTACTTCCTCAGTAACAATAACGTCATACAGCAGTTACAGACGCAAGACGTGTAAAAACAAGCTTTACTTAACTCCATTATCATTCCCTATAAAACACTGCAGCATATGTCTGGGAGATTTTGCTGTTGAATTTCGGGCGAAGTGATCAGTTTAACTTGGCGATTTGCAACTTGCCTGATATACGACAGATTGATTTACGACTAACTGATTTATGACAAGATTCCAAAAAATTGCATGATAAAATTTGCCCGCAGCAAAAGGTAATAGGCAAGCTTTGTCAACACACTGTAGCCTGTATAAGCTGCTTGTGGTAAAATGTTTCGATATGTTTCCAAAAAGAAAGCTTTGGGCCTGTGAAAAATGAGGTTGGCATTTAGGATGCTTAAACTAATCTTCTTTTTGAAATCTGCGGCTGATTAAATCGCACTATAACTGCAGCATCTTGCAAATTATAAAAAATTGCAATGTATATATCACTAAATCATTATTTAATTAAAACAAGAAAATTTCAAAGGTAAGATTAAGTCAGGAGGATAATATAAACTTTACATAGCCATTTGCATGATAACTTTGAAGGACGTACTAAAGCGATTTTCGTCTTTTTGGATAATTGAGTCTTTACGAATTTCCTCTTGTCCAAAGTAAAATACGGTATCCTGCGAAGAGTCCTTGCTAATCCGAGAAAGTGGTTTTACCTTTTTGTTTATCGAAGTAGCTTGTGCATGTTTGAGTAGCACTGAAGGAACAACAACGTCGTAATTCTTCTTTTTTTTGGTTGTCGTTGATCGGATTGGCAGGTTACACCTCAAGTTTGAAGAAACGCTTGATAAATAAGTTTTGTCATTTTCTTTACGTTGAGGATACTCTTTCATCTTTGTTGTACAGGTATAATCGCGTTCTTGGTAATTAATAGGTAAAGCTTCTGGCATTTTCAAATCACAATCAAATGTGTTGTTTTTCGTTTCACAGTCATTGAATTGTATTTCTAGTTGTTCTTTTAAGTAAGTCTGGCTGGACGCATTCACGTCAGTTGTGTCTTGCATGTGCAACGCTTCCACGGCGGTTATTGTTTCTTCTCTCTCTATCTTGCTCACTTCCACAGTAGGCAAATTTTCACGAACAAGTTTTTCGTCAAGTGGTGTCTCTCTTCCGTACTGATTTTTTGTGTGCTCGTGGCAGATTGGTATCGAAATACAATTGGTAAACTTGTCATAAGTTGAGGCCTCAGCCTCCAAATAGCAGTCCAGGACGTGTAAATACGAATCGTTTGACATTTGGTTCAGCGGATACTGCGTGATAGTCCGCTTGGCAATTTCACAAGTATCGTTGTTTACTACTGGACTGCTTTCTTCAAGGCAGCTTAACTTCGGTTTGAGCAAAACAAGTTTAACATCGCAATTTTCACACCTATCGGGTTTTGAAAATTTATAAGACATTGAGAAATTCTTCTTTGCGTAACAACCGTAATAAAGTGATTCATTGCCGCAGCTAGAAATATTACTGAGAAGTGTAGCACTGCTAGATTTGCATTGTTCAGTGCACGAATCACTCAAAGTGTGAAAAGAATGTTTTGTCGGAACACGGCAATAGCAGTTTTGTAGGGCAGCAGAACGATCATAATGAGGGACAACTTGATAAGAATTGGGTTTCGCAATTTCGGAGTGCCGATATGTGAAATATCCGCGATCTGACGTACAGTCAGGTGATATCTCATGTGGTCCCAATGATGGCGATGCAAGTGTTTCTATTTTAGAAAAGTTTCGCGTTGCTGTAACATCGTCCGTAGAACTTGTAATTGAGAGTGAAGTCCTTTGAGACGAGTCTGACCCTATGTGTAGAAACATCATTAGTTGTCATCAAACATCACGCCATACTACTGACATATATTTTTGCACACGTCATGTTATTGACATTCTTTTGGAGTCTTAAGATAACGTTGAAATCTTTACTTTTTGTTTTGTTCTTTGTTATTTCGTCAAGGTGGTGCCAGATATCTTCAAGCAAAGATGCTTCGCCCAGCGGTGCGTTGAGATTGGTCTTTTTTCTTCTCATCTTAGCTGGCCTAAACCTAAAAACTTCACTACTGCTACCGCTGCTGCTGTTAAAATACACGCCGGGCAGAGGCCATCGATTTTGGCCATCTGCGTCTTTTGGTAAAAAAACATCTTCTTCAGTGGAGTGAAGATAAGACGCATGCAGTCGTCGGCTTCTTCTTTCGTCCCAGTAACGTCTTTTGTTTCTTACTTTTCGTTTTGACCTTCGGCGCACGTGGACCTTACCACAAACTGCTGGTAACACTTCTCTGTAATTTATACAAAAAGGTATTTACGCATTATCGCCGAAAATTCTTTATTGATTTTTGTGCTCCTGCATAAATTGGGTAGAAAATATTGGTGGCACTCCGGGCTAGTAAGGCATTGCAGTAACATCAGTGGTGAGTTTCTACTATCGAGTCTTGACGCTTTTGTCTTTGTCTATTTCCATCACGTATTATAAAAAATGTGTCTAGTTCTCTCACCTCCGACGTCTTGTTTGATTACTTTGCGGTTGAGAGTTGGCCGTAAAGGCAGCCCCGCTCTAAAAGGAATTACAGAGTTATTCAATTCAAAAGTTATTCAAAAAACATTCACATACTTATTAATTGGCTATACTTTGCTGCTGGAAGAATCCCAATTATTTTGACCCAATTATAGACATACCTCGACTGGTAAAACGCAAATTCTTGATTTAGCCGTTGTTGACGACAAGTCTGGGAAGTTACTAGTGGAGACTGCCCGGTGGCATGATTTGCGCACTGGTTTAACCTGAACGTCGATCGATTGCCGAGATAACAAACTCTTCCTACCAACGGCTGGGACACTCATCTGCCGTGTTTGTTTTTCGATTTCGCCGAAGCCAGACGACATTTTCTCAGGTTTGATCGTCAAGGTCATGGGTTGATTGCACTGTTGTCGTATACCTACAAGGGGAGACGGGAGATGCTTAATTAATATAACGATAAGAAAACAAGATTCAACCCTGATTACCCCGAAGACATAGATGCTAACATAGCGTTTATAAAGAATTTTTAACAAGATTTAGCGCATGCCATACAAGAGACCCTTGACAATTTTAAGCTCCGCGATATGAATACTAATTAAAGGAACAGGAGAAACTTTTAGCCAAATTCTTGGGCTAAGCCGTGAGTGAGATCAGCACTTCAACATTAAACAATTTTCTTGGAGCCAACTTTTTGATTTTATGCTAACAACGTTCTCTATATAATTTAGTGTTGATACCAGGTCTACAAAAGCCTTCCGGTGTGTCGGCTTCTCTATTCCTTGGCAGTATCGTCACCTCGTTTCCTTCACATTCAATCGTCTCATAAGCGTGCTCTTGTCTGTATAGTTGTATAATATATCGATGAAAATATTAAAAACGGCAAATATATTTAAAATACTTTCCATTTTAGTTTTGATTTTGTTCAATATATGATTTTTTATGCGAGCTTCCATATGACTTAAAGAGATTACGTTTCGAAACGTTTTTTTCAGGGAATGTTTAATATTTTTTAATTTCAAAGCGAATTGGCAAAGACAGGTAGACTAATTTATCGACAGTCGCTAATGGCTTACTTTGAAAGTGCAATTTAAAGTGTAACGTCTTTGAACCGAAAATCTGCTTGTGAAAAATTAATTTGGCAAAAATTAACCGCTTGACAAACTTTTTATTACACGACCACCAAATGATGGCATTTAATAATTAATTACCGTCTCTTGCGATGTCTATTTGATTCTATATTCACGTATTCGACAAACGATGGCAGGTTTGCACCAGAAGTGACGTCATAGACGTTATCTTGATTCGATTTTTGAGAAGGTCCCACATCTTCTGTAAATGTTTAGAATATTCCAAAGTTGAGAAAACATTTATTTGACAGTAGGCAACAAACAGCTGGCTTGCATGGATTAGGTGTAGTCGATGTGAAATTTTCATTCGGTTTAGCTTGTGTGGCTTACTTGCAGCGGAAGTGATTAGATCTTCATACGTTCGGTTGTTCAGTTCAGTTAAATGATTGTTTGCTGACATAGTCGACTGCCGTGCATTTGTAATATTGCCAGGTTGCCGACAGGAATGACTGCCAAAAATCTCGGGTTGATAGGTTCCGTTTTTCTGTTGTGAATTGCTTCTTCTAATGGTCTGCGGTAGCTTCATGCTCTGCTTGCTACCAGCAGCTGAGCAATTAGATGCTACGAGTTGACGTACCTGCATCATAGCATCTGCGTCACGTCTTTCGTCAGATCCAGTGAAATCACAAATCAAAGGGGTGGAAAGGTCAGCATTCGTTTTGCACAAGTTTCTCTTTCCATGTTTTTTCACCCTTTGCCTAAAAATTCTGCAGGAGAATTGTTCGGTTATAGGTAATAATCTGATTGCATTCTGAACCATCTACTTTGACAGACTTGCTGTCAAAAAAACAATTCTTGCAAGTTGCAAGTCAAACTGTTACGCATCAGTACCCATTATCGCACCAACAGATATTAAAACCCTAATGCAAAATATATCTCTCTTTGACTTCAAATCTTCCGCTGTTCATTTGGTCATCAATTAAGTTGTTTGCATTTTTACGCAAAACTGCTGTGATCCACAATATGAACCTTTGGCGTGATACACTGAAAGTTTATTTGTGCGGTTTTTAATGCATTTTTAAACTCTCTTTGCTGTAACGAGAAGACTAAACTATTGATTTTTCGTTTAACGAGAAAAAGAAAATTCAATAAACGTAGGCCTGTTTAATAGAATACTGATTTAGTGAATTATTTTCGATGAACAGACTGTCGATTACTTAAAAAATTTCATTTTGTACTTGCCCTCTGAGTAGAAAATAACTACAAAACACAGTAAACAATACACTACAAAAAAGTTAGTTTCTGTCACTCAGTCTTTCTTTTGTGACCAAAAAGCTTTTTGAAACAAACAGTTTTGCTTACTTTGCCAAACGAATTAAACTATATTGTCAATAGTTGGACATGCAATTCAGATGACTCAATATTTGAGAAATTAAGGATTTTAGGATATTTTAAATCAAACTTTTAAACGTTAAAGTGCTTCTGCGGTAACCGTTTGGATATTTTGAATTTAATAAATACAATGAAAACCAAAAATAACTATACACGGATATATACACTACAATGATATAACAAAAATACTAAACGTCTAAATTTAATTGAGACATTCAGAAGGCTTTAGCATTTAAAAAGTTAGATTTGCATCATTGTTACTGCCTGAATATTTATGCAACGCATAGCGAAAGCTGCGGTAGGCCGCATGACGCAAAAAAAACGCTTGTTGGCATTCGATAGCATTGCAGCGATGGTCTGGCGCGGGTAATAAAATTCTATTTGCTACGGAAATAATATTTCTATAGGAAATGTGGACTGAGTAATTCATTTATTTGTCGTCACTCTGACTTCAGAATTATCAATGACTTCACACTTACATTTTTATCAGGTGGGTGCTGGGTAGTTTATTTTAACCTGTGCTGTTAATTGATTTTGTCTGTGCGTGTGTACTGTGTAGTAGCCTTATCACTTTGCACGTTTTTCTTATCTTATCAAGCATTCTTACCCCTCAGCTGTAGCCCGGTAGCTTATATAAGCTTGGTTCATGTTAATCATTGAGAGAGGGGTGGTCGTTTTCTGTTGCAAATAAACGGTTTTATCCAAAAATCTTGTCTCTACCTCATGTGTTCGGTGCGGCGGTTTATCGTTAAAGAATCGATCTGGTAGGAACGAACGCGTTACATTTCCCGTTACAGCTTGTTTTAACGCATACGTTAGCCTATGTAAAAGATAAGTCGTAAACTTTATTGCTTATAAATATTAATTAGGGCACATTCCCCAGAGTTGCAGTTTCCATTGACAATTTGATATCATGTGCCTCGTCCGGAAATGCTTTCGGGAAAAAAATGAATTTTTAGATATAATGCGGTACCGTATATTAAGCACATAATTCAAACGCAATATTGCAAGCAAACATCGTTAAAGAACCTAATTTACAACGTGTTAATTGTAACAGTTAAATAACAATAGTAACAGTACAAATGAATTATGGAGCTCCCGGGATATAATTTTGTGCTGAGATATATATGAGTAGAAATTTAGTTACTGCTGCTCTGACGAACAAGATGGGCTTCGTAAATTACAATGGTATTCCGGCACTTATATAGAAACCTGACGAAAGTAGTATCAAGTGTACCCAGCAAACTTGACCGTATGAAATGACATTGAGGAAACAGAAAGATGATAATCTGATGACATGAAGGACTTTTTTTTATCAGATATCGATCACGATCATCGATCAGATATCGGAAAATGATTTTTACCAAGCAAGTTTCGGAAGAACCTGAAACTCTTCTTAAATTCTTCATAACGTTTGCATTTTGTAAAAATGCACTGTTTTAAAAGGGAAAGGGGTACGGTATAGCAAAAAGTGCTTTAATTGCTGTAATGATATAGTTGAGGCGTAAAAGAACAACCTTCATGCTTTGTATGATTACCAACCAAACTTGACCCCATTGTAAGTGCCTCAAAAGGCGAGACTCCATTACACTTTTTGATAAAACTATTACGACAAAGTTTACATATACTTAACTTATCTGAAAAGTTCATGTTTGTCTTCAAAGATATTGGAAAAAATGTTTAGACAGCGTTTGTGTTATCTGATAGCAGATAACATAAGTGCCGGATTTGGAAACTGTAACGATATGTATGCGTCACAATGTCTGAGGAAAAATAATTTGAAGGAAGGACGCCCATTCAATGCTTGCGTTGTATTCAACTGGCACCATATCGTCACAGGTTATAAGTGTATATTTTTATATACTATACGCAAGAAAATTTGCAAAAAAGCTACACTACTGAATCATCAGTCGTTGAATAGTATCTCTTAACTTACTTGTTGTTAGTATGTCATCGCATTGTTCAACACAAAGCGTTGAAAGGAATGAATCATAATGTAAATAAAAAGTTTTGACTTGGGCCAATATGCAGGTCGTCATGCAAATGTACTTCAGGGTATAAGGCTTCTAACTCCACAACGCGTTCTAACGTTAAACCAAGACATTATGCTTCAAATGATTTCGAGAGTCGTTGTGTTATAAGCGATCAAGTCAAGCCGAAAACAAGTTCTTAACTCAGTGTTACTTGTATAAACGTACAAAGTTTCATTAAAACTTCACAAAAAATATTATGTTTTCATATAAAGCAATTTCATAAAGATTTTGTTGTTTGCGCTGGTAGAAGACTAACATGCATGAAATTGGCAAAGACTTCAATTTACATAACAACGCAATATTTTCATCGTAAAATTCTCACCGTCCCATTTTAATTCTCAGAATTACGTAATCACGCTCATAAAAGTTTATGATGTAATAAATATTTAAAAAGGTTGATTATATAATTATTGAAAATAGGTTATAAAAGCGAAAATTAAAGAAAAATGCTCAACTGCCATCCACTTTGGCTTCTGAAACAAAATGACATCTATCTTCACACGTCATTTTTTAAATGAAAATGGCTTGACTTACCGTTTTCTGCAACACGTGACAAAAAGAGAAAAGCATAGCAGACATATCAACACACTAAATCCAATTGAGACCCACTTTGTGATTTCACGTGAGAAAAATCCAGAACTTACTAAAAATAAATATTTGTTTTAAATTTTCAGCCGCCGGATATCTGGTTTCGTTGGTATCCACCGAGAAACGTTTTATTTTACTGACAGTTTTCTCAAATATCACGCTTGTAAACACAGCATGAAGCTCTATGAGTCGCGTAGCGATAGCCTCATAGATATATGTAACCAGTGACAATAGTACTCGAACTGAAATTATACAGTGCGTTATGAGAAAACCTATTGTGCTTATATTTTAGTGATAGTAACTTATATTCAAGTTGTTCTTCAATAACAAGTTGACCAATTCCCCCTGACATCTGTGACAGATCGTAACTTTATCCTGTTGTTGTATATTTTTACATCTACATAGGCCTAATGCCCTTTCAATATCAGTTATTATTTCCGTGAGAAGGACTATCATCCATTATATGAGGATTTTATCCTAACTGGAAACATTGTTTGTCGTGAGGAGCCATATGGGTTAATCGTGTGTGTGTGATATGTCCATGTATCATGTTCGTATTGACTTTAGTTATGCTTTTCAAAAATATTGCGATTTTGAACAATATTAACACGCGTTGGTAGCCTGTTTTTGACATCTTGCTTTTATGTATATATTTCTACAGTATGTTCTGAAAGAAATATTGGAGCCTAGAGGTGTTTTCAAGGCTTGTGGTGTTGTATTGAGTATTATAGTGACTGCATTGGTGTTGCTTGCTTTAAAAGCATGAATCATGTGGTTATAAAAGTGTAATTTAGAACTCCAAATTTGCTTAAGCTGTTTAATGGAGCAGTAGTAATCTGGTTACTGACAAACCTGTACAAAACGTGTTGTGAAATAGGAAATGTCGTCGGAAATACGTGTGTTGATAACCTCATAAATTTGATTGTTACGTATTTGTGAACGTAAAACGGATTACGCGCATACGCAATACGTCGATGCAACCAAGCAAATAATTCCAACCTTAATAAAAAGACATATAAAGTTTAATATGATTTTATTAACTTATCATAAACCTTCGTATTTAGTTGTGCTTTGAGCTGTCGTAGAATTGATCTGGTTTCTTTTTGATGACGTAAGCGACATTCCACTCGTTATATGCTCCAAGTTTTTCAAGGCCTCTGTGCTCGCCCCAGATTGCTCACTGTTTAAAATTATTGTCAGCTTTTCTTGTCCCAGACCGACAATGCTTGTTTTCCGATCTACTTGTGCTTGTATGGTGGTTGTAGTTTCTCCTGACATAAAAGATCGTCCAACAACCACACGAGATTACGTCGGCGTGTTCATACGTGCGATGTAGCAATGGTTTGTAATGGTAAATTAAGGGATTAATTCTAGTATTTTTCTAATTTTAACTCTTACTATAATCCTTTCGTGCTGTGATGCTTAATCCGTTAATGATGGTAAACGGCAAAAGTAGACCCCAAAACGCCCACTCGATCGTCTGCGTCGACCTGAAATTGTTTTTATATTTAATAAAAATTCGACAAAAATTCGGATATGTGTTTTTGCCATGCCACGTCGTTGACGTGAATGTGTTTAATATATAAACAGTTGTATTACTCCGAACGCTATTCTGGATTTTATTTAAACTTTAACATGTGCTTTAATGTTTTCGGCATTGCTCCCCAAAATATGACACGTAAAATCTCGGAAACCACCTACGTAAATGTATCTATATCTGCTATTACGGCAGCTTAGCTTGAAATACAAGAAGTAAAATATAATACAGGGCCTTGAACAACTCGCGTTATAGAGATATTTTTATAAAGATGTAATGTGCGCTAAAAATGTAAGTAAAATATTGCATTCCTGTGACAGTATACCTCGCATATCATCTTATATGTTATATATTTACTAGATTAAATATTATCGCGTGCAACTTTGGCCTTATGGAAATGAAACATAGCCAACCATTACAGCGTATTATATACCAACACTATTGTTTGTAAATGCGGTTGTTTTAAACTAAACATCATCGGCGAGTATTTTCATTCTAAACACTACATGCTGCTCCTGCCTGCAGGTTTTGTTCTGTGCCACTGAGTATCATAACTCATAAGCTAAATATTCGAAAAGATTTAAAATTAATTTACTTCAATTTGCACTTCGAAACCTTTCTTTATCAGGATATATGTTGTTGATTGGTTTAGTCATTTCCTATATAGAATCGCAATTCTTCAAAACTCTTTCACGATATTTTAATCTACGGTTTATTAGATACTGAGCTGCTATATTCGCTTTGTAGAAGTTGGTAAAGCCTATCTAGGTAAAAACGCTGCCAGAAAGAAACGTTCGACAAGCGCTTGAAAAGCCACTTTCACAAGTTACTCACCAGTGACAAACATACAGATTCATGTCTATCATAGAGCTGATTATATTAACAAGAAAACTCACATGTCTGTTCCGCCTGCTTGTCTGTTTGTGTTTGCAGATTAGAAATATTAACCATGATATTTGCCTCAAAATGCCTGATTACGAAGGTCGTGATGTTGAACACGCGCAGGAAGTTGAAAGGGTCTTGATGTTTTGAAAGTTTATTTCGATTCGATTGCTTCCGATATTTTGAGCCAAATACAGTCCGTGATAGCGCTTTAAAGAAACAATTATGCTTTCATAAATGTCTTTGCTGACGTAGCGGCGATGGCGATGGAGAAAGTTTAATTGGCCCGGATTTTAAGTGCAATACTTGGTTGTCATAAATATTATCAACCGGTATCGTCTGCTATGAGCTTGGTAATCCCAATATAGTGTAACCAACAGCGGCTTTACGAAGTACTGTATGTCGAAAAGAATGTGAATGGGTCACGTTAATTGCAAAGGTTATCTAAAGCTCAAAATAAAAATTCGTGAGTGCGTTAATATTTTGATTGCGAGGCCGACTTGATAAGTTTTTTCATAGGTGCGGTGTTTTCAGTATTTTGCCCAAAACATTAGTCAACATAGTTGGTAGACCGCGCTTTTCGCTTTGTTTATGGTAGAACATGAATTCAGCATACGAAAGGATTCAATTCGAACGAATTCAATCCAAGATCATCAAACCACCAATATTAACTGGCTTCGGTGCAGCTGCCGGCCTTATTTAAGGTTCACATTTTACGCATTACAACCGATCAAAAGTGCGCGCTCTCTCTCTCTCTCTCTTTCAAAATACTTAGCTTATACAGTAAACCAAAGTTAAAAACAAGGTTCAATCACCTATCGAATACATGCGAGCGCAGAATTCTTAGAATGAGTGTGCCTTTGAGGTATATAACAAGATTAACGAAATATGAATTGACTCGAAGTATAGAATAGGAAAAAACAAAAAATTATCTGCCACTAAACATGAAAATAAGGCCAAGGGAAGACAAAGAGTATAGTAACGAATTGGTGGTAAAACAACCGCTTTTGACCCATTGCGCTTTAGACCGGCATCAACCAGTAGTAAAAATCGATTTGTTTTACCAAAGCCAATTTATTCAATAAAATCACAGCACAAAAGAGCCATTACATGTACTGTTAATTATTGAGTTCCCGGAGGAATATGAAATGTCCTTCTTATTCTCTTCAACTGCTTTGTAAGAATTTTCAGCGTTTTGGTTCATAAAAAATATAGTTATAAGATTGTTTTAGGAGAGCATTTTGAGCCAATTCAATAAAGTTGCACGTTGTTTCAACCGTCAGAAACGCGATAAGCCTCAAAATTTCCTTCAGCAACTCGAGCAATATTCAAGGAAAAAAACCCGCTTTTTTGAGTTTGTTGACAATTTTGCAAAAACAGTTTGACGCATAAAAGCATGAAAACAGAACCCTAAGAAAATTTCGTAAATAGATTGTACAGTTTTAACAACTTTGTTTTCGTATAGGAACCAAAACACTGTAAGAGAATTTTAGGCTGCAAAACAGATTATGTCGTTAACATCATACTGCTTTTTCAAGAAATGTGAAACGCGTTCTTACTTGCCTGAATATGTAGAGTGAAAAAGTGCTTGTGCGTGGACATTTGCTCTCAGAATTCTTTGCAGAGTATCTGTAATACTCAACTACAAAGTTCGGCATCAGACCCTATTTTTACCCATTTGATGTTTTTACTCCAACTACTGTGTATAGGGACATATTGTGGAGCTCATAAGTGTAACCGGATTTTTCTTGCCGCCAACACTCCCAGGTTCTTTTTCCTAGATAATGGTCCGACTGCTAGACTAATTGTTCTGCTCCTTTTTATATCTCACACTTAGCCGTTATAAAAAGCAGGAACAATATTACAAGCCGCCACAAAATATCACTATTCAGCACAGTAGAGGTATCTTCACTAAAAAACTTAAACCTTGGACATATCGAGAGAGCATAGATGATTTCCGTCCTCTTCTACGCCCAACATTCTCACACACTTCCTAGCTGGACAAATCCACATCATCAGCGGGTAATTAAAACAAGTGCACACAAAGATGGTCTAGCCTGAGGGAGGAGAAGCGTAATTACTAAAAATGTGATGATGACAGTCAACAAACAACTAGCAAATATAAATACAAAAACGCAAAAAGCTTATTATACAACAGTGATTTTTGGTTTAAGGCTGTATTATTTAGAAGTTTTACACTGATTAAACATTGCATATTTACTCTTCAGCCCTTATACAGTTTCGTAAATTAATACCTACAGTCCTACACCGTAAATGAAAAAGGTGGTTACAAACACATTAAAATTTTTCCGCCTTACGCTCCCACCCTTTCTAACCAACCTTACAACCTCCCAATCTAGTTCCACCATGTCCTACTACCTACTTATCCTTGTATACAGCGATTTTATCTATAAAGTTCAGTGCTGTTTTTAACGAAGACCTCAATTAGTATTTTTTGGCACTTTGGATATTTTGATACATTTCTTCTTTCACTTTTGTCTTTCAAGATAGTTTGGTTTATTTATTTTGTTGGAATACCAGTCAAGTCATTCGATTTCATCAAAAAAAGATTGAGTTTATTTTGATCAGCTAACACAAATCACTTTTTAAATAATTTGGTATTACAGTTAAGTGGAAGGTACAATTATAGATCACAGATTTGGAAGACAAACAAACATGTTGCAGGGATGTGACAAACACGAGCCTGACGACATTGCAAGAACTTCATCAAGTTTAGATAACGTCGTATATATAGCTAGTTATCTCACAAATAGAGAAAACTGTTAGAAGCTAAAAAACATGCTTGGAAATTATGTAGCTTCCGCTCTGAAAAAAATAATGCGTTACTTGTCAGGCTTAATTAAACACAATCAGTTATCTTGTAATGCAAACTTCTTTGTTCCTTTATTGGCTTTACCGGCATCTCTTTGTACACTCCTTGTATAGCTTACGTTAGCTTACCCGTTATGTAAACGCATATGTTTTGGTCAGAGTTTCACTGGTATCACACTTAAACTTTCGGTTGGTGCGACTTAATCGCTAGCATTTACGATATATCGGTTTGTGTCCCTAAACGATTTACTATATCATAAGATTCGTGTCTAGCAGATAGTTTCATTTAATTCATTCATTAATTTACGTATTGTGGTATAGCGACGACGTATATACTACAGATCTGTACATAGCAATACACGCTTTACACTCTCCAGCCTGAGTATATCCATAAAGACCGTTGGCTTAGATTTAAATGCCTTTGTTTTTTTTACCTTAGCGTCATACTTTCGGGCTCGGCTGAGGTTCTTACAAATGGTAAAGTCAAAAGCTCAGGTTTGTGAAAACCCGATTTATTTGCAAGTTTTTGTACCAACATTAATAACCCTAATATGTTCTGAAAACTTTATCAAATTTTTCTTTATACTGTTCAGAGATGCAGAAGTTATAAGATTAGTTGAGTGTAATTCTATGTAATTACAAACAGCTTGAAATTAAATTTCATCCGATGGTCGAAGCAATGCGTCTTATAAAACATAATCAATATACTGGACTTACAGGTTTCTGAGTGGCTTTACTAATTTATCAAGAAAATTCATTGTCTGAACGATGGCCTAAATGGCCTCATAAATCCAATGACGTATCTGAATGTTTAGCTGAAAACCGTATAGCGATAAACATTTTACCACCGGTAAACACAATATCGCCTTCAAGAGAGCCATTGGCTCTGCACTATCTGGAAATAAAGGTTCGTTGTGGTTTTACTTTTACGTTTATGTCAAGGTTAAATCTTCCATAGAAAACTTATTGTTAAGTATAGCCTACTGTGTAGTAACTTTTTTAACCTTGTCATGAAATCAATACGCCTGCATGCAAAGTCATGTCACTGCCGTTATGAGGTGGAAGCGTGGAGCGTCTTTGTCAAACGCACATTGCATGGATAAAGCTATGCAAATATGTATGATGGAATGTCGCTCATATTTGTAAAAGGATGGACAACTATACTCGCAGAAATTGTTAAAACGGAAGGCACAAATTTTACTACACAGTGATTGAAGAGCTACAGAAAAGTGGGAAAAATCAGTACAAAAAAGGGCGTATAGTGTGAAAAGGGGGCAAATCGCTTGACTCACTTAAAGTTACGTAAAAGATTATAATAAACAACATATTTAACAATAATAAATGTCCTAGTTTGCGCTATTTCCCATTTTCTTAAAAAGTGGTCCTCTTTCTGAGGTATTTATTTTCTTCAACGTTCTCACGTATCCAACTAGAAATTATAAAGAGGATCACGGCTTACTTAAAATTAACATACGTTGAAACTATGTATTCAATAAACGCCTTAAGATTGTTTTGATAAAATGTGCGAAAAATAAAATTCCATAGTCTGGTAAATAAAACCGAGATATGAGAACTAATACACCCAACTAATAAACCGTTTATAAGCAAATTTAAGAATTTCGGTGAATTTCTTATGATAATAGTAATAGGAGTTCAGTATAAGCATAGATGACGTGAAATGATGTACAAGCTGCGTGTTCGAATTTTAGTGATTGCCTAAATCTCATTTTTGGGCCTTAAATCTTCCAAATGTGCATTCAGCTCACTGAACCAAACCTTAGGTAAATTACATTAACAGATTATATTTCAAACCAAATCCTGGACGTTTTGCTGAGGGCACGCTCTATACGCCACGTTTCAATCATCATGTTTTTACAAATCATACTTTATGTTTGATCATCATGACCGATTTGACTGATTACCATCATGCCATGACCTACTATTATATCATATTCCCCTTTTAGTAACACATCAACGCCAGCTTGATGTTAGCAAAAATTTTGCTCATGTCTCAAATCTTGCTTGCTCAACATACAAGGCTGTATATGCTCAAGGCTCTAGTCTACTGAGAGTGGATTTGTCCCATAACACAACCTCAGCATTATAGGATTATGTTTGGTTATAATTCACAGCAGCTTATGTGAAAAGGACATTTACCCTTAATATCAAACTGAGGTTCATTAATGACGTAAGCAAGGGCTTGACATAGTTTGCTGACATACAACTTTGTCCTTGTACTTGATTAAGGAAACCAGTACCTCCTAGATAAAACGCAAAAGACATAAGAAGGTTAAACAATGGTCTCTTTGACAACAAACTAAATGTTTGTTTAAGCCAAAAAGAGCTCAAGCGAGGT
The DNA here is from genome assembly GCF_947623445.1 of Clavelina lepadiformis. Lineage (NCBI taxonomy): Eukaryota > Metazoa > Chordata > Ascidiacea > Aplousobranchia > Clavelinidae > Clavelina > Clavelina lepadiformis. Next base: position 9,893,012 of record NC_135246.1, read on the forward strand.
TATTGTAATATTTTAAAATATGCTTTAGCACAGAGTTGAGCATACCGGTAACTGTTTGATTCTCAAACTACAATACTTAAAATACTTTTTTGAAATTTTATGGAGGTTTCCGCCTACACCTCATTAACTTAAGTTGTTTTAACACGCAGTTAAGTCTTACAGGTTAACCTTCCGATTTTAGTTCGTCGTTTTAAATGCAATCCGGAAACGGTACTTTTCTAGGTAGGTATAGGCAAAGTGTTCACACACAATTTCTGAAAAAATAGAATTGTCATTGCCGAAAACATTCATAAATATTTAGAATGGGAGCAACAGCAAGTTAATTTTGTACAGCTACTGTACATATACAACTTTTTATACAGTCCTTTAAATCTTTTTGAAATTGCAATGTATACTATGGTGATTCCGTGGTTTATTATTCAGCTTTTGTTGGGAACACAAAATTTTATATTGAAAACTATAGGTAACAACAACAGTTTTCAGAGTTTCCTCCTTTTCATTAAAGCAACTTTTATTCATTTGCAAGGGCGTTGCAATTTTTGCATACTTCAAGGCTGCAATGACTATTGAATTTTTTTTTCTCCGGCTTATCTCTTTGTTTTTTTTTTCAGAATCGTTTGCATGAGAACCCCGAGCTTGCCCGCACTTGCAGCAAGCGTTACAACAGACAGCTTATTTTGTTTTCCCCTGCCCGCAAGGCGTGAACGTCAGACTATATAAAATTTATTTATAGCTGCTGACTCAGGGTTTAATATTTGATGTTAAGACCTCTCTCTTAGTGATACAGTATTAGCCCAAAGCGGATAGCATGAACTAGAAAAAAAATGCCTTCTTCTTTTACTAAAACTATGACATCACGTTTTTTTGCTATAAAATATAAATTGAAAAACGTTGAGGTGTGTTCATCATATGAAAGCAGATATCATTTCGAAAAGTATCGCCGAAAGAAAGACTATTTTCCATTGCAAAGAGGTCAAGTTTTTTGTTTGCTGTCATGGAATTAAAATCTTCTTTGTTGGATAAGTGTTGTAAGACACATTTCTGCAACAATTTAAGGATCTATTTCACCATTTTCATGTTATGCGCTTTCGTTACGTCTTCAAGTGGAACCCCGACCAGAAAAGAATTTCGGTAAGTACATTCGTGAGATTTCATTAGCGTACATGTTTATTAAAAAGTTCAGATTTATTTCAAAAATATACCGCGTATTTTTGTTTTGTTCCGCAAGGTATTCATTTTAATGTTTTCGTTTTTGTTTTGCAGGACCATGCTACAAAACTGTCAAAGTGTCGTACGTTTCAAATGTCTGTACCTGTCAAAATATTGCCGTGTCAGAACTTTATTCAAACGTGATATTGAAAGTTTACCAGGTAACTTTTAATTTCTAAATTCCCGAATTTTCAGTTATGCAATTTAAAATGTAGTTTCGGATCACGCTTAAAAATTAATAGTGTAGGCTATCTTTCAAATTATATTCGACCAACGTATAAAAGCATTTAATAAAAATCAACCAGAGCGAAGACGCGTAAAACAAACAAACTATAATTAGCGCGCATTACGGTGTCGTACCGTATGTTTTTGTAGTTTCAGTCGGTGTATCGCAGTGTAATGCTATGATCTGTAGCAAAAAGCTCTCGAGTTTCAGGATATTTGATGATACCTTAGTTGGTTCGATTTTGTGAAAAAGAGTATGTATATTTGTCTTAAATTTAAAAATTGCAATTTTTTGTTTTAGATTTTTCAGCAGATGACCACCATTCCAATGCAAAACTATCGACCCGATTGATCTCAAGAAAAGCCAGATTCCGCGTTAGTTGCAAAGTGTGCAGGACGTACTGTTGGTGATTGCACACGACGAGACGTTATAAACCTCAAATCTCTTCAACACTTTTGCCTTCAGCACGCCAACTCAGTTTACTTCTTGGCGAAAAAACGTGAACTTTTCCGATGTCTTAAACCTCTTGGCTTCAAATTTAGTTGGGCGAATGGATAGTAACGAGAATGCTTATCGTCCATGACTATTTTGACTCAACACCGACCTATATAGCAATCATTCAAATGATTGCGAGGGTCAAAATTCTTTACTTCACCGTTGTTTTTTTTTGTTATTTTTTTTCTTTAAACGTTCTAATTTATTTATAAAATTATTTATTTATTACGTATATTTATGTATAAATGTTTTATCTGTTTCTTTTTTATTGTATTTTCTGTGTTTTGTTTCATATGCGATAAATGATTGGGTTTTCTTTAATTTCATTACCCAACCATAATGTTTTTGTCACACTGATTTTATTTCACCGAATAAACTTTATCCTTCAGAAGTTAATCGAGATATACGAAAGATACCGCAAAGCTTATTGCAGAGCACGAGCGATATTGAAAAAAATGTAAAACTAAACATTTTAACAAAACGAAAGTATAGCAGATAGGATGCTACAAAAACGAAAAACCTATAAACATACGCTCTTTGTAGGCCATTATCTTAGTCGAATATCAAATTTTACCATACTATATGACAGCGTAAAGGAGTAATTCTTGTAACCTTGGACCTAAATCTATAAGATATAAATCTGTACAAGATAGCTGAAACAGCTCAATATTGCAGATATACGGCATGTTAATTAGTGTGTAACTTATACTTGGAGTAGGAACATGTTAATTATCAAGTTTAACATGGCTTATAACAAGCTGACACCCAATGCGAGGAGAAATGACGAACAAGGAAATAACTGTTGCAGGCAACGGCGTTTAGTCATTTATCGGGCCTAGCTAAAATTGAAATCACAATTGTATCGCTGAAATAAATTTGATCTTGAGAGCACATTGATATACTGAACCTATTAACCGGAATAACCTCATCACACCAGATAGAGCAATTAAGTTTAACAAACTTGTTGACAACTCCAAGGTTTTATGATATAGTTTTGAAAGTTTGAGTTAGTTCGAGCATTGAATTAAGTTTAAGAAATTGCCGGTTTTTCGGTTAGGATTTTCAATTCAGAGTTTTAATTAATCTGTTTTTGCTTTCCTTATAGTTGGGATTATGACGCTTGTAGGAGAAAATGAGAAAAGTCAACTCAACTGTCCCCACAAAAACCAATTCCTTTTCATAATAAAAGCGTAGTTAAAGTTTTAAACGGCTTTTTGATTTCTATTACTCTCCTTTTTATTTCTATTATTCTTTTTCTATTAATCTTTTTCCTTTCCTTTTCCTTTCACTTTTTCCTTGCTCTTATGCAATACCTGCTACATATGACGGACCAATAAGTACATAATGTTTTGAGATTACGTGTCCATTGCATTTGCATGATTCACATTGTCTTACTAACAATTAAAAAATGGAGACGTATTTTGGGATGCTTTTTTAAACCAAACACCAAATGTGTTTATGGTATGTGTCGGCTCAAAGTTTTTACTCGTTTTATTGTTTTCTGCGTTGATATCAACCGAATGCTGGGCTATTTTTAGGCACGTCCCGATTAAAGAAAGAGAATAATAACGTCAACAGAAGATTAGCCGACATCTACATTAGTTTTGATGTATTTGGCTATACATGTAGGCAACAAGTTACTGGGTTAAGAAACTTGTCATTGCATTTCTACACACAATTTCACGCATTACACTTTGCACATACAAATTGCTGGTGTAAATTATGATTTATTTATTTGTTTTGTACAGTAAATCGTGACCTTTCAGGCACAAATTCAGCCCCAACTTATTAAACTGGGCAAGTTGGCAAAGATTGGGCCTTGCATCGGAGACCGTGACAAACTTACAGAAAACTTCCCGCTAGACTGAATGCAGGCCTTATGTTTTAGGAGACCGGTTGCATGTTTCAGCCTTAATTTGTTTCGAAATTGAGTTGAATTCTGTCACTTGCAAACTTCTATAAAGTGATGATGATTAATTCAATTCCTATAAAATGATTTTATGTTTTTCTGATTTAGTTCAAAATGGGCACGTTTAACGCAAAAAAGGAAAAGCTGGTTTTTGTAATAGACAAAATCTCTGAGACCGGTAGAAACTATTTTCAAAATACCGTTTTCACTTTAAACTTAGGGTATGACGCAGGATGAATCACTTCATATAGGTTGCGTATAGGCCTTTAGCAACATTACAAAACTTAAGTGATTAGTTTGTATGCACAACAAAATAAAAGAATTTCTATAACAGCGACTCTTTTAATAAATGGAAATATTTGTTGGCAAATACCCCCTTTATAGACCTTTTATATTTACCTGACCTTCCAGCGGCATTATTCAACAAAAAACCCATAATGTGTAAAGCTTTTGCTCTCAGCTAAAGAAAGCAGTGATGGAATCGGAATTTGCTTTTCCTATATTTCAGGTTATTGTAATGCCAGATTACGGCTTGACTTTACAGCAAAATGAATCGAAATGATTGCTATCAGTAAGGCCTTGAAAACAGTTGTTCAAATATCGGACAATTTATCGTGAAACTGCAGATAGTTTGCTTAGAATAATCCGAAGTTCAATTGTCTGCCAGCTACTCATTTCATATCTGCGCTCCACTTGTCGACAACGTCATACAGACCAGCGAGTAACTCACAAAGCGTAAACGTTATCAATGCCCAGCACTCAAGGGGATTTTCTGCTTAAACGGATTAACAAATGATAAATTGCGCCAGACTACTACACACTTAAGTGCTGAGCGACTTACATGAGTTGGTTGGTGTGGAACACAATAAATCAAATATAATAATTGTATGTTTGCATCACCTACTACAAACGTCCTATGCAGTTAGGAATACATGATTTGTATAACGTGAAGTTGGCTACAACAAACAAACACGTAATAAAATCATGGTAAAAGACTTGATGCTTGTGTTTTGCATTTTATACATTTTCTACGTTTCTATGACATTTGTGTAAACTAGTAACTCATAGATAAATCGTATATATTTATTTTATTATCAGAAAAGTCATTGCGTAAATAAATACAAAACGAAGCTTAAAACCAAAATTTAAAAATCATGGTAGCTAATGCACACATGCCCTCTTACAAAAATAAAATTATGTTATTAACTTCATTTTCGTAAAGCCTCAGCTTGACTCTGAATATGAGTTATTTTTAAAACAATATACTGTATGAGATGTCTGTTTATTGTCAGTGTGTTTTACGGCATCTTGAGAAAAGCAGTTAGCACAGAATACGGCGTAAACGAAAAAAAACAACTTAGTCATTGTTTTTGGCGTATGTGCACACAAGGAATTATTCGTAAAGCGGGGTATAATTATGGCTTATCTAACTAAATCAGTTAGTGTTGCAATCGCAGATCTTTGATTGCAGGTTTGTGCTCTATTCGGCGACAATGTTTTTGCAAGAAGTGATAGAATTTCGATGAATTGATGCAGTGAATGTTGTCTAGACTTTAGAGTTTATTTTGGATAATGCAAATAGCTCTCCAATAACGGTAATTATACAGCAGCTTATTTGAGTTACTGTTCCATTGTGTCAAATATGCAGCGTTACAGATAATAAAAGAAAAAGCAGAATATATCGCCTCAAAGGGTAACTTTAATTCATTACCACTTTAGCAGTATTAGCTTGCTTCTTCAAATGACAACAGCATCGCAACTTTTGCAAACTTTTTCAAAGAAAAGTATGGCAAAGCTTTAAGAGCAAGAAACTACACTTTAAAATCTAATTTCAAATTTTAAAACAGCTATAGAATTACAGTTATGTTGTTTGGTAAAATGGCGAGTTTTTTTAAATGCGAATGAGTCTCGATTGTTAAAAAGTTTCCCGCAGTTGGTTCGCAGCGAGACATGTGCTCGAAATCTTGATAGCGAAATAAAATTAGAATAAAATTCCGATTGTAGTTGTCCTTTAATAAAAAGTGTTTAAAAAGTTAATTAAATCTTTAACTACCCAGCAAACCAATTATCAAATTCATTTACAATTTATCTCCTTTTGAAATTTTTATTTTTTGCTTGCATAAAATTACATACTTAGAAAAATCTGATTGTTTAATTGTTTTTAAAGGTTGCTACATACAAAAATGACCACTCTTTTTGCTTTTTGCATGTGTCATGAATAGCGACTACAGATATTTGCCGGCTTTTGCCGTTCTGGTTCATTAATCTCTTTTGATGCTTGTTTGTATTTGCTCTTGTCTCGTGTTGCGGTATTGGTATTACAACAGAGCATCTAAACTATGAAACTATTGATAAGATTTTACTTGGAAATCGAAGAGTTATAGCCGCATGTTTTGTTCAGGCAGATTAAAGTTGATGAGAAAAGCACATTTGATATTTCTCCTACAAGAGGTATTTCGAGTTGGTTCGATCATATAGCACAGAATTAGTTTGTAGTCATCAGGAGCAGGAACAATCAACCTACACTTTATAATAAATATTTTTAAACAACATTCCCAAAAGTATTTGTTGTTACAGGCAACATTGGTAAATCTTTTACAATAAAAACTGATTTGGTGGGTTACTCTCGGTAGTACAAACCGAATTTTACAGGAAATATTAAAACATATCCGTATCTGCTTGCTGTCACGTATACCTAACTAAAAATATCAAGAACATTTTTCTTATTAGTAGATTTGTGTGTGGTTGCACGTATTGTGATTGTTCTAAGAAAAATAGTTGTCAAAGTTTCCGTCAAACTCATAACGATACAAACAGGCAAAGATGTTGGACACTGCTCAGTTACTAACTGAAAAAATGAGATATTTTCTAGTTTTATCACAAACTTTTGTTGTGTTTTTTTGCTGTTACTGCAATTTTTTGGAAAGTTGGTGCGGATATGAAATGTTTTCGGCATTTGTCGCTATTCAATTTTTCTATTAATTTGTTAGATGTAATATAAACCTAAAACGAATATTCAAATTATACCGATTTTAATCATAAATACCTTTAAAAAAATACATAACATCTATATACTTATCATACGTTTATTGGTTTCAATCGTCAATCTTGTTCTTAATTTCTTTCAGAATTCATCAACTTAATGGTTATAAAAATTTTTAAAATAGAGCGGAAATATATATAAAGCATTGATAGTTTTACCAAATAACTCAACTGCCGTAAATTGTACAGTTGCAAGTGTGCAATGATTAATTATTTTGTAAACCGACGTCGCGTATATATTTTGCAAGTTTATCTGTAGTAATGTACACTTTCTAAAGCGTAATTATTTGACTCAAGTGCAAAAGTGGCGTTACACACACAGGGTTTCAGTGGTTATATTAGCTTTTTCCCAAGATGCTGTAGTAACGATAATTTTTTCTTATTTCAAATTGTGTTTGCTGTTTGAATATTTATTTATGCAATTGAGAGTTTCATAGTATGAGTTTACTGCACTTTTCGTTGTTTTGAAAATGAGGTTTGACCCTACAGTTATTACAGTATATCGTTTGCTTCTTTCGTATTGTTATTAATTCTCGCCTCTTTTTGCGCATGTTTTTTTCACTGTTGTGAGTTGTATTTTCCTTATGTTTCAATGCTTTTGATCGCACGCAAGTTTTATTTGCTTGGGTCTAAGGCCGTCACTTTTATTTCATCCTCCCTCTCGGTTGATTAGATCCGCGTGCCGCATGCTAAAATGGGAAGGGTAGTTGACTTTGATAGGATTCTAGATGTGACTGGCTCGGGTACAGACGTTTTTTTAATTGTGGCTCCTATTTCAGTAGACATCCCAGCCAGCAGTTGACGTTTTATTCGTTGTTCCCGTTTCATTAAATGGTGGGATTGACCGTTTGAGCTAATGCAGTGGTGTCTGAAGAAAACCCGGTTGTTGCGGCAGCCGTTACCTCGATAAGAACATGACAGTGTACAACAGTCTTATCCGTTACACCAATATAATGGCTAATGCAGCTTGTGAGGGATTGGTAGAGTCAACCCTATATATGGTGACGCCTAATTTCTGCAAATGGAAATTGTGCAACGCCTGCTTACTATATATGGTATATATACCACAACTATATGGTACAATAAACTTTTAAAGTGCGAGTCGGCCATATCTCGTTAGCTGGAAATATATAGCCAGCGGCAGAGAAGGATTAACTCAGTTGTAATTACTTGCCTAAAAAGATGGCTACGTTTGTGTTATTCTATGTTAGATGATTTTGTCAACAAAGTATGCCAACTCTCCTAACTGCAGTGTTTGGGGCGTGGCCGATGGACAAAATCAAGAAAAAAAATCAATTGAAGATTGTGAAAAACCTTTCCTGTAAACTTAAAGTGCAAGTTTGGTTAAAATTGACGAAGAAAACTATTCGCATGGTAGTCATTTAGATTAAAACAAACGGGCGCCATATATATATATAGGCTCCTTGTTCTTTTGTGCTGAAATTCTTGAGGTTAAAATTAACAAAAAATTAATCAAATATTTTGTTTTCATGCTGGCTTTTTTATCTTTAACTGGGAAATTTAAAATTGAAGATTTAAAAAAGATTTGATTATTACTTAGTAAATTATGGTTCATTGATAAAAGATTCAAGTTTTATGTCTTTAAAATTTCTGAGAGAGCGTGTAAATCTGTTGTTCATGAAGTTACAGCCAAAGCTTTTTGGATGATGATTTATCAGTTTGGTATAGCATATATTTCCAATAAACTAATTTGGTATAAAATAAGAATTTACGACACCTATATGTAAATTCCTATACTAATGTTAACTAAAATTTCAAAACTTTGGGAGCACAAACTCCGAACATCCCAAAAATCATCCTAGAACAAAATCATTTGAAATACAGTGTAAAAAAGTATAGCCAGTATAGAACATGTATATACAACTGGTAAACAACATTTAACGTTTAGAACATTGCTTTTCTGCTAATAATAGTAAATCTTTGATTAAAGTCTGAAAACTGTCTGATCACATTTTCATAGAAATAAGCTTCAACCTTACCAAATTTAGAATCGGATTATTGTAACGACTAATACAGTGAGACATCACGGAACACATATTCAGCATGTATTTGTCATATCTATAGTTATGCGAGCGGAGGAAGTTTATATCGTGCAATCCGTGTAATCCCTCGTAAAATTGTTTACACATAACACGAAAACCTTTGATGACAACTTCGCACACTTGTTTTATAACTTAATAAAGTTTTATGAAATCAACAGCAAAAACACGAAACGTCACGTCACCATAATGTCATAAGTAGCATTACTTTGTGGAAAAATAATAAAGAGATTTAAAACAGGTTACACATACTGTATACCGGCCTGATAAATTATAGTAGCTGCAAATGCAAGTAAGGCTGTGATTGATGTCAACCGAATGAAATAAAAGTCTTAGAGAAACAGAATCCACCAGTATTTTTTACAAGGAAAGCTTTCATCAGCGATTACCATCAAACACGCTTGACGGCTGCAGATTAGCGACTGATTTTCAACATTTTGGTAAACATTTTGACGCCAAGATCGAAATCAAAAGTCAATCTTATACTTGTTATACCGTCCCTGACTTCAAAGCGCAACAGTTAAATAATGCTTCGATTGTTTGTATTTATTCCTTGACATTTAAGTCCATCAAATACGCCAGCTTAGAGCATCCGCACTTTAGGTGCCGGTTACTCAGGAAATTGGAGGATAAATTTACGATAATATCATTTTTCAAATAAAAAGCATACATATAGGAAGTAAATAACATTTGAAGACTTCCTTTTACCAACGCGAAACTTATGACTGACTGATGACAGTGGGGATATGATTATCGTAAGCTATAATCGCATTGGGACCAGAAAGTCAGAATTGTCAAAATAAATATTTTGGGTTTAAAGGACATGCTGCTTCAGAAGCCATACAAACCACATGTAGGATATAGCTCGTGAATTGAAGCTGATGGAAATTCAATTTACTGTATATGCAAGCGCACGTGTAATTATTATTATTTCATTTTGAGATACAAAACTAAAACTCATCCATACAAACAGGGACCAATAAACGTTTATACCAATCCTTAAGTTGTGAATCGTCCTGAAATGCTGCCATAGTCAACACATTTTGTTTGTATAGACTACCTGGTGCTGCAGATTTACCAAGGAAATTACGAACCGGTGTAGTGCATACACGAGAATAATTTGTAATATGTCGCATTAAGCCATCGACTCCGTAGCGCTTTTTGTGGAAAAGAATATTTTCTCAGGCACTGTCCCTTTACGGGCGTGAAGCTGGTTACCGGTTATTCTCTGGTTACTCAATTAAAAATTAAATTTGGTTACAAATCATGTGATTTTTACTCAGTCACTTGTCACAGATAAGCATGCTTACATGCTCTACCTATAGTTAGTTATATTCATTAGATCACGTTTGAGTAAAAATATTTCCCGATATTGAACAAGTATCTGAATAAGTAACCGGCCAGAGAACGAGAAATCACCTTCACGCTGGTTGGACTTTCACTCTATGGCTAATTTTTCATCATTTCAATTCTTAAGTTATTCTGATTTATTATAAAGTAGACCTAACCTCTGTGTAGGAAGTTTAACAGTGGCTTGAAGTTGAACCATACCAGCATGGAAATAAATAGCACGGAAGTGCACTGACTAAAGAGCTTGACTAATTTTTGTTGAAATCGACTTCTTTCAAATTGCCTATTAAATATTGAGCTACCGCAATTCATGAGGCTGACAATCATTTTCCATAGATAATTTAATTAATATATAGCTTTTTGTATTTCGCCAGTATATACATGATCAATAATAATGGCTTTCCTCGACTATTACGTTGCCATGGCTGATTGATACGTCTCAGTTAACATTTGAGCAAACAGCCATGCACCATACGAAACGTCTCAAATCTTGGTCTGAATGGCTCTGGTTTTACCTACAATAATGTAGCTTCTCATGTGCTCGGTATACAAACCGGAATTCAGTAAAACTTTCTGGATCTAAGCAACATTTCTTTTGTTAACCCTATAATCACTATAAGTAATATGTTTGCTTGAAGTTAAAAAACCTTCATAGCAATATACGCAGAAAGAATGGAAGAGCCAACACAGTAAAAAACATTATATACTATTATATACGTTATTAAATTTCATAAACAATTAGAAACACGAACAGCGCCTTTTCTATTTGACTTCCATATCTGGGCCTGGCGAAGCCTCCTATCAATTGGAAAACAAAATCCGATGCTTTGCCAAACGCAGACTAGGTTCCAATATACGTACACGCATAAAACAACCAACTATCCTGATTTCTTTAGGCATATACAAAGATTTTGATGATCTCATACTATCGGACAACTGTGGTGTGGTATACTGACTCTTTTGCTTTTGTGGTGTGCATTGTGCAATATCTGTAGAAGGACACGCTTGCAAAAATCTCCTCAAGAGAATGCACAATGGGTCAACCCAAGCCTTGCAAAAGCTCTAACGACAAATCTAAAATTGCCAGACATCTCCGCGAACATTTTAATCACACGATAGATTTAGTTAAACCGAACGTCTTATCAACGGTTTGTCAAGGTCGGAAACTGAAGGTAATAGAAAGCATAATACATATTGTATAATACACTGTAATACTAACCTTGTAACCTTTAACCGTCGCTACAGGTATAGACAACTAGTCGCTTCCACCAATTACTTTTACCACTTGAGATCGTTTTTATGTATTTTTGCCATATATTAAAGTCGATTTTTCTTACATACAACAGTAGTTTACCTCACCATATATCGTGGTTCCTTTTTAGTATATTGAGAAATTGTTCATCGTGCAATTCTTTCACGCATCATGGTTTGAATCGCTCACGACAACCACAAATTAAAAGAGTAATATCTTAGTATAAATCAGGTTTCATTTTAAACAATGGAAATGCATTACTATGGTTATTTACGTAGGTAAATTTACCGTATATCAAAGTTTAAAATAAAAATTCTGGTTTATATTATATTGGGGTGCAGTGTTTCGCTAATTTATAGTTTGCATAAATTATTAGAAGTCACAGACTGAAAAACGACCACGTACCACACTCTAGCGGAAAAGACTAAAAAAGCTGTTTGACTATTTGGGTAAGGCTCTACATATTTATCTTATCATCTCTGTCTGTCGGTCAAGGTGTGTGCTGGTCTGTCGTTTAAATAGCCTATCTGCTTATGCCGTCGTTGAAGCTCTGTCCTATATCTGCCTAGATTCTAAAAGAACCGTCATTTGACGAAGACCAAGCGATTCTTGTCCAATCATTAGTGTTTGGGAAGGTTGCTATACTTCAATAGCAGCACTTCAAGTTTACAAGCTACATCAGGTGAGGTAGTCAGTCCAATAACTTGAAACTGTTTTGTTTGAATCGGTAGTTGGACCAATTGGATAGCAGGATATGCGTCTTTAAAATTTCATGTTTACTTAGAATACCAGAAAAAATGCACAGTAAAAAGGTTTGAAACACCAACACCGTTTTACGCAAATTGTTTGTGAAATGAAGGTTTTTTGTAAAAGTTGTAATAATAGATAGACCTACAATTTACCTCGACTATTTCAAGATTAGGCGTTTATAAATCACTAAAAATTTATCCTACAGTAAATGGCCAAATAAGACAAAGCAAGACGGATCGCCAAATTGTCAATGCATTGAGTTTTATTTATCGTCTGGGTAAGCCTTGTCGTTAAAATGTTTTTAATTGATAACTGTTGTTGTCGTAAAAACTTAATTGACGGCTTTTAGGAGTACTTACAGTAGGCCTATCTTTTATTGCAACGTAGCACGTGTTTGTCTTGATATTTCATGCAATATGAGTTTGCAACCGTATAAGGCGAAAGATATGGGTAGAGACACGGCATTTTGATAAGGTCGCCAAGAGCAAAGTCAATTTATGCTTTATTGGCTTTTTATTTAGTCAGTCAGTGTAAACGAGTATTTAGCTAAAATATCATTGAGAGTTCGAGTTGCACTTCCCCAAAGCAAGCTGTAAACAGATTTAATTTGATTAGCAGTCGTCCAAGTCTGTTCGTTCTGAGGCTTTAATTTTTCAATAATTAGTTGTTATCAGTACATGAAGTGTACCGAAAGTGTAGTGAAGTGTACCACGCGAAAGGTCGCATTATATGGTTGAGGAGCGTTTGACATTGCGGGTTATCGTCAAGGCTAGGGAAGAATCTACCTATATAATGACTAAAACACTTTACTCAAGTCTACAAAGGTTAACGACAATGATATCTTGGAGGTCAGCTGGACACCAAATTAACTTTAATGAGCTCCTGTCGGCGGCCAAACATTCTGATTTATTAGAACTTGTGTCAGTTTTGTGACTATATAAAAAAGAAAAAGTTGTACTATTTAACAGAAGAGTTGCAGAAATAGTTGTATACAGTAATAAACGTTTTTCGAATAAAGCGCAACAGCTGAAGCACAGCAAACGTGTAGTACAGTAGTGCTGCAGATGTTGCCATGCAACAAATGACGATCTACTGTCGTTGTGAATCACTTGCGAATCAAGTTGTAGGCTCCATAACATTTCTGCGTATAATCTCACCCTTCCGGGATATATATCTATATCAGTGAGGTGTTAATTTGTGTCATAAGTTTTAATTTTGTGTTTGTAAATTGCTGTGTGTTTTTAATGCAGGCAGGATCCTGGAAACGGAAAGTAAAATTGTTCAGTGCGCGCATGTGCGGCTGACATAAGTTAAACTTTTGCAAATACGCTATATGAGTGAAGGTTACTGATATCTAAATCACGTAATTTACAAAGGCCACGTACATGCTGATTATTCTTGAAACCAGTTGACCATCGAATCAACCGTCTACATCGAGTGACACGTACTCTTTGATGTTTTTGCGAAACAAATCGAAATAAAGAAAACGACTTCTTCCTCATGTAGTTGGATAGTTTGCTTCTGTGAGAGGTAGAGATGAAACATTCAAATCATATACCAATGTGTGGGTGAAGAAACACCATTACCATCATGAGTAAAGATATAAAATTTCTTCATGTGCGATTGGTCTGGAAAGGGATTGGTGATCACCATTAATAATAATTAGCACGAAGCCGGTACCTCAACGATAGCTGCGAGCTGCCCCTAAGTCAGTGACAAGATAGTGACCTTAATCGAACGAAAAAGTCGGGCGCTGTTTTCCGCTACCACTACTTTAGTCACTTATTTTGCAATTTTATGAGCACATTTTTTAAACAATTGTTTTGGCAGAAGACCTATACCTATTTGTATTTCAAACTGTTTAAAACAGTGGTTCCCAACGGGGTTGCCGCGGCACCCTGGGGTACCATTTGCGATACACAGAGGCAGGTTTTTTTTTAAGGTTTGGTTTGGGTGACCGCTAAGTAGTTTTAAGAGACCGCAAGTGTTTCATTTAAATACCAAAAAATAGTAGTAGTAAGTTGCAAGTCCAAATTTTGGGAAACCGCTGGAGAAATTTGGGGGACCGTTTCGGTCCCCCAAAACACCTTAAAAAAAACACTGCACAGAGGTGCCATTTGCGATACATAGGGGTGCCGCAAGCTATTCCTATTATTCATTTTTATCTATGACGTTTTCATGTAGCTATAGGCAAGATTACTGTTGCTGATACAATTTTTATAGACAAGTGTTTTTGTTACATCACTAGGACAATTTTTGTCATGCCATATGCTGTTTCAATGCACAACTCATGGCTTCTTAATGTAGCACATTTCGATTATTGTGGTTTTGTGACATCACATACAATATCTGTACGAGTTCTGCTGATGATCGGTTCAAATTCAGTTTAATGAACAAGTGTAAAGTGAATACAGTGTTTGTAAAGGATGTTTCCCATTGTGTCTTATTAGGAGAGGAACAGTGTGTTCAGTTACTGATAATTAGTTTCATAATATTTATGATGGAGAAGTTTATTACAAGAAAAAGATCAAGTGATGTCGATTAGAGCGAGATTGTGATAGCTGAAACTGGAAGCACAAGCGAAAAGAAAGCAAAGAAAACTCGCCTTTATTGCGACAGTTATTTAAATATAGGCTTTACTTGGTGTGGTGAAGAAACGCAACCTATACCATATTGTCTTATCCGTAATGCAAAATTATCAAATGAAGATGGTCCCAAGCAAGTTGAAGAGACACTTTACAAGTAAACATGGTCATCTTTCTTCAAAATGAATTTCCTTGCCTTGGAGAAACGGCATTGATGATTTTACTACAGTTTTCCACGTCATACTTATGCGAGATTTAATATTCAGTTTTAACGAATATCAAAACAATAAAAAGAGAAAAGCTACTTATAATCGAGGAAGAAATGAGGGCAGCTTTATCGAAAGTGCGTCCAGATATAAAGGGGATATGCGCGATAAACCAAGCACAAATTTCACACTGAGTTTGAAATAAATTGTCAATACAGTTTATTTTGTGTTTTTCAAACTGCATTTTCAAAATAACATTTAAACTCCAAGTAAAATTTCTGTGTTGCTTATGTTATGTTGATTTTTCAATGAACAATTACTAAATAAGTGCCTTTCCTAATGGCACAACTAGAAAACTTGTTTGAACTTACAACCTGTTACAGTCGAAGTCAATGACCGTTGATTGCAAAACGAGGTGCCGCAAAATATTTTTCTCTTCTGTAGGATGCCGTGAGCCTAAAAAGGTTGGAAACCAGTGGTATAAAATATGAAAGTAACGTATCTGCACAAGCTACATTTAATTAACACTTGAAAATAACTAAAACCTCTATCTTCATCAGCTTTTTAAATATATTTCGCAAAATGGTTGTTTCTTATCGTTCTTAAAGCGATAAATTCTAGCGAAAACTATCAACTATATATTATTTGTAGCCTAAATGATTAATAAGTTTAACAAAGAAAACGCGCATGTCTGCACCGAACGTGTACAAATCATCAGAACAGAGCTGTCCACAAGAGGCGCATTGCATCGCGCAAGTGCAAGATAAATTACAAATTTTTTACTCTATGGCACCAACAAGGAAAGGTTAAATTATTCAGCGTAGCAGAAATGGGAAATAATATAAAGTTAGTTAATTGTTTATTGTTATGTGCACGTTTTGTTATTTATAAATCCAAAGTTAAAAAGTGCCGTCTACACGTAAATGAATTTATCGTTTTGGTAAGACAAGTGCTGCAAGCTGAACGGTTTACCGCATATTAGACGGACGAAAGTTGACTGCACCTTTCGAAGTGGAATTTTCTTTGATGACTGCTTTTTTAATTTTTTTTGCGATATTGTATTTATTGTGTTTATGATTGTTATATAACAAAAAAAACTATTACAGTATAAGACACAAAAAGTACAATTACAAACTATACGGTATAGCAGATAAGATTTTAAGATCTGTTGCCAAGTATATTTTCCTGTTAAGTACCCTGATATATAATTTTACTCATATTGTTTTATAACAACAAAAAATTAGCACAAATTAACAACATTCCAAAGTTTAATTTCTAAAACTTCTTTCAGTATAGATATATTAACGCTGGAATAAATGCATATGTACCCGAGCCAAATGCTTTGAAAAATACTACATCAAATTTATAATTTTTTAAAGATTCTAAAGGTCGAATACTTTTTAACGTATACTACTTCGTATATATTGTTTATATTGTACTTTTATATGAGTAATTGTTTCTGATAAAGGCTAGCACCCGTATTATTCGACAGCAGTTGTGCGCTGTGTGTGTACCACTTCTGTATGAGTGTACAGTACAAAGCGTGGGGATTGGCTTTGATGGAGTTATTTTAAATCCAACGGTTAAAATTGAGCACACTTGGTACATCACGTCAACAGCGTGCTTACTGTTAAACAATATACACTTGGATAATATACAGCACAGTAATTTGCGAAACCGCGAAATAAAAAGTTGTTTAAAATAGCGCCATGTTCTGTCTTACTTTTCCGTACTCTACAACAAGTTTGGTTTCATGAAACTATTTGCTGTACTTCTTAAATGATCCTCTATGTTTATTGTTTAGGCTATAAAGGAGGAAAATCAGATTTAAACCGATCTTCATATTTTACAGAGTATAGTATATGTTGTATGTAATTATCCAGCACTACAGCATGTATATATCTATTAAGTTACGCATATAGGGCCTCAAACCGCGTGGTATTTCAAAATTTCCGAGATACGATCAGTAAATTCATAAATCTGGCAACTTGGGTGATAAGTCTGGGTCAGTATGGCATATCGCAATCATAGTAAAATCATATTAAAACATAACTTGTAATACAAGTTTTATATTTTCAAGCTGCCAACTTCTAACCAAAAAATGTCCACATTAGTATAATTATAGAATTTCCGTTTAGCAAGTTAAACGTCAAATGTTTACAGTTCAGTTGTGTGCATTGCAGACTCATGTAGTGCAGAAACCATATTTGTTGCAAATATAACACAGGCCAACAAAAAATTTTTTTTTTCAAAAAGCATGGTATGTTAGATCGATTGAGGGGTATATCAGGGGCGCTGAGTCCGAAAATGTCATTACTTTTGCTGAATTGGCTCTAGTTTTTGAGATATTGCTTCTTCCTACATATGCCATGAAAAGTTAGCAATGTATGCTAGTGAGTAACACAGGTTAACAAAAACTGAAGCCATGTGAAGCAGCCATTTAGTTTTGCCCAAATGTTGAGTTGTCTGGTACAAATTTCTCGCTTGGGAGCTAAATAAGACCTTAGATTAGTTTACATCATCTCCCATCAAGCACTAACATACGCCTTAACATCAACACTTAGCATAACAGTATTGATTCGGCAACAAAAATAACGTTTTACCGGGACAATGTTAATGCAATTTTTCTCTAAGAAGATAATTTTGTGTACTGTAAAAACATCGAAGGACTTCTTTCATCTATGGGTCTACTTGAATATAAACCAGAAGAATGGAGGTTATTCATTGACAGCTCCAAGAAAAATTTGAAATGTGTGTTACTTCACAACGGAAACTAGTTTGCCTTTGTTTCAATTGGCCACGCAGTCGTTTTAAAGGAACACTACCAAAGTGTAAAGAAGGTCTTGAAGAAACTTTCTTATACTGAGCATAACTGGGAGATATGCGTTGATTTGAAAATGGTCAGCTTTTTCTTAGGACAACAAGGCGGCTACACCAAGTATCCCTGCTTTATTTGTTACTGGGATAGTCTGGCCACTGATCAACACTGGATTAAAAAGGAATGGCCCATACGTGAACAGCTTGTGCACGGAGATAAAAACATTGTAAATGAACCTTTGGTCAGTCGTGATCGCATCATTTTACCCCCATTGCACATCAAATTGTGTTTGATGAAACAATTTGTCAAGGCCGTACAAGGTGGTGCTTGTTTTGATTACATGTGCAAAGTATTTCCTGGTCTTAGTATTAAAAAGCTGAAAGCAGGAACTTTTGATGGGCCGCAAATACGAGAATTAATTTAAGATCAAGTTTTTCCATCACATAGGACTGAAGTTGAGAAGGCAGCCTGGCACTCTTTCGTTGCAGTTGTAAAAGGATTTCTTGTAAACACAAAAGTTATGTGGATCTCGTAGAAGTGAAGCTTACGAACTTTCAAGCTCTTGGATCACGGATGAGCATAAAAGTTCACTATCTATTCAGTCACTTGGATCGCTTCCCTGAAAACCTCGGAAATATGAGTGAGGAGCAAGGTGAAAGGTTTCACCAAGATATCAAGTTAATGGAAGAGAGATATCAAGGTAGATGGGATGCTCACATGATGGCAGATTACTGCTGTTGCCTAATGCGAAGCTGTCCACAACAAGACTACAGGCGAAAGTCGTACAAGAGGACTTTCCTGCAGATGACTTTAAGCTAATTTGAGTAATTAACTAGGGTGCATCTAAGAACTTCACTAATGCACATCCTGAAATGGATATATTTCTTCATAAAGTGTTTTGCTTTGAATACTCCGTGGTAAAGGAAAAAAATTGATTGCTTGTTCATTTCGTCTGTTTTTACAAATTGTCGTCTTTCTTGCGTATGCTTAGGCATACTTGGTTTTTTATTACCAAATTACTGCTATTTATTGTTCACTTCAAGCAACATTTAATATGGTATTGGAAGCTTAGTCTCACAAATCGCAATATGTTAGGAGAATCTGATGAAAATACGAATGAATGGGGCATATTTTGTGTTGAATATATGGAAAAGAATAGATATATGCAGCACTTCTTCGTTTAGCTAATCTCATTGTGTCTTTAGCTTTTGCTCATTCTTGTGGTTTTAGTGCAGATAGACTTACAACAACATTTAATATAGGCTGTTCTTTAAGATAAAATGAAACTTACTTTCAAATTTAAAAGGTACCAAAAATATCGAAATTCGCCAATATCTTAAAAACTAGAGCCAATTTGCAAAAACTAATGGCATTTTCGAGCTCAGCGCCCCTGATATACTCTAAAACCGTTCTTACCTTCCATGCCAAAATTTTTTTGTTGGCCAGTGTTATAATCGGTGATAAACATTGCGTTATGCAGTGGCCTGTACACAGTAAGCTCCACTAGTCAGTATGTTAAAATATAAAAAAAATGAACTCACAAAATGTTGAAACGTTCTTGTTAAACGTTTGCGGCAAATACTTTCATGTGACTTGTAAATTCATGAACACTTTATGGCTATGCTGACTGGTATATTATTATTTAGCTGTGCAATGCTGACAGATCAGTGGTCACGGTGGTTATTTGAGTTTTTATCACAATGATTGATAGAAAAACGTTCAGACACATAAAACGTGCTTAAACTTCTATTAACCTTTTTTCAAATCATTTTCACTTTTCACTTTATAGCGACAGTAACTAGAAAGCTATTAAGGCTGTGTCTATGTATATATTTAAAGGTCGCACTTCTGCAAGGATTAACGCCTTTAAAGCACTTCAGGACTTGGCTGGCATTATGAGATTATCACACAGGAAAAATAAACTATTAATAATGAAAGTATGCAGCTGATACATGGTATTAGTGGCGTCGTCGTTTGAGCCGTTATAACAACATACTCTCGGGTTAAGATTTTACACAACAACCACGCACATTATGACACAAACTTCAACTTTTAAAGTATTTTGTCCCGCGATTTTAAAGATGTACATGTACAAAAATTAGATAGGTGATGATTGAACTAGGGACTATGCTTGACAGCAAAAATGCCAAGTTAGAATAACTTCATAACGTGCTGTACCTTACGACGTTTTGCCGAGTGCGTACAGTTTAAAAGTGTTTTTATTGTTTACACTGCACAAACACACAAACGAGTTGCATAAAAGCTCTACTACAAAACATAAAAAATAATACAACTATAAAGTACAATAAATTCAATAAGTTTGAAAATAAATTATTTGGTTTTATGACAAACCGATTTCAAGAAAGTTATAGCATAATATTGCAAACAGAAAATGAAGTAAATAGCTCAAAAACAAGTAAGAGTTTGACAAATTAAACAATTTACACGTGGTCTGCTTCTAGTTATTCGTCGTCTAAACTCCAGTGAGCGCCGAGAAAGGTTGTGGAAAGACCGCGACGACTCCGTTGTATCCGATAGGTCGGATAGGATACCTACGGTACACAGCACTTAGTGACATTTTCCAGAGGGTTGTGACAAAACATAGTCATGCGAACATTAACCACAGTGCATACCCGTTATAAGCAAGAAATGTTAGTTTTGTTATTGCTGTATATAAGATGATATTTTTCTTGCCTTTTTTAAGGAATTATGTTTATGATCACCTATAATATGTTGCATATAGGATTACGCTTTAAAAACGGGTAACTTCTTAGCTTACTCCTACGTGCTATTATTGCATCATTAAAAATCTTTTACCCGCAGCAGGTACTTCTTCAGTAAAAGTCTCGCGCTTTCTTCGTATTATGCATCGCGAATGTATTCTTTTGCAAGATCTGTGTGTTTGGGTGGAACACGTTATGCCAGAGTTTTCTAGTTTCATTCGTCTATAAACTTGCCTGTTAAAAATGAAATCAATGTTACTCTTATCCTAACTCATGCAGGTTTCATAGAAGAGTAGTTATTTAGTGCAATCGTCGCCACACAAAATAGTTAAATACGATCCTCACCTTCCCCATACATAACGTTGCCATTTATTCTTCGGATAAGCTGACGCAGCGTCAAACAGAATGCAGAAACAAATTAAAAAAAGGATCAATTCGGTTTTTTCAACCATTTTTCAATAATTTTTTTTAAAAACAAATACTCGAAGCAAATAACATTCAATATCTGTAAAAGTCGATCAATGATTATTATATTTCATTACATTTATTTCATTTAAATCCATTGTTTTAAGAGCATTATACGTTAAGGCAAAACGTACAAGAACAACCATCAACAAATCTCTTAAAGCGGTTTGTTCAGGCTTTTTACCCGATTGCTCAGTTGGGATTGTATCTGTATATATACACACTGTCACCATTTTGCAGCCTGTAAAAGAAAAAAGAATTTTCTCGCAGGCAGGGTTTTATTTTCATGTCAAGAACCATCCATGAGTTCAAAAAAGAAAAACGAACGTTGCATGTTTTAATTTTGCAAATTACCCCGACGTGACAGCAAAACACTAATGCTGAAAAAATTCTGAGATTAAATTGAATATCTATTATCATGTTCTTACCTTGTCATGTTTTTGTTGTATTGTGACGTTATTTGACACGTAAACAGTAAAATATTTTTTTCAAGTCCTATAAGCTCATTTCGAATTGTGGGAGAAAGGTTTTAAGCGGTTCGCTATTTCCGTTGTTGTTATTATAATTCCTTATCGAATAGGCAACAACGTTTTCGAAATAAGCTACCGTGTTATTTACAAGTATGGTAAGTTATTTATGTTGACTCGATATCAAGATGAAATAAACTTATTTTTCATAAAAAAGTAACTTGTAAGATAAAAACGGTGTTTGGTAAAATAAAAGTCTGAAATATTCGAAGTCTAGATGGCATTTAACTGTTGGCTATCGTATTGGAACACGTGTTAGCTATTGACCATAGGCTAGAAGTAATAAGTGAGTGCACCGCATAACTTCATTTTATTTTTCAAATATACAGTATATAATAAAATAACTGGATAGTGTAACTCTATGATCAAACTGCTTAAGTTAGAAATAAACGCTATGTTCTTCCACTTTTTTGTGGTTCGGGGCAAAGCATCTTCATCTTCAACACGAGGGTGATTTTTCCACTTAATTTGTCCAGCTTAAATGGACTTTCCTCTTAGCATTGATAACAGGCCACCATTAAAATAAAGAAATTTTTCTATTACTGGAAATAGATTCATCCATATAGACGACTTAAAATAGTACAATGAAAAGAAGTAGTAGGCTACAGCTTGGTAAAGAACAACTGACAATCTCGTTTGTATTGTGTTTTTCTTTCATCCATAAACATAGGCTGTTTGGCAAACAATGGTAGATTGGCAAATCTGATAGCATCACTTTCTCAAAACTTGCCCCAAAGCGTGTTTACATTATCAACTTGTGGGTAACCCCTCGTGAAGAACCTAGGACATGTTTATGAATTTTATCTAGCCTAATCTACTTGTAACAAACATAGAACTTACATTTTCGAAATTTGTTTCAAATATACGCTGCATAAAAACTTTAAAGCTTCTATATTTAATTTAAGCTTATATTTTACAACCAAAAAAGATAAAGCATAAAAACAAAACTGTAACATTTTTTTAACATTCGTGTTAAGTAATTATACACATTTTGCATCAACCTTGTCATCAGTCAGTTCAATCCAATTGACGAAAATAGCGCCGACGACAGGCTTTGGTAATAGCCAATTTAAATCACGTTTCACATATCTAACAACGCATAAAAACTTCTCTTTTCCTCTCATAAAAGGATAAATACTTGACGACCTTATTTGAACCTGATGACTTGCTTATAAAATCCAGAAACAGTCAAACTGATAAAGGATAAAATGTTAAATGTGATTTTTACTAACAAAAATATTTTCTTAATAATTTTAATAAGCAACTTCGTCATTTCATCGAGCATATGGTCAATACGTTTTCGCAGTAGATTGCTGTAATACGGCTTTGTTGTTGTAGAAAGTGTAGACTACGTGATGGTGTAGGCTACACGCAAAGCAAGCCTAAAACTGAGCAACTGCGAAAATGGACTGCCATGAAGCCTACTGGCCCCGTATTTAGTCAACTATTTACTAATTACTGCATTTACCAACTTCCAGAAATATCAAAGATGGTTGATAAAACCAAAAGGTTTCTGGCGTACAGTGCCACCTTTGTTTTGTGATTAATTACGTAACTGCTCTTTTTTCAAGAACTTTACTTTTGATATATACCAAGCTTAGACCATCTTTTCCAAGTTTCGCGTTCGTGGTTGAAAATTAGACCAAGCTATCTTTGACGTAGCCAATAGGCCACTTCGTGGAAGATAAATGTGGTCCAGATTTCGTGATTCGACTTACAGATCAATAGGTAAATAAATAAATATATAATACATTCAAGCAAGCCTACCATGTTATAAAAACAAAGCGACGACGCCTTAAAGCAGTTGATTTTTCTCAATACTTATAGAACCTTTCTCATGACCTAAAAACAAACAAAGATTATAAATTCTAGTATTTACTGTATACTTAAGTATTCGTATCTATACTTAATAACACGATCAGGAGAATACATGTTAACGGAGTATAATTTTGCCAGTCTAAATAAATAAAAAATTCTACTTTGCGGAAAAAATCATGATATCAAATGCGCATCAGTTGGACCAATTAGTAACTGTATCACCAAAGATCAGGCACCTGGCCATTTTTTGATTTCAGAGCAGACTTTCACAAGAAAATTTGGAAATTTCCTTGCAGTTTGTCAATATTAGCTCTTTGTTTTAGAATCGTTGCTGCACACTTGCTAGGTTGTCATTTACAAGTAGACAGCTTTCAATAGCAAAAACGAAACAAACATCCAGGAGGTGATTTATTTGCAGAAAAATCTATAAACGCTCATTTTCGGTCATAACGTCAGAATTGCTCTTTGCGCGGTTCTTTTTCGCTTCTTTTTCTTCTGTTTAGCTTGCTGGGTGGCGTCAGAAAAAAATTTGACGTCATTTTTCTCCTCAATTTGTCGACGAATATGATTGAGAGCTGCTTTGTTGAACCCGATAGTGTCCTAATTATAAAATATACATAAATTTTAAATGATGTTTAAGATGATGCTTGGTGGTGGTGGTATTTCGCCAAAGTTTTCGCAGAACACTCACCCTGACTTCGCGAACTTTGACATCAGTGTTTGTGCGAAGTTCATCTATAACATCAACCAGCATTTGATTGGAAGTGATTCTGCCGTGATGGATTCTAAAACACATATCATAACGGCATAAGACTAACGTACAAAAACTCCAAATGTTAGATCCAACTGCCGTGTATTTCTTATTAATTTCCATTGTACATATAAATGTGCACAAAATATAAAAAAAATCTATAACTAGTGTCGAACTTCATAAAAAAAAATAAAAATAAAATTGGTTGTTGCTCAAACCTCATTAGAAAGAAGATGCAGCGACATACGAGTTCAACTTCTCCACCTCTGGAGACGAAAATATTGAGGAGTTTTAAGAGATCAGGGACATAGGAGAAAGGAAGCACCAATAATGCTTCTTCCAATTCGCTGAAAATAAAAGTGTTGTATTATTACAGCATTTTTTATTTTTCTAGCAACGTTATAACAGTGAAATTATAAATTGTTTCAACTCGGCATCTGATAAAGAACTACAGTACTTCTTTCTCATTTTATGATTAAAAGCTGTAACAAACTAAGTATTCCGGTGTTAGGTTAAATGAGTCGTATAGTACCTTGATTTGATTTTTCTCAAAACTTTCAAAACCCATCTTGTGGCCTGCAATTAAAAACGTTTTTTATCTGTCAAGTCAGAATGAAAAAGTCATGTTATAGTGTCAATAACATACCGACATATTTCCATTGGCCATCAAAATGGGATGTTTAGAGATATACGGCTTCTGAAACATGATAAAATATTGTAAATGATAGAAAGGACAAGATAAACAAATACATTAAACTGGCTACCAGCAGAAAATAAATTCTTAAGTAGATATTGTATTTTCTTACCCGGTTATCAGATGTCTTTATTGTTGCATTGTATTCTTCTTCTTTTAATGTTTCTTCTCTGTACAGCTTAAAAAATTCTTTAATTTTAATCCGGGTTGGGATAAAAGTTATGTATTAGTTTAATAAAATATATTAAAAATTTATTGTGAGAATGATATTAGCTGCTCAAAAGAGCATGAAATGACACATGAGTAAATACATTAACAAGCAAAAGCTTGCAAATAGTGGTTAGAAAAACAACATTAAAAGTTTTTGAATTCAAATAACCTCAATAGCTTCCATAATCCTTTCAGTTGCTTTGATACTTTCAGCCGTTGTTTTGGTTGCCATGCCAACCTCGCTTGATTCCACTTCACCAGCAATCTGGATGAAAAGTTTCATCAAAAATAGTGTGGGCTATTGTGAGTTATTGGTACAAAATCTACAATTATGGTTACTTTATTCGTAAGCAACTTAAACCAAGACACTCGATCAGAAAATATGGTTTGTTGGCTTCTATCTATACTATATTATGTACTGTGCATTAGGTTAGTTGGACGATGTATTAAAAATACTAACAACAGTTCCTTGGTTTTTCACAAAACTCTTCTCGTCTTCTTCTTCCCTTTCCATTTCTCTTTCCTCGTCCGGGATCACAACTTCCATTGTTCTTTGCCACAACCTCAGTGACCTGTCTCGGCCACAAGTTGCTAGATAATCTCCATCGCTGCCAATGCTCATCGCCCATACCGGACCCAAATGACCCTATTTACGAAATACTTTCAGAAAAGCATTTCTTTATTTATTTAAAGGCACTTCTCTAGGCTCTAGAATTAGAAATATCTTTTACTGTATCATAAAAATATAAAAAATAATTTTGCAATATTATGTAACAGGAACTTGTGACAGTCAAGTTTTGGTTTTGACAACATTTTAACAAGATAACAGTGTATTTTATGCACACTGTCTATTGATTTACCCTTAAAACTTGAATTAAAAGAAATTTGTCCGCATCCCATTGCTTGATAAGACCATCCTTGCCACAAGAAAAAAACAAATGGGTATCTGGAACAAACTTTACACAGGACACATCATCATCGTGGGCAAAAAGAGACCTAATTATATAAAATATTCCATTAAATTTGCTTCAATTAACGATGTTATAAAGATGATGTGAACTAAAATGAGTACTTAATACAGTGTGTAAATAAAAATTAATGAACGTAAAGATGATAAAAATGTTTCATTGGAAATACCTTTATTTAGATAAAACCTAACAAGTCATGTACTACATTTATCACCTGTGACAATCACCAAAATCTAGACCCCAAATTTTGACATTTCGATCAGAGGAACCAGTTACTATAAGGCTAGAGTCTGATGAAATACTCAATGTGTTTGGCGGCAAAGAGTGACCATAAAGCGAGAGAAAAAACTGAAATACATAACAAAATACCAAAAATTACACAACCAGGTTAGGTTGTATCTGGTAAGTGATATTAATATGACAATACCTTTAAAGTGTTCACATAGAAAACTTTAATTGAACAATCAAGTAATGAAATAGCAATGAGCTTTTTATTGGCAGAGAATTCAATGGTGAGAACTTGATCATCCAGTTCCAGGCTTCTTGTATGAGCCAAAGATAATCGCTTAGTGCTGCAGTCAAACAGTAAATTATATTGTAAAGTCTTGTCACATGTTTATTCAAACAAATTATCGATAAGTGAACAACAATAATTTTTGTGTTTTGCAAAAGAAATGAGAATATTAGTTCTTTAAAAACAATGCAACTAATGTTGCCAAAGCAGTCGTATCAAACGTTGCAAATGTAACATATCACACAGAAGCGAGTTGTTTTAAGCACACGCCTTTTATAGGTGATATTTCTGTTATTTACAGATAAGAACTGAATCAACAGAACATTGATTCAACTGCAATAACATTGTTTTCTTTAGCAGAAACTGGTCAAGATGGATTGTACCAAGAAACAATGCATCAACCTGGTCATCTGCACAACTGAATACGTATTCTGCAAGTAGCACCACTTAGTTAAAATCCGCAGGTTCAATATATGATATTAAACATATAACTCATCATCCGAGTCCATTTAACAGTGCACTTTAGCCAAAGTAATTTAATGGATGCTTCACCTTTAAGTTATTGAGCTTTCTCTGCATGTGGTACAAAATGGTAAGTATCATATGAAATATTCCGACCCACAAATTTTGCAACTTACTTTGTGGAATAATTGTCATCTGAAATCAGATCAAACTCCCAAAATTTGACAAATTTATCAGCACCACCAGAAGCAATACCTCTCTGATCGGGTTGTAGAGCTAGGCTGGATACTCCACCATTATGGGCTGATATGCTTTCTAAATGAACTCCTGCAATCAAATACATATTGGTAGGGAAAAGTCCTCGAGACGACTATGAACTCAGTATTTACAACGGAATGATATAATCTTTTGTGGAACATATCATACCCAATAAGTAACAAAGGTAATGACAAAAATTTTATGCAAAGTATAGATGTAAAACATACCTGAAGCCACATCAAGAATTTCTATAGTTCCATCTTTAGTACCCAAAAGTGACTGTCTGTCTCCAGGTACAAATGCACAACATTTGGTGTGAGCTGAACTGACTGTGCGTACACACTGCTGACTGGTCCTATATTAACAAACACTTACCAATCTTTCATCATTAACATGCACTTCAAGTTAAAAATTTGTTTAAAAATCACTAATCATAAAAAGGTTATCTATAGTCATATAAAGCCAAGTAAACCTGTTCCACAATTTCGCTGTTTCTGATGAAGCAGTTAGGAATGCCATTCCATCAGATGTGAAACAAAGTGATTGGCATTCACTTCTGTGGCCAGGTACACAAAGTTTCTTCAGTGATGTAAATTCTGGCTTTGCAGCACTTGTTGTAGCGCTGATAGTTTCGATTTGATTGTTTCTCAGTAAGGTCACAACAACTGAATCGCCTGCTGGTGTGTTAGCAACAATATCCAGAGAGCTACAAGTAAACAATATCATTAAGTTTAATCCTAGTGCTTTTCAAATAAGGATGGATCAATACTAAGTTAAACCTGAAGTGATTCACCAAATGACAACTTGTTGTGCAAGTCAGGTAAACCTAAGTAGTATCATGGAACCGAACACTAACCAAATACGTCAATGTTGTACTAACATAACTAACTGAATACATCAATACCAACAACATTTTTGAACTTGACAATGAATTCTTGTACAATTTTCAAAAATAAAAGCAAGTGTAGGAATGAATGTCTCTTGCGGGCTGTCACTTACAGCCAAGTTATGTTCTCAAGAGCTAACCAACTATTTTATCTTTAAGAGAACAAGTTACTAAAATGATCAAATATGTTATGTTGGAAGCTAAACAAAGCAAGGTATTAATAATATTACTTACAAGTTACAACACCAGATCAGCCATTAAGCAAACATAGCACATGCTTTAGTGCCAACCGAAATATCCAGGCCAAAATGTAAAAGCATGTAGATAAGTTCTATGGTGTTAAACAAGTACCATTCTCTTATTTTTAATGTAATTAATTTTCTAGAATTTTTTACAATATTGAATATTTATTGTTTTTCATATATACATTTAATCTAATCGTTAATTGTCACGATTAATATCGTTGATCAGGACTTAAAGTGTTTGAACTCTGAAGGGACCTATCGTGCCACTTTTTTGGATCAGACACGATGGTTTTGCATTCACATAAATTGGATCCAAACGTTCCTGTTTTCACTTTACCAAAATGTATTATGAAAATACTTTGTCAAATTATCAAAATTAATATTTCATTGTCTACATGCAATACTTATCTTACAGTTGGATATATACTGCATTAGTTGTTGGTATCACCACTTAAGCACTTTGATTATTATTTGACCATTACTTTCCCCATTCAACATGATTAACCCCTTTAAAACTAAATAAATACAAATACAATTGTCTATAACATTGGTCTAAATGAGTGGATCCCTGCTCAAGCACATTCACTTGTGCTTTTTATCTGTCTTTCTTGAAATGTGTACTTCATATAAGTTCAGATAAATGATTGATGAAAAAATAAAAACAGAATAGAGCAGGATTTCTCAAACTGTGGGTCGCAACCCCAGTTTGGGGTCGCAAAATGTAATTTTGGGGTCGCGAAACAAATTTAATTTTATAAATTGAATTGTTTTTTGATTATTCTTTATTCGCTTTACTGTTTCCATTATGAGATTCTTTTATTAATGTAGGCTGCATTCACTGTACTTCAGTGGATTGTGTGCACTTGTATGATTTTGCCAGAGACAAAAATACCACTTGAGATTTGTAATTGGACATTTATTGTTTTAACATCATTAACGTGTAGGCTACCTCTCAAGGTGTCGCATAGAAATTTCTTTTTTGAAATGGGGTTGCAGACCCAAAAAGTTTGAGAAGTCCTGAAATAGAGTACTAATTCATTGTATTTTGCACAAAAAATAAGGATAGGAAAGTATTGGCAAATTGATGTTGGCAATCTTAAGCATCAGCAGAGATGCATAAGCAAGGAAAATGACAAAGATGAAAGTAACTGCAAAATTTTACACGGGTAACTAAGTAATTTTATGTCGGTCACACTTAATCACTGTTTATTCTCAAGAACCATGATGGAGTTTGTAGTAGTGGTAAAGTAGGTCATGCTAAACTTTTCAAATTTTCCACAAAAGTCATTTATTTTAATTCGCTTACTCAATAACTTATTCAAACATTAAAAGGATTATTATATTATTATATAAGCAACACTTTTTCTTGAGTTAATGAACTACAGTACAATTTTTTGCCACAAAAGCTTTCATACATGTCCAGTTTCAGCCGATGTCTAACAACTATTTAGAGGCTAAAAGCCTTAGCCCCAAGCCAGAGTCATTAGCCAGACATATATTCCAGTTAGAGTTGCCACTGGCTTAATTTAATTTTTGTCAGTAACTTCAAAATATTTGTATTTACAAAACAATATTGAGCCTTAATCCAGCACTGATTTTTTCATTTGGCAACTACATGAATAGTTTCTGTATTTTTTCATGCCAGAATGGTTGACCTTTGTGTTAATACAAATTTGTTATCTGGGCATCTGACACATCCTTCTTTTCAAAATAGCCAGAACATGAGCCACACGTAGTTATGTACGATACTGCTGGTGATTTTAAACACATAAAAATAAAAGTTTCTATGGTTTTAGTACTCTTTAACGTAGATTATACTATTGCCATAGTTAAAATTTTATAAAGCCAAGAGAGTAATATCGTTTGCATTTTACAAAACTAGTTTAAGCTAACCAAATTCTTTACCAGATTTTCCCAGCACATGTGTTTGAACCAATGAAAGCAAGTTCATCATCAACAGTTCGTTGAATGCTTATTTCTTCATCGGAAACTACAAAGCAAGACAGCTTTTTTTTACAAAACGAACCTACAGAATGGCCGATGCAGTTTTACGGCCTGAAAACTACATTGATTTATAGAAAATATTATTCAGATGATTCCATCGATTTTAAACACGTTTCAAACAACCTTCTTTCCCTTCCTCCTCTTGTTTTTTCTTCTTTTTCTTTGCTTTCTTCAATTTTTTCTTTAATTTTACTTCAATTTCACTTTCATTGTAGAGACGATAAAATTCAACCATTTTGTCATTTCCCTGGAAAGAAAGTTTTAGCACCTATTATTGTCTATATTATAATAAAGTATGTGTGAAATAAATAAAGTGGAGAACATCAAAAAAATGACAGGTGCATATTTTTTAACATCACACAGCCTCATCTACAGCAATGTAATATTTCTTAGCTTAGGTTATTTTAACATACATGACAGACAATGTGTCGACCATCAGATGTCATGTTCAAACTGACCACTCTGTCACGACCTTTGCGAAACAGTGAACCAGCTTTTGTACAAATGACCTGCCTCTCTTCAACTGCAATAGAAAATTGTCTTTTAGGAAATGAAAATCCAAAACCAAAGCCATAACCAAGTCACCAATCTAGGGTTGACTAAATGATATTTGCTTTTATGACCCAGCACATACCATTCACATAGGAGCAAGTCTAGCAAGAACAGAATTGCTCTTGCCTTTTGCATAAAATAGAAAAGTTTCATAAATGCTATTAAAAAAAGTAAATTGAGTCAATAGAACTGTTGGTAGGAATGCACATTATAGACAAAAAATCCTTAAGAACCAAACCAGAAATGATGTAAATCTAATTGTGAATTGTGGGAATCTATTTTCTGCATAGGAAATCTATTTTGAGTTTGCAATAATTCTGAATTCGAAAAACCTATTCCATAAAAATAACTATAATAATCTGCAATGTACATCCCTAACTATGGGCTTAGGTTACGCTATCTTTATTAGTAATATTGAAATCTAATTTGTTACCTATATTGTCTTCATTATTGTCCTGATCAGGATCATTTTTCTTTGTTTCCTTTGTAGGAGGGGGGATATCTGGGTCCTGAAAGTAATAAACGTTTTTTATTCCAAATAATTTAATTTGTGATTCATAACCAATTATTATGTAAGGACTAGTGTTTAGCATTAATAAAAATCTAGATTTTTTTCTTGACGCTATCAAAGAACTGGCTTGTGCACTTCAACAAAGAAACATATAATACATGTAAACAGGCAATCAAGTGGAAATAAATAACTAACACATTACTAACAGAAAACTATGTTAGGAACTCAAATATTTGTGGTGGGGGAGAAATATTTTTCTTTACAAATTCAAATGTAATATTGCACACAATAAACCAAAGTACAGTACACTGAGGTATAGGTATAGTCAAACAAAACATCTTTAGAACCACCAAACATTTACTTTTACTAGTTATCGATACCTTAATGTACATTAATGCAATCATAGCTGAAGAATGAAAAAACAAACAGACTGGGGTACTGGCTACCATAAAATACATGAAAATTTCAAATTAAAATGAAATTCCTACCTCAGTACCGAGCAATTCTACATTCCACACTCGCAGTTCACTATCAGAGCTTCCAGTGATTAACCTTCGTTCATCAGGTGTAAAAAGAAATGCCCAGACCTAGAACCAACAAGAAGATTATGTTCTTTAAATTAAAAATAAATAGATTGGAATCATGCTATGTTCTAAACAAGGGTGAAATGACATTTTAGTAAGAAACAGGATTGCATAATGGTAACAGTGTTATTGTTTGCATCAAGGTTATTACAAGATTGTAATATTACCAATATTACAAGAACAGCACTCTAGATCAGTGCTTCCTGACCTTTTCCTATCTGCAGAGTGCAGACCCCTAGATGAAATGATTTTTGTCTCACAGACTACAAACTTCAAAGTTGTTACGGCTATTTACGAGAAATTTAAATATAATTCCAGGTTGTAACCCAGATTGGAAACCACTGTTCTGGATTGTACCAAAATATTCTATGACAACGTTAAGGTGATCTTTAGTATTACTGCATGCCTTTTTTCAGCTTTGGGAAGGATAATACCAGCTAAAACTAAATGCACTTTATTTAAGTAACTCAGGTACATGTTTGTGAATTCTCTGGGTTAATTGTATACCATATTGCCATGGTTAGAATTTTCTACACAATGGTAAAATATGTCATTACTGTCTTGGCCTTGATAAAAGATCACTGCATTGTTTACAAGACACTTCTTCTGCAAAAACCTTTATCTTTAATTTATCATGTATGCAAAATGCTAATAATATAATCAAAATAAAACACAATTTTTTCTAAAGAATTACCTCAGCTCTGTGTCCAACCATGGTCTTGAAACAATGCTGTGTGTCCAAGTCCCACCACTTTATGTACGTGTCTTTAGAACTATGATAAAATCAAGCAAACTTTTAAATTCAAAGATAGAAAGCTATTTGGTAAAGATTTTAGGGATGTGGGTTTGAATCTGGTTGCTGACACCTAGTTGAAGCAAATTTGTGAATGAAGGAAAATTATGGTGGCAATAAAAAGATTTTATTGGGTGACTCTTAATATTGTCCTATGCTATTACTGCAGCATAAATACATGTAGTGAAGAATAAGACTGAAAAAATGTGTTGCTAACAAATAAACAAACAAAACCATGCTTCAAAAACATAACCTCCTTGGCAAAGTTAAAAAATATTCTTTATAAGAAAATTTAAATAATAATTGCTAATACCTTGTAATGAGCATATTCTTTCGTTTGACAAAGCAACATTGTGTCACAATTCCTTTATGTCCTTTTAATCTATACAGGCCGCTCTCAGCAACCAGATCCCACACAACAACATCGGTGTCCTGAGAAATTTTTGGATAAAACACACTGAACTTTTTCCATTCGCTTTAAAACTGAGCATCACATAGGAATAGTTCACACATACAAATAATTAAACAACCTTATAATTCGAGTAAAAGTATTGTGGACAATATTATAATATGACATATTACATGTGATCCAGAAGCTAACAGCATCCCATTTTCGTCAAATGCAAGGCAAGATATTGCAGAGCGATGGCCAGTGAATGTGATAGTCACTTCTCCAGTAATGAGGTTGAAAATTTTAATTGAGCCATCTGAATATCCAGCAGCAATGCGTTCACCATCTGGACATGCAGTTATCCAAGTAACCTCAAACTTATCACCTTGCAGCACCAAAACCTTTGTAACAACCAAACAATGATTAAAAATCAAATACATTTATGAGTATAAAACAACCTACATTTAAAACTTCAAATGACAAAAATATAGTCAACTGTCAACAAGGTCTCAACTTAAAGTTAACTGACTGACTTTTTAGATTGACTGTAGCTTGCTCAAGACCATTTAGAAATATTTTCCCCAGTCTATATGTAGCTGTACCAGTATGTGTAGTGCAGCTTCTCTGGTACATAATGTTATTAAAGTTGGTATGTTTGACAGGCAAAGGCCAGTTGCATATCAATTTATCATATAGCTACAACAATTTAAATCACTAGCATACAACTGAAAAATTACTGATATTCCGAAATGACTTGACGTTTCCACTTTTTGTTTATAAGGCAGATGGGTCATTCCATTTATAATCGAAGACATGTTGTAACCACTGGAAAGGGATTTTGTTTGTTTTTGTATATGTGATAGAGATTAAATAGTTATGAACTTAGGAATAAAAATTTTTGAAATACCTCCACCAGTAACCGAGATACAGTATTTCGAAATTTTGGCCAATAGTAAGATTTTAGGTGGTGAACGCAACCATTTTTCACTTTACATGTTCATTTTTTGGTTGTAACTCTTTGCCTTGAAGGAATTTTAACATTTTTGGTCTCAAAGAATTCATTTTTGAGGTTAAAATAATGCCAAAACAAAGATTTTAATGAGAAGTAAGGGTTTCAAAATTGTTCTTACATTTTTTTAATGCCCCGACTTTGGGGCAATATTTCGGGGCGTTGGAAAACAGTTCCAAAATTATTTTTTTTTCTTTGAATAAAATAATTATATAATTATCAATCTAAAATTTTACTAAGTTTGGTTGATATAAGTTTTGTTAAAAATACAATATGTAGCTTCAAAGATCACTACAAATATTCTTAAACTAGAATGAACAAATGACATATAATTGGTAAAAGTAATTAACTGAGCACTTTGGTAAACCAGCATTTACTTTTAGCAATATGTACTGGTATATATTTGCTGCATATATATTTGGAACTTTCTTGTTTGGGTCATTTTTTAGTCCTTTTATTACTCATTAGCCACAAAAGAGATATAAATTACGGTAGCTACTGGCATACAATGGGGATTGAGGAGGAACTTATCTTAAATATATATCTGGAAATCGAAATAAAAATCTCAATTTATCATATTTTTGAATTGCTACAATTTTTTTACTTGTGAACTTGACCAAGGGAAACCAGTACGAGAGTATGCTACGCACGCTTTGTATTACATGTAGCATTACATGCTATGTACGCATTGTATTACAAGAATTCTGAAAATGGTCTTGTTCAAAAATCCTTGTGCTTTTTTCCACCTAACCTATCCACCTGCTTTTACTGATACGTTGAGTGAACTTTTTGGAATATATTTATATAGTTACCAGTATTCTTTTAAAGTTTGCTATATGTACTTATAGTTTTATGACCAAACAAAATTTTTTGATAACTTTCTAACAGCAAGTAATGGAAACTGAAACCTGATCAATCTTGAAGACCAACTTTTCCTTAATATTAGACAACTCTATACTTTTAGCAAAGCACTGTGCCAAACACATCATGTTAAAAACACTAAAATTCATCGAAGAGAGATATTACAGTATAAGTAAACTTGTTCAACAAAATCATTTGCTATACATTATATACATACCTAAATCAGCTATTTTTTTTGAAAGAAATTATAACCCATAGTAAACAAAGTATAGAACTGAACAGTTCAGATATAATAAGCAGGGCAGTAGAACCAAATTACAAAATAAATTTTAGTTCAGTTTAATATTTTGCGCATAACACGAGAGCAAAGCTTTTCAAAAACCCTTGCTCATTGAATTGGTTTCCTTCAGCACTTTACTAACCTTTTCACCAGTACGTGAATCCCAAACATTGATGTCTTCAACTGCTCCAGATGCCACATATCGTCCGATAGTGTTTCTTAACTTTAAAAACACAACATTACATCGAGTACTTCCAATCACACCAAACTGGGCAGATGAAGAATAACGTAAATACTGTTTTGTTAAACCCATTTAACAAAGTTTCCTAGGAAAACGGGTATCTGTAATTGATAATCTGTAAACTGATAAATAATAGGAATTGAAATTAAAGGCTTGCTTAACATAATAGACCCAAATTTGTTTATCATAACACATTTGGTGTTAAATGATGCATACCTTACAAAATACACGAAAAACAATTGCGACATATATTTTTGGCTTTGTGGCACCATGTTTTAGCCCAGGTAGAACCTGTGGCACAGGCAAGCAAAAATTATTTTTTCTATCCAAACTAGCATATTAAACAAATTTTTTGTTCATGGCAGTAGCCTGCATCAAGTTTATTTTAAGCTAAATCATAGCTGCACACCAACTTAAAAAATATTGAAGTTCAATGGATATTACATTCCAGATTGGAAAGTTAGCTGTTTTTGAGTGAGAAATATCCCGCGCAACAAGATCAAACAAAAGCCTTTATATATACACACAATTAAATATTACATCATGAGCACTTGGCAAACTTTCTAATCTGGGTTACATATAGTACAAAAACTGTAATGTACTGCAATGAATTGCAGTTTTAAACTGTTTACTGTGTAACATGCTGATAGTGATATGATTGTATGAATTGCTTATTTGTAATACACTTAAAATTTCTGGATTTAGATTGATCCATGTACAGATATATAGAGTTTGTGATTGATTTTGTTTTTTCCACCCTGCTAAGCTTTTGAAGATGGTTTTTCAAGACATAATTTATCATCGAAATCTGTTCTACCTTCCAGTGTGGTCAATTGCATAACCGGCTAGCCGTTTACCAAAGAAGCTTTTTCCAAATTTGGTAACCAGCAGCAAATGAAATAGATGCTGCTTAAATTTTAATCTCACCATGCACTTGGAAAATTTATGAATCTGCAGGCTAGTATTAATACTCTAATTATTTTCCGCTACAACTAGGCCTAGGCTAGGCCAATTCTTATTTTAATAAATGGAGCCGATTCGAAAGCTATTCGCTTTACCCTGCTTATTAGTTCCACTGCCACTGTCAAGACAGCAAGAGATGCAACTAAAGGTAATTTCACTGCACTTGTGATGTTTGAGGTCTAGTGCAGAAGTGCACAACCGTGCGATGCATTTGTATGTTAGACCCAAGCTCCTCAAATTGTGATGCTTTTTGGTTGTGCACCTCTGCACTAGACCCAAAAATTGGCGGTCTAGTAGGCTATACAAGTGCACAACCAGATGACATCACAATTTGAATAGCTGTGGTCTAGTATCCATACAAAGGCATCCTGTGGTTGTGGACTTGCATACTATAAACCCTAATGTTTGTAAGCCCGTTTCTTGTGACGCTACGGCAAAAAG
This sequence comes from Clavelina lepadiformis, assembly GCF_947623445.1. NCBI lineage: Eukaryota > Metazoa > Chordata > Ascidiacea > Aplousobranchia > Clavelinidae > Clavelina > Clavelina lepadiformis. The sequence goes on from NC_135246.1 coordinate 9,930,065, forward strand.
GCCGAAGCTGATGTTTACGCCAGTGGTCTGAAATCTCCACGTATATCATACAAAATTTCCATACTGGCTCACGTGGAATAAAAACAATATTGAGTACGATATGTCTTTGCAGACTTGCCCATCTGCCATCACTGCCCATCTGTTTTGCAGCCAGGCAAGACAGGCTTAAAACTTCAGATAAGTAAAAATAAACTAGTAAAATTGTTTTATCACAATTCCCGTATGACCGCCTGATATGCAAGATCTCCTGAAAAAAAGATTAAAAGTGAAAGTAGCTTAAAACCCAAACAGCTGAACAGTACAATTAACACGTGCATCCCACAGACTTTTAATCCAAATATTTTCAGGGAATTTCCCGTAGTAAAGATTTGCAATCAAATGTTTAAACACTATCGACATAAAATATTAAACTTTAATTTTGCATAGGGCTTAGCCAAGAGCATAAAAGACTTTTTGCTATATACTATAACATATTATATTATACTATACTATGTATAATGTATCTATACTACAATTATATCTTTTGTCTCTTTATACTTAATAGTTTCTAAAAGTCTTTTATAATTAATCTTTGGGGTTAGTTAAAGACAGCGTTTTGACCAAAAACGTTAAAGTAACACACATACAAAGCACTTAAAAAATATTATGCGAAAATCGAAAACAAATATCTTTCAAAGATACATTTTGTAGCACTGATTTACTTCGGGATTTTTAACTCTCAGAAAATCAATTTCTTGAATTATTAATTAATAGGATTAAGTCCAGGTAGTTTTGACCTTGTTACATTTTGCATTGAAATAATTTATTAGTGTAACTCTATTATTGAAATAAGTAAGAACATGCGTCACCAATTTTTATGTTAGTTAACCTCAGCTTTCTATGTGTGATTAAAATTGGTTCGTCTTAGAGTTTATCTTTTACAGTTATCAAGCGTGTTTGTATGGTACTGGTGTGGGGATGGTGGTGTGGCTTGCTTTTAGGTTGGCCTAAAGCCAAGACTATTAGTCTTATTGTTAGACTCCTATAGACAATTGTCTTTGACTCCGTTGCGTTTGCTGTCTCTATGATGTTTCTTCAAATCAACACCAACTTCATAAAGTCTAATTGTTATATTGTCCGAATAGGTTGTATCAAATTAGAAACATTTACACCATCTTTTCACATTTAAACAAAGCTATAACTCGAATTCAGTAATGATTCCAATTCCGAATAATTCAGCAATAACCTCAATTCAGCAGAACAGAAGTATAGCTAAGAGCGACAAAAGATCAGAGAGAAGAGAACGATTTAGACCAAACATTAGGTTTTATACTCCCATATTTTGACCAATGGGCGAATGCCATCCTCTACTTTACCATGACACGTCTACACGTGTCCATGTTACATTCTAAGCTTTTATCACAAAGAATTAAAATCGATTTTGCACCGGGTACAGAAAACCACTTGACACACTTCACTACGACACACATCGATTTGGAACTATGTTTGACAAACGGATTACTACGAAAAATACATTTCAAATATTGAATAGAATTTAACTGGAGACACAAAAATTGCTTAACAAACGCCAATTATAGAACTTGTTTAATTTGATTATATCCAAACGCCACACTGGACTGTGATATGGGTTTAGAAGTATTTTTAGACGTAGGCTATGTGTGGTATTCATATTGTTACGACCACTCTTAGCTACAATGTAAGCTTTAATGTATTTTAATGCGCACAATGTGTAGCTTTTTATTTTACTTCTATTTTACCTGTATACGGTTTGTGACTCTATTTTTTGATGAGTTTCCTACACACGTCACATAGCCTACATAGCTTACGCCATTATATGTGACTTCTCCTGGAGGCATGTAACACAGATAGAGATTTTTAATCTTGCCCCTTAATTTATTAATTGCCCTGTGGTTATGGGAATTTATGGGCAAGAGCTGGTATTCTACTGTTGGGTGGTTTCGAGAAGGCCTGTGCTTGAGTTGTAATGATTTGCAATAGTGGTTTGGTAGCGGTTAAGATAGTCATTTTATTACATGTTTTAAAAGCAAGTGTTGGCTGTATTCACTAGCCGTAAGCGGTAAAAGCGAGCAAAATTTGGCGTGACACATGTACAGAGGAGGTTTAAGCGCAAGTAGAATTTTCATAGGATATTGCCATAAAATTGACAACGCGATAATTTCTTTGAATCGCAAGTTGGCAAAAAATCTTTTGTTTTTGGTCTGCTGAAAGGGATCAAAGCAAAAACGTATGTTTTATCTCTTTGGTCCACTGTCTTGTCACCATCCATTTGACATATTAACAAGATTAAACGTAAGTAAACATAAACCAGGGCTTTTTAAAATCCGTTGAAGCAGTTAAAGTTAGACTTACATCGTGCGTACCTCCTCTACCTTCTCCACCTTTCCTTCCCTAGAGCATCACATTGCAGGTACCCAATCACTGCTGGCGGATGAATGTGAACAGGGGAGTATTCAAGCTATAGATTTGAAAGTGATTTGAACTAGTGACCTAAAATTGGAAGGCTTACTTGTAGCGGTTGGCCATCCAGAAACGACTTATCGAAAGTTAATATTATTTCAAGAGAAAAATCGTCCTGACTTGTGAAACTTTCGTTGTAGGCAATGTCTATGACTATGTGCTACGATCGTTTTTTATACTGCACATTTTTCAATTTTTGACTTGTTTCCTTTTTGACCAAAAGATTCTCATTTGGAATAGGTTTAACACAAATTTAAGACAAATCAAAATAGAACAAACGGAAAAATAAAATCTTAAAAGATTCATTCCTATAAACATGCTAATCTATTGATGAACACATCGATAAAAACAAATTACCTTATAAGCTAAGATCATAAATTACAAATGGCCGGAAAGAAATAACTCTATATTCTAATAAGATCATCTCAGTGTTTTGTTGTTTGTTTGGAAAATTAATTGATTCAGTTGGTTAACATCTGATATTGTTGTGTTTGCTAGAAAAGGGTATAATAGTCTGATTAGTTAGCCTATAAATGAAATTTCGTAAAAACTTTTACACTAACGAAAAATATTCAAGTTTGCAAAAGCTCGCATTGAAAAGTAGTAACTTACCTTTAAAATGTGCAATGTTTACTGCTTTTAAAAGTTAATACAGTTCTGCATCATCCATATTGTAATATTATATGATAATAATACATACGACCTTTTTTCAGAAAAGTCGTATTTATTTGTTGGGATCACATCAACCTATGGGTTTGTTCTCAGGTAATTTTGCGTAATTATTCATAGTATTTCTATACATCCTGTGAAAGTGGCACCAGTGAAGTAAACTGAAGTCTTGAAACCTTGTTTACCGATTGGTGTTATAAAAACTTCAAGCGAACGTTATGATTTCAGCCGACACTCCGCCTAAATGCCATTTTAATCCTATAATTGTAGCGTAATTGAGTTAGAAGGCGACGATGCGGTTAATAAGCTGTAAAGGCAAACAAAGGCCAGGTATATACGAACATTTCTGGTATTCAGGTTACAACATAATTAGATTTATTTCAATTTAGTGCAAGCTTTTATTGCGAAAAAGAAAACAAAATGTTTGCAGGTGCAGAAATAACCTACCACAAAATACACAAGCTTACCAAAAACATCAACATAGCCCACGTAAGTAGGGTGGTACAGAACAGGTTTGAACACAGGTAATTTATTGTTAATGCTGCGGTCGGCAGACATTTTTTAGTCTGTTATTGTGCACAGCAGCTATTTCATCTACCAACATTTTACATATCGTCGTCCCTGTATATGAATACAATTTTAGATTACAAGTTATACTCACAGGACTTCAATGCATTACAAAAAGATGAATGGAACAAATATCAAATTTAAAAAGAAACAAAACTGAAACATATTCGGAAGTTACGTCAAAAGCCACTTCTCAATTAAAATGTTATGTGACCCTTGATTTTTCTTAGAGTGGTTCCTTTGAGCAAGACGTTTGTTTGATTGACGAAAAGCACAAATTAAATTAATAACGACCGCATTCTACAGCAAAAATGACTGCCTGTGTGTAGTAATATGTTTGCTTTGAGTTTGCCGTCTATCAGGCAATATGCTCCGGTCTTATTGCCGCAAAGGCTCTTATGATCTTGAAGCAAAACGGGCAAGACGAGATTGGAGATGTTAAACTGTCAACAGTCACTGCATGCATTCTCGACACTTTGGGTACATATTACCGTAGTTAAGGCAAGTAGGTCCAGCACACTGGCAGCAACCATTGTGAAACCAACGAAACGACGATGCACCCATCGATTCACAACTCATTAAGCATTCATTTAAAGGAAAACACTGGTCGAAATAGGCAACTGTACACAAAGCCCTCGTGTCGGTGATGTTGATGTCGTAGTTTTGCCGCAAGACGACTTGAACATCTTCCCAGTACGTCTGGTGGGGATCCTGTCCTTCCAGTTCCACTGTCGAAGAGCTGGACGCGTGGTGGCGCGCTACACACGCAAAAATATGTTCAGTTTTGTCTGGTGATTGGTGGTGATTAAAAAGCAATTCCGTTTATAGCTATCATGCTATAAACGTGAAACAAACGTAACTTCATAAAATTATTTAGGTTGATTTTAGTAATTGTTTATATCCATAACTACAACTATTATTATCAAAGCTATGAATTACGTTGTTTATGTGCGCGTATTAAACCGTGACGATGTGCCCCAAGTTCTTCTATAACGGGAAACTGCAAGACTGTAAAATGAAGACTGGGCGCTGGTTGCTCTGTAAGAGCGATGAATAAATCAGGCGCCGGCTGGTCGAGCATGGCAACTGTGCTCGTCACCGTCGGAAGACCTGCCGTGTAATTACTGCTTTTCCTCATACCTGAAAGTATAATTAAAATTGCTATGAGTAGAATTATAGAATCATCAAGGCAAAAACAAGTTTTCTACCAAAATATTTGCTTAGAGTAGTCGAAATAAATTTTTTAGTTAAAGCATAAGGAAATTATAGCATTCAATGTTCATTACGTAAGCTTTTGGTAACGAAACAATCCTACTCCTCAAATATTAGCTGACCATGTGTAATTGTTACTAACAATAACCAAGACGACCTAGGTCACACTAATCGTGAGATAAACGCCTGTAATCGTTAAGCTATAGCACTAAGCACACAGGGCACCATAACACACACACAAGCATTAGGCTTGTCTCATTGGTTTATGACAAACAGTGACGCCAGTGGAGACAGATTAAAGAGTTAATAAGTGGTTACCCTTTTGATAAGATTTATAGCGGCGCAAAGTTTGGCGTTTGTATGACGGATAGCTTCCGTAAATTACGAGATAAATCAATAAGTATAATAAAAGAAGCCGCAATTCAACATACACTTGTACAAAACTTCGTAAGCGTAAATTGTTTCCCGTCTACGTGTTCGTCAATTTTAACAAACAAGTTTGTCTGGCCGCACAAAGTCTGACCACTAACAAGATTACGGTATGATGGAAGCAATAACACACTTCGGTAAAGTTTAAGCAGTCACAAGTGACAAAGCCTTTTACTGCGCGTGCACCTTTGAGTAGATCTTAAGTCGCAATATTAATCCGTTGGCACGAAAACGCAATACGTCAAAAGCTTTCAACATCTGCCTTGTTACGTCATTAGCATCAAAAAAGGGACAATAAGTTTTCTGCTATACCTCAAAAGTCTTTCTGCAAGTATTGCATTTGAAAATATAAGCTTAAATATTACGAAAAAGTTTAAAAATTGGCCGATTTTGCTGCTTGTAAGAAGGCTAAGATAGCAGCATTAAATCGTACATTTCCAAGTATTTTTGGTATCCAGGGCAACGCTTTCAAAACAAGAAGGTGATGTGAATACACCAATAAGCTGCGTTAAATCAAACGGGTCTGGTCAACGAAAAACAGTGTAAAACAAAGTTATGTGACAAGCCTTAGCAAAACACTTGTAACTGCTTTTAAATCCCAATGAACGACATTTAAAGCATATCAAGAATGTAATCTATCATCATTACCTATCAAAAGCGTCAAAAAGCGCTAGATGCTGTGACCAGAAATCAAAACACTTTACACGGGTAGTTGAAAACTTTCGCTAGTAAACCAAGCCGCATTATAAGTGAAGTTTTCGTGTTTCAGCAACAGAAGTGTCAGTGAACCTTCTTCGCTTGGTTAAGAAGGCATGAAAACAAATAAAATTTCTTCCTCTTTGGTTAAAGTCATCAAGATATAACGGCTCGGCGAAAAGGTAATTGTTTGCCTTCCCTATCATCGCCGGATTAGTGAAATTCATTGCGTGACTTCACACCCTCACTTTAAAATTAGCTGCAAAATTATTCGTGAAATATTTCCAAGGGTCGTAGGCATAGGCTTTTAAAAGATCGATTGTATATTATCATTATCAAACATAATTGTTTAATGCAGATTCGAATTCCCCAACATATCAAATTTTATGGACAAACAGTTTACAAATTTAGTCGTCATAAAAAAAGCCCAGAATGCATATAGGACATGAGGATGCAGTATACAACTACATCTTCTGATGGTCGACTTTTCAGTATTCACCACAAAATCCACTAAAATAAAAAGTTGGCAAATTTCTGGCAAGTGACTGCAACTGCAACTGATATGCCTTAACAAAAGACATTGACAGCTGTTGAGCCAATTTGGGAATTCCTTTGAAACATTTATACGAAGAGGGCTTAGATATTAACGACGATAACTAGAAGACAAGCTTAACGCAGCTGTTACAACAAAACTGACGGTAGATCAAGCTGATAAGTTAAAAAATGCGCGAAATCACATTAGAAAAAAGATTATGATAAAGCTGATTTTGACTGTTTTGCTGCCACGGCCTGCTGCTTGTTGTTACAACACCAACGCTACCAACAACTTTCGTTCAACTCAAAAGTAGGATGGTCATTACCAGGCGGAAAAAAGTTTGCTTACATCAATAATACAGGTTTATTTTTTGATAAACGTCGTTTGTTTCTTGTTGCTTTGGTGGACAGGATCCATGAACAGAATCTAAATAGCACACTCACTAAATTATATCAATGCTAAAAGCCTTCTATAAGCCATTGCAAAGATTAGTGATTTTGAATTATTTCAGGCCATAATCAATTAACTCGTTCGATTCGTTATTAAAACTTCAGAAAATACTTACTTCCAAGAAAAATGTATAGTATATTTATATATATATACAGTAACTATATATAAGTCTGCTTTTTATCAAAATCTAGTATCAGCCAACACATGATGTGTTTTGTTTGTCTTACATTCAATCAACCCGCCAACATTTATAACCGTTTTATTTTATGTCGTTGGTAAAGAGGTCATTTAAGGCGCCGGCTAGATAAGGACTTGTTTGATAAAGCCACATCTCACTGATTGATTAGCGAGGTAAAAATAAGCAACACATTACCCCTATCGATGTGATCTGAAGGTAGCCTGGCCTTTAGTAGTGATTTGCAAATGATTCGCCACATGTAAATAGGTCGGGCGCACGTGTGCAGTTGTGCACCTACTCACAGCGTTTATGTAACCCAAACTGCATCAAAACATACTTGTACACTTAAGCCATGAACAAAAAGAAACTGTAATCGCAGGTAAATCAAAAGAAATACGAAAGTATTTTATTACAGAGATAGAAGGGAATCTCATTCAAGCCACGACTAACCACGTTTCGTCAAGTTTTAACGTCAATCAATCTTCTCTTCTGATCACGCAAAAAGGTAAAAAAAAACAAAAAAGAAATTTCGTAAGAGTGATTTAAGCGCCAGAAAACTCTCATGTGAATCACTGCGAGCTTCGTTACCAACGCAAGGGAACAACAAGACGTTCAAAAATAAGGACACTTAAGGTTGCTAATAGACATCGCCTCTAACAATAACTCAATTTTGTTGTTTGTTTTTGACCAGTTCACGCAGTATTTTACGAACAGTGGGCAAACTCACGTACACATTACAATATTGATATCAGCGTATTATTCATTGTTGCAAAATTAAACATCCATTCTACAGTACTTACTAATTGATTATGATTCCGAATACAATACAATAGGCTACAATCTACATAGTACATACAGGAGTTCGAGTTGGTAAAACGCATTTAAAAAATCGTTCAGGTCTTGCTCACGTATACACGCCAAAGTAACGTCAGGATCGCATATTGAAAAATTATGACGTCATAAGTCCTACTCGTTCAGGCCTCCATACATTGGCATGCATACGTGAACCAGACCCGACGCTGGGATTAAGATCAAACTGGATCAAGTTACAGCGCATCAAACCCGATACGACTCGCTATCTTAAACTTTAGATAAAAGAAACACGATTGAAATTTTAGTCGTAGTACGATAAAATAAAAGAAGATCAATTTCTGAGCGAACCGTAGCCAAAGTCAAGTTTTACCGTTTTTTTTTTTTTAAACAAAAGTTTCAATGAAAAAAATCTAAATCAAGTTATTCTAGGTAACATTGAGCGAAATGATTGATACATCGGTATTGATTTAACCAAAACCAGACTTTGGATAAAATTGAACTTACCCACGCAATCACAGCAATGTCGATAATAATCCCCGAGACACATAGCACATTCAGCACAGCAGGAACAGTTCTTCGCTGGATCACAGTTACATTTTTCCTGGATGAGGCAATAGCTCACGATCGAAGCGCAATGTGCCTTGTTGCAACTAGGATGTTCTTGCGGGTGGGCGAACAACTGAGTTCCCGCCGAAGTTCCTTCAAAGCTTCCGATGATAACCAATGTTGTGACAACTGTTACTGATGCAAACATATTTGAAATATCGTCACCTAATACCTGCTTTAACAAAAACGAAACACAAAGTTATCTTTGGAAAACATCGAACCAGCTCGAAGATTTCTCTTTGATGTTACAACAACCACAATTTAACTGCTAAATGCAGAGTGACAAAGCTTTTTACATCTTTACTTTAAACCTTTTTTCTTCATCGGATGGAATAAGATTTTCTTTGATAAACGGTTACTAAAACCTGTTGCTGTTAAAATCTGTTGTTGTTGCTAAAACCTGTTGCTATCAAAAGGATTTCCATTTTTCTAACTTCCTGTGTGAGTTTGACTTTCGCATACCAGGTGTATATTGTTTCTTCGTTCTTAGCATATAAAAATCGTTTTTAGATTAATATCTAGATTGGACAGATATGTACACACTAGCGTCTATAACTTTACATAGCGTTAGACAAACTCTGCAGACTGTTCCATAAAAGAGTAATTTAATCAAACGTCAGATATCACTAACTAAACACTCGTCTGCTCGTGTCCGGTGAGTCATTGTTCAGGCTGTCCTAAAATTTATCAACGATACAGCGGGGCGTCGGACATCTTCTATTGAGTTTGAAACATTTCCTATATTTAATGAACGTTCCCACTCTATATTGGCATACCTGTATCAGCCCGGAATGCGTTTATCTCGATCTATGCTGGTTATATCAATTCATTTTTATCAACCTTTTGCCAATGTTATAAAGAGAAAAATTGAAACTTGCCAGAAAGTATCAGTTCTGTTTAGTTTCAGGCTCTCAACTAAATTTGCTGCTAATATATCTATAAATTAGCGGATCATTAAATTTGGTTGGTTTCTTATCGAGATGCGATACTGTACTTTTGTGCAAAACATTCCTTGACATTTATAAAAAGTTGTCTTAATAAGCCAATTTGTACAATAAAATTTTCAAAGGTTGTTTCGTAAAACAATTGATGACGAAGATAAGTAATGATTTACTGGGTTCTCTTCAAACATCGCTATTCTAAAATGAAGCAATATGATATCAGCTCAATGTAAAATATTTCCTACAAACAGCTTATTAACATCGTATTATCATACTTTGCTGTAAACACAATAACATTGTTATTCTATTTCTGTGCTTGGCGTTTAACCAAAGCAGTATTACAAGGTCAAAAAACGAAAAATTGACTGAGGCAAAACCGTCTCCACCAGGCAAAGTTGCTAAATAATAATAACACCTTTCTCCCTATCTCTCTCTCTCTCTCTTTCTCTTACTCTGTCTTATGAATCGGCCTCCCACAAGCGAAGTTTAAGACATTACTTGTTACATTGTCCGACAATATTGGCGTGTAATCTCGCGTAATAACTAGCTTCTTTTGCGAGAAATGTGACCAGTAAATTTCAATAGGTGCCCGACGAAGAAAAAACTTGTATAAATACTGGAAGTAAAATCTGGTTTTTCAGACTAAAAGAAATCACTGAAATTTTACTATAAGCTTTGTTGTTTGATTGCGCACA